>NC_057865.1:136431136-137676136 GCF_019393635.1 Dromiciops gliroides | reverse complement strand
AGCAATAGAGTATTGTAGTCAGACCCATACTCTGGGCCTAGCATTTGAGTCACTTGGAGATGATAGATTAGACAGATTAGATAGATAGACAGACAGATAGATAGATAGATAGATAGATAGATAGATAGATAGATAGATAGATAGATAGATAGATAGACAGACAGACAGATAGATAGATAGATAGATAGAAGATGACAAAGAAGAAGATGACAACGATGACATCAAAGGAATCTTACAAATGCATCAACCTAGGGTAAGCTGATAAGGCGAAGCCCAGGGTGGGGTACAATTCCTTTGCAAATGGAGGCTATCCACATAGCTATTCAGAGTCAGTCTAGTATTGACATCCCCACAGAATCCTCAAAGAGATCTGATCTAACCAGATACCCAGTATATGTTTGTTAAATTTAATTATTGTGCCTAGGAACTTTTAGGACTGTAATAAATCTTTGGTTATACAGAATTATTGGGGAATATACCATGGAAAAAGGACTTTTCTGGATAGTCAAGAGTCTATATTTAAGTTCTATAGCAAGTACTATGTATCACATTTTCCCACTTGAGCTTTCTTTGTAAAACATACACATCGCTAGACTGTTTGTGAATTCAAAAAGTAGAATTGTGACATGAATTTTTCTACTTTGGGGAATGAACTCCAGGATGCAGTGATTCGATATGAAATGTATTCTTGAACTTTTATATTCTTATAACTCATATACTAGGATGGGAGGGGGTACATAGAGAAGTGGGTGGGGATAGTCAGAAGAACTCCCAGTTAATTTCTAAGAATCTGGTATACCCTCTTGGTTCTAGTCCTGTGAAAAATTGATCTTTGATTTTCCTAAGTGAAGAAGTCCTGTGGCATAGTTCCTCTTAGACTTGAAGGACAAAGAAGGCCACTATTTAACACTAGTCAGAGAAAATAGATGTAAGACTAAGGAACAGTTTTTGAGATGGCAAGGAAAGTGGGGAATGTTTGGGAGGTAAGAAGGTTGTCACTGAGGGGTACTGGCAATGAGGTGGAATAGTGGATAGAGTACTAGACCTGGAATCAGGAGGACCTGAGTTCAAAAATCTATCTTCAGACATTACTAGCCCTGTGTCCTTGGATATTTATCCTCTGTTTGCTTCAGTTTTCTCAATTGTAAAAATAATAGCACCCACCTTCCAGGATCGTTGTGAAGAGCCAATGAGATAATATTTATGAATTGCTTGGCACAGTGCCTGGCATGAAGCATGTGCTTAATAAATGCTTATTCTATCCCATGTACTGTGCAATACATGTGATTATAGATGCAGGTGGTGTGGAATATAGGAATGAATAACAGTTAATTATCCTAATTAACATGACTTTACTGTAACACACTGATACCCTTAGGAATTATTTAGATGTACTTCCTTAATGCTAATATCTTCCCTCTCTTGATTATTTCTAGTTTATCTTGTATGTAGTGTATTTATACATAGTCGTTTGCATGTGTTCTTCCCCCATTGGACTGCTTGAGAGCAGAAACTCTTTTATGTTGTTTTTCCTTCACCTCCCCCCCCCCCTTCTAATTATCTGCAGTGCTTAGCACTGCCTGCCACATAGTAGGCACTTAACAACTGTTTATTGACTGACTGACTGACTTACCTGGTTTCCTCTTCAGCACCCTCCTCCCTGCTCCCCCCAGAGGTTCCTTGTGCCTGTTCCTCAGAATTGAGTTACTGACAGCTGTTTGCCCTCTTCCCCATACTCCAGTCTAGACCTCAGTACTGCTCGATTTTTTCTCAGTTAATAGCTCTCTTCTCGGCTGTCACTATCTCCTGCTGACGAGCACTGTTGCTACTTCTAATCATCCTTGGTGCCTTTGGGACTTTTATCAGCGCCTTCTGCTATCAGCTATGTCCTCCTCTCTTCCCCCCTCCTTCATAGCTTTTGTGTGAAAAAGCAGGTCTTTTTAGAACCTGAACAAGCTTTTCCTTTTGTCGGCAAATTGACCAATCACACCAACTTAGGGGTAATCTTTGGGTCTTTGGTGCCTCTCAGCTGTTTTCAACACTCTTTGTTATTCAAAGCTTAATGCAAATCTCTGGGAAGATGTTCTAATTTTTTTTTTCATTAAGCCTGCTTCTTTTCCTTTTCTACTTCTTTTCTCCACTCCTTCACCTGTTCTGTAAGCCTGGTTTACATTACAACTTCATGAGCACCAGGTTCTTTTCTTTTTTCTTATAGTCATTCCTATGCTTTTTAAAAAATCTGTTACATGTAAAGATAGTTCTCAACTTTTGTTTATACAAGCTTTCCAATTTCAGATTTTTCTCCTTCCCTCCCCTCCCTCCCCCCCTCCCCTAGACAGCAGGTAATCTGATATAGGATATATATATATATATATATATATATGTGTATGTATGTATATATATATTAACATTAATCCTATTTCTGCATTAGTCATGTTATAAGAGAAAAATCAGAGCAATGATGAAAAACCTCAAAATAGAAAACACAACAGCACCAAAAACAAAAGAAATAGTATGGTTCATTCAGCATCTATACTCCACAGTTCTTTTTTTTTTTTTCTTGGATTTGGAGATCCTCTTCTTTCATGAGTTCCCTGGAACTTTTCTGTACTATTGCATTGGTGAGAAGAATATAGTCCATCACAGTAGATCAACACTCAATGTTGATGATACTGTGTACAATGTTCTTCTGGTTCTGCTCATCTCACTCATCATCAGCCCACGCAAGACCCTCCAGGTTTCTCTTAACTCCTCCTGCTCGTTGTTTCTTACAGCACAATAGTATTCCATTGTATTCATATACCACAACTTGTCCAGCCATTCCCCAATTGATGGGCATCCCCTCAACTTCCAATTCCTTGCCACCACAAAAAGAGCAGCTATAAATATTTTTGTACATGTGGATCCCTTTCCCCTTTCCATGATTTCTTTGGGAAAAAGACCCAAAAGTGGTATTGCTGGATCAAAGGGTATGGATAGCTTTATCACCCTTTGGGCATAATTCCAAATTGATGAGCACCAGGTTCTAACCAACTGAACTAGTTATATAAGTCAAGGCTGACTAATATAGGTATCAGGGAAGAACAATTAGGAAATTAACTAATTATCCTTCTATTTATACGTCAGTTGTAGGAACCAAAGGTAAACATGTCCAAATAATGCTTTCTGCCTGGAAGATACATAATAGCATAAAAAATGATGAGTTCTACTTCCTAAACTTGAAATGCAAGAAGACAACTTAGGTAAAGTGAAAAGAACATTGCATTTGGTATATGGAGGGATCTGTATTAAAAAACTATTTTTTGATATTTACTGACAAACTGTCTGAGCTTTATCAATAGATCAGTAAGCATTTATTAAGCACCTACTATATACCAGGCACTAAGCACTGGGAATAAAAAAGGAGGCAAACGACAGTCCCTGCCCTCAAGGAACTTCTATAAAGTGGGAATTATGTCTGTAGTATCTGCACCCCCATGTTGGCATGACAATCAATAATGTATGCAATGAGAATGTCATCTCTAATTGTTTCTAACATAGCTGTAGATACAGTACAATTTACCAGTGACCAGTAATGATGAATAATGGAAGCACCAAATGTTAGTGTAAAATTAGCTTATTTGTTTGAAAGTATAAATGGTGCATGATTCAGATTATGTCAAGACTGTTATTCCTTTTTGTGAATATTAGCAGCATTTAGTCTTTTTTCCATTTTGTTTTGTTCTGAACTTAACAAAAACCAAATAAAATATAGGCATCTAAATAAAGTGAACATTTCCATACACATTGTATAACAAGAGAGATTTGCACATGAAACTGCAACTCTCTGGTACACAGAGCTTGCTTTTCTTTTAAACCTGTAATGAATTCGACATGTAATTTCTTTCTTTTCTTTCTTTCTTTTTTTTTTTTTTTGGTGAGGCAAATGAGGTTAAATGACTTGCCCAGGGTCACATAGCTAGTAAGTGTCAAGTGTCTGAGGTCACATTTGAACTCAGGTCCTCCTGACTCCAGGGCCAGTGCTCCATCTACTGCACCAACTAGCTGCCCCATTCGACATGTAATTTCAAATCTTTACTATGTGTCTATAATTCCTTATGGCCCTCCTTCTGTTCTCTTCTCTTATGGAAAGGGAGGGTGGGGAGCAGAGAGACTCTCTAGCCCTCCTCTCCCTCTCAACTCCCTACCCCAACTGAAAAAGAAAGAAAAACAAAACCCTTGTAACAATTGTGTATAGTCAAGGAAAACAAATTCCCCCATGGGCCACGTCCAAAAATAGATGTTTATTTTGCATCTTAAGTTGATCATCTCTCTGTCACTCTCTGTCTCTGTCTCTGTCTGTCTGTCTGTCTCTCTCTCAGAAGATGGGTAGGACAACAGTCAGTCTTCAGCCCTGATATAATACACATCTATAACTGTAGGAAAGTGAATTTAAAATGCTTTTGTCATACAGACTGATGGATTTGGGAGGTCCTAGGATCGTGTTCTTGTATGCAATTTCTCCCCAATTTCCTTTACCACATGCCTCTGTTAAGGGTATGGAATGGACTGCCACCCAGAAAATGAACCAGATTGATTTGTCCTTCCTTTTGTCCTTTACCACAGATCATCAATCACTTTCCTGTTGCTTGGCTCAGTAAACTGAGCATAGATTTAATTGGACTCACTGACCCTAGTTTTGGTGACCTCCTGAAGGGGACAAGTACACTCCAATGCTCTTCAGTGTGTCACATGTAAAAATAATAATAATAGCCACTGACGTTGAGAGTGTGCTTTGCAATTTATGATAGACTTCACACATATCTCATTTGACCAAGTATTATTAGATCCATTTTACAGATGAGGTCACTGAAATTGAGATATTAAGTCACTGATCCCAGGTCATATTAAGTTCTAAATGTCAGACCTATGATTTTAATCTGTTCATTTGATCCCAAAACCAATGTTCTCTACTATACCAATATAACTAGCAAATTAACCCTGTCCAATACACCAAATGAAAACTATCAGACAGTACCAAGGAGCTGCTGTTTCAATTCTATATTCATACGCAACACTTCTTAAGGGTTATTCTTTAAATACTATGAAGCCAGCACATTAATTAAAGCATCACAGAATATCAGGGCTAGAAGGGACTTCAGAGGCCAACTAGTCCAATCTTTCCATTTTGCAGATAAGGAAACCAAGAAAGGACCAATACCTAGCTTGATTAGACTATGAGCTCCTTGAGGGCATTGTTTGTCTAGAATTTCCAATTGTATCCCCTCAGAGTGCCATGTATATAAATGTTTAATAATGCTTTATTCATTTATTCATCCATTAAATTCAGCAATATGAAGCTATATAATCTATCTCTCCTGGATGGTTGTGACTCCATGTTTTAAGTATCCCAGATAAAGATTTATTCTGAATTGCATTTATACCAAGATTTAGGCAGATGTGAGTGTGCATATGCTCCTATCTGAGCCTCAAATTCATTTTTAGAAGAGTATACTACCTGATGCTCCTTTTTCTAAGTGGTTTATGGCATTGCATTGAATGGGGCTATAAATTCCTGCACAAGAAATAAAAATTCCACAGTAAGCATCCATTCCCATGTCATTGGGCTGCCTTTATCCATAACAAATATGGTCCATTCTGTTTATGTCTGGAATGGAAGGTGGATATTGGCTCTGAGTATTTGGCTGCTTGAACCAGAAAAAAAAAATCGTTTAAAGAAAAACCTCTAACAGTTTAGAGCAGCAGTTCTTAAAGTATAGTCTGGAGGTCCCTGAGACCCTTCAACTGAAAGCTGAAGCATTAAATCCATCCTATACACTAATTAATTCATTAGACCACAGGTTATTTTTTTGTTTGTTTGTTTTGGTTTTGGTTTTTGTGCCCCAGACCACAGTTTTTTGAGTTAGAAAAGCCCTCAAGGGGCGGCTAGGAGGTGCAGTGGATAAAGCACCGGCCCTGGATTCAGGAAGACCCGAGTTCAAATCCAGCCTCAGACACTTGACACTTACTAGCTGTGTGACCCTGGGCAAGTCATTTAACCCCCATTGCTCTGCCAAAAAAAAAAAAAAGCCCTCAAAATAGCATTGAGTCCAACCCCTCCTTTCATAAAGAACAAATCTATAGCCTGTGGAAGTTAAAGTGACTTTGGACAAAGATAGTGGGTAGTAAAAATCTGGCAGGATTTGAACCAGGTTCTCTGATTATAAAACAGTGGCTCTTTACATTGTATGTTGTTATGTCTTCCAGAATTCTCAGGAAGCTATGGTAATTATGGCCCGAAGTATACTTTAGTCCAGATATCCAATGATTAGAATTTGTGACTTTTGCTTTAGTGGAAGAGATAGACACCAATGAAGGCTGCGAATGTATGGGTTGTCATGTAATTCTAGTTATCACTTGGTCTCATGAACATACAATGTTATTTAGCTTGAACCTAACACCAGCATTCTGTATATCCCTCTAGAGCACTTCTGAAACAAAATAGCCAATTCTTTATGATCATAAAATTATATATAGTAATGGGAAATAGGGACCTGCTTTGATTCCAGGCAAATAGTGCCCACTGCTTCATTTTGTCTCTTTCTGACAACAGCTAAATAATTTATGTCATCAAATCATTACAGGTTGTGACTTACTCATTAGTAGTTTGCAACACATCAGTTTAATCTGTTGGCGGATGCAAGAGGATCTCATAATACATTAAAAAACAAGCTAAAGTATCTTCTCCTAAATTATGCAGATAGTGTTTTCTTATTTTGTTTCATTAACAGGCTATTTAACTCTGAATTATGAGAGCAGTTTCATAATCTTTCAAACAATTCTCTTATGTATATATGGCCTTTTTTTTTTTTTAAGAAATTGTTTGGTTATCAAGCAGTAACTAACATTGGATGAAAGACAGTGAGTGATGTTTGTCAGGCATGGCAAACTAAAGAATCTACAAACAACCACCTAGAGAAATGTTGATCCCAGGCAAGGGCATTCAGAGCTCCTGACAGTTGGCTTACTGTGATCGTTACATTTTTCAGGGTGGATCTCTATTCCTTCAAAATCTGTAAAGGCTACAAATTAGGACATGATTTATTGTTGTGTTGATTATTTAGACTCAAGAAAGTGGTGGAGAAAATGTTAGAAATGCAAATCAAACTCAAAAGTGTGTCATGAAGACATTTTGAGGACAAGCCTGTTGTTAAACATTTAACAGAAATTCTGATTCCAGGCCAAGTACTGAGGCTGACATAAGCATTGGACATTTGAAATGTAACTTCCTTGAGAGAAAGAGCTATTTTTGCCTTTCATTGTAACCCCCTGCTTAGCACAGTAACCTGACACACAGTAATCACTTTATAAATGTTTCTGGAGAGTAGAGATCCCTATATGCCATTTTCATTGACCCAATGAATATCAGTTAGGAAATTACTGTTTTGTTGCTAAATAGTTTACCTCTCAAAGGTGCCTAACTCATAACCAGCAAATAAGTAGCTTTGACAAGGATAGAATTTGACACAATATATTAAGCATTATTGAGTTAGGTGTGCTAAAAAAAAAAAAGTTGAATTTCTCAAAACATAAATAAAATTCATGGCTCTGACCCATAAAAGTTTAAATGTAAAGGAGAGAGCACAATCCCAGATACACTATGGTAAGCTAATAATACATCTACAAAGGCAAAATAAGGTAAACATTGCAATTTTATGTGTTTTTAGGTTTGATTACCTTGTGGCTCATAGCTACACAGATTCAGCTAAGTCATTTGGATCACTCAAGCCTCCCTCAACTTCCTCCACCCCAAAATGCATACACATCACCACACATCTATACTCCTACAAATGTTCAATCTTTCTTTAACAATTCAATTCAACAAATATTCATTTAATGCCTGCAAAGGGCTGAAGGAGAAATAAAATAAAAGCAGATGGTTTTATCCACTATTGTAGCAACTATTTGCATACTCCTTGGATAGGAGACACCTGTAGAAATTTCTAAAAGTCAAAAATGCAGCAATGATTTCCTTAACCCTGCTGTCATAGATCAAATGGATTTCTTTAACAAGTGTAAAAGTATTTGGTTATCTTTTTCTTCTTTTCTTACCTTGAACAGGGGATCCATGCTCTCCTTCCTCCTCTCCAACTACTGACCTCCCTGGCTTTTATCAAGTCCCAACTAAAATCCCATTTTTTACTGGAAGACTTTCCTAACCCATCTTAATTCTGGAGCCTTCTTTCTGTTATTAATTTCCTATTTATCTTGTATATAGCTTGCTTTGTATATATTTGTTTCCCTTCTGCTTCCCTCATTAGAGTATAAGCTCTTCAAGGGCAGAGACTATCTTTTGCCCCTTTGTTGTACCCCTTATGCTTAGCACAGTACCTATCACATAGTAGGTACTTGGTAATATTTACCAATTATATTGATTAATTCTAATTAAAAATTGTCAGTTGCATTCTAAATATTTCTTCCCCAAACTCCTTTTTCTCCCTATTACACCCCCTTCCTCTGCACCTTTCTCTCTTATGAAAAGTGTTACTTATCTATCCTAAATTGCAGCAGTGTATTCTAAGTATACTAAAAAGTTACAAAAGTCTACACCTGCTAAGCTACTACCAGCAAGAAGTCTTCCTTAGCATGCTATTAAATCTCTTTCCTCCCAACTTGGTTACTATTTTTTTAAACCACCTAGTGAGAAGATCCAATTGATGGGTGAAATTCTCCTTAAGTTCTTCAGGGACACAGGCTGAGAAATTCTCCAACAGTGCCAAGCTAGGAGTACATAGGGAAAAAAATGAGAACACCTTGTCTTTGATGATGGAAAACAATATGTACGCAGATAGATAATAGAAAATATGTCTAAAGTAAAAAGCAATTTGTAATGTGGGAAACATTAGTAGTTGGGGAGATAAAAGCCTCATGAAGGAGGTAGTACCTGAGCTAAGCCTTAAATGAAGCTAAGATTTCCAAAAAGTAGATGATGGTGGAAAAGGACAGCATCCAGGCATAAAGGACAGACTGTGAGAAGCCTCCAAGAAAGGAGATAGAATGTCAGGGAGTGGAGACTGGAAAGCAAATATTTCAATTTGGCTGGAACATAGTGTATGTGAAATGTAGTATATTATGAAATGAATTTGGAAATATAGTCTGAAGTCAAGTCAGATAGTAAAGTTTTTAAAATGCCAAATTAAAGAGTTTGTATTTTAATCCAGAAGCTAATAGGAAGCCACTGAAGCTTTTTTTTTTTTTTTTGGTGAGGCAATCATGGTTAAATGACTTGCCCAGGGTCACATAGCTAGTAAGTGTCAAGCATCTGAGGCTGGATTTGAACTCAGATCCTCCTGACTCCAGGGCCAGTGCTCTATCTACTGTACCATTTAGCTGCCTCTGCTGAAACTTTTTGAGCAGGAGTATGATCTATGATTTAGGAATATCAGTTTGGTACTTTTTTTAGCCTTGTTCCATGTTGACCTCCCTCAGCTCTGTATCTTTTGATCTTGAATCAGTGCATTATTTTTTTCCTTAACCACTGAATTGCTTGCCTTTCTGAACCCCTGACTTTAAACTTGGCCTATCTTTATGTTTACTTGTTTAACTCTTGGTTTGAACCATTCCCAGAACCCTCTGCTATGTATTGGATGGGAACTTATTTTCTCATTCTTCAACCTGCATGGAGTGGGCTCCCAACAGCTGGTATTTGAGAACAGGTGCTAAGTATAAAGGTAGTCTCCTTTCCCTTTCTTCATTAAGGATGATTTCACAAAGGAAGTAGGTTTATAGGAGATCTTTGAAGTGCAGTTTAAAAAAAGAGTATTGGCAGAGCTGTTGTATGAAAGAAGAAATCACATTAGAAGAAATGTTAGGGCCCAATGGGAAGCCAACTGCTAGGGCAAGTAGAGAGAGGGTTAATGTGGAAGGTGAAGATAGACTGAGAAAGTTATTGCTTAGTGTGGGTGAGAACTTAAGGCCACCAATTGCCTTATTCTGGATTGTGAATCAAATTTTGATATAGTAATGCCAGTAGAGTGTTAACGGCTAAAATTCTAGCTAAACTGTCTAAATTATCTAATGAGTGGTCGCCAATAAATTATAAGCTTTAGCAAGAGTTAGACTTTTAAGCATTTATTAAGGAGAATAAGAATTTGGTAAAGAGAGAGAGAAAGGCCTAGATTCCTATCTATTAAAGGGAGAGCACATTTCTAGCTCTGCTCTCCACCAGAGTCCTCAGGAAAGAGTCCCCAGAGCGAGAGTCAGTCTCTTCCTTCCTCCTCCCACTAGCTGTGTCACTTCCTGCCGCCAAAGAAAAGACTCCTGGTCTTGCCCTCAAAGACCTTCACTTCATGGGTGGAACTCTTCTACAGTAAGTATCCAGCAGGTGGCATTATTCCAATCGTTACAAGAGTGCTTTTTAACCTATAAAGTACTAAATAAATGGTTATGATTGTTAGCAGTAATAGTAGTATCACTATAAGATGGACTACAGTGGTAGAAGTGGATAGAGTTAGATTTAGAGTCAGCGATACTTGAGCTCAAGTCCTTCCATTGACACATGCTGGCTGTGTGACCTTGGGCAAATCACTTCACCTTTCTGTGGCCCAGGCAACTCTCTAAGACTATAAGTTACAGAATAACTACTGTTCTGTATAGATACAGCTTTCTTCACAGAAGATCCTTATACCATTGAAGTCAGTAATCTGAACAAAAAAGAAAGAGGGAGGGAAGGAAGGAAGGAAGGAAGGAAGGAAGGAAGGAAGGAAGGAAGGAAGGAAGGAAAGGAAATGGGCAGAAGAATTCATCAGAGCAATCCATTACTATGCCTGGAAAAGCAGCTCCAGGATCATGTCCTACTGTTATGTACCAAGGACAGCACATCCGATTGAAACAGTCCATTTTAAACTTGCATCATAAATCTACAGTGTTATTTTTGAATGATCCCCTTTATCGGGCAGAGAGAGTCTATTTTTCATGCTCTGTCCTGAAATAAACAACACATACTATGAAAAATGAAGACAAGAAAGGGAGGTGAAAGTTCTGTGCTTAGATGGATGTGAGATTTAAGACATTAGACTGCCAGAGTTTAGCTTTGTGTTCTTGTGCCCTTTAAATTGTGTTCTGCAGGTATATGTGCGTGCATATATGTACATGTAGGAACAGACATGTGTATGCTCACACACGTAGATATATACCCATGCATGCACATGTATGTGCATGTGCATGCATGTGCATACATGCATATATGCACACAAACACAGATTCTTGAATATTATTGAGGACTTGAGAAAAACTAGTAGTCTGTATTTGGCATCTTTACTGCCTGTGGTCTGTGCTGATGACATTCTACCTGACAAGGCTAACTCATTTAACTTCTCTTGGCTTTAGCTTCCTTGTGTGTGAAATGATAATAGTGCTCTCCCTACCTCACAAGGTTGTTGTGAGCCTCAAATGACAATATGAATATTAAACTATAAGGGACTATATGAGAGGCTGAGCCTTTGAGATTTTTCACAAGGTTACTGGGAAAGCAAAGTGCCACAGTGGATAGAGTACCAGGAATTAGAAAGGCTCATTTTCCTGATTTCAAATCTGGCCTCAAGCATTTACTAGCTATATGATCCTGAACAAGTCACTTAATCCTATTTGCCTCAGTTTCCTCACCTGTAAAATGAGCTATATGAGGAAATGGCAAACTACTCTAGTATCTTTACCAAGAAAACTCTAAATGGGTTGGGAGAATCAGACATGACTAAAAATTATTGAACAATAATTTATAGATACACATTTTCCTCTGATTACTGCTTTTGCTGTATCCCATAAGTTTTGATATGCTGGCTCATTATTTATTGTTTCTATGACTTGTTCTTTAACCTACTCATGCTTTAAGATTAGGTCATTTAATCTCTAATTTTTGATGTTTCCGTGGTTCTTTATTAAATGTAATTTTTATTGCATTATGATCTGAAAAAGATATTTAATATTTCTGCTTTGTTTCATTTAACTACAAAGTTTTTATGGCTTAACATATGGTTAATTTTTGAAAAAGTGCCATGAACCACTGAGAAAAATATATTCTTTTCTATTCCCATTCAATGCTCTCTAGATGTCTTATATGTAGCTTATCTAAGATTCTCTTCATCTCCTTGACTTCTTTCTTATTTATTTTTTGGTTAGATTTCTCTAGCTCTGAGAGGAATGTTATCTTGACTGTAGGTCCACAATATTTAAATCATTCCTGTCTAGTTGCTTATAATATTTCTCACTGATCTGGAAGCTTTGTAACTTAGCTATAATGTTCCTGTGTGTTTTCATTTTGTGATTTCTTTCAAGCAGTAATCGGTGGATTTTTTTTTTCAATTTCTATTTACTCTCTACTTCAAGGAAATTTTTCTTAATAATTTCTTAAAACATAGTGTCTAGGGGCAGCTAGTTGGTACAGTAGATGGAGCACTGGCCCTGGATTCAGGAGTACCTGAGTTCAAATCTGGTCTCAGACACTTGACACTTACTAGCTGTGTGACCCTGGGCAAGTCACTTAACCCCCATTGCCTAAAAAACAACAACAACAACAACAACAACAACAACAACAACAACAAAAAACATAGTGTCTAGACCTTTTTTATCATAAATTTCAGGTAGTCCAACAATTCTTATCTTTTCCTGTTTTCTAGGTCACTTGTTTTTGTGATGAGATGTTTCACATTCTCTTCTGGTTTTAATTCTTTTGATTTTGTTTTATTATTTCTTGATATCTTATGAAATTATTAGTTTCCCCTTGCCTGACTCTAATTTTTATTTTTTTTTATTGGAGGCAATTGGCATTAAGTGACTTGTCCAGTGTCACACAACTATTAAGTGTCTGAAGTCAGATTTGAACTCTGGTCCTCCTGAATTCAGAGTCAGTGCTCTAACTACTGTGCCATTGCCTTTTTAAAAAACCAATTCTAATTTTGGAGGAGTATTTTCTTCAGTTAATTTTTGGATCTCTTTTTTTCCCAATTGGTTGACTTCCTTTTCATAATTTTCTTGATTTTCTTATATTACTCTTATTTTTTCCCAAATTTTTCCTCAACTTCTCCTTTTTATGCTCTTCCAATAACCCCTTTGGGGCTTGTGACCATTTTACATTTTTCTGTGCAGCTTTACAAGAGGCTATTTTGTTTTCTGAGTTTGAACCTTGATCTCTATCATTATAATATCTGTGGTCAGGTTTTTTCTCTGTTTTTTACTCATTTTGAAGTGGCTTATTTCTTGGCTGATAATTTTATGTTAGAGCTTGGCTCTGCTCCTGGGGTATGTGGGCTAATATCTCAGGCTTCAAGTTTTTCTTGCTATTATTTTCTGAGGTCTATCTGGGGCGGGGGGGTGTCTTTGACTTTTTTATTCTTCCAGTGTTCTGTAATCCAAGGCTAGGTGTGGTCACTGCTCCTTTGGCTCACATCCTGGTCTATAAGTGACCTCAGGTCCTCCCCTCTGCGTCAGAGCCAAAACCAGGGCCCCCAGCACTACTGCCACTGCAAATATTATTGTTCCTTGCAGTCCCTTGAGTGGCTGTGAGTGTCAACTGGCCCCTCTGCCCCTGAACCAAAACCAGGGACTCTGCTCTCCTTTAATGTACCACAACCAGGAGGCTCCACCCTTCTGCAACCACACTCACCAGTATCTGCTCTCTTCTCTTGGCTCATAAACAGAGTCTAGGTCCCCATCTGGTCAGCACACCTGGGACCTACTTTCAGCACTAGCAGAGGGTTTCACAGTTTTCCCCAAATCAGCCACCCAACCCCTACACCTTATGTGTGGAAGTTCCCAAAACCAAGTCTGCCAACCACATATCTGACCCCAGGGTTTGCTGTTTGTTGTCTCTTTGATATGTGCACTTCAATTAAGCTAGACCATCACCCCAGGAGGTCAGATTTTTCCATAAAGCCCTCCCAAATTTTCTTAGTCTAGATGATTGCTTTACCCTGACTTAATTATTTTGGCCAACTCTAAAATGTACTTTTAGGCATTATTTTAAGGGTTTTTTTGGGGGGGCATGGGGGGGACAGGGGAGAAACAGGTGGTTTCCTGTCTTATTCTATCATCTTCCCTTCTTCTTTTTACAACTAATAATTGATATCAACTTGTTTTCTTGACATTTCCTTTTTTTCTCTTTTGGTATCCTCCATGCTGCCAATGCCAGTTCTAGACACAAACCTCCTCAATAAATCTTTTTTTGATTGATCTTTTTCTTCCAAAAAAGTAAAAAACAAAAAATTTCCACTAAATTGTGAGTTCCAGTTTGTCTAAATTCTATTGTAAATTTAAGACTGTGCTTGAAGGTTATCTCCAAAAAGAATATATTTTTGAAACTGTAACGATTGGAATAACGCCACCTGCTGGAGACTTACTGTAGAAGAGTTCTGCCCATGAAGTGAAAGTCTTTGAGGGAAAGACCAGGAGTCTTTTCTTTGGCATCAGGAAGTGACGCGGGCTAGTGGGAGGAGGAAGGAAGAGACTGGCGCTCGGTCTCGATCTCTTTCCTGAGGATGCTGGTGGAGAGCAGGGGCTAGAAATGTGCTCTCCCTTTAATAGATAGATGAATGTAGGCCTTTCTCTCTCTCTCTTTACCAAATTCTTATTCTCCTTAATAAATACTTAAAAGTCTAACTCTTGCTAAAGCTTATAATTTATTGGCGACCACTCATTAGATATTTTAGACAGTTTAGCTAGAATTTTAGCCCTTAACAAAATAAAGATGAATGGAGACTGATGTCAGTTTTCCAATTATCCAATTCATAGGGATGCTTCTTGCATTGGCTAATTAATACAATATTGATGACAAATCTGTACAATTAAGAATCCCACAAATTCTGCCTTTGAAATGCATCAGGTGATTCACCTGAAGCAATGAGATTTGTGAGGAAACTATTCCTTTTCATTTCTTTTCTGTGGAGCAATGAGGGTTAAGTGACTTGCCCAGGGTCACACAGCTAGTAAGCATCAAGTGTCTGAGGGTGGATTTGAACTTAGGTCCTTCTGAATCCAGGGCCACTGCTTTATCCATGCTACCACCTAGCTGCTCCTGCTATTTCTTTTTTTGTTTGTTTGTTGTTGGGTTTTTTTTTGTGGGGCAATGAGGGTTAAGTGAATTGCCCAGGGTCACACGGCTAGTAAGTGCCAAGTATCTGAGGCCAGATTTGAACTCAGGTCCTCCTGAATCCAGGGCCGGTGCTTTATCCACTACGCCACCTAGCTGCCCCCCTGCTATTTCTATTACAATAACTATCTTATAATCTATTGCGGGGAGGGATAGGGAAAAGTAGAACAAAAACATATGGCTTAAGCCTAGAGGAGTCATGAAATAATGGTGTTTGCTACAGTCACTGCTACCCCTTTAATTGTCCTCTAAAAGCCCATTAGTGGTATTTCAGGTGCTGAGCCCTTAAAGACTAGACCCTCTATGGCAAAGTCTCTGGGATCAGACTGGGACTTAAAGAAAGGGCATAGTAAGGAGACTCCCAGCTTCCTTCCTTCTTTTGATTTGTAAATGGCATTTGTCATTATTTCATACCTTGAGGTTTGTACATTAAACCTTCAACAGGGATATGTACCTGTTGAACAACTGAGAACAAACCAAAAAAGAAAAAAAAAACTTACAATATTAACCCATCATTTAAATATGCTGCTACCAAGTGATCATGGTGCCTTAGTCACAGACTTGAGACTACATATGAAATGCATGTTTTGTCTGAATAGGACTTTCTGCTCAAGCCCTCCATAAATTACTAACTATTTTTTATTTTTCAAAGTTAAAAAAAGTAAATTAGGTAAATATTCCTTTAAAGCCACAAGCTTTTAAAAATCAACCAATTTTAGGTACAAGTAGTTATCTTTCTATTGATTATCAGACACTGATTAAATGAATGTCAAGACAGTTGAGTGGTCTAAGACATCGGAAGAAGCAGCCACTCCTTACAGTGGGAAGAACTGAAGCCAACTTATTTCCTTACTATGCTGACCAGAAATGGAGAGGATTCCTCTCTGAAGATTCCTTTTCCCATAATTCTGTGGGCCCAGAGCCAATACTCAAAAAGAATTGCGCTGAGAATATTAAAGAAAAGAAGCAACTTCATTGATGGACAGAGTAGCATGTGGTGATAATGGAAAAGTATTTCAGCTGATTGGCCAGAAGTGCTTGAAGAAAGCCAAAAGCTACAGAACAGAGGATGACAGTGGCAAGCAGGTGGCAGTAAAATCAAGGAGCAAGGCTAAAGGGATCTCATTCCACAATAGCAATTCAGCCAAACTATTGAGATTTTACTTATTAGTGTCATGAATCTTGCTAAGATAGTTATTAGAGCTGTGGGATAAGAAACCCGGAGGAGTCGGTTTGATCGACATTGCTTTAAATTTAAATGTCTTGGTAACCTCAGTTGCCTATAGGAAGTTAATTAAATACCCCTTGGGAAGAAGGGGCTAAAATGATTCTAATGTTCCCAGAAACTTTTGTGTGGGGGCAAATACTAGCCAGAGTGTATTAATTATTGAGAAGTCTCTAAGATTTAATTTGGGATTCTTTGAATTCAAAGCTACTTTTCTGTGATGATAATGGGCCATTGATTACATCCAGACTGTGATTAAAATTGCCTTTCTAACTCAACCCCAAGCCTATCATGGCTCTCCTAGGCCTGGGATACAGCTTCAGGATTTCAGGTCAGCTTGCTTTATCAGCCTTTAAAGTTTTTCTCACCTCTCAAATAAATGTATCTTAACTTGAACAATTATTTCCTCTGCTGTCTTCTTTAACAATGTAGTGTTCAAGCAATTCCCCACAGGATTCATTTCTCTGATACTTTTTTTTTCTTTTTTTAATGTAATAAACATTTTTATTTATAGTTTTGGGTTCCAATTATTATCCCTCCTTCCCTCCCTCCCCTAACCCCTTCCTGAGGTGGCAAGAAATCAGATATGGGTTATACATGTATGATTATGCAAAGTATTTCCATATTTGGCATTTTGTACAAGAAAACTTGATTAAAAGAATTTTAAAAATGAAAGAAAGTGAAAAATAGCATGCTTCGGTCTGTTCCATCAATATCAGTTTTTCTTTGGAGGTGGATAGTATGTTTCATCATTCTTGGATCATTGTATTGTTGAGAAAAGTATCTAGCAGATCTTTTCTTTTCTCATTTTCCCATGGCAGGAAAAACAAGAGACACATCCCTTTATGAATAGATTCTCTTCATACAAGGGAATATAATGTTTCAATTTATTCAGTTTTGTTGTTGAAAAAAATTTTTTGTTTTGTTTTTAATATTACTTCCCCTTCATTGTGTTCCATTTCTACCACTGAAGCTTTCCTCATAACAAAGAAACATATTCAAGTAAATCTATGTGACACAGCAACAGCATTGACAGGATATCACACATTTCATAGCTGGGAGTCTGTTCAAATTATTCTTTTAGCAATGTCAAAGCTTAGTAACCTGCAATTTTTATTGATTGCATCAGTAAGAAAATTCTTTAGAAACTGTTGTCTGAAAGATTCTATATCCATTGGCATATATAATTTTGCACAATATTTTTTAATGTAGATTCAAACTGGTTTTATTATTTGCCATCCTTCTTCCCAAACCATCTGTTCTCTTTCTGCTCACTTTCTATCTGTAATGCCTATCCAAGAAGTAGGTAGATCTTGTAAATAATAGTTGACATTATTGTTACCCATGGACCAGGATCTTTAGCTCTGAATTTATATGGATTAGGTTCAATCTGGCACTTGGACCCTCTAACCAGAGTTGCCACTTAGAAATGTAAAAAGAGGTTGATATAATTCCAAACATCAAATTTTAAAGGTTTTGTGTAAATAAAACAAATACAGCAAAAATCAGAAGGAAAGCAGAAAATCAGGGGAAAAATTTATAGACAGTTTATCAGATAAAGGTCTCATACCAAAAATATATAAAGGGGGCAGCTAGGTGGCACAGTGGATAGAGCACTGGCCCTGGATTCAGGAGGACCTGAGTTCAAATGCAGCCTCAGACACTTAATACTTGCTAGCTGTGTGACCCTGGGCAAGTCACTTAACCCCAATTGCCTCAACAAAATTTAAAAAAAAATTTAAAAAAAAAATATATATATAAAGAACTTTGTCAAATCTGTAAGAATATGAGTCATTCCCCAATTGATAGTCAGGGGCAGCTAGGTGGCGCAGTAGATAAAGCACCGGCCCTGGATTCAGGAGTACCTGAGTTCAAATCTGGCCTCAGACACTTAACACTTACTAGTTGTGTGACCCCGGGCAAGTCACTTAACCCCAATTGCCTCACTAAAAAAAAAAAAAAAAAAGATAAATAGTCAAAGGCTATGAACAGGCAGTTTTCCAAAGAAGAAATCAAAATACTTTACAGTCATATAAAAATGCTCTAAATCAATATTGATTAGAGAAAAAAGATTAAAACAACCCTGAGATATCAGATCAGCTAAAATGATGGAGGGGGAAATGACAAATGTTGGAGAGTCTGTAGAAACATTAATACAGTAATTCACTGTTGGTGGAATTGTGAAATAATCCAACCATTTTGGAGAGCAATCCAGAATTATGCCCAAAGAGTTATTAAACTAACTATACCCTTTGACCCAGCAATAGTAATACTTTGTTTATTTCCAAAGATGATTAGAGAAAAAGAGGAAGGACCTATTTATTCTAAAATGTTTATAGCAGCTCTCTTTATAGTAACAAAGAACTGCAAATTGGGTAGAAGGCTCCCCAGATATTATATAATCATTCGAGGTAGCAATGTATATTTCAGGTACAGGACAGCCTTTATTATATTCCACAGAATTTGCAAACACCAACAAATAAAGGACTTACAGTAACCCATATATAAGCAATATAATTCTCTTCCTTCTCCAGACAGTTCTACTTTTCCTGGAGTCCTAAAGTCCTCCAGAATCTCTCTGGAATCAATCATAGTACACCTTTGGAGTACCCTCAAAATGCAAACAAACTTGATATTGCTAGATAGTCAATCCCATGACATTCTGCTGGATTTTACCTTCACCTTCATGAACTCATAGGAGCACTCAGCTTTAAGGGGTTTGGGTTTCCCCTGCAAAGAAATATACTTAAGGTTGTTAAAAAAGGAAACCCTTTTCCCATGGAACCTACACTACCCAAATGGTAATAGCAATTGGCAGTGTCTAGGTCTTTTACTTTCCCATGATATGGCTTAAATCTAGCTATTATTCCTCTAGTTTTAGAGCCACACATAAACTCACACTCTTTAAAAATTTGGAGTTACCCCAAAATCCCCCCTTGTCTTGGTAAAAAGCTGGATTTGAGAACTTTTATTGAAGCTGCTAAAAAAGAAACTCCAGTGGCTGGTACTGCTCAAGAAATTGCCCTTCTCTCACGAGAAGATCAAATTCTAGGACTGAGTTCTGGCCAGGAAATCTCTCACACTCAATCCAAAAGGCTAGGGTTCAGTTATTTTCCTCACTTGGACATCTAGTTTATCTTCTTTCCAAGCATCTTAGGCTGAAAGATTGCATCACTGCTGGGGCAGCTAGGTGGCACAGTGGATAAGAGCACCGGCCCTGGAGTCAGGAGTACCTGAGTTCAAATCCGGCCTCAGACACTTGACACTTACTAGCTATGTGACCCTGGGCAAATCAACCCCAATTGCCTCACTAAAAAAAAAAAAAAAAAAAAAAAAAAAAAAAAAAAAAAAAAAAAAAAAAAAGATTGTATCACTCCTTATTTAAGATTAGGACTAGAAACTTGGGATCCAGCTCTCTTCTCTTGGACTCTGTAGGCCTAATAGCATATACAGCTTCCATGTCCATTTGCCCCAGAATAGTCATTACCATCTCCTAGATGGAGAGAGAGGTGGTAATATACCCACACAATCTAGATCAACTCTGCTATGCTCTGGTCTGTCCTTTGTGTTTGGTGGTGGGGGGAGGAAGGAAGAGAAAGCACAGAGGAAAAAAAGGCCCAAGTCAGTCATTGAAGACTCCCTTTTATAGTCCTGAACAAAGCATGCCCCATCCCATAACTTTCTGTTCTGCAGGTGTTCAAGCCAATCATTTCATCCATGATCAATGAGACATCCTCCAAGAGACATCAAAAGATGTCTGTACTCCTTTCAAGTAAATATTCAAAAGTCCCAAATTAAAGGATCACAATTCTGTAAGCTCATCAAGTTGGTTAGCAATCTCCTTTGATAAACACCTTACATTTATATAATGTTTTAAGGTTTTCAATGATATTTATATATATATATATACACACACACATATATACATATGTATATATACATATACATTTGATATTTATAACACTCCTGCGAGAGAAACAGTAAAGTCATTATTATCGTTATTTTACTTGAAATTACTTTATAAAAAATGTTATCTCATTATGTCCTTAGAACAACCTTGAGATAAGGTGCTACTCTTACCACTATTTTATGGATGAGGAAACTGAAGTACACAGAGTTTTAAATGACTTGCCCAGGGTCACATAGCTAATAAGTGTCTGAGGATGGATTTGAATTCAGGTCTTCCTGATTCCAGGTCCAAAGCTTTATCCACTGTGCCAACTAGCTGCCAATTATCTCCATTTTACAAATGAGAAAGCAGACTTCAATAAGTTAAATCATTTCCTCAAGGTCATGCAACTAGTAAGTGTTAGAATAGAGATTTGAAGCCAGGTTGCTTCTGAATCTAAGTATGCTACACCATGCTGTCTCTTAAATGGATGAATAGATGGCCAGAGGGATAAATATGGATCAATTGAATTGGCTGTTCATCAAACTACTTGTCATAATTTAGGCATTATTATACCTTTTTTTTTTAATCAGTCTCAAGTAGGCAAAGATTTCACTGAGAGGCTTTTTTTTTCTTTTTCTTTTTCAGGGCAATGAGGGTTAAGTGACTTGCCCAGGGTCACACAGCTAGTAAGTGTCAAGTGTCTGAGGCCGCATTTGAATTCAGATCCTTCTGAATCCAGGGCTGGTGCTCTATCCACTGCGCCACCTAGCTGCCCTGAGAGGCTTTCTCATTGAGCAGTATTTCAGGATTTAATACAATTAATGTCTTCTGGAAACAGGAATATTTGGAGAACTCTTGTATTAATGGGGAATGTTTCTGCTTGAATTTTGTATAAGACATATTCCTTGACCTTGAGAGCCACCTTAAGTAGAGTTTGACAGATAAGTTCTTGGTACAGCTTATTTGATGTTGTCCCCAGGAAAACCAATTAACAAAGTTATCTCCACAGTCACCACTGGCATATAACCTAATATTCTAAAATGCATGGGAGATGCTTGGTTTGAAAAGCTCCCTTAAAGATGCATTTTCAAAAAAACAAAAACAAAAAAGATGCATTTTCAAATCAAGTCAATGAGCTTGTATTAAGTGCCTACTATGTGCTAGGCACAGTGCTTTTAAACACTGGGGATACAAAGAAAAGCCAAAACAGTACCTAACCTCAAGAAGCTCACATTCTCATAGGAGCAGCAACTTTCAAACAACTATATATAGATGAATTTGAGGCAATTTCAGAGGAAAGGCATTAGCATTGAGGAGGAATGAGAAAGACTTCTTGCAAAATGTGGGATGTGAACTGAGACTTGAAGGAAAGCCAGTGAAATTGGGAGGGAAAATGAGGAAGGAGAGCACTACAGACAGCCAGTCAAAATGTGCAACATTGGGAGATAGAATATCTGGTGTAAGGAACAGCAAGGAAGCTAGTGAATTGTAGCATAGATAGAAAGGAGTAAACTGTAAGAAGACTAGAAATGTAGGAAAGGGTCAGGTTGTGAAGGGCTTTAAAAACCAAACAAAAGATTTTATATTTGACCTTGAAGGTAATGGAGTGTTACTGGAGTTTGTTTCTTGACCTTGAAACATGCTATATGTATGTATGAAGAGGCCCCTTAAACTGCCAGGGTCTTAGTATCTTCACCTGTAAAATGGGGGAAATAATAATCGCACGAACTGGGGGCAGCTAGGTGGTGCAGTGGATAGAGCACTGGCCCTAGATTCAGGAGTACCTGAGTTCAAATCTGGCCTCAGACACTTAACACTTACTAGTTGTGTGACCCTGGGCAAGTCACTTAAACCCAATTGCCTCACACCAAAAAAAAAAAAATAATAATAATAATCACACAAACTGTCTTATAGGGTTGCCATTAGAAAAGACTACTGAAAACCTTTAAGTGCCATATAAACATGACATTACTATTATTCAGATGGATCTTCATTTGACAATGATTCCTGACGCTAGCCGCAGATGTCTCTGTTTACTGTCTCTCAAGTTGATAAATATTTACACATACTAAGGACATTCCTCTGTTTACAAAAGGATTCATGATGGCATTACTTTAAAGCAATTAGAGTCTTTCATAAGATTCTGGAGTCATATTGACAATGATGTTAACCAAAAAGATGTATGCCTTGTAAAAATCTCTAGAATTTAAAAAATATTCTTATACAAAAAGTATAGCTTCCTTCAGATAACCATGAGCTAAGCACAGGAATAAATAAATGGAGACTATTGGGATAGATTGCATTTGAGAAACTGCAGTGCTTACCCATCCTAAGGGGCCTACTACAGCAAAGCCATATATATATATGAGGCAATTGGGGTTAAGTGACTTGCCCAGGGTCACACAGCTAGTAAGTGTTAAGTGTTTGAGGCTGGATTTGAACTCAGGTCCTTCTGAATCCAGGGCCGGTACTCTATCCACTGCGCCAACTAGCTGCCCCAAAGCCCTATATATTTTTAATTAAATTTTGTTTTTCCAATTAACAAGCATTTGTTTTCCTTTCTTCCTACTTCCTCTCCCACTGGGGGAAAAAAAGAACAACACTCTTGCAACAAATATCTATGGTCAAGCAAAATAAAAGTTTACATTAAAATGCTCTATCTTTTTAACACCGATATTCTTTTGGAATATTTTCATAATTTTTGAAGGATTGACATTTCAGGTAACTTAATAGAAGATACACTGTGCATAAAAGAAAAAAACACATTATACAGGACATGTATGACCAAAAGGGGAGGTGGGGTAGAGTCACATGGCCAGAATGAGGAATAACAGTTTCATAGTCTGAATGTTGCACTGATATTCACAAACTATTAGAAGAAGTCTACCAGTACATTGAATAGATTCCGAATGAAGGATTTACTTTTTGAGATCTCTTTCTGGAGGTGATTGGTGGATTCTTTTCAATAAAATTTATCTTCTGCTTTTAGAATATCAGGGCAATTTTCCCTGACAATTTCCTAGAAGATGATGTCTGAGCTCTTATTTTGATCATGGTTTTCAGGTAGCCCAATGATTTTCAAATTATCTCTTTTGGATCTATTTTCCAGGTCAGCTATTTTTCCAAGGAGATATTTCATATTGCCCTCTATATTTTTATTCATTTGGATTTTATTTATTGTGTCTTGATTTCTCCTAAAGACATTAGCTTCTATTTGTTCTATCCTAATTCTTAAGCAATGATTTTCTTCAGAGAGTTTATGTACCTCCTTTTCCATTTGGCTAATTTGGCTTTTCAAACTGTTGACTTTTTTTTCATGACCCTCATGCATCACTCTCATTTCTCTTTCCATTTTTTCCTCTATCTCTCTTACTTTATCTTTAAAGTCCCTTTTGATTGCTTCCATGGCCTGAGACCAATTCATATTTTTCTTGGAAGCTTTGGATATAGGAGCTTTGACTGTTATTTTCTTCTTCTGAAGGTGTATTTTGAGCTACCTTGCCACCAAAGAAGCTTTCCATGGTCAGCTTCTTTCTCTGCCTGCTCATCTTGATTGCCTATTTCTTGGCTTTTAACTCCTTCTTCATAGCCTTTCCGCTACCATCTTGGCTCCCCACCCCCACCCCACCCCCTGCCCCATGAAGGATTTATAGGTAAGGAAAACAGATTTAAAGGCTTTCCTTTAACATTTCTTTCACATATATGTAAACATTGTGTAAGAATCTTCCAATAACAGAGGCATCCTTGTTCAATGACCTTCTGATCAGTATTAGTCAAAGCACCAAAGAGGAAGATATGGTCTCTCCTGTTCTGGGAGAGATTTAATGTGAGTTGAAGAGGCATTCCCTCCCCCATCCATAGGGGGAAAACCAATAGATGAAGAATGCCTATTTTCCAGATGATGATATGAATCTGAAAGGACAGTATTGTGAAATTCATCCATGAGTATGTATATCTTAAAAAGATTATGCAAATAGACAAAAAAGTTGATGGCAGAATTGAACTAGAAGGAGTAGGAGAATGGGCTGAATTGTCTTTGGGAAACTGAATCCACAAAGCTGTCAATGCTGCCCATACAGGGATTATGATCCCATTGCTAGTGCATTGCTTTGTGATAAAATAATTATTAATAATGAATTTTCTTGGGGGTACCCAGATCAGTTTTAGTCCTCTCTCCCCTTCACCCCAGAAAGTCCAGTTTTTGGAAACTTTAGTGGGTTTTGGGACCAGCCTAAGGGTATAAAAGAAATGGAGATAGACTCTTTCATCTAGCTAAATTGATCTGATGGGATTAAGCCACATCTAGATAATGGACTTTACCTTGAGCAATTTAGAGGGTAGTCTTTTGTATACTTCCCCCTGATGTCATCTGTAGAGACCATTTTAATATAGAACACCCTCAAGTCATGTCAACCAAGGGAATTGAATGATGCTATCCAATTGGCCTTGATCAATGTGTAGTGACCCACACATATCAAATGAGGATAAAAGATGAGATTACTCAAGGCCTCTGGTTGTCACCATCTTGAATCGGACTCTTGGCTCAGGAAGGTTTTGGGTTGGTGGGAGCTCCTCTTAGGACAGAGTAGGTAATGTAAGGCTTCTGAACTCTGCTTGTAAGTGTGATGAAATAATGAGATTTAGAAGATACTCAAAGACCCACCTGGAGATTAATCTAGACTGATTGAATCAAGTGAGAGTGATTAACTGCTGATTAGCCTACTTCAAGTTAACTGGATTGTAATCACACCTTGAGAACACCTTCAGAACCAATGGATTTGGATGATGCCAACCAATCAGCTTGAAGCAGCGTGTAAGGACCGCCTCTGTTCCAGACCTATAAAAAGCTTCCACAATCAGTTTGCTAGAGAGAGTTCATGATTGAAGCAGGCTTGTGGCAGAGGACTTGAGGAAGAGCCAGACCAGGCTGGAACTCTAGGCTAAATAGGCTTTTTTCTTTTTTTTCTTTTTTTTTTTTGCAGAGCAATGAGGGTTAAGTGACTTGCCCAGGGTCACACAGCTAGTAAGTGTCAAATGTCTGAGGCTGGATTTGAACTCAGGTACTCCTGAATCCAGGGCTGGTGCTTTATCCACTGTGCCACCTAGCCACCCCTAAATAGGCTTTTTTCTTAACTTTCTGAACTCCATGGGAATATCTGTATGCTTTAATAAATGTTTAATGCCCAAGGACTGGTGCTAAAGCTTCTAATTTAAGGCGACCATAATTTAGATTTTAAACATCACATAAGTCATATGCTTTCTCTCTGAGAGATATGGCACTGGGGCCTTCCTCCTGTTTGTGTTAAATGCCATGTGGTCAATACTAATATTTAATATTAATAACATTGCCAAAACAGGTGCAATAGACATTATTATATAAATAGCCATTAATATATAAGTAACTATGATTTAGAATAACAGCCTAGCCCCCAATAATTAAAAAAAAACACAGCTTCTATTTAGCAAAACCATTATGGACTAAACACTGATGAAAAGTTGGAAGCTCCAATTTTGGCTAGCTCTGAATTGTAGACAAATTTGCTTTAAGAGTGAGTGAGTGGGGCAGCTAGGTGGCACAGTGGATAGAGCACTGGCCCTGGATTCAGGAAGACCTGAGTTCAAATCTGGCCTCAGACACTTAACACTTAGTAGCTGTGTGACCCTGGGCAAATCACTTAACCCCAATTGCCTCACCAAAACAACAAAAAAACAAAACAAAAGAGTGAGTGAGCAGTATGGGGGTGGAGGGTGCTAAACAAATTATGACACAGTTATGACACCACAAGTCCAATAAATTGTCCAAAATTAGAAGTTGTAAAGGGCCATAGTTTTCCCAGAAAGGGTCACATGAACTTCTTTCTTTGAAGGCTTCCTTAAATCTCCCCAAGCCCAAGCTGAAAGTTATGTTTCTCTCCTCAAATTTCTTCTAACCTCTTACCTAGATTTTTCCTTTTGTTAGAGCCAGGCCTAATATCAGCCCTCTCTTAGTTGAAGTTTTTTGTTTGAATGAAATGAAAGTTATCGAACCATTTGAAAATTATTGAACCATTAACAAAAGAAGATTTACTTTGCCCTAATACAGCAAGGATACCCAACAAGGATATGATAGTACCTAGCCACTAGGGTATGGTGACTCTCCTGATCTTTGGATTTGGAGGTGATTTCAAATAAAGGGAGGCGGGAGGGGGGGGGAGCCACAATAAAATCTCAGGGACAGCTTTGTTGCCTTTTAAGAAAAACTGATTGATGTTGCAAGATGAAAGGAGGGGTGGAACTAACCCAAGAGAAGACAAAGGCTTGGGCCATACCAATGTTATGAGGAAATGCTGGTAGATATTAGTCCTGGGACACCTTTTGCACTTAGCACATTCTCACTTGTATCATAGTTATTTGTGTACATATCTTTTAACTTTTTTAGAGTGTAAGCTATTTGAGAAGAAGATCTATGCTCTTCATATTCCTAGAACCTAACACAGTACCTTGAACATAGTTAGACCTTAATAAATTGTCTCTAGAATTGAATTAAAGTTTAAGAAGTTCAGATTCTATTTAGCAGGTTACTGTGTTGATAATAATAATATAATGATAGTGGTGTGACTCAAGTAAGGACACGTACCAAAGTGGACCACCCTTGTTGTCCAAGCTTTTTCAAAGAAATTTAGAGGGCACAATGGGGCCTCTTATTCATCTCTTTTATGCTATTTATATCTGAACGGACTCTGTTGGCAGGCAAAGGTTACTCCACAAATTCTGTTTCAAGACTTGAGTCATCTATGTAGGGAAAAGATGAGCACAAAGTGAGGGAGTTGAGACCTGACTCGACTGACTCAGCACCTGGCATAGTGCTTGGCACATATATTTACTTAAATACTTCTTGATTAATTGATTACTCTTTTCAACACACTATACTCCCTTTATTAAAATAAGAAGGGTCAGTCAAACCAGAATACTAGTAAACTGTCAAGGAATCTCATTAGGCAGCTCACTGAGGCAGTGCTACAATTCAAATCCAGGCTCAAATAATTATTAGCTGTGTAACCCTAGGCTAGTCACTTAACCTCAGTTTCCTTGACTATAAAATGGGGATAGTCATAGCACCTATCTCATAGGTTGTGAGGATCAAATGAGATATTACTTGGAAAGTTGTTAGCACAATGCTTGGTACTTAGTAGGAGCTTAATAAATGCTTCTTTCCTTCTCCTACCACAGGCAGAGTTATGCTTACCCTATTTTTCAAATGAAGCTTATAGGATAGAAAGAACACTAAATCAGAGAATCTCAGAATTGCGAGACTCTTAGTAGTCAAATTATCATAAGATTTAGAGTTGAGAGGGACCTTAGAAGCCATCAATTCCAATCCCCTAATTTTGCAAATGAGGAAACTGAGGCCCAGAGTAGTGGAATCAAACCCAAGGTCACACAGATTGTAAGTGGCTGAACTAGGATCCAAACTCAGTTTCTCACTGTTGATCCAAAACTGAGAAATCTTCTTTACTAACTTAGTGATGACCAAGCTATTTCCTTAATGTAGACCCCGTGTTTTTCTTTTTTCTTTTTTTTTTGTAGGGCAATGAGGGTTAAGTGACTTGCCCAGGGTCACACAGCTAGTAAATGTCAAGTGTCTGAAGCTGAATTTGAACTCAAGTCCTCCTGAATCCAGGGCCGGTGCTTTATCCACTGCATCACCTAGCTGCCTCCTTTTTTTTCTCCACGTTTTTCTTTTTAAAGGAGAATGTAACTTGGTCCATAACTGCTTGTGTTCTCTGAAAGATCATAACCTCACAAAATGAAGCTTTATTACATTTGAGGTTTGCACAAGTTACCTTAAAAATCACCATTTTAAACTTGCAAATGGGGCATCCAACAAGTCAAATGAACAACTATTTATTAAGTGCCTATTATGTGATAGGCACATAAATTCTAGGGATACCAAAAAAAAAAAGGCAAAAAACAAAACAACCCAACAAGTACAACCACACACATACATTTGCTGACTGCAGATTTCTAGAATCTCTTTAACTTCATAATCCTATATAGGTGCAAAGATACAACCTAATGATTGTGGTGATTATAAGAACCTTTTTCTTACAGGCAAAATGTTTTTTCACTGACAGGGTCAAATGTATCTCTTAACCCTGGAAAAATTGTTAGAATACACAGCTCCTTCATGGATAACAGTCCTGACATTTTATCAGTATGCAATTAAAATGCCTTTGTCTAAAATAGTGGCTGCAAATTCTTGGGTAGATAGAAACAAGAAAAGAAGGGTGTTGTGTATGTGCAAATTGAGAAGCCTGTCTCCTAGCTCTTGGCTCTTGGCTCCCTGCAAAGGAAAGGAAAGGGGAGCGCAGAGTGGTAGTGCTCTCTATTGGTCTAGTGCTGAAATGTTCATTGTGTCTGCACTGCAGTAGATCCTTCTTAGAAAATACTTCCCCAACGTCTTCCGGTGGAAATCGTGGACCAAACAAAACAAAACAAAAGCCTATCAGTGCTTTTGAGTCCAAGGCCTTTTCTTCCAACAAAAGGGAAACTGAATATCCTAAGGAATCACTAGGAAAACCAGAGAAATTGAAACTATGAAGAATGTAAGAAATATGACTTTGGCAAAGTTTAAATGAAATAAAGAAGGAATTAACTAGGAAAGAAGGAAAAGCAAAGAGAGAAGTTAGCCTTATTCTTAAGTTATATGACTGATAAGTGGTAAGAACAAGGAACTGGAAGCCTAGTCTCTCAAGCCAACCCAAATACGTCCAAGTGAAAAATCAAACTGTAACTATTCTAAGCAAGTGTTTGGGTGTTCATTATTATAGCATGGATGGGTACTTGGGGATTTGCTTATGATAGATTTTAAGAATTTATGTCAATAAATCAATAAACATTTATTAAGTACCTACTATGTGCTGGGCATAGTGCTAGGTGCTGGGTATACTATAAGATAGTCTCTGCCCCCAGGAACCTTGTAACCTAAGGGGGGGAGAGAATTTGCAAAGAAATATATACAAAGAAAAAAAAAGAAATATATACAAAGCAGGCTATATTCAGGATAAATGGGAAGTAATTAACAGAGGGAAGGTGCTTGAATTAAGAGAAGTTGGGAAAGGCTTCCTATAGAAGGTGAAATTTTATTTAGGATTTAAAGAAAGTGAGAAGGGAAGCCAGTGAGTAAGTAGAAATGCAGAGAGAGAACATTCTAGGAATTGGGGACAGCCAGAGAAAATTTTGGAGCTCATACATTTGCTAGCTGTATGACCCTGGGCAAGTCATTTAACCTCTCTTTTCCTTAATCCACTGTGGAGAAGGAAATGGCAAACCACTCCAATATCTTTGCCAAGAAAAACCATTATTGGCATTCTATGGTCCACAAGGCCATAAATAGCTGGACATGTCCGAACTACAACAATATAAATTTGTAGTGGAACCAATCAGAACAGTTGTGTGATTTTTTTCAAACCTTCATTAAGCAGCATATGTATAGAAGTGAAGGCCGTGAATAATGGGAATGATCCAGGGCTGAGGTTTGGCGGAGTATAATCAGCGATATGAAAATGGGACTAAGGATTCAAGAGAAGAAAGCAGGGTAAAATTGAAGGGGTTCCCCAAAGGATCAAGAAGGGGGAAAAGAGGAGAGAGTGGCTAGTGCAGGAGAGATGGCTAAGGAGAGAATTGAGAGGTCAAGGGATTAGAGGTCACAATGTGGACAAAGAATAGTTGTTTTTTTAAAGGAAGGCAGAGCGAGGTAAAAAGCCAATAGATTATGGTCAGAGATGGGGATTTCAGAATTCTTCAGCATGGAGGTAGTACACATGAGGGTGATGTCAAGATCAAGTGTATTATGACCATCTTTGTATGTAGCTGAGGTAGGGTTGAGGAGTAGCTCCCAGGAAAAGACTAGTCTGAGGAACTGAGTGGTTAGGGTATTTGAAGGAGAATGAATACGTATGTTCAAGTTGCCTAGTATGAGAGCAAGAGTTGGGAAGGGGAGAAAAATTGTAAGCCAGGTATTGAACTCATTGAGGAAGGAAGGTGAGTGATCTGGGGTCTGCTAAAAAGATTTTGATTGGGTGTTAGATATGAATAGCATGAACCTCAAAGGAAGAACCATTATCGAGCAATGAAGGAAGGGAAAAAAACCTGAAAGTGTCCATAGGAAGCAAGGATTGTGGTAGATATAGCTCCCCAACATCTAAATTGTTTCTTTATGGCTGCTTGCAGTACTTTTTCCTTGACCTGGTAGTTCTGAAATTTGGTAATGATGTTCCTTAGAGTTTTCATTTGGGGATCCCTGTCCAGAGGTGATCAGTGGATTCTTCCAATGTCTATTTTGCCTTCTGGATCCAGAATTTCAGGGCAGTTTTATAATTTCTTGCAGTACAATGTCTAGGTCTTCCTTTTGATAGTGGCTTTCAAGTAGTCCAACCATTCTTCAATTATCACTCCTGGCTCTAACAGGTTACTTGTTTTTCCAGTGAGGTATTTTACATTTTCTTTTGTTTTGTCATTCTTTTGATGTTGTTTGATTGATTCTTAATGTGTCATAGAGTCATTAGCTTCCACTTGCCTAATTCTAATTTTTGTTTGTTTGTTTGTTTTTGTTTTTTAGTGAGGCAATTGGGGTTAAGTGACTTGCCCAGGGTCACACAGCTAGTAAGTGTTATGCGTCTGAGGCCTGATTTGAACTCAGGTCCTCCTGAATCTAGGGCCAATGCTCTATCCACTGCACCACCTAGCTGCCCCTACTAAATCTAATTTTTAAGGAATTGTTTTCCTCAGTTGGTGTTTGTACCTCCTTTTCCATTTGGCCAGTTCTACTTAAGTTGTATTCTTTTCCCAAGCCATTGGCTCTTTTTTTTCATAATTCTCTTGAATTTTTTCCACAATTTTCTTCTACATTTCTTATTTGATTTTTACACTTCTTTTGAGGTCTTCCATGAGTTATTTCAGGGCCTGAGACCAATTCCCATTTTTCTTTGGGGGCTTTGCCCATAGGTGTTTTGACATTGTTGTCCTTTTCTGAGTTTGTGTCTTGATCCTCCCTGTCATCATAATAATTTTCTGTGGTCAGACTCTTTTTTTGTTGTTGTTTTTTGCCATCCTTTTTTTTTTTTTGTCCTTTTTCTTTACTTTCAAATTTGAGCTCTGCTCCTGGGGTGGAAGGGGCACTGTCCCAGATTTCTGCCAGAGGTTACACTTGCTGGCTATTTACCTGGTGCTACACTCCTGTTGTCCTGAGGCCCAAGGGGGACCCTCATGTCTGGTGCTGCACTGAGGGGCTGGGTTGAGGGTTGGCTGGTGATACAGGAGGCTGTAGAGGGTTTAGCACCTTACCTGGTGCTGAGCTGAGACATGCGGGGCGTCCTGGTGCCTATGGCTCCCCGTGTGCTGAGGCCTGTGGAGAGTCTGGCATTGGCATCTGCCTGTTTGCCCAAGGCTATGATGAAGGCCTGCAAAGCATGTGGTGGATCCAGTTGCTGGCATCTGGCCATGCTGAGGCACAGGTCAGGGAGAGGGAGCAGGAGGGGTGGGGGTGGGGGATTTCTGGTGTTGGCGTTTGCCTGCTCCACCACACTGGGGTTCAGGACTTCCCACCAGTTTGCTGAGGTGGGGCTTGCTGCTAGCCTACTGGGATGCTTCCTGTACTGGACTGCAATGCCCTTTTACCCAAGTGAGACAGACCTTTCCTGCTGACCTTCCGAGTTGCTTAGGTTAAAAGATTGTTTCGCCCCATCTTTTTGCTGGTTCTGCTGTTCCAGGATTCATTTTAGGGCAATATTTTTTGGGTTTTGAGAGGTGAACATGGAAGAGTTAAAGTGATTTCCTGCTTACCCTGACGTCTTGGCTCCTGGAAGTCCAAGTATGGTAAATATGAATAGCATGAATCACAAAGGAAGAAATATCTGTGAGATAGGGTTTATTTCTCATCATAAAAGGTTCAAACCTAAATCATCAGATAGTTTTGTTTCATATGAGAAACAGTAAGTAATAGGAATTGGGGAGCATTGAGGTTTCCTCTGGGGACTTGTTACTGACTACTGTATATGGAAAACCCTTTGTTCTTCTACCCTAGTTTTAAGTAAGATTATGGGGGGGGAGGAAAATTATTCATAGTACTCCTTTTCACATTCCTGCATTTTTTAAAATTAACAAAACAAGTTTTTGGAAAGCCATGAAAAATGTCTACCTTCTTATACCTAAGAACTTTGTTTATGATTTCTAAGGTATGAATTTACAAACACATTTGTTTACTAGAATTAAGGGTATGTTCTGTGGTATGGTGAAAAGCAAAGCTGGTGTATTTGGGATTCATATTCTTGCCTGTGGCTTCATTAGTATTATGATGTAACTGAACTTGGAGTTACAGCATTTATGCTTGAATCTATCACTGCAGAGATTATAGAAGTTAATTTAGAAGTGATCAAAGGGGCAGCTAGGTGGTGCAGTGGATAAAGCACCGGCCCTGGATTCAGGAGGACCTGAGTTCAAATGTGACCCCAGACACTTGACACTTACTAGCTGTGTGACCCTGGGCAAGTCACTTAACCCCAATTGCCTGACCAAAAAAAAAAAAAAAAGAAGTGATCAAGTCCAATTTCCCTCATTTTACAGGTTGAAGAAAGCAAGGTTAAATGAGTTGCGCAGGGTTACCTAGCTAGTAAATCTGTAAAATGGGATTTGAACCTCAGTCATCTTGACTCCAAACCCAGCACTCTACCCACTATACCACCTACCTGCCCCAACGCAGATAGATTCCCAAAGTTTACCTATGTGATTTTGAGCATATAATTTAATCTCTGTAGGCCTATAAAACCCAGGTTCCAAGCTTGGCGAGAGTTCATTATGATTCAATTCTAGTCTACAAACATTTGTCATGCTCCATGAGCTCTGAAGCCTGTGAAATCTTCAGGTATCTAAAGCACAGTCCTGCTCACCTGAGGTCTCTAATGCACAGTGAGATGCTTGGACTCAATAGCTAAACATGAGGCAGCTGTGTTGGCAGGAATGGCCAGGCTCAATTTTTATTTTATCTTTTGGGGAGGTCTGTATTTTCTATGTCATTTTAAAGCACAGCCAAATATGTAGTTCATTTTGGGGGCATAAACATACATGTAACAGCACCAGGCCTATAGTTAGATTGGAAGGAATTTTAAAATTCTATTTATGCCTAAGACAAGTACCTAGAATTAGCAAATATATGCTGACCCGATTAATTTGTAGGTCACTGGGAGTTATCTACCACAAGAAAATCGTAATCCTTAGCCTTCCCTCCACCAAAAATTATTAGTATATAATGTTGATTCTATATGTATGTTAATATACAATGAGGCAACATGGTATAGCAGGTAAAGACATAATAATAACAACTGACATTTATATAGTGCCTACTACATGTCAGGCACTGGGCTAAATACTTTACAAATATTATTTCCTGGGACAGCCAGGTGGCACAGTGGATAAAGCATTGGCCTTGGAGTCAGGAGGACCTGAGTTCAAATCCAGCCTCAGACACTTGACATTTACTAGCTGTATGACCCTGGGCAAGTCACCAAGTCACTTAACTCTCATTGCCCTGCAAAAATAACCCAACTACCCCTCTCCCCTCCCTCCCCCCCCCCCCCGAAAAAAAAGGGTGAAAAATCCGAGGGAGTGCTGATGAGGTCATTCTCTGCTCTCTAAGAAGTCTGTGGTCGTGGAAAATGCTTTAAGGATGTCGAGGTCCAAGCCAGATGGTTGATACTTTCCTTTGATCCTCACAATTACCCTGAGAGGTAAGTGCTATTATTGTCCTCATTTGACAGGGGAGGAAACTGAGGCAAACAGAAGTTAAATGATTGCCCAGGGTCACACAGCTAGTAAGTGTCTGAAGCCAAATTTGAACTCAGGTTTTCCTGACTCTGGATCTGACACTGTGACACTCAGAAGAGAGAGTGCATTTATTAAGCACTTCTTGTGTTTCAGGCATTGTACTACAGGCAAAGAGTACAAATACAGGTAAACAAGACTGTCCTGCCTCCAAGGAGTTTCAATTCTAATATGGGAAGACAACATGTACAGGAGTTCTGGGAGAGGAGAGGGTGGCTGGAAGAGACCATGGCAAGGGAGACTTCGGGAAGTATTGTGAAAGCCTAATTCCCTACAAGATAAGGCAGAAGATTCACCCAGCAGAGCAAAAGGACCAGGGATGGAGCCCAAGTTTCTGGTGAGATTGAGATAGTGGAAGAAGCAAATACAGTAAGTGGCAAGAAGTCTGACTCCTTCACTGACCTTGGAGTCAGGAACACCTGGATTTAATTGCTGTTAGTGACACATGCTTGGTCTCAATGTTCCCAAGCAACTCTCTAAGACAATATATTATAAAGTCTGTGTTCAACTGCACTGGTAGGAGGCTTCTCCCCGGGAGCTCCTTATTCCAATGAAATCATAGGTCTGATAAGAAAGAGAAAGAGAGAGTGAAAGTGAGAGAGAAAAAGAGGAGAGACAGAGACAGAGAGGGAGAGAGAGAATATATACATATACTAGATATTAAAAAATAAAAATGAAAATAACTCCTGCCCTCAAGGACCTTACATTTAACTATTGTGTTTTTTACTCATTGTTTCATGTCCCCCCAACAAGAACTTAAACCTCACTGTATAATCCAGGGTTTCATGGTAGGGATCATCTTACATTTACTTTTTTGTAGTCTCATTGTACCTAGCAAGCATAATGCTGGGCACATACTTGGTAATTCATGAATAGTTTTTGATTGATCATTCTCATTCCAAATACTTTCCAACTGTGTGACCAGAGACAAATAGCTTATCCTCTCATCTGTCAAAGATGAGCAATATTTGCCCTACCTAGCTTAGAAGGCTTTGGTGAGGAAAGCACTTTGCAAACCTTAAAGGGCCATACAATTGTGAGTTGTTAACATTATTATTATCCCACCTGAGCCAATGGTTTGTGGAGCTGCAGCTGTTGTTCTATCTCTGCTGACAGCTGTGCATGGGCTGGGCTGGCCAGGAGCCAGGGTATCTACTGCTGGAAACACATCACTACAGTGGCATTCTCCCAGCTCCTGCTGCATTAAAAGTAGCCAAAACAAGAGATTTATTTCCTCTTCTCCTTCCTGCTGAGGTTCTTTATGGACTTTTTAGAATGAGCTCTACCTCTGATTGGGATTCTGTTGAAGGTTAAGTTTAATGGTATTTTTTTTCTCTACTTATCCTCACAAATTAGAACAGTGACTGGAACAGGGTAGGTGTTTTAAAAAATGCTTCAAGTAAAGCATGGATTGGGGTTGTTTTTTCAATAGGGCTAGCCTGACTAGGCTGAGTAGATGGAATTGTCTCTAAAGAAAATTCCAATTTATGTGTTTCTGCCAAGCTAGAGAGAACTGTGAAATGAAAGACAAGAATGTTAATCATCTTAGGTTGCATAGAGATGATAACTTCTAGGAATAACAAGATGATAGTGCTACTATACTCTGTTCTGGTCAAATCTCATCTGTTGTATTGTATTTGGTTCTGGGCACCACTCAGGATATTGGTAAACTGAAAGAATAACAATCTGCACCTAGACGATGTAATCAGCATGTCAAAAGGTCTCAAGTCCATGTCCTGTGAGGATCATTTGAAGGAAACTGAGATGTTTAACTTGGAGAAGGTAAGCTTCAAGGGGAACATGACAGATACCTTCAAGTATTTTAAAGGCTTTTATGTGAAGAGATTAGATATGACCTATTTAGACCCGGAAGACAAAACAGTTATCAATGAGAAGTTACAGAGGGGCAAATTTAGGCTTGAAGTTAGGGGGAAATTTTTATACCCATTAGAATTATATAAAAGGTACATAAGCTACCTAGTTCACCTTCATTGGAAAGCAAAGGTTGGATGACTACCTGTTAGGTATTTTGTAGAGAGAGATTTTTTTTCAGGTACAGGTTGAACTAGATGGACTCTGAGGTCCCTTTAAATTCTGTAATTTTTGTGATTCCCTATATTTATTTTTTATTTTTATTTTATTTTATTTTTTGAGTGGGTCAATGAGGGTTAAGTGACTTGCCCAGGGTCACACAGCTAGTAAGTGTCAAGTGTCTGAGGCCATATTTGAACTCAGGATCTCCTGAATCCAGGGCCGGTGCTTTATCCACTGTGCCATCTAGCTGCTATATTTCTTTTTTTCTTTTTTTTTTCTTTTAATTTTTAATTTTTTTTTTTTTTTGCGGGGCAATGAGGGTTAAGTGACTTGCCCAGGGTCACACAGCTAGTAAGTGTCAAGTGTCTAAGGCCGGGTTTTAACTCAGGTACTCCTGAATCCAGGGCCGGTGCTTTATCCACTGCGCCACCTATTGGCCCCTATATTTCTTATATAGAAGAAATCTTTGACTTATCAGGAATACTTTATCCTTGATCCAAACACTTTGAAAGACCAGGCCAACTTTTGTAATCTGACTGAAGTAAAGTAATAATAACACTACCCCCAAAACAAATTAAAGTAAATTTGGCTGGATCATCTGGTTAGTACCCATGAGAATTAGTATGGATCTCAGAAGCAGGGCCAGAAACGATCAGAATTTGGAAGAAAGGTCAATGGCCATTTAGTACAATCCATACATGAAAGCAATCCCCAGGAGAATATACCCAACAAGTGGTCAGGCAGTCTCTGGATGACTGGATACCTTCTCTGAGGAGGAGGAACCCACCACCTTTCAAAACAACCCATTCTATTTTAGACAGTTCTAATTGTTAGGAAGTTATTCCTAACATCACTGCTAAATTTATCTCTTTGCCGCTTCCACCCATTGTTCCTGTTTCTGTCCTCTGGCACCCGACAGAATAAGGCTAATTAATTCTTCTTCCTCAGGACAGTCCTTGAAATGTTTGGACATAGCTCCATATCTCCCCTGAGTCTTTTCTTCTCCAGGTGGAACACACTGGATTTCCTTCAACCAAACCTCATGTGATGTGGATTTGAGGTCTTTTACTGTGCTGGTTGCCCTCCTCTGGATACTTTTCAGTTTATCAGTATCTATCCCATCAAACCTAGAACCAAACACAATGCTTCGGATGAGATCTGATCAGAGCAGAGTAAGCAGTATTATCCCCTGCTTTTCTCCTAGAGAGTATGCTTCTGTTCATGCAGCCCAAGATCCTGTTGGCTTTCTTGGCTGCCACATCACACTGCTGCCTCACATTGAGCTTGCCATCTCCTAAAACGGTGATGTCAAACTCAAATATAAATGGGGACCACTGAACTATACATGACTGTGTCATATACAAAATAATACAATATGCAACCTATGGGCTATATATTGATTAAAAACCCCACATGTTTATGTATACACACATGTATATATGTATACTTATATGTGTATATGTATAAACATATTCAAATCAAATAGGAAGTACATTTCAATCTGGTTTGGGTCACACTCAATAATGCTATGGGCCTCATATATCCAGATCATGTATTTGAGACTTCTGCTCTAAAATCCCCAAATCTTTTCAGAACAACTTCCATCCAACCATTCTTTCCCCAATTATGCTCATGAAGTTGATTTTTTGTACCCAAGAGTAAGAAATTAGATTGCAGTTTATAAGAATGTGACAGAAACCAGAGACCTGGCCCTTAGTACACGTGGCCTATTCAGATGCATTATTGCATGGTGAATGGAGGATGATTAAAGCACAATTTCATCTTGAGACTGTTCCTCTGATGTTTCAATACTTGGCTACTCATCGTAGTACCTTGCCTGGGTAAGAGAGACAGCAGAGATTGGGTGTGTGCTGTTCGGAGACTAATTGCATCACCATAAAAGGAAATTACCACTGACTAGGTTGGTGAAATCTCGAGCTCAGGATGGGTACTGGGAAGACAAAGGAAGGGGTGGGGCCCATAATTTTTGCTCACTTCATGCCAGCCATCAGCCTCCAACCTGGTCACCTTTGGTCAACAGGAAGACTGTTGTCAGGGCTGCAGGCTAGAGGACAGTAAGTAGGAGAGGCATCCTTATTTATTCCTTCCTCCAGATTACGAGCGTGCTGACCATTCTCAACCCCCAAATGAAGGTGTAGGAAATAAGAAGTATGTAGAGCTTGGGGTAGGAAGAATTCAATAAACTGCTAAAATAAGCTGTTCTCCCTACTACTGCTGAACATTTTAAAAAAAAAGTTAAATTGTAGGAAACTGAACAGGATCTCATTGCATCATTTTCATCTCTAACCTAAGCAGGAACTTTTACTGTCATATCCTTGCTAAGCTTGAAAGGAGATTTTGAGTTTCTGACACTTTACTTGCAAATAGGATGAATGTTTGGGGCTCTCTTATAACCCAGGACAGAAGCAGAGCCCAAATGGAAAATGGGAGAATGACACCACGATCTTAGCCCTAGGAAGCGTGTCTATGCAGTTATAAACCTCAGAAAGAAGAGTGGTAAAGGGTCTGTTCTAGATCTGCTACCTCCTTGCCAGAGCTGTTACTTCTGTATGGAAGAGCTGGTGAACACTAGCCTAAACAGGAGTAGAACTCTTAGGCTGAATGACCCCCTCAGTAACTGACATAAAAGAACATTCTTATCTCAGCAGTGAGAAATATGTATTGGTCACAGAACCAGAAAATTAAAGTTGGAAGGGATCTTAGAATCCACCAAATACAACTGTCACTTTACAGATGAGGGAACTGAGGCATCAAAAAGTTAAGTGATTGCTGGTGAGTGCATGAATCAGGATTTGAACTCAGATCTTCCTAACTCCCAATTTAACATTCCATTATATCACCTACTGAGTCTTTGGGTTACTATGATAAAGGTACTGTAAAACAGGCAGCTGCTAGGTGATAAAGTGGATAAAGTGGGCCTGGAATCAGGAAGACCTGAGTTTAAATCCTTGCTCAGATGTTTACTAGCTGTGTGGCTGAGGGCAAGTCATTTAACTCTGTTTACCTCAGTTTCTTCATCTGTAAAATGAACTGGAGAAGGAAATTACAAACCACTCCAGTATCTTTGCCAAGAAAACCCCCAATAGGATCATGAATAAATGAAATGACTAAACAACAACAAAAATTGATTGTTTTTTGTTTTGTTTTCTTTTGCTATACCGTTTTATGCATATATGGTTTGTGGGGTTTTTATGGGGGGGGGCAATGAGGGTTAAGTGACTTGCCCAGGGTCACACAGCTTGTAAGTGTCAAGTGTCTGAGGTCAGATTTTAACTTAGGTCCTCCTGAATCCAGAGCTGGTGCTCAATCCACTGCACCACCTAGCTGCCCCCTTCCTTTTCTTTTAATAAAAAACTTCCTCTAGTACATTTTAGCCAAATTGCTTCTAAGTGAGGAGGGGGTGGCTGAGCTCAATTGCCACCTCTTCAGCAAAGTCTTTCCTCACTGCTCAGTTGTGGGTGTTCTGTCTCTCTTCAAACTGCTTGTTTTTGCTTCTCTAAGCACACCTTATATCTCTCTAAAAGAATGTAAGTTCATTGAGGGCAAGGATTGTTTTGTTTTGTATCCCCAGTATTTAACATTGTTAAATTGAATGGGTGTCAGCCTCCTGGGATAGGTGTAAAGCTTTTCCTGGAATTGAGGGGGTTGAGAAAGGAGGTCAAAAGAAATAAGACATCTCCACAAATAACTTGGACCCTTCATGTGATGAGCATATTTGATGCTAGGACTATATCATGTCCACCTTGCTTCAGGGCTCCACTCTCAATGAAATTAAAACACATTTGTGGTTTTTAATTCATAAACATTATCTGAACACACCTGACAACCACAATCAGTTTCCAACTTTTCTGTTATTACATTTGATTTTTTTTTTTTGGTGAGGCAATTGGGGTTAAGTGACTTGCCTAGGGTCACACAGCTAGTAAGCTGTCAAGTGTCTGAGGCTGGATTTGAACTCAGGTCCTCCTGAATCCAGGGCCAGTGCTTTATCCACTGCACCACCCAGCTGCCCCCTCTGTTATTACAAATAGAACTGCTATGCATATTTTCATGCAGATACATCTTTTTTCCCCCATCAATAACCTTTTTCAGTTATAAACTTTATAGATGGAGGCTGGGTCAAAGAATTGTGTGACTTTTATGGGTATAAATCTAAATTGCTTTTCATAAATTAAACTACAGCTCCAAAAGTGGATTAATATGCCTGCTTTCTCTCAGTCCTTCCAACACTAAATTGTTTATCCACTTTTTTCCTGACCTCTTTGTATAGTAACCCTTCATATTGTAAGGAATTAGCCCTTATAATATATTGTCATATTTTATGCTTCACTTTAATGTAAATGTATATTTTAAAGTATTAGATATATAAGTATGCTATAATTTATTGGCATCTTTTGTCAAACATGTTTCCAGTTTTTAGCTAATGCAAAGTAAATAGCTATTGATATGTTTTAAAATTTCTTTTATCATGTTTACCAAATTGACATATATAAGGTGATACATCAGAATTAAACCGGGGGCAGCAGAAAAGGAAAAAAAAGAAGCATTTGAAGTAAACCAGACTCTTCCCTCAAAATGTGATTAGTAAGGCCCAACAGTGTGTAGCAGCAGGAGTACTAGCTTTGTAGCCAAAGAAACTCAGTAGAGTAGTATTATACTAAGAGTTTGAATCTCGAGTTTTCTAATTACTATGATAGTGAACTTTTCAGGTCTCAGATTATCTTTAAAATATAGACTTTCAGGGGCAGCTAGGTGGTGCAATGGATAGAGCCCTGGCCCTGGATTCAGGAGGACCTGAGTTCAAATCCAGCTTCAGACACTTGACACTTACTAGCTGTGTGATCCTGGGCAAGTCACTTAACCCCAAATGCCTCACATACCAAAAAAAAAAGACTTTTGGGGAAGCTAGGTGGCACAGTGGATAGAGTACCAGCCCTGGATTCAGGAGGACCTGAGTTCAAATTTGACCTCAGACACTTGACACTTACTAGTTGTGTGACCCTGGGCAAGTCACTCAACCCTCATTGCCCCACAAAAAACCAAAACAAACAAAAACAAAACAAAACAAAATAAAATAAAGATTTTGAATGAAATTATCTCTACGGACCTTTAAAGCCCTAGAGCTCATGCAAAGATAGATATTTATTAGGGGAGAGACTTTCAAAGAAGATGTTATAATATAAAATAAGCCACACTCATGGCATGGTTATAATTTCGGAAGCATTTTTAGTTCGAACAGAAATGATTAAGAAATGAATAAAACAGTGTGATAAAATAATGAGATTTGACAGGCACCCAGGGGCCCCACCTGAAGATTCATTTGGAATTGATTGAATTGGGTGAGACTGAGAAACTGACTGAGAACCTACTTAAGAATGATTAAATCAAGACCACACCTGGCTGGTCCTGAGTGGAGTGTTGTTCTCAGAGGCTGTGGACTACACCATCAACAGGAGATCACTCTCAACCAATCAGCTTGAAAGACCTCCCTTTTTGGGGAGGGAGACAGGAGGCCGGCTCACTGGTTCTTCCTCTTGTCATCTGGGATTTTGGCATGGTGGTGGCAGGGGCAGAACAGAGTATAGAGTGTCCTCTATAGAAGTGTGGATAGCTAAATAAAGGTGGCTCTCTCAACTTTCTCTCTTCACTAACTTCTAATATACTTTAATAAATCCTTAAAAGCCTAAACTCTTGCTGAATTTATCAGTAATCTTAGACAGTTTTCCCCAAAAAACTGGGGGGGGCAGGTTAGGACCCACATTAGATTTTAAACATCACAATAGCTTTCCTGGACTTTGTTTTCTTCCCTTTTACTACACTGTAGGTTTCATCCTGGCCTTCTCTCCCCCCTCTCCCCCTGCCCCACCCCCAACAATGCCTTTAAAAGATCAATAATTTTTTCTTTCCCAGAAGTTATTATTTCTCCTAGTTGAGGGAGTAGTTGTGCTGATTCACAGATCTTGATTCATAAAGATCTTATCAAGCAAAGTTTGACTAATTTGCTGCCACAGTGCCTGGACTTTTGGCTGTTGTTCAAGGACTAGGTTGGAGGAAGTTAATGCAAAAATTACAAATAAAAAACCCAAAAGAATCAGGAGTGAGGAAATCAGAATGTAAATATATATTAGGCAAAAGGAAGATAGCTATAAGCAGGGCAGGAGCCAGGAGATGAGAGTCAAAGGTCCACATATCAGGGTGGCATAAAGAAACAAGAATTCACTTAATACTATCGCAAGAAACCTGTATTTGGAAGGGTGTTTTCTGCATGTTCTCTGTGTAGAAGAATGATTCAACAGTTGCTATTATTGGTTCATTCCATTATCAAGACCAGACCACAAGTAGCCCGGGCAAAACTGATACCCCTCCACCCACCCCACCCCCCACCACCTACTTTGAAAAATTCTTATTCTAGTGTCTCTAGCCACTGGTTTTCCCTGTCCATAATGAAGAAACTGAGCTCCAGAAAGGTGATTGTATAATTTTTCTCAATGTTGAATGGATTTTTACTTTAGAGACATTCTACTAGGCCTGGGCTGTTCACCAATAGGGTAATGTTCTCAAGTTGTAATTGAATGTTTTTTCTTCATCTTGAATGAAAAAAAGAAGGGATGGGAGGGGGAGTGATGGAAAGGAAAGGAAAGGAAAGGAAAGGAAAGGAAAGGAAAGGAAAGGAAAGGAAAGGAAAGGAAAGGAAAGGAAAGGAAAGGAAAGGAAAGGAAAGGAAAGGAAAGGAAAGGAAAGGAAAGGAAAGGAAAGGAAAGGAAAGGAAGAGAAGGTTATGGAGAATAGAGACTGGAAAAGGCTAAGTGAGTGGTAGAAAGAAAGATTTGGACAGCTGTAGGGCCTATGCTTATATAAAAGCATATCTGGCATATTGTGCATTCTCTTAAAATTTACACAGTTCCCAGGCTATAATAATACTCCACCATTTGTATGATTTCTGTCGATCCATTAACCAAGACCTTTCATTCACCATTAGGGCAGCTAGGCAGGGCAGTGCATAGAGCACTGGCTCTGAAATTGGAAGGACTTGAGTTCAAATCTTACCTCAGACATTTATTAGCTGTGTGACCCTGGGCAAGTCGCTTAAACCCAATTGCCTTAAACATCCAGGACCTTGTCCAGTCATCTTGATAACATATCTTGCTACTGGACTTAGGTGGCTCTGGAGGAAAAAGTAAGGCTGATAACTTTGCACAGCCCTGCCTCACTTAAATCTAATTCGGTGCAAGTCATGACATCTCTCATGGTCCTCTTTGAGAATGAAAGACAAGGGGCCACTAGGTGATGCAGTAGATAAAGCATCAGTCCTGGATTCAGGAGAACCTGAGTTCAAATCTAGCCTCAGACACTTGACACTTACTAGCTATGTGACCCTGGGTAAGTCACTTAACCCTCATTACCCTGGAGAGAGAGAGAGAGAGAGAGAGAGAGAGAGAGAGAGAGAGAGAGAGAGAGAGAGAGAGAGAAAGAGAGAGAGAAAGAGAGAGAGAGAGAGAGAGAGAATGAGAATCAAGGACAAGCAGCAATACATTTCATTCACCTTCACTTCAGTTCACCAAATGATTACTAATTGCCTAGTCCGTACAAGGCATGCTACTAGATATTTACCAAAAAATGAAATAGTCTTTGCCTCTCAAGTAGTCTATAATCCACCTTCTGTGAAGCTGTCAGGCTTTCCTACCTGATTTGAACTTTTTGAGGGACAAAAATATCCATAAACATTTCTCGGTACCTTATAACAGACTACTTTGGCAGGTATTCAGTATCATCTTGGAAAGCAGAGAAGAGAATTCTAGGAGAATGGATCATGGAACAGAAATTTTCCTGAGGGGTGATGGCAGGTCTTCAGACAGTAATGAATTCTCCTAGCCTTAAAATTTCTTTAGTTCTTCCAATTTTTTCATTCTCTTCCATTTCAGAAGAGGAAATATCCCTTTTATACAAGGATAAAACCTCCACCTGTCTCATTGACTCCATTCCTTCCTGCCTCTTCAAAAATCTCTCTTCTTCCTAGAATTGTCAGCCTCTTCCTTTCCATATGTTCCTTCCTCAATGCCCATAAACATGAATACATTTCTCTTAGCCTGACAAAATCTTCACTTGATTTTGATACTGCCTTTAATTACTATCATCTTTCCATTCTTTGTTTCAATAGAATTTCTCAGCTTAGTGACCTACCACCAGACCATCATGCCCTGTTTATTTGCTTTCTAAACTTCTATAAGCTAATTCTATATCTCTGGTCTCATATCCAAAGAGTAAAGTGGCCAGGGAGGAGTAAGGAATGATCTGGAGAGGAATAGAAAAGGAAGAGGGGAGCTAGGTGGATAGAGCACTGGCCCTGAAGTTGGGAGGACCCGAGTTCAAATCTCACCTCAGATGCTTACTATGTGACCCCTCAGCATCCCTTAATCCCAATTATCTTAAACATCCAGGGCCATCTCTAGTGGGCCTGACCTATATCTTGCCCTGAACCCAGATGGCTTTGGAGGAGAGAGTGAGGGTGGTGCCTTTACACAGCCCTCTCTCACTGAAATCCAATTCAACCATGCAAGTCATGACATCACCCTGATGTCATGGTCCTCTTTGATAAGGAAGGACAAACAACAACAACAGAAAAGGAGAAACTAGATGAGTGATTCAACTGAATTAGGTTATCCCTTCCTGGTTATCAGATCTTGCCTTGCCTTTCACAAAGCCACATCAGTTCTGTAGCTATGGATTCTATCTTGGTCACTTTATCAGAAGGCAACCTGATGACTATTTTATGGCCTGAAGAATAATTAACAACTACTAAATAACTCTGTAGAACAACCATTTCACCTTTAGAATCTATTTTCCATTTGTAGTAAGGGTGACAAGAATGAGCTAATTGTCAAATAAAGGTAGCTGAGCAAATACTGACCTCATATAGGGAAGCTCAACACAAAGCAATTAAACTTTCCTTAGAAGGGCCAAACACTTGCATCCTAATGACTGAGTGCCTAATGCATAGGTTGTCACAATAGTGAGCTATGAGGATTAGACTATTGCTAGGCTCTCATTGACAGAAGTAATCCCATGTTTGACCACTGATTGACCCACCTATTTACTGGGAAGTTCCTATGCACCCAATGTTGTTTTGGTCAGCTACATTTAGGCAATTACTGTAAAGCTCTCCTGATCATAACCAGTTTAGCCAACATCATCTAATCTAGGTAAACCAGGTTAACAAACTTTGCAAATTACAATGTTCGTGTGATTGATGATGGAGGAAAGTGTACAGCTCAGATCCGGTGGAAACTGAGATGGGGACTAATCTATATGCTACATCTGGACCTGAACTCTGTTCTGTGGGACCGATGCTATGTAAACTAGGTTGAGCCTGCTCCTCCCATACACTGAAGTGGTAAAGGGAAAGTATTGCCTCCCCCACCCCATCTCCAGATACTGGGGGAGATGTTTTTGCATTTATTCTTGGTATATCTTTGAAATAAGTATTCTTTTGTAAAAACTATTTAAGGTTAAGTGCTTAAATGGAACTGGGGTGCTCATCATTGGCATCCAATAATGAGGGGAACAATCTGGTATGGACTTGAGATAATTAAATACGCTAAAACTCTGAGAGGTCAACATAGCAGCCTGACTGTGGGAGAGTGAGCCAGAACATATTTATACATAACCAAAAGGGAGGAACTATTTACTGAAGCAGAAGTGACCATTCATCATAGAGCTTGAGATGGAGGAAGAGAAAGCTGGGTATAGCTGGACATGTTATCAGATTAATCTTTTTAAAATATCACATTCATCATGGCACTTTTCTGCTTAAAAATCTTTAACTGTTTCCCATTGCTTAGAAAATAAAATCCAAACTCCTTAATTTGGTTTCCAAGGCCCCTCTAAATCTAACATCAACCTAGCTTTCCAAATATAGCTCTTGTATTAGAGATGTTCACAGAATTCAACCCTTCCTTCTTCGCACATTTATTAATAGTTACTTGTATAGATTATATCAAAACCCATCCCCCAACTATATTATAACTTTCCTGGGTGTAGAAACTCTAACTTTAATTTTGAACCTCCTTTATAACTCCCAGTGCTCCTTACATAGTGTTTAATAAATATTTGTTCAGTTGAATTAAATATCTGCTATATATAAGAGTTAGGGCAACTAGATTGTACAGTAGATAGATTGCCAAACCTGGACTCAGGTAGACTCTTCTTGAGTTTAAATGTGGCCTCAGATGCTTGCTATCTCAGTAAGTCATTTAACCTGTTTCTCTCGGCTTCCTCATCTGTAAAATGAACTAGAGAAGGAAATGGCAAACCACTCCAGTATCTTTGCCAAGAAAATCCTAACTGGGCTCAGGAAGAGTGGAACACAACTGAAACAACTTAACAACCACAACAATATACAAGAGACTATCCTTAGATTACTTAATGCAGTATTATATGCCTGCCAATGTCACTAAGATTTAACCCCAAGATGCTAATGTTTGTGGGAGGGGAGGGAGCAAGAGACATGTGTTTCCTTCTGTCTCTCAGTAGCCTCATACCTAGTCCTATCCTTATGATGCCCCTTTCCTGGGGCCTGTCATTCCCTGATTTTTATCTATCCCATCTCTTTCTGGGAGTTTAGGAATCAGGTACTATTGGGTGTGCTGCAGGAGTATGGGGATTATTTGGAAGATGATCAAGTCTTTCTTGGCAGGACTGTACCTGGGATAGATTGTTCTCAGTGTTATGCCCTTTGTGCCAACCATTCCTGGTTAGAGCTCTATCTAGAATTCTTGGCTCAATACGCCATCCCAAACTTGGGAAATCTCTCCAGAAGACAAGTGGTAGGGCTAATACTATGCTCTATGTGAAAACCCCAAGGCCATAGGAAGTTCTGTTAAAATTAAAGAGAAATCAACAAGCACTCTATCTTCCACAAAAGTTACCATAGCAACTTCTAATGTCCTATGAGTACAGATGTGGTCTGCTCAGCTCTACAGAGATGACCTCTGTCATACATCCTGGGTACCCATAAATCGCCCTAGGAATCGAGTTATCAAAGGAAGTCTGAAAGGAATTAGGTTTTGGAAGTGATTGTAGTTTCACAGCAGAGCCTACAACTTTAGCAAAAAAAAAAAAAAAAAAAGGTGCCAAGGTCTGGGATTCCTTCCTCTTGAAGTTCTGTTCCCTTCTAGCTGCATCTTTTTTTTTTTTTTTTTTTTTTTAGGCAATGGGGGTTAAGTGACTTGCCCAGGGTCACACAGCTAGTAAGTGTCAAGTGTCTGAGGCCGGATTTGAACTCAGGTACTCCTGAATCCAGGGCCGGTGCTTTAACCACTGCGCCATCTAGCTGCCCCTATAGCTGCATCTTAGTATATATAGTCTATCTTATAAAAGGATCATTGTGTGTCCTTACAGAGTGACATCTCTCCCTTTCCCTTCATATACCTATACTCTTGCCTTTGAGACAGTTTTTGTCCAGACTACTTTTTTTATTCTTTTTTTTTTCCTTGTAGGGCAATGAGAGTTAAGTGACTTGCCCAGGGTCACACAGCTAGTAAGCATCAAGTGTCCGAGGTCAGATTTGAACTCAGGTCCTCCTGAATCAGAGGTGGTGCTTTATCCACTGTACCACCTAGCTGCCCCTGTCCAGACTATTTTTAATTTTTTTCTTTGTATCATCAGTGCTTAGCTCAGTGCCCTGAACACAGTAAGTACTTTAAATTATTGATTGATTCTCCAGAGCTACAGGAAAGCCAGTAGTTTTTATTTTGGTGGGGCAGAAGCACTGAAAAATCATCCTACCACTGTTCTTTCTACATCCCAACAATAACCAAATACCACAACTGTCTTCTAGTATACTCCCAATCACTGGGTAGAAAAGGTTCCATCACCTAGAGGTTTCAAAGATAAATATTGATGAGGACTCTCCCATCCCATCCCATCCCATCCCATCCCAAGTGTTACAAAAATTACTAAAATAGAGATGCCCTGAAGCTCACCCTCAATTCAATGTCTGTCTATTCCCTTTCAACAGCCTTCCTCTATAGGAACCCTTGACTCCAACCAGAATAATCCACTTACCTTTGCAGAAAAATGACTTTAGCTTCCCTGCCTCCATACCTTTGCCTATACCATTTCTTCCACCTTAAATGACCTTCCTCCTTTTCTCTTCTTAAGTCCTACCATCTTGTAAGTTCTACCTCTTCCATGCAGTCTCACTGATCTCACCCCTCCTCTGCTGATACCATGCTCTACCACTCATTTAGCATTTAACTATAAATAGTCTTTTTGGGTTTTTTTTTTGAGGGGCAATGAGGGTTAAGTGACTTGCCCAGGGTCACACAGCTAGTCTGAGTCAAGTGTCTGAGTCCGGATTTGAACTCAGGTCCTCTTGAATCCAGGGCTGGTGCTTTACCTACTGAGTCACCTAGCTGCCCACTAAATAATCTTATGGTGATTAAATAAATATAATATAAACATAAAAGGTAAATATAATATAAATAATTATATTAAATTAATATAGTCTTTTTATGTGATTTTCTAGATTATAATCTTATCCACTAAATTATAAAATCCTTAAAGATTCTACTTCTTTGTATCCTCTCCACAGTGCCCCACATTAAGAATGCACACATTGTAGGCACTCAGTGAGGTTGGTTGCTTGACTGATAAGAACACATCTGGAAGCATGGAGGAACTGTTAAAAAACAACTTTGCCCTTGGACCAGACTTCTGAACAGTTGTTTCCAGGCCAATTTTATGCAATTACCAAACTGTGTCACTTTTTTTAAAGAATTCCTGAAATAATTCAAAATTATGCTGGTCTTTGAAAATACTTTATAGAGATCTCAATTCTTCAAGAAATACCTGCTAATGGGGGCAGCTAGGTGGCACAGCGGATAAAGCAACAGTCCTGGATTCAGGAAGACCTGAGTTCAAATCCAGGCTCAGACACTTGACTCTTACTAGCTGTGTGACCCTGGAAAGTTACTTAACCCCAACTGCCTCACCAAAAACAAAAAAACAAAAGAAATACCTGCTCATTACTTAGGCCTATTCCTAATAACACCATTGCCACTTCTTGTACCCTCCCCAATTTTCTTACTTTATTTTTATGCCAATTATGGATTTCTATTTTAAAACTCTAATCTAATAAGAATTAGATTTGTCAAATTCAAATTGTAACTATTGGTTTCAAACATTTGTATCTACCAAAAACCAGGTGACATAAACAATAACTTTACCAGTAATTATGATTTTGAGTTTCATTAAGTATCTGATTACACTTTAAAATTCACTCTTTTGATTATTTAATTAGAGTATTCTGAATGCCAGATGGTTCATTCTATTATTTGAAATGTTAGTGTCTCTTATAGAGAGTTTTGCTATGAGTTTTTCTTTCTTCTCTGAAAGAGCAGTTTTCTTCTTTTTGTTTTATTTTGTTGCTGACTGGCACATTACTTTTGGAGTTCTGTTTTCTAAGAAGCTGTTACTACATTTATGAAAAATTTACTTAACTTTATAAGCTTATTTCCAACACTGTCCCATGTATCTTCTCAGTGAGTTGTGGTTTTCCAGAGAAGGCCTTCTTAAATTTTTTCCACTCATGACCCTTTTTTACCTGAGAAACTTTTACAGGACCCAGGATATATCGGTATATAAAATAGTACTGTTGCCAAATTTTTTAGAGCCCCCACATTGTTATACAATCCCATGGGGGTGGGGGGTCTTGACCCACAGTTTAAGAAGCTTTGTTCTAGAGTTGCCCAGAGTTTTGAGATGTTAAATAACTATTCAAAGTTAAGCTGGGGGGCAGCTAGGTGGCACAGTGGATAGAGTACCAGCCCTGGATTCAGGAGGACCTGAGTTCAAATCCGGACTCAGACACTTGACACTTACTAGCTGTGTGACCCTGGGCAAGTCACTTAACCCTCATTGCTCTGCAAAAAAAAAAAAAAAGAAAAGAAAAAGAAAAAGAAAAAAAAAGAAGGAAAAAGGAAAAAAAAGAAAGTTAAGCTGACTCAGTGACCTATTGTTTCCAGTCCTGCTTATAAATCAGTGCTGGAGGAGGCTCTGTCAGAGAAGGAGGCATCACCGAGTCTGCAGCTTTTATATTAACTGCCGTATGTCCCGTAGCAGTACCTGTTAGCCCTCACAACTGGCATTTGGGGAGTGTCACCGAGACTTTTTCCAGAACCCATCTCTAACCCATGTACGGCCAACACAAAATAGGCCACAGACCCGTGTCATGAGTAACAGAGAAAGTTTATTTTCTAAGTGAGGAATAAGGCTTGCAAAGCTGTAGACACATGTGCTGGGGCCCCCACTCCTAGTCAGGGGAACCAGAGATGGCGTGGGGAGATCTCAATACTTATACTAGTGACTGTTCTGTGAATTATAGCCCTAACAATGAGGGGGCAGCAAGCATGTGACAAGTTTGATTCACTTGAAGTATGTTATGGCTTTGTCTAGTGTTTGTCTTGGACCATAGAACACCTGGTGAATTGTGTAACTAGCCCAAAGGGTGAGATCATTCAAAGGGTGATTGAAAAGGATTGTTGTCCTGCTAAGGTCAAGGCACAGCTTTCTTGCTGGGCCTTTTCTCTGGAAACAAGAAGTCTAAATTTTACTTTGTAGGGAGGTGCTGAGATACAATGGCCTGTCCCCTTTTACTGATGTGGACCTATCTGAATTGTCTTTATCTTGTTAGGAAAATTATCAACAAAAGCTGGCTCCATCTTGAAACCCACACTGATCTTCAGTAATTAGCCCCTCAATGTGGTGCCGCCGTGACATATTTTTTCCTTTTTATTTAGAATTTTATTTTCCCCCAATTACATATAAATACAATGTTTAATGTCTATTTCTAAAACTTTATGTTCCAAATTGTCTTCCTCCCCCCCTCCCCACCACCGCTTAAGAATGCAAGGAATTCAATATAAGTTATACATGTGTAGTCATGTAAAACATTTCCATATTAGTCACATTGTGAAAGAAAACAGACAAAAAACTCAAGAAAATTAAACTTTAAAAAATTATGTTTCAATCTGTATTCAGACACCATCAGTTCTTTCTCTGGAGATGGATTACATTTTTCATCATAAGTCCTTCAGAATTGCACCTTGATGTATTTTTAATAAACTCCTTTTAATTCTCTTTGTCCTGAGTTTTGCCTTGTTAATCAGGGCATAAGTCTGAATGTAGAATTTTCCATTTAACATGACTAACCCAGCATCACAAAGCCAATCTGTCATAGGTGGTTCTTGAACCTGAGGCTGGCCCTCTATAACCTCTAGTATTACACTATGGTATATATATGCCAGTAGCATGAAGTGCAGTGCTTGAAGTGAGGGCTGTCAAGGGAGAAGATCTGTGGTTTTATCAGCATAGGGAACCCCTGGGATCAAAACCACTTCCGCCAAAATAGACTCTATAACATATACAGGTTTTTCCTTTTCTTTTTTGTTTTTGAGGGTTGGGTAATTTGCCCAGGGTTACACAGCTAGTAAGTGTCAAGTGTCTGGAGTCGAATTTGAACTCAGGTCCTCCTGAATCCATGGCTGGTGCTTTATCTACTGCACCACCTAGCTGCCCCTGTAACACATAGTTCTGAGAGCTGCAAGGGGGCACTGGAAAGTTAGTGCTTTTCCCACAGTGGTGGTGATATAGCCAGTATGTGTCAGAGGTAGGGTTTGAACCCAGGTCTTCCTGACTCTAAGGTCATCTTTCTGTACACTACACTAGGACTTCTTAAACTTTTTCCATTCACGACCCCCTTTTCACCAGAGCAATTTTTACATGACCCTGCGTATTGTGATAAAATAATGGGATTTAGCAGATACTCAAAGGCCCACCTGGAGATTAATCTAAACTGATTGAATTAAGTGAGAGTGATTGGCTGCTGATTAGCCTACTTCAAGTTAACTAGATTGTAATCATACCTGGCTAGTTAACTCGACACCACCTTCAAGTCCAGTGAACCAATGGATTTGGATGACACCTACCAATCAGCTTGAAGCAGTGTGTAAGGACCGCCTCTGCTCCAGACCTATAAAATGCTTCCACACTCAGTTTGCTGGGGAGTTCATGATTGAAGCAGGCCCATGGTGGAGGACTTGAGGAAGAACCAAACCAGGCTGGAACTCTAGGATAGATAGGCCTTTTCTTAACTTTCTGAACTCCATGTGAATACCTGGTATGCTTTAATAAATGCTTAATGCCCAAAGACTGGTGCTAAAGCTTCTAATTTAAGGAGACCACACATTTAGATTTTAAATGACAGTATATAGATATATAAAATAGGTATACATAAACTTTTACTGTTGCTAAATTTTTCCCAACTCCTCATTCAGTTACACAATCCCATATGGGGTTGTAACTCACAGTTTAAGAAGTTAGGAATTATAACTTGCTGCTTCTGCAGACAATCATGTTATTTTCTAAATATAATGTTAGTTTATATTAGAAAAACCAGTCAGTCAACAAACATTTATTAAGTGCTATATTCCAGGCACTGTGCTAAGTGCTTGGGGGTAAAAAGAGATGCAAAAGACAGTCATTGCCTTCAAGGAGTTCCCGGTTTAAATCAGGAGACAACATGCAGACAACTATGTACAATACAAACATATAAATTGGAACTAACCAGCAGAAGGAACACACTAAAATTAAGGAGGGCTGACAAAGACATCCTGTAAAAAGTGAAATTTTAGCTGGAACTTGAAGGAAGCCAAGAAGCAAACATAAGCAAAGAATATTCCAGGCAAGGGACACCCAGTGTGTGTAGTTAGAATATGGAGTCTCTTGTGTGAAGAACAGCAAAGAGAGCAGAGTCATTGGGTTGCAGAACACATGGTGGGGTGTAGGGTATAAGAAGACTGCAAAGGTTTTGGGGGGCAGGTTCTGAAGGGTTCTGAATGCCAAACAGAGCATTGCATATTTGATCCTGGAGGTTGATAGGGAGTGACTAGAATTTATTGGAGGTGAGGGAAAGGCATGGTTAGACCTGCACTTTGGGAAGATCACTTTGGCACCTGGGAGAAACTAGAGATAGATTTGTGGGAAGGAGACCCATAAGCAGACTACTGAAATAGTCTAGGCACAAAGAGATAATGGACTGTACTAGGGTGCTGGAAAAGAAAGCATATATGAGAAGTGTTAGGAAGGTAAAATTGACATGCCTTGACAAGAGGTTTTATATAGAGGGTGAGAGAGAGTGAGGAGTGCAGGATAACACCTGGCTGTGAGCCTGGATGACTGGGAGGATGGTGTACCCTGTATGGTTCTAGAAAGGAAGAGGGGAAGGTTTGAGGGGAAATAGGAGTTCAGTTTTTGACATGTTTTGAATAAGATATCTACAGGACATCTAGCTCAAGATGTCCAACAGGCAGTTGGAGATGGGAGACTAGAGAGAGGCTAGGGTTGGATAAGTAGATTTGAGAATTATCAGCATGGAGATGAAAAATGAATTCATGGAAGCTGATAAAGACACCAAATGAAATAATGTGGAAGGAGAATAGAAGAGAGCCTAGGACAGAGCTCTGTGGGACACCCTCAATTAGTGGGTGTGACCTGGATGAAGACCCAGTGAAAAAGACAGAATAAGCAGCTGAGTAGGTAGGAGAAGATTCAGGAGACAGCAGTGTCATGAATACCTAGAGAGAAGAGAATTTCATAGAAATGAGAGTATTGAACAGTGTCAAAGGCTATAAAGAAGTCAAGAAGGATGAGGAACAAGAAAAGGCCATTAGATTTTGTGATTAAGAGACTGTTAGTGAGGCAGCTAGGTGGCGCAGTGGATAAAAGTACTGACCCCGGATTCGAGAGGACCTGAGTTCAAAGCTGACCTCAGATACTTGACACTAGCTGTGTGACCCTGGGCAAGTCACTTAACCCTCATTGCCTTGCAAAACAAACAAACAAAAGAGACAGTAATTTTGGAGAGAGCAAATTTGATTGAATGATGTGAATAATGTATCTACTATTGCTAAATAATTTAATTTTCTTTTTCCTAGCGATTATGATATGTTCTTTGCCTTAGTTTTGGATTGAAAATGGGTTGAGAGTCAGTCTGGTGGAGTAGATAGCGCGATGACCTTGGAATAAGAAAGGCCTGGGTTCAAGTCCAACCCCTGATACGTACTGGCTGTGTAATTCAGGGCAAGTTAAACAATAAGTGATCAAAGGCAATTCTCTAAGACACTAAGTTTCAGAGAAGGTGATAACCTGCATTGGTAGAAGGAATTTTCATATTAGCAGTTTCTCATGCCAAAGAAATCACAAGTATGGTCCAATAAATATAGGGATACACTGAGGCTGCAGATATGCCACAGACTCGACTCCATCTTCCTGTACAGCTTTATAGCAAGGAAAATAATAATTTCTGGAAATAACACTGGGTATGTGGATGGGGGGAAATCTAACATGACAATTAGTAGGCCAGTTTTCCTGATCTCTATAAAACTGAAGATCATTTATGGAATTTTGATGTCAATAGCCCTATTAAACGCAGACATTCTTTTTTTCTTCTTTTATTTTCTTCCTTCCTTCCTTTTCTTTCTTTCTTCCTTCCTTCCTTCCTTCCTTCCTTCCTTCCTTCCTTCCTTCCTTCCTTCCTTCCTTCCTTCCTTCCTTCCTTCCTTCCTTCCTTCCTTCCTTCCTTCCTTCCTTCCTTCCTTCCTTAATTTATTTAAAGTTTTGAGTTTTAAATTCTATCCCTCTCTCATTCCCTCCCTGATGTTGGAATGGCGCCACCCTGCTGGGAGAGAGGTTGCGGGGGTGGGGTGTGGGGTGTGGAAGGGGGTTCCTCCATAAGGAGAAGGCATGTGAGGAGAAACCATGTGACGTTAGCATCCAGAAGTGACCTTTTCTGGGGTTTCCAAGGTCAGTCTGGCATCTGGAACTTATATCTATACAAACTGCCTGTTAGTTGTGTCAATCAAAGTTGCTGGCCAATTGGCTTGGAGGTGTGTGTGTGTGTGTGTGTGTGTGTGTGTGTGTGTGTGTGTGTGTGTGTACGACCCTGTTTCCATTGGACAGGAGGCGTCTGGGAGGAGGAAGGAAATGTTGGTCTCTTTTTTGGGTTCCTGACCTCAGCTTGGAGGGGCCGGATGCTGGGGTCTATTTAGATAGTTAGAGAAAGTTTGCCTTTTACCTCTTTCTCTCTCTCTTCTCCAACTGCTGATTGCACCTTAATAAATACTTAAAAGACTAAACTCTTGCTAAAGCTTCTAATTCAAAGTGACCACTCATTAGATTTTAGTAGATTTTAGATATCATAGCTAGAATTTTAGCCCCTTACAGTGGTAAGCAATCAGATATAGGTTATACATATGTAATTATGAAAAACATTACCATATTAATCAATGTATATGAAAAGACTCAAGTAAAAAAAAAGAAAGTGCAAAATAGCATGCTTCAGTCTGTGTTCAATCAATATCAGTTCTTTCTCTGGAGGTAGATAGAATGCTTCATTATTATTCCTTTGGGATTGTCTTAGATCATTGTATTGCTGAGAGAGGTTAAGTCATTCACAGTTGCTCACAGAACAATAATACTGTCACTGTGCACAATGTTCTCCTGGTTCTGCTCACTTCACTATATATATTAGTTCATATGAGTCTGTCCAGGGTTTTCTGAAATCATCCTGCTGGTCATTTCTTATAGCACAATAATATTCCATTACAATCATATACCACAGCTTGTTTAATCATTCCCCAGTTGATGGGCATCCCTTTGATTTCCAATTCTTAGCCATCACAAAGAGTTGCTATAAATATTTTTTGTACAATTTTTTTCTTTTTCACTTTTTTACAGTTACTATTGTTAATTGTTTCCCTCCCTCCAATTCCCTTCCCCATGATATTTACTCTATTATCTATCTTCTTTCACCCTATCCCTCCTCAAAAGGGATTTGCTTCTGACTGCCCCCTCCCCCAATCTGCCCCCCCTTCTTTCACCCCTCCCTCTTTATCCCCTTCCCCTCCTACGTTCCTGCATGGTTAGACAGATTACTCCATTCAATTGAGTGTGTATATTAATCCCTCCTTGAGCCAACTGATGAGATTAAGGTCTTTGAGCCAATTTCTAATGAGTGTAAGGCTCATTCACTGCCCTATTCCTCCTCCATCTCTCCCTGCCCCAACCCCCCACTCCATAAACCCTTTACTGTTTCTTTCATGTGGGATTTCACCCCATTCTACCTTTCCCCTTCCCCCTCCCCCAGTGTAATCTTCTCACCCCTCCATTTTACCCTAAAGATATCATCATGGGGCAACTAAGTGACACAGTAGACAAAGCACGCACCCTGGACCCAGGAGGACCCGAGCCCAAATCCAGCCCCAGTCACAAGACACTCACCCACTACTTGACCTAGGCATGTCACCCAACTCCGACCACCCCACAAAAAACAAATGGGACCCCAATGAAAAAGAGGACTTTCAGGTATTTGTGATGAAAAGACCTGATCTGAATAGAAAATTTGACTTTCATATACAAGACCCTAAAAAAGTATAAAAAGGTAAACAGGGAAAAGAAATTAAGAGGGATGTTAAAAGGTTAAATTGCTTACATTCCTACATGGGAAGATGATACGTCTAACTCATAAGGAATTTCTCAGAATTAGCCAGAGGACACAGGTGAAAATTGATTATGAAGGGATGATATCTGTAAAGCATTTATTTTTTGTTTATCTTTTTTTTGTGGGGTGGTCAACTCAGATATTTCTATAAGTGCATATTTTTTAGGTAGGAGGTAAATATATCTCTCTGGATCACAATGCTTTATTAAAACTTATTGTTCGAGGGAGTTTCAGTTTCCATGGAGATGAACACTGGAGTGGTGGTTCATAATTTTATGGTCACTATGACAACTATGAACTTTTCTGAGGAACTTCTGAATCTACAAACAAAAGTAGCAATACATGAGATCCAATTTTAAATGAGTGTGGGAATAAAGATGGGGAAGTAATTCCACTTTTCCTGCCTCAAGTCATATTGATGGGGGTATTGTTATGGGCCCAGAGTACCCCAGAAGTTCTCTGGGGAACATCAAAGAATCTTCCCCTAGAGAAACTAATCCAAAGGACAGACACACCTAAAGAGATAAGTGGAACCAGTTTAGACTGAGCTAGTTTCGGGACCCCCACCCTTCATTCTAGTCTCCCTCAACCCTGGGGCGATAAGATTAAGTGTGGCTGCCTCCTTTGTGTCCCAAAGAGATGGCTTGGGAAATCTGCAGCCACCCCTCACCCAATTCCTCCAGCCACCACCAGTGGGGGATGGTCCTCCCTCACTAAAGGAACTTTCCACAGTCAGATGATCACCCCCATCAGTCCTCTATAAAAGTACCTGTCAGTCTCCTGCTCGAGGAGATTGGTATCTCAGAGCCACATGCTTTGTGCCATGCCTTTCTCCCCATGAGAAGTCCAAGGATTTCTCTTGGTTTCCCTTCCCCTCCCTTCCCTTACCCCTAAATAAACTACCATCTTATTCTAACTGCTTTTGTGTGCAAGAGGGTGTAATTCTTTAAAGAGGAATTCCTAAGGACCCCATACCCCTACCCCTGCCCCTACCCCTTCCCCTTCCCAACCTCCCTACCCCATTCTCCCCATGACAGTATAAATCTTAAAGCTAGAGGCAACAAGGTGTTGTGGAGTCAGGACATATGACTCTACCATTAGTTGTGTGACTTTGGACAAGTTTCTCAACCTCTCTGGGTCTGTTTTCCATTTAATAAAAATTGGAAGATTAGAGTAGATGATTTACCAGTTATAAAAACTCAACAATTCTATTTTATTCTATGAGGACTGCCATGAAATTGTTTTCCCTGCTTTTATCACACAGTATTTTTTTTTTTGGCAAGGCAATGGGGGTTAAGTGACTTGTCCAAGGTCACACAGCTAGTAAGTGTCAAGTGTCTGAAGCCAGATTTGAACTCAGGTCCTCCTGAATCCAGGGCCGGTGCTTTATCCACTGCGCCACCTACCTGCCCCTATCATATAGTATTAATCCAATAATAATAATAATAGCTAGCCTTCATATAGCATTTTAAGATTTGCAAAACATTCTATAAACATTATCTCATTTTATCCTCATAACAACCTGGGAGGTAAGTGCTATTATTATCCCCATTTTATAGATGAGGAAACTAAGGCAGACAAAGGTTGCCCAGCATCATACAGCTAAGAAGTTTCTGAGGCTGAAATTGAACTCAGGTCTTCTGACTCCAGGTCCAGGACTCTACTCACTGTGTCACCTAGCTGCCTCAGTAAAACCCATAAAATACATGGCAGAAAATAAGTTTCACTGACAAATATTATACTAATGTTGTGCTTCTCCCCTAACTCCCAAAAGTGCATAGATGCTACTTATAAATCATTTTGGGGAGTGTTCCATAATAGATTGGGTGAGTGGGTGTTTAGCTCAGGTTAGGTATTGTTTAACCTCGAGTAGTTCACCTTACCCTCCCCCCCCCCCCAGTTTGTCTATGTGCAAGACAGGGCCAACACAATTCCTCAGTGATACATTTTACAGGAATGTAAATGACTAATGAATGATTAAATTGTTAATAAATTAATTTCAATTATCAGTCATTAAATGCAGAATGTTTTAAGGTGTATAGAGGACATCATAAAGAGACTATGCCAATTTTTAGAGGCTATATTACTTTGGGATCAAAAATGCAAACTATAATCATATAAATGTAAATGATAATGAGAACTCACTTTCTTTGTTCACAACAACCCAGTGAGATACATTGTGTAAGAATTAGCATCCTTATTTTACAGATGAGGCAACCAAGGGCTTCCTCAGAGGGCTGAGTGACTTAATTATTGCCACACAGAAGTAGGGCAGTAAGGAAAAGAGTTAGCACTCACACTATGATCTTTTTATTCCATATTTGGTGTTCTAGCTACAACCCTGTGTCCTTCAACACTGTCATAGATCAAGAGCTAGAAAGGATTCCAGAGGTTGGACTTGGGTGACTCTGGAACCCTGCACAGGGAGATTGTGACTTGCCCAAAGTAATTTAGGTAGTAAGCATCTGAGCTCCTCTGACATCAGAATTCTTTTCACTGTAGCATACTCCTTTTAGTACGCTGAAACTTTGCTATTATACCATTCTGAGGGTTCATACAATAATCCTATTCTAAATAGAGATGGGTGTGTACTATGAAATAACAGAAATGACTTCCAAATGTACACCTATTGATTGGCCTGACTTCTCCCCAGCTCCAGACCTGCACTGCTGACTTCTCATAGCAGAGGCATCAAAACTGAAGTCTGTAAAACTCCTGAATGTTGTCAGAACCAGAATAAAATGAAATTGGGGGATGTTTAACAACATAAATTAAAATGCATTACAATATAAATATTGTTAATTTGTGGCTTTCTAAGTCAATGTGAGACCAGCAGAGATCCACATCTTTTTGAGATTGAAATCACTGGCCTGCAGTATACTATCTATTTGCCATAACTAAAACACAATCTGGCTAGGATCCAGAATAGACAAGTGTTATACTAAATTTTGCATTCTAGTGAATCATGACATAGTAAAATTCCCAAGTATATAATTATTCTTGCAATAGTTTTCTCCATTCATTTCTTTGTAGCTGATGTTCTTTTGTTTCAAATAATACTTTGGCATGAAAGGAGGAAAAAAGGTTCCCAAATTTCTCTCAACTTAAATGAGGCAGACACATCTTAACAGCAAATAAAAACTGAATGAAACAAATATAAATTGTTTCTTTCTTTTTTCTTTTTTTTTTTTAGGCAATTGGGGTTAAGTGACTTGCCCAGGGTCACACAGCTAGTAAGTATCAAGTGTCTGAGGTCATATTTGAACTCAGGTCCTAGTGAATCCAGGGCCAGTGCTTTATCCACTGCACCACCTAGCTGCCCCAAAACAAATATAATTTGAAACTTCAAAGCAAATGAATTTTGTTGAACAGTAATAGCTAGGACTCATGGTAAGAGTGATTAGTATGTATGATAATTTTGGAGGTTTTTTTATGATGTTTGATGGGCTGGGAATTTTCTTTGCCTTGTACACAGATGCTCAATAAACACTAGTTAATTTAATTTGGATTTGATTTTGTAATTTCACTGTATATCTTCTTTGAAGATTTTGAATTGCGTTTATTATTTACATTACTATACATTTAAGAAATAAACATGTACTACACCACAGTAGCTTTAGGCATAGGTATATATGATATTAATTTTAAAAAATTTAAAAATTAGGTCATGGGGTTTTAATGTTAGGCTTAGAGTAATGAATAGTATAGCCATTATCTTAAAAGCTGGGGACTCTTGCCAATAGTCGATTCAAAACTATGCAACATGGTTTTGTGAGAGGAAGAATGGAAAAATGGGAGAAAGTGGGGTAATCAGGAAACTCCTGTATATGGCTTCAATTTATGAGATTTCCTTAACTATGGTATATGTTTAACATTCCTCTAAAACTCATTCTACATATCAGGATTAGGTTGGGGGAAATGGGCCATTGGAAACTGAACCTTGGAATAATAAAAAATGTATGGGTAAAAGACGCCTCCACATACAGAAAGGTTCAAGCTATAAAAACAAACAAAAAAAACTTCTATGAATATGACCTTTGATCTCTGGAAACAAAGTGAAGCCTCTGACCAGATGGGTTGGACTTACTTCATTCCTTTTGTATCTGGAATGAAGCAGGGCTGCTACTGCATGGCTATAACCCTTTGTGGCATTCGCGGCATTAGTTCAGCCCTCGTTTTGAAGGAAAACTGCCACCTACTCTTATCAACACTGTTTCTGAATGCATTTATTCACAGAGAAAAGTTTAAATGGGGAAAGCCAGTGGCTTTCCCTCATTCCCTCATCCTCCCCAAACTTTCTGCAGCATTTGATGCTCCTGACCACCCCCTACTAGCTTTCATTTCTGTCCTAAAGGAGTACCTCATTCTCCTTTTTCTCTGCTTAGATTTCTAACCACTACTTCTCTGTTTTGCAGTTCCTCTTCCTCTTCCCTACCACTTAATGTGTGTGCTTCTAAAGGGTCTGTCCCCAATCCTCTTCAATTCTCCCTCCCTTGGCAATCTTTTCCCACGGCTCACATTTACAGAGATAACTTCCTAATCTTTAGGGGCAACCCAGACCTCTCTTGCCAGCTCTTGACCTGCATTGTTAACTGCCTCCATCGGGATGTCTCATCAGCATCTTAAACACAATACCCACAAAACCAAATTGATTATCTTTATTCCAAAACCTGATCTCACGATTTCTATTAGCGGCACAATTTACCCAGTGTGCCACATTCAAACCCTGGCTGTTCTCTTTGGCTTTTTCCTTTCACACCTTATATCCAACCAGTTACTAAATAATCAGAATTCTTCTTTAACAGAATCTCTCATTTCTGTCTTTCCAGTGCTTTATTGGAACTGCCACCAAATTAATTCAAGTCCTGATTACCAACCCTAGGGAACGATTTGAAAATTATTTACTTGTTTGTCTATTTTATAAGCATTAATTATTTCTCTTTTCCAGGCCCCCAGAAACAAACAATTAAAAAAGAAAACCCAATTCTTACATTAGCCATGTCCAAAATTTTATCTCATTCTTCATTCTAAATCTATCCCTCATCTGGTAGGAGTTATGTTAGGTGTTTTACCCTCAGTCCTCTAGATATTGGTTTATTATCACTTCAATAACTTATTAAGCATTTCTTCTTATCTCTATTGTTTTCCCTCTCCAAACTTCATACTCCTGCCAACCAGGCCTTTACAAAAAGATCATGTCATGGGGACAGCTAGGTGGTTCAGTGGACAGACCATTGGCCCTGGATTCAGGAGGACCTGAGTTCAAATCTGGCCTTAGACACTTGACACTTACTAGCTGTGTGACCCTGGGCAAGTCACTTAACCCCAATTGCCCCCACCAAAAAAAAAAAAGAATATTTACAAAAAGATCATGTCATGTCATTCCTCTGCTCAGTACTCTTTAATAACTCCCTATTGCCTTTCAAATGAAGTTCAGAATCATTTGTCAGGCATTCAAAGCCCTCCATCATTTAACACTCCTCTCCACATACTCAAGATTCTAGCTAACCTGGACCCTGTATATGACCTGTACTTTCCAATGCCTGTGTCTTTACTCATGGCATCTCCTATGCATTGGAATGCCTTCCCTCCCTCACTGCATTGAATTCCCACTTGATCTTTGAAGTCCAACTTCCCCCAGGAAGCTTTCTCTGATTTACCTTGGTGAACACCTTCTCATTGGGTCCTCAGAAAGCACTTTTCTTGCACCTCTGATGTACTTGTGTATTACTTTGTACATGCCACATGACCATCAGGGATTGTTTTTTTTGTTTTTTGCGGGCAATGAGGGTTAAGTGATTTGCCCAGGGTCACACAGCTAGTAAGTGTCAAGGGACTGTGTTTTATCTAAATTTTTTCTCTACTATATGCCAGTATATACTATCCACTCTGCCAGTGTAGGAGACAGGACACTAGACCTGGAGTAAGGAAATACTGAATGACAATCTAACCCCAGATACTTTGTTAAGTGACCCTAGGCAAGTCAGTTTCCTCCTCTCAAATGAGGCAGAGAAGGAAATGGCAAACCAGTCCAGTATCTTTGCCAAGAAAATCACAAATGGTAACACAAAGAGTTGGACATCACTGAACAATGAAATGAAAGTGTTTTATCAGTTCTTTTCTGAAGACAAGTTTTTCCTGGGGAAAGGATGAAAAGAGCAAACTCCCCTCCTAACTTTCCTTTGACTGTTGCAGGCATGGCTATCTTGACTTTTCAATCTCTCTCTCCTCTCCTTTCTCCTGCCTTCGCAATACCCAGTTAGTTGTCAGGTTTTACTTTTAACCTCAACAACATCTCCCACATTTCTCCTCTTCTCTCTGCTCACATGGACAGAATCCTACTCCAGACCTCTGTAACCTCTTGCTATGGTACTATTGGAACAGGTTCCTTATTGACTTCCTTGCTTCTTATCTCTCCCTTCCTTCCAATCGATTCTCCACACAGATGTCAAGTTGATATACCTAAAGTAGAGAGCTGGCCATGCTACTCCCTTAATCAAGAAGTGTTACTAACTACTTATATTTCCTTGAGGATAAAATAAAAACTCCTGGTTTAGATTTTAAAAGCCCTTCATTATCTTTGGCTCAAGCTTATTTTTCTGGTATGATTTCCTATCACTCCCCCTCACAATACTACATTACAGCCAAACTGGATTGCTTGCTGTTTGCCACCTAGGGCATTCCATTTCCTTCCCTGGTGCCTTTGGACAAGCTGTCTTCCATGTCTGGAATGTTCTCCCTCTTCATCTCTGCATCTTCAAATGCCTAACTACCTTGGAAGTCAAGCCCAGCAGCCATCTCAGGCAAAAGGCCTTTCCTGATCTCAACAGTGTTACTGTTTTCCCACCCATTAACATGACTTTATATTTAGATATGTACATGTTGTTTCCCCACATTGGGATATGAAGTCTTGAAGGGCAGAAACTGTTTTGATTTTGTCTTTGTCTCTCCCTCCCCCCCCCCCACCCCACTCCTTTTTAAATTGCTACAACACCAAACGGCAGAGCACTTTTGAACATATTAAAATAAGGGACATTGAGTGCATTATTCTAGGTGCAACATGGAAATTCCATTTGTATTTTCCTTTACTCTTGAATGAAATCTTTTTATTTTAAAAATTGATATCAGGGGGCAGCTAGGTGGTGCAGTGGATAAAGCAACGGCCCTGGAGTCAGGAGTACCTGAGTTCAAATCCGGCCTCAGACACTTAACACTTACTAGCTGTGTGACCCTGGGCAAGTCACTTAACCCCAATTGCCTCATTAAAAAAAAATTGATATCAAATATACCTATACCTAAAGCTACTTAGATTTCAATAAGAATGGTCCAGCATATATTTATTTCACACACGTATAGTAGTACAAGTAATGAATGTAATTCAAAATAGCACACAATGGGCACTTAATAGCTTCTAATTACAATGAGTTGAAATAAGTCTACAAGTATCAGAGAGGTGAGAAGTATGCCACTAAAATCTGAAAAAAGGTGCCCACTGAGGAGTTTGGGGAAAAACAAGTTTGAATTGCTCAGTTAACCCTGATATAGTCGCTGGTTGTTCTCAGTCTTTTGGAGGATCCTAAAGGGTCAAGGCTCAGAGGAGCTACAGTCCTTTGTCTGAACTCCATTAGCAAAATTCCAAATAAATTCAAGCTATAGCCAAATACAGCCTAGTAAAAATGAAACTTAAGACTCTTACCAATCAATTTTATGAATTCATCCTTATGGCTTTTGCAATTGTCTAATAGAAGTCCTGATATAGAATAATTATGTGCTTACTTTTGACTTTTACTCACATTTGTCTTTGTTATTATTTATAAGATATGAATATTGTAAACTTCTGATTTATTATATTTAATGTGATAAAATATTGTTTCTTATTGGAACAAAAACAAATGATATAAAAACTCTATCTTAGATGGCAGGACAGCTGGCTGGGTCACTGTGAGTTTGATGTGGTAGTAAAGTCAAGAGAATTGAAGACATGGGGCAGGGTCATAGGGACTATGAATGAGATTTAGGCAAAATTGTAGCTAGACAGGTAGAGATCAGAACTGGTTACAAGTAGCACAATTAAAGCTACCAGATATGATTGATATAGGCCAGTTTTAAAAAGGAAGGACAGGTATGGTAGACAATAAATCTGTCATAAGCTAGTCGAGACAGAACCAAACTAAGGCAGGCTTCATAAGCTAGAGACAGTGAAGGTTAGGAATGGTTAGGGAACAGAAACAATAATGCAAGGGATCTGTAGAGAAGGGAATGGATAGTGAGAAAATAGAAGCAATGGTATAAATACATTTTATAAAAAAAATTTGGGGGTGTGAGAATTGGAATGACACCCCCTGCTGGGAGAGATATTGCAGGGAAGCTCCACCATGAGGAGAAAGCATGTGACTTGGAAACCATGTGATTTTAGCGTCTGGAAGTTCCATCTATAGAACTACCCATGGGACCTGTCAATCAGAGCTATCAACCAATTAGCTTGGAGGGGTGTGTGTGTGTGTGTGTGTGTGTGTGTGTGTGTGTGTGTGTGTACCGCCCTATTTCTGGTTTCACAAGAGGAATTCTGGAAGAAGCCCCTGAGGAGGGGTCTTTTGGGTTCCTGACCTCGGCTTGGTGGGTCAGATGCTGGGGTCTATTAGATAGTTAGAGGGAGTTTGCCTTTTACCTCTCTCTCTCTCTCCTCACCAACTTCTGATGCACTTTAATAAATACTTTTAAAAAAATTTAAAAATTTAAATAAATAAATACTTAAAAGTCTAAATTCTTGCTAAAGCTTCTAATTTAAGGCAACCACTCATTAGATTTTAAACATCATAGCTAGAATTTTAGGCCCTTACAGCAAGAAAAAGAATGAAAGATAGGATGGCAGCTAGATGAGATAGAAAGGTTAAGGAAAAGGTTTTCTTTTTATTATTTTTTTCTTTCTTTCTCTTCCTTCCTTCCTTTCTCCCCAGAAGACCTAAGCACACTTTTAGGCAAATATAAAGGAGGTAGCCACATTAAGAGAACAACTGAAAATGCTTACAAAAGAGTATGACTCCTGAAGCAAAGTCCTGAAGGAAGAGGAAGGTATAGAATCAAGGAAGCAGGAAGAGGGATTAGCCTAAGTAAGGAATAGAGATTCCTCTTCTTCTAGCACCAGAGGAAAAAATGGGCAGGGAAGGGAGCATTCATTTATTAAATGACTATTATGTCCCAGACACTGTATTATCTCATTTGATCCTCCCAACTACTCTGTAAGATAGGTGCTATTATTATCTCTATTTTACAAATGACAAACCTGAGGCAGACAGAGGTTAAGTGGTTTGTCCAGGATCAGACAGCTAGAAAGTATCTGAGGCAGTATTTGAACTCAGGTCTTCCTGTTTCCAGGTCCAGTGCTCTATCTACTGTATCTCCTATCTCCCTGAAAGAAGGAAAAAAATATGATTATGCTGAGAAATTTTGAGGAATGGAAGAGGTAAGATATCAGATAGCCTCAACTTCCTCCATAAAGTAGAAAATTAAGTCATCTGCTTTAAGCGTTGAGGGTGGGTGAGAGGAAAGAGGAACTCGTTTGGAATGGTTGTTGTGAGGAATGAGATAGCAGTTGATAAAATTACTTAGATACATTTTTGTATCATTGACTACTTTGACAGTCTAGTTCAACTATAATCCTTTACTCAGAATGTTTTTAAATAAAGGAAATGTCAAACTTAAGTTACACATTAATGAAAATTAAGATATATTTATTCTCATTCAATGCCAGTGGTCCCCTGAAATCTAGCCATGGGCTGCTTAGGTGTTCATGGGCCCCAGGTTAAAAACTCCTGGACTATATAATTTCTGAGGTTCATTCCAATTTAAAGTTTCAGTGCTATATATATATATATATATATATATATATATATATATATATATATATATATATATAAATGACCCCGCAAATATGGTTATATTGCAGATTAATCTATCCTTTATGTAAGGATAATATCAAGTGTCTCTCTTTAAGTTGCAGAGAACAAATTAAATTAAATTGAACTAACATTTCTTTAGGACCTACTAGATACAGGGCAGTACACTAAACACTGGGATAAAATAACAAAAATAAAACAGTTCTTACCCTAAAGAGCTTACCTTCTGAACTAAGGTTGATGCTATGTGAGTGAAAAGAATGGGACTGATGTGAGAAATATTAGAAGTAGAACTGGCAAGAGTTTGCAAATAATTGAAGCAAAGGGGAGGAAAGGATTGAGGATGACTCTGGGGTTGCCAACCTGAGTGAATGAAAGGATAGTGGTACCCTCAACAGAAACATGAAAGGTAAGAAGAGGGATGGTTTGACTAAGTAATTTTGAATATTATAAATACCCAAATTAACTACAAAGGACATATGAAGGAAGATGCTATCTACATTCAGAGAAAAAAATCCATAAATAGAAGTATATCTAGAATAGTCTTAAATATGTATATGCATATATATACATATATGTAAACATATATGCATAATATTTGTGTTGTGAGAATTAGAGCACTATGAACCTGTTGAGAAAGATATTGTAGGGAAGCCCCGCCACGAGGACTTGGCATCCACATATGAGTTAGCATCTGGAAGTGACCTTTTCTGGGGTTTCAAAGGTCAGATTGGCGTCAGGAAGTGATGTTTGCCACCTTTGGGTCCTGTCAATCAACTAGCCAATTAGCTTGGACCTGTGCGTGTGGACAGCCCTGTTTGCTGTTTCACAGGAGGCTTCTATTGAGGCCTTTCATTTGGGGACCTCAGCTTGGCAGGAGGACAGATGCTGGGCTCTCTTAGATAGTTGGGTGAAATTTGCTTTTTACCTCTCTCTCTTTTCACTAACTTCTAATGCACTTTAATAAATACTTAAAAGGCTAAACTCTTGCTAAAGCTTCTAATTTAAGGTGAACACTCATTAGATTTTAGACATCAAAGCTAGCATTTTAGGCCTTTACAGTGTCTAATGGTAGTCTAGGAGGGAGAGGGGAAAAAAAGTTATGATAACTTCATTATATATTTAAAAGGAACGACAAGCTGTACATAATAGATTTGCAATTTCACATACAATCATCTTTCCCCCCCTATTCTACTATGTTATGGAAATGCTTGTTTTATTTCTTAAGTTCAGAATAAAATAAAAGTTAAAAAAAGAAAAGGGATGGTTTTGTAGGTGAAGATGTGTTATGTTTTAGACATGTTGAATCTGAGATGTCTATGGGACAGCAAGGTGGCAACATTCAGTAGTAGTAGGCCTCCACCAAGTGTTTCGAAGGACCCACGTGTGGGTCACATGTAAAAATATTGTTAAGGGTGGCTATTATAACTGCTATTTGCTTTACCTGCTGTTAAATTCTCGGAAGTCAGCTGTATCACCAAATCAACCCTGTCACTGGCAAGGCCGGGCAGTAAATTGATAACAGCATACTGATTCTTAGAAAAATTTCCCCGGGTAATATGAGGAACACTATCATCCCACAGCTAAGTGGGATTCCTTTGGGAACAAACAAAACAATGAAGCTGGCTCAAACATACACTTTGCCACCTCCTACAGAAGTCAATGAGGTGTAAAAAAGGAAAAGAGAAATATAGAAAATAGGGGAGAAAGCAGGGAGAAGAATTGTGGCATGAAGCGAGGTGCCAGATGTGAGGGTTAATAAAAGAGGGCAGGGCCCCCGGGGGCATAGTCCATCAAATGAGTCAGCTGGATTGCTCACTCCCCATGACTGCCTAGGCGTCACTCACTGAGCATTGACCCAGAGGGGGCGGGTACGAGGGTGAAGTCACGTGGGTGAAGCCGGCCAGACAACGAAAGAAGCTGGCTGGAGGGGAAAGGGAGAGCGCTACTACGAGGTGTCACGCTCCCTGAAACACCATCCCCCAGCATGCAGCGCAGCAACGACCGGCCGACCTTTAGGTTCCACGGGGCGTGTTGCAGGATGGGATTGGGAGTCTACGCTTCTGACAGAGCAGACCGGATGCGCGGTGGCGAGGAGTAGGGATCGATTGGTCCGTCCGGATTGGTCGGTAAGGGCGGAGGCCCCGCCCATAGATGGTGACGACAAGCGGTCCCAGTACATAAGGCGTTGTGGCCCCCGACAGCCCCGCCTTAGCTCCCGCGCTAGAGAGAAACATGTATCGATTTCGCTCACAGCTCTTCACGGGGATTTCTGCTGCCGCCATTGCCCACTCTTCCCCTCGCCGTTTCTCGCCTCTGTTGTTAGCCGAAGATTTATCTCTTAGCCACCCGCTGCACAGACGCACGAGTAAAAAGTGCAGCTCCATCGGCTGATCCTCGCTGTGCTTCCAGCTCCAGGCGGCACCGGGCGTCCCACGATGCCGAAGAATAAGAAGCGGAACACTCCCCACCGCGGCGGCGGCGCAGGAGCAGCGGCGGCGGCAGCAGGTGAGGGCCGTCCTACCACCGGCATCGTCGCTGTGGGCCTTTTCCACGCGTTGTCCCCGGGCTCGGGCATTATGGGAGTTGTAGTGCTCCTCCTCTGTTGCACCTAGTCTCGGGGTTGCCCCTGTGGAGGACAGGAGAACTACCATTCCCTACATGCCTTTGAGACCGTGCCCCGCTGTCCCCTTGCGCACAATGGCGGAGGCCCTGGGGGTCCTAGGCACAAGGGGCGGGGTGGGGGTGGGGAGTGGTGTGCTGGGTCCTTGAAGCAGAGAAGGAAGGGGGCGACTGGGAGGAAGGGAGTTTTCCCGGGACTGGGGTGACAGGACTTCGCTCCCGGACATTCCAGCCCCCTCCTTTCTTAACCCCCTTTCCAAAATGGAGTCTCCAGGGAATGTCACCCCCCCCGCGGGCCTGGCACTTTCCTTCCCAGAGTCGGAATTCCTAGTTGCTTCTGGCCCTTCCCTCAGCCCCCTCCCCTACCCCTCGTGCGTAGGACCGGCCGGCGCCTGCGTCAGCCGGAACGGGGCCTGACGCTGTGGAGTGATAGCAGGGATCTAGGTCGGCTTCCCCGGTTTCTCTGACCTCCACTACTACTCCCCAACCACCAACCTCCAGGGGTGGCCTTGGAGCGGGGCTTCCCATTAGACAGCAGCACTAGCCCTTATTGCCATCTCAGGACAGGCCTCTTCTCTTCCCTCTCCAGGCTCAGGTTACGGCGCCCCACTCCCCACCTCCTGTCTCTGATCACAGTACTCTTGTTCTTGTTCCCTTTCCCTGGTGGATACTTGAATTCTAGACCAAAATAATGACTTGGAGGAACAGTTTTTTTTTACATTCCTCCCCCAGATGTTCCGAAAACAAGAAAAAGAATAAGGAAGGGGCGGTGAGAAAAAACAAACTCTTATTTCTTTACTTGGAAACTGATGTATAAATATTCTTCTATTCCTGTTGACCAAGTGGACACTGCTTTAATCGTTATCTCTCTACTCATATTTGAGTTACTGACTTTGTCTCTGTTCTTATCCGGGCTCAAATCTTGTACAGAACTAAACAACTTAAAACCAAAACACATCATTTGCCTTCCTAGTTATCATTAGATAATTGAGTTTAAGTTTCTCATATCTTGAAGGACTATCATCAGTCGGTATAGGCATGTAACTAAATAATGCAAGTTTTTTGAAAAGTTTTAATTAACACCACTGATAATTGAAATTCAGAATGATTTGCTTTATTTCATATAGAATAGTTCAAATTTTAGTGTAGAGGATGATTCTGAGTTAGTACTCTGGGAAAAGTACTAACTGATAGAATTTATTTATAGAATTACTACTCCCTGTACAAGCTTGTACTCCTATCAGAAAGCCTATGGAATAATTGCTATGTTCTACAAAATGCTTTTTAAAATAATATTTTATCTATTTTTCTCTGCCTCTCAACTTTGATTTTCTCTAAAATGTATAATTCTTTGATTTCAGCATAGTCAACTTGGAGTAGTAGGTAAAGGTAACTAGCCTTGGATACATACAGAACTAGCGTTTGACATATATAATAGCTCTGTGGACAAAATCTCAGCACCCCAAGCATCAAGCTAAGTTGGAAATTATTTGTATGAGTGGAGGAGGTTCTCCATTCCAAATTATGACCTAGATGTTCACTTTCCCCCTCAAAAGAAAATTATTTCAGCTGCTATCCCAAGTAGGTGGTGCTTCCAATATAGAATAAGCTGTGCATCATTTGTTAGATGTGTGTTCAATGAAGAATGGAGTTTGCATCATTCCTGAAGTATGCATAAATGATAGAACTTGGCTGGAATCTGTTTCTGGCAATTAGTGTGGATTCTCTAACTTGCCATGGGGTTCTGAGCAATTTGCTTCAACCTTTCTGGACTTTATTTGCCTTAACTGTAAAACGAGGACAAACTTAGACAAGCTTTCCTAAGATTTCTTCTGTTCCTTTCGTGCTCTTTGTGTTCTAATGTACCTCATTATAGTGTTGACACAGAAATTATGGAAGGAGAGCCTTAGACGCTGTTGTGGTAGCATGAGTAAGGCTGATACTATTGCCTTCCTTGTATTACAAACATACTATAACGCCCTTGCAACTGCTACATGGGCCCCCTTTTCTACCAGTAAATTGAATAGAGTTTTGAGTTCTCATTGTCAAACCCTACCTCCTGAATTTTAAAATTATTGTGTTTCCTTCATATAATATTAACTGTTTAGTGTCTAGACCTGGAGAAAGAACTTCAGACCATGTGCTAAGGAGGCTACTGTGAAGGAAGAAAATTGGGGGCTGGAGGGAGTATACCCATGGTGCTTCAGGATCCTACCTTGGCCAGTGTGCCCTGACTTTGGTGCTTATTCTAGACATCCTCTGATGGATTCAGTGATCATCTCCGTGCAAATGATTCTCAGATCTGTTCTCCAGCCTTAGCCTCTATCCTGACTCCAGTCTCCCACCTTTGACCGCCAAATTTGACATCTCAAATTTTGTTTCGTAGACTTCTTAAACACAACATGGCTAAAACTGAACTCATTATCTATCATTCTTCCTAAATCCTCCCCTCTTCCTGATTTTCCTTTTACTATGAATGATACTACATCCTTCCAGTCACCAGGCTTACAACCCAAGTGTCAGACTTCTTTTTCACCACCCATATATATATATCAGTTGCCAAGTTCTGTCACTTCTACCTTTTAATATTTTTTGCACTGTCCCCCTTTTTCCTCTGACAACTGCTCCATCCTGAGTCCAGAGCCTTATTACCTCACATTGGGACTATTTCAGTAACCTGCTGAATGGTCTTCCTGCTTCAAGTCTCGACCCCCCCTCCAGAGTGTCTGCCACTCAGCTTCGAAGTCGATCTTCCTGAAGTACAGGTCTGATCCTGTCACCCTGCCTTCCTTATTCAGTAAATTCCAGTGGTTTTCTGTCACTTCTTGAATCAAATGGAAAATGGTTTGGCTTTAAAGCCCTTCATAACCTGGCCTCTTCTTACCTCTCCAGTCTTCTTAGAACTTATTCCTTTATATCTATTCTTCAATCCAGCAATACTGGCTTCTGTGCAATAGTATTCCTTACTGCGTTTTCATTGACTGTCCCCCATGACTGAAACTCAAGTCTTAGCCAGTCTGCAAGAAGTTTGCAAAGCCACCATCTGCAAGATGCATTTTGTAGTCCTTCTTAATATTAGTGCTGTCTCTCTGAGATTATCTCCGGTTTACTGTGTATGTAATTGTGTGTTGCCTCCCCATTAGACTGTGAACTCCTTGAGAACAAGAATCATAGTTTGCCTTTCCTTTGTATCCCCTGTACTTTAGGACAGGACAGGGAACAGAGGCACATAATAAATGCTTGTTTACTTGACACAGGAGACAATCTGCTCCCATCTGGTGCAGTTGCCCTTGGAGAGGGGAAATAGATCCCCCTAAAGAATCTGACCTATACCTGTGACCGTAGAACTCTGAGAGGGAGGCAGCAAGTGAGAGGAAATGGGGGAGGGGAGGATGAATCATTGGGAAATGGGATGCTGGTGGGTCCAAAAGGAGCATCTCCTCCGACATGTTGGCACATTACTAGTTAATGGATCTGGCCTAGGTATTCTTGAATGATTATTGATCTAGTTAATTTTGAGAGGCAGCTAGGTGGCACAAGTTAACAGTGTTATGCTGGAGTCAGGAAGCCCTGAATTCAAATCTAGTGTTTGACACTATCAGTATGATACTGGGCAAGTCACTTAACCTCCTTTGCCTCAATTTCTTCATCTGTAAGATGAGGATAATAACATCTATCCCTCTAAGTGTTGTTGAGGGTAAAATAAGAAATATTTATAAAACACTTTGTAAATCTTAAAGCACTATATAAATCTTTTTGTTGTTTCTAAAGTCCCAGCTTTAAAACCCCATGAATCTCATCTTGGCCAAACTCCTCAAATTGGAACTTGATCACCGAGACCTAACCTTTCTAGTTCTACACTCTCTAATTTAGCACTATCCAGTGCATGCATGCTAAATATGTGTTTGGGTGAGATCCTTTAGGGGACAGTCATGGAAAGAGGATCAGGCAAAATTTTAGTTCTGTTCTTTTCCCATAATAACTGAAAAGTGTTACAGATAGCAAACTTGTATTTCTGTGGTACTTTAAGATTTTACAAAGTACTTTAGATGTAGCAACATATGAAAGTAATCCTCTGCAGTACAGACTGCAGATTTTAACTTCCATTTACAGATGAGGTCATTGAGTCTCAGAATGATTAGACTACAGTTATCCCTTCCACATCTCTACTTTCCACATTGTGGTTTTGATATATTGAGGGTCAGCATAAGAAATTAAGTGCAAATTTGGGGGGAGTTTTGTGGAAGTTGCAGGGAATACATGCAAAGGCCAAAAGAAGACAGACACATGGCCTGTGACCAAATACTTAACCCAAATTTTACAGTAAGTTACTGTAAACACCCCACAAAAGAAAAAGACAAAATTCAGACTTCTTCTCTGGTACGAAGAGAGGGCCAAAAATGTTTATGCAAGAAGGGGCATTATACCCCTAACCCCCACGATGTGGAAGGGATAACTGTATTTGCCCTAGTTGTCATGTATCTAGTAAATGTCAAAGGCAGGCTTTGAACATAGGTCTAGCTTCCAAATTCAGTGCTCTTTCTTTTACAAGTATATTAACTTAAGGAGTAGCACAAATGGAGAAATTCTGAAATGAAAGGAACCTTTTTAAAGTTCCCTTTAGAGATTTGTGTTGAATTGTCACTGTCACCATTTTCCTACAGTGAAAGTAATGAAATTCATATAATGAAATTCTTGGGTTCTGGTAGGGACCAATTCAGTATCAAAAGACCCATGTAGAAGGAGACAACAAATGGGAAGAAAATTTATAGGTTAGATCTTTGACTTTAAGATTTCATCTGTGTGGACCCAGCAACATAGATGACATAAATATGCTTTTTAAAGATAAATTTTAACTAACACCTTATGTTCTTATTGCTGCCTGAATTTTCCTGGTGTCTCCCCTCACCCCCTTCCAGAGAGCCATCCCATGTAACAAAGAATTAAAATAAACGGGGCGGGGCTGACAACTGTGATGTTTAAAATCTAAATTGTGGTCTCCTTAAATTAGAAGCTTCAGCACCAGTCTTTGGGCATTAAACATTTATTAAAGCATACAGGTATTCACAAGGAGTTCAGAAAGTTAAGAAAAAGCCTATCTAGCCTAGAGTTCCAGCCTGATTGGGTTCTTCCTCAAGTCCTCCTCCAGGAGCCTGCTTTAATCAGGAACTCTCTAGCAAGCTGATTGTGGAAGCTTTTTATAGGTCTGGAACAGAGGTGGTCCTTACACACTGCTTCAAGCTGATTGGTTGGTGTCATCCAAATCCATTGGTTTTGAAGGTGTTCTCAAGTTGAGTTCACAGTCTAGGTTCCTTAAGGGCTAGCCAGGTGTGATTACAATCCAATTAACTTGAAGTAGGCTAATCAGCAGTCAATCACTCTCACTTGATTCAATCAGTCTAGATTAATCTCCAGGTGGGTCTTTGAGTATCTGCTAAATTTCATTATTTCATCACACAACATACGTAATATTCCACCGTTGTGGACCCACCTCTGCAAAGAAGTGAGGCTAGATATTTCCTCATATCTCTAGACAAACTTCTTGTTTGTAATTTTGCAACATTTATTTTTGATTGTTTTGTGGCTTGTTCTTTCCACTTATATTCTTGTAGTTACTGTGTATACTGTTTTCTTGGCCCTGCTTACTTCACTTTGTATGGGTTCATGAAAATTTTTCCATGCTTTGACTGTATTCATCATGTTCTTTGTTTCTTATAGCTGAGTAAGTTCCATTACATTCATAATTTCTTAGGCCATTGGTTATGTTTGTTTATCCATTTCCCAAGCAATGGGCATCTACTTTGTTTCCATTTTTTTGCTATTCAGGATCTTTTAATGTTTTGTGGATAACAGTGTAGCACTTAAGGGCTGTCCATCTATATAGATTACATTGTAGAAAATAATTACAGATAATTAAGCATAGAACCAGAAGACTATCACAAAATAAAACACTTGTGCTTACCAATGATGAGCAATCATGGTCTAGTGAAAACAGTTGAATAACTCATTTATCAAAGGTGGAACTTGAACCTGGGTTTTCTTTTACTCATTTTTGAGTTCATCTACCATATTGCATCTCATTAATAATAAATTGTTGGGGGGTGGGGGGGGCGAGGCAATTGAGGTTAACTTGCCTAGGGTCACACAGCTAGTAAGTGTTAAGTATTTGAGGTTGGATTTGAACTGAGGTCCTCCTGACTCCAGGGCCGGTGCTCTATCCACTGCGCCACCTAGCTGCCCCAATAATATTAAACAGAACAAAATCTTGTACAAAGGAAAAAATAATAAGGAATCACAAGACCTGGTTTCTAGTCCCAGCTTCTGCCCTTGGGATCACAAGCAACTCACTCCCTGGGCTTTAGGTTTTTCATCTAGAAAATAGGATAATAGATTAAATGAACTCAAAGTTCTTTTCTAACTACAAAATTATAATAATGTTTTCCACACTTGCAATCTCATTAGGCTCTAAACTGCTGGAACTTTTAGGAAGTACCTTAAAGTAACAGTTATCTTAAAAGGAGAAACTTAGCAGTGTGCTCTGCTACTTCACATAAAGACTATCTCTGTCATACTTGTTCCTTTCCTTCTTAATAAGAAAACAAAAAGCTTTTAAAATTAAGAAAAATCATTATTTATATTCTTGGGAACATCGTGCAATTTTGTTTTCCTAAGTACTGCTGAAGCAGTAAGCAACAGAGTAAACAAGAATTTCTTGGATGTGAGAATAGTGGGCATAATCACACAGTACTCTATTAAGATAAGCACATTCATTTCTATTTTTTCAGTCATAATAGTATTTTATTTTTTTCCAATTACATGTAAAGATAGTTTTCAACATTTGTTTTTATAAGATTTTGAATTCGAAATTTTTCTCCCTACCTTCCCTCCCACCACCACCCCCCCAAGACAGAAAGCAATCTGATCACGTTAAATATATTTCCAGATTAATCATGTTTTGAAAGAAGAATCAAGACAAAAGGGGAAAACCTCAACAACAACAAAAGTAGAAATTGTATAGTTCAATCTGTGTTCAGATTCCACAGTTCTTTTTTCTGGATGTGGAGAGTGTTTTTCGTCATGAATCCTTTGGCATTGTCTTGGATCATTGTATTGCTGAGCTAAGTCTATCATAGTTGATCATCCTTGCTGTTACTGTGTACAATGTTCTCCTGGTTCTGCTCACTTCATTCAACATCAGTTCACTTAAGTCTTTCCAGGTTTTTCTGAAATCTGCCTCATCATTTTTTAATAGCACAATAGTATTCCATTACATTCATATACCACAACTTCTTCAGCCATTCTCCACTTGATGGACATCCCCCCAGTTTCCAGTTCTTTGCCATGACAAAGAGAGGTGCTATAAATATTTTTGTACAAGTGGGTCCTTTTCCTTTTTTTTTTTTTAATGATCTTTGGGATATAGACCTAGTAATGATATTACTGGCTTAAAGGGTATGCACAGCCAAATAGCCCTTTGGGCATAGTTCCAAATTACTCTCCAGAATGGGTAGATCAGTTCACAGCTCCACCAACAATGCATTAGTGTTCCAATTTTTCCACAGCTTCTCCAACATTATTTTCCTTTTTTGTCATATTAGTCAATCTGATAGGTGTGAGGTGGTAGCTCAGAGTTGTTTTAATTTGCATTTCTCTAATCAATAGTGATTTAGAGCATTTTTTCATATGGCAATAGATAGCTTTTATTACTTCATCTGAAAACTGCCTGTTCACATCCTTTGACCATTTCTTAAGTGGGGAATAACTTATATTCTTATAAATTTGATTTAGCTCTCTATTAGAAATGAGGCTTTTATCAGAAACCTTGTCTGTAAAAATTGTTTCCCAGCTTTCTGCTTTTCCTTCTAATCTTGCTTGCATTGCTTTTGTTTGTATAAAACCTTTTTAATTTAATGTATTCAAAATGATCCATTTTGCATTTCATAATATTCTCTATCTCTTGTTTGGTCATAGATTCTTCTCTCCAAAGATCTGAGAAGTAAACTATTCCTCCCTCTCCTAATTTGCCTATGATATCACCCTTTATGTCTAAATCATGTACACATTTTGACCTTATTTTGGTATATGGTGTAAGATGTTGGTCTGTGCCTAGTTTCTGCCATTACTATCTTCTAGTTTTCCCAGCAGTTTTTTGTCAAATGGTGAATTCTTATCCCAGAAGCTGAAGTCTTTGGGTTTATCAAGCAGTAGATGACTAAAGTCATTTACCACTATTTGTCCTGTGCCTAACCTATTCCAATGATCCTACCACTCTGTTTCTTAGTCAGTACCAAATAGTTTTGATGACTGCCACTTTATACATACATACATACATATCTTAATTTAAATTAGACTAGATTTTCTGATTGTCCATTATTTTATGTGATCCCCAAGAGTACCACTGTTAGCTGTAGTTGATTTAGTATTTTTTAATCCTAAAAGGGAGAGGCAGCATAGCATGTTGGTGAGAGGTGCTAACTTTGGAGTCAGGAAAACCCCAGCTCAAGTCCCTCTGGCAAATAGTAACTTTGTCTCCCTGGGCATTGTCACTTAGTCCCTCTTGGTCCCTACAATTTGAACAACTGACACTGTAAGGTACAGAGTAGATGTGGAATCTTCATTGTACTTGGGCCAATGAAATCACATATTAAGTCTAAAATAATAATAACATGAGTTAAATTTCTATGCACATAATGAAGATATCATTTGGTCAGGGTGACTGAAGCATTATAATTCTAAAATTGGGCATTACTGGGGAGATTTGATTTAGTATTTTAGAACCAAGATAGCCTATTTTTCTTTAAATACCATGTATATAACTGTAACTGTTCCATCTTTAGTCAGTGTTGGTCAACACTAAGAATGGAGAGTTTGTATTAGTAAAGCAGTGAATCCACTTCCATTATGAATGATCCTTCCCTGCTCCCTCCATCCCTCAATTTTGTAAACTTGGACTTTTGTTGTTAAGAGGTTAGAAGTTAGAAGTGGAAAGAATTGGAAATCTTTGAGTCCAACTCCTTCATTTTGTAGGTTAGGAAACTGAGGCCCAGAAAGTGATTTGCTCAAAGACATGTAGATATTACTGATATAAGAGACTTGGAATTCAAACTTAGATCCAATGCACTTAGCACAGTGCCTGGCATGTAGTAGGCATTTAATAAATGCTTATCGATTGATAGACCGACTTAAGTGCCCTGGCTCCGAGTCTGGCTCTTTTCGCTGTTCTGTGGTTCCCTGGATGAGATTAATATTAAGAAGTTACTGTGTGCATAACTGTGCTAGGTGCTAGAGGTTTTCACGAGTAGTGGATTTATGGTCTTATTAGGAAGAAACATGATATAAGTAATGATGACATAGGGTCATGTTCATGTATAAGAGAAAGAGAAATCAAAATGCTTAAAACAGGTCAGTTCTGCATTTTAAAATCATCATGAAAATCAGGTGAATATATTATCAAATCATCTAACTTTTTCTCCCTTCCTTTCTAGGTGGCCAACACCGAAATGTGCAGCCTTTTAGTGATGAAGATGCATCAATTGAAACAATGAGCCATTGCAGTGGTTTCAGCGATCCTGCTAGCTTTGCTGAGGATGGTATGCTTCCTTTTGCAACTATGAGAGTAGATTTTACTTCAGATGAAAGGGTATTTGTTTTAAAGTAGAATTATGGAAAATCTTTTTAGAAATTGAGACAAACAATTGCCCTATTCCTTCGTCTTTCTATTAAAGCTAATATTTCTTGGCTTGTATTTTATTAGGGCCAGAAGTCCTTGATGAAGAAGGAACTCAGGAAGATTTAGAATACAAACTGAAGGGATTCATTGACCTAACATTTGACAAGAGGTAAGCAGTATTTTGGGGGAAAAAAATCACATGGGACAGCATATTTTTCCTAAGGTCCAAACTATTGAATTTTGATGTTTTTTCTTTTTCTTTTGGATTCTAAACCCAGGCTATGGAATTAATCACCTGAATGTCAATAAATGGATTCAAATGAGTAATATTTTTTAGATTAGTGTTCATATACAATTAGATACCTGTATTTTTAAAATTATTGAAATATATTTAGCATGATGACAATTAGTTTTTAACTAGAAAGTACAAAAGTAGCTTTAACTTTTTCCTTCTGCCTCATAATGGGATAAAACAGGAAAATGGAGAAACTGAGTTGTTACATAAGAACCATGTAAGGGGCAGCTAGGTGGTGCAGTGAGTAACTCCTAGAGTCAGAAGGACCCTATTTCAAATCTGGCCCCAGACACTTAACACTGCTAGTTGTGTGACCCTGAGCAAGTCACTTAACCCACTTGCCTCAAACATCTGGAGCCATCTCCGTTGACTTGATGTATATCTTGCCATTTGAACTAGGTGGCTCTGGAGGAGTGAGGCTGATGACTTCCTCACTTAAATCTAATTCGCTGCAAGTCATGACATCACCTCCCCATGTTATGGTCCTTTTTGAGAATGAAGGACAAACAACAAAAAGAACCATATAATTTTAATACTTAGTATCCTAGAGTTATTAAAAAAAATGAGCTATCTACTGTCAACCTAAAAGCATCTTAGCTTTGATCATGTCTAAATGTTGTTTTATTTTCAATAGTGCGAAGACAAGACAGGCTGCTCTTGAAGGCCTTAAAAATGCAATGGCTTCTAAAATTCTTTATGAATTTATTCTGGAGAGACGAATAACATTAACAGACAGCATTGAACGCTGCTTAAAAAAAGGTAATACTTTGTTTTTTTTTTTTTGTGTGTGTGGGGCAATGAGGGTTAAGTGACTTGCCCAGGGTCACACAGTTAGTAAGTATCAAGTGTCTGAGGCCAGATTTGAACTCAGGTCCTCCCAAATCCAAGGCCAGTGCTCTATCCACTGCGCCACCTAGCTGCCCCCCCAAAAGGTAATACTTTTAAAACTTAGAATAGCATTGTGATGCCATTGCTCTTTTTGGGTGGCCTTACTTTGGGATGACTCATTGGTTGTGGTAAGTTTTTTTCAAGGGTTTTTCTGAAAGTTTCTGATAATTTTTGTAGCGAGGAAATTTGAAATAGATACAGTATGCCTCAATCAGTCTATTCAGGAGGCCTCAATACCATTTTTCACCTGTTTAATAGCTGACTGGGTTACTGTGGACAGGCCTTTTTGGTTGAAGAAATTCCTGAATCTTCCCACTTCGTTTTTTAAAAGCATTGATCATAAGTTATGACTTTGCATGTATTATGGATGTGAATTGCAGAACTTTAGATAAGATGTTTGAGAACCCATTATTTATATTTAACATATGAGTTCTCTTTTAAAGTACTATTAATCCAGTATTAATTTGCTTTAATTTCACTTGAACATGTAGAAATATATAGTCTCCATGATTCTCAAAATAATAATTTTAGTTATACTCATAAAAAAATTTGTCATATGCAATTGTACAAATAAAAATTCTTGACTATCAGGGAAATTTTAATGAAAAGAACACTATGCAGATGGCCAGGCCAGGAACTTTTCCTTTTATTCTGTAGGGAAGTCTTCCTCCCTCTTCTCCCCTTTGGCTTATTTATCAATCTATTGTCCAAACATATCTCCATTTAGGTAACAGCAGTGGCAGGTTATGGTAGGGTCTTCAGGCATACTTTGAAGATGGGGTAGGGAGAGAGATGGTACTAACCCTAAGAAAGAAAAAAGGTATACAAATAAACACGTAATTTGAAAGGAGACCAAAGCACTGTTTAAGGGTGTAATTTAGGTTAGGCAGTAATAGAAATAATCTGAAATGCTTTGGAAGAAATTAGTCAACAAGCTGTTAATTCAGCTCTTTTTTTGTTGTTCATTTGTTTCAGTCATGTCTGACTCTGTGACCCCATTTGGGTTTTCCTTAGCAAAGATACTGGAATGGTTTGCCATTTCCTTCTCCAGCTCGTTTTACAGATGAGGAAACTGAGATAAATAGGGTAAAAGATAACTTGCCCAGGGTACACAGCTAGTAAGTTTTTCAGACCAAATTTGAACTCAGGAAGAATAGTCTTCCTGACTCCAGGCTCAGCACTCTATCAGTTGTACCACTTAGCTGCCCTAAGCTTATTTACTTTTCATATTTTATCAAGTTTTAAGCATTTCTTAACTCTACAGAGGCTACAAAGATTACTTGCTCTAGCTAAACATACAACAGTTACAGGGGCTTGGGGAATAGACATTATAAAGTCAAATAAGACTATGGTGTTGCCATTTTTAGAAAAATGGTTATCCTCTCTCTTAAATCAAGGTTAATTTACTTGTGGCCATTGCATAGTCAATTTTATTTTTACTTTTGTTTCCTCCCCCAGGAAAAAACGACGAACAGCGTGCAGCTGCAGCACTGGCATGTATTCTTTGTGTACAACTGGGGCCTGGAATTGAAAGTGAAGAGGTTTTAAAGACTCTTGGACCTATTCTAAAGAAAATAATTTGTGATGGAACAGCTAGTGTCCAGGCTAGACAGGCTGTAAGTATTATGAGTCAATGTTCCCAGTTTAAGTATTCCTCAGGGGAATCCAGGCAGAAGCAGCACATGTAGTTTAATGTACTTCTCCTTTGATAACCATCTCTGTTTCTTCTTAGTGGTCTTTATTGATTTTTTTCCTTTAGTTTTAGGCAACAACATTTAATGCCATTGAAATTATTCTCTTGCCTCTTGTTTTTTTAGATTTTTCTTAAATCATATTTAGCAGATTTCTTAAAGTTAAGCTATGTCATACTATTAAATAATGTATAATGTATAATGTATAATGAAGGTTGTGGAAATCTCTTAAAGTAGTCCTGTCCTCCATCTACTTTGAATAGTTTAGGATCAGCTATGCAGAGTAGTTTAAAAAATAAAACATCTGACTCCTCACCTGGGTATGTAGCAGGAATAAGTGGCAATTTTTTGTTTTCTCACAAGGGGCTGAGAATCAGGAGGACTAGGATTTAATCTGTGCCCTATTCACTCCATTCATTGATTTGTCTAGCTCAAACCACTCTTGACCTTTTCCAATGGAAGCACTTCGGTTAAGTGCTGTCTTCCACTCCAGATACTCACAGATAAGCTAGAATGTGTGCTCCTTGAAGGCAGAGTAGGCTGTTTGGTTTGCTCTTTTATATCCTGGATCCTAGAAAGCCTAGCATAGAGCTATAGTGGGTTTTTTTGGGGGGAGGGGGGTGAGGCAATTGGGGTTAAGTGACTTGCCCAGGGTCACACAGCTAGTATGTGTTAAGTGCCTGAGGTGGGATTTGAACTCAGGTCCTCCTGACTCCAGGGCTGGTGCTCTATCCACTGCACCACCTAGCTATCCCTATAATGCTTTTAGTAGACCATGTTTGAGTGATTACTTGGACTAGACTCAGAGATGTTGTTTTCCAAGTGCTTCTTCTGATGTGTAGGTATATGTACATAGAGTTTTTAAAATCTTAAGTGCTAAAACTCACATTTTTTTGGAATAAGGATCGCAAATGAAGACTCAAGTTCCAGTTCTTCTTCAGATGTTTACTTGATGTGTGACTTTAGTGGTAACCTAACTTTATCCTGGCCCCAGTTGGACTGGATGGTCTCCCAAGTCTGTTTCAGTTCTTTGGCAACTAATTAGGATTAGGGATGATTGTTAAACTCATTGTATTAACTTGTGCATAGTCGATTTCCTCTCTCCTTTTTTTTTCTGGGGCAGTGAGGGTTAAGTGACTTGCCCAGGGTCACACAGCAAGTAAGTGTCAAGTGTCTGAGGCTGCATTCGAACTCAGGTCCTCCTGAATCCAGGTCTGGTGCTTTATCCACTGTACCACCTAGCTGCCCCCCAATTTTCTCTTAGAAGTCAGGTACAGTACTGTATAGAAAAATAATTTTTTATCATGTGATGGCAGTGATTGCAAAGAGCTCTTGTTATCAGGCAAAAAAAATCTCAATTTGACCCGTGAAAAGTCTGGTCCTGAGGATTTTTAAATCTTTTTTTAGGACAAAAGAGCAAAGAATAAACTTCTCTGGGATCAGCAGTTTACTTTGAGTTGATTTTTATAAAAAAAATTTTGCTCTTGAGCATTTAAAAAATTTTCATTCACAGAAGATAACAAGTAGATTGATTTTAGTGATCTTAGTAGAGAAATGCTTTTTTTTTCTTTGTTTTTACAGGAGAGATTTCTAAACTTGATCTAGCATAAGATTCTAATTGACTAATTATACAAATTAATATTAAGAAAAAATGTAGCAGCCCTAGGTGCTGAGAGAACCTTTTCTTTTTTGCTTATCAGCATTTCATGGCATTTTCTATATGAATTGTGTAAGTTTCATTTGATATGATTAGGGAGAGGAGGTAATGGAAATAATGGTCTTGATTGTAGGGGAGAGAACTGATGGATTCAGTTTATATTGCAATTATATTATTTATATGAGTTAAACTTGCGAAACTGTTTAAAGAAAAGTAGCATCATGGAATGATTTACTCAAGTCCACAATCACATTCTAACAGTTAGAATTAGTCCCCAAGTGTGTTAACTCCTAATCCAGTGCTTTTCTGCAGCACTGCTCTTGGGAACTTCAGAAATAAAAATCATTTAAACAATTTTCTCTTGAACTGAAATTACAATTTCGTTAGCCTTCAATTAAATAAAAATAAAACAGTAAGTATTAAATTACCTCCTTTCTCTTCTGTGTTTAGTGTGCAACTTGCTTTGGAGTTTGCAGTTTTATTGCCACAGATGACATTACTGTAAGTATAAAACTTAAATATGTTTTATTGTGCATCTAATATAATAAAATTTAAATTGCTCATCTTAATTTGTGTTCTTGTGAATTAGGAGTTATACTCAAATATGGAATGTTTGGAAAATATCTTCACCAAGTCATATCACAAAGAGAAAGACACTAATGGCATCTGCAGCACCCCTAATACAGTGCTTCATATCAGCTCTCTTTTAATGTGGACATTGTTGTTGACTATCTGCCCATTCAGTGAAGTGAACAAAAAGATTGAGATGTAAGTATTTAATTTTTGTCTGATTTCCGGAAAACTGCATTTGTTTTCTGATAGTACATTTAGGTATGAATTTCATTTTTTAAAAATTGTTTTCTTGTAGTCTAATAATAATTAACTGTGTTTTCTAGGCATTTACACAAACTTCCAAGCCTGCTCTCTTGTGATGATGTAAACATGAGAATTGCTGCTGGTGAAACTTTGGCTCTTCTTTTTGAACTTTCAAGAGAAACTGATAATGTAAGTATATCAGGTGCCTCATAGTAAATTACATCTGTATTTATGGCAAAGTTGCACTTAATTTTTTGTTCTTTGTCCAACCTTTTGCATTTACAATAGTGTGCTGTTATTTATTTGAAGAACTGGTATATCTCAAGACAGAAAAACAATCATTTTAAATAGTTATTAGTAGGTACAAGAATTGTAATTTCATTCAGTTGGCATGAATGCCTAAAAATATCAGTCAAAGGAGTAATAATGTTACATATAACTTATGTAGTATTTTGTGGTTTACAAAATGCTTTTACAGATATATTCATTTTGATTAACTTAATAAGTCTATGAGGTAGGTATGGCAAGTACGTCCCATGTTATAGTTAAGCAAACAGTCTTAGAGAGATTAAGTGATTTTTTTTTTCTCAGATCACACAGTATCTGGTGTACAGTCATTTTTCAATCATGTCCAACTCTTTGTGACCCCATTTTGGGGCGTTCTTGGCAAAGAAACTGGAATGGTTTGCCATTTTGTTCTCCAACTCATTTTACAGAGGTGGAAACTGAGGCAAACAGGATTAACTGACTTGCTATGGGTGACATAGCTAGTAAATGTCGGAGGTCAAATTTGAACTCAGGAAGATGGGTCTTTCTGATGGCAGACCTGGCATTCTTATCCATTGCTCCACCTAGCTGCCAGTTTCTGAGCAGGACTCAAAATCTTCCTGATGCCAGGTCCAGTGGTTTTTATCTATACTATGCTATCTTCCACAAATGGCAAGAAATTGGCATTGTGGTGATACAAGACCAGTACTGTTAATTCTTTTGGTAAAGAACAGATTTCTTTTTTTTTTTTTTTTTAAGTGAGGCATTTGGGGCTAAGTGACTTGCCCAGGGTCACACAGCTAGTTAAGTGTCTGAGGCTGGATTTGAACTCAGGTACTCCTTACTCCAGAGCCGGTGCTCTATCCACTGTGCCACCTAGCTGCCCCAAGAACAGATTTCTTAACTGTTAGTGGACATGATTTTTCATCATGAGTACTTTGGAATTTTCTTTGGTCATTGTATTGATCAGAGTAGCTAGGTCTTTCACATTTGATCATAGTTAAAATATTGCTGTTTCTGTATACAACGGTCTCCTGAATCTGCTCACTTCATTTTGTATCAATTCATATAAGTCCAGGTTTTTCTGAAACCACCCCCTTGTCATTCCCACAGCACAAATATGGTATTTCATTATAATCATATGCCACAACTTGTTCAGCCATTCCCCACTTGATGAACACCCTCTAAGTTTTCAGTTCTTATATACCACAAAAAGAGCTGTTATAAATATTTTTGTATATATAGGTCCTTTTCTTTTTTGCTTTGATCTCTTTGGGATATATTTGCACAGTTTTATAGCCCTTTGGGGTATAGTTCCACATTGTTCCTAAATTTGTGGTTTGAAGTTTTATTAGCGAGATCGAAGTGTTAGTTTTTTAAATACTTTGATCAGATGAATACTGAAAGGAAAAGTCACACAGCTGTGGACACTGAATTCGTTCCCCATTTTCATCTTAGCCCTCACCGCTGCATGTCAATTGTAAAGAATTGTTATCCACACAGTCCTTTGAGTGTTTCCCTACTCGACTCTTTTACACTTTACACAGTGGCTCTCCAGACATCCTCTCTCCTCAAATTTTTTATATTATCTTCCTCCTTGATCCTTAGCAGATATTTGTCTTCTCTTTGACCAATAAAATAGAGGTTCTATGTTGCAAACTACTCTCTCCTTACTCTTCACCTCAACACTATTCTTTATCACTACCCATTATCTCTTCCTTTCCTCCAATCTCTGATTAAAAGGTAGAATATTCTCCTTGTATCACAGTCACTCTTGTTCTCTCCATCCCCCTCTGTCTCATTTTCTTTATGAATTTGTTACCCATAGTCATTTACTCTTTTCTTATCTATCCACTGGCTCCTTTTCTGTCACCTTAAAAAACATACCTGTGTCTTCTCTATCCTTTAAAAGAAAAGCAAAACAACAAACTCTTGAGTTGACCTTGCCATTCAGGTGATCATGCTATATATCTCTTCCTTTGACAGCCAAAGTTCTAGAAGGGATTGTCTTTATCAATTTTCATTTCCACTTCCTTTTGACTTCCAACACCTACTACTCACCTGTGATATTATCATTGTTAAATCCAGTGGCTTTTATCTAGATCTTCATTCTGTTTGACCTCCTGCCTCTGTTCCTTTTCAGCCTCCTTCTGCAGGATCTTCATTCCCCAAGGTTCTGTCCTCATATGTTTTTCCTTGGTTATTTTATTAATTCCTTTGGGTTCAATTATCTGATTGTAGGTGACTGTTTAAACGTTATCCACTCAAGATCCCTTTTCACCCAAGAAATTTTTGCATGACCCCAGGTATATAGGTATATAAAAGAGGTATTCATAACCTTTTACTGTCGCCAAAATTTTCACAGTTCAGTTATGCAACCTCATACAGGGTTGCTGCCCACAGTTTAAGAAGCTAGGATCTATATCACCCATTTGGCATTCAAGATTGCCTTTGTGGCGTGGTTTGTTTTGGGTGTAACTACTTCTTTTCTCTACCTCTAAGGGCCTACTAGGCAAGAACCGTGTTGTGTCTCTTTTTTTCCTGCCCACTGCTTGTGGACAGACTTGGAACACATAAGTTGAACCAATCTATATGAATGAATTTAGAAGAGGAAAGGCAACTGATAAATAGTCTCTCCTGCATTTGGTGTTTATATGTCAGCATGCATGTGTTATGTATGCTAAAGTCTCACCTAAAGTATAGGAATAGCTGGATACCTATGAGGAAATTGGTACTTTTTTTTCCAAACTAAAAAACTTTTTACAGTGTGATGTCCAGAGAAAGTTAAAAATATGACCAGAAAAAAAAAATTTCTTTTTATTTACTAGGATTTTTATTATGAAGACATGGAATCTTTGACTCAGAAGCTCAGAGCTTTGGCTACTGATGGGAATAAACATAGAGCCAAAGTTGACAAAAGGAAGCAGCGCTCTGTCTTCAGAGATGTTCTGAGAGCTGTGGAGGTAATCTTCAATTCTTTGGCTAGATTATGTGATTCTGGAGCTACTTTTATGGTCACTGTTAACCAGAAGGAGCCACATGATTATTGTATTCTCTGTAGATCACAATGTAATGCCTTCTAGTAAAGAGATTTCTTAAAGTTCCTTAGAGCTACAGGAAATTAAAGATTACCACTTTAAAGTTTTCAAAGTGGTTTTCCATATTTTCTCATTTGTTTTTCAACAAAAAATACTGAGGCAGATAAAATCAATATAATCCCAGTTTTTCAGATGAGAAAACAAAAGCACAGAAAGGAAGTGCCTTGCCTAAATCATTTATATAGCTAATTAGTGGCAGAACTGGGATTAAAATGTATAGCTTCTATCAGCCTCATTCTCTGTCCTCAGATTAAGCTGTTTGCCTAGCCTAGTTGTACTGACTGCTGTGGGTTTTGAGCTATATGGCTATGAGCTACATGACATTAGATTAACTTTTGTAGTAGAGGCATGTGATTTTTATAGTATCATCTTTGTTACTAAAGTCTGCACCACACAACTTTTTAAAAGATTTCTTTAATATCATTCATTTGAGGGCCTTGGGCTGAAATAATCAACTGCTTTCCATCATTATAATTTATGTTTTTTTATGCCTGGCACATAGATGCTTAGTAACCACCTGTTAATTGATTGTTCCTCTCATGCCTGTTTTGTATTTTATTGTAATTTTTTGTTGTTTTGATATTAAAGCTATGTTAATAAGTTTTTGTATGTATATACTTAAAATTTTTAAATGGACTAGTTTATCTCTAAAGAAAACTTAAAGTTCTCAATTATGTGATTCTTATAACCATACTTGAGTATTTAGAATGGGAGTAAATATCACCAGGGTACAATAGTAAATGTTCCCAGACTGTTCCTCTGCCTGTAAAAATTTGGAAATTTTATCCAGGATTACATGGGAAACTGCTTCCAGTGTTCTTGACAATAGTATCTTTAAAAGAGCAATGATTTTGGAGTCATAGAATTTTAGATTGAGTGTTGAGATATCAACCATTATCTCTAGTTCAATCACCCTGTTTCAGAGAGTAGCAAAATAGATGGCCAGAAGGGTTGTGACTTTCTCAAAAATCACAGAAATTAAGTGACAGAGCTGGGTTTCAAACTAAGATTCTCTGATTCTCAAGTTCATTGGGAAAGTTTGGTACTCTATACAACAAAGTGATCTGGCTTTCAAGTCTTGGCTCTTCTACTTAATACATGCCACTTAATTTATCTGGGGCTAAGCTCTCTCATCTGTAAAATTAAAGAATTTAAAGCTAAGGTGAGCTCCAAAGTCTTTTCAGACTATGATCATTTCAAAATGTATTCATGTTTCAAATATGGATAGGAAGTCAAATCACTTTTTGCAAAATTGTTTAGCAATGCATTTATTTCAACATATGTGCATTTATTTTTGTTAGAAATTTAGTTGCCTATGGAATTAAGTTACATTTTTCCCTTTTTTTGGGGGGGTGGGGTGGGATAGGAGCGTGATTTCCCAACAGAAACTGTTAAATTTGGACCTGAACGTATGTATATTGATTGCTGGGTCAAAAAGCAAACTTATGACACTTTTAAAGAGATTCTGGGAACAGGGATGCAGTATCATCTTCAGGTAAGTTGCTAATATTGTCTGCATATTGCATTTTTAAAATTTTGAACAATTTTGCAAAATCATTTATTTAGTTTAACTTTTATATTGTAGTAAATAGATTTTTTCTAACAAAACTTTTAAAAAATACACTGTACACTTAGGGATATCTTTATTTCAGTCTTTCATAATTTTCCCAGATTTAGAAGTACAAGACCAAAAAGTTAGTTTCTGTGAATAAATGTAAGACCTAGGGATAAGGGACTATCAGTGATTTTATTGGTATAGGAAACTCTCCTGGGTAAGGAAAAACTCCCATTATCAATACAGGACATTTGCTTCTTTACAACTTTATAGTCTTAGACAGTTGCTTAGAATCACTGAGTGTTAAGTAACTGCCCAGCCTCAACATAGCCAATATATGTCAAAGGCAGGACTAGAACATAGGTTTTCTTGACTTCAAGGCCAGCATTCTATTTACTATGCCATGTTGCCTTTAAGTATAATGTAGGAATAATGTACTATGAGTTCACAAATGGAAAACTGACTGCTATTTGTGTTTATGCTGTTATTCTCTAAAGTTGCTATATAATATTTATTGACAAACCTTAAACTCATTGATTTATTTTTATTAGTCAAATGAATTTCTTCGGAATGTATTTGAGCTTGGACCACCAGTGATGCTTGATGCTGCAGCTCTGAAAACAATGAAAATTTCTCGGTTTGAAAGGGTAGGTTTTTAAAACCTTATTCAGTGCATTCAAGAAAAATTAAACTAAAAATAACATTTACACTATGAAGTAGATAGGTTTTAACTATAACTTCCAGTGATTTGGACCTAATGATACTATGACCTTAGCTTTATTTCAGTTGAGTGGGGATTTTTTTTTCATATTACTGAATTATGGTTTAACTGACTAAAATCTTTGTATAGTCTACCTGACTATACAAATTACATAGGTATTTATTATACATATGTTCTAAATAACAGGCCCCCCCCCCCTAACCCTCCCCCCCAAAAACCAAACAAACAAAAAAAACAACCCACAAATGCCCACCCAGGAACAACCACACCCAAAGGAGTTTCCTTTTCTTTCTTAGTTTTCTGTTTGAGAGATTTCTCTCCTCCTTTCTTTTACTTTGACAGCTGTATATCCTGCTACTGTCTGGGCTTCATCCTAATTTCTTAGGTTCATGTTTAGATTTTCTATGGCAATACACCAGTTGTCAGGGGCTAAGAAGAAAGTGAGAAATGGTGTAGCAGAGGCCAGAGACATGTTTGTAGTGTTACAAATTAGAAATTGGCATTATAGGCTCATTAAGCCTTTCTGTTCTAGCATTTGAATGTGACCATATATAAATGTTTCCATGAAAAAATTCATAGTTTTTTTAAAGAATCAGTTTATAAACTTAACTTTTGCAACACACTGTCCTTTTATAGTGTTAAGCCAAAAAGTGTATAAAGTTTAGCTATATAAGCACATAAAAGTCTTATTTGACTCATTGTTTTGTTTGTTTTTTAGCATTTATATAACTCTGCAGCATTTAAAGCTCGAACAAAAGCTAGAAGTAAATGCCGTGACAAGAGAGCAGATGTTGGAGAATTCTTCTAGATTTCTGCTATTTAAAGACAACTACTCATTTCCTAATTCAAGATCTTTTCTATAATTTCCAAAGTATTTAACAATTTTTATCATGGGGGTGTGGGGCAGGGTGAACATATCTAACAGATAAATTTTGTAATGGGGCCTAAATTCCTTATAACATTTATTAATGCAGTATTGCAAATGAGTGTAATTATTGAAGCTTCTTTGTATATAGAATTAGTAAACTTTTAAATAAAGTTTTTATAATGTTTGATCAGAATCCATTTATGAAGCAGGGCAAAAATTCTCATAGTTCACTCAGATAATTTCCTGAATGAAAAAGGCATGTTATAAATTATACAAGGTTATGTATATCTTAGACTCTTTGATTTCCAGAAATGTTAATTGGCTATTACCAATCCACATTCTTACCCCTTAAGGTTTATAAATTTCTACCATAAGGTAGAAAAACAGTGACCTAATTTTGGAAGTTTCTTCGTCTCTTAAAAAGCTGCTATATTTGCCCTTTAAATGGAAGTTGATAATTGTAATTGTTCAGTTGGCAGACTGGACTTGAAAGGAATTTCATTGCACAATATGTGCAAACTTTCAGCTACACAAAGATATTAGATAGTGCTCTTAGTATTAATAAAATGTTATATGCCATATCACTCATTAAACTTATCTTTAAAGGCAATAACACTTACTTTATTTCCTGTGTAAGACCATGTGTTCATTGCTTTAAAATAAAGATCTTTTTTCATTAAGTGTTTCTTTTTTTCAGCAGTGTGAAGCTTTTTATTAATTGAGGTAAATACTTCTAATTGACTTTGGAAGAACAAGCTTAATCCTTGTACTTTTTTTTTTTTTTTTTAGTGAGGCAATTGGGGTTGTGATTTGCCCAGGGTCACACAGCTAGTAAGTGTTAAGTGTCTGAGGTCGGATTTGAACTCAGGTACTCCTGACTCCAGGGCCGGTGCTCTATCCATTGCGCCACCTAGCTGCCCCATCCTTGTACTTTTTAAAAGTCTTATGTAATGCCCCAAATCTGCAAATGTGTGTGTCATAACATGACTAATTAGATAATGCCTTGAAATATTTTTTCCTTTACAAGTAGACCCCCAGAAAAGTGAAAAGCAAGTTTTTAATGCCTAGTTCTTTTGAACTATTCCAGAAAACATTGTTTAAAATTTGAAAACACATTTAAAATCTAGAATGTATTGTTGTCAGGAATCATGACTATCTGGAAAAGGATGATAATCAGGTAGCCAGAATGGCTTCCTCAAAGAGTAAGTCTTGCCAGACTAAATTAATTATTTCTTTTTACAGGATTAGAATGTTAGACTAGCAATGATGGAAATGAATTCGGGTAGGTTAACTGCTATATTAATATTTTTATTAATGATTTGGATAAAGGCAAATTGATCAAAGAGCATCGGGGCCAATCTAATAATTTAAGACCAGTATTAATATGGTAAAGTTAAATTCACAAATAAAAAATGAAGGAAGATCCTGGTACACAGCAGTTAATCTGAAAAATAACTCCCAAATTTTTGCAAGCTTTGTATGTAGAAAAAGTTTGATACAGCTGCCAAATAATAACATACTTGACATCAGTGTTTACGTAACATTCCCTTGGGCCAGTTGCCCAGCCAGTATTCATATTGGCAAGTTGGATTCCCAGTGAGAGAGGTTCCTTCCCTCAGAACCTAGGGTAGGTTCTTTTTACTGTGGGATATTTGCTGAGAAGATGAGAGCAATAGCGGTGGTTACACAGCAATCCCCTCTCCAAACAGGAAGATGCCCTCTCCCCTCTGCGCACAGCCTGCCTTTGGGAGAGTGGACTGGCCCTAGTAATCCCTTGCTCTGCCCCCTACCAAGCTCACTTTGGGGCAAGGGATTGGCAATGGACAAATGACTCCCTTGCTCTGCTGGCCTTGCTTCTTGAAGGCTGACCGTTTAATCCACTGCTGGGTTGATTCAAGCTAATTCAGTCATTCAGCTGCTGTTGCTACTAGCTCTAGTAGCTGATAAGACCTCTCTGATAGAGCTTCCAAACTGACTGATTATCTAGGCACTCCCTAATACTTGCTCACCTAAAATCTGGAAGAGATAAATTAAAAAGAAGCTATGTTTGCATGTAAACATGTGAGAGAGGGAGATAGGGCCTTCCCCCCTAGAAATACTTGCTACCCAGGGCAGGGGGTGGGTGGTAACACTGCTTTAGCATAACCACCAAGGTTGACTACTAGCAGCCAATTAAGGCGTCATCACCAACCACATGATACAAATAACCCTGGTGTGATGGCCCACAGAAATTAGAGGATATCTATGCTCTGAGGGGGCTGAAGGTTCGAAAAAATGTTTCCTGTCATGCATATGCAGAAACAAGACCATCCTAAAGCTGCATGTACTTTCCTGGAATATTGGCTAAATACTCCCTAAATATAGGTGTTGGGTGTGTTTTGGGAGTGAGAACTAATTATTTGCAAAACATCTCATTTGATACTCCAAACTGTGAGTCAAATACTACAAGCGTGTTTTGCCCCATTTTGCAAATGAGGAAAGAAGCTTTCAGAGGTGAAGTGACTTGCTCATGGTCATAGTCATATCACATGGAATTTAAACCCAGGTGTTTATGACTCCCAAGTCTGATGTTCTATTCACTACATTAGGCTACTTAAAAAACAAAAACCATCTTGGGCCTGTTGTAACTGCTTCCAGACTATGTCTTCAATTTTCTGTTCATAATCAGACAACCCCGTGTAGTAAGAAAATACCTTGGAGAACCATTAGATTGTGAAGTCCTTGAGGGCAGGCACTATTTTCCCCTTTTTTGGTATCCCATTGAATTGCTAAGTTATAAAATAGAGGCAGGTACACCTGAGGTTCTTTGGGTTCTGTTAAGGGATAAAATTCTAGCTAAACTGTCTAAAATATCTAATGAGTGGTTGCCAATAAATTATAGCTTTAGCAAGGGTTAGACTTTTAAGCATTTATTTTTATTTTTTAAATTTTTTTAGTGAGGCAATTGGGGTTAAGTGACTTGCCCAGGGTCACACAGCTAGTAAGTGTTAAGTGTCTGAGGCCGGATTTGAACTCAGGTACTCCTGACTCCAGGGCCGGTGCTCTATCCACTGCACCACCTAGCTGCCCCTTAAGCATTTATTAAGGAGAATAAGAATTTGGTAAAGAGAGAGGAATCTAGGCCTTTAGAGTGCATTTCTAGCTCCCTTCTCTACCAGCGTCCCCAGGAAAAAAGCCCCAGTCAGAGCCAGGTTCCTCCTCCTTCCTCCCTCTAGCAAACATCACTTCCTGACGCCAAAGAAAAGATGCATGTTCTTGCCCTCAAAGACCTTCCTTTCATGGGCAGAACTCTTCTACAGTAAGTCTCTAGCAGGTGGCATCATTCCAATCGTTACAGTACTCACCAGGAAAAACCACGATTGGCAGCAGAAACTGGGGGGGTGGGGTGGGCAATCACACTTTAATTATACAAAGAGGGTATGGGAGCAAAAAGCCCCTGAAGTCAGAGGCAGACTGTGGCATAGGGACGGGGAATATGATGGTGAAGAAAGGAGAGCAGGCATTGCGGAAAAGAGGCAGAAGGATAGTGAATATCATTCACATAACCATGAATTTGAGTGGGGAGCACTAGGCAGCATGGACCTGATAAGAATGGGTGATGGGGAGGGGGGGCAGGAGTTTGAGGTCTCATTTTTAATAGGGTTTTTTTTTGGGAAATGGCCCAATGCCTATCTCTCATCTTGGCATCAAGTTCATTAACATTTCTAAATCCTTTCAAAAGTTATCAGTAAAACTTTAAAGTTAGATCTTAAAAGTTGGCACCTTTTCCATGTTTTTTTTGGTCTGGAACTGGAGATCTAGCATTTTTCTGGAGCTTACATATCCTAGAACCAGAAGGCCTTAATATAGCAAAGCCTAGTTGGTTTCCACTAATTGATCACATTACCAGGATGTGATTTGGTTAATTCATGATACAATTTGTAAAATATGCTCCTTTGATCTTTGGAACGGTTTGTATGTGACTTCCAGGTTCTCCTTTGCAATCTTTATGCTATTGTTCCTTTATTCAGTGTAAATATAATCTTAGGATACTGACTAGGGTGGGGGCTGGTGGAGGTGGTCAGGAGGACCAGAATAGGTTATAATTATAACACAATCATGCACTGAGCAAAGTGACTGGCACATAATAAAAGCTTCATAAATGCATATTGACTTGAAAATACAGAGGAAGGCAGGGAGACTGGTTAAGAATCTCAAGTTCATGTTATGAACACTGGTTAAAAGAACTGGGAATGTCTGCCTTAGAAAAGAGAGTCCTCAGGGGAATGTGGTATCCAATTTTTATCTGGTGGGCAGTCATGGGGAAGAATTAGATCTGTTCTACTTGGCCACAGGGCCAAGAACTAGAGGTGTAATTTAACGAGACAAATCTGGGTATGATAGAAAAAAAACTTCAAATTAGAGTTGGACTGCATTAGGAGGCATAGGATTTCTCATCACTAGACATCTTCAAGGAAAGGGTGGTATGTTGTAAAGGGGGCTTCTTTGGTTGGATTATTTTGTTTGGGTTCCTCCTGACCAGCATCTTATGAAGTACCCTTTCATATGCATAAGTATAATTCTTCCTTGCATTTGCAGAGAATTTTTCTCCTTAATCATTTAACTTGTAGCATAATTCTTTGTCCTCCCAAAACATCCTATTCCTATAACTCTTGGTATTGAAGGTGAGCCTATGTTCTAGAAAGATATGTCAGCAGAACACAAACCTCTAGGAGGGCTTTCCAAGTTGTAAAGACTGAACAATGGCCTAGTCCGATAAGTTAAATTTGGAAAGGTTTAGAGTCTTTCCTGGTCCCCAGCTAATCATCTCTTTGACTTTGACTTTGACTTTGACAACAACTCATGAAGATTGTTGTGAGCTGTGCACAGTCTGAATCAGTGGAAGGAGCCAGGCTGATGAAATAACGGATATTGGAAAATTACATGTAAAGATATTGAGTTCCAAATTTTTCTCCCAACCTCCTTTCCCTCCTCCCTCCTGAGGCCAGCAAGCAATCTGATATAAGCTATACATTACAATCAAGTTAAACATTTCCACATCAGTCATGCTATAAGAGGAGGATCAGAACAAAAAGAAAAGAAAAAAAAACAAGAAAGAACAAGAACAATAACAAAAAAGCAACAAAAGTGTATTTTAAAGATAAATCTGCATTCAGGATTCCACAATTCTTTTTCTGAATGTGGAGAGCATTTTCCACCATCAGTCTTTTGGCATTGTCTTGTATCATTGCATTGCTGAGAAGATAAGTCTATCATAGTTGATCATCACACAATATTGTTGATACTGTGTACAATGCTCTCTTTGTTCTGCTCATTTCACTTGGCATCAATTCATGTAAGTCCAGGTTTTTATGAAATCCTCATCATTTCTTACAGAACAATAGTATTCCATCACATTCATATACCACAACTTCTTCAGCCAATTCTTTGCCATTACAAAAAGAGCAGCTATAAATATTTTTGTACATGTGGGTCCTTTTCCCTTTTTTATGATTTCTTTGGGATATAGACCTAGTAGTGGTATTGCTGGGTCAAAGGGTGTGCACAGTTTTTAAAGTCTTTTGGGCATGGTTCCAAATCACTCTCCAGAATGGTTGGATCAGTTCACAGCTCCACCAACAGTGCATTAGTGTTCCAAATTTCCCACATCTTCTCCAACATTTATCATTTTCCTTTTTTGTCACGTTAACCAATTGGATAGGTAGGAGGTGGTACCTCAGAGTAGTTTTAATTTGCATTTCTCTAATCAGAACATTTTTTCATATGGCTGTGGATAGCTTTAATTTTGTCATCTGAAAACTGTCTGTTCATATCCTTTGACCACTTCTCAATTGGGGGATGACTTGTATTTTTTTTTTTTTTTTTGCAGGGCAATGAGGGTTAAACGACTTGCTCAGGGTCACACAGCTAGTAAGTGTCAAGTCTCTGAGGCTGGATTTGAACTCAGGTCCTCTGAATCCAGGGCTGGTGTTTTATCTACTTCTCCATCTAGCTGCCCCCCTTGTATTCTTATATATTTGATTCAGTTCTCTATATATTTTAGATATGAGGCCTTTATCAGAAACACTGTCTATAAAAATCATTTCCCAGCCTTCTGCTTTCCTTCTAATCTTGCTTGCATTGGTTTTGTTCATGCAAAAACTTTTTAGTTTAATGTAGTCAAAATTATCCACTCTGCATTTCAAAATGTTCTCTTTCATTTTGGGGCATAAATTCTTCTCCATAGATCTGAGAAGTAAACTATTCCTTTCTTTTCTAATTTGCCTATGGTATCACCCTTTATGTCTAGATCTAGTACCCATTTTAACTTTGGTGTATGGTATAAGATGTTGGTCTATGCCTAGTTTCTGCCATACTATCATCCAGTTTTCCCAGCAGATTTTGTCAAATACTGAGTTCTTATCCTGGAGGTTAGAGTCTTTGGGCTTATCAAACAGGAGATTGCTATATTCATTTACTGCTGTGTTTTGTGTGCCTAACCTATTCCACTGATCCACCTCTCCATTTCTTTTTTTTTTTTTTTTTTGGTGAGGCAATTGGGGTTAAGTGACTTGCCTAGGGTCACACAGCTAGTAAGTGTTAAGTGTCTGAGGCCGGATTTGAACTCAGGTACTCCTGAATCCAAGGCCAGTGCTCTATCCACTGCGCCACCTAGCTGCCCCTCACCTCTCCATTTCTTAGCCAGTACCAAATAGTTTAGGTGATTGCTGCTTTATAATACAGTTTTAGATTTGGTACAGTTAGGCTACCTTCCTTTGCATTTTTTTTCATTAATTCCCTTGATACTCTTGACCTTTTGTTTTTCCATATGGATTTTGTTATTTTTTCTAGTTCTATGAAATAATTTTTTGGTAGTTTGATTGGTATGGAACTGAATAAGTAAATTAATTTAGGTGAGATTATAATTTTTATTATATTAGCATAACCTACCCAGGAGCAATTTATATTTTTCCATTTGTTTAGATATTATTTTATTTGTGTGAAGTGTTTTGTAATTGTGTTCATATAGTTCCTGGGTTTGTCTTGGCAGGTAGACTCCCTAATATTTACATTGTCTACAGCTATTTTAAATGGAATTTCTCTTTCTAACTCTTGCTGTTGGACTTTGTTGGTCATATATAGAAATGTTGATGATTTATGTGGATTTATTTTATATTCTGCAACTTTGCTAAAATTGTTTCAAGTAGTTTTTTAGTTGATTCTTTAGGATTCTCCAAGTATACCATCATATCATCTGCAAAGAGTGATAATTTTGTTTCTTCCTTGCCTATTCTAATTCCTTCAATTTCTTTTTCTCCTCTTGCTGAGGCTAACATTTCTAGTACAATATTGAATAAGTGATAATGGACATCATTATTTCACCCCTGATCTTATTGGAGATGCCTCTAACTTATCCCCAATACATGTAATGCTTGCTGATTGATGGTTTAAGATAGATAATGTTTATTATCTTAAGGAAAGCTCCATTTATTTCTATGTTCTCTAGTGTTTTTAATAGGAATGAGTGCTGTATTTTGTCAAAAATTTTCTCTGCATCTATTGAAATAATCATTTGATTTTTGTTAGTTTTTGTTATTGATGTAGTCAATTATGTTGATAGTTTTCCTACTATCCTGGTAATAAATTGCAGTAATTTCTTTGCTAATATTCTATTTAGAATTTTTGCATCAATATTCATTAGGGAGATTGGTCTATAATTTTATTTCTCTGTTTTTGCTCTTCCTGGTTTAGGTATCAGTACCATATTTGTCTCATAAAAGAAATTTGGCAGGATTCCTTCTTCACCTATTTTTCCAAATAGTTTGTATAGTATTGGAATTAATTGTTCTTTAAATGTTTGGTAGAATTCACTTGTAAACCCATCTGGCCCTGGAGATTTTTTTCTTAGGGAGTTCATTGATGACTTGTTCAATTTCTTTTTCTAAAATGGGCTTATTTAAGGATTTAAAAAAAAATAAAAGTATTTTATTATTTTCCAGTTGCATGTAGAGATAGTTTTCAACATTTGTTTATATAAGATTTCCAATTTCAAATTTTTCTCCCTCCCTCACCTCCCTTCACCCCTCCCCTAGACAGCAGGAAATCTGATATAGGTTACATTTAAACATATTTCTGCATTAGTCATGTTATAAGAGAGGAATCAGAGCAAAAAGGAAAAACCTCAAAAAAAGAAAAACAACAGCATCAAACACAAAAGAAATCGTATGGTCCAATCGGCATCCATATTACATAGTTCCTTTTTTTTTTTTTTTGCTGGATTTAGAGAGCCTTTTCCATCATGAGTCCTTTGGAACTTTCTTGTACCATTGGATTGGTGAGAAGAATCTAGTCTATCACAGTTGATCAACACAATGTTGATGATACTGTGTATAATGTTCTTCTGGTTCTGCTCATCTCCCTCATCATCAGTTCATGCAAGTCCTTCCAGGTTTCTCTGAACTCCTCCTGCTCATCATTTCTTACAGCACAATAGAATTCCATTACATTCATATACCACAACTTGTTCAGCCATTCCCCAATTGATGGGCATCCCCTCAATTTCCAATTCTTTGCCACCACAAAAAGAGCAGCTATAAATATTTTTGTACATGTGGGTCCTTTTCCCTTTTTTATGATATCTTTGGGGAAAAGACCCAAAAGTGATGTTGCTGGGTCAAAGGGTATGCTCAGCTTTTTTTTTTACATTAAAATGACCTATTTTATTTTTATGTGCACATATATAGTAAACTCTCAATTGTATTTCCTCTCATATTTAATAGGGGACATGGGAAAGTTTCATGAAAGCCTAGAAATATGGGGACTGACTAAATTTAAGTCTCCCTGGGCTGGGGAGAATTCATAACCTAACAAGTGATAGAAATGATCACAAAAAATAAAAAAATAAAAAAGCATTATACAAAAACATTGAAAAAATTAGATTGTAATACATATTACAATATAACATTATGTATAGTATATATTTCTCAATATAATATATGGATATATATTTTTCATCTATACACATATACATGTGTACATATGTATAAATCCATATGATATTATATATACACAAACATAGAGACACAAAATAAATATTCATTTCAGAAGAGGGGATTCCATAGGATTTGGAAGGAATCATGAAGGTTTATGTAGGAGGTAGCTCTTTTCCTGAGCACTGAATGAAATTAGGAATGTTATATGCTCAGCTTTATAGCCCTTGGGGCATAATTCCAAATTGCTCTCCAGAATGGCTGGATCAGTTCACAGCTCCACGAACAATGCATTAGTGTTCCAATTTTTCCACAGCTTCTCCAACATTTATTATTTTCTTTTTTTGTCATATTAGCCAATCTGATAGGTGTCAGGTGGTACCTCAGAGTTGTTTTAATTTGCATCTCTCTAATCAATAGTGATTTAGAGCATTTTTTCATATGGGAATAGAGAGCTTTCTTCATCAGAAAACTGCCTGTTCATATCCTTTGACCATTTCTCAATTGGGGAATGACTTGGATTCTTATAAATTTGATTTAGTTCCCTATATATTTTAGAAAAGAGGCCTTTATCAGAAGTACTGGCCATAAAAATTGTTTCCCAGCTTTCTGCATCCCTTCTAATTTTGGATGCATTGCTTCTGTTTGTACAAAAACTTTTTAATGTAATCAAAATCAACCATTTTGCATTTCATAATATTCTCTATCTCTTGTTTGGTCATAAACTGTTCTCCTTTCCAAAGATCTGAAAGGCAGACTATTCCTTCTCCTCCTAATCTATGGTATCACCTCTTATATCTAAATCATATACCCATTTTGACTTAATTTTAGTATAAGGTGTAAGATATTGGTCTATGCCTAATTTCTGCCATACTATCTTCCACTTTTCCCAGCAGTTTTTGTCAAATACTGAATTCCTATCCCAGAAGCTAGAGTCTGGGTTTATCAAACAGTACATTACTAATGTCATTTACTGCTGTGTCTCCTGTGCCTAGCCTATTCCATTGATCCTCCACTCTATTTCTTAGCCAGTACCAGATAGTTTTGATAACTGCCGCTTTATAGTAAGAGCTTCAGATTTGGTACAGCTAACCCAGCTTCCTGTGCATTTTTTTCCCCATTATTTCCCTTGATATTCTTGACTTTTTGTTTTTCCAGATGAATTTTATTATTATTTTTTCTAGCTCTATAAAATAATTTTTAGGTAGTGATATTGGTATGGCACTGAATAAGTAAATTAATTTAGGTAGAATTGTCATTTTTATCATATTAGCTTGGCCTATCCATGAGCAATTGATATCTTTTCAATTATTTAGATCTGATTTTATTTGTGTGAATAGTGTTTTGTAATTGTGTTAATAGAGTTCCTGGGTTTGTCTTGGCAAAGTAGACTCCCAGGTATTTTATATTATCAACAGTTACTTTAAATGGAATTTCTCTTTCTATCTCTTGCTGCTGGACTTTGTTGGTCATGTATAGAAATGCTAATGATTTATGTGGATTTATTTTATATCCTGCTACTTTGCTAAAATTGTTAATTGTTTCAAGTAATTTTTGAGTTGATTCTCTAGGATTCTCTAAGTATACCATCATATCATTTGCAAAGAGTGATAGTTTTGTTTCCTCCTTGCCTATTCTAATTCCTTTAATTTCTTTTTCTTCTCTGATTGCTAAAGCTAACATTTCTAGTACAATATTGAATAATAGAAGTGATAATGGACATCCCTGTTTCACCCCTGATCTTATTGGGAAGGCCTCTAACTTATCTCCATTAGGTATAATGCTTGCTGATTTTATTTCCTCTTCTGTTAATCTGGGCAGTTTATATTTTTTTAGATATTCATCCATTTCATTTGGGGGGGGGCGGGGCAATGAGGGTTAAGTGACTTGCCCAGGGTCACACAGCTAGCAAGTGTTAAGTGTCTGAGGTTGGGTTGTAACTTAGGTTCTCCTGAATCCAGAGCTGGTGCTTTATCCACTGTGCCACCTAGCTGCCCCTATCCATTTAATTTAGATTGTCAAATTTATTGGCATATAGTTGGGAAAAAATAGCTCCTAATTATTGCTTTAATTTCCTCTTCATTGGTGGTGAGTTCACCCTTTTTATTATATATATATATAATCTAGTTATGAGAGAGGGAGGTTGAGGTCCCCCACTAATATAGTTTTGCTATTTCTTCCTGTATCTCACTTAACTTTTTCTTTAAGAATTTGGGTGCTGTACCACTTGGTACATACATGTTTAGTATTGATATTACTTCATTGTCTATGGTACCTTTCAGCAAGATGTAGTTTCCTTCCTTATCTCTTTTAATTAGATCAATTTTTGCTTTTGCTTTGTCTGAGATAAGAATTGCTCTCCCGATTTTTCTTCAGCTAAAGAATAATATATTCTACTCCAGCCTTTTACCTTTACTCTGCGTGTATCTCTCTGTTTTCTCGTAAACAACATATTGTAGGATTTTGTTTTTTAATACACTCTGCTATCTGCTTCCATTTTATAGGGGAGTTCATCCCATTCACATTCACAGTTATGATTACTAACTGTGTATTTCCCTGCATCTTATTTTTCCCCTTGTTTGTACTTTTCTCTTTCCTTTCTCCTGGTCCTTTCTCACTAGGGTTTTGTTTCTAGTCACCTCACTCTACCCTCCCTTCTATCAACCCCACCTCCCTTTTGTCCTTTCCCCTTTCTATTCCTAGTTTTACCCTCCCTTCTATTAGCACCCCACCCTTTTCTTTCCTCTTTCCTCTTTCCCCTTTTAAAATTAAAAATTCTATACCCAACTGTGTAAGTTATTCCCTCTTAGAGCCAAATCAGATGAGAGTAGGGTCAAAACAATACTGACCACTCCCTTCTTTCTCTCTATCACAATAAGTCTTTTGTGCCTCTTCCTGTGATATGATTTACTCCATTATGCCTTCCCTTTCTTCTTCTCCCAGGATAATCCTTTTTGTCACCCCTTAAGAGTTTTTTTTTAATTTCATCACATCAGGATCAATTTATACCCATGCCTTCTGTCTGTGTGTACTCCTCCTATTTGCCTTAAGAAAAACAAAAGTTCTTAAGAACCAGTATCTTCTTTCCCTCTAGGGAAATGCAAAGGTTAAAAACTGCAACCATTTTAACCTTATTGTGTAACATGGTTTTTTCCCCCTTTTTCCCTTTTCATGTGTCTCTTGAGTCTTGTATTTGTAGATTGAATTTTCTATTCAGTTCTGGGCTTTTCTTTAGGAAGGTTTTAAAGGCCTCTGTTTCATTGAATGCCCATCTTTTCCCCTTGTAGGCATTAAAATTAGACTCAGGCTCCCTGAGCAGAGCTGACCCTCCCCCTCTGTTTCAGCTGCAGGGGTCCTCTGAGTCAGGCTAAGCTGCCTGCACGAAAAACTGGAGAGATGCCAGGGTTTGCTTTGCCCAACCCCCAGCTTTCAGCGTGGGCAGTATGGGGCTTGGTCAGCCCTGGAGGGGGCCAGAGTTTCACCTGAGAGAGGTTAATAAAAAGAGATGCTGGGGGTTTGCAAGGGAATTGATGGAGAAAGTGAGAGAGGCTGACAGAGAGGGGATGGAGAAAGAGCTAGCAAGAAGGTAGAGAGACTCCAGAGGAAGGAAGATGCTAAGGGGCTTTTCAGGGGGGTCAACAAAGTGAAGGGGGCTTGGAGTTAGAAGAAAGGAGTGGAGACATGAAGCAGGGGGTACAGTTAGAAGGTAGAGTGAAGTTAAAGAGTGAAAGGGAGACGACTGAGAAAGTTGGAGAGGACTGAAGGCAAACTGGTCTGAGCTAGGTGTGGCTGCAGGCCACACTGGCAGTGGCCAGCACACCCATATTGGAGAGGTGGCAGAAAGTTTAAAAAGGTGACAGGTCATATTTTAATTTTGTTATCTTTGTTTCTACATTTAATTCTAAGTTTATTCACCTAGATAAACCCCATATTTGCTTTAATTAAAAAAGGCATTTTAATCCTTTTTTTCTTATCAGTCTGAAAGGCAGTGGGGGAAGGAAGGGCCCTAACAGACTGGCTTAGACAATATAATAGCAGTCAGATAATCAGCCAGTCAAAAGTCCACAGATTAGGCCCACAAGTTAATAAAATAATTTTGACATTTGAATGGTGACCTCAAAGGGACTTACGGCCCATTTATAATTTTTCATATAGCCCACAGTTATAAAAATTTACAGATTAAAATAAGTTAATAATTTTTTTACACCCTGAAAAATTATGCTTAATTTTGCTGGGTACTTCCTTTACCCTCCAGAATATCATATTCCAAACCATCTGATACTTTAATATTGAAGCTGCCAGGTCCTGTATAACTCTGATTGTTGTTCTTTGATATTTAAATTATTTCTTTCTGGCTGCTTGCAATATTTTCTCCTTTACTTGATAAATCAGGAATTTAGCTATGATATTCCCTGGAGTTTTCCTTTTCCTCTTTCAGGAGATGATTGGTAGATTCTTTCAATGACTACTTTTTCCTCTGGTTGTAAGACATTTTGGGCAGTTGTCCTTAATAATGTCATATAATATGCCTTCTAGGCTCTTTTTTTGATCATGGTCCCCAGGTAGTCCAATTATATGTAGATTGTCCCTCCTGGACCTATTTTCTAGGTCTGTTGTTTTTCTGAAGAGGTATTTTACATTTTCTTCTACTTTTAAATTCTTTGGAGTCTGTTTTACTTCTTCCTATTGTCTCATTGAGTCATTAGCTTCCATCTGTCCAATTCTGATTCTTTTTTTTTTTTTTTGAGGGGCAATGAGGGTTAAGTGACTTGCCCAGGGTCACACAGCTAGTAAGTATCAAGTGTCTGAGGTTGGATTTGAACTCAGGTACGCCTGAATCCAGGGTTGATGCTTTATCCACTGTACCACCTAGCTACCCCCCCCCCCCCGCCCCCATTCTGATTCTTAAGGAATTATTTTTCCTAGTCAGCTTTTGTACCTCCTTTTCCATTTGGCCAATTGCAATTTTTAATGAGTTGTTTTCCTCAGTCAATTTTTGTCCTTTTTCCAAGCTATTCAATCTCTCTTGAATAACTCTCATTTCTTTTCCCAATTTTCCTCTACCTCTCTTATTTGGTTTATAAAATCCTTTTTAAGTTCTAAGAGTGCTTTTTGGTCTTGAGACCAATTCTTCTTCCCATTAAAAGATTCACATGTAAGCATTTTATCATTGTTGTCCTCTGAGTTTATGTTTTGGTCCTCCCTGTCACCATGGTCAATGGTGAGGGTTCTTTTTTGTTTCTTATTCATATTTTAGCCTCTTTTGTGCCTTTTAATGTTGAGTTCTGCTCCTGGGGTACAGCGTGCACTGTCCCAAGCTTCTTTTCCTGGGGGCCAGGAGCTGGGTCACCAGCTTTCTGCTCTGAGGAATCAGCAGCTCATTGTACTGGAGTGGCCCAGCCTAGCTGGGCTTGCAGCAGATACTCCTGAGGGCAGATGGGCCTCACAACTGGCCTGCTGTGCCCCTAGCTCACTGAGCCAGGACCATGGGTCCTCAGCTGCTGATCTGCCTTTTGCTAGTTTGCCCAGATAGTCTCTGTGCTGAGCTGTGTCCCCCTTTTACCCAGATGAAACAGACCTTTCCTGAAGATCTTCTAGGTTATCTTAAGGTGGGAGACTATTTCATTGCAGTTTTTTTTTTCTTTTGCAGGTTTTGCAGCTCCAGAATCTGTTGAGAGTCTTAATTTAATGTTTCTGAGGGAAATTTGGGAGAGCTCAGTCTGCTTCCTGGCTTCACTCCACCATCTTGGCTCCACCTCTGGAACTGTTAATGAGATGGTTTTTTTGTTTGTTTGTTTGGGGTTTTTTGGTGAGGCAATTGGGGTTAAGTGACTTGCCCAGAGTCACACAGCTAGTAAGTGTTAAGTGTCTGAGGCCAGATTTGAACTCAGGTCCTCCTGAATCCAGAGCCGGTGCTCTATCCACTGTGCCACCTAACTTGCCCCTGTCAATGAGTTTTTAAAAGGCTTTGATGCACAAAAAAGTATAGGCATTCCTTTCATTCTGATGGAGATGGCCAGAGGGTTAACAGATAACTAAGACCAGAGTTCTTATCAAAGGTAACCATAATTTTCAAGTTCTTATCAACAAACAATATCAACAGAAGCCTAAGGAAACGGTAGCCATGTACCCTTAATAGTCATTAACAACTAACTATCCTGGATTACAGGAAACAGAAACTGTACATAGAAACCAGACCTTTTAAAAAAAAGAGATCCTCAAAAGAGAGAGATCCTTGAGGTCTGATAAGTTTAAACATGTTTTAAGAACATGGACAGGACAAAATGTGTCTTTAAATTCACCTTATGATGTTTAAACCCTCAAAACACACCTCTAGTGAAAAAGATACCCACTTTGGGGGATGTCTTAGGACCTCAAGAATTCCAAAATAGGATATGAACCCTCCCACAAGGAGGAGACTAAGATAATGAGGAAATAATCTATATTTTTCACTATTAATATAACCATTTCCATTTCCCTAACCAAGACACCTTTCTCCTTGATGTTCTCCCTGTGGCCTTACCGTCTTTTAATAAAACCTAAGACAGAGTCACTGAGTCATGTAATTCTCTGGGACGCCTCATGATCAATTTCTGCATTAATTCCACTCATAGCCACCAGTTTGGTGCAGACCTTCATCATCTCACACCTGGACTATAGCAATAGTCTTCTCATTGGTCTCCCAGCCTCAGGTCTCTTCCTCACCCCAGTCCTTCCTCTACTCAGTTGCCAAAATGACCTTCCTAAAATTCAGCTCTAACCATGTCACCCCCATTCACCTCCACCCCTACACAAACTTCAGTGGCTCCTTTTTGCCTCCAGTATAAAAACAAATCCTTTGGCTTTTAAAGACCTTCAAAGGGGGGCAGCTAGGTGGCACAGTGGATAAAGCAGGGGCCCTGGATTCAGGAGGACCTGAGTTCAAATCTGACTTCAGACACTTGACATTTACTAGCTGTGTGACCCTGGTCAAGTCACTTAACCCCCATTGCCCCACAAAAACAAACAAACAAACAAAAACCCAAAACAAAACAAAAAGGCCTTCACAGAGCTTTTACAATGGAGGGGGAAATGGGAATGGGGCAGCGGTGGGGGATTCTTGAACTTTACTCTCATCAGAAGTGGTTCAAAGAGGAAAGTATATATATACACTTTATACACACACAGAGTTGTTTATAAAATTGTAACACTAGTAGGGAAACAGGAGGGGAAGGAGATAAGAGAAAGGCTGGAGATAATACTGTAAGAAAGGGTGAGATAAGAATGACTGTGGTGAGAAACAAAATTAGATTTTTGAGGAGTAAGAGAATTAAAAAAGAGGAAGAAATAAGAAAACAGAAAGAAGGGAAATACACAGTAATCATAATTGTGAACATGAATGGGATGAACTCACCCATAAAATGGAAGCAGAAGAATGGATTAGAAACCAGAATCCAACAATATGTTGTTTACAAGAGACACACTTAAAAGAGAAAGACACACAAAGTATTAAAGGGCTGGAAGATAATCTAATATACTTCAGTTGAAGTTAAAAAGTCAGGTACCAATCATGATCCTGGACAAAACAAATGCAAAAATAGACTCAATTAAAAGAAATAATCAGGGAAACCACATTTTGCTAAAAGGCACCATAGACTTTACTTGCCATGTTCTCTGTGACCCAGTGACACTGATCTTCATGTTTCTTGTACACAACACTTCACCTTCCAACTTCATACCTTTTTTCTGGCTGTTTCTCATACCCAGAATGTTCTAGCTTCTCACCTCTGCCTCTTAGCTTCCCTGGATTCCTCAATTTCTATTTTCTGCTGGATACTTCCCTCTCTGTTCTCCCCATACTCCTAAAATCTTTCCTCTGAGATTACCTCCCATTTACATTCTATCCATCTGTGTGTATATATATATTCTGTGTGTATAGTTGTTTGCATGTTTTCTCCTCTATTAAAATGTGAGCTCCCTGAGGGAAGGAACCTTGGCAAAAAGCATTTCTTTGTATCCACAGTGCTTATCATGGTGCCTGGTACAACAAACTTAATATTTGTTCTTTGATTGGTTTAATTTAGATTTCTATGGGGCAATTAGGAGGACATTTGCCATATGTTATATCAGAGTTCTGATTTAAAACTTTCTTATAGCATGCAGGAGATTAACCAGCTGTGGGCTTGTGGCAGGTAAAAGTCAAAATGACAGAGGAAACAAAAGTTTGAGCTTCTGAGTATACTGATTTATTATTTTTTTTTTTTTAGTGAGGCAATTGGGGTTAAGTGACTTTCCCAGGGTCACAGAGCTAGTAAGTGTTAAGTGTCTGAGGTCGGATTTGAACTCAGGTACTCCTGATTCCAGGGCCTGTGCTCTATCCACTGTGCCACCTAGCTGCCCCTTTGGTTTGTTTGTTTTTTGTATATTGATTTTTTAAAGCAATGCATGCCAACTGCATAACAAATCAGTTCCAGGCTCCTCAGCTTAAACACTGGACCCCAAATAGAGGGGAGATAGAGATTTTTTATACATTTAGAACAATTTGACCAATTAATTAAAAGGAAACAATTAACCAAGGATACAAAATTAGGTAATCTGATTTCTAATTGGAGGAAAGATTAGAGACTTTCCAAGTCAGGAGAGGAGAGCAAATAGGTACAATTCCTTGAAATCAGAAAAAAGAGGTGTCCCCCTCACCCCAAGTATCTGTATTCGACCAAAGGAACATGAAAAAAAATAACTGATTGACCAGTTTGTGGACAATTTTAAGATAAGACAGATGGGTTGCTTGGGATGTATAATTTGAGAAAATTCCTTATGTCAATATTTAGGTCTGAACCAGTTTCTGGTCATCATAACCTAAGTCCTTACTTAAGGATCTTGGCAATAGGTAGAGGTGGTGCAGCTTCCCAGCCATGCAGGGCTAGGTTCAAAAACTACAACAAAGCCGAAGTGATAAAGTAGGCCTGGGGGACAACAACCTTAGGTACGATGTATAAAGACTACCAATGCAGCTGGTGGGTTAATGGTAACTGTGAGAATTATTCTGTTTGTTCCTCAGGTCTTGCTTGCTACTTAGGGAACATGATAGCATTCTAAGGATTGTTAAGGGCTAAAATTCTAGCTAAACTGTCTAAAATATCTAATGAGTGGTCGCCAATAAATTATAAGCTTTAGCAAGAGTTAGACTTTTAAGCATTTATTAAGGAGAATAAGAATTTGGTAAAGAGAGAGAGAAAGGCCTACATTCATCTATCTATTAAAGGGAGAGCACATTTCTAGCTCCGCTCTCCACCAGAGTCCAAAGGCCAGAGAGTCAGAGCGAGTCCCAGTCTCTTCCTTCCTCCTCCCACTAGCCCGTGTCACTTCCTGACGCCAAAGAAAAGACTCCTGGTCTTGCCTTCAAAGACCTTCGCTTCATGGGTGGAACTCTTCTACAGTAAGTCTCCAGCAGGTGGCATCATTCCAATCGTTACAGGATTGATTGCTATCATCTGGCATTAGGGCAGACTGACCCAGTGAAGGGATGGCTACAATAAAGGAGGAAGGACATCAATTCTTTGTTGCCATCAATTAGTCTATATACTATTCCAAAGTAATGTAGCAGTTAAATAATTTTTTTAAAAAAGGAATTGCTTGCTACTTAAAAGGAAAAGTGTAAATTTTTCCAAAATAGTTTAAGGAAACTTACTTTTCCCCATATTTCTTTAAATTAATGTCTATCATATGGTAAAAGCTTATAGGAAATTAACAATGATAACTCTTAGATTTGCATAGTTTAATGCTACTTCCCTAAAGATCAGTGCATTGAGGGTCACATGATGTACTTTACTGCCCACAAAATCTGTTGTCTTCAAATGTTATAGTTTCTTATGGATATGTAAATGATAATGTCAGTAATAATAGCGTGCCTTAATCTATGGGAAATCATGAATAATTCATGGAACCTAATTCAGGAAAGTTGTTTTTAAAAAGTATATGTAACATTAAATTAATGTTCAGTAAATCGTAATGAAGTTCAGGCTCTGACTAATTCATTTAAGTCCATCAATGAAAGAGGACACTCTTTTCTCCTCTTGTTTTGTTTACTTTCTTTTCAATCAAGCTATAAAATAAAATAACTTTGTGCTTTTACTTTCTGCAAGGCAAACTGGAATGAAATCACTGACAACGTATATTATACACATGTATGTATATATGTAATATATACATAGATATCACCTTGTTAAAGGAAATCTTTGTTCAAGTGTTACCCTGGTCCATAAGGCAAACTTGGGAAATAAGACAAAGGAGTTTATTAGCACACCAAGGCAGCAAGCATTTGAAGTAGAGCAATCCCAGATTCAAACTTGGAGCTGTTTTTTTATAGACAGGAGAAAACAACTTCCATATAAGGACAAAAGCAGTTTGATTGGTACATGTAATTATGAGGAGATGGAATTAGTGCTGTCTTAGCTCCTCCCTCATTGCAGAATAGGGAGAAGGCATCTATGCTCATGTTCAAGGATGCTTCTGGACCACTGTTTAATGCAGGCTGGCCAGGATCTCAAAAGTCTAAACAGGGTTTTTAAATGGGCTCATTCAGACTGACTTTGCACAAGCAGCAGTCTTTCCAACATTCCCGCCTTTGATGATAACAATATTCATGGTGCAGTATCGCAATTAGACCCATATTGCTCCTCTATCCTCAACTGTGTGAGATTTAAAATTGGATATTAGATCATAAATCTCCCCTACTTAACCTTTCCCTTAATTTATCTCCCAGACTAGTAAATGGAAGAAGCTTTTGGTTTTCTAGATAGACCTTTTATTGTTATTGTAGTCACAAGGTGATGTTGATTAGAAGGATAGGAAAGGGGGCAGCTAGGTGGCGCAGTGGATAGAGCACCGGCCCTGGAGTCAGAAGTACCTGAGTTCAAATCCAACCTCAGACACTTAACACTTACTAGCTGTGTGACCCTGGGCAAGTCACTTAACCCCTATTGCCTCACTAAAAAAAAAAAAAAAAAGAAGGATAGGAAAGTAGAAACACAATACAAATCATCTTAAGTCTAAGCTTAGTCTATATTCCTTATAAAAACTCACGCAAACCGAAAGGCCACCTTTGGAGAGAGACTGTCTGTGCAGCGCCGTCAGGAGACCAGCCGAGCAGAAAAAAGCCCCACTTCTGTTCTCTCCACCCCGGAAGTCGAGTGCACTGCAGGTAGTCTGACGTGCGCAGCAGGCGGACTGTTTGTCTCCTCCCCAAAAGGGTGGTCCTTCAAAAACTGGCATCTTTCAGTTATCCTAACCGACTGTTAAAAACCTTTCATATTTTTTTACCACAACTGCATCATCCTAATGTCTCTTGCTTATAATTTGGGAGTGTTTTTGGGAATCAATTCTTTGCACCAAAGGAGGTACCATAAACATAAACACACAGTCCTTATGATGACACACATGAGAAAACTCACAGATATTTTAGCCATAAGAGATTTGGGGAACCTCAAAATCTAAACAGGGTTTAAGATGGGGTCACTCAGACTGACTCTGCACAAGTAACTGACTTTGCACTATATGTTCCCAAATAACATGCCTTGGGTACCTGCCTGCCTAGGAGATTCCCTTTTTCCCATTGGGGAGTCACTTTCAAAAACTCCATTTTGAGGAAAAGCCCAGGCAAGATATTCCTAAAAGTCCCTATACTGGTGTTTTCAAAAGTAAAATTTTATAAAACAAAACTTTTTTCATTGACTGATAATTTTATATGGATGTGTTTCTAATACTTAAAAAAACTAATTAATTTCTGCTAAGTGGTGGTAATGGGGTATCTATACCCTTTCTCTAGGTTTTCTCCCTTGTCATTGGCTTTCCAGGCGTCAACAATAAATGCACTCCCAGGAAACTATAAATCTAAGATTCCATGCTTGGAATAAATGTTCTCATACTCAGGGGGTATGAGAATTGTGTTGGGGGTACAGGAAATATTTGGTTAATAACTATATTATCAGGGCAGCTAGGTGGTGCAGTGGATAGAGCACTGGCCCTGAAGTCAGGAGTACCTGAGTTCAAATGCAGCCTCAAACACTTGACACTTACTAGCTGTGTGACCCTGGGCAAGTCACTTAACCCCAACTGCCTCACAAAAACAAACAAACAAACCCCCAAAACTATATTATCCTATTGAGATATTCCAAAAAGAGAACTCTTGGGGGCAAGGCAGGGGGTGGGGTGGGGGTGGGGGGATTGTGGATTGGAGAGAAGGTAAAGAAGCAGGGATTGAGGTGCTTCTGGAAAATTTGAGACAATTGAAGGAATAATTCCAAAAGACCAAAACCAAACAAATGAAGTTTGTATGTAGTACTCTTTTCACATTGAGCTAGAAAAAAATTCAGTGGTAGTAACCCAGTGAAAGATGAACTAATCAAGCTCTACAAACTCTTGAATTGATTTCCAATCAATAGTGACAAAATTTTTGGTGTGCCATTGGAGAAGCAAATAATCCTTATTTATTATTTGCAAAAATAATTCTTGCTAAATGTGCACACAAAGCTTTAATTCCATTTATAACAATTTATCTCTGTGAATTAGGATTCTCAGTCTTCTCGATCAAATGCAAAGACACAAACTCTCCCATTAGATTGTAAGCTCCTTCAGAGTAGGGACTGTCTTCTGCCTCTTTTTGTCTCCTCAGAACTTAAGGACAGTGCCTTTTACTTACTAGGTACTTTATTGATTGATTGAACAGTAGGCTCAACATATTATGCTTATTGTGACATTTTACTTACTTATCTATCTGTCTGTCTGTCTGTTTATTTATTTATTTATTGCTCAGGGCAATGAGGGTTAAGTGACTTGCCCAGGGTCACACATCTAGTAAGTGTCAAGTGTCTGAGCCCAGATTTGAACTCGGGTCCTCCTGAATCCAGGGCTGGTGCTTTATCCACTACACCACTTAGCTACCCCATGACATTTTCTTTATGAAAAATTAATCTATTTTGTTTCTTAGTTACAAATTTATTTCCTTTCCTATTTCATATGATACATACAGGAAAGTTTATTGAAAGAGAAGCCTTGAAAAAAAAGTAACCCCTACTTTGACTACTGTAGCAACTACACTATAATCTACAGCTTCATTTATTTTGGCCTAGCTACTTGAGCTGGACTTCTCCTCGCACAGTGGAATACTTCCAGGCTGCTCCAGGATATTTATATGCTGTTCAACATGAGAAAGAGGCCTGAAAAATCCCAGTATCACTTTACACAGAGGTATAATAAACTCCAAACTTAAAAGTAGATCTGAATAAATAGTTCTTAGCAATTTCAGCATAGCATTATTTTTAGGATAGGTTAGGTTCACAAAAATTCCTGCTTTTTCCTTCTCTAGAAATGGAAAGAGAGTATCAATTGTTTAAAAATATACTAATAAAAAATTTATCAATATTTGGAACCCACACTACAGTGTCTAACTGAACACTAAATATAGATGACAGTTTTGTGCTTCCTTTTACAGGACCTATAGGAATTCACATGCCCTGAGGAAAGCAGGGAAAGAACTGCAGGAACCCGTAGAAAGGGGTTTTTGTTTGTTTGGTTGGTTTTTTCTGGGGGGATTGTTGTTGGTTGTTGTTTTTCTTGTAGTGGCTACATGAGTGATTTCTATTTGGATCTGGCCCCTTTAAGCGGCTCTTCTGGAATTGCTGTAAGTTATTTGCATGTCACCTCACTTTTGAGGGCTGAGTTGTCTTTCTGGGGGACATGGGGGTCAGGGTTGGAATTTCAATTGTTCATTATAGACACTTATAACTTTTAATAGATATTATTTAATTCTTTTAGATTGGATTTTTTAAAAAAATCAACCATTCTGTTTGGGAAAAAGGATTAAAAAAACAAATTACAATTATTCATTCACTTAAGATTTTCATTACCCTTGAATTAAATTCTTTTGGGAAACAATTTCGGTTTGGTGGACAGAAATACAAATGTGTACTTGTTTCTGTGGCTTATTAAGGATCTGTGGGGAATATAGTAAAACAGAATGTTTATAGAAAGTCATTTTTATTTGTCACATTCTTGGGATGGTAATGAGTGCTTTCAAATAGTGACAAGGAGAAAAAATCAGTGGTTAGTTAGCAGTGAGATAACAAGAGAAAATGGAATTACTCACAGTTATTTGAGTTCAGGGGGTTTGAAGGGATCTTGGTAAAAAGTTGCTTTTAAAGGGTGCCGCTAATATCTGGCTTAGCAAATGTGGCATGACCAGAGGATCATTATGACAATGAAAGAAAGGCTATTAAAGCTGAGTCTTCCAACAAACCCAGCTGGTCCCAGTTAGCCTCAAAAGGAGAGGCTAGAAATAGCAACAACTATGTGACCAGCAGCTGCAAATTGTGACTTTGTAGACTGCTCAAAATTGTGGATGGGCAGAAACATAGATTTAAAATTGGAAGGCAGTTCGGAAGTCACCTAGTCCCATTTTAGATATGGAAATATTTTACATTTATCAAGGAATTGCTATGTTCTAGGCAGTGTTCTACTAAGTGCTTGGAATACAAGTAAGTAAGATAGTTTCTGCCCTGAAGGAGCTTATATTCTAATGGGGAAGGACAACATATAAAGGGAAAATGAAATGGAAGATGGGTAGGGATAATTTGGAAATGATGGTTGCTAAATGACATAAAGACCTGGTTCCAGAAATGTGGTGGCAGAGCAGCTAGAAGGCTAGATTTGGAATCAGGGAGACCTGAGTTCAATCCAGCCACAGATACTTACCAGCTGTGTGACTCATGGTAAGTCATTTAACTTCTGAGTCTCACTTTTCTCATCTTCTAAATGGAGATTATAATAGCATTCACTGAAAAGGGTAATGAAATAGTATAGGTAAAGTACTATGTGTGTGGTAACTATGTTGTTATTATTCCAGGTAAGATAAGACAAACACTTGCCTTTTAGAGGTTGATGTCTAAGGTGAGGTTTTAGGGACAGAAAGACAGATGAGGACGATGGGCTGAAGAACAGGCAACATGATGTAGAAATGGTAGCCCAGAAAGAGGAGCAAAGAGAAGTGAAGACTACTGTCCAAAGTTATATAGGTTCTAAGTAACAGAGTCAGGATTTGAACTCATGTCCTCTGACTTCAAATCCACAACCTCTTTACTTATCCAATAGTGAAGCAACATCCTGGACCACACTCCTGAAAACCCCACCCAACATGGCTCCCTCCTACTTATTTCTTGACTCTTCCAGATTTGCATTTTACAATTTCTTTAAAAAATTATATTACAATCTTTCATTTTCATGGTTTCCAATATCAGAATGCCATTCCTCCCAAGAGAACAATGTTCAGATTCTATTTGTCTGCACTGGGTTGCCTTCTGAATTCTCTCTGGTCCAATAAGTACAATAAGGGACACATATTTTGAGTGGGTGGAAATTCCAGCATGTCTACTTTTGTCAACTGAATCATTGCTTTTCTGTTTCTATAGCTATGACTCTTCCAGCTACTGATCTACTACTTTACAAATATTAATTAAGCATCTATGTGAGAATTAAGATATAATAGCACCATTTTCCAGTGGAGGAAGCTAAGGTACAAGCAAATCAAATCATTGATCCAAGAATGTAACATGAGTCAGTCAGAGTTAATAAGTAAGACCCCCAAGTTTGAAATTTAATAAGTATAATTCACAAAAGTATTCCCATGTTGATGCTCAGTATTATGGATAATCTAAAGATTTGATACTAGCAAATTTGAACTCCTCTATAATCTTTCTAAAAGGTCAGCCTAAAAACATGTGAAACTCTTATATTTGTGTGACCTTGGACAGGTAGACCACTTATCTTTATGAGGCCTCAGTTTCCTTATCTGTAAGAAGATGAATTAGATGATCTCTTGGGTTTTTTTGTTTGTTTGTTTTTGCTGGGCAGTGAGGGTTAAGTGACTTGCCCAAGGTCACACAGCTAGTAAGTGTCAAGTGTCTGAGGTTGGATTTGAATTCAGATCCTCCTGAATCCAGGGCCGGTGCCTTATCCACTAGATGATCTCTTAAGTTTGTTCCAGCTTTGAAATATGATTCTTGCTTAAAAGTATTTCACTCTCCATGCTATTTCCTCTTTTCTGTGGGAAAAGACCCCCAAAATTACTTGGCTGTTAATAAAATTTATATAGAAATGGTCCAGTAATAATACCTCTATTAACCAAAGATCTTGGGGCATGAGGTAATTGAATGTAGGTGAATGTATTGGGAGAGTTGGGAGGGGGTGGGGAAGTAACTCAGTTTTGTTGCTAACATATCCTATTAATATCTGTCTGAGATTTTTTTTCCTACCACACCTTCTCAGAGTGTTGGTGATCTGTGTGTTTTGCAATTGGTAGTAAACATAAATGTTGTTTTTGTGAAATTAACCTTTTTTATGTTTTAAGTTTGTGGAAGGAAATTATTCCTGAAATGTTACTTATATGATGATTTGTCCTTTAGAGTGGTGCATTTGTCATCAAGTACAATCAAGAATCACACCAGAAAATAAACAGTATACAAGTGGAAAATTTCTCACATTTGTTTTTCCTGTGTCTCATACAACAAAATAATAATGTAGAGAACAATCGCCACCCCCCCCCAGCTACTACCTTCATATTCAGCTTGTGTTGGTAAATGTTTAACAAGGGGAGAATATCTTAAGTCTAGACAGTCAACGAAAGAATCAAACCCTGATTTGTAAAATTTGCTGATTTCTGAAGCATAAATGTTCACACTGAAAATTTTAAAATCTGCTCAGGAGCTGGTTTGAGCTAGTTCCTGTACACCTCTCCCTATTTATGACTTCTTATTTGCACATCCCACTTTCCATCCTTTGTGAAGAAGAGAGGGTAAAAATCCTAAATTAAAAAAAACAACAACAACAACCATTATTTTATTATTTCACCTCCATACTACATAATAATCTCTAACCACAAACCAGCTGCATTGTAACTAGTATGGAGGGAATGGAGCTTTGGCCCAGGGCACCTAGGTCATTCTGCCTCCTTGCAACGATTTCTATGTCCTTCCCCCCTCCCACCAATCCCTAAGAATCTTGACTTACAGTTCTCTGCCCATCATTGTTCAATACAATTGCCACAGTAGATTCTGAGTCCACCTTTCCCTCCAAACCTTCTGGATACAAGGACTGGACCATAAATTCTTTCAAGTTATAAATATATAAACCTGTGTAATTTTTGGAATTTGGGTACATTTGCCATACATATCAATAAAACTTAACTGCTTGATCAAAATTTATGTTTTAAAAAAATTATGAGGGGCAGCTAGGTGGCACAGTGGATAAAGCACGGGTCCTGGTTTCAAAAGGACCTGAGTGGGGCAGCTAGGTGGTGCAGTGGATAGAGCACCAGCCCTGGAGTCAGGAGTACCTGAGTTCAAATCCAGCCTCAGACACTTAACACTTACTAGCTGTGTGACCCTGGGAAAGTCACTTAACCCCAATTGCCTCACGAAAACAAACAAAAAAACCCCCCAAAAAACAAAACAAAACAAAAAAATCAGAAGGACCTGAGTTCAAATTCAGACACTTGACACTTACTAGCTCTGTGACCCTGGGCAAGTCACTTAACCCCAATTGCCCTACAAAAAAAAAATTATGAAGACCAAAGATTTCAAAAAGTTTTAAGAACCATATTTGTTTTTCCTTTTCCTTTTTAGCCTCCAGTAGGTACAATAGCATGGTAAACCTGACTGACTTTTTAGCCACCACAGCTAGGTGGTGCAGTGTATATACTACATATTGCTGGGCCTGGAGTCAGGAAGATATGAGTTCAAATATCACCCCAGACACTTTCTGGCTGTGTAACTCTGGGCAAGTCACTTAACCTCTGCCTGCCTCAGTTTCCTCAACTGTAAAATGGGGTGAGAATAATAGCACCTACCTCACAGGGTTATTGTGAGGATAAAATGACACAATATTTATAAAGTACTAAGTTCAATGTCTGGCACATTGTAGGCAATAAATACTTGTTCACTTCCCCCCTCTTGTTTGAAGAGGAGGCTGCAGTGCCTTTGATCATTCTGATCGTGTATTCTGATTGCACTGTGGATAGAGATGAAGGATATTAAGTTATATCTATACTCACATGAGGAAAAACTCTGGAGTTTGCCTTTTTGACCAAATCTTTGATCTCAGCTTCTTTTCTCGTGTTTTTTCCCTCTTCTCAATGTAGAGTGCAAAAGTATAGGCTGTGGAAAGGGGGAGTGAACCCAGATTCTGGGATTAGTCCTGAGTTCTAGTCCTGACTACCATTGACCAGCAATATATGAGTATAGGCAAACATATTTAAGGATTTAATGATATTTTTATATAATTAAGATGTTTTGCATCCATGTCAAAATAACTAAGGTGGCTCCAGTATGTTACTGATGAGGCCAAGATCTTTATCTCTCTGGTCTTTTACTTATAAAATGAGGGTATTAAATTAGGCAATATATAAAGTCCTCCCAACCTCTAAAATACTCTGACTTCATACTATGTAAGTAACCAAGCTGTCCCACAGGCTCAGTCTTGTCTAACTTTGTCCATGGACATGAATACCTAGCCTGAATGCCAATAAAGTAAAAGAATGAAGACTGTGGTGCCTACTTCCTTCATTTTTGAGATGTGCTTAAAAAATCATTTCCTAGTGTCCTTCAGGATTCAGCTTCCCCTCAGTACCTTGATACACATTCAGGTGGTTCCCAGTGATAATTAATCTTCCTTCAATGTTTGGTGATATCATAGAAGAAAAGTCTTATCAAGATAGCTCCTCCAGAATGGGCATCAATTGAAGAATGGCTAAACAAATTGTGGTATATGAATGTAATAGAATACTATTGTGCTGTAAGAAATGATGAGCAGGAGGAGTTCAGAGAAACCTGGATGGACTTACATAAACTGATGCTGAGCAAGATGAGCAGAACTAGGAGAACACTGTACACAGAAACAACATTGTGTGATGATCAACTGTGATAGACTTGGCTCTTCTCAACAGTGCAATTATCCAAAACAATTTCAAAGAACTCATGATAGAAAATGCTCTCCACATCCAGAAAACAGAACTGTGGATTCTGAATGCAGATTGAACCATACTGTTTCAACTTCCTGGCTGTTTTTTCTCTTTTATGAGGTTTTCCCCTTGTGTTCTGCTGCTTCTTTCACAATATGACTAATGCAGAAATATGTTTAATGTGATTGTGCATATATAACCTATATCAGATTACTTTCTGTCTTGGGGAAGGGGGGAGGGAAGAGAGGGTGGGAGAAAAATATGGAACCAAAAATCCTATGAAAACAAATGTTGAAAACTATCATTACTTGTAACTGTACTTGTAAGGTACTTTTATGATAAAAAAAGGAAAAAAAAGATAGCTCCTCCAGAAAAATTGTTCAACTTATATGTCTCCCACAGGATGTGAAGAATAACCCATCTCATTTATGTAGGAGCAGAGATTACTTGAGATTTTTTTTCATTTTTTCCAACAGATTTTTACTTTGTAAATGACCATATGTTAGTAAGAAATCAACCCTCACATTCTTCAGTCTTAATCTAAATTGTAGTTTTCCAATGAACAGTGATTTTCCTAAAGAAACAAGGTTAGAACCTTCAGTTTATCATGTTTTCTTTTTTTTTATAAGTGAAGCCTCTGTCTTTTGCCAAGTATCTCTCCTTCAAATTTCTTTGCTAGGCACTTTGCCTGGACTTCTCCTTTGCCCTTATACTGCTGGTATCATATTTATCTGTGTACTTGTAAGCTCATAGAGAGCAGAGGGTATGTCATATCTATTCTTGTATTCACTTAGCATCGCTCCTTGCACATAATAGATATAAAATACATGTTTGTAGAATTGGACTGAATTTACTCTAAGATATAGTTTTTGGTTCCTGCCCTCAGGCCTAGAATGTCTACTTTTACTTGGCTATGGGCATTTTCAGGGTGGAATAGATTTTGTTTTACTATGGAGCTTCCAAATTAAGACACCTAACTATGTCTCCAGAGAGGCAGCTTTGGATAATGGACAGAGACTTAGCCCCAGAGTGGGTAAGAACTGAATTCAAGTTCTAGTTCTGACACTTATCTGTGTGACCTTAGGAAAATCACTTTCTCTCTCAGGCCCCCAAGCAAATCTCTAAAAATATAAATTGCAATACAAGTAATGAGCTGCTTTGGTAGAGGGAGTTTTCTTACAGGAAATTCCTTATACAGATGGAATCATAAATCCAATCCTCAGCACTTACCACGCACCTCCCCACAAAACATTGTTCCAGCAAGGTATCCTACAGGGAGGTAGGGGGCTACTGCAACAGCAGGCCAAGATTGTGATTCTAAAAATGAGTATCATACATCTTATCCTCATTCATTTCATTTCCTGCTACTCAGAAAGTGGCTAAGAAAGGTTTTGTTTTTCTATTAGCCAGAATTTGCTTACCTTGCTTACCTGGGTTTTCCTTTCCATCTCATTTAAAGACCACAGTCTCTTAACGTACAAATTAGAGACTTCTTAAAATGTAAAATGTCTGTTCAATCTCTTCAGTGTTGATTGAAGTCACACTTGCCATTAGAGCATATCATCTTAAATGTGGCTTCTCCTAAACCTCAATTATGTTAATATTTGTTACTGAAATGACCCATCCCTTCCTGAACACTTTAATATGGTACAGTCTTCTAATTATCTATGTTATTTCTTAAACACAGCCAGGGAAGAAATAAACTTAATTGGAAATATTTTGTAAGGGTGACTATTTCCTGCCCTTAATCCTTAAAAAACTTGTTAAGTAACAAAAATCGAATCCATAAAACTCCAGGTGGATACTCTAGGTTCTCATGATGGCCCTGCCAATTGTTTGTTTCAGTTTCCTTGTTCCAGTGAGAGATCATGGCTAAGTATCTTTGGGCAAATTCCTGTTCTATAAAAAACAAAAACAAAAAAACAAAACCCTAATTCTCTTAGTCCAAAACAAGAGAAGTGTTGGTTTCTTTTCTTTCTTTTTTTTTGGAGGCAATTGTAGGTAAGTGACTTGTCCAAGGTGACACAGCAAGTCTGAGGCCAAATTCAAACTCAGGTCCTCCTAACTTGAGAGCTGGTACTCTATCTACTGGGCCACCTAAGCTGCCTACCTTGGTTTCTTTCTTTCTTTTTTTTTTTTTGGCAGGGCAATGAGGGTTAAGTGACTTGCCCAGGGTCACATAGCTTCTAAGTGTCAAGTGTCTGAAGCTGGATTTGAACTCAGGTCCTTCTGAATCCAAGGCCAGTGCTTTATCCACTGCGCCATCTAGCTGCCCCTTGGTTTCTTTTTAAAGATTACTTTTGAAATCTATTGATGCATTCTATTTTGATACAACAAATTTGTCCCAACAACACCCCCCCATAATAAATCCTTTACAAAATATCTTTCCTCTCAAATGGATAATTAACAATTAACAACTGTTAACAGAAAGGAGGGATGTATCCTGTAACTTTGACAATTCAGTATTAACACAGAGCACTATATCTGACCAGAGTTTTGTTGCCTCTGTATGCTGACTTTCTTTGCACTGTTACAGTTGTAACAGTAGCATGTGCCACTGTGGAAAGTAATGTACACTGACTGGCATTTCATCTTTTCTATTCCCTCCTCCCTTCTGGACAGTGGCAGAGCTAAATCCTCCCAAGCCTCACCTATCTCTTTCAGGGTGTGCCCTTTTCTTGGGATGATGCCTTCTCTTCTCTGCCTTTATGTCTCTCACAGTGAAAACTAGAGATTTACTCAAGCACACTTTGTTACAAAAATTAGCTTGCTTTGAGACCGACAGCAATACAATGGCCTTTAGGTCCCTGTGATCCATTCTCTGCTACCTTATGGGGTTTGTATTAGATGAAAAGTTATTAATAAAAGCAAAAGAGCTCAACACTCCCCCTATTAGGAAAATTCCTAACATTCATACAAAGGTTTAGCTTTCTGACCTGATTTAAATTTTGTGTATTTTTAGTTAACTCCACTCTTCCTCCAGACTAAAGGAAGTACAAGCAAAAGTTCAGACCAAAGTATTTTAGTATAGGCAAAAGGAAGCATTTTAGCTAAAAAGAAATAAGAAAAGAGTATATAAAAGTATCTTTTATCATACATAGCAAAGAGTAGATAGACCTTTCAGAATTCCCTTAGTCTTTGAGGAGGAAATGAACAATCAGCAGCTTCAGTCCAAGTTCTTTGTTCCAAGGCATCAACAGGGTACAGATCTCTGTCTGTCTTTTTTATGTCTCTTTTCTCTGTCTCTGCCACTCTTTGTCTCTGTCTCCATGACTCTCTCTTTCCCTCCTTCCCAATCTCCTCTTTTTCTTACTCCATGCTCTTCTCTCAAGTTCAGTCCATTAAGTCTTTGCCACATTATCACTTCTGTTCAAACTGTCACAGGTTCTTCCTTCTGAGAACATTCTTTTACTCAAGTACACCTCTTGGCTCAAAGGTTACAACAGTCCAGAACTCTTCTCAGGGCTGAGAGGGAACATTTGTCTCTCTCTGAACAATAGATTCCAAAATTCCTGTCAGTTCTCTGATCTCTATTATACAGTTATGGATAATGGGGTTTTTTTTTGTGGGGCAATGGGGGTTAAGTGACTTGCCCAAGGTCACACAGCTTGTAAGTGTCAAGTGTCTGAGGCTGGATTTGAACTCAGGTACTCCTGAATTCAGGGCTGGTGCTTTATCCACTGTGCCACCTAGCTGCCCCCTGGGTAGTGGTTTTTATTCCCTGATAATTCCTTCCTGGTAAGGGGATCTCAGACTTTATTCTACCAAGCCACCTCTGTAAGTCATGCCAGGTGCATATTATCTTCATTCACAAAGAGAGAAAAACAAGCAACCTGAGCTACATAAATCCCACCCACCCATCCCTTTCTGTGTGGTGTCTTATTTCCCAGATATTTAGTACATTGGGTTTTAATTTTAATTGGAATTTATCTTTCTTTTCTTCCTGGGATTGTTAATAATAAATAGAAAAGTTGCTGCTTTTTATGGATTAATATTAATTGAATGCTCAACCTGCAGTCAGAAAGACCTGGATTAAAATCTTGCCTCTGACACAAGGTGTATGTGACCAAGGGCAAATCATTAGTCTCTCAGAGACTCAGACAATTGTTGTTTGAGCTATAAATTATTGGATAAACAATAAGTTACATTAGTGAGGGGAATTCCTACACCAATAAAATCACAAGTCCTTGAGGTTTAAATTTTTTTAGTTGATTCTCTAGGTTTTGTTTTTTTTAAGTAAGTCATCTTATCACATGCAAATTTGGATGATTTTGTTTGTGCTTATTCCTTCAATTGTTTTTGTCATAGCTATAGCTAGTATAGCTAGAGAATTATTTCAAATAATGGTGGAGACATTGGCATATTTGATTTATCTTTGAGCTTACTGGGAAAGATTCCCTTGGTTCTGTTTTTTTTTTTAATTTTAAACTTGCTTTTGGCATGGATAGTTGTTGTTTTTTAATTTTTAAAAATAATATTAAGAAATGGACCTTTTATTCCTGGTTTGATTGTTTTATGCTTTAAAAATTCTCATAAATGAATGTCATATTTTGTTAAAGGCCTTTTCTGTGTCTGTTGAAACAATGTCTCAAAAACTAGGTTGAAGAATAGTTGTTAATCTGCATTGATAAAAGAAGTTTCTTTTTCTTATACCAATGAAAATAAAGGTTCAGAAAAAGGCAGTAGTGATTTTTTGAATTTTGCTATTAATATAATTTATGTTTATAGTCTTCCTAATATTGACCTATCCTATAAATCAACCTGATCAAAGAGAATAGTCTTATTCTATTTAGCACTTTGTTAATATTTTATTTAATATTTTTGTGTCGGTATTAATTAGTGATAGTGAACTCGAATTTCTTTCTCTGCTTTATCTCTCCTTGTTTTAGATATAACATTTTTCTGAAAGAAGGAATTTGGTAAGGTGCCCTTTTCTCTCTTTTACAAACAGTTTTTTTAGCATAGGGTTTTAAAAATATTTGATAGCATTTATTAATAAGTCTTACTGGGTTAATTTTTTTCCCTTTTAGGAGCTTATTTATGACTTGCTAGATTTTTCTTTCTGAGAAAGGATTATTTAGATTACTTATTTTGTCATTCTGAACATTTTATAATTTTATAAATACTAATTTGTTTTCAGGTTTATTGGCATATCATTGGATAATATAGTTACTCGTAATTTTCTTTATTTCCTCTCCATTAATTATGAATTCTCCCTTCTCATTAAAAAATGGTAATTAGGGTTTACTCTTTCTCTTAAAAAACAACAACAGGGTAACTAATAGTTTACCTATTTTATTGGTCTTTTAGAGCCTTGATTTCTGAAGTTTTACCTGCATGATCCAAAGCCAGTAACTTTTCATGGCCATGGAAAGGAAATTTAGTATGAAATTGTAACAGAATAGAGAGTTTCACATGGTCTAATGGAAGAGGAGGGTAGAGCAAGATAGACTTGGAAAGGGTGAAAGAGGGGGAAATGGCAATAGAGGAGAAAACTTTTTGTTTTTTGTTTGTTTGTTTTTTGCAGGGCAATGAGGGTTAAGTGACTTGCCCAGGGTCACAAAGCTAGTAAGTATCAAGTGTCTGAGGCCTCCTTTGAACTCAGGTCCTCCTGAATCCAAGGCCAGTTCTTTATCCACTGTGCCACTTAGCTGCCCCTGAAAGGGAATTTAGTATGATAATAATGTCACCTTTGGAGCAGGTAGGTGGTACAGTGAGTAGAACACTGGCCCTGAAGTTGGGAGGACTTGACTTCAAATTTCACCTCAGATACTTATTAGCTGTGTGACCCTGGACAAGTCACCTAACCCCACTTTTCATGAACATTTGGGGCCTTCTCCAGTTGTCCTGACATATATCTTTTTTTTTTTTTGGTGGGGCAATGAGGGTTAAGTGACTTGCCCAGGGTCACACAGCTAGTGTCAAGTGTCTGAGGCCAGATTTGAACTCAGGTCCTCCTGAATCCAGGGCCGGTGTTTTATCCACTGCACCAATCAGCTGCCCCCCCCCCCCCATTATGTATCTTGTCACTGGACCCAGATGGTTCTGGAGGAAAGAGTGAGGTTGGTGACCTTGAACAGCCATCCCTCACTTAAATCCAATTCACTACAGTCCATCACATCACCCTGATGTCACAGTCCTCTTAGAGGATAAAGGACAAACAACACCAAAGTTACATTTATAGAGATTTAAGGTTTATAAAATATTTTCCTCATTATAACTCTATAAGGAAGGTAGTAAAAATGTATACTTACCACAATTGAGAAAAAATGCAAATATAATAGCTTACTGATATGCTGCACAATTAGATAACTGTCCATAGTAATGCTCCCTCTGGCAATCACCTCAATTATGGTCAACTTGGCTTACTCTCCAGTGTTACTCTATTGATGTGTGGTAGAACTTGCCTTTCTAAGCTACTTTCTTTTTAAGAGTGGCAGTTGGGGTTAAGTGACTTGCCTAGGGTCACATACCTAGTAAGTGTTAAGTGTCTGAGGCCAGATTTGAACTCAGGTACTCCTGAATCCAGGGCCAATGCTCTATCCACTGGGCCATCTAGCTGCACCTAAGCTACTTGTTTTTAACCCCTTGTTTTCTTTCAGGAACAATGAATCATTCTGCCTTGGAAACTGGCTCCTTTGACACCCATGAAGAGAGAAAGCTCTATGTTATTGATTCCTTAAATGACTTAAACAAAGTGAACTTCTCTCCTACTGGATCTCAGCATGTAATCTGTATGTATGTGCCAGGGGAGGTCTGGCAACTGTTTCTTTGTTTACAGTTTGTCTAAAAATAACAAATGTTAGTAAGAGAATGTGGGTTCATCTTCAACATTTTGGAACTAACTGTTTATCACCAGGAAATTGATATTGCTTTACTTTTGTTCACTAAGTTCTTGATAGACTTATAGAATTGCTCAAACTAACATGGTCTTTCATTTTCTCTTTCTATTTATTTATTTACTCATTTATTCATTTGTTTGTTTAAAGATTGTATCTCTATCTTGCCCAGCCTGTAAGGGTAGCATCTTCTTAACAGTGGAACTTTGAACTGCTCTGTTACTGACCTAGGCTGGTTTACCTCTCCTTAAACAGTCTGTTGGACCCCTGCTACTGGGGACTTACCACATTGGTTTCAAACTTGGTGTAGACACTGAATGGCAACACTCCAATGATCCACATGCCTTAGTCTCCCCTGCAGACAGGATTATAAGTGTGTGTCACAATGCCCACCTCCCCTGTTACCGAAGTTTTTCAGGTGCCAAAAAGGAAAAAAATATAGCCCTGTTTCCCACCCCCTCATTCTAGGAGTATTTCTCCAAAACTCTTATTTTTCTACCACTTAGTACCATCAACTCAAGGTTTCCATTCTCATCTATTCATTTCTCCCCAAATTCCTATCTTCCTTGCTGGCTACTTTTAGAGAATCTTTAGTGATTTTCTTTTCTTTTCTTTTTTTTTTGGTGAAGCAATTGGGGTTAAGTGACTTGACCAGGGTCACACAGCTAGTATATGTCAATCATCTGAGGCCAGATTTGAACTCAGGTCCTCCTGACTTCAGGGCTGGTGCTCTATCCACTGGGCCATCCAGCTGCCCCATCTTTTGTGATTTTCATAGAATGACAGACACTCAGACTTAAAAGGGGGCCTCAGTGACCATCTAGTCCAACGTACACCTGAAAAGGGATCTTCCCTAGGACATAGCCCATGAGTGGTTATACATCCTTTGCTTGAAGCCCTAAAATGACAGCTAATATGTATTCTAATGCATACTGTCCAACTTTTCTGTACTTCTAATTCTTTTTTTTGATACTTTTCATTCTTAAGATTTTTTTTCTATCATAAAACTTAAATTTCTTTCTCTGTAACTTATATCTGTTGCTCTGTTTTACCTTCTGAGGCCAAACAGAACGGTCTATTCATTCTCACATGAAAACACTGCAAATACTTGTGGATAGCTATCTTGTGCTCCCTCAAAGTACTTCTTTCTCCCTGCTCCCTTTTCCTCTTCTGCTCTAGACACTCCTAAGTGCTTCAGAGCCTCAGGCGAGCTATTATGAGGCATGGCTACAAGCTGTGAAATGAATAGATAGAAGTGGGGAATGGCCAGTCCTTTCACTTGAGCATTCTTTCCATCTGATGTGGATCACTGCATGGTTGCTTTGGCCATAGTAAATAGATATTGATCATGAAAATGGCTGCTATGAACTGTCTGGTTCAGTGAAAATGAAGAGACACACTCTGTCTGAATCTCAGCCTCCACATCTCTTTTTATTTGGCTTTGATGATAAGACTATAGCAAGCATATTACCACCAAAAGGAAATCAACACAGGGTAGGTTTTGGGGTTTTTTTTAACCCTAAGGGAATTTTATATTTCATATACCAAAAAGACCTAAAGCCCAGTTACCCTATGCATACAAAGGAGTTGACACATCTTTCATCAATCAACAAAATATTAAATACGTATTCTGTGCAAGACAATACCAGGCACAGTGGGAGACAAGAAAAACTATGAGGCATGGTCCTGCTCTGAAAAGAGCTTACACCTAGCTGCCCCCTTAGAAGGTATTTCTAGAAGGACTCAAATACGAGCAGTGTCATACTGGGCAAGTCATTTAACCCCTGTGTCTGTTTCAGTAAAATGTGAAAAATCAAGACAATAAGCACCCACCTCAGAGTTATTCTGAAGCTCAAATTATACACACACCATATGTGTATATATATATGTGCATGTATGGATGGATGAATGAAATATTTTACAAATCTTAAAACACTAGTAAGCTATTACTGTTATTAAATTATTTTGGACCCTGCCTTCTTATGTAGAAGAGGGTCCTTACCTTAGGCAACCCAAATCTCCACCCCCTTCCTTAGGGGATTATAGAGTGCTGTTTTAGGCCACAGAGGAAACAAACTTCCCTCCCATCCAGATCAGACAATGGCTTAATTGTTTGCTGTCCTATACAGCCCTCTCCATGGCCCACTTACTCCTGACCTTCAAAATCTAGCTTCCAATCCACTTGGTGTTGCAAGTGCCACATTTTGTAGGTTTGGATGCTACATCAAACAAAAAAGAGTTGGATCTCGATCAACAAGCTCTTCCAACTTTGCCCCTCCCAGGTGGTAGTCAAAATGATAGGTATCCCAGTCTGCTATTCCTTATCTGGGAAACTAAACACCAGTAGCCTGAGTACATAGCCCCTTCTTCAGTAATAGGATTCTCACAACCAGGCTAAACAAGCCTGTGATTAATCTTGACCTGGAACACTAGTTCTGGCCAATAAAAATTGATCATTGACCAACTTAGAAGCAGCAATTCTGGAGGAGCTTCTTTTGGGGGAAAACAAAAACAAAAACAAAAACCCAACTTGTTAACCAATAAAGATGCAGATGGATGCCACTTAACTTTCTACTTCATTTAAAAGAGCCTTGGCATAACTTACTAAGATAAATGAATGGATGGATGGCTGGATCAATGTATTGTACTCTACTATACATCGAGCAGGGGTGCAGAGTAGACTGGGCTACTCCTAACTCTGCTTTCCCAGATTCCACTATGATCTATCTTTCCCCTCGACCTTTCTACCAATACCTTTTCCCCTTCTGGCTAGACACTGAACACCTTCCCCATCCACCCATTCCTAAAGGAGGAAGAGCAGAGCTCTTACTCCACTCCAACCCTTGGGCTCACACCTCACTTTCCAATATTTGTGGACCCTGGGTCATGTGGCCACTTTCACCACTTACAAGAATAGGTCTTCCTGACTCCAGGCCCAGCACTTTTCCCACTGCACCACCACACTGCCCCTGTTTATGATTTAGAATGAAAGAAAAATAGGGTCTTTCTCACACTTGAATTATGGTCCTGATTCTGCTACTTATATTCACTAGCTTAATGGCTATTCTCTCTGAGTCTCAGTTTTCCCATCTGCAAATAATGGATTCAGATTACATGCTTTTTAAGATCCACCTCAGTTCTATTTCAGACCCATTTCAACCAAATTTATAGTTTAGACTGTAATCTTGCAGGTTCTTCATACCCATGAAAATAGAAACATTGATTCTTTCCTATGTTAGAGCCCACTGAGAGAACCAATTGTTAAATTTTCAGTGTGAGCATTTACTACTATTTAATTACTACTAATTATTTACTAATATGGCCTTGATTTATTGTTTTGCTGATGGTCTAGACTTTAGAAGGTGTTGGAAAACTCTTAATAATGCAGATTAAACTTAGAGGTGTGTACATTTTCGCCCCCTGGAGAGCCAGCTGCTAGACATTTACCAGGAGTGCTGCTCAGATTTTAAAAAAATATACACAATCAAACATATCTATGAAAAGGTATCATTGGTTAAACTCAAATAGAAACAATCTGGGCCTCATATTGACTTAGAAATCCACAAATTAACATTATGTATTTTGTATTGTATTTTTATTTATTTTGCTAAACATTTCCCAGTTACATTTTAATCTAGATAGGGCAGCACTTGGGAGTTTTGCTTGTAGTTTGCAGCTTGTAGGCACTGAGTTTGACACCTCTGCTTTAGATTATTCTGAGAGGAATACATTTGATGGAGGAAGGAAAATTAAAGGAGTTGCAGAGAGCACTTGAACAATTCAATTCACCCTTCCCCAAGTTTTTGATTTCTTTATTGGAAAAGTTCTGTGAAAACAAGTCTTTCACAGTTATTGCATTTTCATCTCAGCTACAAAACAGTTAACGAACCTTCTCCACAGAACAAACCAGTCTTAGAAGCACCTTTTAAGAACCAGGAATGTCTCAGGGCCAGATTCAGGCATCAAATATTATTCTAGTGTTCAAATAACTCCTTAGAGGAAATTCTAGGGGCTCAATTTTTCACAGAAAGGAGAAATCCTATAGCCAGTCCAATTCTCGAGCCTTGGTCTCCATTATATTTTTATCTACTTCAGGGAAAAGGGTAGAGAATATCTACCAGCTCTTCTGCCTGACTTCTTTCCTCTACCTCTCAAGAAAAAAAGAAATCCTTCATAAAGCAATAAGCCTACCTCTATAATTGGCTGCCACCTGCATGCTCTAACTTCTTAGAAATTATCTGAGCTTATTAAAGGAAAGGACAGATAGGCAGCAGAAGGTATAGCAGCCTGGTCTTGGAGTCAGACCTACATTAGAATCCTGCCTTAGCTTATTAGTTGTGTAACCCTGACCAAACCACTTAACTTTTCTATTTCAATTTCATCATCTGTGAAATGGGGACAGAAGCACATATTTTAGCCTAGTTATTTATGAAAATCAGATGAGATAATGTTTCCCAAAAGTATTAGTGTACTTTTAAACAGTTAAAATTTAAATGGTTATTTACTTTTATTTAATAATATAAATATTTGTTTATTTTATTAAAGCTATTGAAGATTAAAATGGCACTAAGACTTCAAAACTATTATAATTTTCGAATGCACTAAGACTTTTGGGGCACTGCAGTGTATGCAAAGCTCTTTGCAAACATTGAAAAGCTATATAAATGTTAGCTATAATTAAGGAAGTAACCTAACCCTGGGCACCTTGGTGGCACCATGGATAGAGTGCCAGGCCAAGAGTCAGGAAGACTCATCTTCCTCGGTCAAATCTGGCCTCAGACACTTACTAGCTATGTGACTAACATGTTTCCTTGTCTATAAAAATGGCTGGAGGAGGAAATGGCAAACTACTCTCATATCTTTGCCAAGAAAACCCCAAATAAGGTTAAGAAGAGTCAGACCCACTGAACAACAACAACCACCCCAACCCTGGTTATTCTTTGGATGAGAATGAAGGAAAAAGTGGGGTCAGTGGAGGGGGAGAAGAGGAGGGGGAGGGGGGATCTATATAATAACACAAGTCCTAGGGGGAAAAAGCTGAATAATTCATGTTATCAGTCCGAAGACAGCCCTGCCTCACTCAAGTCAACTTTCTCAAAGATCATAATAATAGCAGCTAACATTTATATGGCACTTCCTATGTTCCAGGCACTGTGCTAAGCATTTTACAATTATCTCATTTGATTTTCATGAAAACCCTGGGAGAAAAAAAAGAAAAAAAAAACCCTGGGAGGCAGGTGCTATTATTATCCCCATCTTACAGATGAGGAAACTGAGGCAAACAGAGATTAAGTGACTTACCCAAGAACACACAGGTACTGAGTGTCTGAGATGGATTTGAATTCAGGTCTTTGTGACTCCAGGTTTAGTGCTCTAGCCACTGCTAGCTGCCACATTATCATAGATTTAGAGGAGAAAGTGATCTCATAAAACATTTAATTCAGTTCTCTCATTTTTCAGATAAGGAAATTGAGGTCCAGAGGTTGTGTCATGCCCAAGTTTCCACCGACAGCAGGGAGCTGAGCTGAGATTTGAACTCAGATCTAAATTCAACACTCTTTCCACTGCATCACAGTTTTCCTAACAACTGTTGTGTTGAATTCAGCTAAGTTGTTTTGATATTACCATTCCATCTGCTTTCCACAGCAGGGAAGATTGGAAGAAAGTTTGAGTAGTGACTGAGTCTTTTTCTCATTTGTTTTACATTAGCTCAAGAGAAGAAGTTCATAGGAGGTGCTGTTAACATAGGGAATGGAATCAGGAACCGAAGCTTATTCTTTGTGGGGCTGATCATTGCCTTGATCGTCAGCTTGACACTGGTTTCTTTTGTGATATTCTTACTAAGTAAGTAAAAAACCCAGCAGGAGCCTCATTACTTAAAATGTTAATTAATAGAATGTGCATCCTTCAATTGACTTGCTTGGCTAGCTATGATCCCTTTGTGCAGTGATATGCATGAATAACTTATAATGTTATGAAGCAGTTAGGGATTTTCTAGGATGAAAGATACAAAATAACACCTTTAGAATGCAAATTCTTTGAGAGTATAGATTTCTTCATTCTCCATATATACCTTGTTATTTACATGTTACCTTCATTTTAATATAAGCTCCGCGAGGGCAGGGGCTGGTTTTGCCTTAAAAAAAAATCATCAGTGTCTACCACCTAGTTCCTGACACTTAGCAAATGATTAAAAATGCTTACTGATGCACTAATTGACCTAGTGCCCAGCACAGTGCCTAGCATAAAGTAGGTGCTCCTAGAGAGCAATTTATTCTTTGTAATAATATTAAAATAGTTGCTATTTGTGTAGCTTTAAGCTTTGCAAAGCATTTTCCATATATTACCTCATTTGATCCTTGAAACAATCTTGTATGGTAGATACTATTATTATTTTTATTTTACAGAAGAAGAAACTAAGGCTTGGAGAGATTAAATGACTTGTTCAGGATCACCTAGCTAAGTAAGTGTCTGAGGTAGAACTCAGGTCTTCTTGAATCCAAGATGTTCCATGAAAACACTAAAACACTAGATGAATGAAGATGACGACGATGATGGTGCATGATGATGATGACAAAGACCATGGCAATGAAAAATCTGCTTTCTTGGAGGGAGTTATGCACATCTGGGAATTCTCTAGTATTCTTTTATCCTACAGAATTATTTCATGAAATTGCAAGAAAAGTCACTTATGCATATTACTTGACCTTACAGAGAAGTGTTATCTCAGTTGTCACTGGGTCTAGATGCTAATAGAAAATTATTCATGGACACTGACTTTGTAATTTTTGTCATTATCATCATCATTATATGTGAAATTGGAAGGAAATTTTAGGAAAGCTTACAAAGTACAGGGAATCCCGAGCCCATTTTCTCTATCTTTCGTCCTATATATGATGATAGTGAAGTTAAAAATCAATAGCCTAGGGAGCAGCTAGGTGGTGCAGTGGGTAAAGCACCAGCCCTGGATTCAGGAGGACCTAAGTTCAAATCCTGACTCAGACACTTAACACTTACTAGCTGTGTGACCCTGGGCAAGTCATTTAATCCTCACTGCCCCACCAAAATAATAATAATAAATCACTGCCCTAAATTGTGTTTATGTGCAAGGGTGCTATTAGGTCTTATATTGATCTTTAGGGGCTCAGACATTCTTTTTTGCATCTAGGATGTAAGGATCCTATAGAGAAATAGAAAAAAGAGAGCACATCATATTTTAGTTCCACAATTCATCAAACATTCATTAATGTGGATTCTAGCTTATCTTTGTAGACAGACATTTCACATTTCCCCCCTTCAAGCACTTCACTTTCTAACCCAATTGGCCAATTTTCTTCTCCCCGAACCTGAAATTCTGTGTACTGCCCCTTTGCCTTTTTGCAGGCCCCCCTTTATGCCTGGAAAGTCCTTCAACTCTTAGAAACCTTGACTTCTTCAAGACTCATCTTAGGGGCAGCTAGGTGGTGCAGTGGCTAAAGCACCGGCCCTGGATTCAGGAGGAGCTGAGTTCGGATCCAACCTCAGACACTTAACACTTAATAGTTGTGTGACCCTGGGCAAGTCACTTAACCCTCATTGCCTCACTAAAAACAAAAAGACTCATTTTAGCTAAACCTATATCTGGGAAGACTTCTGATTCTCCTGGTTGTTAATGTTCTATTGTCTTTCAAATTATCGCCTATTTCCTTACCTTTATTTGTTTCTGCCTGTAGATTGTCACCTCCTAGAGGGGAAGGACTACTGAATTGATCTTTTCTGCCTTTGTTTCCCAGCCACTTGTGCAATGCCTTGCCAATGAAAGGCACTTTAAGAAATACTTTTTTGCATTGGTGTTTATTGAATGAAATTAAGTGCCTGTTATCTACAGATCGCTGTCCTATGTGCTAGTGATACAAAGACTGGAAAATGACTTTGTCTCTTCAGGAGCTTAAGAGGGGGAATAAGATGCATACAAATACCTCAGACAAAAGTTAGAAAAACATTAAATGTACAGAAGAGCTCTGCCTGAGTGGTCTGAGAAACTTCTAGAGGGAGGAGATCATTTTTAGCTAAGGAGATTAAGGAGAAATTCACTTTCAAGATGTTTCTTGAGATAGGAAATGTTTCCTGGAAATCTTTAGATTGGAAACTGACCAAAAACCTCTATAAGACTTGGTACAGAAGCCCTGTCCTTATGAGGTTTGAGGGGGAATGAGGATGTGGGGAAGGTGAGAATTAATTCCTGAATGGCAAACCTGCACATTTTAATGCTTTGGTATTATACAGGAATAAGTCTGTTTTATGGTTTATTTAATTATTGTTAAATGATTTGACCAAATCTTGCTTGATTTTGTTTTTTTATCTCTTGCTCCCAACATTGACCCTGGAAAGGAAGTGAGGACGAGAGGGTGAATTATTGGTGTTTTTGAAAAATGTATTTGTTGTGTATACTATATACACATACAAACATACATTTGTGTATATTTGTATATGTGTGTACATGAGTGTGTGTATGTGTGTAATCATCATCATCACTAGTCCTGGAATCAGGAAGATATTTATTAGCTGTGTGACCCAGGCAAGTCACTAATCACTCTTTGCCTCAGTTTCCTCATCTGTAAAATAAGGATTATAATAGTATTTACCTCCTAGAGTTGTTGTGAGGATCAGATGAAATAATATTTGCAAAGCATTTAGCACAGTGTCTGGCACATAGCAGTAACTATATAGATGCTCTCTCTCCCTCTCTCTCTTTCTCTCTCTCTCTCTCTCTCTCTCAACTACACTCCCTTAAAAAAAATGAAGTCAGGGCAGCTAGATGGCGCAGTGGTAAAGCACTGGCCCTGGATTCAGGAGTACCTGAGTTCAAATCTCGCCTCAGACACTTGACACTTACTAGCTGTGTGACCCTGGGCAAGTCACTTAACCCTCATTGCCCTGAAAAAAAAAATGAAGTCTCCTCCATCCATAACAAAGAAAAACAACTGAGCAAAACCAATCAACCATCACGGTATATATCATCCCACACCCATAGTTCCCCATTTCTTTTTTTTTTTTTTAAAGTGAGGCAATTGGGGTTAAGTGACTTGCCCAGGGTCACACAGCTAGTAAGTGTTAAGTGTCTGAGGCTGGATTTGAACTCAGGTACTCCTGACTCCAGGGCCGGTGCTCTATCCACTGTGCCACCTAGCCGCCCCTCCCCATTTCTTTACTGAGAGGAGGGAGGTATGTTTCTTCATCTATGTTGGGAGTCCAAAATTGGTCATTAAAATTAATCAGAGGTCAGCTTCCTTTAGTGTTATTTTCATTGACATTATTGAAGCATTATTGAAGTCAAATTCTTGTTGCTTGATTCAGAGTTAGAGAACCTGGGATTGAATCTTGGCTCTGCCATTTGATATTCATGCCACCTTTGGGGAACCACTTAAGCTTGATGAGCCTCCTTTACCTCCTTTACAAAATGAGATGGTTGGGTTAGGTAGCTTCTAGCTCTAGAGATGTCATCCCATGATCTTATGATTAGATGCCTCTAAGATTCCGCTTAGCTCCAAATTCATGATTCCAGGCTTCCTTAATTTTGAACAAAGAGAAAATTTTTACTTTCCTTTCTTGGGTTAATAAGACTCATCATAATTAAGAACAGATTTAAGGGGTTCACAGGGAGAAGAAAGTGTTACTGTTAAAGGATACAGTGACAAATGTTGGTGGAGGTGTGAAAGAATTTGAATTGCATACTTCCTTCTCAAAGTATATGGTTAGCTTTGCCCAAAACTGTAGCCCTGCTAAGGTCCTATCTTTCCCTTATGTATTGACTGGTATAATTCACCCCAAATAACTTCAGATTCAAGGAGGAGCAGGTGCTTTATGGTCCATGTATTTCAAGGCTGGAAGGTCCAGTTGGAAAGCTTAGTTTACTTTTCCATGAGACTTTATCAGCTGAGAACAGTAGCAGGTTATCAGCACAATTAGTCCTTGGAAGGTGGACCTTGGAAAAAACTTCATGAAACTGTGATATAAATAGGAACTTCAATAGAGTAATAGATTTTGTTCTATAGTTCTGGGAAATTTTAACTTCTGTAAATACAACTAAAGTTGTTGTTCTCTGTATTACTAAATTGCCAGGAGTTCTATTGAGGTCAGGTTCTGTTTTCATTTCTGACTTTGGATCCCCAATGCTTGGCATAGTCCCTGACACATAGTTGATGTTCAAATAAGTACTTATTGAATTTAATTGGTTTGAAAAGATTTTTTCCTCCTATCTCAAAAGTCATTTGAAGGGGTTATTATTCCAGAACTAGATGAACTATGTTCAAATAACTCTAAAATGGCATTTAAAAAAATTGTTGTCTTTTGCTTTTTATGTCATTTCCTGATATACTGACATCTCCCATGGAGCCCTCTTTTCTAACAAAAGAAAAGAGTTAAATAAAACCAGTAAAAACTGAAACTATGTCAGACACTGCATGTTAACATTCTGACCCCAAGTTCCACCACCTCTCTACTGAAAGAAGTGTGTTTTATCACAACAATCGAAGAGTCAAATCCATTTTGGAGGATGCTTTTCAGAATAGGGAATAATCATGCTCACCATTTTAGTGTTGGCACTGTGAATGGAATGCTGGACTTAAGAGTGAGGAAGACCTGAGTTTGAACTTTGTCTCAGATACTTACTTGCTACATGATACTAGGCTAAGTTTCCTCATTTCTAAAATAGGGTAATAATAACACCTATCTCGCAAGGTTGTATAAGGATCAAATGAGATAAAAATGATTATTATTGTTTTCATAAATGTTTTTGGCCAGGCCAAGGTTTATATTTATCTGCCAAGGGTATTCAATATTGGCACCATTTCAACTACCAAATATTTCAGTGAAGGATGAACTTTCTTCTGTTCTCTCCTCTCCCTTCTCCCTCTGCTCCTTCACTTGACAGAATGTTGTTTCACTTCCTGACAGGCAGACTTGTCCTTGTACAATTGTGTTCTTTCCAGTGCCTGGATGAATGTTAAGCATTGAGTAGTCATGATAAACACATTCAAAACCAACTGATAGAATTTATTTTCCTTTTAAAAGTTCAAACTGGAAGCAAGATGGATGAAGTGTCAAGAAGATTAACAGCTGAAGGAAAGGATATTGATGAGCTGAAGAAAATAAACAGCATGATATTAAACCGTCTCAACCAATTGGATGCTATTGAAAACTAAAGAAATGATCTGTAAAACATCAACTGTGAAAGTCTGGAGGATTCCTCTTAACTTTACAAAGAATATTTAGGTGAACTTTTCAGGAGGTTACTATAAGAGAACAACACATTGGGTGACAAAAAAAAAAAGGGTTGATGACATTCTTTTGGTTGTATCCATGAGAAAAAATTCTAGAAATAGCAATTTCTCAAGCCTCCGTGATATAGTTGTTAATGTTTTTGGAGGATAAATGATGTGAATGAGAATGGAGAAAGCACTGGATTTTTAGTCAGAATACTTGAGTTCTATTCCTGGCACTGCCATGTACATTACCTGTGTGACCTTGGATAAGCCACTTAATAGCTTTGGGCATCAGCTTCATAGGATCATAATAATCATAGATTTAGATTTGAAAGGAACCTCAGTCTACCTACTCCTACCCTCTCATTTGACAGAGGAGAAAACTGAAGCCAAGAGAAATCCAGTGACTTGTCCAAGGTCACACAGGTAGTAAAAATCAGTTTTTTTTTTTTAATAACTAGTTTATTTGGTTTTGAGGGTTTTTTTGGGGGGGGGCGGTTTGTGAGGCAATTGAGGTTAAGTGACTTGCCCAGGGTCACACAGCTAGTAAGTGTCAAGTGTCTGAGGCCAGGTTTGAACTCAGGTCCTCCTGACTCCAGGGCTGCTACTCTATCCACTGTGCCACCTAGCTGCCCCTAAAAAATCAGGGTTTTAATTCATTTCCTCTCACTTTAAAGCCATTGCTCTTTCCACTATACTATGTCTTTCCTTAAGTGTAAAATGAGAAGATTGCATTAGGTGAGTTCTAAGGTTTTTTCCAGCACTAACATGTTTTATGTTCTATGTTAAGGTGCTGGTATGAATGACATTAAAACCTCCTAAGTCGGTTTTAAATATATCCTTTAAGAATGTTTGTTTCAAGACATGCTAATATATCTGTCACAAATTTCTAATACTCTGTGCATATTTCCTGAGAAGACTTGAGGAGTTACTCCTTATAATTATTGGTTCTAAGGCTAAGTAGAGACAATGTCTTTTATATTTAAAAAAATTCTTCTAATAGAGTATTGTACTTTTGTTATTCTCTCTACCTTTCCAGTCCTTTCTTTTCCTCTGCTATTGTATCTTACCCTCCACATACCCTACTATCCAGTGACACTGGCCTCCTTTCTTTTCCTCACATATGACATGTCATCACCCAGTTCTGGGCATTTTCGATGTGCTGACCCCTCTGCCTGGAACTCTCTCTGCCTCATGGCTCCCCTGACTTCCTAAATAATCTAAAGTCCTTTCTTTTAAAAGGAGCCTTTCCTGATGATCTCCTAATGCTAATCTGTTGATTATCTCCAATTTATTTATTTTTTTGTTTTGTTTTGTTTTTTGCCCAGGGTCACACAGCTAGTAAGTGTCAAGTGTCTGAGGCCGGATTTGAACTCAGGTCCTCCTGAATCCAGGGCCGGTGCTCTATCCTCCAATTTATTTTGAATGCAGCTTATTTGTACATAGTTGTTTTCATGTTGTCTCTCTCAGCTCCTCGAGAACAGGAATTGTTTTGTGCTTTTCTTTGTATCTGCAGTGCCTGACACATAGTAAGTGCCTAGTACATGCTTATTGATGATAAAACAATAAAAGTAAAACAACAAAAGATAATTCCAGATTAGTTTCCTGCATATATGATATGAGTACTTGTGTCTCTGTATAAGAGCAAAAGAAATAAATTTATTCTCCTCCAGTAAGTTTGCTATAAATTTATCTTATTTATCAGATTTCCCACAAAAAGAAAACTTTTTTGGATGACCCTAACCTGTTGGTGAAGGGCCTTGAGTTCATGTTGAAAGATTTTTATTTCATGCCATAAAGGACTTGGGACATGATAATTATCTTCAAGTATTCAAAAAGCTATCACATAGAAGAATGTTGTTGTTTTTTTCCTACCTGGGCCAAGAGGGCAGAACTAGCATCAAGAGGCAAATTTGTGGGTTTGTTTTTTGTTTTGTTTTTGTTTTTCAGGGCAATGAGGGTTAAGTGACTTGCCCAGGGTCACACAGCTAGTAAGTGTCAAGTGTCTGAGGCCAGATTTGAACTCAGGTTCTCCTGAATCCAGGGCTGGTGCTTTATCCACTGTGCCACACAGATGCCCCCAAATTTGGGTTTAATATTAGGAAAAATTTCTTAACTATTAGATCTGTCCAAAAATAGAATGTGCTGCTCTTTGTGGTAGTAGATTCCTGCTCACTTGAGTTCTCAATTGACATTCCAATGTCAAAGAAAGAATGGATGATCACATCTGAGAGGTTTGCAGAGTAGGTTATTATTCAGGTATGGGTTGGACTAAAAGAATGTAAAGAATTAATTGTTATTTGAGGTTTTTATGCCTTGGTGTGCACTGGCCTGGGGCTCCACAAACCACACGGTGCTCCAGCCACTGGTTGTAGCCGTTGCCAGGGCTCTGGCACCTCATGTCATCACCACTCGCTGATGCCTACATGGGCCTGGCAAAATTATAAAGATTAGAAGCCTAGTGAGGGCAGTCATGTGACTGTCAGAGCAGCCATCCCATTGGTTGGGGCTGTGTGGGGTGTTTCTAGGTTAGGGGGAGGAGAATTGGGCATTCTAGGTGGAAGCTGGAAAGCAACAGGTGTCCTGCTGCGTATTTTCAGCTGATTCCTGGGCGGTGGTATTTTTTCAGGTATTATAATTTCCCTTTCCCCATTTTATTTCCTTTCCCTTGATCCTACTAATCCTGTTTGTGTGTTTTTTTAAGTTCGTTCTTGTTAAAATAAATCTTGTTCTGTTTTGAGGAAGGCTGCCAGTCTCCTTCCTTGCCCCAATATTGTGGCGAGTCACTTAGCTAGCACTCCCCAATTAAAAATTGGTCCCCACAAGGCCTCACAAACTTGACATTTTGTGATTCTGTATTAGCTATCAATGACTTCATGTGTTAGTTTTCCCAGGGATGTTTGCCTTTCTATGAGAGATAATTCCTCAACTTAAAGGAAAGTTGAGTGCTTATTATACATTACTTTTCCTTTGAAGTAGATATCTTCCATACCTGGCACACATTCCCTACTTACCTTTCCCTCAAATTCAAACTTAGCTCAAGTACCATTTTCTAGGTGAGCCTTTTCTTATTTTGATCCCTCCTACCAACTGCCATCGCTCCCCCAAAACAATTTACCTCGTATTAATTTTTAAAAAATTTTTTTCTCTAAATATATATATGTGTATATATATATATATATATATATATATATATATATATATATATATATGCTGACCCTCCTGATAGGAATGTAAGCTCCCTGAAGACAGAGACTGTTTCACTTTTTTTTGGTATCTCTAACACCTAGCACAGTGCCTGGCACATAACAGGAACGTATTAACTGCTTGATGATTGATTGATTGATTGATTGATTGATTGATAGCCATTGGTGACAGCCTGGTAGGTGAAATACTTAGGAGGTGAGAGGCTTTCCTGGTGCCCATCAAGTGACACTACTTAGGTGACTGCCTGTGTAACCTATTTGTAAAACTGTATTAAAATTTTATCCTGTTCTAGTTCTCCTGATTCACCCCCTCTTTCTAGTTAGTATAGTAAGTTTATAAGTAGCCCATATAAAGTAACAAAAACAGGAATTAAGATTGCAAAGGGGAGTATTGAAATCACTTACAGATTGTCTCATAGATCAAAGGAGTATAATTTGCAGACTGTATCATATATTAACTAAAAATCACATCCTGAGAGTACATGCTAAATCAGGGGAAGCTCTCATAGACCTTGTTGTCAGAGCCTTTTGGTCCTATGAATTGTAAAGCTCAGATAAACTCCAGACATCTGCAGTAAGACCGGTAGGACACCAAATGCTACTGATAATTGAGATGATGTGAATATATTAATGAGCTAACCCCAAGGTGGCACAGGTAAAAGTCTGTCCCCCACAAAATCCCTGTAAAAATGAGACTCCAAAATCTTCACCCCTGTGTACTCTTCCACCTTCATATGGGTCCATGCTGCCCAAATGCTCCCAAAACCAATCCTCAGTTATATAAGTGACTCTCCCTTTTCCCATTCTCTTCCCCAAGTTGCCTACCTTTCTCCATCACTCTCATGCCATCTACCTTCGTGTCTTCCCCCTTTTGCATTGTCTCTGAACTTTTTGTGCTATTTGCCCCGGAACCCTCTCTGCCTTATTGAAATGTGATTGAAACCTTACTTCCCACTGCCATTGTAGTTTTTCCCAGCAAGTAGCAAAGAGCCCGGGAGTGTCTGCCCTCATTTCATTATTCATAAATTAATCAGCAATTCACTGAATTGAACTCCGCTTACCATAATTCAAACAAACTAACCATAGATTCTATAATTTGGTTTTTAGGAAATTGAGCATCTAGGCAAAAGGAAACATCAACTTCCCTGAATAACTGCCCATCTATTTCCTAGAGATACTCTGTATGCTCTCTGGAAAGTCTACATAGTTGGTTTGGTCATTGGATACCTAACTCCAGAGTATTTCTTATGGGTAACTATAGTGCACATAATAATAATGATAGTTATAAAATAATAATAATAACAAAATAAATGGGATAACTTTTTTGTTTAATAAAAACATGGCTGTCTCATGGTAAACATTGTAGAAGTCCTTGCATTTAGAGTTAATCTTTATGGAAACAAGGTTTTTTGTATCTAAGATTTCCCTCCCCTCCCGACCCCCCCCACCCCAGTTCCCTGGTATAAAATCACTTTTTGGTAGTGGGAACAAAAGTTAAAAAACATAACAAAACAAAAATAAAAACAAGAACAAAAACAGAATGTCAGAAGAAATGAATAATTATTAAAAATTAATTACTTTGCCCCCCCAATGAAATGATAAATGGATGGTGGCAGCTTTAGATCCAGTTATCTCCCTTGGGAAAAATATTTTCTTCCCTAGCTCTTCTTTCCTAATTGGTGAATGAAGTTTTAATAATTCCCCAAAGAAGTATCTTCATAGGAAAAATAGTAATAAAATTTAGCCTCATTTTCATGGGTATGGGGGCAAAATCTTTTGATAATCATGAAACGAAGTAATAAAACTTCTGTTTTAATTGATTAAATATAGATTGAGAATCTACTATATTCCCAGCTCTGTGCTAGGCACTAATGGAAGATACAGAATGAAAGCCATTTTCCTTGTCCTCAAGTGTCTTACAATCATACTGAATATAAGATTACAATTTATATTTGTCATGAAACACTTAGGTAATGCCATTGGACATTAAGTGAGTAAAGGCTTTCAACAGCTTGTGCTTTAGAGCCCTGGTTTCAAACTCAAATAAAATAGGGGCCACTAAACTATACATAAGGATCCCTGCAGGCTGTATATTGATTTAGAAAACCACATATTAATATTATTTATATTTTGCTGCATTTTATACATTTATTTATTTATTTATTTATTAGGGCCAATCATGTGGGGGTTTTTTTTGGTTGTTTTTTTTTGTGAGGCAATTGGGGTTAAGTGACTTGCCCAGGGTCACACAACTAGTAAGTGTTAAGTGTCTAAGGCCAGATTTGAACTCAAGTCTTCTTGACTCCAGGGACGGTGCTCTATCCACTGCGCCACCTAGCTGCCCCCGCCAATTACATTTTAATCTGGTTTTGGTTGTATTCAGGAGTGCTAGGGACTGCAAGTTTGATACCTGTTCTATATCAATGATCTCCAAAATGGAGATCCTGGCCTGACCCCAAAGGGTATTAATCAGCTAATCTGAGAGTGGAAGGATCCTCCACATGGCTGTCAAAGTGATTTTCCTAAAGCAAAAAATAGTCTGACCATGTCACTCTCCTACTCAATAAACTTCAGTGACTTCATATTGCCTCTAGGAACAATTCTTTGTGTGTTATTTACACACAATTTACAATCTGGTCCAAATCTACTTTTTTCAGCTTTTATTATACATTACTTCCTTTCATGTACTCTATGATTCATACAAACTGATGTTCTTACTGTTTTTCATATACATCACATCATCTCAAAGGCTGTTCCACATGCCTGGAATGCACTTCTCTCATGCTCCCTTACTTGGAAGCCTTTGTTTCTTTTAAAACTTATCTTATGTTACTCTTTATACAAAGTCTTTTTTGATCACTTCCATAGCTTCTGGTGCCCCCTTAATTATTATGTATTTGTTATCTATATATTTTATATTTGTTTCCACATGTACATGTTGTCTCTCCTGATAGAATGTAAGGACCTGAGGTCAGGGACCACTTCATTTTTGTTTTTGTATAATATCTAGAACAGTGACTGCCTGGCTTAGAGTAGGTGCTTAATGATCGAATGTTGATTGGTTAGGAAAGGTTTCAAGAAGGGTGGGGCTATGAGTATGGTCTGTTCCAGAAGGAATGAAAATGCCAACTTGGATGCAGTGGAGGACACTTGTATACTTGGAGCCCTGAATAACCAATCTCCATCAATAAGGAGAGTCTTATCTAAATGAACTTTCATCGTTTTTCTTCACAAACCTTTCCTGCAATTTGGACACTGACAGAATGTTAAACCATGAACAATTCTCCGTTTAAGCTGCTAATAGTGTATAATTAACCAGAAGCAATACTCACTAACAGGAGAGGAGGGACACCTGGTGGCAGTTGATCATTACAAGTTAAGGAAGCAAATTTGGCCAAAGAAATAAAGGAGATCAAAAAGATAAAGACTGTCAATGGAACAGCAGGTTTTAAAGGAAGCCCCTATTATGTGCTTTTTTCCTTTATATATCTAGAATTTAAAAGATAGTGCCTGGCACATAGTAGGTGCTTATTAAATATTGTTTGACTTGACAGTCACTGTGTTAAGTGATGGAAAAATAAAGCTCTCAAGGAGTTTACATTCTGGAAAGGGGCAAGGGGTAGGGAGACACAGCATGTACATACATATAAGTTTATACAAAATGAATACCCTCCCCAAAAAGCATGCCACCAATTTTTCGAGAGGGGATGATAATCCTTTCACTATTCTATTTCAGGTAAAACAATGATGAAGAAGGAGAAAATAGAAAGAGGGAAGAAGAGGAAAAAAACTAAACCCAGCAATGTAAATAGAACAGTTAAAGAGGGGGCATCTAGGTGGTGCAATGGATAAAGCACCGGTCCTGGATTTAGGAGGACCTGAGTTCAAATTCGGGCTTGACACTTATTAGCTGTGTGACCCTGGACAAGTCACTTAACCTTCATTTCCCTGCCCCCCCCCAAAAACCAAAAAACCAAACCAAACAAAAAAATAAAACAGCTAAAGAACAGTGGCCACATCTAGGGAAAGGTCAGCAGAAAATCAGAATGGAAGGAGAGGGAAAGAAAAACCTAAGATTTAGCCTAAGGAAACATCTGCTTTTAAAGTCCTGATGTGCCACTGAGCCTTTTCCTTTCCCTTTCCAGCTTCTGCTCCAGACACATAGGCTGATAGCAAGAGTGTGCTGGAGCCAGATCCAACTGGCTTTCAAGAGACAATTTTTAAATTTTCAGGGTGAACATTTACATCTCCAAAATCAGCAAAATGCCACAGATCATGACTTGATTTACTGTTTTGTTAATAGTCTAGACTTAAGAAAGTGATAAAGGATTATATTTAGGGTTTTTTTTGGGGGGGGCAGGGCAATGAGGGTTAAGTGACTTGCCCAGGGTCACACAGCTAGTGTCAAGTGTCTGAGGCCAGATTTGAACGCAGGTCCTCCTTAATCGAGGACCAGTGTTTTATCTACTGCACCACCTAGCTGCCCCCAAGAAAGTGATAAAGTAAATGTTAATAAAGGAGAGCAGCTAAGTGGGGCTGTGTTGGGCCTGAAGTCAGGAAGACATCTTCCTGAGTTCAAATTTGGGCTGAAAAATTTACTAGCTTTGTGGCTCTGGGCAAGTCATTCAACCCTGTTTGTTTCAGTTCCCTCATCTGTAAAATGAGCTGGAGAAGGAAATGACAAACTATTCCAGTATCTTTGCTGAGAAAACTCCAAATGAGTTCATGAAGAAATATAACTGAAATGACTGGAAAACAACCCCAAACTGCACATTTACCAAAGCATCACTATCTGGTATTACTCTTTATGGAGTCCGTTAGCTATTTAGTGATTTTTTTTTCTGGGGCAGTGAGAGTTAAGTGACTTGCCTGGGGTCACACAGCTAGCAAGTGTCAAGTGTCTGAGGTCAGATTTGAACTTGGGTTCTTCTGAATCCAGGGCCGGTGCTTTATCCACTGTGCCACCCAGCTGCCCCCTATTTAAGGATTTTTTATAAGGCCCTCGGCTAAATAAATGACTACTTCCTACTTCCTAATGAATTGAAGAAAAATTCGAAGATTCTGCTCAAATAAATCAGTCAGTGAATCACTGAATCCCTAAAGTGTCCATACAATGTCCTAGGTCAGGAGGCATAGTATAAACTATGGTCTCTGCTCTAAAGAAATTTACAATCTGCTTGTAGGATCAAAGGATCTCGAGGTGGAAGGCATCTAGTCCAATATGATCTTTCTTTTACAAATGAGGAAACAGAGGCCCGAGGAAATTAAGTGTCTTACTCAAGGTCCCATAGGTAGCAAGCTTCAGAGGTATGATTTGAAACTGGGTCCTCTGGCTCAAAGGCAAGTCTTTGTGCCACTCTTGTGTAGAGATAAGGCTAATATTATAGGAAAGAACAGTACACGGGACAAAATAAAGCCCCACATTGTGTGGTACAAGATGAAAGACCTTGTAGGAGCTGTGATGAAATAATGAGATTTAGCAGATACTCAAAGACCCACCTGGAGATTAATCTATACTGATTGAATCAAGTGAGAGTGATTGACTGCTGATTAAGCCTACTTCGAGTTAACTGGATTGTAATCACACCTGGCTAGCCCTTAAGAAGGTATTGTTCTCAGAAACTAGACTGTGAACTCAACATGAGAACACCTTCAAAGCCAATGGATTTGGAGGACAGCAACCAATCACCTTGAAGCAGTGTGTAAGGACCAACTCTGTTCCAGACCTATAAAAAGCTTCCACAAACAGCTTGCTGGGGAGTTCCTGATTAAAGCAGACTTGTGGAGGAGGACTTGAGGAAGAACTCAACCAGGCTGGAACTCTAGGCTAGGTAGGACTTCTTTTTCTTAACTTTCTGAACTCCTTGTAAATATCTATATGCTTTAATAAATGTTTAATGCCCAAAGACTGGTACTGAAGCTATTTAATTTAAGGCAACCACAATTTAGATTTTAAACATCACAGAGCTTAGAGGAAAGAAAGCAGTATCCTTGTTGTAGTATAGACCCTGCTATTTGGCATTTAAAACCTGTCTTATTACATATTACTCCACCCAAATGGCTTTCCTGCTATTCTTCCCTGTCTGCCCTTCATACTCCCCTCCATCACATAGAATCCTGAGGCTCCTTTAAGACTCAGAGCAAGCACCATAGAAGACCTTTCCTGATTCCTACATCACCACAAACACACCTGCTAGTGCCCTTCCCTTCTATTACCTTGTATGTGTTCTGCCTATTCCAATACAGTATATGCACATGGTGTCTCCCAAGGTAGAATCCCGACCCACCTGAAGTTAAGGCTTGTTTTACTCTTTTTTTCCCTTTCCTCCATAACCTAACAATATCTGGCACAAAGTAAGTGCTTAATGTATTCTTTTAAAATTAAATGATTGATGTTTCTCCATAGCATATTATATTGGCTCTTGGATTAAGGTGCTGTTATTGTATTGTGGGAAAGAATGCTTCTATAGCTATTCTTTTTAGTGTTTTTATCAGGAATATTGAATGTTAGATTTGATCAAAGGCTTTTTCTGCATCTATTGATATCATCATATGTTTGGAAGACTTTAAAAATTCATATTTTATTATGTTGATAGTTTTTCTGATATTGATATTGATGATATTGAATGAGCCTTGCATGCTGTTATAAACTGGTTACGATGAATTTTTTCTTTTGTTTTTATTCATTTGAACATATATATATAAAGACAAAAAAGAGCATTTCCATGCACACAGTATATATATATATATATATATATATATATATATATATATATATATATTACATGTATATATAAAGAATAACACATAAAGAGAATTAATTATGAAAACATGAATTTACATTTCACACTGTTTACTTTTAAAAAAGTATGTAGGGGGCAGCTAGGTGGTGCAGTGGATAGAGCACTGGCCCTGGATTCAGGAGGACCTGAGTTCAAATCCAGCCTCAGACACTTGACACACACACTAGCTGTGTGACCCTGGGCAAGTCACTTAACCCCAATTGCCTAAAAAAAAATTAAAAAAAAAAACCCATGTAAACACTATACATTTTTTTTCAAAATTACTGTTTTCTACACTTCTTTCTAAATTTTCTTTTATTCTCTGCTGCTATTTAAAAATTGTATTGCTGTAGTCAATTAGCTGATAGTTTATTTAGTATTTCTGTATATTCATTATAGAAATTGGTATATATTATCTCTCTTAGAGTTATCTTACTAGGTTATTAATATCAATATAATATTTCTCATAAAAGATATTGGACATTATTTCATCTTTCCCTATATTTATGAATAATCTGTGATATAGGTATATTATTTGTTCTTGAAATATTTGGGGAAAAAATCAGCAGTGCTCAGTCTGGGCCAGGCATTTTTTTCCTGGATACCAGCAATTTTTAATGTTCATACCCTGGGGCTCCCTCAACACTACCCCCTTGAGGTGGTACCTTGACAGCTGGATCCAGGTTCAAAGTACTCTCTTTGATTCAGCATCTATTCAAATCTATAGCCCACATACTCCCATATAGTGTTTCATTTTTCCCTCCAGATGAAAGCAGATGACTCATGAATTCAAACAAAAACTACTTTGTGAAATTGGTGTGGTAAATAAGAAGGAAAAATTCCTCCATCCCCACTGTACAAAAAGGAATGTCTCCAGACTCCCATGTCACATTTGGGAAAGGGAATTCTCCAGGAATAAATCATGAACTTAGGAATACAGGGTTGCATCTTGGATGTCACATCTTTAATGGCTCCTCCACCCACTGCACTATTATGCTCCTCATTTTGCCTCATTGCTAATTCACATCACTTATAAAACTGCTGTTATTCCATCCCAGTAGATAAGCACGCAGTGATGTGGCTATTTCTTTGCTGAACTACTGCCATCTACTGGTGATTTCTTCAGCTACTGGTGTTTTTCCCTCCTCAAGTGTCTTACCACTATTTTGTGAAACTGCTCTGACCAAAACACTCTAATCTAGGATTGTCAGTATACTTTCACTTCTTTTGCTAGACTGGATGCAACAATGGTATTGGATAATTTTACAAGAATGATTTTGAGGAGGAAAATGCCTGCGTGTCCACATTCTGACATAATAGCAAAAAGTATTTCTGGTTAAACTGTCTGTTTGACATCTTGATTCTCCTTCAGTCAGAACTCCCCAAATCCACACAGTATTTAAGTTGAGGTGAATAAACTCTTTCAATTCCCATAATGCCCCTAGCAGCTCGTATCAGTATGTAAATTAACCTAGAGTTGCACTTAACAATACTATAGTGGGCCGGGTAGAACAGGTGACTTTTGTCTTACATTTAGCTAAAACCAGATTGTTGCCCTCCTTATATGCCCTTGGGTTTTTGCTTAAAGAAAGAAAGTTTAAAAATTAATGTGCTTAATTCCTCTAGGAATGTATCAACTCATTGGACATAGGACAGAAACTCTACATTTGGGATATTAAATTAATGTCTGTAGGTGGTCCAAAAACCTGTGTAACTGTTAACAGTATTTGCTTCCTCTTTAACCACTCCACCACTCTATCAATGCATAAGAGGAAGAAGGTCTCACAGGGCTGAGAACCATTTTTATTTTTGCCTGTTTCATGGGTTGATAATGCCAAAGAATTTGTTCCCTATTAGCCAGTCAACTGAGGATTAACTTTTCCACACTTAGTAAGGCTGGGCCTTGGACAACAGACACAATCCATTATCAGGACACAATTCATCACCCGAAGCATTTCTAATTTGGTAGAATCTACCCCAACTTGTGCTCTGTTCTTGTGGAATCAATATTACCTCCTTGTGACAATGAGGAATTGAATAAAGACTTTGGGGATACCCACTGAAAGTACTATCTATTTAATTCAAAATTGACTGTATTTATATAGAAATGAAATATATATATATTTTTCAAATATGTGTGTGTATCTGTATATATCTATATCTCTCTATCCATAGATTTATCTATCAATGTTTTGATCCAGGGAACACATATCTATTCTATGTGCAATCTACTTCTCTCAATTCTACCTTCTTTTATTTTATGGATTATAAAAAAAGGTGATTTTTCAAATGAAAATCCACATGTTCCATTCATAAACATTGATTCAACATGTTCTGGGTTTAAATTATAATAATAGTGGAAGGGAAGAAAACTATAGCAGGGACATGAACACTTGCTGTTGTAGCAGTATTATTGGTTCCACCTGCAAGCCCCTCATTCAGAGTTCTTGGTGCCATCCTGAAATTTTCTCAGCATTCAGGGTAACTTGGCGATAAAGACAGTAGTTGGAGAAGAAAATTGAAAAGTCCTAAAAATGTTTTTCTATGGTTTCAGAAAGACATAACAGGAAGTTCTGACCATGTGTGAGGGACACTCTCTAAATCCTGAGAACAGGGAATGACTGCATGGAATTCACTCACCTATCTTGGCTAGGACTCAGGTCTGGCTAGCTTTGATTGAGAAAGGTGAGAGAAAGGTCTTCAGAAGAAATGTATAGTTGTCTAGTGAGAATCCTTTTTGGCCACCAAATAATATCTGTGGGCCTGACTAAAATACAGAAATGTTTTGAGTATTTTGGAGGCATATTGACTCAAGAATGGCTCATTCTAAAATAGCATTTCTCCAGAAGGCAAGAACAGTGGGGACCATAGAACCAGGCAAGATATGCTGGCTAGGTGCAGTGAGCTTCTGGGTAGGGCACTGAGGAGTTCCTAGGTCAAGCAGAAGAGTTACATGACAACTCTTTAATTTGAGGCAAAGAGAGATAGGTTAGGAGATCATGCTCAGAGAGGTAGTGTTCTGAGTTCAAAATATTGGAGGTCTTGTGATGATATGGCCTAGCATGTGACCATAATGGTATGGATTGCTATGGAGTGGTGAAATGTAATGCTCGTAAATGTTTAATAATCAGCTCTCTGGAAAAAAAATGTGCACACAAAATACTTTAAAGTTTAATCTACATAATTAACATTTTCTCCATCACTTTCTAAAGTCTAGACAATCATCAGAACAGGAAATCAAGATCCAATGTGCTTTTGCTGACTTCAGAGGTATAAATGCTCATACTGCAGATTTAATAATCAGCTCTTTGAGCAAACAGGACCTGGCTCCAGCACGCCCTTGAGTGGAGATTGAAGTAAACAGAGACAAGTATGTCAAGGAGTTCAATGGGCCAATGGTATTGAGAATAAAAAGGATACTGATAAGGAAGAGAGGAAGAATGTGAGTTAGGTCCTAAAATTATCCAGAAAGGTTTGAGTGAATCCCCGCTGACAGAAAACAAAAGTAGCAATTATTTGTAAAAAGTGGTATATAGCTGATTGATCATGGACTTGAATAATGAAGTAAAAGGGGGTGTGATCTGAGAATGGCACTAAAGATTGAAGAGAAAGTTAACTCTCTATTCTTAAATGGGAAAAGTGCCACTGGAGAAGGTAGAAGGGAACTGTATATTGCCCAGAAAGATCAGGTTTCTGTTTTGATAAGAAGACAGAAAGAATAGATTTTCAAATTACATTAGGACTAAGGGAAATAAATTACAATGTAATCAACTTTCTCCAGAGAACAGATAAAAGGAATACGAAGGAAGAGGGGGAAATAAGTGTGTGTCAGTGTGTGTAAAGTGCCTACAATATGTCAGGCTCTGTGTTGGGTTCTGGGTGATATGAAGGCAAAGTGAAATTGTCCCTATCCTCAAGGAACACAGTCTAGCCAGAGGAGACATTATCTTTACATCAAAAACAGACAAAGGTGATACAAGATACGCAATAGATAGAAGGTGATTTAGGGGAGAAGGTACTAGATGTGAGGTAATCAGGAAAGGTTTCATGTGGAAGGTGGTGCTTCAAATGAAGCTGGAAGTAAACAAGGGATTCTGAGAGATGGACATAAGGAGGGAACACATTGCAGGCATAGGAGACAGACAATACAATTTCTTTTTTTTCTTTTTTGTTTTAGTGAGGCAATTGGGGTTAAGTGACTTGCCCAGGGTCACACAGCTAGTAAGTGTTAAGTGTCTGAGGTCAGATTTGAACTCAGGTACTCCTGACTCCAGGGCTGGTGCTTTATCCACTGCACCACCTAGCTGCCCCCAAACAATACAATTTCACTGAGATGAGAGATGGAGTATTATATATGAGGAACAGGAAGAACAGGTTCACTGGACTGTAATACGTATGAAGGGGTATAATGTGTAATAGGGTTGTTGACATAGGTTGGAGCTAGGTTATAAACGAATCTGAATGCCAAATCAAGGAGTTTAAATTGGATTCTAGAGATAATAGGGAATCTTTGGAGTTTAAGTAGTAGAGTAACATAGTCAGACTTGTACTTTAGGAAAAGCACTTTGGCAGCTGAGGACGATGAATTGTACTGGGGAGAGACCACTTAGGAAGCTAAACTAAAGTAGTGGCTATGTGAGTGGGTGGCCGGGATCAGATGTGTGAAAAGATATGGACGTAGAAATGACAAGATTTGACAACAGATTTTATATATCGGGTGAGTAAGAGTGACAAGTTGAGGATAACATCAAGGTTGCGAACCTGGGTCACTAGGAGGATGGTGGTATCCTTAATAATAATAGGAATGTTTAAGAAGAGGGCTTGATTTGGGAGGTAAGATAATGAATTCTGTTTTGATCATATTGAGTTTGAAATACCTATAGGATGTTGAGTTTGAAATTTTGAGTTGGTAATTTGTGATTTGGGCCTGAGGCTTAATAAGATCTGGGAACCATTAACAGAGAGATGATTAAATCCATGGGAGCTGATGAAATCATCAAATAGAGAGACAATAAGAGAAGGCTTAGGACAGAGCACTGAGTTATATTCACAGATAAAGAATGTGGTATGGATTATTGAGAGAAGTTACAAAAGGAGCCTATGACAAACTGTTAAAAGCCGTAAAGAGTCAAAGAGGATAGAACTGAGAAAAAGCCATAAGATTTGATGATCAAAAATTCATTGGTCACTTTAGAAATGGCTGTTTCAGTCATGAGATGAGACTCTTAGCCAGATTGCAAAGGGTTAAGAAATGAGTTGAAGGAAGTGGAAGAAGTGGAGTGTAGACAGATGGGATAGAGTAGATGATACTGTAGTTGGGTACCATGTGGGTGTTAATGGAGCCAGCAAGTGTAAGAAATTTGTTTTCAGGGGAGTGGATACAGAGTAGGAATAAAGAAAGTACTGGGGTTAGAGATAGAATGAGGAGAGGGAAGGTGGAAGGATATTGTTTCTTATAAAACATAGCAGTTACAGAGGAGTGGACCAAGTACATCAAAGACACTTGGTAGGAAGAATATTTGTACAAAGCCCCTGAGAGATAGACAAACAGAACCAGGTAAAGCTGCACTTTTTTTTTTCCCAAATGGTATACTCAATGGGCAATCTTTAAAGATCATCTGCCTTCTAGTTTATCTGTTACTGATACAGAATGGGTCCTTGCACAGAAACTGCCTGGAGGTTTCTCAGGGGCTTGACCCTCTCTCCCATCCCTCTTTCCTAACTGCCTCAGGCAGCTTCTCTATCTTCAATCCTTCCCTAAGGTCCCTTTCCTCAAGATAATTGCTTGTGATGGAAGAGAGCAACTTGATACAGCCAGAATGCATGATGTAACAGGAGCTCTATATATTTTAATGAAATGGAAGATAAATAGTATTACTGCATAAACTGCATAAAAATATAATCTGATATTGTGATTGAAAAGTCTCCCAAGGGAAGGGTTTAAAGACTTGAGAGAACAGGGGATGACTGTACCAGCTGTGGAACTCATTACCTAGTTTAAAAAGGTATTATCTGTCTTTTCTCAAGTGGAAGAACTCTGCAGGCAGAAGCTGCTGTGTATTGATTTGTGTTTGTTTATACCTTGATTTCCATAAACACTGAACTCACACGATAATGAAGAAAAAAAACCATGATGTAGATGGGACTATATCTCACCAGTTCCTAGTATTTACTCTATATCCTGACTATGTAAATGATATCTTTTTTGCCTCCATTTTGCTGAGATTCTGATTGATTACAGGTTCTTTTCATTAGCTATAGCCTTTAAAACAAGCACTTTAAAAGTGATTTGCCAGACTGTACATATAGTTGCTAACTTTGTGGTTGAGAACATCTACTAAGAACTCAATTCTTTAAAAAAAAAAAAAGAATTTAAAGGAAAAAGTAGAGAGCTTTCCACTAGGTGGTGGAATTCTGCCATGGACACAGGTTTTAAAAGCATAGGGGAAGGAAAATAACTTAATTAAGAAATTTTAAATTTAAATAGAAAATGCCTATCATAACAATGTTAGGTATTGATTAAATGAATTTATTTTCTTGATCCAAAAATGGAAAATTTTTCTTACTGTTATTTTTAAAATAAAGATAAAAACCAAAACAATTCTGGTATTCTAAGTTTTCAGCCAGAAAATAGAAGATATAGTATCTTTTTTAAAAAAACCCTTCAGTTTGGCAAGACCCCCACTCTTCTCTGATTTTAGATAATAATTCAATTAGCAAGTCTCTCCTATATTTGTGAAAATTGGTTAAGTTTCTATCTGAATGACTTTTTAAATGATAGCTATTGATGAAATTATGTTGAGAAAGTCAACTGATTTTTTTGTGTGTGCTGGGCAATGGGGGTTAAGTGACTTGCCCAGGGTCACACAGCTAGTAAGTCAAGTGTCTGAGGCCGGATTTGAACTCAGGTACTCCTGAATCCAAGGCCGGTTCTTTATCCACTGTGCCACCTAGCCACCCCCAAGTCAACTGATTTTTAAAAAATCACACACACCAAATTCATCATGTGGTTCCTAGGACATGAGAAGCTCACTCAGTGAACAAAGGTAAATGTAGAATAAGATGCTAGTGACTTGGTCAGGGATGTCATTAAGTAGCTTATATTTGGATTTGTAGTAAGAAATGTTTCTCTTCTGTTCTTTCCTACACTATTTCCATGCTCTGTTAGCCCTGGATATGGTATAATACAACTGTTGCTGAATCATTAAGAATAAGTATCACATGTTCAAATCCAGCCTCAGACACTTAACACGTACTAGCTGTGTGACCCTGGCCAAGTCACTTAACCCCAATTGCCTCACTAAAAAAAAAGAAAAGAAAAAGGAAAAAAAAAGAATAAGTATCACATGGAGGTAAATGAAGACTAACATGGTGCCTGTAAGTAATTAGGAATTCCAGAGAAGTCCAAAAATAAAAGATGTCATCAAGGAATTGTATAAAAGGTAAAGAAGATGGATTGGTTAGATGGCAATGGTTACATGCCTTATCTATATGTAAAATTAACACTGCAGCAGAATTCAGAGCTTTCTAAGATCACTCACCTGGTCTTTTTCTCTGTGCAATATAATCTAGGCAGCAAGTGAGCTCGATGGCAGCATTGCAAAGAGATGACAATCCACCACAACTATGAATACAGAGAACTGGTTCCTCTCTTGATAGCTGTTTCTGAGAGTAGAAAACAAGGTGAACAAGACATAAGATATACTCTAAAAGAAGGTCACAGCGAATCATTCCAATGACCTTCACCTGCCCACTTCCACTACCAAACAACAATTTAATTAGCAAAAATAAAAGGTGGAAGAGCTAGGTACCTATTTGCCACAGATTGGACAGAGGAAGTACGGTGAGGAATGATATACATTAGTGTGATAGAAACAGCACTCAATTTAGAGTTGGAGGACCTAGGTTCAAATTTAAACTCTACTACTTACTATCTGGGTGGCAAGTCATTTAACTTCCTCGGCCCTGCTTTCCTCATTTTGTTGTTTCTTTCCCAAAGTCTTCAAGGCCAAGGAGGGTATCATGGACATCCAGGTAGAGAAAAGTGAGGTAGGTGCCCTTGACAGGGACCTATAGTGACACTATTAGCCAAAACTCAGTTGGGTTGGCTAAGTGCTATGCCTAATACAAGAAGGATGGGGCTTACTTTGGCACGGCTATTGTGTACTATGTGTATTGGAGATCACATACATATGCTCTTCCATTGTTACTCTGAAGAACACAAATACACGGGCCCATTAGGTCATCATTTGGCTGTGAAAAGGCCTTGTTGAAGCTAGAAATCCTCTCAAATGGACACCATGATCTGAAGCACTGTTCACGTTACTGAGAAGGTCCCACTTAGTACTATCAATAAAGTTCTAAACAATTACCATGTCTTGGAAAGGAGCTGGCTGAAGTCCAATCTAGACATATGAACTTGTTTCTCCATTAGTGTAAAAGGTGAGTAAAGTCAGCTGTGGCTGCAACCAGTTAATTTTATTGGTTTCAAAGGTACTGAGGTCAAGAGCCTGACTCAATACTCAGTTAAGTCAGTGAGTATCCCTCTGTTCAATAACCTGCAACCTTACTATTAACAATTTTTTTGGAAAGGTATGGTGTTGGTCATAAGAATGAATATGGATAAAATACATATGCAGGATTAACACTTTCATCCACAAATACTGCATGAATATTTTGCTAGGAAGTGTCATGTAAAATAAAGCAGTCCCTTTTTCTTACAGACTAATAATAAATAGGTGCTGTTCTTCATACTGTCAGGATGACAGCATGGATGTTCATTCTGTTGGGCATGTGTGCTGAATTATTTTTTCTAGTACTTGGGATTAATTTGTGCTAATCCATCAGGTGGATTCCATCCATATTGACTTGCCTGGTCAATCTCAGAACCAACAGCTTTCATTTGTAAGGCAAATTGTTAGATTGTGATTAGAACTCAGGTCATAGAACAGAATGAATCTCACTGGCTTAAAGAAGAATAGAGGTGTGCTCTTCTTGACTAGATAATTCTTGACCTCAGTAGCACTGTAACCAAGCAAATTTACCAAGTGAATTTATAAGAAGAAGCTGACCTTTTACTCACCTTTTACAATAAATTGTAAGCAGGTTTCTCTAGGTTCAACATTTCCATGCAAGGTTCTCAAATTTTTTACTCAGGATGTTAAGGTATCAGTTGAGCTTTTGATATTTTAGGATTCAGTCAGTCAATAAACATTTAAGTGCTTACTATGTGTCAGGCACTGTGCTAAGTGCCGGGGGTACAAGGAAAGGCAAAAGACAGTTGCTGACTTCAAGAAACTCACAATCTAAAGAAGGAGACAACACACAAACTACTATATATGAATTATATATAAAATAAATAGGAAAAAAGTAGCTACAGTGTTTGACTTTGCTGGCAGATCTGGGTTGAAATTCCGACCTGACACTTGCTAGTTTTGTGATCATGGGTAAGTGACTTAACTTCACTTAACCTCAATTTGCTCATGGGTAAAATGATAATAATACCAATAGTGCTTATCTGAAAAGGTTGTTGGGAGCTGCAAGTGAAATGATGTATGTAAACTTTGTAACTTTAAAGTATTATATAAATGTATCATTATTACTTGTTAAATTTTCCTTTGGAATTTTGGCCCTAATTTCCCAAATATTAGTACTTATTTGCATATGTCTATGTTTGTAATTTTAGCATTAATAACAAATTTTGGAAAAGCAGTAACCTAACTAACCTAGTGCTTAACAGAGGCTTGATTGATTGATTAAACTGATGCCAATACCAAGACTTCATATTAATTTCTTATTAGATCCATAGGTATTTTTCCTAAGACTCTTTAGGTGTTTCAGAGTTCTGTCTGCCCATGGTCAATTCAACATTTCTTTATGGAAGCCACACCATGTAGCTAGTTCTTAAGAGCATTACAAAGAAATGTAAGCTGTCATCTTTGCTCTCAAGGAGCCTAGTTGGAAAAACAAGTTATAAAGCAGTAAATAGTAATACAAATATTAGCTGTAGAAATAAGTAATACAGAGACTATATATGAAAGGAGCTCAAAGAAGGGAGAAATTAATATGGGTGAACATGGTTGGGAAGGCTTCATAGAGGAAGAATGACCTGACTTTATCCCACTTGAAGGGTTAGTTCAGAAAAGAAAGGAAGGCGTCTCGGGAGAAAGAGATTTCTACAAAGACAGAAGATTGGGAAATTAGCATAGCAGTTTTTCTTTTTAAATGTTTCAATGGTACTCTTATTTTTTTTCACAACATCGTTTCCACAATGTTTATTTCCCAATGACTCCCCTTCCCCAAATGCTACCTTGTGACATATAGATAGATAGATGTATATACACACAAATAATATAAATTTATACGTGTGTGTGTGTGTGTGTGTGTGTGTGTGTGTGTGTAGTTGAGCAAAACAAATTGGTATATTATCCATGTCTGAAGATTCCATACCTATGGTCTACCACCTCTTTGCAAAGATGTGTGGGGAAATTAGCATAGCATATTCTAGGGGCAGTAAAGAGTCTGTTCTGACACATGAACAGATTTTGAGTTAGGGATTAGACTGGCTAGGGAAGGCAGTGAGAAAATTGCTGAGCACCTTAAATTCCAGACTGATTTGGCAAATTAGACACTGTTTTCAGTGAAACATATACTTGTTATCTATGGATACGTATTGTCTATGGATTTTTTTCTACTATATATCCTTCTAATATATATCCTTAATGCCAGGTTCATATGATGGCTGTTTTCACTATCTTAATTTGCCTTCCCTTGTTTCAGACGACTTTTAGTATTTTTTTTTTGACTTAGCTCAATCTATTCAGAAGTGACAGTGCCTGCTCCTAGAAGCATGCTAGTCAATTCTGGCATCATCCTGGTACATGTCAGTTTAGGTATTTGCAATACTTCCAAATATTCCTTATTCATTGTTCCATCAGAATACCTATTTTTTGCAATGCTACCTGTTTAGTCAAGAAATTTATTTGATTGTTTCTCTCCTTTTTTATTCCCCTCAAAGGTTAATTTTAAAAATTGACCCAGTGTTTAGAGTATAATACACCTAAACTACTTTTACTATTAAAGTGTTTCACCATCAGCTTAAATTTCTCAAGGTTTGTGTTTCTGTGCCTCAGCCTCAAATGTTCATTAAACTGTAACTAGTTTTGTCCATAGGCATACTGAGGATGGCAGCAAAACTATAAACTAATTAAGCCCATACATATTCAAAGGTTTATACATTAGTCTGTAATATTTCAAATTGAGGAAGGGATGGGAACATTCAAGGCACTGTGCTAAGAACTATACAAATACAATCTCATTTGATCTTCAAAACAACTTTGTGAGGGAAGTGCTATTATGACCCCCACGTGAGGAAACTGATGCAGACAGAAGTTAAGAGACTTGCTCAGAGGTTACACAGCTAGTAAGTATCTGAGGCTGGTTCTGAACTCAGGTCTTCCAGATTCCAGATTCAGCACATTTTAATTCATAGCTGTTCCAAATATTTCACTTACAGATGAAGCAAATGCTCTTAAGAGAGAAGGAAATAAGCATTTATTAAGTCCCTGCTATGTGCCAGTCATCATGCTAAACACTTTTAAAAAATTATCTCATTTATCCCTTGCAACAATCCTGGGAGATAGGCACTATTATTATCTCCATTTTATAATTGAGGAAACTGAGGCAGACAGAGGGTATGTCTTGCTCAAAGTTGTAGATTTAGTAACTGTCTAAAACTGGATTTGAACTCAGGTCTTCCTGACTCAAGGCCCAGAATCCTATCCAGTGCATCACTAGTTGCTCTGAAAGAATGTTAGACAGAACAGGAATTAAATGATATCCCCCCATACCTTATTGCCAAATACCTGGATGTAGCCATTGAGCCTTTCTTCTAAGAATCACCATCATTATTTAATACTTATTAAAATCTGGTTCTTTCTCACATGGGCTACCTAAGTACCTCTGTGGCCATAGCCAAGAAATAGGTAATCAAATTTTCCTCCCTAGTGTTCTCTCTTCTCACCAGCCTGGACTTTGATGAACAGGGAAATAATTTGATATCTTGAGTAGAAATAAGGCCAGAAAAAAACTTAGATATCATCTAATCCCCTGCCCTAATTTTATAGATGAGGAAACTAAAGTGTAGAAATGCTACCTCAGATACTAAACAGATTGATGACCTTGGGCAAGTCACTTAACTTCTCAGTTTCTTCATCTTTAAAATGGAGCTAAAATAGCACCTACCTCAATAGGGTTGCTGGGAGAATCATATAAGAGACTGAATTATGATAGATACACGACCTCTTGTTCCAGGCAAATTTTAGCATCTTTTTGACTAAAGTATATAATGATAGCACCTGCTTTAGGAATCATGTTAATCAGTTGTCATCATTTTGAGACATATATCTTCAATATCGCAGTTTGGCTTCTTTCAGTAACTCCAAATTTTCTCTTCTTCATTGCTCCATAATTCCCTTCCCCTCCTCTCTCTCTCTGTCTCTCTGTCTCTCTCTGTGATGATCTCTCTTTAGTCCAAAAATTTTGTTTTCATTTTGATTTTAATACAGGTCTTCTGACTCAACTTTCAATGTTATTTTCACTAAACCACACAAGTCAACTGAATTAGCAAAATGTAATCTAAATTATAACACCTTAAAGTTTACAAAGTGATTTACACATGTTATCTCATTTTATTTTCACAAAAACAGTATGGTCGATGCTGTTAATTTTTCCACTTAATAGATGAAGAAACTAAGGCTCAAAAAAATCTAGTCATAGATTAAAAAGGTCACCCTGCTTCAAAGTGTCAAAGGCAGAATTCAAACACAGCTCCTCCTGACTCCAAGACCAGTTTTCTTACCAACTATTTCATACTGCCTCTAATTTTTGAATGAGTTAATTTAATGAGGCAAAGGACTGGTAATCACACAGATTAACATAGAAATAGAAAACTTATAAACATGTAAATATTGTTTTAAAAATAAATTCTATAATTTGAGAATGCAATTTTTTAAACAAACCCTTAAATTTAATAAGCACATACATATACACAATGAAGGATAAGTTTCCATGTTAATCCTAATGCTAGATGCCAGGCCTAGAAATCCTAAATTTGGTGGCAAATAAAGAAAGAAGAGAGCCCACTAAGAGAACTAGGAAGCCTCTAGCTCTGTTTTTCTAATGGCTAATGGTAAGAAAATTCTTTAACAGAGCCCATGACCTCTAGACCAGAGACATGAAGGAATAAAGTTTTGCCTAGTTGTCCCCCACCCCACCCCACCAAGGTTTATAGCAAATAATTTAGCATCTAATAATGAAGACCCTCATATAGCTGATCAAAGATGAAAGTCACTGCCATCATTATCTTTATCTAGGTGCATTGATTTTGTTTGTGCAGAAAGATTACTTTGATATAAATGACCTTTTTATCCATGATTATTAGTTCAATTTCTTGTATGGTTAAGAACTTGCCCCTCTTCCCCCAGACATAGCTGTGAAAGGTACTAGATCTGGTTTTCTTCTTCTTTTTTTAATGGTTTTCCCTTAAATACTTAGGTTCTAAATCTATTTTGAGCTTATTGTGGTATTCCGTTTAACATATTATTCTAAACCTAAACTTTTTTCCCAACAGTTCTCAAATAAGGAGTTCTTTCCCAAATAATTTATATTCTCAGATTTTTAATATATTATTATTTTTAATAATAAATATTTTAATTAAAGTTTTGAGTTCCAAATTTTATCCCTCCTTCCCTCCCTCCATCCACTCCCTGAGGCAGTAATATAGGTTATACATGTGCAATTATATAAAACATTACCATATCAGTCATTTTGTATAAGAAAACTTGAATGAAAGAAAAAAAAGAAAGTGAAAAATAGCATGATTCAGTCTGTATTCAATCAATATCAGTTCTTTCTCTGGAGGTGGATAGTATGCTTCATCATTAGTCCTTTGGGATTGTCTTGGATCATTGTATTGCTGAGAATAGTTAAGTCATTCACAGTTCTTCATCAAACAATATTGCTGTCATTGTGTACAACATTCTCCTGGTTCTGCTCACTTTACTATATACATCAGTTCATATAAGTCTTTCCAGGCCTTTCTGAAATGATCCTGCTTGTTGTTTCTTACAGTATAATAATATTCCATCACCATCATATACCACAGCTTGTTTAGCCATCCCCCAGTTGATGGGCATTTCCTTTATTTCTAATTCTTAGCCACCACAAAAAAAAAAAAAGCTGCCAGAAATATTTTTGTACAAATAGGTGTTTTTCTTTTGGGGGGGGGATGTCTTTGGGATATAAACCTAGCAGTGATATTGCTGGATCAAAGGATATGCACAATTCTATAGCTCTTTGGACATAGTTCTAACTTGCTCTCCAGAATGTTTGGATCCATTCACAATTCCACCAACAGTGCTTTAGCATCCCAGTTTTCCCACATCCCCTCCAATGTCCAATCTTTTCCATTTTTGTTATATTTGCCACTCTGATGTGTGTGAGGTGATACTTCAGAGTTGTTTTGATTTGCATTTCTCTGATCAATAGTGATCTAAAGCATTTTTTTATATTATAAATAGCTTTGATTTCTTTGTCTGAAAATTGCCTGTTCATATCCTTTGACCATTTATCAATTGGGTAATGACTTGTACTTTTATAAATTTGACTCAATTCTCTAAATATCTGAGAAATTAGGCCTTTATCAGAGATACTTGTTTCAAAAATTCTTTCCCACTTTTCTACTTCCCTTATAATCTTGGTTACATTAGTTTTGTCTGTGCAAAAACTTTTTAGTTTTATATAATCAACATGATATATTTTACATTTTGTGTTGCTTTCTATATCTTCTTTAGTCCTAAATTCTTCCTCTGTCCATAAATCTGACATAAACTATTCCATGCTCTCTTAATTTGTTTATGGTATTGCCTTTTATGTGTAAATCATGTACCCATTTTGACCTTATTTTAGTATTTGGTATGAGATGTTGGTCTGTACCTAGTTTCTGCCATACTATTTTCCAGTTTTCCCAGTTGTTTTTGTCAAATAATTGGCTTTTGTTCCAAAAGTTTGGATCTTTGGACTTATCATATACTAGATCACTATAGTCATTTACTATAGTGTAATTTTTATCTATTCTATTCCACTGATCTACTTCTCTATTTTTTAGCCAGGATCAGATTGTTTTGATAATTACCACTTTATAATACAGCTTCAGATCTTGTACTGCTAGACCAACTTCTTTCACATTTTTCATTGATTCCTTTGATGTCCTTGAGCTTTCTTTCTTCCAGATTAATTTTATTATTTTTTTTGATTTATAAAATATTTTTGATAGTTTTATTGGTATAGCACTAAAGAAATAAACTAGCAGTTTTTAAAAATTATATTGGCTCAACCTACCCATGAGCAGTTAATATTTTTCCAATTGTTTAGATCTGACTTTATTTGTGTGAGAAGTGTTTTATTTTCTGGTCATATAGTTCCTGGGTTTTCCTTGAAAGGTAAACTCCCAAGTATTTTACACTGTCCACAATTATTTTAAATGGAATTTCTCTTTCTATATGTTGTTGCTGGATTTTGTTGGTAATATAGAGAAATGCTAATGATTTCTGTGGGTTGTTTTATATCTTGCAACTTTGCTAAAGTTGTTAATAATTTCAAATAGTTGGGTTTTTTTGTGTGAGGCAATGGGGGTTAAGTGACTTGCCCAGGGTCACATAGCTAGTAAGTGTCAAGTGGCTGAGGACATATTTGAACTCAGATCCTCCTGAAACCAGGGCCAGTGCTCTATCCATTGAGCCACCTAGCTGCCCCTCAAATAGTTTTGTAGTTGATTTGCTAGGATTTTCTAAGTATAACATCATATTGTCTGCAAAGAGTGATAGTTTTGTTTCCATATTAACTATTCTAATTTCTTTTTCTTCTCATTGCTACAGACAACATTTCTAGTATAATATTAAATAATAGAGGTGATAATGTGCATCCTTGCTTCACCCCTGATTGTATTTGGAAGGTTTCTAGTTTATCCCCATTACAGATAATGCTCTCTACTGGTTTTAGATAAATATTACTTATCATTTTAAGGTAAGCTCCATTTATTCCTATGCTTTCTAGTTATACATTGAATCACTGAGTTCGGTTGTTTCTGATTCTTCTTTACCTAGTATGTTTGACAATCCTTCTCTAATTTTTTAGTTATTATATTTTATTTAATGTGTTTTGTAAATGCTTTTTAAATTTTTAACCAGCACTAAATAGTTATGATGATAACTGCCTTACTGTATAATCTCCGTTCTGAAAATGCTATTCTTGCTTCATTCTTATATTTCTAAATTATTTCCCTGGAGATTCTAGACTTTTTGTTCCTCCAAATGAATTCTTAAAATTATTTTGTCTTGTATAAAGTTTCCCCCTGGCACTAGTATCTTCATTTTTATTATATTGTCAGTTCCTTGAGAGCATTTTTTTCCTAGTGCACAGGAAAATAATAGGCACATATTAAAATGCTTATTGATTAATTGATTCAGTCAGAAGAAGTTCTTCATTTCTTTAAGGAGTGTTTTGTAATTATAAGTCTTGAGGTTGTCTAGGTAGATGGACTCCCAGATATTTTTTGCATTTTGTAGTTATTTTGAATGGAACTTGCTGAAGGCTTTTGTTATGACTATTGTAAAGAGGATACTCCAGTGAGAGTTCAACAACAACAAAAAAGAGCAATGCTTTCAGGTGCAAAATAGACATTCCTTACCCTAAAAAGGGTGGGAGACTTGAATATAATAATTGCATTTGAAGAGGTCAAAAAACCAATAAATATTCCTACCTGGCATAAACTGCATTTACACTGTTGTCTCCAGACTCTCATCTATATAAGATTCTCAAAGAAGTTTGGAAAGTTAAAAAAACAAAACAAAACAAAACAAAAAAGACCGGTCACCCCAATGGAACAGAATTGCTTATGTAAGGAAGGGGCTTTGGATTGAGGAAGAATTTGTCAAAAGGTGTTGATGGGGAAAGGATGATTCATAATTACTCTTGTTGCTTTTGAATAAATGCTTCTGCTAAAGATCTGAGTCTAATATTAAGGGGGCCCACAAGTAGGGACTCATGAACTATTATTTGGGAGAATGGACAGTTATAGGGTTACCCCAAGAACCCTTAGGATCGTAACAGCAACCCCTCTGGGAGCACAACTGGCCTAGGATGTGAGTCGGGTGAGTGAGGAGAGTGTAAACAGTATATAGAAATGCTATTGATTGTTGTGGATTGGTTTTTTATTCTGCTTCATTAATAAAGTTATCATTTCAATTAATTTTTTCCTGGAGGTTTCTAAATAAACCATCATGTCATAGTTATAGTTTTGTCTCTTCTTTACCTATATGCGTGTCTGTAATTTACCTCTATTATCTTATTTCTATCTCTTGACTTTCTAGTCATGTCAAATAGCAACAGGGAAAGAAGACTTCTTGCTTTCTTCTTGCATTTATTGGGAAGGCGTCCAGTATTTTTCCATTTCAAATAATGCTAGATTTTGACTCCGTGTAGGTATGTGTTGTATGCATGCATGCATGTATATGTACATACATATGCGTGCACATGTATATAAATACTGTCAAGTCCTGAAATAAATCAAACTCATGAGTGGAGAAATAAGGCATCTTTAAGAATCAAGATAGGGGCAGCTAGGTGGTACAGTGGATAAAGCACTGGCCCTGGATTCAAGAGTACCTGAGTTCAAATCTGGCCTCAGACACTTAACACTTACTAGCTGTGTGACCCTGGGCAAGTCACTTAACCCCAATTGCCTTACCAAAAAAAAAAGGAATCAAGATAACAGGGTTGTGAGCCTGCAGCCCTGGGGTCAAATACAAGGATGTCCAAAAAGTAAACTTATAGAAAAAGTTTTTATACTTTTAGGAGGAAAGGGTTAAATGAGGTAGGGGAGCTTGATCATGAGACCCCACTTGCCCTTGGCAATCTGGGCAAGAATACCCATTTATTCTGGTTAATTTACCCTTCATGAGCTTGATGTAGAATGGTAAATAGTTGATCAGATTGATCATGAGGTATCCCAAAAGAATTATAAGACTCAGTGACTCAGTTTCCCAAGTTTTATTGAAAGACTGTGATGACCACAGGGAGAATACCAAAAAAATGGGAAAGGTATCTCAAATAGAAAAGGAAAGGAGGTTATATTTATAATCAGAAAATAATTGATCATCTCTTCATTATCCTAATCTCCACCTTAGGGAGGTACGGGCCTATCCTAATTCGAAATTCCTAGGGACTTAAGCCAACCCCAGAGGTGGGTACCTTTCTCCTTGGAGGTGAGTTTTGGGGGTTTACACTTCTTAAGGTGAACTTAAGGACAAATTTGGCCTTTTCTGCGCATGGTTCTAAAGACATGCTTAAATTTGTCAATCTCAGAGGGTCTCTGTGTTTATGGTATCTCTTTACTTAAAATCTGGTTTTTAGGTGTACTGTCATCTAGGAATGTTTTAAAAATTTTTTTTTTTTTGCAGGCAATGGGGGTTAAGTGACTTGCCCAGGGTCACACAGCTAGTAAGTGTCAAGTGTCTGAGACCGGATTTGAACTCAGGTACTCCTGAATCCAGGGCCAGTGCTTTAACCACTGTGCCATCTAGCTACCTCCCCCCCCCCCTTTAAATTTTTTTTTTTTTTTGCAGTCATCTAGGAATATTAATGGCTATTAATGGTTCCTGGTTACTGTCTTTGTTGATAGTAAGGGTTGAAAGGGACAAACCCTCTTGGTTACTGTAAGAACACAAACCTTAGTTTCTCTGTTAACCCTTTTAGATACTATTGATAGGTTTTCTGGGGCTTTATTTATTTATTTTTGTATGTGAGACAATTGGGGTTAAATGACTTGCCCAGGGTCACACAGTAAGTGTTAAGTATCCGAAGCTGGATTTGAACTTAGGTCCTCCTGACTTCAGGGCCAGTGCTCTATCCACTGCACCACCTAGTTGCCCCGATAGGTTATCTGTTAACTCTTTTAGCCTCCTCCATTAAGCTAACTTGTCATAAATCTCAATGAACAGGACAAGGGCATCAGGAGCTGAAATCCATCCAGCTCAAGCTAGGTTCATTTACAAGGTAAGATCCAAGGGTGAGGACTTAGAGTGTGGTTCAGCTCAACCTAATTGATAGTAAATATCTTAAGAATAGTAATGCAAGAACATTACTAGAATTCTAACATTATTAGGATTAAGAGGGAGTAGGGGCAGCTAGAGCACAGGCCCTGGAGTCAGGAGTACAAAAATCCAGCCTCAGACACTTAATACTTAACTAGCTGTGTGACCCTGGGCAAGTCACTTAACCCTAATTGCCTCACTAAAAAAAAAAAAAAGAGGGAGTGGCAGGTAATAGGTAATATTATATTTGATTTTCACAATTTTTCTGTCAATACACACACACACACACACACAGAGTTCTTGTTTTACATAACTGGGCCTTTCTGCAGACCTTTGCCTAATGTGATTTTTACATTATGAGAATTTGCCCCTATCTACTCACTTCACTTAGCCTATATAACAAAGGTATTCACAAAATAATGCCTTTATACAAGTCATAAAATGTACTAAAATGCAGACATGTTAAATACTGTACCATGATAATAAACACAATTTTGAAATAAAAAGTAAAGTTAATGATAAAGTATGCACAGTACAGTACAGTAAAGTAAACATGCAGTATGTTGTCCCTTCCCCATTCATTGCACTGCACTATCCTGTATCATTGGTGGTTGGCTGCATAACCATTTTTAATAAAGCTATTGAGGGATGTTTGGACAGTGGCTCTCTTTTTTTCCCCTCATATATGTGACAATAGTGTTATGGTAGTATTATGGGCCCCGGTTACCCCATAAGTTGTCTGGGGAGGTCAAGGAACTTTTTCCTTGAAACCCCAAGAGTTTTCCCCTGACATCAAATTGGTCTCTCCTTGAGCTCAACCAAAGGACAGACACACCCAAAAGAGATAAGTAGCACTGGATCAAACTGAGCAAGTTCCAGGACCACCACCCTACATTCCAGTCCTCCTCACCACCTGGATGAGGTAATCCTGTCAGGCGTGGCTGTACCGGGAGAGGACACAGAAACTGCCCACCAGCAGACTGCTGGGACCCACCAGGATGGAGTTAACACTCATCACCAGATTGCCAATGACCCAATCATCAAACTATACCAACCCACCACCAGAAGACCCCCAACCCATCAACCAATAAGGGACATTTTACCCACACCATCTTAGCCCTATAAAAGGGCGCTCCCCAAGCTAGTTGGGGAGGACAGCATTTTTTTTTCTCTAAAACCTTCCTCCCGGCCAGTTTCTCTTGTACCCCAATAAACCTGTTCTGTTATTCCTAAATAGGACTTGCTCGAAGTGTAATTCTTTACAGAGGAATCCTGAGGACTCAGGTGCTTTCTCCCCATATCAATAGGAAACAATATTATCCTCAACTCGTCTTTGAACTTTAAAAAATTTTGAAGTATTTGGATCCATCTTTTCAATCCAAGAAAAAAATTCCCTTAAATGATGAAATGTTTCTGCCAAATGTTTTGTTGTGAACTTTTTTTTTTTGGTTTAACCTCAGGTTCAGAAGCTTGTCTTTCTTCTTCTGCAATCTTTGAAGTTAGCAGCTTAATCAAACCCTCATTCGACAGTTCTTCTCCAAGAGACTCAATCAACACCTCCAATTCTTGTTCATGTCTGGCTCCAATTCTTGTGCTAATTTTACAATCTTGTTACTTCTTCAAACAGTTCATCTTTGTCAAATCCACAAAAATCAGGAAAGAACTGTGGGTACATTTCTCCCCAAGTTCTCATCATACATGTTTCTGTTACATCTTCCATACCGTAGCAATATTCCAGATTTAATGGTAAATATTATAGATCTTTCAGAAATTGTTATCTGCATCCAAAGCAGCAATTGCCTGGGCAAATACCTTGAAATTTAAAATCATTACTGATCCATTAGGTTTTAATAATGAGGTTATATTAGAGAGAAGGTAGACCACTTTTATATCTTCATTAAAATCATCCAGAAGGGAAGGATTGTCCAAAATCAGTGGAATCTTGAAAGGAATGCCATTATCATTACAAAACTTCTCAACTTTGAGAATGAGCAGTGCATAAAACATTGTTCAAAAGATGATAAAGGTTATCCATGCCTTAGAGTTAGCAAAAGTAATGTGTAGATAGTGTTGCCTTCCTGATTCCTTTCAGTGCTCTGGGATTTTTCTGAGTGGTGCATAAGAACATGTTTTAATTGGCAAGTCTCAGATGCATTCCCTCCAAGAAGAGTAACTCTATTTTTCAAAGCTTTATGCCCCAGCAAAATTTTTTTTCCTCCACTGAGATGACATGCTTTGATAAAATAGTCTGCTTTTGTCTACATTAAAGATTTGCTCTGGCAAGTAGGGACATTCATCTATTATTTTTTCAGGGACTCTGGGAACTTCTTTGCTGCTTCAATATCTGCACTAGCAATGTCTCCTGACACTTGTACATTATGAAATCCTGCATGATTTTAAAATTGTGTAGAGCAACCACTGCTTGCTGAAAATATCTGTGTTCCTTCAGGGTACTTTACCTTTAAATGTTCAAAGAGGCTTCAAACTTTGGCTTGAATTGTCATCAAACTTAAAGGAATATTCTTCTGTTTGGTCTTCTATCCACATAGTTAATAGTTTCTCCATCACTAGAATATCGCCTTCTCTTTGTTTCAATAGATAACATGACTTCACCCAATCACTGCTTTTTAAGCACACTCCTTTGTCTGGGCAGCATCCTTCACTATCTGTTCACAGTTGATACCACAAGACTAAGTTCATGTGCTATAGATGGCAATTTTTCTCCTCCTCCTTGTTTTCAAATTATTTTCATTTTCATTCCCAAGTCTATTGGCTTACATTTACAAGATGGTTCACTTTTCCTCTCAAAAGTGTGTTTGCTGCTAGCTATGGTGAAAAATAGAAGGATCTCTGTTGAATAGAGGGAGAGACATTATCATTCACTGTCTGTAGACCTGGGGGAACTGACTTAGAGATTCTTCTCAGCTTCCCACTACCATTTATACTGCCTGCATCAGACAGCATGCTTTGTGTAAGGACTTTTCATAATTTCTTTGGAACACAGATTTCTTTCAGAATTCTTTAGCTTGAGGGGAAAAACAATCCTCTTCTCAATAATTCTCAGAAACTCAGCAGCGATGTGACAAAGGCTCTTTTATTTCCTTCTCTGGAAAAGGAGGCATCCTAATGTGCAGCTAGTGGGTGCAAAGAAAAGGGGCTTGCAGGACCTGTTTTATACCCTAGTCCCTAACACAAATGGACCCTCCCCCTTTTCATCATTGGTCTGATTACTCAAGGGTTACAATCTATGCACAAAAACTAGCTAATTGGAACGAAGTATTCCCACCCCTCTTCCTTGTATGGGCATAACTTTGGAGTGGGCCTTATACTTCCTTATATGGACACAACTCCGGAGCAGACCTTATTGAGACCAGGACTCCTTGAACCATGTGATTTTGTTAGCCTGAGGGGGAGAAGGGGATCTGAGACCTTTGTCCTACAAACAGGTCTGGAGGAGTATGATTGACTGTTATATCCTCATTGAGAGGAGACAACTACCCATTTTCTCACATTTAGTAAAGTCAAATTTGTGTGATGCAAATTTACATAAAGGATGAATTTATATATACACACATACCTGTATCATATTAAAAATTATACTCTTGTATTTATGCTTTGTAGGATAAATGTACTGTGGCAAAGATTGTTTCTGTATCTATTGGTATAACCATGTGGTTTTGATTATTTTGTATTTAAATAAGATTAATTATAGCAATTGTTTTCCTAATGATCTTTTTTCCCTCATAAATCCAATTTTATAATAATGAATCATTTTTGGAAAATGTTGCTTTATTCTTTGTGCTAGGATTTGATATAAATTTTTAAAATAGGTATTCATATGGATTATTTAATTTATAGTTCTTTTTCTTTGCTCCATTCACCCTCAATTTAGGTATTAGGACTATATTTGTCTCAAAAAAGCACTAAAGTACTTTCTCACTTTTTTGAGAATAATTTACATACTAAATGTATTCATTGTTCTTTAAACATTTGACAGAATTCATCAGTAAATCCATGTAGACCAAGTCTTTTTTCTCCTCCTTTTGGTAGTTCTAAGAATTTCAATTTCTTTTCCTAAAATGGAATTATTTAGGATTTCTATGTATTCTTTGTTAATTTGTGTATTTTATATAGAACACATGATATATATGCAATTTACATATGTTTGATAATCCTCCATTTCTTTTAAACTCTGAGTTTTGCTGACTTATGACTACATAATGGTTCTGATATTTCTTTTTGTTTCTTTTCTGTTAGTTGTGATTTCACCTAGTTCATTCTTTGTTTGGGTGATTTCATTTTCCTCTCATTGAAAGTGTTATGTAAATGTAAGCTGTTTTTCTGATATGTATCTTGTAAAGTGGAGTTGAGGAGAAATGTGGAGTTAAGGAGACATGGGTAGTTGGTGTTTTGCTGAGACACCTAGAAGGAAATGATTAATAATCAACTTTGAAAGGTTTTAAAGCAACTCCTTCCATGAGCCAAAAGGAGGCCCCCTCTATCTTTCGTTAAATAGTGATCAGCAGCTCATTATTAAAACAAAATAAAATCAAACAAACAAACCTTATTAGACAGCCTGTGGCCTGCTATATTGCCTTCTTAGCAGCCTCTTAATAAAGTACATCTTTTTTCTAACAGGCTCCTCTGATTTGGGGGGAAGTCTTTATCTTCCTTTTCTTCCTGATTTGGAAACCTGTAATAGATGCTGGTGATGTAGTAGAAATTGGTGATGGTGGGGGTCCTTAGGCATTCCTCTTGAAAGAGGCACACCCTCTGGTACACAAATCCAATTAGAATAAAATAATCTTTTATTTAGGTGCTAGAGGAAGGAGACCAAGAGAGAGAGAAGTCAAGAACTTCTCTCAGGGGTAGATGGTTCAGAGACATTCTCTAGATACCTATCTCCTTGAACAGGAGAAAGGCAAAAGCTTTTATAGATAGTAGATGGGGTGACTGGAAGGAGTCACCACCTGACAATGGAAAATTCCCTTTGGGGGTGGGGTGGTAGTCCTGACTTTTGGAGTTATCTCTGTCCCCTAGTGCCAATCAGGCAGCAGCCATGCCTAATGGGCTTATCTCCCTTACTTGTTAGGTGGGTGTGTCCACTCTAATAGCTTAGCTTGTCAAGGAGAGTTTCCCCAGACCCATATCCTTTAGTTTAGCTGGCCAGTTTAAATTTTAATAGTACCAAATTCCTTGATATGTTCCAACCACAACTTACCTATGTTCTTTCCTATTCTATGTTTCAATCAGCAGTCATCATGATAAGCTCTAATTAATACATCGGGCAGCTGTGGTTCTAAAAGTAGGTCCCCAGTTTTCTGGGGAGTTGGGAGGAGTGCAAGAAATTTGAGGAATCAAGGGACTATAGCAAACCTCTTGTTGGCAGAGTTCTTCAATCAGCTTAGATGCAGCAAATCTGTTCTTGAAAAAAAAATAGATCATGTCTCCAAGCTGAAGTTGTCTCCTGCGTGTTCTAGATTTCAGGGATCCTGAATTTCAACACTAGTTAGTCCTTGTGCCTAAGCCTAATGATCCCTCAGTTCAAATAGCTATGAATTATTAAGGTCAGTTAATTAACACATTTTTCTTCTGTGGAGGTAATTAGATGAATAGCACATTTGCCCTTTTTTTCAGATCCCCTGGCTGTGGCTTGGGGTTGAATAGAGGCAGGCAGCATATTGTGGTACAGATGCTAATGGGGAACATTATTTTTCTGTTCCCATTTGGTTTCTGAAGCATCATTTGGTAACTGAAGACAGTTTTTACTGGGGAGGGGTGGAAATGGAATTTGGAAGAGAGGTGGTGGAGGGAGGGCAATGAACTCCATGCCTACGTTCCATGGCCGTTCAGAAGTCCTTTCTAAGCATTCATTATTCATTAGTCACTTCATCTAATTTTAGGCTTCATATTTTGCAATTTTCTGCTTTGCCTTCAAAAATCACCACATCATTTATGCAAAGGTTATCCTAATTACACTTATTTGTGTGACTACTTCAAGGCCATTTCCTCTCCACACACATTGTGCCTACACCAGAATATTGCTAGAATTCAAAAGTTATTTCATTTAAAGCATATTTATCAGTGAAGAGTGCTGGTGAAGCAGTATCTTATTTGCAAGTGCTTTGGGTAAAGAAGATGGCAGTTTCAATACACAAAGAGCTATCCTTTGCTTTTCTGAGAGCCTGCTCAAGTGCCACCTTGTACCTTAAGCAGCCTTAAACTCTAGTCACTGCCTACATTAATGAGATGTTTCCCAGATCATGTAAACCTTCCTAGTCAATTCAGGTAAACATGACAAGTGATCCTGGTGGCATTGGGATGTTGTGATGTTAGGCCAGGATCCTGAACAAACCTAGCTTCAGTTTCCTTAGGCTGTTTGTTGCCTATCAAAGAAATCACCACTCCTCTTCCTCCTCAAGTGTAGAAAACCCAGCATTTCTGAGAATGTCAGAATGTAAAAATAACCAGGATTTTTGCTGTAGCCAAGTCCTCATCACAAAGACAGGGATGTAGAACAAAATGAAGGCATAGCCTCTGCCAGGTTCACATAGTCTTTTTGGGTTTTGCCCCTAAGTTCATTCACATGCTATTCAGAAAACCCTCACAGGTCCAGACCCTATACAGCTTCCGGGAGGTTTTGTTGGGTAGAGTCTCCTAAATGTTTTAAGGGATAGCTTACAAGAAGTCATTTAACAGGGAATTGTCTAATTCTGAATTACAGAGTTGTCTGGGTCCATTGACTTAAAGACATTATGGAAAAAAAGGAAGACAGGCTTAATCTTAGCCTGAGGACTTCTCATGGTCTTTGCTCATTTCTTGGCAAGGTGTAGTGGATCTTAGACTAAGGCAATGCACTACAAGTGGACATTAGATTCCCTTTGCCTGGGAGAAACCACTTGTACTCCCGCAAATGGCAAGTTAAAAACTCCTGAAGAGGCTGACTAGCTGAAGCCCAGCAGATGGTAGCAGAGAGCAGCTTGACACTTATGGGAGATGATGTAATACCTAGCAGAGATAACATGACACCTAGCAAAGAAAAGAGATGCAGACAAAAGAGATCCAACAAAACCTCCCAGAAATTATATAGTCTTCGTCTATGAGGCCCTTCTGAATAGCACGTAAATAAATTCAGAGGCAAAACCAAAAAGGCTTCATGAGCCTGGCGGGATTATGCCTTTGCTTTTTGTTTTGTTTTGTTTTGAATATGTTTTATGCCCAGCAGAAGACAATATGATATCACCAGAGGCCCCCAAACTCTGCAGAATATGTGGCCATGAGAAAGTTATCTTACCCATCAGTGCCCTCAGGGAGCTCACTAACTTTAGATACTAATCGGGACTACTAGAGAGTATCACTAACCAAGAGTACCCTAAATGAATGAAATCAAATATCTAGTCCAAAAACTCCCCAAATTTTCTGTGCTGCATAATAGATGAAAATTAATGTCTTGGGTTCTTCTTAAGTAAAAAAGGAATTTAAAAATGTTTTTGGTTAAATTTCTTGGTAAATTTACATGCATGCATAAAAATATGTATTAATAGTCTTGTTCACTGAGGGAATTGAGGGGTTTAGAATAGCAAGTGGTAGTGGAAATTGAGTGAACTACACTGACTCCATCTTGTGACTCAGTTCTGGAGCTAGCTCAATTTCCTTTCTATTCAATTATGTGTCCGGTCCGATTTCTGTCTTGTGACAATTCTGGGAAGTATAACAAAACCTTGCTGCCCTGTTTAAACCTAGTCCTGCATGGGTGGGAAGCTAAACCACTTCTACCTACTGCTTAACTAAGGATCCAGGTTATGCTGAACAGCAAACTGGTCAGATACAAAGATTCATTAATCTTTTTTTGTTTGCAAATAGTTGCAAGGAGTTTTCTCACAATTATACATCTGAAGCAACTTATCAAGCAACCCACCTATCTTACTGGCCCTATACTGGTCAATTAGTTATTGTTTCTATGTTCCTTTTAATGAATATAGACACTATGGGGGAGTAGAACATCTCTATTTCTGATTTCAGGGAATTATATCTATTGATTCTCCCCCTGCCAACTTGGAAAGTCCCTAATCTTTTCTCCAATTAGAAATTAGATCACCTGATTTTGTATCCTGGTCAATTGTTTTCTTTTAATTTTTTTGGTCTTATTTGATTAATTGTTCTTAATTTATAAAGTCTGTCTACCCCTGTATTCTGGATCTAGAGCCAAAGCTGAGGAGACTTTGTCCTGGTTTGTTGAGCAATTGTCATGTATTGCTTAATAAATCAATATGCTCAGAAGCTCAAACCTTTGTTTCTTCATCATTTCCTCTTTCACTTGTTACATCATAGATACAGATATAGTTTCTCTTTAAGATGTTAAATTTTAACTATATCAAATCTCATTATTCTTTTTTTTCTGGGTGGGCCAATCCATTTAATTTGAGTTACAATAAAAAACCAAGGTAATGAGATTCTGCAGCACTTTTTAAAAATTTACTGTATTTTATTTTAAACTTAAGAAATAATACAAACATTTCCATAACATAGTAGAATAGAAAAAAAGATGATTGCATGCAAAACTACAAATTGATTGTATACAACTTGATATTCATCTTAAATATATAATAGTTATCATAACTTTATTTTTTTAACTTTTTTTATTTCCTCCCCCAGAGATGGCTACCATTAGATAGACAGACAGACAGACAGACAGACAGACACACACACACACACATTCTATACATACTTTTGTTTTTTGACGGGGCAATGAAGGTTAAATGACTTGCTTAGGGTCACACAGTTACTAAGTGTCTAGTGTCTGAAGCCATATTTGAACTCAGGTCCTCCTGAATCCAGGGCTGGTGCTTTTATCTACTCACCACCTAGCTGCCACTCTATACATACTTTTATCAATTCTTTCTCTGGATGCAGATACCATCTTCCTTCATACATTCTTTGTAGTTAATTTGGGTATTTATAATAGTCAAAATGACTTAGTCACTTAAAGTTTTTCTTAAAATAATATTGCTGTTACTGTATACAATGTTCTCTTTGTTCTGCTCATTTCACTCTTCATTATTTCATGCAAGTCTATCCATGTTTTTCTAACATCATCAAGCTCATCATATCTTATAGCATAGTAGTATTCCATCATGATCATATACCATAACTCGTTTAGCCATTGCCCAATTGACAGACATCCCTGCAGTTTCCAGTTCTTTGCCACCACAAAGAGAGCTGCTATAAATATTTTAGAACATATAGTTTCTTTTCCTTTTCCCTTAATCATCTTTGGAAACAGACCTAGTAGTGTTATAACTGGGTTAAAGGGTATAATAGGCAGTTTATTTGTTTGTTTGTTTTTAGGGCAATGGGGGTTAAGTGACTAGCCCAGGGTCACACTAGTAAGTGTCAAGTGTCTGAGGTCAAATTTGAACTCAGGTCCTCCTAAATCCAGGGCCGGTATTTTATCCACTGCGCCACCTAGCTGCCCCTGTATAGGCAGTTTAAAAATTCTTTGGGAACAATCCCAGATTGTTCTCCAAAAAGGTTGTATTAGTTGACAGTTCCACCAACAGTGAATTAGTGCCCAATTTTTCCACATCTCCTTCCACATTTGTCACTTTCTCCTTCAGTCATTTTAGCCAATCTGATAGGTGTAAAATTATATCTCAACATTCTTTTAATTTGCATTTCCCTAATCAATAATGATTTAGAGCATTTTTATATGACTACAAATTGTCTTGATTTCTTCATCAGAAAACTGCCTGTTCACTTTGATCATTTATTAATTGGGGAATGACTCATTCATATAGATTTGACAAAGTTCCTTATTTATTTGAGATATGAGACCTTTATTTGAGAAAATGTCTATAAATTTCATCCCAATTTTCTGCTTTCCTTCTGATCTTGGTGACATTTGTTTTATTTGTACAAAATCTTTTTATTGTTTTGTGGGGCAATGAGGGTTAAGTGCCCAGGGTCACGCAGCTAGTAAGTGTCAAGTGTCTGAGGCCACATTTGAACTCAGGTCCTCCTGAATCCAGGGCCAGTACTTTGTCCACTATGCCACCTAGATGCCCCCAACACCTTTTTAATTTAATGTAGTTGAAATTATCCATTTTATATAAAACTTTGTTCTCTATATCTTGTTTATTAATAAAGTGTTCACCTATCCATAAGTAATCTGATAAGTAATGTTCCATGTTCTTTTAATTTTTTTGTAATATCTCTCTATGTCTAAGTCATGTATCCATTTTTTTTTAACCTTATCTTGGTAAATGGTATAATATATTGGCCTATGCCCAGCTTCTGCCATACCATTTTCCGGTTTTCCCAACAATTTTTACCAAATAATGAATTTTTATCCCAAAATGTTAAATTTTTATACTTGTCAACTACAAGGTTGTTATGTTTATTTGCTGCTGTAAATTGTATGTCTACTCTGTTCCATTGCTCTACCTTTCTATTTCTTAGCCTGTACCAGAAAGTTTTGATAATTACTGCCTTATAGTTTAAGATCTGGTACTGCTAAACCTTCTTCCTTTACATTTTTTTCATTAGTTCCTTTGATATTCTTGACTTTTTATTCTTCTAAATGAATTATTATTAATTTTTATAGTTTACTAAAATAATTTTTTTGTAATTTAATTGGGATGACATTGAACATATAAATTAGTTTGAATAACATTGTCATGCTTATTATATTGGCCCTGTCTACCCATGAACAATTAATATTTTTCCAATTATTTAAATCTGATTTTATTTGTAGAAAATTTTTTTATAATTTTGTTTATATAGTTCCTGGGTTTGTTTTGGCCGGTGTACTCCCAGGTATTTTATATTGTCTAGAGTTCTTTTAAATGGAGTATCTTTTCTTCCAGTATTTTGTTTGCGATATATAGGAATGCTAATGATTTATGTGGATTTACTTTATGTCCTGTTACTTTGCTAATATTAATTTTTTCAATTACCTTTTTAGTTGAATATTTGAGGTTTTCCAAGTATATAATCACATCTGTAAAAAGATGGTTTTATTACTTCATTTACTATTCTGATTCCTTCTATTTCTTTTTCTTCTCTTATTGTTAGGATTTCCAATACAATATTGAATAATATTGGTGGAAGTGGACATGCTTGTTTCACTCCTGATCTTGCTGGAAAGGATTCTAGTTTATCCCCAATACAAAAAAATGCTTGTTCATGGTTTTAGATAAAGGTTTGTTATCAATTTAAGAAAAGAAAATCCATTTATACCTACACTTTCAGGTGTGTGTTTTTTTTAATAGAAATGTGTGTTGTACTTTCTCAAAAGCCTTTTCTGCATCTGTTTATTACCATTTTTTGGTTACTCTTATTAACAATTATGTTAAGTTTTCCTTATGTTAAATCATACCTGCATTCCTGGTATAAATCTTACTCGGTTACAGTGTATAATCTTTGTAATTTATTGTTATAATCTTTTGGCTAATATTTTATTTAGAATTTTTGTATCCATATTCATTAATGAAATTGGTTTCTAATTTTCTTTCTCTGTTTTCACTTTTCTTGGTTTAGGTATCAGTATCATATTGTTCCATAAAAGAAGTTTGGTAGGACCCTTTCTTTGCCTTTTATTCCAAATAATTTATTTAATATTGGAATTAATTGGCCTCTGAATGCTTGCTAGAATTCACTTGTAAATCCATCTGATCATGGTACTTTTTTCTTAGGAAGCACATATATGGCTTGCTAAATTTCTATTTCTAAAATAGATATATTTTGATATTCTATTTCATCTTCTGTTAATCTAGGCAGTTTATATTTTTGTCAATATTCTATTTCGCTTAAATTATTAAATTTATTGGCATATAATCTAGTAAAATAACTCCTTATAATTTCATTAGTGGTATATTCACCCCTTTACGTTTTAATACTAGTGATTTAGTTTTCTTCTCTATTTTTTTTTTTGTTTTTGGTTGGGCAATGAGGGTTAAGTGACTTGCCCAAGGTCACAGAGCTTGTAAGTGTCAAGTGTCTGAGGCTAGATTTGAACTCAGGTCCTCCTGACTCCAGGGCCGGTACTCTATCCACTGTGCCACCTAGCTGTCCCTCTTCTCTCTTTTTAATCATATTAACAAATGATTTCTCTATTTTATTGCTTTTTAAAATAAAACCAACTCCTAGTTTTATTATTCATTCAATTTTATTAATCAAACCTTTAATTTTTAGGATTTCCAAATTAGTGTTTAATTAGGGATTTTTAGGGTTTTTTTTCTAGTTTTTAAAAAATTGCATATCCAAATCATTGATTTCTCTTTCTCTATGTTATTGATGTAAGCATTTAGAGATATAAATTCTTTTCAACAAACCAGCACTTTCCTATCTTCCATGCTGCCCCTGGGAATAATATTCTGTGTCAACGCAATAGTTCTTGGTTATACTTTTTTTAAAAAAGATGGCATCACATGTGATTATTACCAAATGGCTATCAGATACCCCATAGATACCTCAATGTTCTCAAAACAGAACTCATGATCTTTTCCCCCAAATGCCAAATCTTCTTCGTCTTCTTTTTTTTTTTTTTTCAAATCTTCTAAACTTCCCTATTACTATCAAGGGTAATGCCATCATCCCAGTCACTCAGATACACAGCCTGGGTATCATCCTGAAATTCTCATTCTCACTCACTCCATATTTTGAATCAATTGTCAACTCTTATTATTTCTACGTGCCCAACATCTATTGTATGCCTCCCCTTCTCTCTACTCACACAACCTAGTTTAGACCCTCATCAGTTCTTGCAATAACTTCCTAATTGAGCTCCTTGTCTCAAACTTCCTACTCTAACCATCCTCGACACAGCTGCCAAAATTATTTTCCTAAATCCAAGGTCTTGCTATGTCACCTTCTCTACTCAAAACAAAAAAAAAGAAAAACTCTAAGGTCTCCTACTACCTCTAGGATCAAATATAAATTCCTCTAGCATTAAAAGCTCTTCACAACCTAGGCCCAATCCTACCTTTCCAAGATTATTATATATATTATTCCCCTTCATATATTCTATGGTACATCCAAGTTGGCCTTGCCATTCCTCATGACATTCTGTCACATCTCCTTGCCTTTTAACTGGCTGACCTCCATGCTAGGAATGCACTCCCTCTTTACTGCACTCTCTTGGAATCCATAGTTTTCTTCAAAACTCAACTCAAGGGGGGCAGCTAGGTAGTGCAGTGGATAAAGCACCTGCCCCGGATTCAGGAGGACCTGAGTTCAAATCTGGATTCAGACACTTGATGCTTACTAACTGTGTGACCTAGGGCAAGTTACTCAACCCTCATTGCCCCACAAAAAGAAAAAAAACAACAAAAAACTCAACTCAAGCATCACCTTCTGCATGAGGACTTTCCCGATTACCCCAGCTAATAATGTCTTCCGTTCCATATACCTACATATGTACATATTATCTCCTCCTTTTAGAATGTTAGCTTTTTTCTTTTTTTTTTTTTGTGGGGCAACGAGGGTTAAGTGACTTGCCCAGGGTCACACAGCTAGTAAGTGTCAAGTGTCTGAGGTCACATTTGAACTCAGGACCTCTTGAATCCAGGGTCAGTGCTTTATCCACTGCAGAATGTTAGCTTTTTAAAAACAGAGACTTGTCTTTGTACTCTCAAGACTTATTATAGCACCTGGTAGATGCTTAATAAATACTTGTTGATTAATTGATTATGATGAGGAATTCACCCTCTCCTGTAATGGAGTCTCCCCTACCCCCTCATTTTTTTAGAGTTGGAAGGGATTTTGAAGATCATAGTACTATATTCTCATCTTCATCCTTTAAAAATGCTTTATTTTGATATTGACATCTTTTCTCACTCCATGAGAATTATTTTAAAAAAGTAACAATTTTAGTTCCTCCTGATTAAGTCCTCTCTTGTAACAAAGAAAAACAACTAAGCAAAACAAAACAAAACCCAAACCTCAAGTAGTGACTGTCTTACACTAGGTAGAACATCTTTTCCTAATAGTCACAAAGTCATTATGCCATGCTAAGGAGATATGTTTCATTATCTGTTCTCTAGGATCATTACTGCTTTTTCAGTTAGACTCTGGCTTCTTTTAGTGAGGTTTTCATTTACCTCGTTGCAGTCAAGGTATATAATATTCTTTGGTGGTCTGCTTATTTCACTCTGAATCAGTTTATACAAATCTTCCCCACGTTTCTACAAAGCCCTAATACCTGTCATTTCTTGATATACAATAAGAATACACAATATAGATATTACATTTTTTTTTCAGTCATTTAGTGGAAACCCATTTTGTTTTTATTTCTGGGTTGTTTTGGACCTCAGTCACTGGGAAAATGTGTATCTGAGCTAGAGCTTAAAAAAGGATTTCAATTGGCAGAAAAGGTGGAAGGAGTCCATCCCAGGCTTGGGGGATGGCCTTTGCAAATGTACAGTCATCTAAGAGCTTAGTGTTAGCAGTATAGTCAGAGAAGTCCCTCACTCAGTCAGTAAATACACATTTATTAAGTGTCTACTGTGGGGACCAATTTTTAATTGGGGAGTGCTAGCTAAGTGGCTCGCCGCAATATTGGGGCAAGGAAGGAGACTGGCAGCCTCCCTCAAAACAGAACAAGATTTATTTTAACAAGAACGAACTTAAAAAAAACAAAACACAAACAGGATCAGTAGGATCAAGGGAAAGGAAATAAAATGGAGAAAGGGAAATTATAATACCTGAAAAAATACCACCGCCCAGGAATCAGCTGAAAATACGCAGCAGAATGCCTGTCGCTTTCCAGTTCCACCTAGAATGCCCAATTCTCCTCCTCCAAACCTAGTAACACCCCACCCAGCCCCAGTCAATGGGATAGCCACTCTGACAGTCATATGACTGCCCTCACTAGGCTTCCAATCATTATAATTTTGCCAGGCCCATGTAGGCATCGGCAAGTGGTGATGACGTGAGGTGCCAGAGCCCTGGCAATGGCTACAACCAGTGGGTGGAGCACCGTGCGGTTTGCAGAGCCCCAGGCCAGTGAGTGCTGAGGCATAAAAACCTCAAATAACAATTAATTCTTTACACTACTAAGGCAAAAGACAGTTCCTGCCCAGAAAAAGCCCACAATCTAATACGGGAGATAACAAGCAAATGCATATGTACAAATAAGCTGTGCACAGGATAAATAGGATAAATTAATAGAGGGAAGGCACTATATTTAGGAGGGATTAGGAAAGGCTTCCAGGAGAAGGTAGGATTTTAGTTGGGACTTTAAGGAGGTCAGGGAAGCCAGGAGGCAGAGATGAGTAGGGAGATTATTCCAAGCTTGGGGGCCAGACAGAAAATTCTAAGACCTGAGAGATGAAGTGTCTTGTTTGTCTTTAAGTAATTGTCATTTCTTGGCAAGCTTCGTACATTCCATTTATAATTGTATTAATTTTCCAGAAGACTATTAAAATTAATTAAACTATAATTTATTATTACAGTGGAAAGAACAATGGATTTGGAATCAGAGGTGCTGAGTTTGAATGGATGCTACCTGTGTGACCTTGGGCAAGTTATTTAACCTCTCTGGACTTCTGAACAAAACTCTCTTCTCTGGAGGGTGTTCCCTTACATGCATTGTTTTCAGCATTTGTGTGGTAGGACTGTCTCACACTGTGAACTCTTTGAGGGCAGGGACTGGTTTTCAGTTTTTTTCTTTTTTGCCTTTTTGTATCTCCAGCACTTAGTACAGTGCGTTATAAATGCTTGCTAACTTGTCTTTTGTCTTTGTATCTCCAGTGCCTATCACAATGCCTAGCACATAGCTGGAGATGAATAAATGCTTTTTCACTCATTCACTCATCTATAAAGTGAGAGGATTAGACTAGATGACCTCTCAGGTATCTTCCAACTCTAAATCTATAATTTTATGGTTCTCTTATTGGTCTTAAACATTAAGACAATGAAGATTATGTTACACATATATGCATGTTTACATACATACATACATACATATACACACATATATGTATGGGCATCTAGGTGGTGCAGTGGATAGAGGCCTGGGTCTGGAGTCAGTGAATTCAAATCTAGCCTCAGACATTTACTAAGCTGTGTGACCTTGGCCAAGTCACTTAACCCTGTTTGCCCTAGTTTCCTTATCTGTAAAATGAGCTGGAGAAGGAAATGTCAAACCACTAGTAATTCCACCAAGAAAATTCCAAGTGGGGGCCAAGAAGAGTTGGGCATAACCGAAAATGAGCTGAATAATGATATATATTCAATACTTATAATTTGAGAAATTGAGACAGAGGAAAGGAGGGAGAAAGAGAGGGAGACAGAGAAAAAGAGAAGCAAAAACCCAATACTTCTGCTCCATGACTCAGAAATAATAATTAAAAAAGAAATCAAAGCTAGATGCAATTTATGTTCAGACAAGTCAGAGAGGTAGCTTAATAATTCTAGAGCAGAATCTAATATTTAATATAGCATGAAAATCTGTCAAATGTATTTATTATTTCAACAAATTTCCCTCTGATAACTGTATTTCAAGGTTCAAAATTTCACAAATTTCTCATCGTATCTTTTAAATGAGTGATTAAAAGAAAAGAAGCAGATTCTCACAGGTTTACACAAAAGCAACTTAGAGCCCTATCAGTTTGTTTCCTTGCTACCATGAAGCTAATTTGAATAATCCATTTTTATAGTTTAATAGTTCTCGAGTTTTGATCCTACCATGCAAGTAGAGGATTAAAACCACCTGTGTACTCATTACATAGGAAATGCCTGTGATTATTTTCCAACTTCAACTTGTCACTGAGGCCCCTTCACTTTAAAAGGCAATCCCCTATTGTCAGGCTAGGATCAGCTCCTTTAGGCCAGTTGCTTAAAGTGAATGATTGCAGTGAGTGCTTGTGACTGTTTTGAAGAGTGGGTGAAAAAGATTTGCAATTATTTACTATCTCTTCTGTTTCATACTTGACTTCCTTATGGACCATGGACTAAAAGCTGGCAGATGTTAGAGTTTGAATGTTGTAATCAGTGGCTCAAAACTGCAGCTCTATGTTAACCTGAACCATTTTCATTCTTGAGGACTTCTAAATATCTCAATATCATACATTGCACTTGAGACTCAACAAGGTCCCTGTTCTGGACATCAGAATTTGGCTTATGTCTCTAAAAGCCAGCAGCTTCCATGCAAATTCTTAGGATTAAGTATAAAAACTAACTATAGACCAGCTTTAATTAAAGCCAATAAAAATGCAAAGGACTTGCACCTGAGTCTATAATTAGTCAAGACAAATCTCTTTTCTTCTATGGTAACCTATGCCTTCTTTGGGAGGGCCTAATAAAGTCCTCCAGTCTCATAGTACTTTTTGTCCTACAAAGCAAAAGAATTAGATTTGTTAGAAGGTTATGTAAACTTCCTTTTCTTCTGGTAGATTCCGATGTCCCCCAAAGAGCATACAGTGCTCCAGATTGTTTGTTTTACACTGGATGCCCTCCCTTACCCCCATTACAAGTAGAAAGAACTCAAGATTGCTAAAGTATCCTACTATGTGATAGGCATTGTGATAGGCACTAGTAACCTCCCCTGTTCCCCTGCCCATGAGTCAGGTTTTGTGTTTCCATTTGGCACTAGTTCTTTCTCTTCTCTGGGGTTACATGCTTCCTTGTGGATAATTAAGTTCATGTGTGTTTAGCTTCTCTCCTATTTTTTTTTTCCTGCCTGGCCCTGCCTCTGTGTCTGATTTCCATTTTCAAGGTCAAACTCAAGGGTACAGCTCAGGTATGTAATCTAACACCTCAAACTGATCAGTTCCTGACTACTTTTAGATTTCTACTCTATTACCCTTCTCCCATTAGATATTCCTCTTATCCCTGAAGTCTCCTCCTTACCATTTGGTAAGTTCTTCTTCACAACCTCCACTTAAGTAAATACTTGCATCCAATCATGCTCGCCTCTAACCTATTTCACCCTTGACTCTCCAGGATTCTTTTCTACCTTGCCCAGTTGTATACCTTTTTCTTCTGCTTTTTCACCATGTTCCCCAGTCCCTTTAAGCTTCCCTTTCTATGGTATCTTCCCATTAGAATTTAAGCTCCTTGAGGCAGGGACTGTAGTATTAAACATTGTGCCTGGCATAAAGTAAGTCTTAATAAATGCCTTATCTAATATAATTATAAGTTTGAGTCTGTGCAAGAGCAAAGGCCATTATTAGTGTATGTAAGACTTTGGGGATGGAAAATTCATGCCTTATCTAGGGTATTCACAGTTTATCTTTGAGAGAGAGAAGGGGATTCTCCAGGTCCACCTGGGGCATGCTGGGTAAGTCAGTCAATCAACAGACATTTAATATTAAGTAGCTTCTATGTGTCAGGCACCATTCCAAGAGCTGGCAAGTGGTTGTGTCTGGTTGCTCAATAATTACCTTCTTTAAATAATCTGTGGTTGATTTTCATTATTTTCTTCTACTACTTTATGCCCTTCTAAAAGGGGGCAGTAACAAGATTAAAGTTGGTAATATTATACCTCAAAGTTAAAAAAAAAACCCACCAGTATTTCCCAACTGTTACTTCATAGAATGGTGCCAATCTACAGAAAATGTGTACTGGTCCCCCAAACTTTTACCATTGAATGTCCTCACTCCTATCTTAAAAACTTAACCAGTTTCTTTTTATCTTCCTCTTCCCATCCTGCTGCTGTCATCTTCTTAGCAATAAGGCCTAACTCAAGCCAGGCAACTCTGAGAGACATTAAGCTAAGGCTGCAGTGAGCAAATGAATCCACAGTAGAGAATTTAGAGTTGTTGCTGGTTTTCAGTATAATTTGTATTGGGAAACATTAGTCAAAAGTATTTTTCTTTAATCTTAATCATTGAACTCTATTCATCTTATCCCTTCTCCCTTCCCTTATTTCCTTTTCCTGTTTCTTCCTTCCTTCCTTCCTTCCTTCCTTCCTTCCTTCCTTCCTTCCTTCCTTCCTTCCTTCCTTCCTTCCTTCCTTCCTTCCTTCCTTCTTTCCTCTCTCTTTATTTCCCCATAAAGGTCTATGCTAAAGACTTAAGGACTAAAGGTAAGATTTATTTAGATTGGTTTTTGTGGGTACTTCTTTAAACAGTGCATAGTACAACCCATCTGTACTTTCTCCTCTTGCATAACTTGTATACTTATGCTCCTATAAATCCTGCACATGTGATCTGCCCAACATTATGAGGGTCCTCCTAAAATGTTCTTGATGCTGCCTGGATACAAAGAGTCTGTGTTGTCCATTGTTTATTGCTTGTTCTCATTATGTGACCAGCCTACCTCCTGGATAACACACTAATCTTCCTGAACCATTATTAGTTGGTAATATTGCAGCAATTTGAATAGTCATATCTACCATATATCTCTCCATTGAGTTTTTATTCCATAGTGAGTAAATTTCTCTTCATCCAAAACCTTTTTTCCTCATGCTTCTTCCATCTACTTCCCTTCACTGAGAATTGAATCCACCCTGATGACATTATTATCCCTGGTCCTTCTCTTCACCACTGCCTGTACCTTCATTCATCCTTCCCACTTTATAACTCAACATACATTGGTCCTGGAGAGAGAATCTTGTTCCCCAGTGCTACCATCAATCAGAAATCTTTTCTTTGAGGCTCACCCAATCTAGATCATGATGGCCATTTTATGCTAGCCTCCAAGTCATTCTCCCTCCTTTTACTTTTTTCCCCTCTTTATTTATTTGTTCATTTATTCATTCATTCATTCATTCATTCATTCATCCATTTATTTATTTACTTATTCACTTATTCATCCATTCATTTATCTATCTATCTATCCTAATTTTACTTATGCCTCAACCTCCATAAGTCCTATATAGTGACTCTTCTTTTACTCTACCTCACCACACTTAGGGACTGTAACACAACGCATCTCATCATTATCCATGTGTTTCATTTCCTTAATTAAAAACCTCGACATTCTTTTGTCTGGATATAATTTCGTATCATTCTATCTCTAACTATTCCCAGATAAATCCATTTTTTGCCTTCATCAAGACCTCAATTCCCCCCACACCTAAGTACTCTATCAGATCATTACCTCTGCTCTGACTTCACTTTCTCTCTCTAATCTTGAATCTATAGTCAGCCAATTTCATTTAAAACTTTTCTTCTACTTTAAAATCCCTCACCCCTTGTCCTTCTTCTGCTTATCCCTTGTCAAACTTCAATCTTGCATTACTTCCACATTCCCCTTTTCCACTTCTACACATATACTGCTGAATGGAACTGGAGGAAGTCTTGCCACTATATTGCTAGATACATAGATTCTTGTTACGAAACTTTGGGCACTCCCTACAGGAAGGCAATACTTTTTTTCCTTCCTTGATTCTCTGTCTTACAAAAGCTTTTCCAAACCTTCTCAACTTTCCTCAAGCCTCCCACAAATTCACCTCCCTATCTTTCTCAGATGAGGACCTTGTCTCTTATTTTATTATTTTAATTTTTTTTTTTGGTGGGGCAATGAGGGTTAAGTGACTTGCCCAGGGTCACACAGCTAGTAAGTGTCAAGTGTCTGAGTCCATATTTGAACTTTGGTCCTCCTGAATCTAGGTCTGGTGCTTTATCCACTGCGCCACCTAGCTCCCCCCTTGCCTCTTATTTTAATGGAGAAATTGGAGCCATTTGACATATGATTTCTTTTCATCACAAAATCTCGACATCATGTCCTACTTTTCCTGTCTTCTCTTCTTCACAAAACCAGTCTATGTGTGCTCTTTTCCTCCTCCTGTCTTCAACAGGTTACAACCTTAATCATCCTATCACTCTAATCTTCAGCTTCTCGATATCTATTGGTTCCTTTCTTGCTGCCATCAAACAAACCTAAGTTTCCCCTAACCTTAAAAAATGCCTTCATTAGATCCTACCATCCACTCAAGTTCTCATGTTAGAGTTCTTCTTCCCTTCTCAGCCAAACTCCTAGAAAAGCTATCTTGTGGAAAATACTATCCATATCTAGAGAAAGAACTGATGGAGTCTGAATGCAGATCAAACCATACTATTGTCACTTTCTTTTTTTGTGGCATGAGATGTTCTGTTTTTCTTTAATTACATGATAAATGAGGAAATATATCTTACACAATTGCACACGCATAATCTATATTAGATTGCATGCCATGTTGGGGAGGGGGAAGGGTAGAGAGGAAAGGAGATCAACTTGGAACTGTGATGTTTAAAATCTAAATTGTGGTCACCTTAAATTAGAAGCTTTAGCACCAGTCCTTGGGCATTAAACATTTATTAAAACATACAGATATTCCCATAGAGTTCAGAAAGTTAAGAAAAAAGCCTATTTAGCCTAGAGTTCCAGCCTGGTCTGGTTCTTCCTCAAGTCCTCTGCCACAAGCCTGCTTCAATCACAAATTCTCTCCAGCAAACTGATTGTGGGAGCTTTTTATAGGTCTGGAACAGAGGCGGGTCTTACACACTGCTTCAAGCTGATTGGTTGGCATCATCCAAATCCATTGGTTCTGAAAGTGTTCTCAAAGTGTGATTACAATCCAGTTAACTTGAAGTAGGCTAATCATCAGTTAATCACTCTCACTTGATTCAATCAGTCTAGATTAATCTCCAGGTGGGTCGTTGAGTATCTGCTAAATCTCATTATTTCATCACAGAACTCAAAATCTTATAAAAATGAATGTTGAAAATTGTCTTTACATGTAATTTGAAAAATAAAATACTATTTACATTTTTAAAAGATGTCTAACCTCAATCAAAAGATATAAACTAGCCTCCAAAATAGTTATGATGATCTATTAAATTAAAAAAATAACCAATGATCCCTTAACTCCCAAATACAATGTTTTTTTTTTCAGTCCTCATCCTTCCTGACCTATCAGCTACATTTGACATTGTTAACATTGTCCTCTTGAATAATCTCTCCTCTCTAGGTTTCTGTGCTTCTTCTCCTACCTGTATAGCTTTTCTTCATCTATTTCCTCTGCTGGTTCATCATCCATCTCATGCCCCTTAACTAATACCTCAATAGGTCCCCTTCTCTTTCCACACTTTTCCTCACTGACCTCATTACTTTCCATGGGTTAAATTATCCTCTCTATGCCAATGATTCACAAATCTATATATCCAACCTCAAGGTCTTCCTTAAGCTTTAATCCTGCATCATCAATGGCCTACTAATAAATTTCAAACAGAATGTCCAGAAACCAAAAGAGAACTCATTATCTAAATAAAATGCAGCCTTCTAAATGTCCCTATTTCTACCAAAAGCACTACCAATCTTCAGATTTCTGGTTACAAACCTCAGTATCTTCCTAAACTCAACTTTGCTTCATCTCACATATCCAATAATTGGTAAAATCTTGCCACTTCTACCTCTACAAAATCTCTCACATCCAGAACCTTGTCTGTACTGAAACAGCTGTCACTTTAGGTCAGCCCCTTAAAATCTCTTACTTCAATTATTAAAATGACCTCCTAATTAGTTTTCCACCATCAAGTCTCTCTCTACCCCTGTTCATACTTTGCACAGCTGCCAAAGTGATTTTCCTTAAGTGTACATCTGACCATGTCACCTTCCTTACTCAATATACTCCAGTGCTGCCTATTACTTCTATAATCAATTATAGACACTTCAATTTCGCTTTATAAGCCTTTCACAATGTGACCTCACCCTGTCTTTCCAGCCTCGTTGGACACTCCTTTCCATACATCCAGCCAAACTGACTTCCTTGCTGTTCTTCATATGTAAAATTCCATTTTCCACTTTGGTGCCTTTGCACTGGCCATCATCTATGACTAGAATGTACTTATGTCCTCACCTTTGCCTCATAGGATCCTTTTTTTCCTTGAAGAAACATCTCAAGTCCATCGTCTACATAAAACCTTTCCTCATCCCTCCAACTGCTAGTGCTCTCCTTTTCAAACTGTTTTACATTTTACTAATTTCTACTTGTCTTTATTCACAGAATAAGGACCATTGCAGAGCCTCCTGGAAGAGGTCTATAATCAATTAAAGTAGTTTTATTATCCATCTATACTGGAAAGACCAAAGGATGAAGAATATTACCCCAATTTTTAACATGCATCTGAATGGACCCTGTAAAGAGCTTGTTTAATAGTATATACATTTGGTACAGACAACACCGATGGAGAATGAACTGGGCCTGGATGTAGAAAGAGAAAAAGAGCAGGTCTGGTTGCTTTGGGGAAATTGCAAAGCAACTTTTACTGACCCCAAGTTTCCCATAATAGCAAGGGTCCATCTTTTTAATGGAACTTTATTTCCTGAATGGAACAGAAACATGAAACACCACTCTCTCTCTAGAAGATAAGCATCAAACTGAGGGCAATGGAAAATTACTTGGTGGTTACAAGCAATTTGAAACAAATAACCAACAAGGAACTTCAAGCTATATGAGTAAAGGCTGTAATCATAGAACTGTAAGACAGAAAGAGAAAATGGGCTGGTAACATGGAAAGTGTGAAGGAGGACAGGTGACAGCTCTTTTGAAATGCTAGAGAAAGTAAGGAAGGATTCCAGCATTCTAGGTAAACTTCCCATGGTGAACTGTGACAGAACATGGATGAGATTTGCAATGAATGGGCAGGTAAGGATGGGGAACTCCCAAACCAATGAGATCACAGATCCATTTAAGAATACATACAATATGCATACACATATATTGCTTTATTTGACCTCACAGTTTGGGCTAAAGCAATAACCTGGGTTTGGGAATTTCTAGGAAATTAGTACTCAGAAGCTAATACAAACAAGAGCTTTATTATTTATGTGGCACAGAAAACGAACCCTTAAAAAAAAAAAACCACATACACACTGTATGACAATACAGACAGAAACAAGGAACTCGCCCAGCACAAGGTGGAGGCAGTCATATCAAGGAAAATAAATACTCAGAGTTAAGATTCAGGGAATGAAGTTTTATGCCCTAAAAATGGACTTAGTGAAGGACAGTTGCTAGATGTGGTGAAGAGGGATTCCTAATCAGGCCCAGATATGGTAGAGAAGTCAGGATCATTTATTGATACCAGGTTTGGGTGAAGCTCAGTCAGGGTTTGTTTGTTTTTTTTGTTTTTTCCATTGGGACCAGAAATTGGAAAAGGGTTTGAAGAGGCTATCTGAGGCAGCAGAATAGAAGTAACTCAAAGGCTGCAGCAATCAGTCAGGAATTTTATCCAATCAGAAGTTGCTAGCATTAACTACTTGACACAAGGTTAAAGTAGGTCAGAATAGTGGAAAGATGCAAACACAGTTGTCATTGCCTTTATGTTTTTATGGGCTTAGGATCACTTAGCCTAAGTGATGTCATATTGGAGTCCTATCATAACATCGAATATAAAAAACACAATTATCACAAGACATATATATCTGATAAATTTCCAAATTGTTTTCCTGATTATACTCATTTCATTCTGCACTGGTTCCTGCAAGCCTTTCAAGGCTTCTCTGAAACCATCTTTTTCATAATTTTTTACAGCACGATAGAATATAAATATATATAAATGCATATATATATGCACACATATATAAATACCTGTATGTGTATTGTGGTAAAGATTAATATCGCAGTTTTAGCTGAATCATTTGGGAGGGGCTACTGAGGTCAGAAGGAGAACACTCCATAGGCAGCTTTTGAAGGACCTCCCCTTTTGGAGGCAGGCTACTTCTAGAACGCTAGGTTTCTTCCGGAACTCAGTCTTTTTGGCCTTGGCCCTTGTGCTGGCCAACCTTGTGGTGGCGTGTTTGCTCTCTCTGTCTGGCGACTCCCCTTGCGGTGGCGTGTTAGCTGTTCTGGTGGCGCAAGCAACTGTAGACTTTCAGGTTCAGTGAGTTAATTACAGAAAACCCTAAATTCCTTTGAACTAACTAAATTGGAAATGGTCTGGGGTTGCATACATTAAGTTTAGAGTTAAGAGTATTTATCTGTATTTCTATTTACCTATTTCCTTATCTTTGATTTTTATTACTTTCACCTTTGTTGTTTAATTAATTCCCAAGTAATAAAATTGATCCTTTTGTGAACTAAAGCTTAGAAGCTCCTTTCTTATTGGCCTGGGAGAAATATCTAAAAAGGGCAATTCAGAGCGGAGGGAGAACCTAAAAGGTCCCTCATATTTCTGGGACCCAAATATTAAGGCGAATCATCCAAATAGCACTCTGTATATAAAATTTTGGCCCTCACAGTATATACATATATTTGATAAGCACGTGTTTTCTCTTCTATTAGAACATAAGCTTCTTGTGAATTTGGATTATTTCATTCACTGTTTTTATATTTCCAGTGCCTAGCATAATGCCTAGCTCATGGTAGTATTCATAAATACTTGATTGATTAAATTTTTATTCTAAACTGGTATTGCCCTTGAATACCATATCTCTCCAATATTGAGGAGATCAAATATTTGGTTTTTGAAGCAGTTTCTAGCCCTTTTATATCTTTTTGTAGTAATTAATTTACATTGGTTAAATTTTCTTGAGAAATGATAATAATTTGGGTTGATCTCTGTTCTTTATCCATTCCCATTTTTCAACATAAATGGCTTGGTTAGACAGATCTGCTTAACTAATCTGCCACAATTATATGCCATGTCCTTATTTTTATTCTTGTTTCTAATTTGGTATTTTAAAAATCTTTATTTTAACAAATGGCTGTCCTCATACACCGCTGATTAAGAAATAACTTTCATATTGAAAACTGTTGAAATAGAATAAATTTCATATTTTGTAATGTTATTTGATGCTCTCAATGCCCAATCCCTCCTTTCTTCTCAAAGAAAGTATTTGTGATAAATTCGTATCCTCATACCTATTGTTTACAAGCCATTGCCCCCCTGCTCTTTCTCTCTCTAACCATCTTTGTAAGTATATTTTCCTCCAGTGCTCAATTTACAGTATCTTGTCACATTCCTCATAGGATTTTCCTATCTCCTCATTCTTTCCAAGAAATGTTGGCATATAAGCTGCAATTATTTACATTGTGGTATTTTTGCAAATGCTTATTGTGAACACTGCCAGATGATATCCAAATGTCCCATGAAATAACATTTCTTGTTGCTTTTAGCTATGTAGGAAAAAAAAACCTATGGCAATTACTTTATTTACCTCTCCAAGGACAGCTTATGACCTATATTTCATTTAGCTGCAACTTCCTTTTGCCTTCTCATGTAATCTGTCATGAGAACGTGGAGATTGATGTGATTCAGTTCCTCTACCACTTGTGGGTCAATGGACCAGGATCTCCCATTTACAGTGCCAGCAACTGTTAATGTTTATAGGTAGTCTAAAAATGTATGCTTCTTAACATTCTCTGTCCCTCTTCCCATACTCTGCTACTGTCTCTGCAGAATAGAAAAAAAAAAAAGGATCCATAGAACTGAGGGCACTTTTTGTTTTCCTTTGTTTCTTCTATAGCGCCACCTCTGATTTACTCTTCAAACACACTTGCCTTGGCACCTGCAATCCCCCCAAAGCAATGAAAACCACTCCCTTCAGGGTTTACTCTGAGGGGTTGAGATTTCTAGTAAGGAAGCTCTTGAGCCCTCATAAGGAGCAATGGTGTGTTCTCCATTGACAATCAGTAGAAAAAACAATACAAACAAACTAAAAAAAGGGGCAGCTAGGTGGCGTAGCGGATAGAGCACAGGCCCTGGAGTCAGGAGTACCTTAGTTCAAATCCGGCCTCAGACACTTAACACTTACTAGCTGTGTGACCCTGAGCAAGTCACTTAACCCCCATTGCCTCACTAAAAAAAAACAACAAAAAAAAACCAAACAGACAATAAGTAGAAGACAATAAGTTTTAGAAAAGGGAATTACTGAGAAGTTTTAGCAAGAACAATAGTTGTTTGTTTGTGTTTAAATGAAAACAAATAATCTCCTCATATCAAGAAACAGTTTCCCTTTTGAATATATAAGGTCTCTGGAGAGAGTAGGCTGAAATGTAAAGAAACAAAAGTAGTCAAGGAATACCTCCAACTTCCAGCCCTGCCTTTTAAAAACACTTAGAGTTAAATTTTATTTCTTTTAATTCATAAAAATTTCTTTCCCACCCCCAATGGAAAAAGAAATGAAAAGCAAAGCTCTCAAAACAAATATGCAGAGTCAAGAAAATTCTCATGTCATCCGAGTTAAAAAAATATACATACAAACATATATGTTCATTCTGTACCCTGAATAGCATTTTTCATCATTATACCTCTGGAATTATGCTTGCTAACTGCATTGATTAGAGTTATTAAGTCTTTCAAAGAGACTTGTCTTTGTAATATTGCAGTTATTGTAGAAATTGTATTCCTAATAATGCTTATTTCACTCTACATCAGTTCATATAAATCTTTCTAGGCTTCTCTGAAACTATCCCTTTCATTATATTTTTTATTTTTAATTTTTTTTCCTTTCATTATATTTTATAGTACAATAGAATTCTATCACATTCTGGGTGCTTCTGCTCTTTCTTTGATGTTTTTTAGATGCTTGCCTATTATTGGTATTCCTGGACAAAAGTGTTTAGGCATACCTCATTTTATTGCACTTCAGTTTATCACACTTTGCAGATAGTGCATTTTTTATGTGTTAAAGGTTTGGGGCAACTCTGTGTTGAGCAAGTCTACTAGAACCATTTTTTCCAACAGCATGTGGTCATATCGAGTCTCTGTGTCATGTTTTTGGTAATTCTTGTAACATTTCAAACTTTTTCATTATTATTATTATATCTGTTATAGTGATTTGTGATCAGTAGTCTTTAATGTTATTATTGTAATTGTTTTGGGGTGCCATGAACACTGCCCATATAAAACTATGAACTTAATAAATGTTGTGCATCTTCTGACTGCTACATCAACCACACTATCTCTGTCTCTCCTTTTCCTTGGACCACCCTATTCCCTGAGACACAACAACATTAAAATAAGACCAATTAAAAACCCTACAATGGCCTCTAAGTTTTTCAGTGAAAGGAAGAGTCAATCAGTGAGTCAAATTTCATTGTTATCTTATTTTAAGAAATTGCTACAGTCATTTCAACCTTCAGCAACCACCACTCTGATCAGTCAGCAGCCATCAACACAGAGGAAAGACCTCTACCAACAAAAAGATTATGACTCATTAAAGGCTCAGATGATGTTTAGCATTTTTAGCAACAAAGTATTTTTAATAAAAACATGTACATTATTTTTTTCAGACATAATATTATTATACACTGAAGAGACTATGGTATAGTATAAATATAACTTTTATATGTGACTCACTTTATTGCAATATTTACTTCATTTACAGTGGTCTGGAACCAAACCTCCAATATTTCCAAAGATATGCCTGTGTGCAGTTTAGTAACCTTTTGAATGTATATTGCTTCCTTGAAGTCCTTTTCTCCTCTTGTGGAATCTTCAAGAAATTTCCCTTACTTTTAGCTCTCTACTTGGTTCTAAGTATAAGTGCCTTTCTAGACTCTCTACCTGGTTCTCCTCTCAATCATACTGGTCTCACAATTCCTTAAACTACTACTGTCAATTTAGTTTACTATATAAAAAAAAATGATGAGCAGGATGCTATCAGAAAAACCTGGAAAGACCTACATAAGCTGATGCAACATGAAATGTACCATATACAAAATAACAGCAATACTGTAAGATGATCTGCTGTGGATGACTTGCTTATTTTCAGCAATGCAATGATCCAAAACAACTCTAAAGGTCCTATGAAAAATGCAGTCCATCTACTGAGAGAGAACTGATGGTGTCTGAATACAGATTGAAGCATAATTTTTTTTGTTAGTTCTTTTATCTAAAGTTTTGTTTTTGTCTGTTTTCTTTCATAACTTGGCTAATGTGGAAATGTTTTGCATAACTGCTCATGTATAGCTTATATTGAATTGCTTGAGTTCTTGGAGGGGGTGAGGGAGGGAGGAAGAGAATTTGGAACACAAAGATTTAAAAAAAATTAATGTCAAAATTTGTATTTACATGTAATTTGGGAAAATAAAATTTAATGGGAGAAATGACTGACAAAAAAATAGAAATAAAAATAAAAATGCATCCCAAAAAAAAGAAAAAAGAAAAGAAAAGATGGCTTGTTGTCACTCATAGACCAGAGCACAGGCCAGGAGAGCAATGATCACACCTCTCCTTAGATTATAATACCTTGGAACAACTGAAACTTACAGACCCCCAGAACTATCTCTAAACACAGCAGCACAAAAACCCTGAAGCTTGGGACAAGTGCACCCTCTCCCCTGTGAGCAGAGCCCAACTTTAACATAAAGTTAAAAGTCAAGAAAAAGGCTGGAAAAATGAGCAAACATCAAAAAAAGAACCCAGCCATTGAAATGGTGAAAAGGAAGATCAAATCACAAACTCAGAAGCAGACAATGAGATTGAAGCAGCTACATGCAAAGCCTCAAAGAAAACTGAGAATTAGTCTCACACCCTGGAAGAATAAAAAAAAAAAGTTTCCTTACTGGAAGTTCTCTATACCAATGAAAACACAGGTCCAGGCAAAAACAAAACAAAAACTTTATCATATAATAGCATATTGTAACATAACATAAAATGTATAATATATAAATATTAAATATATTGAAACCATCAAATTAGAGAAAAAACCAAACTACTACTGTCTTTGAATGGCTATCTTTTCACATCTGTTCATAGGCATTTCTTTGCTCATTAGCTAGGACCACATCCAGTGGTCTCTGCTACTGATTCCAACTGCCAGGGGATCCTTTGCTCATTCTTTTTTTTTTTTTTTTTTTGGTGAGTCAATTGGGGTTAAGTGACTTTCCCAGGGTCACATAGCTAGTAAGTGTTAAGTGTCTGAGGCTGGATTTGAACTCAGGTCCTCCTGACTCCAGGGCCAGTGCTCTATCCACTGTGCCCCCTTGCTGCCCTTCCTGTGGTTTATTTTCAATATAACTATGGCGATCATGTATACAATTCTCAAAGAAGGCAATCAGTCTTTACTCTTTTGCTGCTCAGATAGCACACTGTACACTTGAAAGTAACCTTCCAGAAACAATGTCTTAACCCAAATAATTAATTGTAATGGGATAAACTTCTGCACTATAGCCGACTGGCTAGAGAGATGTATTAGGTCAGGTGATGCTGTGTGGTACCCTCAAGCCATATTATGTAAGTGGCTATCTACTTAGTCACCTGTAGTTATAATAACAACAACAAAAATACCTGGAAAGGGAAGTTTTCTGGTCACTAGTACTATCTGGAAATTTAGAATCAGTGTCAGAAAATGCAAATTATCAATTAAAAAAAATAAACTCTTTGGTACCACTCAAAAATAAAAAAGGCAATTTATAAATATGTTTCTCAAACTCCCAGGGAAATATATAATCTTTGCCAAATCCCCCAAATTTACCTCTTAGCAAAATTTCAATTGTGTCTGCTTTGACAGCTAGCTAACTCAATGACAACTAAGCTCCTGTTTTGGTTTTGCACTAGGACAGCTGGAGGCAAAGAAAAATTGGGTGTTATCCAGACATCTGTGGCCTCAGATGACATGGTAACTTAATATCTCACCTCAAAACATGATTGTAGACTTTGGACAGGAGAACAGAGACTGTTGAGCCGTACCATTCTGGTATTATGTTATTCTGGTATTACATTGATTCAGTAGAACCAGGTTTAAGTGTATATACCAACTCTTGCTAGCCTGGCAACTTCAGTTAAGCCAATTGATCGATCAGTCAATCAACAGTCACTTATTAAGTGCTTACTTTGTGCCAGCCTCTGTGCTTTCTCTGAATTTCAGCCTTATGATCTATAAACCAGAAATCATCATACCTGCCCAACTTCTTGGGGTTATTTTAAGAACCAAATGTGATCTTGTGCTTCCTAATGATTAAGCACTATCATACATAAGCTGTTATCAAACCTACTACACAGAGGTGTCAGCAGACACACGTATGGATTATGAACCTTACTTTACAAGCCTTGATATAAAGCATTCTAGAACAGTCATAAACTCTATAGCAAAAGTCCAAGGAACCACATTCTGACTAACAATACAAAAGGCAAAGGATATCTTTAGAATCATCACTATTCTGTTTTTAGGAAGCTGAGTGTGTCAGAGTGAACAGAGTAATAGCTTTTTTGTATCTGGGTCTAAAATGCAATTTAAATGATTTAGCTTCAGGAATCAGGGCTGGCTGGCACAGTTATTGCTGAATGATTAATCTTTCTGAAATGTTCCTTTCAATTTTGTCATTCCTTTGTTCAAAAATCCTTCTTCAGTTTTCTATTGCCTATTCTAAACTTTTTTTTTTTTTTGTGAGGCAATTGGGGTTAAGTGACTTGCCCATGGTCACACAGCTAGTAAGTGTCAAGTGTCTGAGGCCGGATTTGAACTCAGGTACTCCTGAATCCAGGGCCGGTGCTTTATCCACTGCGCCACCTAGCCGCCCCTATTCTAAACTTCTTAATCCGGCATTCAAGGCCCTCTACAATTTTCTCCAATCCTTCATTACCAATTTATTTCTCATAATTTATGTATATCTATCTTCTCTTCCAGCACTCACTGAGTTCCTTCTCCCTAAATGACCTTCCTCCCTCTTCTCTGTCTATCCAAATCTTCCCCATCCTTCAAAGCCCAGCTTTCCTGAGTCTTCCTTGAAGGTTTATTGGTTATTCTATAACCAAACTAATTGATGAAATGCTCAATAAGTATAGAATGAGTTATTAAAATGCTGGGTAAACTAGAAAGGCTCTCTGGAAGAAGGTGTGTTAGACTAGTAGCTACTAGGAAATTAAACTCATCTGTACAAGAACTCTGAAAAAAATAATAGCTTGCATTTATATAGTGCTTTATAGTTGCAAAATATGTTTAGTAATCTATCAATCAATCAACAAGTATTTATTAAGCACCTACTAGTGCTAACAATTTGAAAAGTTAAACTCCCCACCTTTGAAGAGCTTAACTTCTAGTCTCAAAACAACTCTATAGAGTAAGTAATACATCAGTTATGATCTGTATTTTAAAAATCAAACTGGGGTTCTGAGAAGTTGTTACCCTGCCTGTAACAAAAGGACCAAAGCACCTTTCCTACCTTTGGGGAGTTCTAACATTAAAAAGTTTCTAATTCCCCTGTTCTTCCCCACCCCACCCCCACTACCATGAATTAGCACCAGTTCCCAGGTCCAGATTCCTTACTCCTTTCAATATGTCTAATCTTGCTAGAACCAGATAAGAACTCTTTAAAAATCTGCCAGATTTTGCTGGTTGGGAAGAAGATGTCCCATTCCCTCTGGGTCCCCAGAGGGTTACCCTGTGTCTGCCCTCCCTCACTTTCCTTTCGTTGTTCAAGTGTCTTCCTCAATAAAACTTTCTTCTTTGTTTTCTGGCCACTTCAGTCTTGTGCTCCATTTCATCTGGTGATGCTGCACCTCCCAGTCACACCAATTCTTTCCTTAGAAACAAGAACAGTCAGTCATCCAAGAACTATGGCGATTAGTTTTAGCAGCTGAGCCTATATTCCAAATCTTTTATTTAGGGAATGTAAAGAAAGCAAGGCCTAACTTGAGAACTGTGTACCCTAATGTCAGAGCTCTTCTTCCTTGATGCCAAGGCAGTGAGTAGAAGCACTTCCCTGAACCATATACCCTTCAGACTTTCCTCCCGTGCAACATAAATGGCAGATAAAGGAGATGTTACCTTTTCCTGTACTGGACTGGGGTATCCCAAACCTTCTTGAGTCTACGTTAAGAAAGGCACTGCCTATGATTAATAGAAAAAGGTCTTAAACCCAGGTCTTCTGACTCTATGTCTGTCGCTAAATATAGATTTCCTCTCACATATTAACTCTAGATTAAAGTTGGTTTCCTCATGCTTCCCTAAACCAAAACACTTGCCTCTGGGGGTAATCAGAACTGAGCTAAGGAAAGGAGATGTCCAGGAAGCAAAGGTAGCCCATGCTATAATATGCACCATTTCGGCTCCATGCTGGTCTGGAAGGCATTTTAAAACATGCAGTGATTTTCATTCTAGCCTTGTATTTTTGTGGCAATTTTGTGGGTCATTCTGAGTCCTCTGGAAGGTGTTGAAATGTTGGGAGTTCCTTTTTCAATTATTTGACTTTTACTCATTTCTCTTTTCTTGACTCTTTTCTGTTTCAAATCCTTTTTAGCCACAGGCATTGAAGAAACCAAATCGAATGCACCTGTGGCCAAGGGCAGAATGAGGTTTCATGTTAAATAAAAATGTTTCTATGTGTTGACAGCTGGGTACAGGATGCCATCTGATAACCTGCAGACATAGCTATCATTGGGAATGTCTGCTAGCACAATTAAACCTTCTTGATGATCGTGCTATCAGTTCCTGCAGTTGCATGCATGGGCAAGGAAGAATGGTCACATGAAGTATAAATCAAGAACACCACACTGTGACTATTTACACAGTCCTAAGTCTCAGGGTACATTCCTGGCCTGACAAAGACCCTTTCAGAGTAAAAAGGCCAGAATTCAATACTTGACACTCACTAGAATAATTTTTAAATCCAGCAACCCAAAGGTCACAGAAATTGCATTTTATGGACACTGTAAGAGCACAAGACAGTAGCAAACAATAGTACCATGAAGAGCAAGTCATGCAAAGTTATTTTGGTTGAATTCTCTGAGAGAGGTACAGGCCACCTGAGTCCTGACCTCAGTAAGATGGTTTGCTTTTGTTTTGTTTTATTTCTTCCCCATATGAACTCCTTATGGCCAAGCTCGGGAAAGTATACTCGTGGTAATATATAGTCTTGAAAGGCTACAACCATGAGGCAATTATTGCTAATTGGGCATCAACTAGGACATGGGAAGTTAATAATAAACTGAGTCTGAATTCAATGGGTAGTGTCATTATGGGGATAAAAGCTACTACATTCTTGAAAATTAGTAAATTAATATGATATATTCAATTTTTAAAAATCTATCCTTTGAGAGGTGACATAGTATAGTGCTTTGGCATCAGGGAAAATGTTTGTGCATGTCACCTCTGGCTCTTAATAACTGTGTGAGCCTGGGGTACTCTTGGCACCAGCCAACTCTCAAAGACTTGTGGGACATGCTCTGAGTCTCACTCTCTCAAACTTCCATTTCCTCAGGCAGACCATATTCCCAGAGCACATTAACTAGATTTCCCCTTTGAACTCTAGGGATATCCCTGAAGAATTGAAAGTTTTTTCCTAATGCCATAGCTCATGAGTCCCCACTGGTGTGCTTCCCACATTTATCAGTTTATATTAACTAGACAGTCAGACTTAATTGGCTTTTAGAAATGGGTATTTTACAAGGATTTATAGAAAGAAAGGACATTTTTGGTACAAAACATCCTTCCAAAATCTATGTGACACACTTTCCCACAAGTACATATAGAGTACAGGGAAATGTGGACTCAAGCTTAGAGAGTGCATATGGTGAAGTGGTCATTCACAGCTCCTGGTTGCTGGAAGTTTTTCTCCCTTCATGGGGCATTAAAGACATTCCTTTAGACATATTGGAACTTTCTTCTGAGTTTCTAGTAGATTCCAGAAGCTGTCTTTTCTCTGTGTTCTAGTTTGTTCTCAGTTTCCAAAATAGATACTGTCACAAATCACTGCTTTTCTAAGGATGCTGCTAAGATATTGCTAAGAAGTCCAAATACTTCAATCCTCTGAACTTCACAAAATTCTCCTCTTTTTAAGGATGGGGAGGAGATCAAGATCAATACTGAGATGATGGAACATCTGTCTTACTTCCCCACTGAACCCCAACTAAGGGAATCCTTCTCAAAGTCTTGTTGTTTCTCCTCTCCACTGCCAGACACTAGAATATTTGATTACAAAATACCTTGTAAGTTTTATACAAGGCTGTGATGCAACCTCAACCAAAATGGCAAAAATATAATAACTTCATTAATTTAGTGACAAATTTGGAATTTATGATAATTTGGAGGAGACTTTGGCTAAAGTTCACTATCTATGGTTTATTAAGCAAATGATAATAGCATCAAGGTTGCTTAATTTAATTAACAGAAAAGCTATTTTCCGCCCTTAAGTACTTTAGGAACATTTATTCAAACACATATATTTGATATGCTAATTACAAATAATTTTTATCTCTTCACTAAAGCAATCCTCACAAGGAACTCTTTATTGGTTTATTTTCAGTTACTTGATATAAATATCTGCATTTCTTATTAAGTGGTCTGTACTCCAAACTTTTTAGTAATACAGACTACCTTAAACTTGTCTAAATTAGTGAGATATGCCTGGGAAAATTACTCTAAGCAACTGCTTCCTATTTTCAAACAGTCTTGCCTCTGTTAGTGAATTTCTACCTGGCCAAGCAATTATATAGACTGTCTCATTAAGTTTTTCCAAAGGCTTTCTTTTTTGTTTTCTTCATTCCTGTCTCCCATCCTGTATCACCCATCTATGTTGAAGCCAAGAGGTCATGTGCTCATTCTCTTTTTGCTTATAAGTTCTGAAAAGATCATTCTCTTCCTATTCAATTCTGGGCTAATTCCATCATCCTTCAGTATTTGCCCAAAATAGCCATGTTGATTAATTGTCCAGCCACCTACATGTCATAATCTGGAAAATATGGATTTTTTTTGTCTATTTTGTTTTTTAAGTGTGGATAATCACTCTGGATTTCACTGAGGAAGTCTTCTAGGGTATGATGGAATTATGATGTCATCTGGAAACAGGAACTTTTTCCCCCCTTTTTTGGCAGGGGAGGGGCAATGGGGGTTAAGTGACTTGCCCAGGGTCACACAGCTAGTAAATGTCAAGTGTCTGAGGCTGGATTTGAACTCAGGTCCTCCTAAATCCAGGGCCAGTGCTCTATCCACTGCGCCACCTAGCTGCCCTGAAACAGGAACTTTTAAAGGACCTTGCTTTCAATATAAAATCCTTCTTTTGTTTGGATCTTCCACATTACTTCCCTTCGCTCTGCCTATGGTCTAGACAAAATCACCTTCTTACTCTTTTTCATACATGGCACTCCATTTCCTATTTCTGTGCCTTTGTACTAGATTTCTGCCTTGTTTAAAATGCATTCCCTTCTCACCTTTGCCTTTTATAATACTTACTCTTCTTTTTCAAGACTCAGCTCAAATATTGTCATGTATATTGAGTCTTTCCTGATGACCTCAGTTGGAAGCATCTTCCTTCTCCTAAAATCACCTTGTATCCATTTTCTATGAACCTATGTTATACATGTTATCTTTTACCACAGGATGTAAGTTTATTGAAGGTAAGCACTACTTTGCTTAATAGATGTTTGTTGATTGATTGAAATTGGCATAAATCTTTAGGAAACATATGCACTTTCCTGTTTAATACCTCTTATATTTGGTGGAATATTGAACAAAGTTCTCTCTGAAATTATATCTGCCATAAAGTCTTATGTAATTTTTGACATAGTTAAATATACATTGTCTGTGAGAGTTTTAAAGGTGACATGTTGCTCATTTATTACTTATAGATTTTAAGAAAATATTTAGGCATATAGTCTATGTGCCAGCCAAATGCTCCACAGTTTGGTGTTGGGTATCTGAAATTCCTACAAAACTTTTCCACAAAATGGAAAGGATATGATAAATGAGGTCTTTTTTCTTCCCATATAGAGCTGGCTTTCAGATGAATAACTAGATAGGGAAAAGTATGTAAATAGTCATAGTGAGTCTGATCCCTTTTGCTTCCTAAAAGCCAATTGTATTTTGACCTGTCTCCCGGTATATAGTTCTCTATATAGGCAGGGATGCGCACTGTTCCAAAGGTCTCTTGGAAAGCTGTGCTAGTTCCAGGCTTACTCTAGTAGAGGGCAATTTGGTCTTGGATCTTTTTGTTTGGGATCCTATGACATCCTTCAGCTCTGCTTCTTAGACTCTCTAGTTTTCTGCAAGGATTAGCTCAGAGGTCACCTCCTACATAAAGCCTTTCCTCTGTCCCTCACACATCAGTCCTCACGTTAGTTTGCATTTATTTGTTTACATGTGGTATTCAACCAATGAGCCAACTTTATTAAGTGCCTACTGTATACCAGGCACTGTGCTCCAAGGAAGATAAAGATAAAAAAATGAGAGTTCTTGCTCTTATCTTCTATAATCCATTGATTCTCAGAATGTAGTCAGAGACCCGTGGGGGATCCCCTTTGAGGGGATTGACAAGATCAAACTATTTTCATAATAATACCAAGACATTTTCATTTTTAATATGATAAATATTGACAGCTATAACTAACATAAGCAAAAAGTTCTTTGGGGTCCACTATATATATATATATATATATATATATATATATATATATATATATATATATATATATTTTTTTTTTTTTTTTTTGCAGGGCAATGAGGGTTAAGTAACTTGCCCAGGATCACACAGCTAGTAAGTGTCAAGTGTCTGAGACCGGATTTGAATTCAGTTCTTCCAGAATCCAGGGCCAGTGCTTTATCCACTGCACCACCTAGCTGCCCCCCACCACAATAATTTTTAAATGCATAAAAAGGTACTTAGACTGGGAGGCAGCTAGGTGGTGCAGTGGATAAAGCACTGGTCCTGGATTCAGGAGGATCTGAATTCAAATCCAGCCTCAGACACTTGACAGTAGCTGTGTGACCCTGGGCAAGTCACTTAACCTCCATTGCCCAGCAAAAAAATTTTTTTTTAATTTAAAAAAGGTACTCAAAGAGATTGAGAACCACTGTATTATGTGCTATTGCAGTTTGAAGCATAGAGTGGGTGAGGGGAAGTGCTATGTGATCAGCATGGAAAGGTAAATTGGAGCTAAGTAGAAACTGGTACAACATAAATTCCTTGAGGTCAGGTACTATCTGGGCTTTTGTATTCATGTTCTAAGTACATGGCACAGTGTTATTTAGTCTTTTTTCAGTCATGTCCAACTCTTCATGATCCTTTTGGGGCTCTTCTTAGCAAAGATACTGGAGTAGTTTGCTTTTCTTTTTCCATCTCATTTTATAGATGAGGAAAATGAGGTAAACAGGGTTAAGTGACTCGCCCGCCCAGAATCATATTTATTAGTGTCACCTGACACAGTACCTTGTACATACTTAGGTGCTTAATAAATACTAATTGAATTGATTTGAATTAAATCTACAGAACAGAGAAAATGCTCAGACAAGTACCCTAGATTAAATAGGATCCACTAGACCTCCTCCTATCTCTTCCCCAAAACCAAATTTGCTTTGGACATGCTTCCCTTGGCTACTTTCATATTTGACACTCACTTTAGATTGGAATAAAAACCAAAATTGGATTGAGTCGTCCAGCCATCTGCTCATCTTTGCAGGTACTGAATATAAAATTTTAATTCACTTTTGGCAACATAAAGAACTTATTAGTTATTCTATCAGTATTTAGCTTCAATTTGTTTAGTATGCACGTAAGATTAATTTCTATTCTTCCTTTGCACCTTGCTGAGCTCATCTAATCTACAACTCTCATTGATTCAGATGAACTCTGTGGGGCAAGGGAATTGGATGAAAAATGGGCTCATAATCTATATTGACACAGGAATTGAGATGCTACATTAATACAGGTAGCAGAATCATTGGGGAGCTATGAAATAGCTTCAAAGGAGGTAGTGCTAAGTACAAATACACATTTCCGAGTGTAGATTAATGTTGCACACTATAATCTTCCCTAAGGAACTATTATGGTTAATTAAGGACAGGTTAAGTGTTGTAAGATTGCCCACAACCAACACTAAACCATACTGGTTGGTAAATTGGCCCAAGCAGCAGGCTGCTTTCTTAAAGTAGAATGAACTAATTGAAAAGTTTGTGTGAGCTGATAAGATTGCACACCATTTTGCATGCTCAAATTGATAGCAAGTTATCCCATGAAAGATTCTTAGAGTGAACAACTTCTTAATTATATTTATTGAGATACCTTTCTGTAGATTGGTACAGGCAAATGTTAAAAAAAGTAATTTTTGCAAGTTTTTCCCTTATTAAAAATATCTCTAATGAAAACTAAATGATGACAAGAAAAGTTATATATCTCTATTTACATTACTCAGTTTACTGCTATTTAATGATTTTTTTAGCTATAGCAACTTTCAATGATCCCATTTATTCAGTTATAGTAAAATTAGGATCTATGTTAATGGAAATTTCCCATGCTGAAAAAATTACAGATTTTTTGATGGGCACATATATGTCTATATGGGGCAGATACGTGGCATAATGGATAGAGTGCTAGGTCTGAAGACCAGAAGACTCATTTTCCCATCTTCCTGAGTTGAATTCTGGCCTTGGACACTTATTAGCTGTGGGACCCTGGGCAAGTCACTGAACTCTGTTTGCCTCAGTTTCCTCATCTGTAAAATGAGCTGGAGAAGGAAATAACAACCCACTCAACTATTGTTTCATCAAGGAAACAATCCTGTTCCTCTAAGAAACAAAGGGGGGGAATGTGGTAAAATAATGGAATTTGGCAGATGCCCAGGGGTCCGACCTGATTGATTTAGGAGTGTTTGAATTGGGTGTGAATGAGAAACTACTAAGTACCCACTTAAGATGTTTAGATTTTTAGCCATACTTGGCCGGCCTTGTTAAACCTAGTTTAAACTTGGCCAACCCTGAGAAGGAGTGTCCTCAGAGGCTGTGGACTACCTCATCAATAGAGGACCAGTCTCAGCCCCACAACTTGAAGGACCTCCCCTTTACAAAAGGGTACTTAGTGAACCTTTTGCTTTTTTGTTTTTGTTTTGTTTTTTACTTTTGTTTCTTTTGCTTTCTTTTTAACTCAATTTTGTTATGGAAACTTATCATTTCAGAGACTGATTGCTCTTACAATGAGCTTGAGGCAGGCCCTGGAGAGAATATATGTGCAACCAGCCATTTACATTAATTTATCATTTATAAAGCGTGCCAGGGGCAGCTAGGTGGTGCAGTGGATAGAGCACTGGCCCTGGATTCAGGAGGACCTGAATTCAAATCCTGCCTCAGACACTTAACACTTACTAGCTGTGTGACCCTGGGCAAGTCACTTAACCCCAATTGCCTCACCAAAAAAAAAAAAAAGTGTGCCACCATTTTTACTGACTCTAAATATGCATTCAGTATATGTCATGTTGTGGGCATGATTTGGCTACAAAGGGCCTTTCTAACATTCTCAGGCAAAGCTATTGCTAATGGAGACCTTATCAAGGACCTCCTATCTGCCCTGAAACTTCCTGCCCACACAGGGAATAATGATCCTGTTTCAAAGGGGAATGCATGAGCTGATTCTGCAGCCAAGCTTGCTGCTTTAGAAGCTCCTGAACACGTATTTAACCTCTCACCTTCTGAGAATGTTCCTCTCCACCTAACTTATGATGATTCTGAAGTAGAAAGGTGGAAAAAGAGATTCAAGGCAAAACAGATCAATGGAGTCTGGGTGTCTCTGGAAGGTAAGCCACTTCTCCCCCAGAAATTCTATCACCAGGTATGCTTCTCTATTCACAGAAAAGGCCATTTTGGCACACAAGGCATTTGTGGACTCAGTTAAGAGGACCTGGGTAACACCAGGTGTAACTAACACAGCATCTTGAATCTGCTCAGGCTGCTCCACATGTCAGTCTTATAATCAACATGCTTTCAAGGCTAACTACAACAGAATGGCCTTTCCAGAATCCAACCATATACTCTATTAGAGAGGTACAGAAGGACAGAACCAGAATCTGGGTAACTATGGATTCCCTCGGAAGGAGGCACATGAATAATGATGCGAGGAGGTGGGGTGAACAATAGATACTGAAAGTTTCACTTTTCCAGACCCTGAATATATTAACCTCCTTATACCAATCCATTCACCTCCCAGAGTAATGAACCCCATGTGACCCTCAAAGTTGGGGACATGTATTATGAATGTCTGTTAGATTTACCACCAACAGTATCTTTGCCAAGAAAACCTCAAATAGGTTTTTGGAGTTAGACATGACTGAAATGACTGAACATACACACATATGTATATCTATAACTATATAGAGCTATAGATACAGATATATATATACATATATATATGCATGCATATAATCATATGTCTGTACATATCTATGCATATGCATAGATATACATATATGGAGAAAAGAGAGAGAGAGCAGTGATGAAGGGGTGTGGTATAGTGAAGATAGTGAAAAGGGCTAGTCACTTCCTCCTGTCCCCTACCTTCATGAGGACAATGTCATTTTCTCCCAGATCTTCCTTTCAGGTGTGGCTGTCTCTCTAGTTATTCTCTCAACTCCATCACTCCAAAGGAATTATTTTCCTTTCAAACCAACCTCAGGGGGAAAAAATGGAAAGAAAAAATAGTGGAGGTACAATCTCTACTACTTGGGTTTTTTTGTTTTGTTTTGTTTTGTTTTGTTTTTGCGGGGCAATGGGGGTTAAGTGACTTGCCCAGGGTCACACAGCTAGTAGGTGTCAAGTGTCTGAGGCCGGATTTGAACTCAGGTACTCCTGAATCCAGGGCCGGTGCTTTATCCAGCCGCCCCACAATTTCTACTACTAGTCACAGTTTCATCCAACCAAAACTATTGAATAATTTTTTGTCTAAAAAGTTACAAGCCAACATTTTTCTCTGTCTACTTGGAGAAGTTACAAAAACATGAATCAATAAATACTTTTGTTTGTTTAGCTCAAGGCCTGGGGGAGGGGGAATATTGCCCTGGGGAATATATATCTCAGTTGTGAAAATCTATTTTTTTTCTCTATTTTCTAAGGACTCTATTCCTATTGCCTTCTACTGCCTTGGAGTAATAAAACACACAGATCAGCAATGCAATGGTTAACCATATTTACCTAAGAAAAGGAAGAGGGATAAGGAATGAATCTGTGATTTTATCAGTAGGAGAAACTACCTCTTCCAGTGCAGATTGGCAATTTCTCTCCTGCTTCTAAGAAGCAAGAGGTAGCATTAGCAATCACATGATTATAGGCAGTAAAAATTTTGCCACTACTGAATATAGCACCTGATGGCAAAAATTATGCATCAGAAAGTTGCTATATTTTGTGGATGACGAATCCCAATACTAAAAGTACAGACCTAAAAGTATACCTCAAAATTCAACAAATTAATTAAACTGGAACTCTAAGCTGTTGCCCTAAATTATAAAGATATAAGATTGATCCATAAAAATTGAACAATTCTTTTAATAGATGTTGCCATTACAAAAAAATAATAATTCCAAAACCAGTGAAATGAAAACCTTTCAAAATATAGACACTTTCTGTATCCCAAGAAGATCAAAGGAAAAGGAAAAGTACCTATATGTACAAAAATGTTTGTAGAAACTTGTTTTGTAGTGACAAAAATTGGAAATTGAGGGGATGCCCATCAATTGGGGAATGGCTGAACAAGTTGTGGCATAGGATTGTGACAGAATATTATTGTGCTAGAAGAAATGATGAGCAGGATGATTTCAGAAAACCTGGAAAGAGGTATGAACTAAGCAAAGTGAAGTGGCCATAACCAGGAGAACACTGTAAATTGTAATAACAAGGCTGTTTATTTTTTTAAAAAAAGCTATTCAGATCAATACAATGATGTGAAACAATTCTGAAGATCTCATGATGAAGCATGCTTTGTTTTTGTTTGTTTGTTGTTTGTTTTTTGGTTTTTGGTTTTTTTGAGAGGCAATGGGGGTTAAGTGACTTGCCCAGGGTCACACAGCTAGTAAGTGTTAAGTGTCTGAGGCCAACTTTGAACTCAGGTCCTCCTGAATCCAGGGCCAGTGCTTTATCCACTGCGCCACCTAGCTGCCCCCATGAAGCATGCTTTGTACATTCAGAGAGAGAAAACTAATGAAGTCTAAGTGTTAATTGAAATATATATATATAATATTTTTTTGCAAAGCAATGAGGGTTAAGTGACTTGCCCAAGGTAAATGTCAAGTGTTTGATGAAGGACTTGAACTCAGGTCCTTCTAAATCCAGGACTGGCATTTTATCCACTGCGCCACTTAACTGCCCCCTATTTGAAATATATTTTTAAAAACTTTATCTTGCCTTTTTTTGCAAAATAGCTAATATGCAAATATTTTGTATTATTTAACATGTATAATTGATATCATATTGCTTGCTTTCTCAATGGGTGGGGAAGGACTGGAGGGAAGGAAAGAATTTAGAATTCAACATTTTAAAAAGGTTTAAAACAAATAAACAATAAAATTTAAAATATATAGACACGTCTCAAGAGAAATAAAAACTAAGTGGGAACAGGATGAGATGCATAGTATTCCGACCATTCTGTCTGCTTTTAAAGTTTCATTGGAGATGTTTTTTCAGTGAGTCTAAGCAATATGAATTAACCTCTCAATAATTTTATTAAATTACCAAAAAAAGTTATTTTGTCAACCTATACACTAATTCACAGAGCATTTTCTTTTGTAAAGAATAATAGAGGGGGCAGCTAGGTGGCACAGTGGATAAAGTACCGGCCCTGGATTCAGGAGGTCCTGAGTTCAAATCTGGCCTCAGACACTTGACACTTACTAGCTGTGTGACCCTGGGCAAGTCACTTAACCCTCATTGCCCAGCAAAAAAAAAAAAGAAGAAGAAGAAGAAGAAGAAGAAGAATAGAGGGGGCAGCTAGGTGGCACAGTGAATAAAGGATTGGCCCTGGCTTCAGAAGGACCTGAGTTCAAATCCAGCCTCAGATACTTGATACTTACTAGCTGTGTGACCCTGGGAAAGTCATTTAACCCTTACTGCCCCACAGAAAAGAAGAAGAAGAAGATGATGATGATAGAAACTATGATGAATTCCATCAAAAAAGATGAGAAGAACAAGGTATATCATCATTATACCACAAAATTTGGTCTAAGCTATTTGATGTGTAAGGCAGGTGTGCCCAAAGGAACTATTCTTTTTTTTCTAATTGAATGACCAAAAAACTATGAGGGGCCTGATTTCCTAATATAGAAGGTAGTTAAATGAATCATGCATGCTTTGAAGAAGTGGACACAATTTCTGACTGTGCTCAAGGAAGATGTAATCCATGCTTTGCCATTAAGTATTTGTGTGACTTTAGTTAAGTTGTTTGGCCTCTGTGGTCCTTGTTACCCTTGTTTGTAAGATGAATAGGATCTTTTAGGTGATCTCTTAGGTTGGTTTTGTAAGGGCCTAAAATTCTAGCTGTGATGTCTAAAATCTAATGAGTGGTCATCTTAAATTAGAAGCTTTAGCAAGAGTTTAGACTTCTAAGTATTTATTAAAGTGTGTCAGAATTTAGTGAAGAGAGAGATTGAGAACAGATTCCTTATAGCATGGAAAATCCTAGTTTAGATATATTCGGTATAGCCAGAGAGAAAAACTAGCCTTTCCCTAACAACCCATGTGAAGTTCTCCCTATTTTGCCTGTTCCTGCAGGCTGCCAGCAAGCTGAGGTCCCAGAAACGAAAAGCCTCGCTCCTAAGCGGCTTCTCCCAGAAGTCTCATGTGAAACAGGAAACAGGGCCGTCCACACACATAGCTCCAAGCTGATTGACTGGTAACACTGATTGACAGGACCCATGGGCAGCAGACACCACTTCCTGGTGCTAATCTGACCTTCAAAACCCCAGAAAGATCACTTCCGGACGCCAAAGTCACATGGTTTCTTTTCAGGCCAGAGCTCACAATGTCCCTCCCAGCAGGGGGTGTCATTCCAATTCTCACAGTTTCTAAGGGTCACCTCTAATATTCCATGATTATATGATTCTATGACCCCAGTCACATAATGTAGACCTGGTCCTATGGAAATGTTAAATTTTTATCTCAATTCTGTCCTTGATTTGTGAAGTTCTCTTACCTCCCAAATTTTTAATGTTGACAGAAGGAAGATGGTTGTTGCCTGTCTTCTGCAGCTGTGGTGAGTTCAGTGCTATGCCAGCATTTAAAAAAATTCAAACCTTTTTCTTGAGGGGGAGGTGAGGCAATTGGGGTTAAGTGACTTGCCCAGGGTCACACAGCTAGTAAGTGTCAAGTATCTGAGGCAAGATTTGAACTCAGGTCATCCTGAATCCAGGGCCAGTGCTCTATCTACTGTACCATCTAGCTGCCCCCAAAATTCAAACCTTTTGAAAATTAATGTTGCCATTCATTCTGCACTGTATGAATGACCAAGTTGTGCTTTATAATTTTATTTCAAATTTTAAAACCTTCAGAACACATCCACCTTCAACTTGTTTTGTTCTTGAAAAGAGTAAAAACACTTTGTCATTATTAAAGATTTCAACAATTTTGTGGCTGAAAAACAAATTAAATCTATTATGTTTTGTGTCCCAGGAGAACTTTGTATTTTTTTTTCAGTGAGGCAATTGGGGTTAAGTGACTTGCCCAGGGTCACACAGCTAGTAAGTGTCAAATGTCTGAGGCCAGATTTGAACTCAGGTACTCCTGACTCCAGGGCCAGTGCTCTATCACTGCGCCACCTAACTGCCCCCAGAGAACTTTGTATTTTTAAAGTGCTTTGCTAGGAAGGTTTAAACAATTAGAAAAATAATTTGATGGTTGAAATAAAATCTTCAGATCTGAAGCTCGACTTTTAGCCATTCTGATGTGATAGATGTCAGATGATTTTTAAATGACCCAGAAAAATAAATTCTCATAGAATACTTTGCTAAAACCTAGAGGTTACAGTCCCACACATAATCTTTCAGCAGGTGGAAACAACTAAGCTTGATACCTAGTTAACAAAAATAATGAATTAAAATAGAAAACTACTAGATGACACTTTCTCCTTTCCCCCATCCCTGTGCCTCATTGTAGGTAAGCTTCTCCTTGACTTTTGATCTTTCTCCTGGCAGCAGCAAGTGGTAGCCTCATAGTATCCCAGAATGGTGTGAGGTCTCTTTCTGAGGCCTTCCTTACTTCAACTGAATTATCTTTAAACAGTTGATTTAAGAACTTGCTTCTTGCCCTATGATATATTTTGTGGAGCTTGCACAGAGTGCCTAAATTAAGTAATGACTTATGGCTCTGATAACAACATATTAAAAGAAGTTATTTTACTCAGGTTGCACATACAAGTTTACAAAAAGATAGAATGTTATTCGTCTGTAATTTAAGTAAATAAGAAAGATATTTATTGGATTTAAAAAGTGAGACTATCTTATTAAATCATTTTTGTACTCAATATTAAGGTTGAAATGTTATTGTTATTGTTTGGAACTCTAATAAAGCATTGAATCAAGCTATTTTCCCCCCTCCAAACAGGGAGTAATTGATTTAATCTTTTGCAAATTGGCCAACCCATTTACATTATTATAAAGTGTGTAACAAATATACATTTAACATTTTTTAATAAAGTTATTTATTATGTAGCTGGGTTCTCTGTGCATTGGAATATTTGACTAGTAGAAATAAAACTGAATAGCAATGTCTATGCCCAGCTACTAGAGAATACTCATTCCCTAGTAAATGACCTGGGGAAAAATCACTTGATATATTAATACCTTAATAGGTAGGTGGCATAGAATTCTGCACCTGGAATCAGAAAGACCTGAATTAAAATCTTGCCTTAGATACTTATTAGCTGTGTGTCCCTCATCAAGTCATTTAACCTGTCTCAGGCTGTTTCTTTATGTCTATAATAGGTTTAATAATTATAATAATGGCTACCTCATGGGGTTGTTCTGAAGATTAAATGAGATAATACATGTAAAGTATTTTGCAAATATTAAAGTTCTATATAAATGTTAGTTATTATTACTTCAGAAATGTTATTTGTGAAATTGTAGTACAAACACCTTCTGACTTAAAAACATCCAAATTATAAATATCTCATATATACCCATAGTCTAAACAAGGATGGGGTCAAGAGTGGTTCTTTCCATTTAGTAAGAAGTGTTGCTTGACCCAATAAATTTCCTTTACTGAAGGAGCAAGGGATGAAGAGGAAGAAGAAAGAGAATATCAGAATGAGTGAATAGGAACAACCATGTTGTTTTGGGGAGGCTTGATGAGCTAAGACGAGATCTTAATCTCATAGCCTAGAATAGGATTCTGGGCAACAGAAGTCCCAGAGTCTAGAACAACTATTCTTAACCAGGTCAACTGTTCTTAACCTGGGGTCCATGAATTTTAATGAGAAAAAAATTACATCTTTATTTTCACTAATCTTTGGTTTCTAATCCTATGTATATTATTTTATGCATTTAAAAATATTATTCAGAGAAGGGGTCCTTAGGCTTCACCAGACTGCCAAAAGGGCCCATAATATGAAAAGTTTCAGAAACCCATGATTTGGAGTTTGGGCATACCATTTTCTATCTCAAAATTTCATAATCCCTGTCAATGCTTTCTAGATTCTATATGGCAGCAGTGTTTGTACTCAAAGAAATCACCAAACATGGTAGCAGCAATTAATTTAATGGTTAGGAATTTATTTTCTTCTTGCATTGAGTTGAAGTCTGCAATTTTGCACTTTTCCTTCATTGCTTCTAGTTTTCTTATCTGGGGCCTATCCCTTTTCCATATTGTAATCCTTCAAATATTTGAAGATAGCTATCATATTTTCCCTAAGTCTTCTCTTATCCAGGATAAAAATCTTAAATCTCTTCAATTCATGAGTGGTTTGATTGGTTGAAGACTCAGAATAGTAGAATGAGAACCAATAGATAGATGTATCTTAAGAAACCAAGGTAGAAAGACTAAAAAGCTCCTTGAGATAAGGGACTGTCTTTTGGCTCTTTTTGTATCCCCTGCCCTTAGCACGGTGCCTGGCACTAGGATGAGCCTGGCTATGGAATCAATTAAGAGTCATAGTGTCAAAGACTTAGAGTTGGAAGGGATTTTAGAGGTCATCTAGATTGGTAAGGGTGAGAAAAAAGAGGTGATCAATAGCTTTTGTTCATATTTCCCTGCCATTTAGTAGCAAGAGCTGTTCTAAGCGAGTGATTTGGGGTGGCAGTGTAAATCTGTCAAGAGTAGAGCCCTCCCACAAAAGTTATATATCTAAATAAGATTTATTAAGGAATATTCTTTATAACTGAATGGGATATCACAGGCTAGAGATGTCTTTAGCTCAAGGTGGGCCTCTACTAGATTTCTACACTAAGCATCTTTGGCAACAGACCAAGTCATGAGAATGTTGTAACAAAAATAACGACAATATTCCTTTTTATACAAGAAAGGCCTTATCTTGGACATGAATTGGCGATATTCATCAGTTTCCCTTGCTTCCTAGGTAACAACAGGTGGAGAAAGAAGATATGCATTTTTTTAAACTTCTGTTCCTAGATCTTTACTCTGAGAACTTTGAGCGTGGTGATGTTAAGAGGGACAATAATAAGAGAGAAAAGGAGAGAGGGAGTCTTACTAGCCCTGTGATTATGCAGATTTATTGGACCTGTTCTTATGGAAATACAGGCCTGCTCTGAGGGCCAGAAATGGACTCTGCAATATCAGTCTCTAAATTTCCTGCCACCCAGAGGGTCACCCCTCCCCACAGGTGCCTCGATAGCTCATAAGGGACTACACATCAAAACAAAGATTAAGTTTATTCATTTCCTGGCATCTCTTTTCTGAGCCAATCTCCACATTCCAAACTGCGCTATAGTTGCAACAAATAGCTTAGCATCCACTCAGGACTCTTTGTTCAAGACTTCACATACTGGAATGCTTTACGTTTCTGAGATGGAAAAGCAGGCAATCTGCTGGGAGTTAAAATAAGCCCTGTCATTTTACAGATGAAGAAACTAAGATCCATAGAGGATAAGCAACTTGGCCAAAATCACAAAGGTAGAGAGCAAAATATGCAGGATTATAATGAAAATGAGGCACAGAACAAAACAGTCAGTTCTGCTATAACAACGTGACATATGTGTTCCTAAAAAGCACAATATGCAAAATTGTGCAATTAAAAACTACAGAGCCTACAGAAAATGGGGCTAGGGGCACAAGTCTCAAAAACATCATCAGTGACATAAAAAAGATATGAACCTAAATAAAATAGTAGCACAGTTTTACACGTTAAATGTTTAAGAAATTCATAAATACTACAATAAACAGTGGTCATCCAAAAATTAAAAAATTAAAAAAAATAAACTGGATGCACCCTAGTCTTGGTCCAGAGGGTAGAGCCTCAATAGGCTTCAACGTCAGTGCATCAGCTGTGGGGGAAGGTGGGAGAAGGGGTCCTCCTTAGCTCTGGGGAAATACTGCCCCAAAAGATAGACAATAAATGTAGCGCTTTACCTTGAATAAGACCTGAAGTTGGAAATGGGTGCATGAACTCAATCCCACTCAAAGACACCAGAGGAGCTAACACAAGGAACCCTCACCTTGGGATCCTGGTCATAGACTTCAGGAGCTGCTGCCCCACCAGAGGCATAGGTGAGATGGCCCCATGACCTAGTACTTGAAACCAGGTGAGGTGCCCCCAGGGTGCAGGGCCCATTTCCGCAAAGGTAGTTAGCCATGACCATCTCTGACAGGGCTTTTCCCTGGGTAAGTGACAGTTTTTCCGGAGTCAAAGGGGCTGGGTCATTGTCCCATTGCTTCATTGTTTCATGGGTTGGAGAGTGGGGGCACTGGAGGTCTCTCAGTCATTTCTTCCCTCCCCCAAAGCATTCTGGGTGGACGAAAATGATTCCACAGTGCTTTCCTCCATCCCTAAGACTTGAACTCCTGCCCTCCACCCATTGGGTCTAGTGATACCTTCCCAACCCCATTCCAATGACATAAGCATACTCAAAATTCAGGTTATGCTCATACTGTTCCCTAATATATCAACTGGGAAGGAACAAAATCAGGTTTTTAAAACAAGCATTGTAGCAGAACTGACTAATGGCATTTGATGTCCCAGATTTTGTGCTTACATAGCCATAAGTGTTATGCTAGGGCACAAATATTAATAGGCCAAGACAGGCTAGGAGGTACTAGGATTTGTAAGGCTAGTTAAGTGGGAGAATTCTAGGAATTATTGAAGGTCTGTATGGGTCAAAACTGGGTCAAGGTCAGTGGGTCAGTTAATAAAGAAAACAACAAAGTGCTGCCGTTATAAGTAAAGAAGTGGAATATGGAGTTTGAAATGTCAGAAGGTCAGAAGGAGCAGGCAGGTGGTAGATGAGCCAAGTTCAAAGTCTGGGAAAGTCAATGAAGGTAGAGAAAGGAACAAAGAAGCCAATAAGAATGGCCTTTGACCTCTCATTCTATGACAGAGGCCCTTGGTTCTCTTTCTTGAATTTATGCTTTCTTTTGTGTGAGTGAGCAAAGGTGTAGGAATATGTTATAATCGGAGAGAGACAGGTGTGCTATAAATTTTGATTTCAGCAGCATTATAGGCAAGTAGCTCCTCTGGAGAGTTCCCACACTACCTATGCTCTTTGCCAGAGGAGGTCCTCACCATACTTTTTGGACCCCATAGAGTTAGAGTAGGTATAGTGGGAGATTTATCTCTTTTCAGGGACATGAACATGCTGTACTTGTTTCTGGTAGCATAGAATTATGGGAGCATAGCTTTAGGATTACAAGGGAAATTTTAAATTCAACCCTCTGGTTTTTACAGATGAGGAAACATCCCTAAGGAAGTGAAGTGACTTGCCCCAAATCATGCTGGAAGATGCATCTGGACCTTCTGAATTTAAAACCAGTACTTGACAGCCCTTTGAATCAATCTGGCCATGTGAGAAAACCTGGAATCTTTTGGAATCCAGGATTCTCTGGAATTGATAATTCTATTGTTGAATTACCACTGGGAAGGAGAGGTTTTTTGAGGGGAATCATGAGTAGAAGTGAATTGTCAAGGAAAAGCATAGTCTTTTCCCTTAGGGACTTAGGGAAAGAGTGTGAAAGATGGGGTGAATTTTAGGAAAGTCAGTGAAAGCAAATCTGAAAGTGATAAAGGAAATCTGCTGGAGGATGGTGAATAACAATAATAATAGTAATCATAATAATAAAAGTACCTAGCATTTATAAAGTTATTCAAGGCTTGCAGATTGCTTTATAATTATTATCTCATTTTATCCTTACAACAATTCCAGTAGGTAGGTGCTACTAATATCCTCCTTTTACATATGAGGAAACTGAAGCAGAGAGTGGTTAAGTGACTTGCTTAGAGCCATATATTGAGGAATTGTCCAAGGCTGAATTTGAACTGGGGTCTTTTTGACTCCAGGTCTAGATACATTGCACCCCTTAGCATGCTATCTTTGATCAAACTTTGCCAGAGGGTATCTGACTTGATCATACTTGATGAGCTGCCAGATCCTGTCACTCATGGAAAACAGAGGCCCTTTTGGGGTGACAGTCTTCTTGGCGCTTCTAATTTTGTTTGGCTTTCTTGAAGTTCTGGATCAAAATAGTGAGAATGTGTAAAAATGGTCACCCTAAGTCGTGGTCATGGGAACTATGAGGAGTTTGGTGCAATGGAAGGAAAGATCTTGGTAGAGTGAAAAAGGCCAGCCTAGGAGTCAGAAGATTAAAATTTCTTGTAGTGGTTCTACCACTAACTTAGTGCATTGGCTAAGTCACTCTCCCTCTGTGGGTCTCTGCTTGCTTATCTGTAGGCTGAGATAGGTTGGACAAAATGTCATCTGAAGTTCCTCTGGCTTTGAATTCTCTAACTTTTTTTTTTTTTTGCGGGGCAATTGGGGTTAGGTGACTTGCCCAGGGTCACACAGCTAGTAAGTGTTAAGTGTCTGAGGCCGGATTTGAACTCAGGTACTCCTGAATCCACAGCCAGTGCTCTATCCACTGTGCCATCTAGCTAAACCCTGAATTCTCTAACTTAATGAAATAAATCCAGGATATAAAGCACATAATTTGATACTTTCCCTGCAAGTAAAGAGAACTGAAGATTGGAAACAGGGCCTTTAGCTAGATGCCTTTACTACAAGAGGAAAAAAAACCACCTTCCTTGGGAACACAGAATTTTAGATTTGGAAGAAATCTCAGAAATCACCATGTACAAACCTCTCCTTAAGTACAAGTCTTTTTTGTAAGTGATCATCTGAGCTTTGCTGGAAGACTTTTAGTAACAGGGAGCTCATTATCATTCTTCCTCTGTAGCTGATAGGTCTCATTGCAGCTGACCTGTGACACACGAAATGGGATGGAGAGATCCTGTGGTCCATGGATCCTTTAGCTTGGGTGAACAAAGGTGTTTTATGAATATGTTATAAATGGCTTGGGAAAGGTATGTACTGGTAGTGTCTCACACTAGTCAGACTGGGGACTAGGGACTATCTCTCCCAGGGAGTTCTCATGACACCTCCCTCTACTTCTGCAGAGATGGAAGGAGACAGCAGGTGATTCTGCCATAGAGAGGTAAGCACCAGTTTTCTCTTAGTATACTCAGTCCCCTGGGATATTTTCTTTGGTAAGACATGATTATCCTTAGAGGAATGGTACTGAAATGATGCTACTGGTAGCTTCTTCTTTGCACGTAAGAGAATCCAATACAAATGAAGAGGAGTAATAAAGCTGACCTAATCACAAAAATCAGAGAGCTAGAATTTGATTTGCTCTTTTTATGTTTTTTCTTAAGAACAGTCCCATATCATCTTTGTTTCTTAAAGCTAGTTTTTACAAGGTCTTCATTGCGTACTAATTGTTATTTTCTTTATTTCTTCTGTGGAAGACAAGCAATAAAAATGAGTTTAGTTTTCCAATTTGAATGATCATTAATTTCATGGCCCTCCTCAGTTATTAGGAAGGCATGTTTTCTCCCTAGTCATTTCTTCTAGACACATTTTGAAAGTCCTTCTAAGTCCCTTTAATCCTTTGACTTTCCAACTGATAACTTTCTGTACAGGCCTTAAATGAAGCAGTACAATTTGGTTTTGTTCACTTTCTTCTTTCCAAATTATAATTCCCTTTTCTTTCTTCAGACCTTTCAATCTCTTTGGTGTGTATGACCCAAAAGAGCTCTAAGATTTGCATGTCCCTAATTTATTCAGCTAAACTCATTGTAAACTTCATTAAGATAGGGATTGTATCATGTTTATTTTCATATTAGGTGATTATCTGTTGCTGATTATCCTTATCTTTCAAATGGGGGAAACTGTACCTATGTTACCTGTTTCAATGGGTCAAATAAAATAATATAGAACATTTTGTAAAAGTCAAGCTGCCAGGTGGAATAATCAATAGTTGAATGGCCAGGAAGGCCTGAATTCAAATCCTGCTTCAGGCACTTATTAGCTATGTGACCCTAGGTAAGTTACTTAACTTCTGTGTACCTCAACTTCCTTATCTGTAAAATAAGGGAGGTAGATTTGATAGCTTCTAAAGTTCCCTCCAACTCTAAATCTAAGATCCTGTATAAATGATAGCTACTGTTGTTATTAACAATTTAAAATTTTTTAACTTGTAGACTAACTCCTAATATCAACCATACAACAGAATTCTATTTGAGCCGTCTTTTTTTCCTCATAAAAATATTTTATTATTTTCCAGTTACATGTCAAGATAGTTTTCGATGGTCTTCTGCTTTCTCTGTCTACTCATCCTGGCTTACTATTTCTTGGCTTTTTACTCCTTTTTAAAGTGTAGCGCTGCTTCCAGGACACACTGTTCCTGCTACAGCCTGGCCCAGGGGGTGTGATTGGGCTTTTTCTCAGCCTGCCTGGCTTGTGAGTAATCACAGCTGCTTTCTCTTTGACCAGGAAACAGAAGTCTGACTGAACTCTGATTCTCTATGGTTGGAAGCTTGGCGTGCTTTTACCCCTCCCCCACTGGGCCGCCACCACTCAATTCAGCCCACTGGTTCAGACCCAGGGCGCTTTGCCCCAACTCCAGTAGATACTGCCTCCACTTCATCCCGGCTTACCGCCGAACCCCGTCACCAGTCCATGATCCGAGCCTCAGAAGCCGCTGGTGCTGAAGACTCTGACATGCCCTCTAAGCAGTGTCCCTGGCTGGGTCCGGACCGCGTGCTGAGCTGTTCAGCCTGATCAGTAGGTGATCAGAATTGCCCTCTTTTGCGGAGAAATAGTCTCACTCTGTTCTTATGTGCATTAGGCTGTTCTGGGTTTTGATTTTTACCGCATTATTTGGGCGTGAATGGACTAGTTTATCTGGAGCTTGTGGGAGTCACATCCTCTTCTCCGCCATCTTGACTCTGCCCCTTCTCAAGATAGTTTTCAATATTTGTTTTCATAAGATTTTTAGTTCTAAATTTTTCTTCCTCCTTCCCTTCCCTCCCCCCATTCCCAATACAGAAAGAAATTTCGTATAGGTTATATATGTACAATCACATCAAACATATTTCTGCGTTAGTCATGTTGTAAAAGAAGAATCAGAACAAAAGGGAAAACCCTAAAAAACCAAAAACAAAAGTAGAAACAGTATGGTTCTATCTGCATTCAGAATCCACAATTCTTTTTTCTGGATGTGGAGAGGATTTTCCATCATGAGTTCTTTGGAATTGTCTTGGAGCATTGCACTGCTGAGAAGAGCTAAGTCCATCATAGTTGATCATTGCACAATGTTTCTGTTACTGTGTATAGTGTTCTCCTGGTTCTGCTCACTTCTTTTACCATCTGTCCACTTAAGTCTTTCCAGTTTTTTCTGAAATCTGCCTTGAGCTGTAAGTCTTAATTTAGGTGTTAAGCTTAAAACTGAACTATGGCTTTGGGATACCTCTCTCTCTCTCTCTCTCTCTCTCTCTCTCTCTCTCTCTCTCTCTTTATATATATATATATATATATATATATATATATATATATATATATATATATATATATATATATATATATATATATATATATATATATATATATATATATATATATATATATATATATATATATATATATATATAAAACATACAGCCTATGACAACAAAATTTAAATGAGAACTTGGTAATTTAATTTCTATCTTACACTTGCTATACCAGTTTGAGTTGGTTTTGCATGACATTGTTCAATTAACACAAATATTTGAAGTCTTATGCCCGTATTTCAAGTCCCTCTAAGCCACCAATACCATTGGCCCTTCTGTCCCCAAATCCAATAAGCTTAGGAAACACCATCTTGGATTCCCCATTAGCAGACTTACTACTACAGTACCTTGCATAGAGTTTTGTTGCTGATTTTGGGGTTTTGTTGTTGTTTCTTTCTATCTAACACTGTGTTAGACAATGTACACAGAAGTACAATTTAATTCAACAAACATTTATTAAGCACCTACAATGTGAAAGGCATTGGGTTAGGCTTTTGGGATGTGAAGGTGAAAAATTGGTACAGTTCCTGACCTCAGGGAGTTTAGAACATTATAGGGGGAAGATAAGACATGTAAATGTGGCATAAGGTAGAATGTGATAAGGGCAAATGTGAGCTCCAGACAAAATGACCTGAGAAAACATGAGGAGAGATTGTTTTCATCTGGAAGGATCACAAAGGAAAGGCATTTAATAAGCAGGGATATGGAGGAAGGGAGTTCTGGGCATGTAAAAATGCACATCTTGTCAGGATAGGGCAACATCTGGCAATCTAGGTTGGCTAGAATATAGGAAGCATGAGGAAAGAAGTAGGAAATAAGGATGAGATAGTAGATTGGAGCCAAGTAGTAAATATTTGTTATTGTTCATTCGTTTTCAGTTGTTTCCAACTCCTTAAGACTCCATTTGGGGTTTTCTTGGCAAAGAGTGGCTTGCCATTTTCCTTCTTCAGCTCATTTTACAGATGAGGAAACCGAAGCAAACAGAGTTAAGTGACTTGCCCAGGGTCACTTAGCAATTAAGTGTTTGAGGTATGATTTTGTAAAAATATTTTGACTGATTTGCCTAATTTGGGGGGGACTAATCTATGGAGGAATAATCTGGGGACTTTTGACTATTTAGCTATCTGACTGTCTATCTGACTGCTATTAATTTAATGTGGGCCATTTATAAAGTTCCACCACACTGCTCCACTCCCAAAATTGATAAGCAAAATATTAAGAAGCCTCTTAACTAAATAATTAAAGCAGAGTTTATTTATGAGATACTATTTAAAATTAAGAATACAGGGAAATAAAATGAACAACCTGACTGAGTTCTGGCGATGCCTGCTGCCCCTGGAACTTTTTTAATACAATAAGGGCCTTAGCCGCCTCTTGCCTCAGGATATGTTCCACTTTCACTACTCAGGTCCTTTCTTTCTAACTCTGAGCCCCTTTCACTTTGTAACTCCCCCTGCTTCTAACTTTCCTCTCTTTACTGCCACTGCTGAATCCCTGTGTTTCTTTCTCACCAACCTTCTGTCTGTCTGTCTGCTCCGTCAGTCTGCCCTTCGGCCTCTCTTTTCTCTGTTCCCGTTCCTTCTCATCTGCCGGCCCCCAGTCCTCTTGTCCACTCCCCCCCCCCAAGTCTAACTCCCAGGTCTATATATATTTTCCTTTTCTCCACTCGAATCTTGGGACTTTTTGCACCCCCACCGACCAAGCTAATCCGCCAGCCAGAGCTGTGGCTGTGGCTGGGGGGGGATGCTCAAGCATCACGTGCCTCAGCACAGGCTATGCCAGAGCCTGGCCTGGATGAGCCCAGGATCTCTTGGATAGCTCCGCTCAGGGTGGAGGGAGCTAGTGCTCCCTCCCCCCAGCTGTCTGACCTGGCGTCTTGTACAGCCCATGGGGCTTGTTGGCTCAGCTGAAGCTGAGGGGGAGGGGCACCAGCACCTCCCACACAGAAGAGACCCTGAGGGCCTAAGGCTTTCTAATCTCAGCCTAAAGGTAGGGTCCCCAAATCAAAATAAATTTTCACAATTCGAACTCGTAAAGATGAGTCTTCTTGACTTCAGGCTTGGCACTCTATCCACTGTGCCCCCTAGTTGCAGGTAGTAAATATACATTTATATAAAATGAACCATAAAAGTAAACATGGAAGGATATGAAGAGTAACTACACAAAGTGATCCACAGAATAAGGACTGGGTATATATCAACACCAATTTGAGATAAAAACAGTACCCAAACATTTTCTTATTAGTTATCTATTAATCTCTGTGGTTTTATTTTGTAAAATGCTATGAGGTTTAGGTGACATTTATTCCTTGTTTTGTGTATTTGATACCTAGCAGCCTTAAATGCTAAGAGAGTAAAGAATTCATATTGTACCATATCGGTGTAACTCTTAAGGGGATAGTATGGTCATCAGCATTGATCAATGACTCCTATTTACCCTTTACTGTACTATTGATTTACTTCCTAGTACAACTACCTCTTTTCCATCCTGGGAGCTAGTATAAAAGGATTTGTAATTCTCTTCATTTTTTGCTAGCTCTGAGCCTCAAGACAGATATACAACTTTTAGCAAAAAACTATTCATTGTTAAATGCATCTCTCTCCTCTGGGGATATTTTCCTTTCAATTGCTTCTTTCTACCTGTATTCCAATAACTATACCCCATCCAGAAAATACCAATCATTAACTTTGTTTATAAAGACAGAGTAAACTTTTTTTTTTAAAGAAAGGTAAACAGACTTTCACTGTGCTCAGAGGATAGACCCCCAAGAAGGAAATAAGAGGGATACAGGATTACCACCTCAAGGTCTATAACTTGGAGGGTTTCAGCAAATCATCTGTCCCAACACACCCCAAGCTGTGATTCAGGTAGCTGCTATAGTGGATAGAGTAGCAGAGTAAAATTTGGAAAGTTAAATCTGGCCTGAGACACTTACTAGCTACATGATCCTATGCAAATCACTTAACCTCTGCTTGCCTTAGTTTCCTCATCTGAAAAATGGAGAGAGCACCTGCCTCCAAGAGTGGTGCTGAGAATAAAGTGAGATCACATTTTTAATGTGGCTTGCAAACTTCAAAGCACTATATAAATGCTAGCTATTATGCTTTGTTTGAAACATTTACCTCTGACTGGGTTTCTTTGATTCTCCCAACTCTACATGGCCTCTTATAGTTTCCCATGCTGCATTTCTATGGTTCTACAATTTGTCCTGTTTGGAGCTGGGTTACTCTTCTTGTATGTCTCTAGCACTACCCTTTTTTTTTTTTTTTTTTAGTTTTTGTGGGGCAATGAGGGTTAAGTGACCTGCCCAGGGTCACACAGCTAGTAAGTGTCAAGTGTCTGAGGCTGGACTTGAACTCAGGTCCTCCTGAATCCAGGGCCAGTGCTTTATCCACTGTGCCATCTAGCTGCCCTGAAGTAACCTTTAAAAGTCATGTGAGGTGTGGCCTATCATTCATCACTCTATCTTATTGTTTCTTTTCTAATTCATTCATGGGACTAATTAGCACCTAATAAACAGATCCCTTGGCTTGGCCAGAATCCTTTGCTATTAGTTTAACAACTCTATGTCAGCCCTTTTCCTATAATTAGTTCCAAGGCTTTCAATAGGGAATAATACGTCATGTTCTTTCTCTTTAGTAACTTCAGTCTAATTGAAGGATATGAAACATTTATACATAAAATGATAATTTAAAACACGAGGGGGCAGCTAGATGGCGCAGTGGATAAAGCACAGGCCCTGGATTCAGGAGTTCCTGAGTTCTAATCCGGCCTCAGACACTTGATACTTACTGGCTGTGTGACCCAGGCAAGTCACTTAACCCCCATTGCCCCACAAAAATAAATAAATATTAAAAAAAAAAAAACCATGAGGCATCCTATGATTCATGCCCAAAGAGTGGTATAGACAAGTGCTAAGGGAGGTCAGAGGGAGAAAAGGTCACTGTAGACTGGTGTCAAGAGAAGACCATATTGAGGAAACAGAGTAGGAGGAGGGTGTTAAATGATGGGTAGAATATTTGTTTAGAATCTGGACAGTCTGTTTTGTTGGCATGAGGACTCAATGGTCAGTGGACCCAGAACATAAGTTCTTGGACACTCAATTTTCACTTACACTGAAGCTATATGGTTTGTAAACCATACAATCGTTATCAATTTATTTAATTTATGAGAGATATATATGTGTAGTAAACTAAATTCAATGACCTTTCTAAAACAATCCTTTATAGTATGGAAAGCTACATGGCAAGCTAAAATAAGGTAAAAATATATTTAATAAGCATGGAAGTAAGTAATTCAGGTGATTTAAAGAGATGTTTCTTATCATCTCATATTGGAATCTGATATCTAAGCCTCTTCCTCTTCTCTGCCATTCACTTAAGGAATGTATTTAATAAAAGACATTAAACTCACTAATTAAGCACCTAGTATGCACAAAGAGTGATGCTAGAAGCTAGGAATCAAAAGATTAAGACACAGTTCCTACCTTTAAAGGGACAAAATGGACATATACAAAATATGTAAGACTATAAGAAGTTAAAAAAAGAGGTAAAACAATGTGCTTTGAGAAATTCAAGGAGGGAATGATCACTTCCATCTAAAAAGATCAAGAAGGATAAGGAATTCAACAAGCAAAAATGGTGGGGAATCTATTCTAGGCATGGGAGATGGCATAAACAAGATGAGATGAGATGAGATATAGGGTGAGATTAAGAAATATTGAGCAGTATAATGATACTGGGAAGTAGAATGTGTAAAAGCGTACCCCACCTTTATATGTAAGAGAAAACTAGAACGGTAAACTAGAACAAGATTGTGGGAAATCTTGAATGCTAGTCTCAACCATTTGTACTTTATTTAATAGGCAATGGAGAACTGGAGCAGGTTTTTGCTAAAGAAAGGTATATAATATGAATATTACATGAAGAATGGAAAGAAACAATAACAAAATAAAGAGAAATATGAGTTTACCAAGACCACTGAGATGGTAAGAAAGGATGGAATCAAAAGTATTCATATTGAGGCTAGCCCTGGCAAGGAGGCCAATCACCTCAACATCTAACACTGGAGGGAATGAGGAAAGGATTGATGAAGATAACAGTGGTTTCAAGGTACAGAAGAGGTGAATTGAGGGAGCTCATGTCAGATAGCTCCATAAAATCTTCTCCATAAAATAAAAGATAAAGTCATCTGATAAGAGAGAGTATGTTGGGAGGAAATTGGAGACAACATTTTGGAACAACAGCTTTGGGGAATGTGTTAAGGAATCCATCAAGGTTACAAAAATTGATTGTTATATATCAGTGAGGGTCTGGTCACTTGCCCAAATCCAGCCTGTATGAGCATGCTCAGAGCTGATGCATTCCGCATGTGAGCTTCAGAGAATGCACAGCTATAATGATTTGAATGCATTCCCAGCTTTAGATCAACAGCTTAAACAATCCTTCATCACACTAGAGAAAATATCAGATGGCTGACATTCTGATTCTAGGACCATGGTTCCTTTGGGACTAAGCCATAGTAGCAAAATTTATTGATTCTCTCTGGCCTCTCCCTTCATTCCTCAAGGAGAAAGCTGACTCATAAGGCCTTTGTACTCTTTTTGGTGGGGGGGGGGGCCCTTATACTCTTAGTAGGAACCCAGTGCCCTTCTGGTATTAACAATTATCCCACTTTAATGCTTGCTCCAAAGGGCTTACCCAATAAGCCCCTTGAGGACAGAGGCTACCTAGATCTTCAGCAGGTTTTTTTTTGTTTGTTTTTTTGTTTATTTTTGGCGGGGCAATGGAGGTTAAGTGACTTGCCCAGGGTCACACAGCTAGTACATGTCAAGTGTCTGAGGCTGGATTTGAACTCAGGTCCTCCTGAATCCAGGACCAGTGCTTTATCCACTGCACCACCTAGCTGCCCCAGATCTTCAGCAGTTTTATTCCTGGTCCTGAAAGTATGAAGCCCTTGTGCTAGGACAGATGAAACTTGTTTCCCTCCCACTTTCTCCATCTATATTTCTCTTCCTCTTCCTCAGTGCCCAAAGAATTCCCCTGGAAAGCACAGTGTGTGATGATATTTTAGTGTTTTATTTCATGCCTCCCTCATTATCTCTTGCAGAGAGGGAGAGATTTAGCAGCTCCCTAACCCTTGACAGAGGAAGCTTCAAAATAATTTGATCCATCTTATACATTTATACATTTTTTATAAATGAGGAATAATAGAGGCCCAGACAACTTAAGTGATTTGCTCAAAGTCACCAGGCTAGTAAGAGTCAGGATTGGAACTCATGTTCTTTCCTGGGCATTTCCCACTATAATACACTGCCCCAGAGAAGTGTCTTATAACTCATATATTCAAAACAACCATATGAGGCAAGTATTTTAACTAATATTCTCCCTGAGGAACCTGACAGAGATTAATTGACTTTCCCAAGGCCATTTGTCTAGTAAATGTTGGTGCTAGGATAAGAACATAATTCTTTCCTGATGCCATATCCAGTTTATTTTCCTCGGTGCCATATTATCTTTCATCTTATCCCATATGAGTTGATGATATTTTGACACCAGATGAGTAGATGAGGTCTTAATCTTGGCCTACATTAACTTGAGTTTCATATGAGTTCTTGTTATAGCATAACAGGAATTACTTTGTAGGACCTTAGTAATTTTCCACAATGCTGGAGAGAGCCTGTATAATGTATTGCCTTTTATAAGTCACTGAGTAAACAAACAAATGTGGTAAAACAGACAAGGGCATTGCATCCCCGTGAATTTGCTTGATTGCATAATGAGAAAAATACAGTTACGAGCTACCTGGGATATGCACTAATGGTTTGAATGGTACTGTACAGTAAAACCTCATTAACAGACACCACTGGACTTAGTGATAATTCAGGTATGTAGCACAGGAGTTTACCTTCACACTGTGAAAACTGGGACTGCTGAGAAAATGAATCATATCAACGAGAGAAATATTTAGCCTATGTAAGTGAAGTCTGCCAAACTGTTTTTATGCATTTAGAAAACAAATTTAGTAGCATTTGTGGAATAATAACAAATGTACTTCTCCACTCAAAACCTGCCCTGTGGTCATCATTGCAATGTAGAGAGTGTCATGGGTTCTTGAAGGCTATATCTATGGAGTGAAAGCTGTGCTAGGTCAAGCACAGAAGGCCCAGGAACAGATTATGCATCTGTTTTACCAAGAACCGACCTAGTTAAGTTAGAGGAGACTCCTCACCAGGGGTTCAGCCGCCAGGTGGTGATTTGGAGGAGGAGAAGGAGGAGTCTCAGCAACTCATTCAGCTATCTACTAAGGTGCAAAGAAGTTGTGACCTGCATCAATAGAGGGAATCTTTGATCTTTTTATTAAGTAATAATAGAGGGAATGATTTCTTTTTCCTATTTATTCCTATATTTCCTCCTTATTAAGCTGGGTGGTATAGCAGCTAAAGTGCTAGACTTAAAGTGTAGAATCCCTGAATTTGAATCCTGTTCCAGATATTCTCCTTTGTGACTTTGGACAAGTCAATTAAACTCTTAGAGGAAACTTCTCTTTCACCCCAAGGTGGTGGCCATTGGGAGAGTGCTAGACTTGGGATCAGGAAGACCTCAGTTCAAATCTGGCCTCAGAAAATTCCTAGCTGGGCAATTGACTAAATCTTTGTCCTCCTTAGTTTCCTCATTTATAAAATAGTGATAATAATAGCACCTCCTTCCCAGAGTTAATGAGGTAATATTTGTAAAGTGCTTTGCAAACCTTAAAGCACTATATAAATGCTAGCTTAGGTTATTATTTTATTGTTATTATCATTATTATCTTCAGTACTTCCAAGGATCCATGATTTCCTTCATATAGGTACTTCCATTAACAATGCAAATTTCCACCTAGTTGTATTGTGGAATTCTCATCCATTTACACTCATAAATTTCTCTTAGAGGATCTACCCAAAACATCTTGGAGGCTTTCTTCCATGTGTCTGAAAAATTCCTGGGTTTCAGTAGAGTGCTCAGAATCTCCATCTGTGATCACTCAAAATCTCCTTCCCTCTGTGACCACCTCAATAAAATGCATATTTACAAGATATCACTTATATTTAAATAATCAGTTAATCAACAAACATTGATTAGGTGTCTGCTATGGGCCATGCACTGTGATAGGCACTGAAGGTACAAATCCAAAGGATGAAGTAATTTCTACTCACAAAGAACTTACATCTGCTGAGACAATAGGTCCACATATAAGAGCGTACAGTAAGTATATAATGCAAAATAAATACAAGGTAGCTAAATAAAGGTAATTTGGAAGAGAAGGAATTGGCAATTGGCGGTATCACAAAAAGTTTCATATAGAAAGTATCGTTTGAGCTGCTTCTTGAATAAAGAGGAGGAGTTTGAGAGATGGAGGTGAGAGTGAATTTCAGGTGTGAAGAAAGACTAGTGCAAAGGTCTTGAGATAGTCGAGTATATGAGGAGCAGAGGGAAGGCCAATTTGTCTGGGTAGTAGAGTACAAGATGGAATAGTAGTGTATAATTTATCCAGCCCTAACCTCCTGACTTGTAGTCTTACTTCACCAACTACCTATGGGACATTTCAAACTGAATGTCCCATAAACATCTCAAACTCAACAGGTCCAAAATAAAACACATCCTCTTTCCTAAAAAAAAAAAAAAAACAAAAAAAAAACTTTCCTCTTCTAAATGCCTCTATTATTGTCAGGGGTACCACCATCCTCCCATTCACCCAAGTTTGCAACCTCAGTATCATCCTCTAGGCCTCCTGTGCACTAATCTCAAATACGTAATTTGTTGTCCTCTTGTCATCTCTCCTATACATCCTCTTCACTCATATAATCACCACCTTTGCCTCATAACTAGACTATATTGCAATTACCTTCTGGTTGGCCTCTCTTCTTCTCTACTCCCAATCCATCCTCAATTCATAATAATGTTTGAATATTGTCTACCCTATTACAATGTGAGCTTCCTGAGGACAGGTTCTACGTTTTTGCCTTTCATTGTGTCCCCAACATTTAAAGCATTTCCTATCACATAGTACATACTTAATAAACGTTTGTTGATTGACTAGTGAACCTGAAAAGATAGAATCGGACCAGGTTATGTGGAATTTATATTTGCTCCTAAGGGCGGTAGAGAGCTACTGGAGTTTATTGAGTTGGGGAGTAACATGATCAGATCTGCACTTAAGAAAATTATGATGGCAGCTGTGTTGAAAATAATCCGAGTGGAGAGATACTTGGTACAAGGAGAAAATGAATCCAAACAAGAGAAGATGAGGTTACTTGGCCTTTCTTCAATTTAGGGAAAATCAGTGAGATTTATGCTGTTTTTGGTGGCTTGGTCTTGAACCTAATAAACATGAATGTAGATGGCTAATAAGAAGTACAAAAAGCAAAATGATTCTCTATTAATATAATATATAATTGGAACATTCTAGATAAACACATTCTACTTAAGTTAATTATAAAATTATGATTCCTATTTACAAATGAGGAAAACTTACCAATTTTTAGGTCCACCTATTCAAATACATAAATGTACCTGTCATCTCATCAATGGGGATATTCCCTGTCCCATTACTGATGCAGATCCTAGACCACTCATGCTTGTCCATCCCGTGGGACTCTTATCCTTGTGCTTCTGTTAAGTTTGATACTGGAATGCTACCTGAAAAGCTGGGAGCTTTCTTCAGTTTCTCCTGATATTTTAAGGATTCCAAGAGAACACACAGTCTATCAGTTATCATTTACTATATGACTTATGACTAGCCCATCTCATAACTCTTTGGAGACAACCTTTAATTTTATTCTTCATAGTTGTTTGTTACATGTTGCCTTCTCATACCCATCATTTGCCTCTCCACTGCCCTCTGAATGAAACTCATTTTTAATTCTTTGGAGATTAGAGTCCCATGACTTGTGGCCATAACAACACATCAATAGGATATCAAACTACCACCTCTTTAGTATTATTATGTTATGCCATGCAAACAGCTTGCCTTCTATCTTCCTTTCTGGCATCTTATGACCCAACTGTGTCTTTTGGTCGTTGGCAGATAAATACTTTTATTAATTGGATTAAGGGAGCAGTTAAGAGCAACCATGTGGCAAATCATGGTCAAGGAGCTAGTTTTAATTTCAGTTAATTAGTGAAAGATGTAAGTAAGAAAGTCAATACCAATGTATTCCAAGGAAGATGGATTGGACTATCATCATGCATCAAGAAGGAAATCTTTTTTAAGTTCTCAGGAAAGAAAATTTCAAATATTTTTTTTTCCTTCTTAGGCTAATTAAGTATGCTATAAAGAGCCCTAAGAAATTGCTTAAAGAGCAAATTTTCTTATAAAACTAATAGATATTTTTATAATTTACAGTTTGCTCCATTTTTCCTGACAGTTAACCTACTGCTGTCCCTTACCCCATCCCCATCCTCACTTAGAACATCCTCTAGACCAGACTTTCAGAAACCTTGGGGGAGTTAATATTTTCAGCTTTGAAACTTAATCCTGGGGATGGATTCTCCTGATGGGTGAGTGAGGATGTGCAACCTCACATGACCCACTCTGACAAGCCCTGTACCTTACCTCACTCCCCTTCTAACTCTTACTTCAGGAACAGTAATCAATTCAATACTATCATTGGAAAAGGCATGAGAATTGATTACTTGGTGACTTCACTCACCATTCCTATGACCCCTCCCCAAACCAACAGGTCATCTAGTACTACCCCATCATTTATTTTATTTTATTATTGTATCTTTTTTCAGTTAACATGCATCCCCCCCCTTTTCCCCTCATTAAAGAAAAAAGAAAAAGAAAAACCTTGTAACAGGTATGGTCAAGCAAAATAAATTTCCACATTGGCCATGTCCTAAAATGAATTTTTCACTGTTCATCTTTTTTTTTTTTTTTTGGCAAGGCAATGAGGGTTAAGTGACTTGCCCAGGGTTACACAACTAGTAAGTGTCAAGTGTCTGAGCCCAGATTTGAACTCAGGTCCTCCTGAATACAGGGCCAGTGCTTTATCCATTGTGCCACCTAGCTGCCCCTGCACACCACTAATTTCAAACTTGTGCCTGCAGTTGTTCATTTGTATATGAGAAGTTCCTTGTTTCTGTCCTCTTTGCCTGAATATTCCTAATAATACCTGTTAAGTAAACAAAGGAATTTGTGAACAAACGTGGCTTCCCCTCTTAATCTGATTTTTCTAAATTGAATTTTTTATGCCCTCCTCACACTGTCTGTAACTTTTTAGTCAGTGATTCATTTTTCCTTAGCCTGTCAGCAGCCTTGGCTGTGGTGAGAACATTGGGGCTTTCTTCTTCTTGGGGGGATTTCCTACTTGCCTTGTTTTTCTTAGTTCAATCCTCTTATCCATTAGCAGTATCTCATTTCCTTTTAACCATGACTAAGATTTGTCAAATAGCCCAATTCCTTTTATTTTTCTCCATTAGCTCTGTACTATAATCGTGTAGCTAATCTTCTAAAAGTGCTAGGATCATTAGGTTTTTTGTTTTGTTTTTCATATGTGTGTGTTTTAGGGGGCAGCTAGGTGTCACAGTGGATAAAGCACCAGACCTGGATTCAGGAGGACCTGAGTTCAAATCTGGCCTCAGACATTTGACACTTACTAGTTGTGTGACCCTGGGCATGTCACTTAATCCTCATTGCCCCACCAAAACAAAACCACAAAAAAGTAGTATGCATAGATGTGTGTTTTGGTTTTTAAAAATATCTGATTTGTAATTGTGTTACAGCCTATGCTGAAATTTAGCCTCATTTTGACAAGGCTATTTATGTTCTTGGGGCAGCCAGGTGGCACAGTGGATAGAGGAGCACTGGGCCTGGAGGCAGGAAAACCTGAGTTCAAGTCCAGCCTTAGACACTTACTAGTGGTGAGACCCTAGGCAAGTCACTTAACCCTGTATGCCTCAGTTTCCTCATCTCTAAAATGAAATGGAAAAGAAAATGGCTAACCACTACAGTTTCTTTGCCTAGAAAACCCCCAAATAGGTCATGAAGAATCAGACACAACTGAAATAACTAAATAACAACAACAATCCATTGTCTTCCACCTTTAAACAAATATTTTTAATACTTAAAACTTCAAAAAATAACCTGATTAAAATGTCTATTTCCTATATGTCTGATTACTACAACCTGGTGCAGGGCAGTGTTGAACTTGGGAGATGGACACCTGAGTTTGAATCCTGTCTCTTACACTTTGCTAGTTTAGTAATATTTGGACAAGTCACCCAACCTATCTCTAAACCTCAAATCCTTATTGGTAAAATGAGGACAATACATGCACTACTTTCTTTTCAGGGTTATTGAGAGGGTGTTCTTTGTAAACCTTTATATATATTGCCACATTCAAGTATGTTATTATTATTTATAATATCATCATTTTGGGACATTGTGACAAGCAGGGAGATGAGCTTATATGCAAGGAATAATGTGTAGAGGCAGCAAGTGGGTGAGGGTTTAGGGATGGAATTTAAATAGGTAATTTAAGTTATTACTCTTATCTTCTGGCTAGCAGCAGCCTGGCAACTTGATACTTGGTTTGACTAATTATTGTGGGAGCTTGGGTGTGGAGAGAAGCCAAGGTAAGGTAATAATACACGAGTTCACTGTGTTATAAAAGGATTATCCAGTCAAATGAATTCAGCCTTCCTGCATATTGTATGTTGCATATTGAGAACCCATTCAGAAAAGTATACATTCAGGGGATAATTAAATGGATTAGTTCAGAGACATGTGGGTAGGACTTGGCCTCTACTTTCATGATACCCAATATCACATTAAATTCTGTAAGATCTGTTCTGATTGGCTGCAGGCAGTGTAAGAGCAGTGGGTGTACATTGAGAAGAGACAAATGAAGGGAAGGGGGCAGTTTGCCACTAGATCAGCTCCTGCCACGTAGTAAGTGCTTAATAAATGTTGTTCACTAATTGATTGACTGACTAGCACAAAAGGAATAACACGAGCCAGAGGAGACCTTGATAGTTACTAAAAGCCCTTCCCAGCTCTAAAATTCCAAGACTATGATTCCCCTAGAATAATAATAACTTGGTGATAGGTCCCTAGGCTCCCACACATAGAGAACCCAGGAGAGAAAGAACCACCTTGTGTTCACATGATGCCCTTCTACAGCTATGATGTGCCACATACCTGTGACCCTGACCCTAAGATCTGCTGCTAGTTTGACTTCAGGGATTTGCCTGGTGGGTGAATCCCCTCTCAGTCCCAAAGGTGGGTAGCATGAAGTTGGCAGAAAGAAATAGGAAGATTAAAGAGGTCCACCTGACTTTTCCATGGTGAGATCATTTTTTGGCAGAATGTGGAGTAGAATTTATAGTCCCCAAGTTTGTAAGTCTAATTAGACCAACCTTTTCTAAGGAAGTTTTCTGGCCCCAGAGGACATCTGTAGGAGAAAGCCTGAAGCCTCGACTCTTCCAGTCTCTTTAAAAATAAAAGTAAGAAAAACAAAGCAAATGAAACAGAGTTGGTTCTATTTTTGAATTAATTACCAATGCTTTCCTAGCAAAACGAGGCACCATGGCAGCACAGTATGTTATGGCTAGGAGTCAGGAAGACCTGAGTTTAGATCCTGTTTAAGGCTCTGTGACTCTGGGCAAGTCAGCCTCTCTCATCCTCATCCATTTCCTCATATGTAAAAAAGAGGAGGTTTGACTTGATAGCCTCCAAAATCCTTTTCAGCTTTAAATCTATGATCCTATGATTCTCAGTCATGGTTTATGGCATGGCTATAACTAGGAATTATGCCTGGAGTAAATTTACTTGAACTTAGGTAGGGGGCAGGAAGATGAAGAATGAGACCAGTAATATCAAAAGACAATACTAGGGGGCAGCTAGATGGCGCAGTGGATAGAGCACCGGCCCTGGATTCAGGAGTACCTGAGTTCAAATCCGGCCTCAGACACTTAATACTTACTAGCTGTGTGACCCTGGGCAAGTCGCTTAACCCCAATTGCCTCACTTTAAAAAAAAAAACAAAAAAGACAATACTAGGGGCAGCTCGATGGCACAGTGGATAAAGCACTGGCCTTGGATTCAGGAGGACTTGAGTTCAAATCCAGCCTCAGACACTTGACACTTACTAGCTGTCTGACCCTGGGCAAGTTACTTAACCCTCATTGCCCCGCAAAAAAAAAAAAAAAAAAAGACAATACTACTTTAGGTAAAATCAAGTTGGGAGAGGAACAAGGATTGGGTGGGCATGTGGCCCTAGAAAAGGACACCACAGTGAGATGATACATAGGAAGGTGGCTCAGGAGAGCATCATGTGGTGGAGAGAAGGGAACTGGCAGAGGACTGGGACATTGATCATCCAAAGACCACAGTATGCCCTTTCGGCTATTGCCACCCTGGGCAAAGCCCCATTCACCCTATGCTAGTTGTGCCTCTGGACTGTGGCACCCTTTTAGTTTATAGCTTAGGCAACCATTTGAATTTGAATTCCTCTAGGGCAACTTCATAATTTAGTGATTTTAATTACTGTTCCTCATGCAGATTGTGAGGAGAGACTGGAACTTTTCTGTTCAACTGTCACTGTAAACCATGGTTATAATATGAATTTGATGTCAGAGAGTCATAACAATATTTATTTCATGTTGGATAACAGGCAAAACAATGTTCTTGAATGACAGTTGGAGTGAAAGGAAAGTTAGAATTCATATGCTTATTTGTCTCCTGAATTGTCACTTCAATACAAGCCCTCTTTGCCTGTTCAGGGCTGCTTGTCAAGTCTATAGGGAGTTGACTGTAACCATTTCAGAAAAAAATTAGATTTTGTTCTGTTTATTACTCTTATGGCAATCTTAGAATTCTCTCTGATTTCAGAATTCTGTTCAATTTAACAAACTTTTACTATATACTATATATAAAATAACCCCCCCAAAACCCCAAAACTATATACTATATATAGGGCAGAGCACTAGGCACAAGAGGAAATACAAAAGTCAGTAAGATATAATGTTCTACCTAAAAGCTTATAGTCTAATAGGTTGATAAAACATATATACAGATTAATATAAAAATAGCTAATATTTATATAGCATTTTAAGGTTTGCAAAGTACTTTACAAATGTTTTCTCATTTTATTCTCACAAACTTAGGAGATAGTTGATATTATTTTCTCTATTTTACAGATGAAGAAATTGAGGCAGAGAAAGGTTAGGTGACTTGCCCAAGATCATACTTCTAATAAGTGTCTGCAGCTAGATTTGAACTCAGGTCTTCTTGATTCCAGGGTTAGTGCTCTACCCACTGGGCCACCTAGCTGCCTAAAGTAGATTATGATAACTACATAAGAAAGGGACCAAAAAAGAAATGTTATATGACTAAGAGGGAAAGAGCAATACTAACTGAGGAAATGAGAGAAGGTTTTATAGATCTTAGGATCATTACAAAGCAGAACTTGAGTTGGAAGAGACCTCAGAGATCATCTGGTCTCATTCCCTTATTTTACAAATGAGGACACAGAAGTCCAGGGATGTTAAGAAACTTGCCCAAGTTTATATAGAAAATATCAGAGATGGGATTTGAATTCAGGTCTCATGACTCCAAAGCTAGTGCTCATTCAAGCTGAACCTTAAAGATCAGGTAGGATTTCAAAGAAATCTCAAAACCTTAAACATTAATAGATAAAACAACAGGAAAAACAGTAACAACAGAAGGAAATGTGGACACCAGAAAGAATACATGAGTTCAGAAATCTATAAAATGAAGGGAAATGATTAGCAGTTGATGAGACAAAGGATCCTATGGAATTTGAGAACACGGAACTACAACATGCTGTTCCTGAGTGTTTTAAAAGAGAATTACGGGGGCAGCTAGGTGGCACAGTGGATAGAGCACCGGAGGACCTGACTTCAAATCCGACCTCAGACACTTAACAATTACTAGCTGTGTGACTCTGGGCAAGTCACTTAACTCCAGTTACCTCACCAAAAAAAAAAAGAGAGAGAGAGAGAGAGAATTATGAAGACAGAATTTATGTCCTTCACAAAGCAAAATAGAGGGGGCAGCTAGGTGATACAGTGGATAAAGCACCAGCCCTGGTTTCAGGAGGACATGCATTCAAATTTGGCCTCAGAACTTGATACTTACTAGCTGTGTGACCCTGGGCAAGTCACTTAACCCTCAATGCCCTGCCCCACCCCCAAAAAAAGCAAAATAGAAAAACAAATCTGCTATGGCAAGCCAAAGAAACTAAAGAGAGAACACTAGATTGCACATGCAAATACACGGAAGTAAAGGACAATCTAGAAGAAGAGAAACAAAAAACAAGAGTATTAAAAGAAAATATGTTCACTATATGAATCTCAAAGACAAAATCAATAGAGGCAACCTAAGGATCATAGGTCTCCAAGAAGAACATGATAGGACAAAAAACCTTAACACCACAATGAAGGACATAATAGAAGAGAATTGCCCAGAACTTCTGAACATAGAACATGAAATTCTGATAAAAAGAATGCACAGATTGTCTCGGGGCGGGGGGAACCCCAAGGTTGCAAACTCTAAGGCACATAGTTGTTAATTTTCACAATTCAATTTAGAAACAAGTTCTGCAAGCCACAAAGAACTTCAAATAAAAAAGAAAGAGCATTTGAATAATGCAAGACTGTTCCACATTCATTAGAGAGAGGAAAAGAGAATGGAATACTGTATTCTGAAGAGCATGAGAGATCAGGGTGAAGTGACCTGTCCTGTAAATCCTAGCTTAACCATATAGGACAAAAGATGGACATTCAATAATAAAGATGAGTTTGAAATATTTTTAGAAAGAAAATAAAAACTAAAGAGGTTACTTGCTTCTTTTTGTGTGTGGGGGACAATGGGGGTTAAGTGACTTGCCCAGGGTCACACAGCTATTAAGTGTCATGTGTCTGAAGCTGGATTTGAACTCAGATCCTCCTGAATCCAGGGCTGGTGCTCTATCCACTGAGCCACCTAGCTGCCCCACTTACTTCTTGAACATCCCAAAAAATGGAATTACAAAAGGAATAAATAAATGCAGACAGTAATAGCAACAGAGTGACAATAGAAAGATCAGCAATAGACTTCTTTCTAACTGTACACAAAAAGACAGAGGTGAAGGTGAAAATCTGGTAGAGCTTTGATCCATGAAAAAATATGGAGAAAAGAGAGAGAACAGATGATCATAGGGGTCATGAATCAAAGAATGAGGGTCTAAAGTAAAGAGAAAGAGAAAATGGATAATGAAGAGAGTGAGAGATTTTTTCTTTTTGGAAATGGGCACAAATGATCCAAGACAATCCCCAAGGACTATTGATGAAACATACTATCCACCTCCAAAGAAAGAACTGATATTGATTGAACATAGACTGAAGCATGCTATTTTTTACTTTCTTTCATTTTCTTTCTTTTATTCAAGTTTTCTTATACAAAATGACTAATATGGTAATGTTTTACATAATTGCACATGTATAGCCCATATCTGATTGCTTACTGCTTGAAGGAAGGGAAGGGGAGGGAGGGATAAAAATTGGAACTCAAAATTATAAATAAAAATGTTTATTATTAAAAAAAACTAACGGACAGAACTAGCTGAAGAGGAGAGGATGAAGGGGGAAATTCTACTTGATTAACTAAGAGGAAAAAAGAAAGAGAAGAAATATATAACCAGTATAATATATAAACATATAAGTAGGAGAAAGGAACTAACAAACAAAACCCTAAAGAGAAAAGGGTAACAGAGAAGAAAAGGGCATCAGGGGTAGGGGGAAGAGAACCAGTGGGAGCAGGGATACCTTTAAAAAGGATTAAAATAAAGTAACTGAAAGAACATAATACTGTGTTAACAGCAGAAGAGGGGGGAATCATAACTTGAAAAAAAACATATTTTAGAGACAGATGGAGGATAATATAATCTTGACTCTCATAACTTTAAATGTGAATGGATTAAACAATCCAATAAAATAAAAAAGTGATTGATTGAATAAGATAATTAAATCCTATTATCTGTTGCTTTAAAAAAACACATTTAAAAACAAAGACATGCACAAAATAAAACTGAGGGGATGGAAAAAATCACTATGCATCAAGTGAATCACAAAAAGGAGCGACAGAAATAAAAAGAATATTCAGAACATATTAAGCAGATATGCAGAAATAACAGAGAACACAGAGGAATACCTTAAAAAATGTAAAATATCCAAACTATCAGAAAACCAGATAGAGATTTTAAATAATCCAATCTCAGAAAATGAAATTGATCTAACTATATAGGGACTATCAAAGAAAAAAGATAAAACTACTAAATTTGATGGATTCATAGCAAAATTCTGTCAAACTTTCACAGAACAGTTTATGCACATAATTCACAAATTATTTTAATTATTTTTTAAAGTTGAGAAAGAAAGCATTGTATCAGAATCCTTTTATGAGACAAATACAATCCTAATACCTAAACCAGAAAAAGATAAAATATGGAAAGAAAAATACAGGCAGGAACAGCTAGGTGGTGCAGTGGGTAAAGAACTGGCCCTGGATTCAGGAGGACCTGAATTCAAATCCAGACTCAGACACTTGACACTTACTAGCTGTGTGACCTTGGGTAAGTCATCACTTAACCCTCTTTGCCTGCCAGAGAGAGAGAGAGAGAGAGAAAGAAAGAAATATAGGCCAATGGAATTACTGAATATTGACTCAAAACTTTTAAACATAATCATTTTAAATGGACTACAGAAATTTATCCAAGATATCATTTATTATGATCAAATGGGATTTATACTGGGAATGCAATGATGGTTTGACATAGAAAAACAGTAAATACAATTAATTATGTTAAAAACCAATATAACCAAAACTACATAGTCATCTCAATATATGCAGAAAAAACTTTTGACAAAGTATAACATCCTTTTATGATATAAAACCCATAATTTATGGACACAGTGGGATCATTTTTAATATTATAAAAAAGCATCTACCTAAAATCAAATGTAGTCAAGTAATGTCTTAGTATTATTGTTAGAATTTTTTGACTTCTTGGTGGACCCCCCCAAAAATCTTGAAATTTGCTAGGCATTTGTAGATGACAATTTGAGAACCATTGCTCTATGACATACCCAACAAGTGGTCAGTCGGTCTTTGTTTTGTTCGGTGAGGAAGAACCCACTTACTACCTCTTTTTTTTTTTTTTGGTCGGGCAATGAGGATTAAGTGACTTGCCCAAGGTCACACAGCTAGTGTCAAGTGTCTGAGGCTGGATTTGAACTCAGGTCCTCCTGAATCCAAGGCCAGTACTTTATCCACCGCGCCACCTAGCTGCCCCCACTATCTCTTTTTTTAATGACATTTTAATTTAAAGTTTTGAGTTCCAAATTCTATCCACCCTTTCCTCCCTCCCTTCCTTCCTCCCTATGATGGTAAACAATCAAATAGGTGTTATATATGTACAATTATGTAAAACATTTCTATATTTGTCATTTTGTATGACTCAAACAAAAGAAAAAAATGAAAGAAAATGGAAAACAGCATGCTTTAGTCTGTGTTCCATCAATATCAATTTTCTCTGTAGACAGATAGTATGCTTCATCATTAATCTTTTGGGATTGTCTTGGATCATTACATTGCTGAGAACAGCTAAGTCATCACAGTTCTTCATCAAACCATATTGCTGTTTTTGTGTACAATGTTCTTGTTCTATTCACTTCACTATATATCAGTTCATGTAAGTCTTTCCAGGTTTTTCTGAAATCATCCCACTTGTCATTTCTTGTAGCACAATAATATTCCATTATAATCATATGCCATAGCTTGTTTAGCCATTCCCCAACTGAAAAGCATCCCTTTGATTTCCAATTCTTAGCTACCACTAAAACAACTGCTATAAATATTTTTGTACAAATAGATCTTTTTCTCTTTTGGGGGGAGGGGAGGTGAGGGAATGAGGGTTAAGTGACTTGCCCAGCATCACACAGCTAGTAAGTGTCAAGTGTCTCAGGCTGGATTTGAATTCAGGTCCTCCTGAATCCAGGGCCAGTGCTTTATCTGCTGCACCACCTAGTCCCCCCCCTCACCCCTTTCATTTTTGATACTAATAATTTGGTTTTCTTCTTTCCTTTTTTAAAAATCAAATTTATCAATGTTTATCTGTTTTATTGGTTTTTTATAAAAATGAGTTTCTAGTTTAATTTATTAGTTCAATGGGGTTTTTTTAAACTTTCAATTATATTAATCTCTCCTTTGATTTTCAGGATTTCCAATTTAGTGTTTAATTGGGGATTTTAATTTGTTCATTTTCTAGTTTCTTTAATTGCATGCCTACTTAATGTATCTGTCTTTTCTCTATTTTATTGATGTAAGTAATTAGAGTTATAAATTTTTCCCTAACTACCATTTTGGCTATATCCCATAAATACTGATATGTTGTCTTATTGTTATAATTTTCTTTAATGAAATTATTGATTGTTTCTATGATTTGTTCTTTGATACATTTGTTTTTAGCATTAGATTATCTTATTTCCAATTAATTTTAATCTCTCCATTGACTGTCATGGAATGTAATTTTTATTGCATTATGATCTGAAAAGTATGTGTTTAATATTCCTAATTTTCTGCATTTGGCTGTGCATTTTTCATGTCCTAATACATGGTCAATTTTTGTATAGGTGCCATGTACTGCTGAGAAAAAGTTACATTGCTTTCTATTCCCATTCAGTTTTCTCTAAAGATCTGTCATATCTAACTTTTCCATAAGTGTATTAACTTTCTTAACTTCTTTCTTGTTTATTTTTTGGTTAGATTTATCCAGTTCTGAGAGGGGAAGGTTAAGGTCATCCACTAGCATAGTTTTATTATCTATGTCCTCCTGTGACTCATTCAACTTCTCCTTGAAAAATGTAGATGCTTTACCATTTGTTGCATATAGGTTAAGTATTCATATGACTCCATTATCTTAAAAAATAGATCTTAATACAATGCTAGTTTGCAATTACAATAACAAAATTAGGTAGTTAGAGTGAGCTCAAAACTCATAGCACTAATATGAATAGCGAATTAGGAACCTCTAGATCAGAGAATTTACTATTTGAGACATATATAATTATCTAATCTTTGATATTATCTTTTATAAACAAAATTAATTTTCAAAACTCATTCTCATTTAGGAGGATGAGATTCTGCTAAGAAACTAGTAACAGAACACTTTTTATAAGATGACCTCTACTACACAGCTGAATTCATTTAGAAATTGCCAAAATAACTGCAATTTTCAGAAAAATCTCTCAGATGGGGTGTATAAATACATTGAGCAATCAATTTCAAGATAGTGCATACCAAATAAGTTGTTTATAATAAAATATGTTTGTCTTTCAAGACATACTCAATATCCAGGTGGTAATAATAAACCCAAATAAAATTGACTTTCCCTATTTAGGTAACACGAGATATTACATAAATTACTCTCCTCTAAGGAAATTGATTGCACCAAAATTCTTTTCTGTAAACTAAAACTGAAGATATTTCTGTTTGAGGGTTAGTAATTAATAGAACAACAGCTTGGTCTCATAAACTATTCCATCAATACCCAATTATTCTCACATTAATTTTAGAAAGAACTACAATTCTAGGCTAAATAACTCAAATTTTTGGAATGGCTAATTGTTCACAGACAAGGGCAGAGGTCTACAAGCTGGATTCGGAACCAAGGGTTTTGCCCAATACAAGGGGGGAGGGCAAAAACTGAGAGAACAAGTGATGTTACAACAAGAAATCAGTTTAAGGGCACAGCCCATGGCCAAAGCCAAACATTGTAGTTAAAAGGGCTAAAATAATTTAAGATACAAAAGAGTAGTCAAAAGTCAAAGTTGGGGTCAAATTCAAATGGAGATAATAGTAGGATCAGCACAGGGATCAAAACTGCTTCTGGTAAACCAACAGCACTTTCTCTCCCTCTGAGATTGTATCAAGTCAATAACTCTTAACTCCAGCATATGACTTGTCTAGAAAATAGGTGTTGGCTGACGTGCATTGCATTGATCTTATAAGAATGGGGATAGGTTAGGAAAAAAGTACTAATAAGCAAGATCTTGAGAGATAAAAAGAGAGGATAAAAAGAAAATCAGCCATATCTAAAAAAGAAGTTTGAGATCCCATAATCTAATTTAATATCAGATATTTTCTAGTACATTGAAAGAATCATACATTGTTATAAAGAAGTAATAAACATTCATGAATAACATAAAAACCATTACTGTAATATGTTCGAGTTGTCAAAGGCAAGTTCTCATAATTAATAAGACTTCATTTATAAGATAGTTTGGCTGGTGGACTTCCTATAAAGAAGTTATATATGCAGTGGTTTTGAACATTTATCACTATATATGAGCAGATGCATAATTTTTACACATGAGGGTTCACTTTCTTTTTATTTTTATATTCATTAAAACTAAGCTGAATCATTTTTTCTGATCTACTTGCTATTTTTATGCAAGAGTGTGTATGTAAAAATGGTTGCTATGGAGGCCATAGAGACATTATATAATTAAGGAGACTGAAACGTGAATGATGCCATTTTAGATTCATTATTATGAACACCATTTTTTTCTGGCATGTTCTTCTACATTAATATTACCAATTAATATTTTGATCTACAACACATTTATGATATGCATATCAGGCTGACTCAACTCTTCTGCCCTGTATAAAATAAGTTTTGGACACTTGCAAATTACTATCTCCAACTTGAATATGATTAAAATGAAAATTCATAAGAAAGCCTTTTAGGCAAATGTTAGAGCTGTATTTTTTCCTGAAGATTTCCAACCTTAACAGTCACTTTTGAAGGTCTCTTTCTCTTTCTTTTTTTTAAAGCTCTTGGTTTAAAAAAAAGATATTTTTTTTTTTGGTCAAGCTGGATAATTTCATTGACATAGTGAATTCTTGGTGTAGAAACTCCCTCTAGTGATTGAGATTGGCAATTTATTTGGAACTATGACTTGTGGATGGTCACATATCTAGTATATGTCAGAGGCAGAATTTGAACTCAGGTCTTTCTGACTTCAATGACAGCTGTCTCCTATACCATGCTGCTTCTTTAGATTGAAAGATCTAGATTAAAAGTGTTAAATCAGACTTTGTTTCCTCTGCCTCCATAAATATCTTTTGTTGTTTGTAATCTTATTTGAGGATATAAGTCTTTGGTAGGCTAAGTGAAGAGGGAAACTGCTACTTGAACCCTACTTTCTTTATGGAACTTCATTTCTATTTATAAACAAAGTTATAAACATTTACTTCCATGCTCCCATCTTAATCTTTCACTTTCTAAGGTTTGCTTCAAATGCAGGAAGGTTTGCCCGTGTAATACTGTTTATTGCATAATTCATTGTCTTGCTTATCCCATGGAGAAAATAGAGCATAGTTGTTGAGGTTCAACTCATTTACTATTAGTTGTTCTGTTTCACACTAACTTCTAAGGAAGCTGACTGATATTGACCATATATAGTATACCACTAAATTATATCAATCCACAACTTTAAAGTTGAATTTATCAATCAATTTGTTAAATATTTTGTCTGCTTGCTATTGATACTAGAACTCCCTATTTTTGCCCAGGCTCAATGGCCACTCACAGTCCAATCCCAGTACTGACTCTCATGGAAGCTTTAACCTCTTTCTTTCCAACCTGGGTGGTTTATTTATACTTACGCAGCATGGTGGTCCACTGCTTATGAGGAGTTCACTATATTGGGTGTGAGACAATGCTAACACATATTCAGCTTTTGCTCTACTGCAGCTCAGAACTCCTAAATTTAAATGAGCCCTCAGCCCAATCTCCCTATAAGCAAAGGCTACAGGTATATGGCACCATGCTTGGCTTACTCTAAACAAAATAGCACACTGTCTTCAATGTTTTCAAAGTGTTTAACTTTTTTTGTTTGTTTGTGTTAAGCTTCACTAACTCAGGTTTGAATAGAGTAAACATTCAAGGCAGTGAGTAAAAGAATATGCGAAATAACTTTACCCCATCCTTCTTATTATTAATGGAAGTCTCGAGACTAGCTAGCCAAAGATGTTGTTGAAAGTGGCAAAATCATTTGTCTGGCACCCAGATTTCATCCCTTGATGACAGTCTATTTTATTCCCCAGTGAATGAAAAGGTTGATTCAATTAAAACTAAACCTTAATGGGTACTGAAAACTGAATTATCTTTGAGGACACTCTAGAAAAAAAAAAGTTAAGCTACTTTTCAATGACACAGACTATCCATAATTTTTTTTTCCATTTTGTGAAAAAATCATTTCCAAATGACAAGGGAAAATAATCCCTTATATTTTATAGCAAAACTGTGGTCACTTTTCCTAGACTAAGTGGTTAATTAATAACTAAGACATGTACTTTAAAACACTCACCATACTCCCTAATGAAGAATAAGAGGTCTCGGAAAGCTCTTTCTATTCCTGGCAATTTTGTCACTGAGGAGATAAACAACCAGGGTAGCTAATATAAATCACTCTTGAGGAGATAAACTGCCTGACCTTTTGGAGAGCCAGTTGCATTTATATAACACCCAATCCCTAGGATCTCAAATCACTCTTAAAAATAAATTACTTAATTTACAACCATGAAAGAATCCCTAGAAGGTAGGAAATTACTATTATTATCCCCATTTTCCAGTTGAGGAAACCAAGGCAAAGAGTTGTGGAAACATTAAACTTATACTACAAATCAGTAACAAGTCCAGGAAGATGATTAAACTCTTCGCTACCCCAAATACAACTGATTTCCCTTCTTATCAAACACAGTTGTCCTTGACCTCATGTACTTTGGGGCAAGAAAAGCAGAGATTTTAGAAAACCAACTATTTATCTGGTTAGGCTTCCCTTATAAAATAGTTCTTTTTCTACTAGTAAATGACACTTTGGTTGGGTTTTTTGTTGTTGTTTTTGTTTCATTTGTTTGTTTGTTTTTTAGCTCAGTTGATTAGCTTAATTGTGGCACTAATGAAATCTAGGTCATGGGTTTGATCACTTTTTAGCCTAATTAATTTCTTTTTTTTCCAGGGCAATGAGGATTAAGTGACTTGCCCAGGGTCACACAGCTAATAAATGTCAAGTGTCTGAGGCTGGATTTGAACTCAGGTTCTCCTGAATCCAGGGCCGGTGCTTTATCTACTGCACCACCTAGCTGCCCACCTAATTAATTTCATATGAAGAAAAAAAAATACCCATTTCACTCCATCTTATACACACTAGCTTTCCTGCAACTACATGGATCAATCCAGTTCTATCATCATTTCTAGAAAAGAACTGAGAGAGAATATACCCTATGAATGAAGTAGTGACCTCTATTTCTGCAGGGATCAAAAGTTCCAGGTTTAGCTTTGCCACTTATTAGTGTGACCTTCAGCAAGCAATGCAATTTCTCTGGTTCTCAATGTCCTCATCCACAAAAAATGGAGATATGAATGACCACTGTCTACTTTATAGAGTTGTTGTGAAGATCAAATAAAGTAATATATTTGAAAACACTTTGAAAGCTATAAAGCAGGATATATATGGATTTTAGCAATGCAATTGATTATCAGAGTAACTTTGGATAAGATTTTTAAAAAGTAGAATAGACGATGTTACAGATCACTAGGGACTGGCAGAGTGCTCTTTAAGAACCAGAGAGGGGGCAGCTAGGTGGCGCAGTGGATAGAGCACTGGCCCTGGATTCAGGAGGACCTGAGTTCAAATCCAGCCTCAGACACTTAACACTTACTAGCTGTGTGACCCTGGGCAAGTCACTTAACCCTAATTGCCTCACCAAAAAAAAAAAAAAAAAAGAACCAGAGAGAAGAGACAGCATGGTGTAGCCAATAAAGTGTGGGACTATGGAGGCTGGAAAATCTGGGTTCAAATGTACCTCTGCATTTGCCAGATGTGTTACCTCAGAGAAATTAATGAAAATTTTCTCAGCCTTAGTTTCCTCACCTGTAAAATTAAGACAATAATACCCATAAAACCTACCCCAATGATTATTGTGAAGTTCAAAAATGACAATATATGTTCAAAACAACAACAACAACCAAAAACAGAGATGAGGTTACAAGTCTGTCAGAAGTAATTAACATGATTGAAGTTTTCCCTTGTCACTTCACTTTTTGCATCAACCTTTATCAGTTCCTATAACTTCAATATCTCAAATAGATGAGAGTGAGGTATAGACTTTTGAGTGCCTCTTTCTGGTTTGGGGGTAAGCACAAGGTGTAATATCATTCAATGTGGAGCATTAATATATTTTTACATGCTGAATTGGGTTCCAACTAATTTTTTTTTCTTAAGGAATGAAGTTATTGCCAGCACACTGGATCAATGACCCTTTTCTATCTCAACTAACTTAATTCATGGAAGTTGGGAAGAGGATGGGAAGGTAGAGGGTTTTAGTGTTGACCCATCCAGCAAGCAATAACCATTTATTTAGTATCAGTTATGTGCCAGCACTATGCTAGGAAATTAAGAATACAAACACAAAACAAGAAACAGTTCCTGCTCTCAAGGGGCTTCTTATCCTGGGGGAGGCAACATGTACACACACACACACACACACACACACACACACACACAGAGTCAAGTCAAGAAATATTTATTAAGCACACTGAGTTTCTCAGTGGGAATGCAAATAGTCAAAAACAGCCCTTGCCCTCAGAGAGCTAACAATCTGATTGGAGAGACAACATCCAGACAAACAGGTACAAATGAGATGTATGCAAGATAAATTGGGTATAATCTCAGAGGGAAGGTGTTAAAGTTAAGGAGGCCCAGGAAAGTCTTCTTGCAAAAGCTGGAGTTTTAACAGAGGGTTGAAGCTATCCACTGAGATTTTTAACATTAGTACATAAAGAAGAAACAGGCAATTTATGCAGAACCAAATGAGTTTTGCAGTACATGTCTCAGATTAATCCATATAGGCATATGACCAGTGGAATTGCAAGTTTCTGATGACATTAAAGGCTCAATTTGAAAACAAATAGTTTTCCAGTGCAGATGGAGAATTGTAAAAACAAATGTACAATACCATGTTGGAGGATCCCATGTAGATCTCGCCTTCAAATCCTTATCTATAATAGTATATTAAACTAAAAGAGGCTCAATACCTCTGTCACCCATTAATTCTCCATGTTGCTCAGTTGCTGTTCTTGTTTCATACTCCCCTTTCAACAGAATAAAAATATTAAAAGAAAAAAGAAATCAATGGTCCACAGGGACCACCAGGAAAAGTAAAGTCATCAACATTCCACTGGGAAATGCAGCAAGAAGCTGTCTCCAATCATAGTCTGTGAACAGCTCAGCATGACTCTCCTATTAAAAATTAATCAAGGGAATAAGGCCCTATGATACAAAATAGCAAAAGAAAATTAGACATCGTCCTAGGGGAGAGTATACAAGTAATAAAAAATTGAAACATAAAACTGTTCATTTACAAATACCATTTACAAACATAAAAGTGTTGGTGATTCATCCCTTTGGCAATTCTATAAGTCCTAAGAGAATTAAGAAATCTCTTTAACCTATAGCTTCTTTATATAATTATCTGGCAGGTTGGGTACTCCTTTAGAATGACAAAGTGTCACTTCTCATTATGCTCAACTCTTACTTACTAAAGGATTGAATTATCAATTGTTGATCATTCAGGTACTCTCTCTCTTTCCCTTCCAGATTAAAATTGGAACACTATAGGTAGAGTTTAGCTCATGGTGGCCCTTGTGGGGTATGATTCTTCTAAATTACTGCTTCCTGTCCTTTTGACAGGGAGATTAGATCGTTAAGAGTTATACTACTCAAACTTCTCCAGGTTGGTTACAAAATAAGTCCCTTCCACTAAAAAAACAGCAAAACATGACAAGCTTTCTAAAAAGAGACCAGTGTCTTCCTGTCAGTTTAACACATTTCCTAGCATAATCATTTTTATATATAAATTCAGGAAAAAAAAACCTGAAGCTTTAACTTCCCATACAGCCAGAGGCATGTTTGTAAATATTGAATGTTAACAACCAGCTCTTGACAAAACAACACACAGATAGAATGGATAAGCAGCTAGGTAGTACAGATGACAGAGTACTGGGTCTGTAGTCTTGAAAACCAGAGTGCAAATTCAGCATCAGATCCTTCCTAGCTGTGTGACCCTGGGCAAGTCTCTTAACTTCTGCCTGCCCCCACCTTCCTCTTCTGGAAAATAAGAATAATAATAGCACCTATTTTCCAGGTTGAAAGAACTGATGAGAATCAAATGAGATAATATGTGTAAAACACTTTGCAAACCTTAAAGCATTATAAAATTCTAACTACGATAATAATTATTATTAATAGGACTTCGAAACTGGTTGGATATGATGGATGAAGGATAAAGGAAGAGTCAAAAATGACTCTGAAGTTTTGAACCCGGGTTACTGTGAGGATAGGAAGATAGGAAGTTTGGAAGAGGCATGGATTGGGGAGGGGATGGGAATGAGAGACAGACAGACAGAGAGAGAGAGAGACAAAGACAAAGAGAGACAGAGACAGAGAGACAGAGAAAGAAAAATAAAGAATAGGAATATGTATCTTCCTGAATATGAAGTCCTATTTCTCTGTAGAGGAAAAATTCAGACTGTTCAGACATAGCCAGTTTGTCCTTCCAGCTGCTAGCTAAAGCTATTTGGGCACAATAAAGTACTTAGGCAAATCAGGTTAACTTTGTTACTTCTGATCACAGAAAATCATCATGGCAGGAGAGCTGGAGTACATGCTATGTAATGAAAAGAACAGTAATCAATCAGTAGGTATTTATTAAATACCATACTGAGTACTGGGGATACAAAGAAAGGCAAATGACAGTCCCTGCCCTCAAGAGCTCACAGTCTAATGGGGGAGACAACAAGCAAACAAATATGTATGGACAGGGGCAGCTAGGTGGCACAGTGGATGAAGCACTGGCCCTGGAGTCAGGAGTACCTGAGTTCAAATCCAGTCTCAGACACTTGACACTTACTAGCTGTGTGACCCTGGGAAAGTCACTTCACCCCAATTGCCTCACCAAAAAAAAAGTACGGACAAGTTATATACAGGATAAATAGGAAATAATCAACAGTGGGGAAGTCCTAGAATTAAGAGAGATAGGGAAACACTTCCTGTAGAATCTGGGATTTTAGCTGGGATCTGAAGGAAGCCAGTAAGATAGAATGATGAGGGAGAGCATTCCAGCCATGGAAGACAGCCAGAGAAAATGCCTGGAGCTAAGGGGTAGAAGAACTTGTTTTACCCACTAGCAATGTCACCTTAAACTTTTTCATGTTCATTTTCCATGGTTACTAAAACATTTTTGATCCTTAGTTTCCTCTTCTAAAAAATGAGGAGGTTGGATTAGACAATCATAGAAGAATAGATTTACCCTTGGAAGTGACTTTAGGATTCATCTAGTGCAATGCCCTCAATTCTACAGATGAAGATTAGATTGTAAATTCTTCCATTAGAACTAAAGATCCTGGGTTAAATTGTAAGCTTCTTGACGGTAGGTATTGTCTTTTGCCTTTTTTTTGTATATCTAGTGCTTAGTACAGTGCCTGGCACATAGTGCTGAATAAATGCTTACTGATTATTAAGAAACTAAGACCCAGAGAGGTTGAATGAATTGCCCAAGATCCCAGAATAGTAAGTAGCAGTGTAACCCTGGACAAGTCACTTAACCACTGCCAGCCTTAGGAAACCCCCAGCAGTTCAGGGCAGCACCTTTTCTTTTTTTTTTTTTAATAGAATTTTATTTTCCAAAATATATGTAAAAATAAATTTTAACATCAATTTTAAAAAAATTGTGGTCCAACTTCTCTTCCTCTTCTATTATCCCCCCCACTAGAACTCGAGCATTTCAAAATAAGTTATACATGAGTAGTCATGGAAAACATTCCCAAATTAGCTAGGTTGCGAGAGAAAACAGTCAAAAAAACTCCCAAAACTTCAGACTGAGGAATTGTCAAAGAGGAAAAAAAAATTTTTTTAAATGTGTTTCCAGGGGCAGCTAGGTGGCGCAGTGGACAGAGCACTGGCCCTGGAACCAGGAGCACCCGAGCCCAAATCCAGCCTCAGACACCCAACACCCACCAGCCATGAGGGCAGCACCTTTTCTGCAATTTAAATTCTTAGAGAACTACCTAGAGGAGTGCTGTTAAATTTAGGTAGAAATAAGGGCCATTAATCTAAGAATCCACTAAAGATCTTTAGAGATCCTTATCTAAGGGATCCACTAAGATCCCTGAGGGTAGCATATTAGTTTTTTTGTTTGTTTCTGGGTTTGTTTGTTTTTGTTGTCTTGTTTTTGGTTTTTTGCTGGGCAATAAGGGTTTAGTGACTTGCCCAGGGTCACACAGCTAGTAAGTGTCAAGTGTCTGAGGCCAGATTTGAACTCAGGTCCTCCTAAATCCAGGGCTAGTACTTTATCCACTGCACCACCTAGCTGCCCCCTTGACTTAGTTTTAAAATGTAATATCATTTATGTTTTATTACATTTTTAGTTATTTTGTTACTATTTCCCAATCCCATTTTAATCTGGTTCAGGCAGAATTTAGGAATGTTGTACCTGTGTTTGACACTATAGCTTAGAGCATTTGTCAGTTAAGTGACTTGCCCAGGGTCACCCAGTCAAGTATGAATCAGAGACAGGACTCATTCTTGAATTTAGGTTTTTCTGATTGGCTTTCTATACACTATGCTATACCGGCTAAAGAAAGTAATTCTTAAAATGTATCTGGAACTAAATAAGATACTCCAGTGGTAATCTGACCAAGGAGAGTGCAGCAGTATCACCACCACCCTACTCTTAGCACCATGCATCTCTCTTATGAAGCCTAAGATTGCATTTATTTTCTTGGCCACCATGTCACCTTGGTGACTCACATTGAGCTTGCCATCTGTTAAAACCCTGTAATGGGAAAATGGAGTTTGGTTTTCAGTTATGAGTTCTGAGCTTGTTACCTTACATGTGACTGTCCATTTATATTGTTATATTGGTGACATAATGGCAAAACTAGCCCTAGAATGAACAATTAAATCAATGAACTGGCTGGTGTTTTAAAAAAATATATATGTGTGTGTGTGTATATGTATATATGTATGCATATACATATACACACATGTATTATATACACATGTATGTGCATAAATGTGTGTATGCATATATGTGCATATATGTGTATGCATGTATATGTATACATATATGTGTATGTATGTATATACATATATTTAAACAAATGGTCGGCAGATTTGTGGGTTTTTTGCCTTGTATAGACAGTCTAAGACTATTATTCATTTTTGATGGAAAACCTTGGCTCTGTTACCAATTTGTCCTTAAGAAATTCTTGTTGGAACCTCATCTTCCATGGAGAAAATGGAGGTGGAAAGACTTACCTTATCTACTGTGAGCTCATTTGAAATAGTAAATGATAGAAGAGTTTGTAAAAATTTAAAATAAATGTAGGTCACATTTTTATAGTATTTTATAATTTGCAACATACTTTCCCCCCATAACAAACCTGTGAGGTACGTAATTTTTTTTAAATTAGGGGGACCAAATCTGTGATTTCATCCTTATAGGAAATTCCCTCTATTAGTGCAGGTTGACATTTATTATACAGTTTATATTTTGGAAAGTTGCCCGGGGGGCAGTTGGAGATTAAGTGATTTACTAAGGGTCACATAGCCAGTGTCTATCAGAGGCAGGACTTGAACTCCAGTCTTTCTGCTTTCTTGAGCATTGTTATGTTGCCTCTCAACAGTGACGATATTAGTATCTCCTTTTTACAGATGGGGAAATTGAAGCTCAGAAAAGGCAAGTGACTGGTACATAGATACACAACTAATAAGTGACCATACCTGTATGAAAACCCTTAAATGCTGGCAACAACTCCAATGTTCTGTGAATTACAGATATTGCTTCAGAAATAGATGAAATCTCAGTTGAAAAAATATAAACAAAAAATAAAAAAATAAAGACCTGAACCTTGGGAAAAAACCACATATGGAGGAATTGTCAAATGGAAACAATCGGTACAAGAAACCAAGAAGAGAGTGGTCGGGGATAGAGAAGGACTGTGATAATGTAGCATCATGGAATTCAATAGAGGAGAAAGTTTTCAAGGTGGAGATGAAATTAACTATGTCAGATACTATAGAAAGGTAAAAAAGAATGAGAACTTAAAAAACAACTACTGGATTTGTTGACTGGGAGGTCTTTGGTGAGCTTTAAGGTTATAGTTTTAATAGAGATCTAGAGAGACTCACAAAAGATTAATGAGTTAGTAGATAATGGAGAATTGAAGGTAATGTCGATTGTCAGATGATTCAAGATGTTTGGTGGAGAAAGGGAAGAAGAATTTCAGGATGGTAGCTAGAAGAGGGAGAAATGTATCACTTCCTAGGTTTAGAGGGGTTTTAAAAAAAACTGTCTTCATCTTTTGGATTCTATGCGTCTCATACCATGGCAATAGCTGGAATTGCTTTATCTTTGGTGCGTAATTTCTGATTTGAAGATGTTGGAGAGGTCATGGGTATGAGGATGTATAGTCCACCATCTTGTTACTCATGTGACTGAGATTTGACATTAGTTGCCTATTAAAATACTTTTCCAACTACATATCTTTATAAGACCAGATTTTTCTCCATATACTTCAATCAAAACAACACGTGTCAACATACTGAATACAGAAGCAGATGTGATAATCTGTCTTCTTTTTAGCCAGACATTAAAGAGATATGCAAAAATATGCAAACCAATGCCACTGTTTTCATTAATTTTGTTTTGTTTTGGAAAATATATTTTTCATAAAATATTATTTATGTTAGCATGTAATGAGTATATTTTATTTTTAAATGAGGTAGACAAATATATATTTTTAATTATCAGCTTTAATTTCTAATATGATAAATATTAATAAACCTAACCCACATAAACAAAACCTCTTTGGTGTCCTCAGTTTTTAAGAGTATAAATGGGTCTTGATGTCAAAAGAGTTTGAGAACCCCTGATATAGAGGAAGTTCATATTCAGGCAGAGATTGGATTCAATGGCTTCTAAGGTTCCTTCCAACTTTAAGATTCTATGGTAGTCTCCACATGATAATGAAGCCTTAGAGAATGACTTCAATGGACAAAGATGACTTTTAAAGTCCTAGATTTTTAAAAGAGAATAAGAAATTGGCTTAACAACAAGAAGGCTGGGTTGAGGATGGGGTGGGGGAAGAGGTTGTGGTAAGGGGATAGGCATTAGGGAAAGTCAGAACGTGAATGAAATAAAGAGGGAGCAACATGACTCTCGTCTCCATGGGTCTTGGGGGCAGTTGGTCCCATGAGAGATGCACCATAGAAATGGGGAACTGGAAAGTGGGGAAGGGCTCACAAAGGACTTCAAAGCAAAGTGTGGAGATAGCAGTTGTGGAGTTGCTCCTCCCCTACCTTGTTGGCAGTCTACGGCAAAATTCCTCTAGCCTCATGCTAGTTATGACTCTGCTACTATTTCAGATGTCTTTTGGCCGTGTTCCATTACCCTCTCATAACAAAGATCTTAAGGATGGTTTCACAACAAAAACTATCATCAGCAACTTTCCTCATGTGTTAATTGCTTCCCTCTCTCTTTTTCTGGGTTTTGTTTGTTTATTTTTGGCTTTGTTAGTATTCCAGAAGAACTAGAAGATCCTTGCTGTGTTCCCTCTGACTTACCCATTTTTCCTTACCTTGTGACAAAGCAAAGGAAGAATCTTATTACATAGCTGATTTGTATATCAGTATCATCAATCCCCTGGTTATCTTCTTCCCATCTAAAGACAATAATTTCCCTTTCCATCCAGGTACCTCTCCTTCATTCTGCCTCTCATTGTTTGTTTCCTGTTTACCACTGATTTGTACTTTGCCTACATTCCTAAAGTTTACATTTTGAAAGGCTTAGGAACCCTAATCAACAAAATGACCACCTACAATGAAATAGGCTATCTATCTACTGATAGAAAGGTGATGAACTCAAAATGCATATTGGGACATGTTTTGGACATGGCCAATATGAAAATTTGTTTTACTTACTATGAATATTTGTAACAGGAATTTTGTTTTTCTTATTTTCTTAATGGGATTGAGGAAGGAGGAGGAAGAGAAAGGGGGTCTTTATGAAAATAAAATAAGATTTTATTTTAAAATTCTTGTTTGCTCATTTAATACATTTCTCAGCTTTATAACCTGACTGCAATTCACAGCCTATTTTGGTGGTGGTTTTTTGTTTTTGTTTTTGACACAGGCAGATTCATGAAAGAACTTGGAGTTATAAAATCTAATCTATACCAGATCATAACCCTTGAAAACATTGAAAAAGAACATGAGGGGAAAAAACACCAGAACATGATTTTTTTAAATAAATAAAGCTGTTCTTCTACAAAATCTGATGAGTTGATGTTATACCTCAAATAGTGATTTCTGTTCCCTAGATGTATCCAACCTTCTGCCAAGTATCGTAATCTTGATAAGCTTTTGATGTGGTCATTAAAAATTCTGATATATTTTCTCATCATTATTTGTATCTTCAGAACTTACTTCCCAGGTGATAACCATCGTGATATGTGTGCAAATAAAGTTTTTTTTACTACCTCTCTCTTTGCAGAAAATGGAAAATTATTGAGCAACAACAGATATCAACTAAGGAGAGAAGGTTCACCAAGATCTTTTTAAGATGATGAAAAATTTACTCAAGTCTGCATGTAAGCTAGAGAGGTTTGCTTTTTTTTAAAATTTTTAAAAAAAATTTTTCTACTTACATATAAAAACATTGTTTAACATTCATTTTAAAAAATTTTGAATTCCAAATTCTCTCACTTCTCCCCCCCTTCTTGAGATAGATTATACATGTGCAGTCATGCAAAACACATTTCCATACTTGCCATGTTGTGAAAGAAAACAGACCAAAAAGAAAAAAAAACTTAAGAAAAATAAAGTTTAAAAAAAAAAGTATGCTTCAATATGTATTCAGACTCCATCAGTTCTTTCTCTGGAGGTGGGCAGCATTTTTCATCATAAGTCCTTCAGAATTGTCTTGAATCATTATATTGTTGAGAATAGTTAAGACATTCACAGTAGATCATCATAGAATATTACTGTTACTATGTACCATGTCCAATTGTTTCTGGTCAATTTGTTTTGCGTCAGTTCATATAAATCTTCCCAGGTTCTGAAAGCATCCTCCTCATCATTTCTTCTAGAACAACAGTATTCCATCATAATCCCTTTTCTTTGATCTCTTTGGAATACAGACCTAGTAGTGGTATTAGTGTATCAAAGGGTATGCACAGTTTTATAGCCCTTCAGGTATCATTCCAAATTGCTCTCTAAAATGGTTAGATCAGTTCACAACTCCACCAACAGTGCATTAGTTTCCTTATTTTTCCACATTCCTTCCAACATTTGTCATTTTCCTTTTCTGTCATATTAGCCAATCTGATAGGTGTGAGGTAGTTGCTCAGGTTGTTTTAATGTGCATCTCTCTAATCAATAGTGATTTAGAGCATTTTTAAAAAAATATAACTACAAATAGCTTTGATTTCTTCTGAAAATTGCCTGTTCATGTACCTTGGCTCTTTCTCAACTGGGAAATGACTTTTATAAATTTGACTTAGTTATCTATATATTTGAGAAATGAGGTCTTTACCAGAGAAACTTGCTGTGAAATATTTCCCCCAATTTTTTTGCTTTCCTTTTAATCTTGGCTACATTTGGATTTGTTTGTGCAAAACTTGTTTGATTTAATGTTATCAAAATTATCCATTTTACTTCCCATAATGCTCTCTATCTCTTGTTTTATCAAAAACCCTTCTCTTACTCATAGCTCTAACTCCCCTATTTTGCTTATGATATTACCCCTTATATCTAAATTATGCACCCACTTTCATTTTATCTTGGTATACAGTGTGAGATGTTTATCTATACCTCATTTCTGCCAAACTGTTTTCTAGTTTTCCCAGCAACTTTTTTCAAACAGTGAGTTCTTGTTCCAAAAGCTTGGATCTTTTAGTTTATCAAATACTAGATTACTATGGTCATTCACTTTTATGTACCTTGTAAATCATATATTCCACTTATTCACCACTCAATTTCTTAGTACCAGGTTATTTTGATGATTACCACTTTAAAATACAGTTTGAGATCTGGTACTGCTAAGCCACCTTACTTGAAATATTTTCATTGATTTCCTTGATATTCTTGATCTTCTGTTCTTCCAGATTAATTCGTTATTTTTCTAGCTTTATAAAATAATTTTTGGTAGTTTGATTGGAATGATATTGAATAAGTAAATAAATTTCTATAGAATTATCATTTTTATTATACTCAGACTACCCATTAATATTTTTTCAATTGTTCAGAGCTGACTTTATTTGTGTGAAAAATATTTTGCAGTTGTGTTCATATAGTTCCTGGGTTTGTCATAGCAGGTAGACTCCCAAGTATTTTATATTGTCTGCAATTATTTTAGATAAAATTTCTCTATCTTTTCCTGATGGATTTTGTTGGCAATATCAAGAAATGCTGATGATTTATGTGGGTTTATTTTATATACTGCAACTTTGCTGAAGTTGTTCATTATTTTTTTTTAAGTGAGGCAATTGGGGTTAAGTGAGTTGTCCAGCATCACACAGCTAGTAAGTGTTAAGTGTCTGAGGCCGGATTTGAACTCAGGTACTCCTGACTCCAGGGCTGGTGCTCTATCTACTGCGCCATCTAGCTGCCCCAAAGCTGTTCATTATTTCAACTTGTTTTTTTGGTCAGTTCTCTAAGTATATCATCATATCTGCAAAGAGTGATAGTTTTGTTCCCTCATCGACTATCCTAATTCCTTTAATTTCTTTTTATTTTCTAATTGCTGTAGTTAGCATTTCTAGTATAATACTGAATAATATTGGTGAAAATGGGCTTCCTTGCTTCATCCCTGATTTTACTGTGAAGGCTACTAGTTTATCCCCTTACAGATAATGCTTGATGATGGTTTTAGATAGATACTACTTATAGTTTTAAGGAAAGCTCCATTTATTTCTATGCTTTCCAGTGTTTTTAAAAATAGGAGTCTTCTATTTTCTTAAAAGCTTTTTCTGCATCTATTCAGATAATCTAGCTAGAGGGTTTTTGCTGCAAAAGTAATGAAATTAAGATCCTGCTGTCAGGAATATGAAAAAAAAACACCACAAGTGCTGTGGAGGAGAATGTCAACACCTTTGTCTTACTGAATACAAATTAAATCAGAATGCTGTTGACTGACAGTGTTGTATGTGCTTGTTTCTTTCCTTTGGCATTCAACACTCATTTAAGTTCTGACTGGGAGCATAACATGATACTAGACACTTCCATAGCACCCTTGCTCTTAGTTTCTGATGTAGCTTGGGAAACAACATGTCCCCCTGAAATAATGAAGAAACATTAACAAGCAGTAAAGGGGTACTATAAGAATACCCTCACCATCAAACACATACTGAATCCCTACTATATGGAAAGTTGTCCCTCCACAAAAGTTATTCCCTAATCAAATAAATGAGTTGATGTTCTATCTACAACAGAGATTCCTGTTTCTCAAGATGTATCCAACCCTGTAGCAAGGGTTACCATTTGTCCCGACACAAAGTTATTTGAATGAAAAGCCTGAATAGATCTTGAGGATTTCTTACTCTGTCAGATTCAGGACAAAGGATTGGAATAATATAGATAGCTACATAGTTAAATAGGTGTTAGAAGAAAATTTTAATCTTGTTCTGGGGCTATGTTCCTTGGCTTTTTGCTACCTGGGGTTGGTAGCTCATGGTTTATGGCTATGAATAAAAAGCTGTGAGCCTGACATTGTCAAGAAGAGGCTTTCTAGTACCCTAGAGGACTAAGTAGAACTGATATGGCCTTCAGGCAGCAATGTCCAGCAGTGACCACAAGATCAGAAAAGCCCAGAAATGCAAGAGAGAAGTGGAGCAGTGGAGATACAACAGTAGACGTGGTACATGTCCAGGTAGAGATAAAGGTACAGGTTCAACAGAGGACAGCACCTAGCAGGGAACAGACCCAGAGAAAGTATATGAGGGAGAGTAATGGGCTAGAAAGGTAAGGTAGGGCCAGGTTATGAAAGGCTTTAAATGACAGGAGTTTGTACTTGAGCCTAGAGACAATAGTGACCCCTTGGGGTTTGAATAGAAGAGTGACATGGTCAAAGCTGAGCTTTAGGAAAATTACTTTGGCAACTGTGTGTGTGTGTGTGGGGGGAAGGGTTGCTTGATCCTGACCTTTCTCTAGTCTGCATCCTATGCTTCTGCCATTCTGGATGCAGTAGCTAGAAATGGACCCTGCCTTTTGTAGAAACCACTGGATTTTGACTCAAAATCTCTGTGGCCCGACTTAAGTTTTGACTCCAATCCCTTCCTGTACCATTGTCCAACCAGAAGTTGGTCCCTTCCCTTGCTGTGGCCTTGACAGGCCTTCATTAGATGGCTCTGTATCAGATTAGGCTGGTGACAGGCCTCTCACAAGATGTCTGGGGCTTGCTGCTCAGGTGCTGTGCTAGTCCTAGCTCCTGCTGTGGCTCCAGAACCATCTGTCTGGATGCTGTGGCTTCCATCTGCCCTGACTTGTCTCCTCTCTAAGCACCGGCAGGCTCCTGGCACAGTCTTTGTGCAGTCCTGGAGTGGATGGAACGACTCGTAGCCACATATTTTCCATTGGTTTATTGTTGTATCTGGTGGTACATTCTTAGAACTTTACTGAAGCCTTTATGGGGTGAAATAGACTCCTTTAGGACCGTTCATGTCACTATCTTCTAATAAGAGCTAACATTTATATAGCATCTACTATGTGCTTCGCACTGTGCTGAACACTTTGTAACTATCTTATTTGATTCTCACAACAATCCTGGGAGGAAGGTGCTGTTATTATCCCCATTATACACATGAGGAAACTGAAGCAAAGCAGTTAAATGGATTGTTCAAGGTCATATAACAAGTAATTGTCTGAAGTCATATTTGAACCCAGGTCTTCCTGACTCCAGGTCAAAGGCTGTCTCTACTGTACCACCTAACCATCTCTTCTAAGCCCCCTGTAACAAATCTCACCCAGTTAAAAAAAAATAGAAACACTTTTGATTGAAGTTCCCCACTGCCATTTCTACTTCCTAATATCATTCCCATTCCCATACATTCAGATACTGAGATACAGCCTCACTATTTAACCTAGACTTGCTCCTAAACTAAGCTTATAACCCACCTTGTCACCCCTACCCCATCCCTGCCCCAAAACCGTCATCCTCAGAAATGCCCTGGACATTTGAACTTCTACTATTTTTCCTACCAATCTTCCGCTGTTCCTATATCTCTGTTGATGTATTTATAGCAATGCTTTCCATTCTTTTTCTTTTAAATGCAATTTGAAAACCACTGAAATTACAAAGCTGAGCACAGGAGCAAGGACGATATGCTGTTTGTGGAAGATCTTGTTATCACAATGAAAAATTGATTAAAATATCTATCTATGGTTTCCAGAAATGTTGTTTTAAAAAATAAAAAAAAGAATCTGCTCTTAGCAAGATGAAAAACATAAAAGAGAGAAAAAGCAAGAAAAGGAAAGCTGTCAACTGTCTTGCTGAGCATGAATTAAATTGGGTGAGTGATAATTCAAACTCCTCTATTTTCTTCATGCTTTCTAGAGACAACTTTTAGGTTCTTTCCTTGATGGTTCGAATAATGTGGATCTCTGACAGTCCCAAAGTATAGCCCAAGATATGGAAGAGAGAAGATAAATATGTGGGTATAAACAATTTTTTTTTTAATTGTAGGAATGCTTCTGATATTTCTCTGTTGCATATTGTATTAGTTTTAGGAGTAAGGTAGATGCTTTTAATTGTGCTTAGAAAAATTCCCTCTATACTTATACTTTTAACATTTTTTTAAAACCATAAATGAATGTTGAATTTTATCAAAGTATATTTCTGCTTCTATTGATATAATATATATTTTTAAAGTTTGTTATATTTTTAACGTATTGTTAATTTTACCCATGTTGAACAAACTTGTATTCCTGATATAAACTCTGCTTGGTTGTCATTAATAATTTTGTCAATGTAATACAATATTCTCTGGCTAATATCTTATTTAGCATTTGTCTGGATTCCACCTCCCAAATTTTTCATCTTTTTTAATTAAGGAAAATTGTCTGTCATTCTCATTGTAATGGTATATTTATCTGATTTTAAAATGAGCACCATATTTGCTTTGGGTCATTTCCATCTTTCACTCTATTTGTGAATAATTTGTGTAATAGGGATTTTTTTTTAATTCTTAGAAAGTTTGAAAAAATGACGTGGAACAAATTTGGGGTTTTGACAAGGAGACAAGAAGAGGGTAGTGAGCGTGGTATTCTTTGATAATTCATCCCATTTCTATTTAAATTATTAATTTCCTGTGGTGTTAATTTTGGAAATTTGTCTTATAGAAGTAGTGGTGGCTCTTTGTTGAGCTGGAATATAGGTAGTCAAGACTATTAGATGCTCTTATTCTCCCTCTACCCCAACTTCTTTATGACTGGGCTACCTTCTCATGGGCTGTGACTTTCTACTCCCTTGGTCTACTGCCCTCTGGAAGACTGGTTTTCCTTTGAAACCAGACCAAAATAAAGGCAGATACTTGCTTCATTGACAGCCTAGACAGATAACTGCCCAAGTACTGTTGCTGACTTATTTTCCCAATGGAACCCAAGTAAATATATTTTCTCTGTATTGATGAATAAGCCCAGAGGACCCTCAAGTTCCAGATTCAGCTTGGAATGGATATTCTATCAGACCAGAATAATGATAATTTGACTCATCTTCGAATCAACAAGGATACACAGTACACAATTGAGCCCAATAACAGTTGCAGTCAGCAGATGGACACCACTATCAGACCTCTCTGCCCCAACAGTCAGGTTTATTCCAAGTCCTAATAACAATTTGCATGAGGTGAGGGTGTCACCTGGTGGAGAAACAATGCTGCCCCTTCCTGTGATTGCCAATTTTCCCCAAGAGGCTCAATATTTCAGTCTTGAAGTCATTCAAGCAATTTTCAAAATTATGTCTGTGTGACTTGGAGCTGCTCTCTTCCAGATTCAGTTCCCTTTCCCTATTTAATAACATTGTTTTTCTGAATTTTTCCCCAGGCAGCCTTGTTTTTCTTCTTTGGTTAAATTCTTACTCTGCCAATGCTCTTAGTGTACTCATTCTAATTTTATATATAGTAATTGTATCTTAGTGAGGGTCAAAGAAGGACCTAGCCAAGGTTTAGTATACCTGGGAAGTTGTAAAAATGAACTAATGAACTCACTTTTTCAGTTCTGAGCCCCCGGGGGAGCCAGAAATTTCACTCTGACAAGTACCAGAATTTTAAATCTTTCTCTCCCTTCCCCAGAAGTTTCTAATCACCTTCACTCAGTGCTACACATTCAAGCAATAGCAATTCATTGATCAGCATTTTATCACATTTTCTGATTTAAGAAAAGAACTTCTAGCTATTTCTTTTTTATTTTATTTATTATTTTTCTTCTTGCACATTTTAAAAAATTGACGGAAATGTTTGTGAAAGAGTTGGGTTCTTCCAGGACCTACGTGTTAAATTTTGAAGACCACAAAATTCTCAAGTGCTGCTAAATCAGATTAAAATGTAATTGGGAAATGCTTAACAAAATAGAAATATAATGCAACATAAAAATATTAATATGTGGTTTTCTAAGTCAACATGAGCCCACAGGGATTCTTATGGCTCAGTGGCATCCTTTTCTGTATAAGCTTGACACCACCCCTATAGGACCTTTCATGTAGACATTTTCAAAGCTGTCTCTCATAACAAATCTCACTTCATCTGTTTTTTGTTTTTTTGTTTTTTTTGCGGGGCAATGGGGGTTAAGTGACTTGCCCAGGGTCACACAGCTGGTAAGTGTCAAGTGTCTGAGGCCGGATTTGAACTCAGGTCCTCCTGAATCCAGGGCCAGTGCTTTATCCACTGCGCCACCTAGCCGCCCCCTTGTTTTTCTAAAATTATATTACTATATAATAATTTAGGCCAGTTATTTCTACCTTCTTTCATTGCTTACTTTATATTTTCATGTTGCCTATTTGACATTCTGTTATCTTTAGAATACAGATGAAAACTAATGTTTGAAATGAAATGGATTCTCTACAAAAGGGAGGAAGTGTGGTATAGTAGATCAACTGCTGAATTTTGAGGCAAGAGATTTGGTTCAAATGCCATCACCCCTCCCCAGACTCTTAATATGCCTGTGACTCTGGGCAAGTTATGTGATTGCTCTGTTTTATCTACAGAATAGGGATACCTACCTGATAAAGTAGTTGTGAGCCTCACAGGGGATAATGTATATAAAGTACTCTGAAAAACGCATTGTCATATGAATGTCAGTTACCATTTTTTACTTTAGACCAGGTCTAAACCCTGGTCTAAGCAAAATGATTTTTTTAAAGTTAGTTTTATTGTTCTAGGACATGCTGTACCAAAGAATTTTCCTAGATCTGTTGTGGACAACCTAGAGGTCATCATGTGTGCTTCTCATCATGTAAATCATCAAGTAAATAGATGGTTGAAATCTAGAAACAATCTGTTGTTCTGTTGTTGTCATTCAGTAATTTCAGTCATGTCTGATTCTTTGCGGCCCTGTTTGAGGTTTTCTTGACAAAGATACTGGAGTGGTTGACCATTTCTTCTCCGTATCATTTTACAGGTGAGGAGACTGAGGCAAACAGAGTTAAATTACTTGCTTAAGGTCACACAGCTAGTAAGTGTCTGAGGCCAGATTTGAACTTAGGAAGATGAATCTGATTTCCTCTCTCCACTTTGTCACCTAGTTGCTCATAGAAACACCTTGGCTAGTCAATAGTTGTTATTAGGAATGAAAGGAGAGATGGGAACTAATCGACAAGTGTTTATTACACATCTACTATGTGCCGGGAACTTTACAAGGCATTGATGATATAAATGCAAATAATTAAACAATCCCTACTTGCAATGAGCTTACATTCTAATGGAGATGGAATAGAAAAGAATAAGATCTGCATAAGATTTTTGGCAGTGTTGGGTTACACAAGAAAGGGATCAAACATTTAACTGGTTTTCTATAGGGTTAACTGAGATCATTACTGTTGCCCAGATTGCTGGGTGTGGTTATCCAAATATTGCGGCAAGATAAGGAACAGTATAATATAGTAAAGAGAGCATCAAATGTCCTGGGTTCTAGTCCTAGTCTGTCAATAGCTAGGTAACCTTGGGCAAGTCAATTAACCTCTTTGGCCCTCAGATTATTTATTGGAAAAATTAAGCATTTGGCCAGATGACTTCTCAAGTCCCTTCTCACCCTGAATCCATAAACTTGCCATTTGAGGACACAAGAAATGGAGTGGATAGCCTAGAACTATTCTTGTCCCCTTTCAAATACTAAAATTCAGCTCCAGGATTTCTCTTCCTAGTTATAATTTTATATTTCATAGATCTTGACACCTGACTGAAATAGTTTTTTAAAGGCACCAGGTTCCATCTCACACATTTCTAGGGTAGTATCTTTTATAATCTTGAATGTATTTTTTGTTTATTAATTTTTTGGTTATATATATATATGTATATATGTATATATACATATATATATATATATATAATCATTGTAAACATATTCCCACATTAGTTATGTTGTGAAAGAAGAATCGGAACAAAAGGGGAAAACCTCAAGAAAGAAAAAAAGTGAAAATAGTATGACTTGATCTGCATCCAGATTTCACAGTTCTTTTTCTGGATGTGGAGAGCATTTTCCATCATGAGTCCCTTGGGATTACATTGGATCATTGTATTGCTGAGAAGAGCCAAGTCTATCACAGGTAATCATCACACAATGTTGCTGTCTCTATGTACAATTTTCTCCTGGTTCTGCTCTGCTCACTTCACTTGGCATCAGTCCACTTGTCTTTCCAGGTTTTTCTGAAATCTGCCTGATCATCATTTTTTATAGCACAATAGAATTTCATTACACTCATATACCACAACTTGTTCAGCTATTCCCCAATTGATGGGCATCCCCTCAATTTCCAATTCTTTGCTGCCACAAAGAGAGCTACTATAAATATTTTTGTACATATGGGTCTTTTCCCTTTTTTAATGATCTCTTTGGAATACAGACCTACTAGTGGTATTGCTGGGTCAAAGAGTATGCACAGTTTTAAAGCCCTTTGGGCATAGTTCTAAATTGTTCTCCAGAATGGTTGGATCAGTTCACAACTCCACCAACAATGCATTAGTGTTCCAGTTTTTCCACAGCTTCTCCAACATTCTTTATTTTTCTTTTTGATCATATCAGCCAATCTGATAAGTGAGGTGGTACCTCAGAGTTGTTTTAATTTGCATTTCTCTAATCAATAGTTATTTAGAGCATTTTTTCATATGGCAATAGATAGCTTTGATTTCTTCATCTTAAAACTGCCTGTTCAAATCCTTTTGACCATTTCTCAATTGCAGACTGACTTGTATTCTTATAAATTTGATTCAGTTCTCTATATATATTAGAAATTTGAATGTTATTTTTAATTACAAATGAAAGAATAGTTTTCCCTACCCTGAACATTTGAAAATTACAATGCCTAAAATGACTCATTAAGACAAGTTCAGGAAAAAAATAATGATATAATATGAACTGTGTACTTAGGAGCTAGTTTTCAGATATCTCAGGAGAAGAATAATTCATAATCTAAGAAAATCCAGCCAACTTTTCATACTTTACCTAACAGTTACCAAATATCAGGCAATAGTACTGGGCTTGATTTTTATCTCAAACTAATTCTAGCACTAGGTGGAAGAACTTAGCCTCATTTATTAATTGCTATAATTATTAGGCTGCAGGTAGATGAGGAACCATATCTGATTGAAGAATAAAAATGTCAATCAATTAGAATATCCAATAGGTGGCTTTGCTGTCATCTGTCTGCATTGACATTATTGTCGTCAGTCATTTATAGCACTTCTTATTTAAGTTATGCTGTGTGATTCTGGGGTCCAGAGATCCTAGGATTCTAGATATAGATCTAGAGAGGACATTATAGGTCATAGAGTCTGATCTCTTCATATTTAAGAATTTTCCACTTGATAGTATTTTATTTTTTCCAATTAGATGTGAAGATAGTTGTCAACACTTATTCTCATGGGATTTTTAGTTCCAAATTTTTCTTCCTCCCTCCCTTCCCTCCCCCCTCCCCAAGACAGCAAGCAATCTGATATAAGTTATACATGTACAATCATGTTGACATATTTCCACATTAGTCATGTTGTGAAGGAAGAATCAGAACAAAAGGGGAAAACCACAAGAAAGAAAAAACAAAAAATAAAAAAAAAACAAGATTGCATAATTCTGTCTCTGGATGTGGATAGCCTTTTCCATAATGAGTCTTTTGGAATTATCTTTGATCATTGTATTGCTGAGACAATCTCTTAAGTTTTAGATGAGGAAACTGAAGCCCCAAAGAGGTTAAATGATTTGCCCAGTGTCACACTAGGCTGCTAGACATCTAACTGAAGAATTTGAAACCAGGCAACTTCCTGACCCTTAAGTCTAGCACTCTGTTCTCTCTAGTACTTTGTCTTTTGAAATAGATAGATAGATAGAGATAGACAGATAGACAGATGACAGTCAGACAGACAGACCTTTGCTCTCACATATATCATCATCTATTAAGGAGTTCTTGCTCACAAAATCACAGAAGATTCTCCCAATTAGAAAGGACCTCAGAAGCCATCTAACTCAACCAGAACCTAAATAACAATATCCTCTATAATATCCCTAGTGTACCTTGGTCTGTCCTTTGATTGGAGTCCTACCTCCATTACTCAGTAACCTATACTCCTTTGAGGTTCATGCAATTTACATATACCACCTAATCAAAATTCTGGTCGCTATTGTTTACAGACTCCCAGCTCACTCCCTTTCCTTCCTCAAGTTCAGTACCTGGATTGCAATTTTTCTCTCTTCCCCATACCTTGCCTTCATTCCTGAGGACTTCATTCCTATTGATTAACTGTAAAATATACAAACTACTCAGTTCCTCAAACTACTTACTTCCCATGACCTATTTCTTCATTCCACCTAAGCCACACACAAAGATGTGCCTTCATCCACATATACATCAATCACCTCCATTAGTTAGTGATGATGTCTAAAATCACTTAACTGAACATAATCTATTGGCATTCTACCTCTCTCTTTGCATTCCCATTCCAAACCTTACTCTTTGTCCATACCATGAATGCCAATCCCTCAACACCCGATTCTTTCCCAGGCCATCTCCCTATGCACTTGCCATTCTCTCTTCCTTTCCCTAACTTTATGCCTTGGAGATCCAGTTCAATTCCACACTCTCCTCTTCTCTTGGGTCCCTAACCCCCTTAACAAATCTCTGATTATGCCCTGCCAAGTCTCAGCCTTGGATCACTCCCACTATCCACTGCCTTCACTCCTACACATAAGCTGCTATACAAAGGTGAGAAAATCACATAATCATTCTGACTGGGTTAATGTTACACATTTTCAACCCATCTCTCTCTGCTGCTAAGCAACCCTACTATACTTCTCTTATCAACTTACTATTTCATTTTCCACAGTGGTTCTTCCTCACCCTCCTCATGCTTACTCAAATCTTCCATGGCTCCCTCTTCTGCCACCTACTAGGCTGACAACCTTGCCTCATATTTTACACAAAAAAAATTGAGTCAATTTTCTTTTCTCGCATCTTCTCCATCTCCCATCACTCAGCAATCTACCACTATCTTTTCTTTCTCCCCTATCTCACATGAAGAGGTGGCCTTACTCCTTACTAGGGCTAATCCCTCTACCTGCACAAGTGATCCCATTCTATCCCATCTATTCCAATAGATTGCACACTCTGTCAACCCTACTCTCACTTATCTTCAAATTGTCTCCTTCCCTGCTGCCTACAAACATGCCTAAGATCCCCCAACGTGAAATAATCCTCATTTCATCCTTCAATAGTCCTATATCTCTTCTGTCCTATGTGGCTAAACTCCTTGAAAAGACCATCTACAATGGGTGCCTCCAATTTCTATCCTCTGTATCTCTTTGTAACCCCTACAATCCAGCTTCTGACATCATCATTACACCAAAACTGCTGTCTCCAAAAATTACCAGTGATCTCCTAACTGCCAAATCCAATGGCCTTTTCTCAATCCTCATTCTTTTCAATGTCTCTATGGCCTTTGGCACTGGTGATCACCCTCATTCCCTTGATAATCTTTTTTCCTCTGGATTTTTAGGACAACACGGTCTCCTGGTTCTCCTTCTACCTATCAGACCACTCCTTCGCAGTCTCTTTTGCTGGATCCTTATCTAGCTCATACTCTCTAACTGTATGTGTTTCACAGGACTCTGTCCTGAGCCGTCTTCTCATTCTTTACTATTTCACTTGGTAATCTCATAAGCTCCTATGTATTTAATTACCATCTCTAGGCTGATGATTCTCAAATCTACCTATACTACCCTAATCTCCCTATTGACCTCCAATATCATATCTCCAATCACCTTTCAGACATCTTGAACCAGATGTTCAGTAGAGTTCTTAAGCTCAACATATCCAAAATTGAACAAATTATTTTTCCTCCTAAACCCTCCCTCTATCTCCTAACTTCCCTCTTATTGTCAAGGTCAATTCCCAGGCCCTCATGCTCATAATCTAGTTGTCATTCTGGATTCCTCACTATCTCTTACCACCACCAGCCCATCCAATCTGTTGTCAAGGCCTACTGATTTCCCCTTTGCAACATTTCTCAAATACAACCCCTTTTCTCCTCTGATACTTTCACTACCTGATGATTCATGGCCTCATCACCTCGTGCCTGGACAATATAGCAATAGCCTGCTGGTAAATGTACCTACCTTAAATCTCTCCTAACTTCAATCCATCCTCCATTCAGCGAGCAAAAGGTCCAACCATTTCACCCCCTTACTCAATAAACTCCAATGACTCCCTATTGCCTCCGGGATCAAATATAGAATCCTCTGTTTGTCATTCAAAGCCCTCCATAACCCAGTCCCTTCCTACCTTTCTAGTTTTCTTACCCCTTACACTGCCCCTCACATGCTCTTGATTTAGTGACACTGGCTTCCTGGCTGTTCCACAAACAAGACATTCCATCTCTTAGCTCTAGGCATTTTCTCTGGTTATCCTCCATACCTAGAATGCTGTCCCCTCTCATCTTCACCTACTGATGTCCCTGGCCTCCTTTAAGTCTCAACTAAAATCCCCTCTTCTATAGGAAGCCTTTTCCAACCCATCTTAATTCTAGTGCTTTCTTTCTTTTAATTATTTCCTATTTATCTTGTATATGGCTTTTTTGAACATATTTGTTTGTTTGTTATCTTCCCTCATTAGATTGTGAACTGCTTGAGGTCAGGGACTACCTTTTGCCTCTTTTTGTATCCTCAGTGCTTAGCACAGTGCCTATATCTACTAGGCACCTAGTAGGTATTTTTTGGACTGACTAACTAATTGAAGACTTGTAGTAAGAGGGAACCTGATAACTCCTGAGTCAGCCAGTTGTACTTTTGGAGAGTTCTAATTTCTATTTTATTTTTAATTTTTTTTTTGTGGGGCAATGAGGGTTAAGTGACTTGCCCAGGGTCACACAGCTAGTAAGTGTCAAGTGTCTGAGGCTAGATTTGAACTCAGGTCCTCCTGAATCCAGAGCCAGAGCTTTATCCACTGCACCACCTAGCTGCCCCTCCATTTTATTTTTTTAAAAAAAGACATCTCCCTATCTCACTCATGCTGAGAGTATAGTGGCCACTCATGACCTTGATTCCACTACCTGAAACTTTGCCCTGCTCCATTTCTGGCCTGGGTTGGTTTGCCTCTCCTTAGGGAACCTAGTGCCCCTATGCCTATTTCCAAGGTTTCACCATATTGAATTTTGGCCAAGACCCAAATTAGTGCAGATACCCAATTGGCTTAGCTCACTGTAGCTGAGAACTGCTGAGCACAAGAGATCCACCAGCCTCCACCTTTTTGGAGCTAGTCTTATGGGAATTCTCAGCTCTAATTTTAATGAATTTTTTTCCTCAAAATCTACCCATCTCTAACTTGCATTGATTCCTCCCAGTTCTACCCTGTGGTGCAAAGCAGAACAGACCTATTCCCCTATAACCAGCTATCACCATATAATAGTATAGGTGAACCCAACCTTAGACTTCAACTGAGATCCTAGATACTGGCAATAAATTTGTGATTGCTATGAAATCTCTAGAATTATTCTATCCTGGTTATAATACTTTAATTTATGTCTAACTCCCTCAAGTTATTTATGTGGTTCAACTTCTAAGGATTGCTCCATAGACATCTATTAATAGCTGTGCCCTGCTTACTATTTTAATCACTAGGTGGGGCATTGATTGTCATTCACCAGATTCTGATTAGCAAACAAAAGGATGTGAGCTAGGTATTCCCACCTATGCTCAGCTTGGCAGTAATGCAACTCCCCTATTGAATGGAAAGAATGAGTAAGGCTCAACATCCATACAGTTTCTTTGAGAATCAGTGACCTCAGCCCTGCTTCTCTCTATTTGGGGGAACATCAGCCTGTTTTCAAGGGCTGGCTGGATTTATAGATTTATCCAATCTGAAGTCAATTTTGAGCTTCCAACTGCTGGCAAACCCTGATTACTTCTTGAACTTGCTATATTTCCATGAGTCCTAGTTGCATGACCTGGGAACGGTAGAATCAATACTCCTCAGAAGCAGATGAGCATGCTTGGATACTTATCATATATCATGTTTACTCTAAGCATAGAATCAATAAGCAAATAAATAATACATGAAAATGACAAAACAGTTCAGAATAAAACACTCTCCTAGATCTTCTACATCTCTCAGCGAACACAGAAGCTGTTGTGAATTCAGTTGTAAGAAATACATTTGTTTATTTACTCCCCTATGAATAGGTAACATAGTGAGGACAATACCACATAGTTTTTAAACAAAGTGTGACTCACATTTCCAGTAAGACTTGTGTTTAGATGATAACACAGAGATTCTGGGCTAGGTATGTTGGCTCAGCTGAAGGTGTGGCTCTCAGGAGCTGATGTAAGCTAGAACTTATAAAGATTAGTATTTTTTATAGTCTCAGATGTCTAGTTACTGGCAGGACATTCTGACTCTTTCTGGCCTTTGCTAACCATTCGTAGAACAGTGTGAATGGACTTAGAAGACAGGCTAAACAAGGAGTAACCCTTCCATCATATTTCTCTCTGACATTTGAACATGGTGCACCATTTTGTGTCACTTTTCTGTTATCTCACCCCCATACTAGGGCAAAAGGCCCATCAATCTCTGATAACAGATAGGATGGTGACTGCAACATTTGAGAGTGATCATTTAAGAACATAAACAAGTGATATGAATCTGACTAGAGTCAATGACAGTTACCTTCTCTCCATACCTAGTTATTAGAGCTCTAACAAAGAGCAGATGAATAATAAAATAATCACTCCTCATAAATTCACTTTACACAATTTTGAACTTCAAGAATTGATGACATAGATAAATATTTTCCTTCATAGAAATCACTGAACTGAATCCATTTTCCATCTGAAACACATTAGGGAAAGCAGTGATGCCCAGCTCTTTCAAGAATTGTAAATAACCACATACCACTTCTCTATGTGTATATATATATATATATATATATATATATATATATATATATATATATATATATACATATTTTTTTTCAGGGCAATGAGGGTTAAGTGACTTGCCCAGGATCACACAGCTAGTAAGTGTCAAGTGTCTGAGGCCGGATTTGAACTCAGGTCCTCCTGAATCCAGGGCCGGTAATTTATCCACTGTGCCACCTAGCTGCCCCCCCCATTTTTTTTGCCATATGTATATATATGTATATGTGTATATATGTGTATATATATGTATGTATATATATATATATATATATATATATTTTTTTTTTTAGTGAGACAATTGGGGTTAAGTGACTTGCCCAGGGTCACACAGCTAGTAAGTGTTAAGTATCTGAGGCCGGATTTGAACTCAGGTACTCCTGACTCCAGGACCGGTGCTCTATCCACTGCGCCACCTAGCTTCCCCTATATGTATATATTTTTAAAAGGAACAGGAATCTAAGTCTGGAAGCTGTGAGAGAGGAGCCAGGGATATGAAATATTTCAATGCCTTAAAGAACAATGGGAAAGTAAGCAAAGGTCATAATACAGGAGAGATGTTATTGTCTAAAAAGTGACTCAAAATTCAAAAAGTACTACCATAGTTATAACAACCACAACACCTGGAATTGACCTCATGTTTGCAAAGCACCTTAGATATCGTATTTGATACTTATAACAAATCTGTGATATGTGTGCTATCATCTCTCCCTCCAGTTTTCAGATAAGGAAGTTGAGACTAAGGAAGGTTAAGTGATTTGCCCAAAGTCACAAAGTATCCAATGAAGGATTTGAAGTCAAGTCTTCCCGAGTCCTGATTCATAAGTTGGTCACAGTCTTAGGCACCTCTTTGCTGAAAGTTGTAAACTTGCTTTTTAGCATATTCTTCCCCTTTGTAGGAAAAAAAGAAACTCTTCAGTATTATTATAGCTGGTATTTGTATAACACTTTAATGTTTGCAAAGAACTTTACATACTTGATCACTTTACTGTGATTATTACTAACCCCATTTTTCACAGAAGCTCTGAAAAGGCCACACAGCTAATAAATGTTGAAGGTGTGATTCAAATCCCACTTCCTCCTGACTCCTTGCCTGATACTCTTTCTACTGCATCATGCTTCCTCTCAATAATGGAAGCCAGTTGATCAGTCAGTGAGTTACCCAGCATTTATTAATTATTTATTATGTACCCTGTAGGTACTGTGCTAAGCACTGGAGATGCAAAGAAAAGCAAAAATATGGCCCCTTCCATCAAGGAGAAGACACTGAAACGAGGCAACGTGCAAAGAACTAGGTACATACAAGATATACACAGAATAGATGAATGTATCTAAAAGGAAAAGGCATTAGGGGATAGAGGGACCAGAAAAGGCTTACCACATAAGGTAGGATTTGATTTGAATTTTGAAGATAGCTAAGGAAACTAAGAGGCAGAGGTAAGAGGGTACAAGCATAGGAAATAACCAATGCAACTGCATAAAGATGGAAGATAGAGTGTCAAATGTTCAAGGAACTGCAAGTAGGCCATTATATCTGAATCCTAGAGTTCATGGAAGAAAGCAAAGTTTAGGAAAGCTGGAAAGATAGAAAGAGTGTTTTAGAAAAGCGTTAAATGCTAAACAGAAGAGTTTATATTTGATCCTGGAGATAATAGGGAACCACTGGAACTCTGAGCATTGAGTTTCAAGGTCAGAACTGCACTGTGGAAAAATCACCATGGCAGCTTAATGGAGGATAGATTAGAGTGGGGAGAGATATGAGGCAGGAAAACCAATTAGAAACCTATTTGTGGCTATATGAGTAGAGCAAAGAGGAGATGTAGGAGATGTCATAAAAATAGAAATGACCAGATTTGGCAAGGAATCTGGTATGTAAACTGAGTGACAACTGAGAATGGACACTGAGGTTTCAGGCTTGAGTGATTGGGATACTTGTGGAGCCCTCAATAGTTATAGGAAAGTTCATAAGGAAGGGAGTGCATAGGAGAAAGACATTCAGTTCTGTTTTACATATGTTGAGTTTTAGATGCTTATAGGACATCCAGTTTGAGGTATCCAAGGAGCAGTTGTAGTTGTATAGCTATAGCTCAGCAAAGAGACTAGGGCTGGATATGCTGATCTCGGAATTGTCTGAGATGATAAGTAGACCCATGAAACCTGATGAGTTCACTATATATGTTGTATAGAGTGAAAAGAGAAGGAGGCCCAGGACGAGTCTTGGGGTACCCATGTATAATGGGCATGAAATGGATGAGTCACCAGCAAAGAAGACTGAAAAAGAGAGCTCAGACAGCTAACTGGATAACCAAGAGAGAGGAGTAGTATGAAAGTGTAGAGAGAAGAACTTATCTAGAAGAAGAGGGTGATTGACTGTATCATTTGTTGCAGAAATTCCAAGAAGGGTCAGAGTTGAGAAAAGGCTATTAGATATAGTCATTGTAAGATTATAATTTATTATGTGTATAGATGTATACACATAGAGACACACATACATATATGTGTATGTAGCATTATAGTAATTATGAAATCATTGGTAACTTTGGAGACGGCAGTTTCAGTTAAATGATGAGGTCAGAAGTAAGGCTTACAAAGGGTTTATAAGAGGAGAGGAAGTAGAGGCACCTGTTGTAGATAGCTTTTAGCCACAAAGGGGAGGAGACATATAAACCAATGGGAAAATATAATTATTTTTATAAAAAGCTGTTTTCTGGCCATGGATATCAATTTTTAAAGGAAGAATACTGATAGACATGGTGTTAGATATAAACCATTACTTTAAAATGTCATAGTCTGTGTGGCTATTATGGCTACTGTTTCCATACCCATACGATTTTCCTACATCACAAAATACAATGAAGTTTTGTTTTGTTTTGGGTTTTATTTGGCAGGGAAATGAAGGTTAAGTGACTTGCCCAGGGTCACACAGCTATTAAGTGTCTGAGGCTGGATTTGAACTCAGGTTTTCCTGAATCCAGGACTGCTGCTTTATCCACTGTGCCACCTAGCTGCCCCCAACAAAATACAATGAAGAGTGGTTCCACATGTTTCTAAAGTTCCAAAAAAAAATGTGAGCCCTCATAGGGAAAAATTACTGCTGTTATCATACATGGTGATAAACTACCCACAACTCTTGCATATTTAATTTGTTCAGGAGAAGTCTATTGGTTTTATTCTCTATCTAATTAGACTTTATTCATTTTGAAAAATCACCCTTGACAACTTTACCATTTCGAAAGACTGGCTTCATGTTAATCATTTGTGAATAGTGATAGATATTCTTCATTCCTTTATTCCACTATATGACATCTTCCTCTATGAGAAGCGGCACAGTATAATGGATAGAGAGCTGGCCTTGGAGTTACAAAGGCTGGGGTTCAAGTTTTGCTTTAAGCACATCTTGGCTGTGTGACAAGTCACTGAACTTCTCAATGTCTCAGGTATATCTCTAGGATTATAAATTGCAGGGCATGAATTAATCTTCATTGATAGAGGAAATTCTTCACCATGAAGTTACTACACTGATGAAAGCAAAGGTCCTATTTAAAAAAAATAAATGTTTTTATTTAAAGTTTTGAGTTCCAAATTTTATCCCTCCTTCCCTCCCTCTCCTATCCCCTTCTTGAGGCGGTAAACAATCAGATATAGGCCATATATGTGCAATCATGTAAAACATTATCATATTAGTCATTTTGCATAAGAAAACTTGAATAAAAGAAAAAATGAAAGAAAGTGAAAAACAACGTGCTTCAGTCTGTGTTCAATCAATATCAGTTCTTTGGTGGTGGATAGTATGCTTCATTATTAGTCCTTTAGGATTGTCTTGGATCATTCTACTGCTGAGAATAGTTAAGTCATTCTCAGTTCTTCAATGAACAATATTTCTGTCACTGTGCACAACATTCTCCTGGTTCTGCTTACTACACTATACATCAGTTGATACAAGTCTTTCCAGGCCTTTCTCAAATAATACTGTTTGTCATTTCTTATAGCACAATAATATCCTATCACAATCATATACCACAGCTTGTTTAGCCATTCCCCAATTTATGGGCATTCCTTTGATTTACAATTCTTAGCCACCACAAAAAGAGCTACTATAAATATTTTTGTATAAATAGGTATTTTTCTCTTTTTGGAGATATCTTTGGGATATAAACCTAGCAGTGGTATTGCTGGATCCATAGTCCCAAATTGCTCTCCAGAATGATTGGATCCATTCACAACTCCACCAACAGTAGATTAGTGTCCCAGTTTTCCCACATCCCCTCCAACATCCAATATTTTCCTTTTTAGTTATATTTGCAAAGGTCCTATTTTTAAAAAAATGTTCTTCCAAGAAGGCTGTGATAAGTGAAAACTATCTCCATAGGGAGCCATTGATTGAATCCATGATTGATCTACCCCATAACTCAGAAAGTTCCTAAAACCAGATGTGGTAAAAATTATTTGTGGTGAAAATTATTGGAGTTTTAGCTGACTCATTTGGGAGGGGCCACACCTGGCCTACCCTGAAGTTATGTATGCTACTGAGGTCAGAAGGAGAACTCTCCATAGGAAGTTTTTGAAGGACCTCCCCTTTTTTGGGGAGAAAGATTGAACACTCCCTGAAGGGAGACGGAGGCTCTTCCAGAATGCTAGCACTTCTGGAATTGCGCGAGCTGTAGACTTTCCAGGTTTTGGTGAGTGAACACAGAAAACCCTAAATTCCTTTGAATTAGCTTAATTGGAAATGATGTCAGAATTGCATAGGCTAAGTTTAGTTAAGAGAATGTATCTGTATTTCTTTTTCCTATTTTCATATCTTTGATTTTTATTAGTTTCACCTTTGTTGTTTAATTAATTCCCAAGTAATAAAATCTGACCCTTTTGTGAATTAAAGCTGTAAGGCTCCTTCCTTATTGGCCTGGGAGAAATATCTAAAAGGGCAGTTCAGAGGGGAGGGTGAACCTAAAGGTCCCTCATATTTCCGGGACCCCAATATTTTGAGGAATCACCCAATTAATGCTCCGTATATCAAATTTTGGGCCTCACACAGACCTCTGAGCAGTTTCCTTTAGAATTTGTCTTCTGGGACTAATGGTGTCATGTCACTTGTGGGTAAACCAGACATGGAGCTTGCTAATCTATGGAATCTGTATCTGGCTCTTTTCCCTTCTAAATTATACTGATTATTTTATCAAAATCTCAGATATGGCCATAACAGAGGGCAAATGACTTGACCTTTGTTAGAATAGAAAAGTTGGTTAATGTTCATTCCATAATATGATTTACCAATAAACTTCTTCATGGTGATTTTGTACAATGGATGAAAAGCCTCCAAATGCCTTTCCCAATGCATTTATTTTAATAAGAATATATTGTTGCTAGGTGTAGTTGGTGATAACAAACATTAATGGCACTGTACAATAATGGATAAATGAGCTGATTTTCCCAGTTGGTCTTTTTTCCTGAATTTGTTTTTTGGCCCGATTTCCAATAGCATGGTTTTTGTTGTTGTTGTTGTTATTGTTTTGTTTTGTTTGCGGGGCAATGGGGGTTAAGTGACTTGCCCAGGGTCACACAGCTAGTAAGTATCAAGTGTCTAGGGTTGGATTTGAACTCAGGTCCTCCTGAATCCAGGGCCAGTACTCTATCCACTGTGCCACCTAGCTGCTCCCATTTTGTTTTGTTTTTTATGGGACAATGAGGGTTAAGTGACTTTCCCAGGGTCACACAGCTAGTAAGTATCAAGTGTCTGAGGCCAGATTTGAACTCAGGTCCTCCTGAATCCAGGGCTGGTGCTTTATCCACTGTACCATCTAGCTGCCCTTCTGATAGCATGTTGATATCATTATGACATAATAGCACAGGCTATAAAGTCGAAGTACCTGGGCTTAAATCCTATTTCTAATGCTTACCACTTATGGGACCTTGGACACAACACTAAAACTCTTAGTTTCCTTATCTATATGATAGATTGTCTCTGAAGATCCTTCTGACTCCAGATCTATGATCCTATGAGATTAAGAACAGGAAGAATATGGGGCAAAAAGACATTTTCCCCTTTGAAATGGTCCATAACTATGATTTCATTGTTTTAGAGAAGTCTCAGTGAGGAAACTCCCTCTACCAATTTTGATCAGCAGCCAATCTGTGGATTATTATCTCAGAAAAGTTGCCTGGGACCCTAAGAGATCAAATGGCAAGCTTAAGCTGCTACCAGTACATGTCAAAGGTAGGATATAAAACCAGGTCTTCCTGACTCTGAGGCCAGCTCTCTATTGCACCATGCAAGCCCCTTCTTGTAGTACTTAGAAAAATATTTTTGTGTCCTCACAACCACTGGTAGAGTACAGATATTATTATCCCCATTTTATAGATAAAGAAACAAAATCAGTGGTTATTTAACTTTTCCAGATTCACAGAGTCAGTGTCAGGGAGGTCCAGGATGCTTGTGAATGGCTAATGTGGAGTGGGAGGCAAAGGTCAGTAGGACTGAGGAGAGTAAAGGACTTTGACTAGGTAATAGTAAGTATTCTTGTCTGTAACAATGGACACTGAACTAATAGGAAGTATGTGCTTTGCTGTGAGGAGCTGACACTTTATATTAAAAACAATGAAGCAATAAACATATAGCAGTTAAAAGTTCACTTATATTCCTACTATTTAAGATCCTGATGAACTAGGGCATCTCTTTAAGTAGAGAAATTAAACCCTAGCTCAATTTGTCTTTGTTTATCTTCAGTCAATTCAGCCTGATCTACTTTGACCATGAAGATCAGTTTCCTTCTTTTAGCTCTTTTCTTCTTGATCTTGACACCTTTCTCAGGTAAGATTTGATGATATTAAATAAGATGCTTAAGTATATGATAAAGAAAAGACCTTAAATTGTTTTTCAAAACAATTCACATTATAACTATGAATCCTATACATTATTTCATCCAATTAAAGGGAAAGATGAGTGGAGCCAGGGGCCAGGAGAGACCTGAGTTAAAAATCCATTTCTGAAACTTGTGAGCTATGTGATCATTGGCAAGCCACTTACCTTCTCTGATCTTTGGTATCCTCATTTGTAATTTGGAGACAATGATGATATCCATTATAACAACCTTATGTTTATTATGAGGTACAAATAAGATAATACGGTGCTGGAAATATAAAGACAAAAATGAAATCACATGGGGCTGTGGAGGCACGTGCTTGGTTTTGCATGAGACGTCTATGTTTGAAAACTGGCTTAATGATTTATTACCTGTGTGCTCTTGGGCAAGTTAATTAACCTTCCTGGGCCTCAGTTTTCTCATTTATAAAATGAGGGGGTTGGACTAAATGTCCTCTGAAATCCCATCTAGTTCTAAGTCTATGATTTTATGAACAATGTACAAACTTTGACGTAAAAGAAGCCTTTCCCAGTTCTCCTTAATCTTTGAGCCTTCCCTCTATTATCTCCAATTTCTCCTGTTTCTATCTAGTATGTATAGAGTTTATTTGCATGTTGACTCTGAGATCCTTGAGAGTGAAGACTAGTTGTTGAGGTTTTTTGCCTTTCTTTTTATCCTCAGCCTTTAGCACAGTGCCTACCACATAGTAGGTGCTTAATAAAGACTTTTTGACTTGACTTGCTATTAAATGATCAGATAGTCTTTTTTTTTCAGGGCAATGAGGGTTAAGTGACTTGCCCAGGGTCACATAGCTAGTGTCAAGTGTTTGAGGTCAAATTTGAACTCAGGTCCTCCTGAATCCAGGGCTGGTGCTTTATCCACTGCGCCACCTAGTTTCCCCCTAATAATCAGTCTTAATTCAAAAAATATTTGTTAAATGAGCACTATATGTAAGACACTGTGCTAGGCGCCTAAGTATATAAAAATAGGTGGGGGAAACTACACAGCTCTTGCCCTCAAAGAACTTAGTCAGGTAAGGGTGAGACAATGTCATCAAACGTGATTAGTTTCATTAGAAAAGTCAAGCAGAGTGGCCTGAGAAAATTCAAGGAGGGAAGGGTCATTTCTAAAGGGAAGGAAATATTCAAGGGGAGGGGAAAAATAGGAGGATGAGGATCAGTGTTTATAGTGGATATGTCATGACGAAAACCTTAAAGGGTAGGAGGAATAGGATTTGCAACAGAAAAGAACAGAAGTGGAATAAGGTGCGGTGAACACTAGGAATTGTGGATGTTTCTCTTTGTCTGGAGCAGATAGTACATAAAAAAAAAATGTAGTGTTTATTTCTATAGCAAGCTCTATTTATGGATGTTCAACCTCCTTCACCCAGTTCAGATAACAGTGAGACTTTTTGAGATGCCCTCTCACTCCCTCTACTTTCTTCTCTATTTGTATGTACTCTTTTTCTTGTGTACTCCAATTATGAAAAATCGTATGGTGATAAAAGGAAGGCAATGGAGAGTACTGGAGAGGTATAGATAACTCTGGTCTGTGCAACTTGCCTATGAAATTCTAGTCTTATGTACATGCCTTTCTGGTGAATATGGAGGAATTAAATTGTCCTTGTCTCCCTCCTCTTTCCTTTTTTTCAGTTGGGTATGTTGCTTTATTCCATTTTTTTTCTTTTGTGTGGGGCAATGAGGGTTAAGTCACTTGCCCAGGGTCACACAGTTAGTAAGTGTTAAGTGTCTGAGGCTGGATTTGAACTTAGGTCTTCCTGAATCCAGGGCCAATGCTTTATCCACTGTGTCACTTAGCTGCCCCCTGCTTTATTCTTTCATAAGTTTATTTTTTACTGGCCAAGTTTTACTTCTCAAAAATGTCTATGGTCAACTCAGACATATATTTCCTTGTGTACATTTGTTTGTAGCATGAATGTGCAGTGGGAGAGCTCTGGGTGTTCAGTCAATTGACTAGGAAGCTTTTTTAGTTCAGATCTAGGGTCCCAATCCATGGTTCATGTAAGAGAATCTCTAACTGGGGACTTGTTTTATGAGATATCTATCATCTATTTTTGTTACAAGTCTATAAGCTCTCAAAAGCAGAACTCAACAAGGGAATTTGAGACCTTTTACTATCTAAGACTAAAAGAGCAAAACTTTTACTGCTGATTCACTGCCTCTAAAGTAGCTATGGGGCCCTGGGGCTAAACCTTTCAGTTGAAAGAAAGAAAGGAGGAGGAGGAAGGACTAAAGAAAAAAGACCCATCTCTGAGCTGTAGGAATGGTCTGTGGGGATTTTGACCCCAACACTTTCCTGGCTTGTATCAGAAATTGGAGACTGGGTCAGCCAGCTTAATTTGCTCTCAACAGCATCACATCCTTCTACAGCAAAATAAATGTTAGCTAATTTTTTAACCTCTCTGGGTCTCAGTTTCTTAATCTGTAAAAATTAAAGGGATTGGGCTAGCTGTTCTACAAGGTCCCTTCCTCTGAATCTGTGATCTGTGAGTTCTCTTGCAACAAAGATTCAGTATCTCTGGAAACCTACCCTTTCAATAACCTATCACTTTATGTTAAGAAGGTTGTCAACCCAGGCTGGTGCAAAGATGCCATAAAGTTGTTGAAGTTTGTCTTTAACATGTCTAGCCTCTGCTTTCTGTGCCCTTTGTTCCATCTGCCACACTGTCCTTCCCATCTCCATCCTCACCAAAACCTCTTCTCAGGAAAGGATCTGGTGTCAGTTATTTATACCTTAGTATAACTGAGTGTTACAGCTTATGTTATGTCTTTCAGGGGCATTTTTACTTTTAGCCTTATCTCTAATTGTAGGATGAAAGTCATTGCCCTTGTTAAAGGAATTTCAAGCATCAGCCAGTATGTGGGAGAGCTAAGGAGGTAAGGGACCTTTCCCAAAGTTCTTGAAATCATAGCACTGAAGGTGGCCAAGTGTTGCTTTGATGAGGGGAGGAACTGTCTCATTTTTTATCTTTGTACTCCTAGCACCTAATAGTGCTTCAAAGTTCAGCCCCACCACTTTCAGCTGGAGGCCTTTCCTCCCCTCCCTCCCAGTTGCTGGTGCTCCCTCCTCAAATTAACTCACATTTATTTTACATATACTTATACATAGTGTCTACCATGAGAGACTATAAGATCCCTGAAGGTGGTGACTATTTCATTTTTGTCTTTTTTTGTGTGAGGCAATTGGGGTTAAGTGACTTGCCCAGGGTCACACAGCTACTAAGTGTCAAGTGTCTGAGGCTGGATTTGAACTCAGGTCCTCCTGAATCCATGGCCAGTGCTCTATCCACTGAGCTACCTAGCTGCCCCCATTTTTGTCTTTGTATGCCTAGCACTTACCACAATGCCTGGCCCCTTAATTGGGTACTTTAAAATGTTTGATAGATCCAAAATGTGCTGGCAGACTATAGCAGCTCTCAAAATTTTAACAAATCAACTTGCCATCCTACCCGGTTGATAAGAGCAATAATCTGGCAGTTCCACTTAGAAATATCACAAAAACCTATCAAGAAAATATAAGCAAATGTGCGTTTCTCACAGAACTAAAGCAAATATGGCAAAAAAGGAGACATTCAAAATGAAAGAAAAAGCAAAATCATTTGGCGTCTTGTGCTTATTTCATTGCTATTTGCTGGATAGCTTACAAAAATTTAGCATAAGTTCCAAAAATTGTGAGTATAATGCTTCTATACCAAGGGTTCTTAATTGTGTGTGTGTGTGTGTGTGTGTGTGTGATGAATGCCTTTGGCAGATTGGCGAAGCCTATGAAACCCCCTTCTCAGAATGCCATTCTTTTGCTTATATTCATATTTGAAAAAAATGCTTCATTTTAGTTAGAGATTAATAAAAAAGTGAAGATGTAGGTTTTTCTTCTCCATCCAAGTTCATGGTGTCCCTGAAATATAAGCATGAATACCATTGATATAAGATTAATACTGATGGCCTTGAGGCCATCATGATGGTCTTTCCTTAAGGGAGGCTGTAAGCTTATAGAGTATACTCATGCAAAAATACTGACAATAATATTTTTCAAAGATTAGTAGAGATGTGTGTCCCAAATAATATCTTGTCTACCATCTGCTTGTTTTTTCTCCCTGATAAGGAACCCCCAAAATAAGATTTTGCCCTGACTACTGATATACAAATCAGCCAACTCCAGGGGGCTACCCATAATGAGAATATAAGAACCCCACTCTTAGAAGGCTACTTTGATGGGGCAGTGGTTAAAGCACCAGCCCTGGATTCAGGAGTACCTGAGTTCAAATCCGGCCTCAGACACTTGACACTTAGTAGCTGGGTGACCCTGGGCAAGTCACTTGACCCCCATTGCCTGCCAAAATACAAAAAAACAAACAAAAAAACAAAACAAAAAAGAAGGTTACTTTGAAGCTCACACTTCCCTCCAGGGGGAACACACCTTCCCATTGGATCACACCCTTCTTTTTGGGGAAGGGGGGAAGAGCATTAAGTGACTTGACCAGGGTCACACAGCTAGTAAGTGTCAAGTGAAGGCCAGATTTGAACTCAGGTTCTCCTGAATCCAGGGCTGGTACTTTATCCACTGTACCACCTAGCTGCCCCAACACCTTTCCTTCTAAATGAACCTGTGTGCTCCCCAATTCAGCTCTGCTCTTAAGTGAGTTATATTCTATGGTAGTATGTGTGTGTCAGAGTTGTAAAACAACTCCCCTTTTCTCTCTCCAGTTTCTCTTCTTCTTCATTGCTTGCAATAAAGCTTTGCATTGAAATGATTCCCATTGTTTTACATGTTATCTTTGGCATCCAAATTCATTACAGGGTTCTTTTCCTGGACCACTCTGTCTGATCCTCTCCTTAGACATAAACTGGGTCCCCGAACAAGGACTTACTGGCAGCCACATCTACACTGGGGGGAGTGTGATACTGTGATCCCGGTTGTAAAAAGCAAGGCGTCAATAGGAGACTATCCTATGCAGAGGACTGTCACAAAGCAGCATAATGTCAGACCCTTTCATAGAATCACAAGAATGTGTTGAAGCTGCAGTTAGGATAGTTATAGGTTTGTACACTATCTCCAGATAACTCTCAGTAGTTTTGTACTTCTGGGTAAGTCACAACCTCCCTGAACCTCAGTTTCTCTATCTCTGAAATGAGAATAATAATAGCTATGGTACATACATCATGGGGTTGTAGTGAGGATCAAGTAATTTACTGCATTTAAAGTGTTTTGCAAACATTAAGGTGCAATTTAAATGCCAATGATTGTCATATAAATACTGTTTATAACAGCTATCTGGTAAATGATCCTTCTCTTTATTTTCATGCTCCTTTTCCTCAAAAAGACCAAAAGAGAGGAGAAAACATGTAGGACATGCCCAATTTCTTTGCATTGAATTAAAGGCACTTTTATATCAAGTCCCATATAAGCTTTAAAAAAACACACAAAAACCTTACTTCTTCAAAATTGAACAATGAAACTACATTCAACCATCACTTGAATATTGTCATTGCAGTACATTTTAGACTTGAGAATAACTGACATTTTGCCACAAATCTCCTTTCAAATCAGTAGAAATATTTATATTTCTATATTTGGGGAGGAACTTTCTCCTCCCCAGCCCCCATCAGTGACTTAGAGCTTGGATGGATAGTATGAAAGGGAGGAGAAAAAGGAAAGGAAGGCTGCAACTGGTTCTTTGAGTTGAGATATAGTGCAGAAGTGACAAAAGGGCAGCAGGCTGCATACATCCCAGAACACTCTGGAGGGCAGTCAGAACCAGTTTAAAATGTGATGGGGAAATGTTTAACAAAATACAGATACAATTAAAAATCTATTATGTTAATATGTGATTTTCTAAGTCAATATGCCATAGCAGGGATCCTTATGTCTGCATGAGTGGCCCCATTTCTATTTGAGTTTGGCACTACCACAGGACTGTCACAATTGAAATTAAGGTAAACTGAAGCACAAAGTTTTTTGCATGTTCATTTTATCAATACAATGGTTCTCTTGATTCCTCAGGCAGCCAAAAGACCATGAGGTAGAGCTTACTAGCCTTCTAGCCTTCATATAATTTTGGGAAGTACAAGAGAACAAAGAACAGGAAGCATAAAACAATATGATTGGTCACAAAGTCTGAAGCATCATAGATGATGGAAAACATTATGATTGGATGGAGGTCGGAATGCAGGGCTAGCAACAACCCCACCTTCCATCTTGTTGCTACGGAAAGCTCATTGGTGGTGTCCACCTGCATGGCTAGTTGGTGACACAATGACAACAGACCAGGCTTTCTTGAAAGATAGCCAACAGAAAGAAAAGAAAAAAGATAGCCAACGTTGCAGAGATAACAGACTTCCTGGAGCCCACCTGCATCTTTTGAGGTTTATGAGCAAGATAACAGATTTACCTTAATTGTACATGGGGGGGGCAGCTAGGTGGCGCAGTGGATAGAGCACCAGCCCTGGAGTCAGGAGTACCTGAGTTCAAATCCGGCCTCAGACACTTAACACTTACTAGCTGTGTGACCCTGGGCAAGTCACTTAACCCCAATTGCCTCACTAAAAAAAAAAATTGTACATGGGTATGCAAGGCTCATTAGTAACATAATAGGTCTCCTATAATTGTTTATGGGAAGTAAAATGTGTAGAGAGAATATATTTCTTTGAATTAAAGTTATTTATGGGACAATTTAGGGCAGGTATATGGCACAGTGGATTCCAGGCCTGGAATCAGGGAGACCTGAGTTCAAATATGGCTTCAGACACTTACTAGCTGTGTGACCATGGACAAGTCACTTAACCCTGTTGTCCTCAGTTTCCTCATCTGTAAAATGAACTGGAAAAGGAAATGGCAAACCGCTCCAGTATATGTGGCAAGAAAATGCCAAATGGAGTCACAGAGAGTCGGACACAACTAAAACGACCAAACAACAATAATGGGACAACTTAGCTCAGAAAGGAAAGCTGAACTTAACTCAGAGACAAAGAAACAAGGCTCAGGCAGTTAGAGAATAAAATATAAAACAAAAAAGTCAATATTTGATTTTCTAAGTATAGTATAGGGAAGTAGAATGGATATTTATTAAATACCTACTATGTGAGGAACTGGGAACTGGGCTAAGCATTTAATTATTTTATTTTATTTGATCCTTACAACAACTCTGGGAAGCAGCTGCTATTATTATCCCAAATTTACAGTTGAGGAAACTGAGGCAGACAGAGATTAAAGTGATTTGTCTGGGATTATACAACTGGTAACTATCTAAGGGAGGATCTGAATTCAGATCTTTCTGATTCCAGGCCCAGTTCTCTATGTGCTGTGTCACCTAGATGCCTCAATCAAGCATAGGAGAAAAAGCATCGGTCTTGGGGTCAGGAAACCTGGCTTTGTAGTTACTTCTGCCACTCATCAGCTATGTGGTTGTGGGCATTTGACAATGTCATTGTTCCTCCTCTGTAAAATGGGAATAAAAATATTTGTGCTACCCACCTCATAGAAATGTTGTAAAAGAAGACTCTAATTTTAAAGTGCTCTATGTGTGTAGAATTATTATTATCAATATTTTTCTATCTTTTTTAGTCTCTCTAAAACTCACTTCCTACGTGGTTTGCAAACCTTTTCCTAAAACCTGCACTGGTGTTAATGGAACGAGCTGTATTGGTGGTGAAAAGACCTGTATCTTGCATCTTAGAAACTGCTGTAAGACTGAGGAATAAAAGGCCAACTCTTGGGAAATGAAGAAATTCAGAAGTGATGGAGAAGAGGTCATCAATTGTTTTGTCTTATTCAGAGTAAAAACAGCGTTTTCCTCTTTTAATGTCTTACCTCTAATGATTATTTGCAATTTATCTGCTCTAGAGTTTGTTCATAGTTGTCTACAAGTCTCACTCACTGGACTGTGAGAAAGTCGAGTGTCACCTTTCTCTGTATCCCCAGTACTCAGAACAGTGTATAGCATTTATTCAATGCTTGTTGACCGACTGACAGAAAGCTGTTGATTGAGAGCTTTAGCCAAGATGAGTTTCCATCATATAACATTTAGGCTAAGCAATAGTGTGAACAAATCCTTTACAGTTTAATTCAGCTAGGTGGTGTAGTGGAGAGAGCCCCAGACTTGTTATTTAGGAAGATGTAAGTTCCAATTAGGCAGCTTGGTGGCACGGTAGATAGAACACTGGCCCTGAAGTTGGGAGGACCTAAGTTCAAATCTCATCTAAGACACTTACTAGCTGTGTGACCCTGGGCAAGTCATTTAACTACAATGCCTTAAACATCCGGGGCCATCTCCAGTCATCCTGATATATATCTTGCCACTAGACATAGATGACTCTGGAGAAGAGAGTGAGGTTGCTGTTTCCACAGCCCTCCCTCACTTAAATCCAATTCACTGCAAGTCATAACATCACCCTGATGTCATGGGCCTCCTTAAGAATAAATGACAAACTAGTTCCAACTGAGCCTCAGAAGTTTAATAGCTGTGTAACCTGGGGCAGTCATTTAAATTCCCTTTTTGTACAATTGGGGAAAATATGAAGGTACCTCCCTCCAGGGTTGTTGTGTGGATAAAATGAAATAAAATTTGTAAAATGCTTTACAAATCTTCAAGCACTGTATAACTATTAGCTACTCTTATGCTGATGATTCTCCATTCTACCAACCTTCCTCTGATTGTTCACTGTGGCATATAAGTAACCATGGGCTCTTGAAAGTTATGTCAGTGCAGTAAAAACTTATGGACACCATCTAAATTTAAATTGAAATACCGAACCAATTGAAATATTGAACTCTCCTTTGTGACAAAGAAAAACAATTAAACAAAGGCATTTCCAAGCTGGAAAGGCTTTAAGGATGGTTTTGGTTCTAGTTTATGAATAGAGGTCCAGCCTACCTAAGTATGCAAAAGTTTATCATCAAGTAGGTGATAGCAATCAGGTAATTATATTTTTCTACAAGAGGAACTCAAAAAACATATCGACTAAAACTAGGTTGCAACTTGTAAAAGAGTATAGCAATGAGGAAATCCTCAGCATATACAAGGAAAAAAAATTTTTTTGGCAGGGCAATGACGGTTGAGTGACTTGCCCAGGGTCACACAGTTAGTGTCAAGTGTCAAGTGTCAAGTGTCTGAGGCTGGATTTGAACTCAGGTCTTCCTGGATCCAGAGCCAGTGCTTTATCCACTGCACCATCTATCTGCCCCCACATACAAGGAAATTTTTGAAGTAATGTAGTAGTTCATGGAGAAGGGCATTAATTTTTTTTTAATTTTGCAATTATATGTAAAAATTTTTTAACATTAGTATTTTAAAATTTTGAGTTCCAAATTCTCTTCTTCCCCTGCCCGTCCCCCCTCATTGAGAAGACAAGCAATTCAATATAGGTTATACATGTATAGTAATGCAAAATAATTCTATATTAGTTATTCTTTAATATTTTACAAAAAGCGGGACAGCTAGGTGGTACAGTGGATAAAGCACCAGCCTTGGATTCAGTTCAAAACCAGACTCAGACACTTGACACTTACTAGCTGTATTGCCCTGAGTAAGTCACTTAACCCTCATTACCCCACCCCCCCAAAAAGCCAAATCTATAGGATTTAATTATATTTACTTTTTCTGTTCTTTATGATCCAAATGACCTCTACCTTTATCAAATTGCTCATTTCCCAGTTTCTCCAGATGTAAGGTAATGGTCAAATTTCAATTCATTCATTCTAGCATGAAAGGGGCTGATATTCTGCCAGGGAGTATTTGTCTTTTAAAATGAGACATTATTAACCGAAATGATTCATTAATAGAATTTCAGGTAACATAACAAAGTGAAGTTTAAAAAAAAAGTGCTGTTGTTCAGTCATTTTCAACTCTTTGTGACCCTATTTGAAGTTTTCTTGGCAAAGATACTAGAATGTTTTGCCATTTCCTTTTCCAACTCACTTTACAGATGAGAAAACTGAGGCAAACACAGGGTTAAGTGATTTGCCCAGGGTCACACAGCTAGTAAGTGTCAGTTGGAGGTCAAATTTAAATTCACAAAAATGAGTCTTCCTAACTACTGGCCCAACACTCTATCCACTGCACCATCTAGCTGCCCCTGTGAAAAATTTGGGGGAATTTAAAATAAATGTTTGGAATTGGGGGTTCAGTGGTATTAAACTCAAATAGAATGGAGACCATGAATGCATACATAAAGATCCCTGTGGGACGCATATTGGCTTAGTTTTCAAATGAAACATTATCACTTACTACCTATGTGACCTTGGGCAAGTCACTTAACCCTCATTGCCCCGCCCCCCCCAAAGATAACATGATCTATATATTATTGTATTTTTATTTACTTTGTAAAATATTTCCTATAAACATTTTAATCTAGTTCTGGCTATACTCTAGGATGTTGCTATAATGGGCTGCATGTTTGACACCTCTGCTGTTATTGATTTCCTTTGATAGAAATATCATAAAACATATGCAGAAAATAAAAGCAAATGTGTGGCTCTCATTGAATTACTTTTCTGTAATCAATAGAGTTGCTATTTTCCCCACATTGAATATGTTAGAATGATTTACTAAGGTATTTGTCATCAAAACATTACTTCATGCAATAGGGGGTAGTGTAGAATAGTAGAAAGATCGGGGGCAGTTAGGTGGCTCAGTGGATAAAGCACCTGTCCTGGATTCAGGAGGACCTGAGTTCAAATCCAGACTCAGACACTTGATACTTACTAGCTGTGTGACCCTGGGGAAGTCACTTAACCCTTATTGCCAAAAATTTTTTTTAATTTTTAAATCAATTAAATTTTTTTAAAAAATAGAATAGTAGAAAGATCAGAAGACTAGAGGTCAGAAGACCTGTGCTGTGTACACAATAAATATTTATTGAGCATTATATATGTATATATATATACACACACACACACTTAATTTATGTCTTCTATCTTTACTTTACAGTTATTTACTATCTATCTTCCATATTGAACCTTCCCTTGTGATAAAGAAAAATAATTAGGCAAAGACATCTGATAAAGATGCTGTATCTGGCAAGGTATATGTGAAGAGATCTGAGGAGGATGTTTCATTATCTATTCTTCAGGACCTTCTCTGGTCTTTTAGGTGCTCAGAGTTTGAATTCCTGATCTAGCTGTCAATACCCTCTCATCTAGCCAACACTCCATTGACTTTATAGCTCTAAGAAGCCAAAGACAGGAATAAAAAAATTTCATGTAAGCCAAAATACTCATAACAGCACTCGTGCTAACAAAGAACTAGAAACAAAATGTGTACCCACTGATTGGGAAAAAGACTATGAAAACTAATGCATTATAATATTGTGCAATAAGAAATTATGGGCATGAGAATTTCAGAAAAACATAGACATATTTGCATGAACTCAGCATGATGAAAGTAAGCTGAATCAAGAGAACAATATCCATAACTAGTTCAGTAATGTAAATTAAAAGATCATTTAATAAATTTTATGACTGAATAGATAAATGAATTCTGACTGCTATTTGCTAGCTTTATAAATGTACAAGTCACTGAATCTCCCCCAGTTTCATCATCTGAAAATGGGCATAATAATACTTATTACCTCAATGGGCTATTGTGAGGATCAAATGAAATAATATCCCCAAAATATATGAAATGCTGCAAACATGTATGCTTTTATTATTCCCAGGAGAACTTGGTTTTAATATATATAATAAATTATGAATAATTCACATTGAAAGGAAGAAAAACTAAACTTCTTACACTTTTGCCATTAAAAAAAAATCAGGCATCAAGAGCCCTGCAGTTAGTGCTTATATTGTGTATATTTGTGTCCAAAGGATTAATTTTGCAAATGGTAGAAAAGTAAAGTTATAACTCCTAGTCCTATTAACTAATTGCAACATTTTTAAAAAGACATCCTTTTCTACTAAAGGAAAAGGAAAATAACAATTTTCATAGATCCTGTAATATGCCAGAAACGGTGCTGTTTCTTACAAATATTATCTCATTTGATCCTCATAACAACTCTGTGAGGCAGGTGCTATTTTTATGTCCATTTTAAAGTTAAAGAAAACTGAGGCAAAGAGAAGTTAAGTAACTCAGGTGCTATTTTTATGTCCATTTTAAAGTTGAAGAAAACTGAGGCAAAGAGAAGTTAAGTAACTTGCCCAGGGTCACACAGTTAGTAAGGGAAGCCAGATTTAAACTTGGGTCTTGCTGACTCCAAGCCCTTCATTGCATCTACTTCATTACCAGCTGCCTATTTCAAGCTGGTGCTACTAAAATACAGTCTTATTTACTAGGATTATAGATGGATGGAGAAGACAATTTAAAATAGATTTGAAATAAAGTCAGGGGCAAAATTACTAGGGTGTTGCATTTAGAGTTACCAAGACCTAATTTCAAATCTGATCTCTGACAATTGCTAGTTTTATGACCATGAATAGATCACTTATTTACCTTTTAATCTCAGGCAGGTCTCTAAATAGCAATCTGGTAGAAGGAGTTCCCATACTGAGGAAATCACAGGGCAGTGAACTAATTGATGCTAGAAATTGACATCATCATTATTTTAGTCATTGGGCACCAGCCTTTATTAAAATACTTACTATAAACTGGGCACTGTATTAGGCTTTGGGGATATATAGACAAAAATGGAACAGTCCCTCCCTTCAGATTGCTTGTATTCAATCTGGGGAGAACATGTAAGTATACATATATTTAAGTATACCCCAAATATATACAAGGTCATGGAGGAAGGGGAGGGAATGGGTCTAGACTGACAACTTGAATTTAAGGTTATAAAGAACTTACTTCTCCATAGCAACCTCATGAGAGACGTAATTGTCAGGATTATCATTGAATTGCCAATTAGTTTATGGAATTATTAATTGTGATCCAAATAAAGGAAAAATTTTCCTGGGAGGGAACACAAGGTTCAGCTTGCCCATCCTTGTTTTCTACCCACAAAGTCATTGCACTATGATTGTTCACAGGTACATATGACTATGAGTAATGTACAGTCTTAGGGCTCCCAGTTTATGACTAAAGGGATGGGATCACCAGAGGGTTCCTTTGGGTCAAGGTGGGAGTCAGGCACACAGAGGGTTGGGGGTTTTTTTGGTACTCATGGGAAAAGACCACAATTGCAGCAAGTGAGGAGCCAATGCATCAATCACTCTTTAAAAAGGTGGTGAGAGTACAGATGCAAACAGCACGAGGGTATGGAGACAGACTCATGGGGATGGGGAAGTTGGATGGAAGGGGGGAGAAGTAGCAGTAAGAAAGAGAAGGGGGAGGGTAGGGGCACAGAAAATCATTCAAGAAACCCTCAATCAGAGTTGGGAGCACTTAGGCATCATGGACCTGTATAGCAGGTGGAGGAGGACTGGTGAGTGGGGCAGGAGTTTGGGATCTCATTTTTATAGGGTTTTGGTGGTAGGGACAGACCACCACTTATGCATACCACCTCAAGCTTAGTTCATATCTGTATCATCTCAAAGTTATCAGCAACACTTTAGGGGTAGCTCATTAGCATAACATTTTGTGGATATAAATATTTGTCAGTATATGTAAGAAATTCGCTAGTTACAGCAATGCTATGTTAAACCAATTTATCTTTCCTTAAATTGTCTTCTCCTAATGCATTAGACTGGATGTTGTCCCAAGCTTCGTTTTGCTGGTACTGATTATATCACAAATTAGATAAAATAAAATGTATCAGTAGATGCAAGTTCTGAGTAACCATTACAAAAGACAATAAGGATAACTCTAAAATTACCCATTTCAATTTCTCCAGGATTTTGTTTCTTCAAGAAAATTATTTTCTAAGTACTCACTGGAATCCCTTTCATAGTGAACATTTAAAGATAGTGGCTCTATACTGACTAATGAAGGGCAATGCTCAGATATATAAATTAATTTGATTTGGAGAGAAAAAGACAAATAATGAAGTGATTTACACTGAACAGGTCAGATGTCCTTACAACAAATAAATACTATGACAAATGAACCTAGATAACATAATAGAAAGCAAAAAGAACTCCAAAGACCCGGCCATACATCCACTTATTTCAAAGCATATAAAAATAGGTTTTTGTTGGTGAAAAAAATAGTTTAATTAAATTACATAGAGCTTTATAGCCATTGTTTGAGAGAAACCTTGTTAAGACAAGAAAAGATGATGAAGCACATTACCCACCTTCTGGCAGAGAAGTCATGGACCCAGAGTACACAACTTTTCCTTTCAAACATATCTTTACCTACATTCCTGAGCTTAATTCAACAACAGAGGTGTGTAACTTAACAGGGCAATAATACAGCATAGGGTCAGTTACAGAATAGAATCAATTATTAAATGATACAGAATAATTTAAATTTTCTCACTACTATGAACTTCAAAAAGCCACTGGATAAAAGAAATCTGGTTGAAAATACTGCAAAGATCTTCATAGTAAGAAACCTGGTGGAAAGACTACAGAAATCTTGACAGTTATTGGTTGAGAAGCATAAATGGTAAGACTCAAGACCTATTGACTGAGAACACTGATTGGGGAGAACTGTAATCTTCAACTGAGCTGAAGGATTACCCATCTCAGTACCTCCAGTGAATGGAGAGGAAATGCAGGTGTCACTGAAGAAGTCCCCCAGCTGAGGACTATATTCCTTCCTCAGCTGAGGGAGGCAAATAGTTTCTTACTGAAGAAGGCTTTTTAACCACAGTTTTCCCTGGTGGATAGTGGTGGTAGTTTGAAAAGCTGGTACAGGAACTACAAGTATAGTGAACATTGCTTCTAATATTAGTCAGCTATCATTTATTAAGCACCCACTACATACCAGCCACTGTGGTAAGTACCGGTAATACAAAGGTAAACAAAAAAAGGCCCCTGCTCTCAAGAAACCCACATTCCAGTGGGGGGAGACAATATGCAATAAATTGGAGATAATCAACAGAAGGAAGGCACGAATATTAAGGGGATTTGGGGAATCTTGCAGAAGATTGGGATTTTAGCTGAAACCTGAAGAAAAAAGGAAGCCAGAAGGTAGAGATAGGGAGGAAGAGAATTCCAGGGATGGAGAACAAGCAGTGAAAATCTAAAGTTGAGATATTTACTGTACTACACAAGGAACAGGAAGGTCAGTTGCATTGGATTTCATAGGTGACCCTGAAAGAATCTGGAGATGATCAACTGGAAAGTAGTGGCTGGCACAGAGCAAGTCCAAGAAAGAACAGTATGAGATGACATTAGTAGAAGATATCAGCATCTTTACAGCACTGGGGGTGAGTTGCCCCTGTTTATTCATGTGCCCTATTCTTCCATATTCCTGTTTTGTATCCCTTCACCAAGATGCCATGACCACTGTCCATGAAGGTTAACTTTTCCTGTTGAGTATGTATGTGTTTGTGAGGAATTGTTCTCAAAGTTTATAGGGGAAATGTTCTATTATTCTTTATTTACATTGCTATCTAATTAAAATGCCTTTGTTATGAACCGAGTATATCATTTGGCTTACTGGTAAAAATTAAATCTTATGAACAAACAAACATATAGCTTCTAAGCTACAAGTTTAGAGAGGGTTCTGACCCACAAAATAATTAGAACCTGCAATAGATAACTGGTAGGGGAAGGGAGGAAGTGCAGCAGAGCTAGATACAACTCCAACTAACTAGTATATTCTCTCAGCAAAAGAAGTGAAAACAGTAGATGAAACAGGACTTTCCCCAAGTGCTACATGACAAGCAAATGAGCAAAGTATTTTACCTTTGAAAAGGAATAATATTTCTGTTTCTGGAATAAAACAAAAGAGAATTCATCTAATGGGTAGCAGCAGGGTGGAAAAAGCAATGTCAAAAGACATGTGTTTTAGTCCTGGCTGTGCTACGAATTGTCTGTGATCAGATGTAGAACAAGTTTATGGCAGCACACTGAGCCTCAAGTTCCTCATCTATAAACTAGGGTTGTAAGCTAAAAGAGCTTTCCCATTTCAGCTCTAGAATTTTCTTTTTTCTTTCTTTCTTTCTTTTTTTTTTTTTAGTGAGGCAACTGGGGTTAAGTGACTTGCCCAGGGTCACACAGCTAGTGTCAAGTGTCTAAGGCCGGATTTGAACTCATGTCCTCCTGACTCCAGGGCCGGTGCTCTATCCACTGTGACACCTAGCTGCCCCAGATCTAGAATTTTCAGTCTGTAAATATCTCTTTTGCTACCCCCCAAAAATGAGAACCTAATGATGACTTTCTTTGAATTTAATTATATTGGCTGTTGGGATGACATTTCATCTCTGATTGTGTTGAGAGCTGTAAACCACCCCACCCCCATTTATGTTCTGCCGTCAAAACCTTTAAGAAAGCAGAGTTTTGTAGTGCAAAGACCTCTGAACTTAGAGTCATAGATTCTAGACTACTATTTATGACCTATGTAAACTTGATTAAACTGGACCAGTTTCCTTATCTATAAAATGAAGGTGTGAATTCATTCAGGTCCCTTTCAATTATAAATCCTGTGAAGTATATAAATAAGTTACGAAACTAGTTAGATGTGGCAAAATGAAAAGATCAGCTCCACGTCCCAGAGGAATTGGGGCAGGGCTTTAGTGGAGAAATGAGACATTATTATTATTATTATTATTATTATTATTATTATTATTGCAGGGCAATGAGGGTTAAGTGACGTGCCCAGGGTCACACAGCTAGTATCAAGTGTTTGAGGCTGGATTTGAACTCAGGTCCTCCTGAATCCAGGGCCGATGCTTTATCCAGTGTGCCACCTAGCTGCCCTGACTTACTATTATTTTTATTAATAGCAACAGCCAATGCATGTAAAATATTTTGTAAACCTTAAAGCTTTTATTAAATAACAGTTTATAAATACTTGACATTATACTAACATTATCCAAAATGATCTTCACAACAGCTCCCTGAGAGAGAAAATTCAAATATTGTTAGTTGTAGTTTGTGAATGAGGAAATTAAGGTTCATTAGGTTAAGTGACTTATCCAAGGTTACATATCTAGCAAATGGCTTTGGCTAAGGAAGGAATCCAGGTTTCTTTCTTTCTTTCTTTCTTTCTTTTTGGTGAGGCAATTGGGGGTAAGTGACTTGCCCAGGGTCACACAGCTAAGAATCCAGGTTTCTTGGCTCAGTAAGGATTAACTTGGTTGAAAATCCTTAACAGGATGTCTGGAAAGCAGAGTTCTAACCCAAATTCAATGAAGAATGAGTAAATAAGAAAGCGAAAGTGACATAAGTGAAAAGAAATAAGTATAAAATGGAAAATGGTTATACCTTACTTAGGATCACACAGATAAGGAGCAACAGAACCCAGACTGGACCCCAGGTCTTCTAATGCCAAATCCAGTGCTCTTTATACTGCTCACCCTGCTTCTTTCTCCTGGTTAATAAAGAAACTGGAAGGTTAAAATGAGTTGAAATTTTGCCAAACATGTAAAAAGATTTTGTCAAGTAGTTGGAAAGTTATACAAAGAGGAAGAGATTTTGAATTGTAAAGGGATTTAGAGGTCATCTAGCTCTTCCAACCCACTCCCATCTCCGGTTGATAGATGAGGAAACTGAGGCATAGCACCGCTTGTCCAAGTACGGAGGGTCTGAGCTAGGCTTCAAACTCCGGTCATAATTCTAAATCTAGCACTTATCCCACGGCCTCTCGTTATAACAGAAGTGGCAGGTGAATGTCATTTGAACTGAGCTGGGGAGGATAAGAATGGGCACTTTTATTTGCTTGGCGCTTACTTGAGCCGCTTCCTGGTGTGTTCTGGGGCTCTTTCCTGGCTTACCCTTTAAGAGTCATTGCTTGGCCCCGACCCTTCGGGGCTCCGGGCCTTCTGCTCTCTGGATCCTCTCCGGGTTCCATACCCACTGTGACGCAGGAGCACGTTTAGGCTCTAGAGCGGACCCTGCCCGAGGCGCATTTGAGGGAGAGCCCAGGAATCTTCTGGCAGCTCGATGTTCCAGTCTCAACAGCAACTCTCCCCCCATTTCAAAACCATGGCGTCCTTCACCCTCCCAAGCCAGACTTTTCCGTCGCCCCCGTCCCTGTCCCTGTCTCTATCACCGTCTCCTCCGTCATCCCTTCCCTCGTTCTTGCAGTATGTCGAGAAATCGGTGATGTCTGCCCCTTCGACGACTTTGGCTCATCTTCAGGAGTCCGGTAGCAAAGCCCTGCGCAAGGCCATAGCCAGTGAGCAATCCAAGTCCTGGTTAAAGGTAACGTGCCGACCAGCCCTGAGGATCTCTGGACCTCCTCCATGTCCTTGTCTTGGCTCTTGTCCTTCTCCTTTCCCCTCCCTGCTTTTCCTCTTCTCTTTCCTCCTCTGTATGGTCGGCTTCCTCTTCTTCCCCCCTCCTCCTCCCAGCCTCCTCCTTCTCCTCCTCCTCTTCTCTCCCTCTCCTCCTCTTCCCTTCTCCTGCTCCTCCCTTCTCCTCCCCCTCCTCCTCTTCCTTCTCCTTCCTTTTTCCCACTCTTCTCTTTGTTCTATCCTCTCTTTCTCCAACTTTTCTCACCTCATTTCTTTCCCTTCTCTTCTCTTCTTGCTCCTCTTCCTCCATCTCTTCCTCCACCTCTTCCTCCAACTTTTCCTCTATCTTTCCTCTTCTTCCTCCCTCTTCCCCTTTCTCCCCTACTCCATGACCCCCTTTTCATCCCCCTCTACTCCACCTCTTCTCTTCCTCCAACCTCCCCTCTTTTCCCTCTCTCTTCCCTTCTCCCCCTTTTCCCTTTCCCCCCTTCCATAGCCTCCTTTCTCTTCTATGCCTCCTCTTCCTCCACCCCTTCTTCATCTCTTCTCTTCCTTTTCTTCCTCCATCTTTCTCTACCTCTTCCTCCTCATATCCCTCCAAGTATTCCTCCACCTCTACCTCCTACTGTAATGCAGGAAAACATAAATGACAGTGGTTGCAGGAGGTCCAGAAGTCTCTCTTTTGGATTGACCAGATAGAAAAAGAATTGCTTTATTAGACCTGAGAGAAAACTTAAAGATCTTTTTATTGAATAAGGACAAAATTCCAGTGTTAGACACAAAGCACAACCATCACAGTCTTTCCATGTTGTTGGTTTATCCCTAGATTTATCGTGATTGAGTTAATCTCATGTGGTACAATGGCCCTATCCTTAGTACCTATTACTAATTAGTGTTTCTCTATATTTTTTTCTACTGTAAACTCATTTGCCTGAATTGAAATCCTCCTTCAAAGGCTTCATCATGGTGTGGCAATGACTATTCCCTTTTTACAGATGAAAATAACTGAGGCCCCAAGGGGAGAAGTTACTGGCCAAGGGAGTCACTCACAGTAATGGCAGCTATAAATTTAAAATCCAGTCAGGTCCTCTGATTCTTAGTCTCTTATTCCATCCCTTTTGAAATTGTGTGCTCTTTGGGGAAAATGGCATAAATGTACAATATATTCTTATTAGTAGCATACTATACTTTAAAACACAGCCTTTTGTGTTGTTTTCTACCTTTCTTTTGTACTTTTACATCGATAGATTATACATCTTCTATCTACATATGAACACTGTATCTAGTCATTCATTCAAATAATGCGCCTACCATGTGCAATGTGTATATTATGCCACATTCAGTTTTTGAAAGTCATCAGCAATACTTTATGGTATTGTATGACAAGAAAAGACCATCAATAGTGAGGTCCATTGGTGTAAAGCCTTTGTGATTTCAATTTTTTTTCAATGGGCTAGACAGGTTGGGCAATAGTGATCCCTACCTAGTCAGCTGTTATATGTTGAACTGAAGTAATAATGTAAACTACAAAGTAAGCTGCAAAGCTTCAGGAAAAAAACCCAAAACAATAGAAAGACATATTGAAGTCTGTGGAGGCAAGATAGCACTGTTAACTCTTGAGAAGTGACAGCAGCTGAGAGCAAGTAGTAAAAGAGATGATTTAATATAAGCAGAAGTATTAATGTATCCCTTCAAGTGGATCGACAAGACACTAGAAGAAGCAACATGCAGCTAACAAACATAGTTACCAACCACATTAAATGTGTAGCAAGTGTAGGAAAATGATCTTTTCACTACAGTTAAGTACATGGACATTGTTTAATGGAAACAGCTACAACTGCAAATGTAGCAGCTGATGAGGCATCATCTTCAACTAAATAGTACTATGTATTAGCACACACAAACATTAACTAAAGCAGAGATACATTTTCACTTTAATGCAATTATGCTGAAAAGCATTGTACTTGCTTATTTTAAATTTAGTTGCAATTCAATCAAAGAAGATGCAAAACATTTGTATTTTTAAATTATGTGTATACATCCAAAATACATCCAAAATAAAATATTTTTAAAAACCCAACAGAACTGATGAAAGTTCACCAATCATACTCTTTCCTCCTTAGCCTGTCCCTATGTAATAGTTTAATCAGTCTTTCAAAGACCAATGCAAATTTTAGTTAAATATTGCAATTAGAATTTATCTCTGAAAGGAAACTGAATTTATATGTACTTTCCTTTTTTTCCTCAAAGAGATCAGACCCAAGAAAAATCTCATGGTATTATTGGGTGGGAAAGGAGAGGGATATGGTTCCATTTTTCTGAGCTGCACAGATTAATCTCCCATATAAAGCAGCAAGTTGAAGGGCTCAGCCCAATGGCACCTTCCACTGTCACCTGCCACCCATTTCCCCAAATGTTATTTTACTCATCTTTGTCCAAGGTGCTAGGAGAGCACTACTCTTTGAAAATAGGATATAAGCTTCTTTAGTTTTGTAAGAATTTTTACTGCAAATCACCTGTTAAGGCTAAAATTCTAGCTAAACTATCTAAAATATCTAATGAGTGGTCACCAATAAATTATAAGCTTTAGCAAGAGTTAGACTTTTAAGCATTTATTAAGGAGAATAAGAATTTGGTAAAGAGAGGCCTACATTCATCTATCTATTAAAGGGAGCGCACATTTCTAGCTCTGCTCTCCACCAGAGTCCAAAGGAAAGAGCCCCAGTCTGAGCACCAGGCTCCTCCCTTCTTCCTCCCACAAGCAGACGTCACTTCCTGACGCCAAAGAAAAGACCTTCACTTCATGGGGAGCTTTTCTACAGTAAGTCTCCAGCAGGTGGCGTCATTCCAATAGTTACACACCATTGTCTTTCCAGTCATTCAGGTTTACAGCCTCAAAGTCATCCTTGACTCTTCACTGTTTCCTTTACCCTTTGAATGATTACCAATATGCTTGGAATGCATTCCTTCCTCATTTCTATTTCTTAGAATCTCTGGAAGCCTTTCTTAATCCTCCTAGTTGTGGGACTCTCCTTTCAAGTGACCTTGCATCGACTTAGCTGCTTTCATGTTGAATCTTTAAGTAGAATCTAAACTTCTTGAGGGTAGAGACTATTTTTTAGACCCTTGGTATCCCTAGCATCTAGTATAGGTCTGGCAATTTAATTATCGTATTCAATAAACTCTAGTTCCAACATAAACCTGGTTTAGCTTTCAAAATCCTTCACAACCCAGTCCCAACCCATCTTTCCAGACTTTTATACATTACTCCCTCTTCTGTTCCCTGTAGTCCAGACAAGTGAGCTTTCTATGTCTATTTCTCACCCATGACATTCCATATTCTGCTTCTTTTGCATGGCACATGATAGGTACTTACTTTTAAAAATTGAATCACTATAAGGAAACATACTTTAATACTTATTCTATAATTTCATTGGTATAGGAAGTATCCTCAGAGATATCATTTGCAACCTTTCTAGGTTTTAGCAAAAACTGAAGCTATAATCCTAGAGCTTCATTTGTCATCTAATAAAGACAGTTTTTGCTAAGATTTCTAGGTTTCTTGACCATTTGTTCTGGACTAAGATTGAGAATTGGAAGGGACCTTATGGATCCACAGCCCCTTCCCTCATTTTTCATAGGAGAAACTGAGATCCAAAAAGCTTAAGTGACTTGCCAAAGGTCACACAGGTAATAATGAGAAATCTATGCCTAGGTCTTCTGACCCAAAATACGGGGCCCTTTTGGGTAATAGTGTTATAGCATCTTCTTTACTCAAATTCTTCCCAAGAGGTCAGCCCTCACCCCAGGGTTGTGATTTCCTAGAACCCCTTTTACTCTAGGTTTACTTCTATGCTACAAAAAGTCATTTATGGGTATTTCCTCCATAGATATAGATTTCAAACCCTCTGCACATTTGTAGATATACTATATGATTTGATGCGACAGAAAAAATAATCGCCAGTAACCAACCTGGTCATGGGCCTTTCTGAACTTAATTAAGCTTGTCCTCAGCTGATTGACACACAGACTATCACTGGGCCCACACTCAAAACCTTTCCAGTTGAGAAGAACCTTTCAGATCCTGTGCTCTACTGGCACAATTCAAGAACTCAGTGTCTGATCCACACATGATGAAGCACTGAGTAGGACCTCAAGGAAAACAACAGATTTACATCAAAACAAAAATACTTTTTGGCACATATTAATTCATAGCAGGCAGTTCCCCGGGCTTCCTGAGTACAGGTAAAGTTGTATTACCATGTTGCAGTAACCTAATCAGATATATCTAGGGACACAGCAACCACATTAAATCATTAGAATATATATGCTACATGTGTGACTTTAGAATTTTATCCCTCTAGATTGTGAGAAATAATTATTAATAATAGATATCTTGGGGGACCCAGTGATCTCTCCTTTCCAAGTCCTTTTCACCCCCCTTCCCCCAGTCCCCTGCTACCAACTCCAAGGTCTGAGTTCTCCTTGAAAGTAAGATTCATCTGGCTTGAAGGAGTCTTGGGTAGAGACAGATCTATTTGTCTAAATAGCTAAAGGACTTTACTGGTGAGATTTGGCCTGAACAACCACACCTAGGTGGAAACTATTGTGCTCTGATCTGCTTGGGGCAGGGGGGCATGTCTAGATTCTTTCTCTGATGTCATTCTTGCTAAGATTTGAGTGACCCAAGTGGCATAGACTTCATCCACACTTCATTTTAATATAATGTACCTCCAAATCTTGTCAACCAATTAGATTTGGTTGCTATGTGATGGACCTCCTACAGTTAGAAGGGTATATAAACTGTGACCCCACTGCCATTAGGGATCTTTGGTCTGAGAGAGATGGCCACTGACCATTCTTTTTTTAATAGCCTGTCAACCTAATAATAAAATGATTAACTTACCCAGAAACTATGTCTCATATTTTTAATAGTTGCAAGATGGTTTCAGCAAGTTTTACTTGACAATGATTGTAGATGATGGTTCCAGTCATTTAGGTGACATTAATGTATCACTTTTAGGTTGAAAAAGCCTTTTAAGTTGATTATCTCATTTGATCCATATAATACCACTATCAGGTAAATACTAAAGATATTATTACCCTTATTTTACAGAGAGGAAACTGAGACCCAAAGAGGGTAAGTGACTTGCCCTTGGTCACACAACTATTGAATGTAAGAGGTAGGATTTGAAACCAGGTTTCTTCTGGCTACAAATCCAATACCCTTTCCATTTCAAACATTTATTAAGTACTATAATGTGTAAGGCACTGTGCACTCTTCTTGTCACTGACATTAACATCTTCATGTTGTTACCCCTTCTGGGTCAGGCTGGCAAGATTACTATTGGCAGTCTGGAAAGGTTCGGAATACCTGTGTCATTGTTCTCAATATGTGGCCTATTAACTATTGGTGTTTCTGGGAGGTTTTTCCACATTGTCTTTAGGCCCATACAACTTGAAAAAGCAGGATGTGCTGGGTAGAGTTATGCAAAAGCAGAATTGGCTGCCTTAGGAGATAATGGGTTTCCCTTCAGTATAGTGCAAGACTTCAAGTGTAGGTCTGGCAATTTAATTATCCTACTCAATAAACTCTAGTTCCAACATAAACTTGCGTTAGCTTTTAAAGTCCCTCACGACCTAGTCCCAACCTGTCCTTCAAGACGTATACATTACTCCCCCTTTTGTACCCTGCAGTCCAGACAAGTGAGCCTTCTCTGTCTATTTCTCATCCATGGCATTCCATATTCTGCTTTCTTTGCCTTTGCATTGGCTGCCCCTCATGCCTTGAATGCTTTCCCTCTTTGCCTCTACATCATAAAAATTCTCTCTTCCTTCAGGATGCTACTTAAGCACAACTTCACATGAAGCCTTGCTAATCTCCTTAACTGCTAGTGCCTTACCTCAGAAACTACTTTACATTTATTAATATTATCTTTACATTCTGTATATACTTATATGTGTGCTTGTTTTCTCCTCCATTCGAATGTTAGCTCATCAAGAGTAGGGATTGTTTCATTTTTTGTGTGTTTGTATCCTCAGTGCCTAGCATAGTACCTGGTATATATTAGGCCCTTAATAAATGCTTTTTGGTTGATTTTGATTTTGCTTTGATTAATTCAAGCAGAATACAGATGACTGAGTCAGGTACATTGTAGTGGGGATTCTTGTGCAGCTGGTTTTGAGATAACATGGCTTCTGACATCTCTTCTAACCCTGAGATTCTGTGATAATAGAAATACAAGAAAGTGTTAGTATTATCGCAGAAAACATTGTCTTGAATTTTAATTTTTCATTCTTATTAACTTACAAAATGTTTAAAGGCTTTGCTCTTGGGAATTCGTCTTGTGTATTTGACATACTCCCTGCTAAAAACTCCCACAGGCTTAGTTTCCAGCCCAGTACTTTTTTATCCTTTCCTACTAACCTTCATTTTTCTATCTTTTTGCAGCCTGAAATAACCACAGTTAAATAGCAGGTATATTAGTATATTATATACTTATATATTATATTATAATAGTATGTTATATACTGATATATATTAGTATATTAGGCACCTATCCTGAAAGGAGAGAGGGAGGGTCATTATTTACAGTAATTTGAGAGAAAGTTGGGTTTATATTCCACAAGGCCTTTTGCTTGATATAATGATAAATGAATTGAAAACCTTACGTACCATCAGGCTTAGAGCAGACTAGAGTAAGGCTCGGAGACTTGAATTACTAGTACTTCTATAACTTTTGTGCCAGTGATCTCCTCCTGATAGGAAGGGCCCAGGCACAGTTTGGAGACTTTTATATTTTCCTGATTTATTTGTCTACAATTGGTAGAACTGAGGAACTTTAGTATTAGATGCTTCTGATTTATAAGTATGCAGGCTCACATGATATTTTAAAAGGGAACAGTTCTTTTTGCTCCCTCCTGGATTACTGCCTTGTAATGACAGAGGGGCTTGTTAACTCAATGAAACTATGAGCTATGCCATGCAGGGATACCCAAGATGGACAGGTCATAGTGGAGAGTTCTGACAAAACGTGATCCATTGGAGGAGGAAATGGCAAACCATTCCAGTATCTTTGCCAAGAAAATCCCATGGACAATACTAAAGTGATAAAAGATATGAGCTCCTCAGGTTGGAAGATGTCCAATACATTACTGGGGAAGAAGGAAGAATGACTTCAAAGCTATAGTACTAATTAAATGACTAGGTCAAAGCCAAAAGGAAGCTTAGATATGGTAGATAGAGTGCCTGAAGAACTATGGACAGAGGTTCACAATATTGTACATGAGACAGCAACAAAAAACATTCCAAAGAAAAAGAAAAGCAAGAAAGAAAAATGGCTGGCTGATGAGGCTTTACAAATAGCTAAGGAAAGAAGGAAAGTGAAGATATACCCAACTGAATGGAGAATTCCAGAGAATAGCAGAGAGTTTCCTTAAATGTTTTCTTAAATGAGCAATGCAAAGGAATAGAAGAAAACAATCAGATGGAAAAGATCATGATGAAGGGAATCTCTATCAAGAAAATTAGAGATATCAAGGGAATGCTTCATATAAAAATGGGTATGATAAAATTAAAAATGGTAGAGACTTAACAGAAGCAGAAGAGATTAAGAAGAGATAGCAAGAATACACAGAGGAACTATACAGGAAAGATTGTAACATCACTGATAACCATGATGGTGTGGTTACATAGAGTCAGATACCCAGGAGAATGAAGCCAAGTGGGCCTTAGGAAGCATTGCTAACAATAAGGCTAGTGGAGATGATGGAATTTCAGCTGAGTTATTTAATATCCTAAAAGAGGATAGTGTTAAAATCCTGCACTCAAGTACAGCCAGCAAGTTTGGAAAACTTAACAGTGACCACTGGATTGAAAATGATCAATTTACATCCCAGTCCTAAAGAAGGGCAATGCCAAGAAATGTTCAAATTACCAAACAATTGTGCTCATTTCACATGTCAGCAAGGTGATGCTTTAAGATTTGGCAAGCTAGACTTCAGCAATATGTGGACAGAATTAATAGAACAGGCTGGTTTTTGAAGAGGCAAAGAAAGTAGAAAATAAATTGTCAACATTTGCTAGATTAAGGAGAAAAGAGTTCCCCCCAAAAAATCTGCTTCTGTTTCATTGACTACACTAAAGTCTTTGTGTGGATCACAAGATGTGTCAAGTTCTCAAAGAGATGGCAATACAAGATTATCTTACTTGTCTTCCGAGGATCCTGTTGGCAGACCAAGCAGCAATGGTTAGAACTAAACATGGAACAACAGATTGGTTAAGATTGGAAAAGGATTATGACAAGGCTATATATTGTGACCTTATTTATTTAACTTATTATGTCATGTGAAATGCCAGGCTGGATGAATTAAAAGCAGAGTTTGAGTTGCTGGGAGAAATATCAACAACCTCAGATATGCAGATTATGTCACTCTGATAGCAGAAGGTGAAGAAGAAGTATGAAGCCTCTTGATGATGGTGAAAGAGGAGAGTGTAAAAGCTGGTTTGAAGCTTAACATAAAAAAATGAAGATCTTGGCAACTGGTCCCATCACTTCCTCAAAAATAGAGGGAGGAGGGGCAGCTAGATGGCACAGTGGATAGAGCACTGGCCCTGGAATCAGAAGGACCTGAGTTCAAATCTGGCCTCAGACACTTAACACTTACTAGCTGTGTGACTCCGGGCAAGTCACTTAACCCCAATTGCCTCACTAAAAAAAAAGAAAGAAAGAAAATAGAGGGAGGAGAAATGGGAGCAATGTCAGATTTTATGTTTAAGGCCTCAAAGATCATTTCAGATGGCAACTGCAGCCATGAAATTAAAAGATACTTGCTCATTGAAAGGAAAACTATGGTAAATCTGGTCAGCATATTAAAATGACAAGACATCACCTTCCTGACAAAGGTCTGTATAGTCAGAACTATGTTTTTTTCTTGCAGCAATGTATGACTGTGAGAGTTGGAATATAAGGAAAGATGAGCACCTCAGAATTAATACTTTTGAATTGTGGTGCTGGAGAAGACTTTTGAGAGTCCATTGGACAAATCATTCAATACTATAAAAAATTAATTCAGGCTAGTCTCTGGAAGGTCAAATACTAAAGATGAATCTTAACTACTTTGACTACATAATGAGAAGATGGGACTCATGGGAAAGACTCTGATGTTGGGAAAGATTGAAGGCAAAAGGAAAAGGGAATGGTAAAGGATTAGATGGACAGATAATATCATGGAAACAACAAATGTGCATGATAGAAGGGCCTGGTGTGCTGTGTACTATAGGGTCATATATGATTGAATGACTAAACAACTATTTACATGATAAAGAACTCATATCCAAACTCAGAGAGAGTTCAAAAACTTTGTTTTCCTTGCAGTATACCAGAGACTATAGATTAGGTATAAGGACTGGCCTGGATTGGGCCATCAACAAGGGAAAGAACTCAAGCTCAAGACTAGAGATCATCAAGACCAAAAGATTCCAGAGCCCCTTCCTCTTTCTGGTGGATTGATATTTCCCCCAAGGACTTGTACACTCTCCATATGACAAGGTGTTATACTGACAAGGCCTGTAAGAAGGGGAAAGAACTTGAAGTATACTCTTCCTCATAAGGATTACTCCTTTACCAGCAATACTCCTATAGGCTCTCTTCTGCTCTGCTGCCACTATCCTGCATTCTGGAAGATATCATGTGTCTTTTTCTCTGACCCCTTCTCCACCCTGGTTCCTTGCAGAGTTGCTTCTTTCCAGAAGATGATGCCAGACATAAAGTACCAAAATTAGCACACTGGCATCTCAGATGATAGCCTAACAACAGTTCTTTTAACACTCAGGGTCAAAATACTTCCAGTCCGTTGAAAACATCTGTTGTTTTACTGTAGGGTATCACACCTCAACCATGACAGTCTCTCTTCAAGTGGTTGGGGAAATCAGTCTTTTCTTGGATTACTCCAGTGTGTCTTGTTTCCATTTTTAAATGACTTTTTAAAAAGCCCTATAACTATCTACTTCTTACCTTCATCAGTATTTAGGCAGTGGGACTGTTCCCTTCCATGGGGGATTTTCAGCATACTTAAACTCCCTTCCCATTTATCTTTTCAACTTCTCTATTCCTCCAGAGCTGCTGACTTGGATCACACAAATTAGCTGAGGGTTGGTTTGAGAAAGGGGGTGGGGTGGGGATCCCTATATTTGAAGAAGAGGAAGAATGCATACTAATGGAAAAGGAGATGTTTGTAGTTCTGCTATATTTGAAGGATCATTTATTTCATTGGTGTAAACCTTTTTTTCCCCATGGAAACAGATCATAACATCTTTATGACCTGGTAGATGGTTTTTGAAAGGTGCTTAACCAAAACATCAGCCTTTAGCCAGTCTAGTAATGAGCCATTCTGAAATTAGGTAGGTTTATCCTTAGATGACAGACATGACAAGTCATTGTTGGGGGTCTAGTCAAAGCCTTTCCCATTTGGGAAGATCTGCTAGAGTTTTCATTTTATTGGCATGGCCTTCAAGAAGCCAAGATTACGTACCTCTAAACCATGATGAGGCATCAGAGGAAGACTTAAGTAGAAGAAATTAATAATATATTAATTATATTATTAATAATAGAAGAAATTAATAATATATTAATAATACATATTATATATCTTTACATGTAATGGAAAAAATAAAATACCTCATACATTAATAAATAAATAAATAAATAAATTTTTAAAAAATAATAATACATATTATAGTGCTTTATATATTTTTTCTCATTTGGGCTTATCAAGTAGGTTTAGTATCAATAATAATAGTTGATATGTGCTTTTTAAAAAGTTTATAAAGTGCTTTATCTTCTTAATCTTATTTGATCCTCAAAATGAGCCTTTGAATGAAGGATTATTATTTCCATTGTACAAGTGAGGAAACATCTTAAAAATTAATTTACCAATGTTAAATAACTAGTAGGTGTTAAAGGCAGGAGTACAAATTAAAGTTTTCTCTGGTGTAAAGGTCAATACTCAACTATATCAGACTTCATATGATATAAGTATCACCAGCCCCATTTCACAAATGAAGCTAATTGAGACTAAATGGCTTGTCACATGGTCACAGTGGTTAGATTATAAGTGGCAGAAATGGAATGTGTGCATGTGTGCTGGCTCCACCTACATGGAACACCCCCCCAAAAAAAACTCACACTCTTTTTCTAGCTCCCTCTAGTCCTGCCTCTGTTGCTCATTAGCCCTTGTGACCTTGGGCTAACTCCTTAATTTTCTCCTGGCCTCAATTTTTTTGTTTTTTGTCAATAAGATCAAATTACATTATCTTTAAGTTGCTTCTAAGTTTAGAATATTTTAGTTCCAATTTAATTCAAATATTTGTTAGATACTTACCTAATATTTTATCTTATTATAATTTAATATATTATTACATACTATATTAATATATACTACATATAATAGATAACATAACATCATATATTATATATTAAATATTTTAAATTTAATATCTATTTTATAAACATCCTCATTTTAAACACCAAATTAAAGATCTCTTGCTTCCTGTCTTAAATTTGATGCATTTATATAATGGTACCACTTATTCCTCTATAATGAATTGTCTGCAATTTCAAAATATGTTGGTCAACTTTTTTTTGTATGAAAGATGAAAGAGGTATCAGTAAGTCTAATAATAATATGCTTGGGGGTTATATATTTTTTACAGATAAAAGCTCTAATGTTTTGTTTATAATTTAATACCTTTCTCTTCTAACCAATATATATATCTGTATGTCTATATATGTGTAGCTATTTTAAAATGCATGAATTTCTAATAGAAATTGCATAAATTATTTTAACATCTAAAGTGAATAATTGAAGCTTCCTAATTGTCACTTGTTTTCATCTATTCATGAGCCTAGAGTTTTCCACTTCGAACAATTAATTTACAATTGTCTACATTTTTCAAATATATGGCTTTAAGCTTTTAAGTTTCTGACTCAATAAAGTATAGGAACATTATTTTATTTATTTAAACATTTCTATTTAAAGTTTTGAATTTCAAATCTTATCCCTCCTTCCCCTCCTTTCCCCTCCTCCTCCCTTCCTGAGGTGGTAAGCAATCATATATAGGTTATACATGTGCAATCATGTAAATCATTTCCATAATAGTTATTTTATATAAGAAGACTCAAAAGAAAAAATGAAAGAAAGTGAAAAATAGCATGCTCCAGTCTGTATTCAATCAATATCAGTTCTTTCTCTGGAGGTGGATAGTATGCTTCGTCATTAGTCCTTTAGGATTATCTTGGATCATTGTATTGCTGAGAATAGATAAGTCATTCACAGTTCATCAAACAATAATTGCTGTTACTGTGTGTGGATTCTCCTGGTTATGTTCACTTCACTATATATCAGTTCATGTAAGTCTTTCTAGGTTTTTTCTGAAATCATTCTCCTTATCATATCTTCTAGCATAATAGCATTCCATTATAATCATATACCACAGTTTGTTTGGCAATTCCCCAATTGACAGCATCTCTTTGATTTCCAGTTCTTAGCCACTACAAAAAGAGCAACTATAAACATTTTTGTAAAAATAGGTCCTTTACCAATTTTTTGGTTGTCTTTGTGTTATAAACCTAGCAGTGGTATTGCTGGATCAAAGGGTATACATATTTTTATAGCTCTTTGTGCATAGAAGAACATTATTTAAAATTTTTTAAAAACCAACTAAAGTAGTATTAAGATTTTCCTCTGTCTCTTTCTCTTTCTGTCTTTCTAGCTCTTTGTCTCTGTCTATTTCTCTCTGTCTATCTCTGTCTCTCTCATCCTGATTTATTTGGCTCAATCTTCCTTTTATCCTAAATGCATGGCTTTTTAAAAATATACCAATAGCAGGTTTCTGTACATTAAATAGCAGTTTGAAAACAGTTTCCCAGTAATTCATTAATTGAACCTAAAATTGTACCAGGCATGATCATTTCAACTGAGAGTAATCTTTTGAAAAATCTAGAAATTGATTTTTTAAATTAAAATCTCCTTTTTGCTCTTTTTCAGGCTGTTGAACACTACACTGAGCTGTTGAACATTGTGGACAGAGTTAAAGCTCTCAAAATATTTGAAACTGATCTCCCTTATGCTCAGCTGGTAATTTTTTTTAATCCCCCTACCAAACAAGGGTGCTGTTGAATTCCTGTATGAAACTTCCTTATTGCATTTTATGGGTGCTGTTCAATCTTTTTTTTTTCCCTCTGAGACATATTCTGTATTGCTAATACAGTGTAGGGCTTCTTTGTCACTTGAGTAAAGTTAATGAAACAAGATGAAAATGCATTTTATTAGTTATTCAACCTTTTAAAGTGATTGCTCTCATAGATTTAATTACTATCCCTATGTTAATGATTCTGAAATCTACTTATCCTGCCCTAACTTCTCTGCTGACCTCCACTCCCACAAACTCTACCTGCCTCTCAGACATTTCAAACTGGATATCCAGTAGACATCTTAAACTTAATATGTCCCAAACCAATCCCATCATCTTTCCCCTTAAACCTTCCCCTATCCTATTCTCCCCATTACTATAGAGTAGGGTTTCTTAAACTTTTTCCATTTGCAACCTCTTTCCACCAGAGAAATTTTTACATGACCCTGGGTATATAGGCATATAAAATGGGTTTACATAACCTTTTACTGTTGTCAAATTTTTCGTGACCCCCATATTCAGCTATGCAACCCTATATGGTGTCGTGACTCACAGTTTAAGAAGCTAGGCTGTAGAGGGCAACACCATTCTCCTAGTCCCTGAAGCTTACAACCCAGGAGTCATCCTTTTCACTCCTTACTATCCCTCACTGCACACCTCCCTCCCCAAATCCAAACTGTTACCAAGGCCTGTTGATATCACCTTTACTGCATTTCTTGAATATGCTCCTTTCTATGCATTCTAGTGCATGTCCTCATCCCCTCATGCCTGGACTATTGCAAAAACCTGCTGATGGGTTGGCCTGCCTCAATTCTCTCTCCACTCCAATCCATTCAGCCACCAAAGTCATTTTCCTAAATCAAAGGTCAAACTATGTAACCCTCCCCTCTCCTCCATCCCTCTGCCCCACTCAGTAAACTCCAGTGGCTTCCCATTATCTTTAGGATCAAAATCTTCTACTTGGCATTTAAAACCCTTCATAACCCAACCACCTCCTTATTTTACCAGTCTTAAATCATACTCCCTACAATGTGATCTTCTATCCAGTGGCACTGGCATTCTTGCTGTTCCATGAACAAGACATTCCATCTCTCAGCTTCAGACATTTTCTCTGGCTGAATGCTCTCCCTCCCAATTACTGACTTCCTTGGCTGCCTTTATGGCCCAACTAAAATGCCATCTTTTACAGGAAGCCTTTCTCAATCCCTTTTAATTCTGGTGTTTTTCATCTCTGAATTATTTTCTATTTATCTTATATATAGCTTGCTTTGTTTATATTTGTTTGCATGTTGGACTCCCCCATTAAGTTTCAAGCTCCTTGAGGGTGGGGACTGTCTTTTGGCTCTTTTTGTATTCTCAGTGCTTTGCATAGTGCCTAGTACATAGTAGGCATTTAAATGTGTATTGATTGATTGATGAAACTATCTTCATCATTCTTGTTCTCACCTTTACAGGGCATAGCTTACAGGACTTAATGGGATAATCTACATACATAGTATACTTTAATAAGCCCAGAATTCTCATAATTTGTTAAACAAGTTTAGAACCTATTAGGGGAAAAAAAGTAAAATCAATATTGTGATATGGTTATTCCTAGGTCTTCTGTCCAAGATGTTAAAAAGATGTATTGTTTTCTCCAAAAACTGTGTAATACTTTGATAGCTTTAGATTAGCCTTTTGCTTATTAAGTTGTTTTCAATAAATATAAAGTAATATGATTTTAACAAAAACAGAATTAAAAATCTTTTAATGTTGCTTATCTAAAAAGAACCAACTGCAACAGACTGCTAGCTTGAACTGTGACTATGAGCAAGGTTCACTTTACTAAATGACCACTCTTATATTGTCAAGGGGAAGGATTATTACTTCTAAATTTGCAGCCATAGTTTGACTTTGGCCTTACAAGACTTGGTCATATATGTGTGTGTATGCATGCATGCATGCATGCATGTATATGTATATGCATATGTAAATTATGTTTTAAATAGCCTAACCTAGTTATGAAAAAAAGCTCTTTTGCTTTTGACATTTTCACTGGTTCTTAGCCTACTTATAAATGTCACAACCTCAAGGAGCCAATATTAATTAATATTAATACTTAAGTATTAAATAAATAGGTGCTGACTTGGCATGAGAGGAATAAACAGTCATATGGAAAAATTAGATTTTGAGGTTTTTTTTAAAATTATCTGGGGGCAGCTAGGTGGCACAGTGGATAGAGCACTGGCCCTGGAGTCAGGAGGACCTGAGTTCAAATCTGGCCTCAGACCCTTGACACTTACTAGCTGTGTGACCCTGGGCAAGTCACTTAACCCCAATTGCCTCACAAAAAAAATATCTGTGCCCAGTCTCTCTGGCATCTTAATTTTTTTTGTACCTTGGGCCTATGGTGGTTTACTGTGTAGAGTTGGTTTACTATCAGGTGGCAGTTTTCCCTATATGAATTTCTAAATATCTGTTATATGCCATAAGCACATGTTCCTCAGTCTCATCACAGCTGAGCCTATACAGTGTGTGGAATGAATGTGTTAGGAATGAAACCCCAGGATACTAAGACAGTTGCAGATTGACAAGATGCATCATTTGAGTGGAGAAGATTCAGAAGAGACTCTTGATGTACACATTCAAGTACTTTATAAAGCATTAGTTCTGCTTCTTCCATATCTCTAAAAGGAAAAAATACGTTCATCAAAAGAGCTTTTCCACTTATAACTACCTGAATTTCTGAATAAATGACAAACATCTGTGACCAATAAAATTTGAGTGCTTCTAAAATCAGCATCATTTGCTCCTCCATAGGTAATTAGGATAATTGTAGAAATGAACAGAATATGAGTTGCATACTCACTTTACAGGTCAGACTGATGAATATTCAGAAAACCTGAAGTTAAAGGGATGATGCTTTCTTAAATCTTCCTTTTTCATGACATAAAGAATTAGGGCTTGAAACAGGACAATGCTTTAAGAAATTATAACCTATGTTGTCTTTATTTCAAACTACCTTGGGGGTGACAATGTCATTCCCTCCCCACACATATGTTATATCCATGTGTATACCTATATACATATATGTGTACATATATATAGCTAGATTTCATATAATGCTTAATGTTTGCAAAGCACTTTAGATATAATATCTCATTTACCCCTTATAATAATCCTGTTAAGTAGGTGCTATTATTAACCCATTTTATAGATGAGCAAACCAGGACTGAGATTAAATAACTTGCCCCAAAGTCTCACAACTAGTAAGCAACTGAAGTGGGATTTGAACTCAGTTTTTCCTGATTCCAAATCTGGCATTCATTGTATAAAGTAATTGTTGAGTGGTAGGAGATAGAACTTTAGAGAAGTTAATAGGACGTTGTGACCATTGCAAAAGGAGTTAAGGATGAATCCAAGGTTTGAGTCTGGAGGAGTAAGATCATTAAAAGAAGGTAAATTGGATTTTTGAGAGGAAGAAGCAAGGAGAAAATAGTGAAATATGAGTTTAATTTTTAACAACTTTATTTTGGAGTGTAGAAAGGAAAAGGTGAGAGTTTGAGGACTGACAAGAAATATCCAAAATTAAGGAGTTTGGGAAAAGGAGAAAAGGAAAAAATCATAGAGATACAGGGAAAGGTAGGTAGGGATATTAATAGTATCAAATACTGTGACAAGTTCAAGCAGGATGAGGACTGAAAAAATGCTTTTATATTTAAATGGAAGGAGAAAGGGAGGGAATAAGCATTTATATAGCACCTACTCCATTCCAAGCACCATGCTAAATGCTTTACAAATATCTCATTTGATCTTAACAACTCTGTGAGTTAATGTGACTTGTCCATGGTGACACAGCTACGTACTTGTTTGAGGCCAGATCTACACCTCACAACACAATTGCCAATGTTAAATACAAATATTTTTTTGATACTATTTGCACTTTTGATTGGGAAAAAGGAGACAGCTGTGGTTTTTTTTCCCCTAGTCCTTCAGGTTTTCCTAGAGCTGAATGGTGTAGGCAGAGCACCAGGAATCTTGAATTTGGGAATCAATAAGTTAGCACATGCCAGTCTTGTAGACATGAGATTATGGTATTCAGTTAGTACTAACCAGCTGGCTCAAAAAAGGTTGGGGTTTTTTTTATGTAATGAAGTTCCTCCTTTAAATGGGAAGGCATCAATAGGCCAAATATAAAGATGAATTTATCAATGTTGCTAACTAAATTTTTCATTCATTTAGTCAACACTGTTGACTCAGGTCATTAAGCCATATCTTGATTCTTTGGTTTATTGTTTTGGAAGTCCCTAAGGCATCCTTAAGAATAGGAATAATAGGCACAATATAGAATCTGCTTCTTGTTTAGATTATTGGGGTTGTTTGTGTGTCGACTATTCAGTTGTTTTTAAATTAAGTACTTACTTAATGGATTGTTGTTGTTCAGTTTCGGTCATGTCTGATTCTTTGTGATCCCATTCTGGTTTGTTTTGGGGGGCTTTGGGGGGCAAAGATCCTGCAGTTGTTTGCCATTTCTTCCTCCAGCTCATTTTATAGATGAGGAAACTGAGGCAAACAGAATTAAATGACTTGCTCAGGGTCACACGGCTAGTAAGTGTCTGAGACTGGATTTGAGCTCCATAAAAGCAATCTTCCTGACTCTAGCCCCAGCATTCTATCCTTTGCTCCACCTAGATGCCCATATCCTGGACATTTCAATTTTGATTCATTTTCATAAGTTAGCCTACATTAATGTCTGCCTATTATATACCTGAAATAAACCTTGCAATCATAAAGTGGGTGGGGAGAAGAAGAATGATGGGTATATTTAGAATCAAGAGTGTTAAAATACATCATATGCCTTTTTCTAGACAATGTACTTTGGTTTTTAGATTATTTAATTATGGCTAACATTTGAAGATCTTACAGTGAAGATGTTATAAATCACAGTGACATAGGTGAGATGACAAGCTATATAATAGCTCATATGGGGTTTTTTGTTTGTTTGTTTTGAAAAGAATAAGAATAGCCCAAAGTTGTTCATGGCCTAAAGAAAAATATTTCAAATAATTTGAAGTTGTTTGTATCTTTCAGCTATTTGAAACTTATTATCACTTAGCAGTAGCTTATCAAAGCTTGAATCTCCATAAGAAGGCAATAGAACAATTAACACTTGCAGCAGAGATTGCATCTGTGCCTAAGGTAAAACTGATGTCATATATAGCATGTTTTTATTTTCCATAAAAATAAAAGTAACTTAAGTTGGCTTATTCAAAATTAGTTTTTTAAATTTTATTTTTCTCAATTACATCAAAAAATAAATTTTTAAACATTAATCAACAAATTTGGAGTTCCAAATTCCCCCTTGCCCACCATTACCCCACTCACTTGAGAAGGCAAGTCATTTAATATAGATTAAACATGTGAAGTCATGTAAAACTTTTCTGTATTATCCATGTTGCAAAAGAAAACAGACCAAAAAAATCCCAAGAAAAATAAAGTTTAAACACTTTCAATCTGCATTCAGTACATCAATTCTTTCTCTGAAGGTGGATAGTATTTTTTATTATAAGGTCTTCAGAATTGTCTTGAATCATTGTATAGAGAACAGTAAGTCATTCACAGTTGTTCATCAGACAGTATTGCTGTTACTTTGTACACTGTTCTTCTGGTTCTGCTCACTTCACTTTGCATCAGTTCATATAAGTTTTCCCAGGTTTTCCTGAAAGTATCTGCTTGTCATTTCTTCTAGCACAATAGTATTCCATCACAATGATATACCACAACTTGTTCAGCCATTCTCCAATTGATGGCCATCCTTTCAATTTCCAATTCTTTGCCACCACAAAAGAGCTTATAGTATTTTTTTATATGTAGGTCCTTTTCCCTTTTCAATGATCTCTTTGGTATGTAGACCTCTAGTAGTGGTGTTGCTAGATCAAAGGGTATGCACAGTTTGATTACCCTTGGGGCATAGTTCCAAATTGTTCTCCAGAATGCTTGTGTTAGATCTCAACTCCATCAACAATGCATAAGTGTCCTCATGTTTACATATACCCTCCAACATTTGTCATTTTCCTTTTCTGTCATATTAGAAAATTCTATAGGCGTATGGCGGCTCCTCAGAGTTGTTTTAATGTGCATTTCTCTAATCAGTAGTAATTTAGAGCATTTTTAATATGATTATAAATAGCTTTAATCCTTCTAAAAACTTCCTGTTCATATCCTTTGAATATGTATCCATTGGGGAATGCCTCATATTCTTATAAATTTGAACTCCTTTCTCTATATTTTTGAGAAATGAGTCCTTGAATAGAAAACTTACTCTTAAAAAAATTTTCCCATGTGTACTTCTTTCCTTCTAATCTTGGCTGCATTGGTTTTGTTTGTGAAAAAAAATGTTTTAATTTAATGAATTTAATGTAATCAATATTACCCATTTTACATCCTATAATGCTCTCTACCTCTTCTTTGGTCATAAATTCCCCCCTTAACCATAGATCTGACAGGTAAATTTTTCCATGCTCCCCTAATTTGCTTATGATATTACCCTTTATGTCTAAATCATGTACCCATTTTAGCCTTATCTTGGAATATGATATGAGATATTGTCATACCTAATTTCTGCTAGATGGTGTTCCGATTTTCCCAGCAATTTTTGTCAAATTGTGAGTTTTTGTCCCAAAAGCTTGGATCTTTGTGTTTATCAAACACTAGATTACTGTGGTCATTCACTACTATGTATTGTGTACCTAACCAATTCTGCTGATCCAGCCCTATATTTCTTAGAGAGTAACAGATTATTTTGATGATTACCACTTTGTGATACAGTTTCAGATTTGGTACTGCTTGGCCACCTTCACATTTTTTTCTCATTAATTCTCTTGATGTTCTTGACCTTTTGTTCTTACATATGAGTTTCATTATTTTTTTTTAGCTCTATAAAATAGTTTTTGGTGGTTTGATTGGCATGGAACTGAATAAATTAATTTAGGTAGAGCTATCATTTTTATTATTTTGGCATGGCTTATTCATATGTGGTTAATATTTTTCCAATTGTTCAGATCTGACTTTGTTTCTGTAAAATTGTTTTGTAATTGTGTTCATATAGTTCTTGGGTTTGTCTTGCCAGGTAGACTCCCAGGTATTTTATATTGTCTGCAGTTATTTTAAATAGAATTTTCTTTCTATCTCTTCCTGCTGGAATTAGTTGGTAATATCTGAAAATGTTGATGATTTACACGGGTTCATTTTATATCCTATAAATTTGCTGAAGTTGTTAATTATTTCAACAATTTTAGTTGATTCTCTAGGCTTCTCTAAGTATACCATCATATCTCATCTGTAAAGATTAATAGCTTTGGGGCAGCCAGGTGGCACAGTGGATAGAGCACCAGCCCTGGATTCAGGAGGACCTGAGTTCAAATCCAGCCTCAGACACTTAACACTTACTAGCTGTGTGACCCTGGGCAAGTCACTTAACCCCAATTGCCTCACCAAAACAAAACAAAAACAAAACAAACACCCCAAAAAAAGATTAATAGCTTTGTTTACTCATTGCCTCTTCTAATGTCTTTAATTTATTTTTCTTCTCTTACTGCTATAAGTAGCATTTCTAGGAAAATATTAAATTAAAATGGCGATAATGGGCTTCCTTGCTTCATCCCTGAACTTATTGGGAAAAGCTTTTAAGCTTATCTCTATTTCAGAAAGTGTTTGTTAATGGTTTTAGATAGATACTACATATCATTTTAAGGGAAAATCCACTTATTTCTATGCTTTCTAATATTTTAAATATGAACGAGTATTGTATTTTGTCAAAAGTTTTTTCCGTAGCTATTGAGATAATCATATGTTTTTGTTGTTTTGTTGTTTGTATTTATATCTTCAATTATGCTCAGAGTTTTCCTAATATTGAACCAGCCCTGAATTCCTGGTATAAATCCTACCTGTTCATGGTGTATAATCTTTGTGGTATATTGTTGTAATCTCTTTGCAAATATTTTATTTGGAATTTTTGCATCAATATTCATTAAAGAAATTTGTCTATAGTTTTCTTTCTCTGCTTTTGCTTTTCCTTGTTTCAGTATCAGGAACCATATTTGTGGCATAAAAGTAATTTGGTGGGACTCCTTCTTTGACCATTTCCCCAAATAGTTTATATAGTATTAGAATTAACTGTTCTTTAAATTTTGCCTTGTGTACAATAGGATAGATTTCTATTCCCAACTAAATGTTTATGTTCTTCCATCTTTGAGCTAATTCCAAAAAGAGTAAGGTTCAAACATTGCCCACCACCCCCAATCCTATCTTCTCTTTCACTGTAAAAGCTCTTCCTTTCAGGTCTCTTTTATGTGAGATAATTTACCCTCTATTCTTCCTCTCCTTTCTCACCCCTTATTTTATTTTTTGAAATTATCCCATCATAGTCAACTCAAACCAATGCACTCTGTTTATGTATACTCCTTCTATTCTCCTAATAATGATAAAGTTCTTGGAAGTTCCAAGTATCATCTACCCATACAGGAATGTAAGCACTTTAACCTTATTGAATTCCTTGTGATTTCTCTTTCTTGTTTACCTTTTTGTGCTTCTCTTGAATCTTGTATTTGAAAGTCAAATTTTGTATTCAGCTCTGGTCTTTTCATCAGGAATGCTTAAAAGTCCTCTGTTTCATTAAAAAATTCATTTTTCCCCTTTATGGATTATACTATGTTTTCCTTGGCTAGGTTATTCTGGGTTTTAATTCTAGCTCTTTTGCTTTTTGGAATATCATATTCCAAGCCCTCCAAACCTTTAAAGTGAAAGCTCCTAAATCTTCTGTGATCATGACTTGGCTCCACAGTATCTGAATTGTTTCTTTTTTGGCTCCTTATACTATATTTTGGGGTCTCTTTCAAGACGTTATTGGTGGATTGTTTCCATTTCTATTTTACTCTCTGGTTCTAGGACATCAGGGAAATTTTCCTTGGTAATTTCTTGAAATTTGATGTGTAGGGTTTTTTTTTATCATAGCTTTCAGGTAATACTTTTAAAGTTATCTCTCCTTGATCTATTTTCTAAGTGATTTGTTTTTCCATTGAGATATTTTACATTTTTTATTGTTTTGACTTAGTTTTGTTGTTTCTTGATATCTCATGGAATCATTAGTTTCCACTTGCCAAATTCTAATTTTTAAGAAATAATTTTCTTCATTGAGCTTTTGTACCTCTTATTTCTATTTTGCCAATCCTACTTTTTAATAAGTTATTTCTTCAGTGTATTTTTTTGCCTCTTGACATTTGGCCAATTCTGTTTTTTAATTAATATGTTATTTTCTTCAACATTTATCTGTTCCTCTTTTAACAAGCTGTTGACTCTCTTTACATAATCATCTTTCACCATTCATTTCTTTTTTCTTTTTGTTTTTTCTCATCCTCTCTTATTAGATTTTGAAAATCCATTTTTAGCTCTTTCAAGAATTCTTTTGGGTCTATGTCCAGTTCACATTTTTTTTTCTTTCAGGCCTTGCTTGTAGCTGTTTTGACATTATAGTCTTCTTTTGAATTTGTGTCTTGATCTTCCCTGTCACCATAGTAACTTTTTATGGTCAGTTCTTTTTTGTTCTTGTTGTTTGCTCATTTTCCAGACTATTTCTTGACTTTTAACTTTATGTTAAAGTTGGGCTCTAATCCCCAAGTGGAAGTGACATTGTCCCAGTCTTTAGGTTTTTTTCTGCGGCTGTTTTCAGAGCTAGTTTGGGGGAGGGGGGGGCTGGGTCTGTAAGTTTTCATTTCCAAAGTAGTATGATCTGAGAGGTGTGGTCACTATTTTTTCGGGCTGTGTTCTGGTCTTTACCAGGAAGGGATCTTGTTCCCTTGTAGCCACAGGTGTTGGTGCTCCTTTTAGCCCTGGAGCCATGACCAGATCCATTCTCCCACTTTCTCTATCAACCAAAGCCAGTGCTCCTTTCTGCTCTGGAACTGTGACTCAAGCTCCTGTTTTCAGGTCAGAAGCACCAATGGACCTTTCTGCCTTGAAACTGAGACCAGAGACTCTGTTCCCTTTGGAGCAACTACATGCATTCTTTTTACCCTGGAACTGTGATCAGGCCTCCTGCTCCCCTGTGGCTGCAAGTGCTAGAGCTCTAGTGCTTCTCTTTGCCCTGGAATTGTGACCCAGAACTACATATGGGCAAAGCAACAGGGTCTGAATCCAGTGCCAACAAAGTGCCCCCTGTAATCTCTTTTTGACCAGTTGGCCAATACCCTTTAGGTCTGTGGGCTGGGAACTCCCAAAGTTGCTGTTGCTACTCAAAACCATCTCCAAGGCCTGCTGCAGGCACTGTAGTGCTCTAGCCTCAACTACCACTCAAGTGAAACAGACCTTTCTTGCTGACTTCAAGTTTGTGTTGGACTGGAAAATTGTTTCACCTTGACCTTTTGTTGTCTCTGCTGCTCCAGATTTCAATATGAGCCATTATTTTAAAGTTGTTTGGAGAGGTGAATTCTTGCCTCTACTCTGGCAACTTGGCTTTGCTCCTCCTCTCCAGTGGCAATAGAGTTTTTAAAAATTAATTAATTTATTTATTTTGGTGAGGCAATTTGGGGTTAAGTGACTTGCCCAGAGTCACACAGCTAGTAAGTGTCAAGTGTCTGAGGTTGGATTTGAACTCAGATCCTCCTGAATCCAGGGCCGGTGTTCTATCCACTGCACCACCTCTATTGCCCCGGCAATAGAGTTTTAAGACAGATTTTTCTACTGTGTAATTTTTACCATATCATATTTTTCATAGGATGATTGACAGCTATGTTTGATTTCAAAATGAAATTCAGTTTTGTGAGCATTAACACATTTACAAGCCTGAATCAGATAGATATAGCCATAAATAAGCTACCTTCTACATATATTTTCTTGCATATTTCTTAAACTATAACATCCATCATAAAAACCTTTGATGATGAAAATTGAACTTGTGTTTTACCCTCTCTTACTTTCAGTATGTGTTTTTTTATATTATGAGGTGGATTTCTAGCTCAAGGCAAAAGCAAATCCTTTCTTATTGTAACAGAGTATTTTTCTACTCTCACTGATATTCTGATGATCTTTATTAAAAACATGAGAAAATAATTCTTATGCATGCTATTCCAGAGGTAGGCAGGCTCAAAGCTAAAAAGTGTGGTAGAAACTATTTCAATCCTTTCTTTTTACATATGAGGAAAGTAAGGTTAAGTGATTTCCAAGGTCACATAGCTAGTCACTGGCTGATACCAGAATCCAGGTCTTCTGGCTCTTTTTCTTTTTTTTGCTCTATAGCTCTGATTAACTGAGATGATCACTCACTGTAAATTATATTGTTTTCATCAGTGCAGTAAGAACAATGTCACTAATTTTTATGAATCAGTGAGTAAATTCTATATGCTTATGTTAACCATTTTTAAAATAGTGAAAGCATCAACCATGGTCCTTTGGTTTTATGGACTAAAACAATGCTACACCCCCCCCCCCCCCGCAATAAACCTCTCAGCCTCCCCTATAGGGCAAGGGTTTGTTCTACTACAGCTTTTGGCTTACAGTTTGAAGAATTGGGCTCAATTTGTTTTTTCCTCCTACTAGAAGCCAAGCAAAATTATCCTAGGCAGGCTTTTCAAACACAGTGCAATTTCTCACTCTTTTTAATTTATTTAAATTTAGAATGATTTGAAAAGAGCAGACTTGTACCCATAAAATGGTAAAACTATATTTGAATATCTACATAAAAAGATACCATTTAAAAATGATTTATATTTATAGAGTACTTCACAGAGTACAAAGCACTTCTCACCAACCCTGCACATGAGGAAACCAAAACTTAGAAAGCTTAAGTGACTGAGCCTGTGGATTTAGCTTAATTCAAGTCTCCTCTCCTGACTTCAGGTCCAATGGTCTTTATACTATACTATACTATACTATACTATACTATACTATACTATACTATACTATACTATACTATACTATACTATACCATACCATACCATACCATACCATACCATACCATACCATACCATACCATACCATACCATACCATACCATACCATACCATACCATACTAGACTAGACTATACGGTGCTGTACTGTACTATACTATACTACACACACACAAATTTATACATATATATGTGTGTATCTATGTGTGTATACCTTCAAGTATGTTTTTCAATATTTATAATCAAAATATTACCTAATTAGCAGGATAATTGACATTACAGACAACAAGAAACAATTTTACCCTCTACTTATAATATATTTGTGATCACAGATCATATATTTCATGGAGTTAAATAGTTTAAGAATTTTTTATACTTTTATTGATTTCTTACAAATTTAAAATTAATTATAGTCAGTAAAAAGGATAAATAAATAATCTGTGGCCTTTGAAAATATATTGTGTTTTCAGAAATTATAGTTGGGGAACTAGTTGATAGTGCTTTTTTTTTTTTCCAGTGAGGCAATTGGGGTTAAGTGACTTGCCCAGGGTCACACAGCTAGTAAGTGTTAAGTGTCTGAGGCCGGATTTGAACTCAGGTACTCCTGACTCCAGGGCCGGTGCTCTATCCACTGCGCCACCTAGCTGCCCCAAGAGTACTTTTAAATGACTCTGAAGATAATGAATCTGAAAGATGATTTTCATCATTCTCAGATTTGTACTATGGAAGTTGAAATTCTGTGGTCTTTTTCAAATTATTGTATATAGATTTATATTTGAAAGATAAAACTTATTTCACCAATAAGCATACTTGATCTAGATGTTTAAAAAATGTTGGTTGGTTGATTGATTATCATGTGTTCTAGTGGCTACATTTCCCTTTTTATCCTGGGTACCTGTAGCTCTATTTCATTCTGTTCTCATTTGTGGTTGTTGGGCATACAGATTTGACTTTAACCAAGTATCCAGTAAAATATCAAGTACTTGAGGGCAAGAGTTCTTTTTCATTTTGTATTGCTATTCCTAGTGCATATCACAGTGCCTTGCATATGGTACATGAGTAATCTGATTTTAGCATTATGAGAAACTGCTGTTATGGGAATTCCTTCCCCCTATTGCAGACAGCAATCATTTATGATTTAATAGATAAGTCTTAGAGAGTTGCCTGGGGCACACTGAAGTTCAGAGATTTGCTCAGGATCACATAGCTAGTAAATATTAGAGGTAAAATTTAAACTCAGGACTTCTTGATTCTAAGCCCAACCCATTTATCATCAAGTTGTTTTATAATTGCATATAGAAAGCATTTGGTAAATGCTTTTTGGATCTGATTTAGTCTCCAGAATCACTTTACAATGGGAAGAGAACTCTCAAAAAATCCAGGGTCAGGACTTGAAGCATGAGGAAAGTGAACACCCCCTAAAGGACCTTTAGTGTTCCATGCCTAATGGCTGCCACCTCACAAAAAGTTCTAGTTTAAATGCCAAGCTTAGGAACCTGGGGATAGGCAACTAGTTCAGGGATCTGGAGATGGGGAAGATTAGCAAGATGTGTCTAGTTCTTTTCCAGGCACTGTTCACAGTTGTACAACTGTATATGTATTGATAATATCTGGTATTAGTGAAATGAGATTAAAATTTGTTTCCTTTTTTAAAATTGACTTACTTTTATAAGCATTTATTATCTCTCTTAGCCACTATCTCTCCACAAATGGAATGAGAGAGAGAGAGAGAGAGAGAAACATGAGCACCCAGAGAACACAATTACATGGTTCAGTAAAACAAATGTCCACATTGGCCATGTCCAATAATGTATGTTTCATTCAATATTTTAAGTTCATTACCACTCTGTCAGGAGGTGGGTGGCATGTTTCATCTTTAGTCTGCTGGACTTCATGGTTTATCATTGCCTTGATCAGAGTTTTTTAAAAGTTGTTTTTCTTTATAATGCTGTCATTATATAAATGGTTTTCCTAGTTCTCTTCCTTTTACTCTGCATCAATTCATTCCTAGGTTTCTTGGAAACTTGTTCTTCATTTCTTATACCACAATAATATTCCATTACTTTCATATACAGGCATATCTTGGAGATATTACAGGTTCAGTTTCAGACCACCGTAATAAAGTGAATATTGCATAAAGTGAGTCACACAAATTTTTTGGTTTCCCAGTGCATATAAAAGTTGTTTACACTTTACTGTAGTCTATTAAGTGTGAAACAGTATTATATCTTTTAAAAAACATACATATCATAATTTAAAATGTTGTATTGTTAAAAATGCTAATCATTGGGGCAGCTAGGTGGCGCAGTGGATAAAGCACTGGCCCTGGATTCAGGAGGACCTGAGTTCAAATCCAGTCTCAGACACTTAACACTTACTAGTTGTGTGACCCTGGGCAAGTCACTTAACCCCAATTGCCTCACCAAAAAAAAAAAAAAACCTAAAAACTAAAACAAAAACAAACTGCTAATCATCATCTGAGCCTTTAGCAAGTCATTATCTTTTTTGCTGGTGGAGGGTCTTGCTTCAATGTTGATGGCTGCTGACTGATCAAAGTAGTGGTTGCTAAAGTTTGGGGTGGCTGTGGCAATGTCTTAAAATAAGACCCCAGTGAAGTTTGTTGCATCAATTGACTCTTCCTTTCACAAAATATTTCTCTGTAGCATGCACTGAGGTTTGATTGTACTTTATCTACAGTAGAACTTCTTTCAAAACTGGAATCAATTCCCTCATACCCTGTTTCTGCTTTATCAACTAAGTTTCTATAATATTCTTCAATATTCATGTGTCGCAAGGAATAGGGAGACCTAAGGAGAAGGAGAGAGACAGAGGAATGGCTGGTTGGTGGAGCAGTCAGGACACATACCACATTTATAAATTAAGTTCACCATCTTATATCGGGATGGTTCCTGTCCCCCCAAAACAAATTTACAGATCACCATAACAGATATGATAGTAATGAAAAAGTTTGAAATATTGTGAGAATTACTAAAATGTGACACAGAGACATAATGTGAGCATATGATGTTGGAAAAATGGCACCAATAGATTTGCTCCATGTTGCCACAAAGTTCAATTTATTAAAAAAAAAATTCAATATATGCAAAGTGCAATAAAGCAAAGTACAATAAAATGAGGTATGCCTGTACTATAATTTTAGTTATTCCCCAATTGATGGCTATCCCTTTAGTTTCTGGTTTTGCTACCAGGAAAATGGCTACTCTCTTTCATATGTGTGTGTTTGTGTGTGTGTATATATATACCATTCATATACACACATATACATAAGTACATACAGATACATGCACACATACACCTTTGATCTCTTTGGGCATAGGCCTAGTAATGATACAGCTGGGTCATATGTACAATTTAATAACTTTTGGGACATAGTTCCAAATCCTTTCCAAAAGAGCTGGACCAGCTCACAACAATACTAACAGTGCATTAGTGTGTTTGTTTTCCTGAAACCCTTCCAACATTTGTCAGTTTCCTCTTGTCATTTTTGCCAATCCAATAGGTATGTGGTAGAAACTCAGTTGCTTCAATTTGAATTTCTTTCATTAGGGATTTGGAACATTTTTTTCACGTGGTTGTTGATAGCTTAGATTTCTTCCTTTGGAAATTGTCTTTAACTATTAGGAAATGGCTCTCAAATTATCTTAAAATTGGCATCTGCTTTTCATGTTTTTTGTGATATACTTCTACTTTGCACTATATGCATTCAATAATAACTGTGTAGGCCCTACATATACCTTTTACATTTCAGAGTTGTTGGTGATTTGGATTCTTGTTTTTCCTCCCTACAGATCTATAGTGATTCTTATAAGTGTATTATATTGTTAGGTATAGTTTCTTTCCTAGCCTTTTGGGTTGTAATGTTTTTTTAAATTCTACACAACTAAAACAAAATTTTAAAAATACAATTTATAGGAAATGTGATAGTATAATAATGACATGTAATGCCTACAAGAATTGCAGTGGTCTTGGGAATAATATCATAGAAGGTGACTGAAGTAAATATTAATGGTGATTTGAAATAAATAAAAAGCCACTGGTGATGATATTATTTTTAAGTCAGTGGTGTGACTTAATAGCATTAGCTTTATGATCAGTATTACATGTATATATATATATACATATATATGTGTGTGTGTGTGTGTGTGTGTGTGTATTTTAAAATTCTAAATGTGGGTTCTAATCTGTTCCCCCAGTTTTGGGGGAAACTGACTAAAATCACTGATAAAACGAGTTTAGGTTTTTAAGGGTTTATTGAAAGATAGAAAGAGAAAGATTGAGAACAGAATTCCTACAGCCTGGCAATCCTATCTTTCTTCAATTTTCCTGTGAAGTCCTCAGGAGTCTCTGCACTGCCACTGGTGAAGTCAGGAACCAAAAAGCGACAGCACTCTCTGCACAGGCTCTCCTACCTCCTTCCTCTCCCCTCCCAGAAATGGGAGATTCTTCAACCTGGTTGGTTGACTGGGCCAGAAGTTCAAAGTTTTTTTAGATTCTGAGAATCATGCTTTCTTTAAGTACTCTCAAGTACCAGCCAGATGTGCTTAGAATCTAGTCAACTACTAATTTAGTCAAATCAGCCAGTAATCCACTCAGGTGGGCTCCTGAGTATCTGCCAAATCTCATCTATCACATTCCATTATCTTGACATATATATATAAATTCTAGATATACCTGTACAGTTATTTTGTAAAATCATAATACCTTAGATTTTGAATTTTTTCTTTTTGTTTCCAGAATGGCTGTGAAGTTGGGTGTAACTATGAAACTTTCTATCATACCCCAATATTTTCTAGAAGAGCATTTTCTCATGTCATACGTGGTAAGATGCAATTATTTATCCTTGAACTGGACTGTTGGTATTTCTAATGTTCTTTTAATAGAATGTAAGCTCCTTGAGAGCAAGGGATCATTTCATTTTTGTTCCTGTATCTCTTTTATTATGGTACCTTGCATTTAGTAGGTGCTTAATAAATGTTAGTTGAACTGAAGTATAATAATTTTTGAACTAGTAGGTATACTTCAGCCAATAAAATATTAGCTACAGAGAATGCATGAAAGTTTAAGCATTTAGTTGACACTTGGAAATTTGGGGGAAATTAAAAATATTCATCTTTACAAGAATGTTTTATGCAGTTGTTGTTTTTTTTAGTGAGGCAATTGGGGTTAAGTGACTTGCCCAGGGTCACACGGCTAGTAAGTGTTAAGTGTCTGAGGCCGGATTTGAATTCAGGTACTCCTGACTCCAGGGCCGGTACTTTATCCACTGCGCCACCTAGCTGCCCCTGTTTTATGCATTTTTAACAGATGAACAATTACCTTTATTTTTCCCATTGCCAACTGAAAGAGTATTAACTGAGTGCTTCATATTTATAAATATCCTACTTAAAAAGATGAGAATTTTCTTTATTCTAAGAAAATCAATGCTAAGTTTGCCAGCACAAGGGTAAACTAGCCCAATTTTTTCATCATTGAAAGGGAAAATCAAGTTCATCATTTTTTGTCCTTTATTCTGATTTTTTAAAGTGAATATTTTTTCCTTCTTAATCAGGAATATAAATCAGCAAGTATTTAGTGAGCATTAATTGTGTCCTAGACAGTTATGCTAGGAAATGAGGATATAAAGACCAAGAAAGAAAATAGTTCCTGCCATCAAAGAATTTAAGACATATATATATATATATGTGTGTGTGTGTGTGTGTGTGTGTGTGTGTGTGTGTGTGTGTGTGTCTTAATATGTATAGATATATAGATAATACATATATATACAAATATGTATGTATTTTACATATATATTATTCAATCCATCAATAAACATTGATTAAGTAGCAACTATGTTCCAGGTACTATGCTAAGTGCTAGGGATAAAAAAGATGCAAAAGACGGTCCCTGCCCTCAAGAAGCTTGTAATCTAAAGGGGGGGACAACATGCAAACAAATATATACTATTTACAGAATAAATAGGAAATAATTAACCTAAGAAATGCACCAGGGGGACAGCTAGGTGGCACAGTGGATAAAGCACTGCCCCTGGATTCAGGAGGACCTGAGTTCAAATCCAACCTCAAACACTTGACACTAGCTGTGTGACCCTAGGTAAGTCACTTAACCCCCATTACTCTGAAAAAATTATATCCTCAAAAGAAATGCACTGTAATTAAGAAGGGTTGGGGAAGGCTTCCTATAGAAGGTAGGATTTTAATTGGAACTTAAGGAAGGTTAGTAGTCAGAATACAAGAGGGAGAGTGTTCCAGGGATGATGGACAGCCAGAGAGAAATGTCTAGAGCCAAGAGGTGGGGTAGAGTGCCTTGTTTGTGGTGTGAGAAATAATTATTAATAATAAATAATAAAAACCCAGTGTTCTCTTCTCTCTTAGTCTTTATTCTACATACACACACACACACACACACACACACACACACACACACACACACTCCAAAGGGGAAAGTTCTCCTTGAAAGTAAGATTCATCTGGGTCAAACCAGACCCAAGCTTATAAAGGAGTCTTGGGTAGAGACAGATCAGTTTTTCTACATAGCTGAATGACTTTATTGATAAGATCAAACCACATCTAGGTGGAAGCTACAATGCTCTAATCAGCTTGGGTGGGGATCTTACATTTTTTTTTCTCTGACATCATATTACTAAGATTTGAGTGATCTGAGTCCCATATCCCTGACTTCATTTTAATATGCCACACCTCCAAATCATGTCAGTCAATGATATCTGATTGCTATATGATGGACCTCCTACAGTTAGGGTATATAAACTGTGACCCCTCCACCATTAGGGGTCTTTGGTCTGAGAGAGATGGCCAAATGACCATCCTTTTATTAATAATCTGTCAGCCTATTAATAAAATGACTAAATTACACAGAAACTGTATCTGTAATATTTTTAATCATTACAATGGAACAGCCAGTAGCCCAGTGTCACTGGTTGAAAGAGTATGTGTTGAGGGGCAGCTAGGCGGTGCAGTGGATAGAGCACTGGCCCTGGATTCAGGAGGACCTGAGTTCAAATCTGTCAGGCTTAAATTTACTAGCTGTGTGACCCTGGGCAAGTCACTTAACCCCAATTGCCTCACTAAAAAAACAAAAACTAAAACAAAACTAAAAAGAGTATGTGTTGGGAAGTAAGGTGTAAGAAACCTGGCAAGTTAGGAGGGGGTTAGGGTCTGAATGTCAAACAGAAAATTTTGTATTTGTTCTAGAAGTTTATTGAGTGGACAGGAGTGGGGGGCAGTGCATGTGACATGATCTGAATTGTATTTTAGGAAAATCACTGGATTGGAGTGGAGAGAAACTTGAGGCAGGCAGATCTCCCAGAAGGTTTTTGTAATCATCCAGGAGTGGGTAAGGGGGGCCTAGACTAAAATGATGGCAGTATCAGAGGAAAGAAGTGCATACATGAGAGACATCACAAAGATGAAATCAACAGGCCTTGGGAACAGCTTGGATATGTAAGATGAGAGATAGTAAAGAATCAATCCAGGAGTCATTTGAGACTGAAAGGACAGAAAAGACTGAAGGAAGGAAGGAAGGAAGGAAGGAAGGAAGGAAGGAAGGAAGGAAGGAAGGAAGGAAGGAAGGAAGGAAGGAAAAGATTGTACAAGACAGAAGCATAAACCTGTGGACAGGAAGGGGACCAGTAAAAACTTTCTATAGAAAATTATGCTTGATCTGAGCTTTGAAGAAAATTAGGGATTCTTAGAGGTCAACAGAAGGAGTTATATTCCAGGCAAGAGTGACATCCAATGAAAAGGCACAGAGATAGGAAATGGGGTGTCATGTGAGAAACAACAAGAATGCCATTTTGCATGTAGAGTGCATGAAAGGGTGAGTAATGTATAAAAAGGATGGAAAAGCAAGTTGGGACCAGGTTGTGAAGAGTTTAATGCCAAAAAAGAGTTGTTTGTTTGTTTTTTTAACCCTAGCACTTTTGAAATGAAGCCATTGCAATTTATTGAGTAGGAAAATATATGATCAGACCTGAGCTTTAGGAAAATCATTTTGACACCTGGGTGGAAGATGGATTGTAGATGTAGAGACTGAGGCAGGGGACTCAATTCATAGACTCTCTCAATAGTCTAGGCAAGAGATGATGAGGGCTTGAACTAGGGTTGTAGCTATGTGGACAGAGAGAAGGGGACATATAGGAGAGATATTATGGAAGGAGAAAAATCAAAATCTGATGAGATACATGGATCTTCAAGGATGATAGCAGCATTGCAAACCTGGGTAAAAAAAAAAAAAGATTGTAGTGCACCCAACAGAAATAGAGAAGTTCAGGGAAAGGGATGGGTTTGAAGGGAAAGATGAATTCTAATCTGGACCTGTTAAGTTTTAAGATGTCTACAAGATGTCCAGCTGTAATGTTAAAAAAAAAAAAAAAGCAAAACACTTGGTGATGGTGAGACTAGAGTGAAGAGAATAGTGCTAAATATATAGTTTGGGGACTTGTCTGAAAAGATGTGATATTTAAACCCTTGGGCATGGATGAGATCACTGAGATACAGTATAGATAGAAGAGAGTCCAGGGCATGATCTTGTATACACCCACCAGGAGGGGCAAGATATGGATGAAGATCCAGCAAAGGGAAGGAGCTGTCAGAGAATTAGAAGAACCGAGAGAGCGAGAGCGAGCGAGCGAGAGAGAGAGAGAGAGAGAGAGAGAGAGAGAGAGAGAGAGAGAGAGAGAGAGGTGTCTCTGAAAGGAAAGAGGATGATTGAAGTCTAGAATCAACTTGAACAAGTCCTTACCTCTTTAGTCTCCATTTCCCTAACCAATAAACTAAAATGAGAGCCATCTTTTTGCCTCCCAAAGGAAAAAAAAGAATTAATAATCAACCCAAATTTCTATCTGTTAGTACAAATCAAATGAGACATTGTAAAGCACGTAGCATAGTACCTAGCATGTAGTAGGTACTATATAAATACTTATTCCCTCCCCAGATCAGCCTGTTGTAAGGCTTCGAAAGGACTCCATTTCTGGGTAACTAGCTGTGTGTTTTGCTTAAAATGCAAGGTAGCGAGACCCAAATTTTGGATTTTCCCTCTAACTAGTGATCTCTTCCATGGTCAAGAACTCAATTTCTAACTCAAGTAAACCATTTCATAAACATAATGCCATTAAGTACAGGGGAGGAAGAAGAGTAATGTGGCAGAGGAAAAGAAAAACCAGATCAAAATTATTGGGAATCATTTGTTCATTCATTCAATGAACATGTTTAGGCACCTGTTTTATGCCAGAGTATGAATCCATAGCCATTTATATATGCTGGAAAAGTAACGAAAATGCATTTACTAATGTTTGTGGTTCAGTTGTATAACCCTTGTATACAGAGGAGAGTTTCTTATATAATCTCTTATCCTGGTCACACAAGTGAAACATTCAATTGTCTGTTTGGCTGAAGCTATAGTGGGGAAAGGAAAGATGAAACATAGCATCTATACCGATTCATCTCTAGCATGCCCTTGCTTCACTGAAAACCATCATGTAATGATTAGTTTTTCTTTATACTGTTTTAATCTGGTCATTTTACAGCATCTGGGAAAGAAATAGCCTAATATCCCCTTTCCTCCTTTCCTCCTGTGGGGTTCATTATTAGGTGTGGGTTCACACATTCAGAAGATTAGAGCATTTAAATTTGGAAAAGACCTCATTCAGACCCTTGATGTTGAAATCTTTGTGGCCTAGAAGTTACTATAATCACAGCCTGGGTATAAGAACTGGTCTAGTGTATTATATAACCTTTATGGTTGTATAGATCAGCTTTTTCCTCCTTGGGAGGAGAAGACCTAGATTCACATGTAAATGTACTATTTCTACTATTGTGACATTGGACAACTAACTCCCTGAACCTCACTTTCCTCATCCATAAAATGAAGGTTAGACTAGATGACTTCTAAGGTCCCTTTTGCCTCTAAAACTATGACCATATGTTGAGGAAGGAATAGACCCCATTGGGATTACATATATTTATACTGAGGCATGATTCAGTGGAAAGAGCACTGGCTTTAGAGTCAGAAGACCAACTCTAACCTGTGATACTACCTGTATGACCTTTGACAAGTCACTTAAGTTTCATTAGTCTCATTTTCCTTATCTATAAAATGAGGGGGATGGTCTGAGAGACCCCTTCCAGCTCTAAATCTAAGGTCCTATGGTTTAAAAATGCAGACTTGTAGGTAAAATTACAAAAGCTAAAAAGTTTTTAGACGAGCAATGTAAATGCCTAGTAGAGTCAGTGTTCAATTTGTTAGGAGGAATTTAACATTGTTAAAGAAATATTTTTTGCCAAGTTTCCTTAGTTTAATAATCTGTTTCTGCTATTCTCCAACTTTCTCTCCTTTTTCTGAATTTTGTTCCTTTTACTTCCTCTCTGTAAGAATAACTATAGGTCTTGGTATTTACCTTGAGCAAGGCTAAGTTTATGCCCAGCATCTCCTGATCTGAGTTTATGGAAATAATTCCCATGAAAACATAAACAGTAGTTAGATGACCAAAGCAGTATATTTTTCCTTTGGCTGCTTTGTTCTCACTTGACCACCTTATAAACATTTTGTCTCACAATACTTTAAAAAAATAAAATGGGATTATTTCTCATTGTGTCTTATCAATTTATATTTATATGTGTGGATTTATTATCCAGGCCTCTTTGAGAAATAAAATGCAAAATACAGTTCTGAGAAAATATGCTTAATGTAATTTTTTTGCATTGATTTAGGTAAGAAGAAAGAAGCTATAAAGGATGCTAACAAAGCTATTGATTTGGACGGATTGAACCCAGTAGGTTTATTAATTTTGATAGTAAAATAAATGATACTTGGAGGTACAAAGTTCTTACTATTAAAAAACTGTCTTTCTGCCATATATCTCTCTGAAACACAATTTTTTTTCTTCACCTGTTTTTTAAATCAGTGGAAATTCTGCATAAAGGACAATTATCCCATTTTGCGGATGAGGATACTGAAGCACAGAGGTTGTGACTTGTCCAAAGTCACAGAGCTAGTTAATTGCCAAGTCAGCTCTGGAATTCAGATTTTTTTGGCCTCTTATACCAATGTTTACTGTATTTGCCTCCCTTGTTTAACTTTTTTTCTCATGTAATTTAAATATGACACCTTCATATTTATGCCTTCACTATTAAACTTTGCATTTTCCAGGATGTGTACTGTGTCAGAGCCCTAGTTTGGAATTCCTACAAAGAAACTAAAAGAGCTATTTATGATTTAAACAAGGGGCTTAGGCTAAATCCTTACCATGCTTGTGCTTTGATCATAAGAGGAGCAATCACCAATTCCCTTAATTCTAAAACTGAACATTACAAAGAGAATAGAGATCATGAAAAGGTAAGCACATTTAAAAAATATCTTACTTATATTTCAACTTATTTACTACACTGAACAAATTGTATAGTTATAAGAAGTAAAGTAGAGAAAACTCAATTTAGGGTGTTAGTTATTTTCAGGAAATCATAAAATGCAAATTAATAAAAGTATATTATATAATGATAAATTATTAATAATGAAATTTTCTAATGATAAATGAAAGTGTTATATGATAAAATTCACTTAGTCAAATGTTTTTCAAAGCAAATTAGAATTTTCAGGAATGATAGAGAGATGGTTCCATAAATTATCAAAAATACCATATTTGTCACTTCTGATTTTTCAGTAAGTATAAAAGAAAAAAATGTGAATGTGTCACTTTAAAGTGATGAATCCATTATTCCGATCCACAAACTTCAGACTTTCTACTTGATAACAATAATAAGTTGTTTAGTACTTTAAGGTTTGCAATGTACTTTGCTCACAGCAACCCTATGAGATAAATACAGCTATCTAATTAGAATAATTACCTTTTTGAAGAAAAATTATATTATTGAAGAAGCTTATTTTCCAAGCTCAAGCAATCATAAGACTTTACTTTTTAGTCTCATAATAGAAAGTTGTAGTGATGGTGGTCATGGTGTTATCTTTCCTCAACAAAATAGCCTGGATACGTAGATCATTATTGACAAAAAATAAGAAATACAAATGTAATGCATTCTAACTTGAGCTAAATGGACACTTATAATATTAGAACTGACTTTTACTTGGAAATTTGAATTTTGTCAAGGATAGAGAATAAGTTGAAATGATTGCTCTGGTAATTTGGCAGGTTTGCTAGCCTTATGAAGCAAGTATCTGAGATGTGACTGAGAGTCTGCCAAGATTTATTTAATGTTTTGACTGGTACCTATTTAGACTTTGAAAACTATAGGTAGTAAAATGAGGACACATTAGGGGCATAGTTGGTGTTTTTATCAATCTTTCCACTTGAATGTTGGGATTTTTTACAAGTGAAAGCTAGGTATATAAATGATGTTGAAAAGCAGTATGGCTTTCTAGAACTTGTTTTAAAGATATTGAAGTGATTCTGGGAAGATCATGCTTTGCAAAAGATTTATCAGATTGGTCAAGAGATCAAGCCGAGAGTGAGAGAGCAAAAATAACCAATAAAATTTTAAAACCAAATACTGATAGTAAGTCCTTGAACTCTGAAATTTTATTCCCTGATGATTTTTGTCCTTTTATCTCTCTCACTCCCTCACTTTCTGAATCTGCTCTCTGACCTCTTCATTTAGCTTTTATTTATCCTTCCAATCTAGTGCCACTTTTCTAGTTTCTTTTGAATTCCAATCGAGTCTAGACTTAGTAATTTCAGAGTAGTGTTTACTCCCAACCAAAGAGTACTTTGCTCCACCATTTCCCCCTTCCTACTTTCCAACCCTAAGTAAACTCAGTGATTCCCTTTCTTCCCCTTGTACCTGGGCTCTGGAGTGCTTTTGAAGTAATCGATAAAGCTATGTGTATTTCCATCTTTATAGAAGCTTCATGACTTCAACTAGACCCTCTGTGTGGCAACTTTTCTAAATCTCCTCTCTTTTCAATCCTAACCTCATCCCCACATTCTCAGCAGATGACTTGGCCTTATTTCACTGAGAAAATAAAGGCTTGTCTGATGGGAGTGCCCTCAAATTACTTCTTCCTCCAGTTAAAATTTCTTCACATCCTCTTCTTCCCTTCTGTTTCCAAGGAAGAAGTGGCTTTCCTTCTAACCCACCTGTTCAGTCTATTTCCACTAGCTCTTTAACACTATACCTAAAAGTATGTTTATTAATTTTTTTTGTGGGGCAATGGGGGTTAAGTGCCCAGGGTCACACAACTAGTAAGTGTCAAGTATCTGAGCCTGGATTTGAATTTAGGTCCTCCTAATCCAGGGCCAGTGCTTTATCCACAGCTGCCCCTAAGTATGCTTATTTTTAAACTATCCTAAGAAAAAAATTCCCTTCTAACTAGTCACACGAGGTAACGTTCCATCTTCTTTTCCTTCCCAAATTTGATGAATTATTAATTACCCCATACTCAATACCTCTACTTTACCACCTACTCTCCTCAATTTCTTATTATCTGTCTTAATCCCACTTCATTTCACCAAAATTGTACCCACAAAGGTCACTTCTTTTGAGCTACTAGGCTGACTATTTCTAACTTTTCTTGTTTTGTCTAGGTATATATTGTTTGGGGTTCGACCTTGGATATGACTAAACTGAATTGGACATATGTGACCATGCCTTCCTCTCTCCTTTCTCCTCTTTTCTTCCCTCTTTGTCCCCTTCCCCAATTAATAAACTATAGGTCTTCCCCAGTATTCTTCTTGGGTGGGTAGGGTCAATTTCCTCTAAAAAGAAGAGAGGTTAGACTGGATCTCTGAAGCCCTTTACTGCTCTGACAGTCTGAGTCTATATAAAAGACAAAAGAGAATGTTCCCTTGCATCATCACTGTTGGCAGCTTATCAATCTCAAATGGATAGGATGCTACATGCTCCTTGAAGCCTTCTCTGACTACACAAATGGAAGGCGTTTGCTCTTGTTTTTTTTCTTCCTAGAGCTGTAAGTTGTTTCTTTTTCTAATCTTATATCTTTCTTTTTTTAAAAAAAAAATCTGAACCTGTGGATTTATCTGTTGGGAATAACCACAGCAGAAACTCCTTCCATAGCAACTCTTACATAACTTATAGTCTTAGAAGATTTCTTGGGCACTAAGAGATTAAGTGACATGTTCATATGTAAGAGGCAGAATTTGAATTCAGGTCTTTCTGGCTCCAAGGTTTAGACAAACTAATTCTGAGCTATTAAAAATTGTCAAATATTATTTCTGAGCCACCATCAGTTATTTTGGAAAGATCATGAAGAATAGGAGAGATGCAGCAAGAGTTGAGAAGGGCAAATATCTATATTTTTAAAATAAAAGAAAATTGAGCCTAAGAACTATACACCAATGAAGTTGTCTTAAATTGCTAGCAGAATTATAGTGTGTAATATCAAAGGGATGGCTAGTGGAAGGAATCTATGATCATAAAGTGCTGGCATGTTTTTCATTAAGCAGATAGTCTTACCTCACCTAATTTTAAAATTTTTTCATAGGGTTACTAAAATAGTAGATAAGAGGAATGCTATAAATAAAATTGACCTAGATATTAAGAATTTGATAAAACCTCTTACAGAAAAGGTGAAGTGATATGAGGCTAAGTAGTTCAGGGACTAACCCTAAAACATATAATTAATGGCTTACTATCAGCTTGAAAGGAATTTCCGGTGGAGTACCCAGGAATCTGACCTTTGTCTTGTGGGATTCAAACATTTTATTAATGCCTTGAAGAAAGCCATAGGAGATGTTCTTGTTAAACTTGTAGATGACATGAAGTTAGGAGGGGTAGCAAATACATTGGATGATAGTCCTGACCCAAAAGGATCTCAATGGACTAGAACAGTGGGCTGAATCTGACAGTATAAACCCAAGTCCTGTGCTTGGGTTAAATTAAGTGCACAGTAGAAAAGAATAGATGCAGCCATGTATGTGCAAAAAAGATTTGTACATTTTTATGAGCTGAAAACTAAGTATAAGCCAACATTCAAATAGCAACTGAGAAAGCTAGTGCTATCCTAGACTGCATGAAGAGAAGCATATTTTCCCTGAACACAAAAGGTGATCGTGCTGCTGTACTATGCCTAATCAGACCACATCCAACATGATAGGATTCTTGGTGCCACATTTTGGAAAGAACATTGACAAGTTAGTGTGTATCCATATGAGGGCAACTGGGATGGTGAAAGATCTTGCCATGCAAGGATCAGTTGCATGAATTCAGGATCCTCAGTTTGGATAAAAAGTGACATGGTAGCTTTCTTTGAAAGGCATTGTATCTGATAGAAGAGGGATTAGATTTGTTCTGTTTGGCCCTATGAGTGGCAGAACTACAGTAGAAACAATAGTTAAAAGGTGCAAAGAGGCAGATTTAGCCTCTAACATTTTCTAAAACCACAGGTAGCAAATCACAGGTAGCAAATCACAGGTAGCAAATCAGAGGCTGGGTGACTACTTATTGGCCCCACTGTAGAGAGGATTCTTGGTCAGTTAATGGTTGAATTAGCCTCTGAGGTCCCTCTTAGCTCTGAGATTCTGATATCGACATTTTTTTTCCTATCTTTCCCAGAGCTTAGCACAGCACACTGTACATGATAGGTGTTTAAGAAATGTTTGCTGAATGAAGAATGACCATATAACTACTTTACTCTCAAAAGCTTCAGTGGTTCCCTGTTACCACTAGGATAAAATACAAGCTCCTAAGCTTATCATTTTAAACCCATCACAGTCTAGCTTTAGCTGACCTTTCCAAATAGTTCACATTACTCCTCTTCCTACATTTTTTCCAGCCAATCTAGCCTACTTTCTTTTCCCTGAACTCAGAATTCCATCTCCCAACTGCTGACCTTTGAACAGGCTCCCTCACATATCTGAGATGCCCCAGCTCTCACCACTAGCTTCTAGAAGCTTTATGCCAAGCTCCTCTTGAGATATTGCTTCCTATGGGAAGCCTTTCCTGATCCCCCCCCTTCCCTAAGTTTGTTATTTTCCTCTTTTTCCTCAAATAAACTGGCATTCAAAACCTATCCATCTAAATCATGTGTCTTCAGAGAAAAATGTAAAGTATTTGAGGACAGTAACCATTTTTTTTATCCTCAGCATCTAGAACATTCCTTGAACACAGTAAGTGCTTAATAAATAAACAAATTCTTGGTGAATTGAATTGGAGTAACATAGAGAAAAGAACCATCTACCTGTTAGTGACTTCCCTCCCTAAAAAAAATTGCCATGTATTTATTGTGTATGAACTTATATGTGTTCATTTTACATCCCCTAATCCAATGTAAGTTCCTTGAGCACAGATATATTTCATTTTTGTCTTTGTATCCCCCAAACCTAGCATACAGTAAGCATTTAATAAATGCTTGTTTGTTGATTGATAGAAGAGAGGCCCAGTAATTTACATGAGAAAATAATTGGATAGAGGTTTAGAAACAATACTTATGGCCTCAGAAATATTTTTATGAATGCAGAGAATATGTTATAAACTAAACAAACTTGAAAGTTTGAAATAACTTGATAAATATGACCTCGTAGATATCACTAAGACTTGGTGAGATGTGACACATAATTACATTAGTATATAATAGAAAGAAATAAACCTTGCTCAGAAGTTACAAATTTTTAAAAATCACTGGACAATGATTGACTGTCCTACATTATACACAAAACTGTCCACAAAATAGTGTCCAAAGCAGTACAAATTCAGAGGATTTAGAACTGCAAGGAATTTTGAAATCATCTAGACTAACTCCTTCATTTTACAGGTGAGGAAACTGAGTCCCAAAGAGAAGAAATGACTTGTACAGGGGTCACATAGGTAGTAAGTAGCTTAGTCAGGATTTTAACTCCAGACATCTGGTTTTAAATACAGCGTTTCTAATTCAGCAAAGACAAGCCATGGCATGGACCTTCCAATAGCTAAAACAAGAAAAAAGACCAAGGGAGGTAGAACTTCCCCAAAACTAGGGCTTAAAAGAGTAACAGAAAGCTAACTTAAACTCTGATGGTTTTTAATGGATAAGATGATTTACATCTACATGGAAATCCATAAACTAAAAAGCAGAAAGAACAACAATGGAAATTATTTTTTTTAAAAAGTCAGATCCAGGAATCATATAATAGTAGGAACATGCTAATGATTGCCTGGCCAGTCGAAGGATATAAATGATATTTTGGTAATGCAGATGATAAGATTAGAACAGATAGAATGAAAAAAAAAGAACAGATAGAATGTATGATAACATGGATAACTGCAACTACATGGGCAACTATTGGAAATTGCATTCCATTAAAACCACAGCATCTTTTAAATTATCTCTTTTACTGAATGGCAATTTCATCATTCAGGGTAGTAAAGTGCGGGATTGCTGCCCAGGGCTTAATAGTGATTCACGAAGACTTAGTGGTTAAGTAGAAATGAAGGGAACCTTGGTAACCCATATCATCTTAGATATGAATTGGAGATCAAGGAAGGCTGTTCCATTCATTTCTTCTTGTCCTTAGTTTGTCTTACCCTCAAGCTTAAACAGTTGAGATGTTTGCCTTCAGAAAGTAAAGCAGTTTATTGTACTTCATTGGATTTGAAATTGGAAAATTTGTCTTTTTTTCCTTTTGAAGGAGAGCAGTTGTATATGATTTAAGGAAAAATCTGTGTATATCTGAACAATTTATGTCATAAAGCAATGAGGCAATCAGTGATAAAAATCTCTACCTTATAATAGTCTAATCATTTAATGTTTATATTACCATTTAACTATTTGAGATTCATTTGCTAGATTGCTCATAAATTGTAAAACTACTTCTTTCACTACAGAGATAGACTCTATACAACAATGAGTATATAATTAGTAACCATAAACAAACTCATTATTTAAAACAGTAATGATTTTTGAGATTAAAATTTCACTAACATCTTTGTTCACTCATTTATCATCACATTTAGACATCACTAATGGAGACATTGACTATTCACTTTAATAGAGTTGCTGAAATTTCATCTTTTTTTTTAAATAGGCTTATAAAATATGCCAGAAGAGCAAGCTTTTTTTGGATGTAACTAACTTTAAGAGTCCTAAAATGGCCGAGTTCTTCGAAAAGTAAGTACTGAAACAATTGAGAAGCTCCCAAAAGCAAAAGAACTTACATCCATTTTCTCATTTCTGTTGTAAAACAGATTTCATTTTTTTTCTTTCTGTTAGACAATTTTAAGAGATCTCATCAGGCAGTATTGTCTAATCAAGAGGAAAAGGAGCATGTGCAGTTTAAAACCTTACCTCCATCTTCTTTTCTGTCACTGGGCAAACTCTGGTCACTTGATAAAACTAGTCCTATCATATATGCTACTAAAAACTGACATTAATACCACCTGTCAACTTTTCTGAGGCCCTTCATAATAAGCATTTGATCATCATCATTTTGAGATTACAAATACTTTTTTTTTCCTCTGTGGGAATTAAGTGCAAATTTTGATATGTGCAAGAAATATTGATAATATAAATGGTCATAAAAACAGGTAGGTTTTCTTCATGTAGCAAGGAAAGACAATAGATGATCACTCCACAGGATACATTGGTTTCTCTGATATGAAAGTAATAAAAGGAAGATCTCTAGTACATTGAGTAAATTTTCTATGAAGAATTTATAGGAAACAATAACTAAGAATCAAAACAGACAAGGGTTGGAGGAATGGTGACCTGTGTCAGTGGAGGGATTCTTCATAAAAGAAGTGATCTTTCAAAATCATTAAAGTAAAGGAGCTCAAAGGACTTTACATCACTGGAAAGGGAGAATTAAACTCATCATTAGGTACCAGGCCTGAATCAAATGAAACCTTAAAAAAAAGACCTTTACAGCCTCAGAGAACACAGAAAAACAGATTAAATGCAATCATTCTTTCCCATTATGATTTACTTGACCAGGAAAGTGTTTTCTACTAGTCTACTTTTTAAAAAATTCTATTGAGTCATTTACTTTTTTGCCAGCTTCAGGTTTACCCCCAGCCTCTTTCCCTGATGAACAATTTATAATATATTAAATGCATGTGTATACCTTTAAAAGTACATGCGAGTATGTGTGAGCATATGTGTATATGTATGGGGAAGGGTAGGGGATTAGTGTTAGACCTGTGCTTTTACTGGTGTAGGAAAGTTTGGGTAAGAAAACACCCTCCACCAATGTAGTGAAGCAGCTCTTCTACAACTTACTGTGTTAGAATACCCTGGGGTACTCAGGGGTCAAGTGACTAGCTCAGGGTTAGAGATGGGGTTTCAACCCAGGTCCTCCTGACTGCATTCTCTATCTTCTATGCCACACTGCTGCTCCATTGTTTATATTGTGTGTGTGTATGTACACACACTTACACACAATATATATATATATTATATATATGTACATATACACAAAAGCATACATTGGAAAATATCTATTAGCATGATCTAATTAATTGAATAGGACAACAATTCAAATAGGTACATACTACAGAGTTCTCCTTTGTGATTATGAAGAGCAGGTAAAAAGGTACAGAAAATTATTCAAGTGTATTTTGGTTTTGTTTGGTTGATTTTTGCAAATAGAAAACTTTTTTATATTTAACCTAATATGGCACTTAGTTTTTGCATGATTCTCCTGGGTACTTAGGAGAGCAGTGTAAGTATTTGACAACAAAAATGTCTGTTATTGTGTGCATAGAGAGTCTTTTTTGGGGGTGGGGGGCAGGGCAATGAGGGTTAACTGACTTGCCCAGGGTCACATAGCTAGTGAGTTTCAAGTGTCTGAGGCCAGATTTGAACTTATGTCCTCCTGAATCCAGGGCTGGTGCTTTATCCACTGTGCCACCTAGCTGCCCCTGTGAATAGAGATTCTTAATACAACTTATTACCAGAATGACCCTAAATACTTATCCAAAAGAAAAGATTCACTTTAGCTATGCAAACTATAAAATCTCTCAATGAATCGAACAGTTGTCTTTCTTGATCTTTCTTTTTATTTTTCTATTACTCTTTGAAACGAATGCTAAATGCCTAAATTATCATGTATATATATGTGTAGAGTATTAGCATAAATGATACATCCTCAAACTGCTAAAAATGCATTTTGACCTAAATAGATCTTCCATGGAAGAAAACAAACTACAATACTTTATTTGCTTAGCCATGAAGGCTTTTTGTTTTGATTTTAAATAGTTATGCCTGTGGCTAAATCACCAGCCCTGGATTCAGGAGGACCTGAGTTAAAACCTGATCTCAGATACTTGACACTTACTAGCTGTGTGACCCTGGGCAAGTAAGTCACCTAACCCTCATTGCCCCACAAAGGAAGGAAGGAAGGAAGGAAGGAAGGAAGGAAGGAAGGAAGGAAGGAAGGAAGGAAGGAAGGAAGGAAGGAAGGAAGGAAGGAAGGAAGGAAGGAAGGAAGGAAGGAAGGAAGGAAGGAAGGAAGGAAGGAAGGAAGGAAGGAAGGAAGGAAGGGAAAGAAAGAAGTCATGTGTGCATATTTAGGTACCAATTTTTTGTTAATAGGAAATGAAAAGAATCTAAATTTCACTTCTTTAATAAACTTGTTTCTCATTTCTGCCAATACTTTATTTTATGCTTTATGCCACATTTTTTTTTACCTTGAGAAACAAAGTTTTATTTTATCTTTTTTTCCTGAAGATATGAGTGTTTATTTTCTCTGGATTGGTCTCTATTAGATAGGTTTGGTACTGAACCAGGCTCAGTACCAATATTTTTAGATGTAAACTGGTGGTGCAGTGAAAATAGAAAGATGTTCTTTCCATCTGGCTTTTTCCTCTTTGAGACTTGGAGAGAAGGATATAAAAATTGGCTAGCATTTGACCACTAGAACATAAGTGTTTGTTTCAATGAGTCAATAAGCATTTATGAATTGCCAATGATATGCCAAGCACTGTGTTGTGCTGGGAATATTAAGAGAGGCAAAAGGCAGTCCCTGCCCTCAAGGAGTTTACAATCTAATTAGGGAGACAAGAAACAAATATGTACAAACAAACTTTACACAAGATATTTAGGAAATAAGAGAGGACAGTCACTAGGATTAAGAAGGATTATGAAAGGTTTAGTACAGAAGGTAGGATTTTAATTGAGTGGGAACTTAAAGGGAACCAAAGAAACCAGGAGGCAGAGATAAGGAGGGAGAGCATTCTAGGCATTGGGGCACCACAGAAAATGTCCAGAGCTAAGAGATGTAGTGTCTTGTCTGTGGAACAGCAAAAAGATCAGTGTCATTGGATTAAGAGGTATAAGAAGACTGGAAAGGCAAGGAAGGCTAGATTATGAAGGGCTTTGAATGCCAAACAGAGGATTTTGTATTTGATCTTGTAGGTGAAAGAGATCCATTGGGGTTTATTGAGTAGGGGGGGGGGGCATGGTCAGACTTACACTTTAGAAAATACTTGGGGGGGGGGGCAACTAGGTGGTGCAATGGATAAAACACCGGCCCTGGATTCAGGAGGACCTGAGTTAAAATCCAGTCTCAGACACTTACTAGCTGTGTGACCCTGGGCAAGTCACTTAACCCTCATTGCCCCAAAAAAGGAAAAAAAAAGTAGTTTGGGCAACATGGCTAATTGGGAATGTTTTACATGACTCCACATGCTGTTCAACTGTTTCCATTGTGTCTGACTCTTCATGACCCTATTTGGAGTTTTCTTGGCAAATATCCTTGTAGTGGTTTTCTGTTTCTTTCTCATTTTACAGAGGAAGAAACTGAGGCAAACAGGGTGAAATGACTTGTCCAGGGTCTCACAGCTAGTAAGTGTCTGAGGCCAGATTTGAACTCAGTTTTTCTGACTCCATCCTCAGCATTCTATTCACTGTGTACATGTATAATCTATATCAAACTGCTTGCCTTCTCAAGGAGGAAGGAGGGGAGGAAAGGAGAGAATTTGGAACTCAAAATTTTAAAAAAACAAATGATGAAAAAATTTGCTATGTGTAATTAAGGAAAAAATAAAAATTAAGTGTGAAAAAAGTAGTTTGGATCTAGATCATGGAAGATCTTGTATATCAGACTAGTGAGTAGATTTTCAGGAGTTGTAGGTCACCTTGAAAGTTTCTGAGTGAGAGAGTGACACTTATTGGAATAACCCAAGCTCTAAATGAAATGTAATCAAGGCCTGAACTTGGCCAAGGCCTATGAGAACAAAAGGAAGGGAACAAAAACAAAGATATGGTGGGATGAATCCACAGTGTTTAGTGAACCATGATGGTTTATGCCAAGTGGTTCTGGATCCTGAGTCAGAATTTGGCAGGAATACCACACCCTACTCTGACATTTGAGTTTTTGGAAAGTCTGACCAACTTGAGTAGAGATTAATTAGCTCCGATCAATAGGCTGAACTTTTCTACAGTGTGTTTTCATTGTTTACCTCTGGTTATGCCCAGTCTTGTGGAAGACAACCCAGGACCACTGTGAGCCAGTTGCACAACCGCAAAAGCAGCTTAGGGAACAAAAACAGTTTTCAGAAGACCTATTTTTCAGGCTTATCAACACCCATTCCTAAAATAGTTCCGTCCCATCAGGAAAACATCTACAGAATGACCTGTCAACCACTGCAGGCAATGAAGAAACAAGACTTCTCTGCTCTCCTTCCATCACATTACCATTATTAATCTTGGTTCATTTTATTTTAACCCTTAAGATTGAGTTACAGGGATATAGAGACTATGTATCTCAGAGGTAGGGAGTTCAACAGCCTCTGCACACATTATAGACCTAGTGTTTGTATTTTGACAGTAAGTATCCCAGTGATAGGTTTGAACTATTGACCTATGAGTTAAAATTCTTGCATATACTTGTGGGTGACACGATAATGCATTTAGCTTAGTGGTTCTAGAGATCAGAAGGCTATTCCAGAATATTTGTGCTGACAATTTATGAGACTTAGGGAAGTTACATTCCATTCTTGGACTGTTGCAGGCATTGTGTAACCTAACTGTGATGTCGCTAGCCACAGGCCCCAGCCAGAGTTTTCATCAGAGCTTGCTTCTTGCTAGGTGTTCCAGTGTGTTTAGTGTAGTCAAGGCAGAGAAGTTGACTCCACATAGAACATTTGATTGCCTTTATCCTAAAAGTCAAATCTACTTATTGATTAATCCAAGATTATTGATGAATCTCCCTGTGAGAGATACTGAAGGTGTGTGTCTGGTTGTCTCCTATTCCTTTTGAAATTATTCATCAAAAAGAATAGTAGAGAGCAGAGGCTCTATTTTAATGAAAAGAGTAGTATTTAATACCATCATTCTCCCAAACCAGTAAATACTACTCTATATACCTGATATTATGGACCAATTGACAGGGTTGGTGAAATTTACCAAATTGGACTTCAAGAGGAATGTAGAACTTCTTCTGGATCTAAAAGGAGGAAATTGGAATTGGCCTTCCATATCCATTTAGAGGTGGTACTAGCACTAGGTTATGCCATTTAGATTATGTAATACCTGTGGCAATATTTGAGAAGTTGACAAATTTAGTATTTTAAGATCTATTGGGACAAGAAGTCATAATTTCATTTACTCCCTGCCTAGTACATTGAGTCAGGATAACCTATTTTCCAGTACTTTCAAAATTATCTCTTTCTCAAATTGAAGAAATTTCTATATGAGGAAGAAAAATTTTTCTTGGACACATAGATGAATGGGAAAGTCCATGTAGGGCTATACAACATAGAAGCCATACTCTGAAATACAGGACCCCTGTCTCCATGAATGATGCCCACCAATGAATATAAAATGAAAATGCTATAAGAAATTTTAAAAAAGAATCTATTTCAAGAAATTTGGGAAGACTTGCATAAATGAATGCAGAATAAGGAAAACAGAACCAGGAGAACAATTCATTCTTATAAGAATAAGCAATTTTGGATGACCTAAGAACTGTGATCAATTCAACCATAATTTCAGAAGAGAGATCAATGATGATAAATTTTATCTATCTCCTGAAAGGAAGGTGTTAGACTAATTTGCAGACTGAGAGACATATTTTTAGATGTGGCCAGAGTGAGAATGTATTTGTCTTGGCTATTTGTTTTTAGAGTTTTGTTTTTCTTTTGGGGGTCAGGGGTCAGGTGACAATACTTAAGGATTGAAAACGGTTAAAAAAAATTTAAGACCTGATGTGGTTCTTCTGGTTTATGGAACATTACTGCTTCTTATTACTAAGTTCTCTACCTCCATCATGGAGAACCAGTCTATTTAAATACCCGAAGGCTTTCTGGTGGACTCCTGAGACAGAGTATATTTAACAACCTGATTGATTGGTTAGCCTCAGCCCCTATGCTGATATACCTGAACCCAAAGAATTAATCATTCATTGTGGCAAACATCTATACACACAGCTTGGTACAGAAATATATTTCACTCAACAGGGAGCCAAAAAGAAGAGGGGAGAAGGTAGCAGAGAGAATAAGAGGGAGGGTCGATTAAGGGAAAGATTATTGCTAAGCAGAACAAACTCTAACTAAAGAATGGATTATGAAGAGGGGTTTAAAAGGAAAGAAAGAGGGGCAGCTAGGTGGTGCAGTGGATAGAGCACCAGACCTGGAGTCAGGAGTACCTGAGTTCAAATTCGGCCACAGACACTTGACGCTTACTAGCTGTGTGACCCTGGGGAAGTCACTTAACCCCAATTGCCTCACAAAAAAAGAAAGGAAGAAAGGAAGGAAGGAAAGAAAGAAAGGTTAATAACCTTGTTTGTGAGGGGTGAGGGAAAGAGAAGAGGGACAGAGTAGCAGAAACAGATTGTTCCAAATCTAGTACACTAATGCTAAACACACACTTCTCTCATGATCCTCCTCTTTATTAAGCAGAAGTGGGAAACAGAGAGAAGGAAAAGTATAAGAGAAGATGATAGAAGAAAATAACATTTGCAATAACTGAATGTGAATGGAATGAACTTACTCATAAAATGGAAGATGATAAAATGTTTTAGAAACCAGAATCCAACAATATTTTGTTTTTTAAAAATATATACTTGAAACAGAAATAAAGACACATAATTAAATAAAGGGGCTGGAGAAGAATCTATTATAATTCAGCTCAAGTAAAACAGGTAGGGGTAGCAATCATGATCTCAGACAAGGCAGAAACAAAAATCGTTTTAATTAAAAGAGATAAACAGAGAAACTACATTTTATTGAATTTTAAATCCTGAATAAGACACTGAATTAATATAAATACTAAATATATATACCAAATGGCATAGCATTTACACAATTAAAAGGAAAAGTCAAATGGTCCATAGGGAGTCATCCTGGACTCCCCCTACCCCACCAACAACTGCCCCCACACACTCCACTCTCTCTCTCTCTCTCTCTCTCTCACACACACACACACACACACACACACACACACACACACACACACACACACACACACACTTACTCACTCTGAATCTGTTGCCAATGTTTTTTGACTTCACCTTTGATTTCATCTCTTGAATATGCCTCCTTCTGTCCTCTGACACTGCCACCACTCCATTGTAGGCCCTTATTATCTCTTTGCATTGCAAAAGCTTTCTGGTGGGTCTGCCTATTTCAAGTCGTTCCCCAATCCAGTCTAGTGATTTTGCTAAAATATAGGTCTGATCATTTCACACACACACACACACACACACACACACACACACACACAAATAAACTCTAGTGGTTTCCTATTGCCTCCAGAGTAAATACAAAATGCCCTATTTGGAACTGAAGGCTCTTCATAAGCCATTCCTCTCCTAGCTTTCCAATCTTCTTATACCTTACTTCTCAATATGTACTCCTCAATCCATTCACCAGCCTCCTGGCTGTTCCACGAACAAGACATTCCATTTCTTAGCTCTGGACATTTTCTCTGTCTGTCCTCTATGCCTGGAACATTCTACCTCTTCTGCTCTTACTAACTTCCCTGGCTTCCTTTAATTCCCAATTAAAATCCTGCTTTCTGCAGGAAGCCTTCCCATTTCCTATTTATCCTGCAAATGGGATATATTTGTTTGCGTGTTGTCTCCCCCATTTGAATGAGGGCAGGATCATATTTTGCCCCTTTCTCTATCCCCAGCACTTAGTACAGTACCTGGTATATGGTAGATGCTTAATAAATGTTTATTGATTGATTGACTGTTTCCATAATTAAGTGAGGGAGGGCTGTGCAGTCATCCACCTCACTTTCTCCTCCAGATCTATCTGGTTCCAGTGGCAAGATATATATATATCAGAAAGACTGGAGATGGCCCTAGATGTTTAAGGCAATTTGGGACTAACTGAATCACACAGCTAGTAACTGTCTTGAGGTGAGATTTGAACTCAGGTCCTTCCAACTTCAGTCCCAGTGCTCTATCCACTGTGCCACCTAGCTGCCCTTTTTCCGAGTTCTACAATTCCAAGAAATATACCTTTTAAGTATCTTGGTGTTACTGACTTCCCTATAGAATTTAGACAGATTGGACCTGGAAGAGGGGGGGCGGAGCCAAGATGACGGAGGAGAGACTGTGACTCCCACAAGCTCCAGATAAACCCGTCCATTCACGCCCAAATAATGCGGTAAAAATCAAAACCCAGAACAGCCTAATGCACATAAGAACAGAGTGAGACTGTTTCTCCGCAAAAGAGGGCGATTCTGATCACCTACTGATCAGGCTGAACAGCTCAGCGCGCGGTCAGGACCCAGCCAGGGACACTGCTTCCAGCGCATGTCAGAGTCTTCAGCACCAGCAGCTTCTGAGGCTCCGATCACGGACTGGTGAGGGGGTTCGGAGGTAGGCCGGGGTGAAGTGGAGGCAGTATCTGCTGGAGTTGGGGCAAAGTGCCCTGGTTCTGAACCAGTGGGCTGAATCGAGTGGTGGTGGCCCAGTGGGGGAGGGGTAAAAGCACGCCAAGCTTCCAACCATAGAGAATCAGAGCTCAATCAGACTTCTGTTTCCGGGTCAAAGAGAAAGCGGCTGTGATTACTCACAAGCCAGGCAGGCTGAGAAGAAGCCCAATCACCCCCTGGGCCACGCTGTAGCACCAACGGTGTGTCCGGGAAGCAGTGCTACACTTTAAGGAGTAAAAAGCCAAGAAACAGTAAGCCAGGATGAGTAGGCAGAGAAAGCAGAAGACCATCGAAAACTTCTTTGGGGGAAAGGTAGACCACAATACATCCTCAGAAGAAGAAGATAATAATAGGGTCAAAGCTCCAACATCCAAAGCTTCCAAGAAAAATATGAACTGGTCTCAGGCCATGGAAGCTCTCAAAAGGGACTTTGAAGAGAAAGTAGGAGAGATAGAACGAAGATGTAGAGAAAGAGAGGAAGGAATGGAAAGAGAAATGAGAGCAATGCAGGAGAGTCATGAGAAAAAAGTCAACAGTTTGAAAAGCCAAATGGAAAAGGAGATTAAAAAACTGTCTGCTGAAAATAATTGCCTAAGAATTAGGATTGAACAAATGGAAGCTAGTGAGCTTATGAGAAACCAAGACACAGTAAAGCAAATCCAATTGAATGAAAAAATAGAAGGCAATGTGAAATATCTCCTTGGAAAAACAGCTGACCTAGAAAATAAATCTAGGAGAGATAATTTGAAAATCATTGGACTACCTGAAAACCATGACCAAAACAAGAGTTTAGACACCATCCTCCAAGAGATTGTGAGGGAAAATTGCCCTGATATTCTTGAAGCAGAAGCTAAAATAGAAATTGAAAAAATCCACCGATCACCTCCTGAAAGAGATCCCAAAAGGAAAACCTCCAGGAATATTATAGCCAAATTCCAAAACTCCCAGGTCAAGGAGAAAATATTGCTAGCAGCTAGAAAAAAGGAATTTAAATACTGTGGAGCTCCAATAAGGATAAAGCAAGATCTAGCAGCTTCTACATTAAAGGACCGGAGGGCATGGAATATGATATTCCAGAGGGCAAAGGAACTGGGACTACAGCCAAAAATCACATACCCAGCAAAACTAAGCATCCTCTTTCAGAGGCAAACATGGAACTTCAAGGAGAAAGAAGACTTTCAGGCATTTGTTATGAAAAGACCTGAACTGAATAGAAAATTTGACTTTCAAATACAACACCCCGGAGAAGCATAAAAAGATAAACAGGAAAAAGACTTCATGAGGGATATTAAAAGATCAAACTGTTAACATTCCTATATGGGAAGATAATACAGAGGACACAGGTCTGAACTGAATACGAAGGGATGTTATGTTTTGTTCTTTGTGGGGTGTCTTATGTATGGGGCCGGATTTGGGCTTGGGGCCTCCTGGGTCCAGGGCTGGTGCATTGTCCACTGTGCCACCTAACTAACCCATAATGACATCCTTAAAATAGGGTTGAGGTGTAGGAGAAATAGACTGGGGGAGGGGGAAGGGGAGAGATGGTCTGGGGAGAGGTTATTCATATGAAGGAAACAAGAAAAAAGCTTATGGAGGGGAGGGGAAGAGGGGGAAGGAATTGGGGAGTGATTGAACCTTAATATCATCAGAATTGACTCAAAGAAGGACTAACATACATACTCAAGTGGGTATAGTAATATATTTTGCCCTGAAGGAGGGGAGGGAGATAAGGGGGGGGGAGGGGAAGGAGGGAAGGGCAGATTCTGGGAGAGAGTAGTAAAAAGCAAAATACTTTCAAGGAAGGTGAAGACGTTCTGCATAACAGCACAAGTATGAAATATTGAATTGCTTGATTTCATAGGGAGGGTTGAGGAGAGAGGGAGGAAGAAAATTTGGAACATAGAATTAGCTCAAAGACCTTAAACTCATCAGAATTGGCTCATGGAGGGAATAACATTCACACCCAGTTGGGAGGAGTAATCTATCTAACCTTACAGGAAAGTATGAGGGGAAGAGGATAAGGAAGGAAGGGTGGAAAAAAAGGGAGTGTAGAGTAGGGGAGGGGACAGTCAGAAGTAAAATACTTTTGAGGAGGAATAGTTTAAAAGAAGATGGAAAATAGAGTAAATATCATGGGAAGGGAATAGGATGGAGGGAAATAGTTATGATGACTTTGCTGGGTTAATACGAAGAAAATTCTTTGTCAAGTTTAAGGTACATTATTTAGGGTATGATGAACAGGATACTATTAGAAAAACCTGGAAAGACCTACATGAACTGAAGCAGAGTGAAATGCACTGTATACAAAATAACAGCAATAGTGTAAAATGACCTGCTGGGAAGCATGTGGTTATTTTCAGCAAGGCAATGGTCCAATATAACCCTGAAGGACTATGAAAATGGCAACCCATCTACAGAGAAAGAAGTGATAGTATCTGAAATAGTTGGAAACACAATTTTTTTCTTTTCTCTCTTTTTTTTCTTTTTTGGTGAGGCAATTGGGGTTGGGTGGCTTGCCTGGGGTCATGTGGCTGGTGGGTGTTGGGGGTGTGGGGCTGAATTTGGGCTCGGGTGCTCCTGGTTCCAGGGCCAGTGCTCTGTCCGCTGCACCACCTAGCTGCCCCTGGAAGCACATTTTTTAAAAAAATGTTTTTTCTCTTTGACAATTCCTCAGTCTGAAGTTTTGGGAGTTTTTTGACTGTTTTTTCCTCACAACCTAGCTAATGTGGGAATGTTTTCCATGACTACTCATGTATAATTTATTTTGAAATGCTTGAGTTCTAGTGGGTGGGGGTGGGAATAGAGGAGGAAGAGAAGTTGGAACAATTTTTTTTTAATTGATGTTAAAATTTGTTTTTACATATATTTTGGAAAATAAAATTCTATTCTAAAAAAAAAAAAAAAAAAAGACCTGGAAGAGGGTGGAGACTTCAAGCTAGAGATTGATGAACTTGGCTTCAATTCTTGAAAATATTCAAGGAGTCATTTTTTAAAAATTTACATTGATATCAATTTGTTTTTATATCACCTATGTTTCCTACTCTATCCTTCACTCCTCCCAGAGAGCCATCCCTTATAATAAAGAATTTTCTTTTTAAAAAAAAAAAAAAAAAAAAAAGAATTTAGACAGATTGCCAGGGGGAAGGTCAATAAGAGAGTCCAATTCCACAAAATTTAAGTCAAGAGGAAAACACAGCAAAAATAAGGAATCTTGAAGTTCTTTAAAGAGTTACGTATGGTAATCCTAATTCAGGGAAATTTGGCAGCTGTGGGATAGAAATAAGTTTCAATATAAAGTTTTAAACTAAATTCAAATTTTATTTTTTATATACTTCCATCTGTATTCAGATACTGTCAGTTCTTTCTCTGTAGATGGATTGCATTTTTAATAAGTTCTTCAGAGTTGTCTTGGATCATTGCATTGCTGAAAATAACTAAGTCATTCACAGCAGATCATCTTACAATATTGTTGTTATTTTCTATACAGTCTATTTCACTTTGCATCGGGTCATGTAAGTCTTTTGAGGTTTTTCTGACAGCATCCTGCTCATCTTTTTTCTAATAGTAAACTACATTTATATAATACTTTAAAAGATTTCCTGGGGGCGGCTAGGTGGCACAGTGGATAAAGCACCGGCCCTGGATTCAGGAGTACCTGAGTTCAAAATCCAGCCTCAGACACTTGATACTTACTAGCTGTGTTACCCTGGGCAAGTCACTTAACCCCCATTGCCCCGCAAAAAAACAAAACAAAAAAACAAAAACAAACAAAAAAAAAGATTTCCTTACAGAACACCCATGAGGTTGATTATTGCAGCAACAATAATAGCTAACATTTACATAGTACCTTATACCTGACAAAGAATTTTCTTCACAATAATCCAGCAAAGTAAGTACCATCCTCCTCCTCCTCCTCCTCCTCCTCTTCCTCATCTTACATTGTTGCCCTTGCCTCTATTTCAATTTTCCCCCAGTTACTATTGCTAACTATGTTTCCCTCCATCCTATTTGCTCCCCATGATATTTACTCTATTTTCTATCTTCTTTTACCCCCCTTCCCTCCTTAAAAGTGTTTTGCTTCTGACAGCCCCTCCCCCAATCTGCTCTCCCTTCCTTCACCCCTCCCCCCTTATCTCCTTCCCTTCCCACTTCCCCACAGGGCAAGATATATAACTATACCCACTTGAATGGGTATGTTATTCCCTCTTTGAGCCAATTCTGATGAGAATAAGGATCATTCACTCCCCCACTCACCCCGCCATCTTCCCCTCTACTCCATAAGCTTTTTCTTCTTTTATGTGAGATACTTTACTCCATTCCACCTCTCCCTTTCCCTTTCTCCCAGTACAATCCTCTCACCCCTTAATTTTATTTGAAAAATGTCATCATGGGGAAGCTAGGTGACATGGTAGACAAAGCACTGGCCCCAGGAGGGCCTGAGCCTAAATCTGGCCTCAGACACAAGACACTCACCAGCTGCTTGACCCTGGGCATGCCACCCCACCCCAACTATCCCACACACAAAAAAAAAGATAAACAAAAAATAAATGATTTACAGATATTATCCCTTTGTAATCAATTCCCACCTGTGCCATCTGTCTAAATTTATTCCTTTCAGTTGCCCTAATAGTAAGAAATTCTTATGAGTTAGAAGTATTATCTTCCCATGTAGGAATGTAAATAGTTTTAACCTTTTAACATCCCTCATGATTTCTTTTTCCTATTTACTTTTTTATGCTTCTCTAGGGTCTTGTAGAAAGTTGAATTTTCTATTAAATTCAGGTCTTTTCATCAAGAATGCTTGAAAGTCTTCTTTTTCATTGAAGTCCCATTTTTCCCCTGAAAGATTATACTCAGTTTTTCTGGGAAGGTGATTTGGGGTTGTAATCCCAGTTCCTTTGCCCTCTAGAATATCATATTCCACACCCTCCAATCCTTTATTACAGAAGCTGCTAAATCTTGTGTTATCCTGATTGTGACTCCACAATATTTGAATTGTTTCTTTCTGGCTGCTTGCAATATTTTCTCCTTGACCTGGGAGCTCTGGAATTTGGCTATAATATTCCCGGCAGTTTTCATTTTGGGATCTCTTTCAGGAGTTGATCGGTGGATTCTTTCAATTTCTATTTTACCTTCTGCTTCTAGGATATCAGGGCAATTTTCCCTGAGAATATCTTGGAAGATGATATCTAAGCTTTTTTTATCATGGTTTTCAGGTAGTCCAATAATTTTCAAATTATCTCTCCTGAATCTATTTTCCATATCAGCTGTTTTTCCAAGGATACATTTCACGTTGCCCTCTATTTTTTTCTAAATTCAAATTTTAATAAAAATCTGAGCCTTTAACAACTAGAGTATTTTCTGCCTCTACCTAAAAATAAGCTTTCCATGTTACTAAATATATACATATACACTTACATAAATAGGCCTATACACACATGTACATACATGCATTCATACATGAACATGTGTATGTGTGTGCACATGTACATATGTATGTACATGCACTGACATTTCCTCTCTGGGAGATTGGAGAGGGAACAGGAAAAAATGTTAGGAAAAAGAAGGGAACAAAGCATTAACTGGAAGTACTCTTTTTGTACTTTGTATTTTTTTCTGTTTAATTAGATTGCATTACTTTTTGGAAGGCCCTAAAGGTGTTTTGGGATCTGTGAAATTTAGACAAAGCTCCTCAAAGATTACATCTGAAGATAAGTATATTTAATAAAGGTAAAGTTCTTTGAACTCCTTAGAAGAAAGACATGGTATAAATTCAAGATATGCCTCATTCTGGACTAAAGATTATCTACATAGAAAAGTCACAATCTTGTTTTTTCCTCATCCAATTATTTTTTTATTTGGATTACTGGTGGTGGAAGATTCTAAAACATTCAATTTCACTGAGTTTGCTGCAGAACAGAAAATAAAACACCAAGCAATTTAACTAGAAGAAAGTATCAAAGGAAATGAAAGCAGATTTGCAATTACCTAAAAAGGAATCTGTTCAACAATTTGCTTCTTTCATACAAGTTTTATTTTACATTCTCCAATTAACAGTGTACCACTTTCAGTCTAGAAATTAAAAATTGTAAATCTCTGATTATACTCATCTTGTTCAATTGTATTTCAGTTAAAAATAAAATCACCAAGTTTTCCGTATAAAGTAAAAATGCCATGCCCTTGGTTCTTCTCTATATATCGATTATATTTCAGCAGTATTATCACTAATTAATATTGTCCAAATGCCCAAAATATCCTGGTTATTATCTAAAATATATAAAAATCAGGATCCTTGATTTCTAGTCACCCATTTACCAGGGTTGCATGTCTTAAGCATAAAACCGTATATTCTTATTATTTAAGAAAGTACTGGGGGCAGCTAGGTGGCGCAGTGGATAAAACACTGGTCCTGGATTCAGGAGAACCTGAGTTAAAATCTAGCCTCAGACACTTGACACTTACTAGCTGTGTGACCCTGGGCAAGTCACTTAACCCTCATTGTCCTGCAAAAGAAAAAAAAAAGTATTGATACAATTCATAGTATGAAGACAACCCTTTAGCCCCCCCACCATTGTTCAAAGGTCCCTTATTGACTCAACCTTAACCATCTACTTTCATACTTTGGTTGCTTTTATAATGTAAGCCCAAAGTCATATGCTGCTTGGGGGCAAGAGTCATTTTGCTTTTTCTTTGTATGCTTTGGACATAGTGATGGGATCATGGCCTCATTAACATGTTTGTTGAACTGAATTATTCTCCTATAGCAGTGTTGTGGAATTGATGGCACAGTGGATAGAGTGCCAGGCATGGAGTCAGGAAGACTCATCCTTCTGTGTTCAAATCTGACCTTAGCCACTTACTAGCTATGTTACCATAGGCAAGTCGTTTAACCCTGTTTGCCTTAGATTCCTCATCTCTAAAATGAGCTAGAGAAGGAAATAGCCAATCACTGCATTATCTTTGCCAAGAAACTCTAAATGGGGTTACAAAGAGTTGAATATGACTGAACAACAACAGCAACAACCTATAGCAGTGAGGGATTTAAATAAGGCATACCAGAGAGGGGGACTATGGCTCTAGTTATCTTTTCTTATATTTTTATAAATACTTCCTTTTAAACCTTAGTTACCATCTCTCAGTTCATTGACTATAGTGCTCAAGACACCAGCTAGGCAGAAGAGTTTAGGAGTAAAGGACAGGCATAAATATGAGTCTGATTAATCTGATTCTCCCTTTTACAGATAGAGTGAATGAGCTTCTATTGAATACAAATTTAGGCACAGAGGACAGAGGACTGGAAATACTATATATTATGGAGGCAGATAGGTGATATAGTAGATAGAGTGCTATACTTCAGTCAGGAAGACCTAAGTTTAAATCCTGCTTCAGAAATTTACTAGTTTTGTAACTGTGGGCAAATAATTTAACTTTTCTCATCCTATTTTTGCATCTGTAAAGTGGATTTAACAATAGCACTTAGATTGAAGAAGAAAGAACAATAAAAATAAAAACTATCAAATTTAGCATGCTTTAAGGCTTGTGAAGTTATACATACAGATATGTACATGTATATATACACACTCACACATATGCATAAGTATACATACATACATGCCCATATGTGAATTTATCTATGTATGAATCTATGTATGTGTGCATATATGTACTTGTGTATGTATGTATACATATCTGTATCTGTGTATATCTGTATATATATATCTGTATCTGTGTGTGTGTATATATACATACACACAGATAGATAGATATAGATATAGATATACACATATATATATACATATACATATATATATATATATATATATACATACACACACACACCTTACATTAAATTCAGGAACTATCTCAGAGCTTGTTAATAGGCAAAAATAAAAAAGATATGTTAGTTCTTAGGTCAAAATTAAGCAAACTATTATGGCTTCAGACTGAGGATAATCTGATGTGGTATTGTTATTTTAAAGAGTTGCTAGAGAGGGGTGGACCCAAGATGGCAGAGGAAAGGCAGTGATTCCCCTGAGCTCTTCCCAAGACTCCTGCAACTACCTTCAAATAATGCCATGACAATTCCTGGAGCAGCAGAACCCACAAAAAGACAGGGTGAAGTAATTTTACAGCCAAAGACAGATTAGAAGGTTGACAAGAAAGGTCTGTTGAAGTGAGAATGGAGTTCAGTCCAGTGCAAGCCATGCCAGGGCAGAGACCCAGCCCCAGCAAACCAGGAACAGGCCATGGGAGCCACTGAATCATCAGTAGCAGTGACTGCTTCTGGAATTCTTAGCCCACAGACAGTAAGGAAGTCAAACCATTGACCAGAAGGAGATTAGAGGGATTTCTTTGCTAGCACTGAGGCAGGACTCTGTTGTTTTGCCCATACTTGAATCCAGGCCCCAGTGCTGGGTGGTAGTCCCAGGGCAGGGAGGAACACCAGCACACCAGAGCTTGTGGCTACAGTGGAGCAGAGACTCTCCTCACAGTTCCAGGGCAGAAAAGCAGGCTTGTGGTCACACAAAGACCAGAGCATAGTCCAGAAGAGTAGTAAACTCACCTTTCCTTAGATCAAAGCACCTTGGAAGAACTGAGAACTTATAGATCCCTAGATGTATCTCTAAAAACAGCTGCACAAAACCTCTAAAGCTTGGGACACTGTGTCCTCCACTCCAGAAGCAGAGCCCTACTTTAACAAAGAGTTAAAAGTCAAGAAATAGGCTTGGGAAATGAGCAAACAGAAAAAAATCTGACCATAGAAAAAGTCAAAGTTCCTACATCCAAAGAAAAATATAAGTTGCTCTCAAGCCATGGAATGGCCCAAAAAGGACTTTTAAAATAAATTGAGAGTGGTAGAAGAAAAATGGGAAGAGAAATGAGAGTAATGCAAAAAAATCATGGAAAAAGTCAACAGCTTGGTAAAGGAGACACAAAAAAATACTGAAGAAAACATTATACCCTAAAAAAATTAGACTATGCCAAATGGTAAAAGAGGTATAAAAAAACAATGAGGAAAAGAATGCCTTGAAAAGCCAAATTGGCCAAAGAAAAGGAGGTACAAAAACTCATTAATGAAAATTACTACTTAAAATTAGAATTGAGCAAATGGAAGCTAATGACTTTATCAGAAATCAAGAAAACAAAAAAAAAAACCCAAAAGAATGAAAAAATAGATGGCAATGTGAAATATCTCATTGGAAAAACAACTGACCTGAAAAATAGATCTGGGAGAGATAATTTGAAAACTATTGGACAACTTGAAAGCCATGATCAAACAAGAAAAAGAAAAAAGAAAAAAGAGCCTAGACAGCTTCCCAGAAATTGTCAGGGAAAACTGCCCTGATACTCTAGAACCCGAGGGTAAAATAGAAATTGAAAGAATCCACTAATCACCTCCTGAAAGAGATCCCGAAATGAAAACTTCCAGGTACATTATAGCCAAATTTCAGAACTCCCAGGTTAAGGAGAAAATATTGCAAGCAGTCACAAAGAAACAATTCACATATTGTGGAGTCAATCAGGATAACACAAGATTTAGCAGCTTCTATATTAAAGGATTGGAGGACTTGGAATATGATGTTCCAGAGGGTAAAGGAACTGGTATTGCAACCAAGAATCACCTGCCCAGCAAAATGGAATATAATTGCAGGGTGGGGAATTGGTGGGGAAAGGACAGTCAATGAAAGAGAGGACTTTCAGGCATTCTTGATGAAAACATTTGAATAGAAAATTTGACTTTGAGAAACATTAAAAGGTAAACAGGAAAAAAGGAATCATAAGGGATTTTTAAAAGGTTAAACTGTTTACATTCTTACATGGGAAGATGGTCCTTCTAACTCTCATTATTAGGTCTGTTGGATGGAACATATATAGACAGAAGGCACAGGTGTGGGTTGAATATGAAGCGATGATAACTAAAAATAACAAAATTAAAGGGTGAGAGAAGAATGCACTGGGGGCAAGGGAAACGTGGAATGGGGTAAATTATCTCACAAAAAAGAAGAAATAAAAAGCTTATATAGTGGAGGGGAAGATGGGGGAGTAAGGGAGAGTGAATAAACCTTACTCATCAGAATTGGCTCAAAGAGGAAATAACATACACACTCAATTGGATATAGAAATCTATTTTACCATGCAGGAAAGTAGGAGGGGAAAAAGATAAGGGGGAAGGGGAAATGATAGAAGGGAGGGCAGATTGGGGGAGGGAGTAGTCAGAAGCAAAACACTTTTGAGGAGGGACAGGGTGAAAGGAGATAGAGAATAGAATAAATGGTGTGGGAAGAGAATAGGATGGAGAGAAATATAGCAATAGTAACTGTGAAAAGAAATGATGAGCAGGATGCTCTCAGAAAAACCTGGAAAGACTTATATGAACTTATACAAAATGAAATGTACTGTTACAAAGTAACATCAAGGTTATAAGATGATCAGCTGTGAACGACTTGGCTATTTTCAGCAATGTGATGATACAGGACAACTTGGAAAGGTTTATGATAAAAAATTCTATCCATCCCCAGAGAAAAAGCTAGTGATGTCTGAATGCAGATTGAAACATACTTTTCTTTTACTTAGTTTTTCTGCTTTCTTTCACAACATGACTAATATGAAAATGTTTTGGATGAATACACATGTATAACATGTTGAATTGCTTGCCTTCTCAAAGTGGGGGTGGAATGGAGGAAGGGAAATAATTTAGAACATAAAGTTTGAAAAATTGATGTTAAAATCATTTTACATGCTAGTGGGGGAAATAAAATGCTAAATAAATAAAAACATTTTAAAAAGAGTTTTTAGAGTTATAATTACACTCAAAAGGTTAAAAAAACTTACAAGTCACTTCCCAGTTAAATTTTGATAGTTCACAAGGGTTTGAACATGTAAAATATATGTATAGGACCATATCATGTCAACTTCTTATTTGTTAATGGTTTTTCTCCAACAGGAATCATTTAATTTTAAAATCTTGTTGAGCATTTGCAGAAAACATCACAAAAGAATGAAGTGATTAACTTAAATATCCATTGTCATTTTTCTCACTTTTTTCTCAATTATATGTAAAAAATGTAATATTCACTTTTTTAAAATTTTGAGTTCCAAATTCTCTTTCTTCATCTGTTCCCTGTCCCCTTCTTGAGAAGACAAGAAGTTTGATACAAATCATGCATGTGAAGTCATGCAAAACATGTTTCCATATATGCCAATGTTACAAAAGAAAACAGTAAAAACACAAGCAGAAATGAAAAATGGGGTTTAAAAATATGCTTCAATCCGCATAAAATACATAGACTTGATCAGTTCTTTCTCTGGAGGTGGATAGCATTTTTCATCATAAATCCTTTAAAATTGTCTTGGATTACTGCAGAACTGAAAATAGCTAAGTCATTCACAGTTCTTCTTCATACAGAATTTCTATTACTATGTACAAGGTTCTCCTGGTTTTGATCACATCATTTTGCATCAGTTCATATAAGTCTTCCCAGGTTTTCCTGAAAGTATCCTGCTTGTCATTTCTTCTACCACAATGGTATTCCATCACAATAATATACTACTACAATTTATATAGTTATTCCTGAATTTATAAGTATCCCCTCAATTTCCAATTCTTTGCTACCACAAAAAGAGCTGTTATAAGGTGTTTTTTGGTACACATAAGTCATTTGCTTTTTTTCTTTGATCTCTTTGGGATACAGTGGTATTGCTGGGTCAAAGGGTATCCACAGCTTTATAGCCCTTTGGGCATAGTTTCAATTTCTCTCCAGAATGGTTGGATCAATTCACAACTCCACCAAGGGTACATTAATGTCCCCATTTTTTCATATCCCCTCCAACATTTATCATTTTCCTTTTCTGTCATATTAGTCAATCTGATGGGTGTGAGGTGGTACCTCAGAGTTATTTTAATCTGCATTTCTCTAATCATAGTGATTTAGAGCATTTTCATATGACCATAAATAGCTTTGATTCCTTTTTTTTCTGAAAACTACTTGTTTTCATATCTGATGGCCATTTAACTATTGGGGAATTATTCATATTCTTCTAAATTTGACTCTGTTCTCCATATATTTGAGAAATGGGGCCTTTATCAGAGAAACTTGCTATAAAACTTTCCCCATTTTCCTGCTTTCCTTCTAATATTGGCATCATTGGTTTTCTTTGTGCAAAACCTTTTTAATTTAATACAGTGAAAATTATCCATTTTATATCTCCTAATACTTTCTGTCTTTTGGTTGGCCATAAATTCTTCCCTTATTCCTATATTTGACGAGTAAAATTTTTCATGCTTCCTGAATTTGCTTATGATATCACTCATTATGTCTAATCATGTACCCATTTTGACTATATTTTACTATATGGTGTAAGATGCTGGTCTATACCTAATTTTTGCTTTCCAGATTTCTTGGAAAGTGTTGTCAAATAGTGAGTTCTTGTACCAAAAGCTTGGATCTTTAAGTTTATTAAACAAGAGATTACTATGGTCATTTATTACTGTGTATTGTGTATCTAATCTATTCCACTGATTCACCACTCTATTTGTTAGCTAGTACCAGATTGTTTTTATGATTACCACTTTGCAATACAATTTGAGGTTTGCTACTATGAGGCCACTTTCCTTCACATGTTTTTCTTATTGATTTCATTGATATTCTTGACTTTCTGTCCTTTCAGATAAATCTTATTATTTTCCCTAGCTCTATAAAACAATTTTAGTAGTCTAATTGGTATAGCACTGAATAAGTAAGTTAATTTAGGCAGAATTGTCATGTTTACCATACTAGCTCGGCCTACCCATGAGCAACTAATATTTCTTCAGTTCATATCTGACTTTATTTGTTTGAAGTGTTTTATAATTGTTTCATGTAGTTTCTGGGACTCCCAAGTATTTTATATTGTCCACAGTTATTTTAGATAGAATTTTTCTTCTTGATGGACTTTGTTGGTAACAAATAGAAATGCTGATGATTTATGTGGGTTTATTTTATATCCTGAAACTTTGCTGAAGTTGTTGTGTCAAATAGCTTTTTAGTTGATTTCTAGGATTCTCTAAGTATACTATCATATTATCTGCAAAGAATGATAGTTTTGTTTCATCATTGTCTATTCTAATTCCTTCATTTCTTTTTAGTTAGCATTTCTAGTACAATATTGAATTAAAGTGGTGATAATAGGCATCCTTGCTTCACCCCTGATCTCACTGGGAAGGTTTCTAGCTTATTCCCATTACAGATAATTATTTCTGGTGGTTTTAGATAAAAACTACTTATCATTTTAAGGAAATTACCATTTATTCCTTTGCTCCCTATTGTTTGTAAAAGGAATAAATATTCTATTTTGTCAAAAGCTTTTTTTGCATCTATTGAGACAATCATATGATTTTTGTTGTTTTTGTTATTGATATGGTCAATTATGCTGATAGTTTTTCTTTTTTCTTTTTTTTTTTTTTAGTGAGGCAATTTGGGTTAAGTGACTTGCCCAGGGTCACACAGCTAGTAAGTGTTATGTGTCTGAGGCCGGATTTGAACTCAGGTACTCCTGACTCCAGGGCTGGTGCTGTATCCACTGTACCACCTAGCTGCCCCCTAGTTTTTCTAATATTAAACTGCATTCCAGGCATAAATCCCACCTGGTAATAGCGTATGATCTTTCTGATATATTGCTATAATTTCCTTGCTAGTATTTCATTTAAAGTTTTTACATAAATATTAATTAGGGAAATTGGTATATAGTTTTCTTTTTCTGTTTTTGCTCTTCCCGGTTTAGCTATCCATACAATATTTATATCATAAAAGGAATTTGGTAGTACTTCTTTTGCCTATTTTTCCAAATAGTTTATATAGTATTGGAATTAATTATTCTTTAAATGTTTGGTGTAGGAATATTTTAACTGACTGGGGATAATTTGGGGGGACGAATCTGACTGGAAGACTAATCTGCAGCCTCTTGACTCACTGGCTAGCTGATTGCTATTAATTTAATACGAGCTGTTTATAAAGTTCCATCACACCGCTCCACAACCAAAAATGATAAGCAAAAGATTAAGAAACCTCTTCCATTTTAACAGCAGAGGGTTTATTTATGAGATACAATTTAAAATTAAGAATACAGGGAAATAAAATGTACAACCTGACTGTGTTCTGGAGCTTCTCTTTCCACCTGCTGTGCCTGGAAATTTTTTAGCCTCCTCCTGTGTACCAATGGACCTTCTTCTAGCATTCTCCTAGTGCTCCAGTGATCCCCAGTCTCCTTGCTTTCTCCAACCTGTACCCTGTGCTGACCCCTTCTGTGCTCTCCGCTGCCTCCTCTTCCTCTGGCGCCCCCATGTTCTGTCTCTCTGCTCTGTCAGTCCATCCCCCACCCAGTCCTCTGGTGTCCCCCTTTCTGTCTAACTCCCCTGTATATATATCTTCCTTCTAACCCCTCAAATCTCAGGCTCCCTGTGCCCCCACATACACCAAGCTAATCAGCCAGCCACACTAGGGCTGCGGCTGGGGGGGCTGCTCGAGCATCCCGTGAGTACCACACCCAGGCTCCAGGGGCCCGTGCCCTGTGCTGTGTGCCCAGGGACCTCTGCACAGGCTATGCCAGAGGCCGGCCTGGGAGCCCAGGATCTCTCAGATAGATCCACTCAGGGTGGAGGGAGCTGGGGCTTTTTCCCCCAGCTGTCTGACCTGGTGTCTTGTACAGCCCATGGGGCTTTTTTGGCTCAGCTGAAGCAGAGGGGGAGGGGCACGAGACCCTTCCACAGAGAGAAGAAAAACTTGAGGGCCTAAGGCTTTCTAATCTCAGCCCAAAGGTAGGGACCCCAAATCAAAATAAATTTCCACATTGGTAAAGTTTACTTGTGAATCCATATGGTTTTGGGGATTTTTTCTTAATGGACTTCACTTATGACTCGTTTAATTTCTTTTTCTAAATGTGATTATTTAGGTATTCTATTTCCCCTTCTGTTAATCTAGGCAATTTGTATTTTTGTAGATATTCAGCCATTTCATTTAAATTGTCAGATTTATTGACATATAATTGGGCAAAATAGCTCCTCTTAATTACTTTAATTTTATCTTCATTGGTGATGAATTCACCCTTTTCATTTTTGATACTGATAATTTGGTTCTCTTCTTTTTTAAAACCAGATTAACTAATGCTCTTAATTTATTTATTAGTTAAATTATTTTCATACTTTCAATTTTATTAATCTCACCTTTGATTTTCAGAGTTTTTAATTTGGTGTTTAATTAGGATTTTAAAATTTGTTCTTTTTCTAGTTTTTTTAGTTACACACCCAATTCATTGATTTGTTCTTTCTCTATTTTATTGATGTACACATTTAGAGATAATAATTTTTCCCCTAAGCACTTCTTTGGCTACATCCCATAAATTTTGGTATGCTGTCTCATTGTTGTCTTTCTTTATTTATCATGTCTATGATTTGTTCTTTGTTTCTTGTAAACAACACATGGTTGGATTCTGGTTTTTAATCCATTCTGCTATCCACTTCTGTTTTATGGGTGAGTTCCCCTCATTCCCATTCCCAGTTATGATTACTATGTATTTTCCTCCATTCTATTTTTTGCCTGTTTCACCTTCTCTCTCTCTCTCTCTCTCTCTCTCTCTCTCTCTCTCTCTCTCTCTCTCTCCCTGTTCCTGCTCAAAAGTCTATTTTGCTTCTGACTGTTGTCTCCCTTAATTTGCCTTCTCTTCTATCACCTTCTCCACCTTCTCCTCCTCCCTTCCTACTTCCTTGTATAGTAGGATAAATTTCTATATCTGAGTGTGTATGTTATTCCTTCTCTGAGCCAATTCTGATAAAGAGTAAGGTTCAAACATTGCCTACCACCCTAACACCCGTCTTCCCCTCCATCATACAAGGTTTTACTTTTGTTCCTCTTTTATGTGAGATAATTTCCCTCATTCTATCTCTCCCTTACCCCTTCTTCCAGGGCATCCCTCTTTTTTTACCCCTTAATTTATTTTTTTTTAATCATCCCATCATAGTCAACTCATACTATGTGTAAGCATATTCCTTCCAACTGCCCTAATAACAATAAAGTTTTTGAGACTTACAAGTAACATATTTCCATGTAGGAAAGTAAACACTTTAATTTTATTGAATCCCTTATGATTTCTCTTCTCTGTTTACCTTTTTGTGCTTTTCACTTGTTGGCATTTTTTTTTAATTCATGTTGATTATACCACTAACTCACCTTGACTACAACATATTATCTTCTAAATTTGTCATAAAGTCTTAAAGGGATACATGAAAGGAAAAGGTCAAAGAATAACATAATATACGAATAGTGAAACTGAAGTTCAGGACATCTGTGGAAAAGAAACATAGTTGTAAATATAGGAGTTCTGTCATACCTCAGTAGAAGTTAATGTAATGAGGTTCAAAATCTAATCATATGCAAAAGTAATTCCTATATAAACAACCTTCTCATTACTATGCCCCTTTCAGCATGATTAGAGATTATACCTTGAATTACCTTCTAGTTAGAATTATTCATTTCAACAAATCATTATGTCCAAAGCTTTAGGGTCATTTATTTATTTGTTTGTTTGTTTATATATTTATTTCTTTATTTATTCATTCATTCATTCCTTTGTTTGTTTGTTTTCTTCACCACCTCTGATCCCTGCATGAAGTAGCTTAGGAATGTGTTCTAGTAGGAGAAATAAGGCATGTACACAAATAATTGTAGTACAAAATAGAACATGATTTGTGAGTAGAAGACACAAACCACTTGTGACAGGAAGGGAAGATAAGATCTACCTATGGGTAGAACTGGATGAGGCTTCTTTAGAGTTATATTGAAGAATGGTTAGAATCTTGAGAGTTAAAGGGAGAGAATTCTAGGCCTAATAGAATATAAGCTCCCTGAGGGTAGAAATAATCTCATTTTTGGTTTTGTGTCTTTAGTACCTACCACAAAGCCTAATGAGTAGTGAATGTTGAGCAGACGTTGCATTATCTTGGGAACTGAACTGGGAAATCATGTTATTCAAAGAGCAGTCCAATTTGGCTAAAGCATAAGGGTACATGAAGGTGACTTAGTGTGAGATAAATATTGAGGGACTTGAATCCTAGCCTAAAGCGATTATACTTTATTCATTAGAATGAAACCAATAGAACTTTGATCACAGATTAATAGAGTTAAAGCTAGAAAGAACATTAGAGTTAATCTAACTCAATTTCATAATTTTTCAGGTGAGGAAAAAGACCCAGAGATATTATTAAGGGCCTGGCCCAAGATAGAGACAGGATTTGAACCCAAGTTTTTTGATCTATGACTCTTTCCCCCAAATCCACACTGTCTCAGTGAAAAGTTTTGAACAGTAGAGCTACTATGAATAGCATTTGATTCTTTTGGTTAGGGCAAAAATATATGGAGTTAAAAAGTAAAATTCTTTTAAAAATATTTTAGAGGGTTTTAAAAAAAGCAGATGTTTTTCTTATCTATTTCTTACAGATTCCTATGGTCCCTCAATGTTCCTCATACTGTAACATCACTGAATCTATTGAAAGGATATTCACCCTCTTTCACAAATTTACCAAGTATGTATGCTTCTCACGACTGGAAATAGATACTTAAGTAGGGAAGAAACCTAGGTATGGAAAACTTTAAAAGAGGAAAATTATTAATTTAATTATGACTAATAATACCAAGAATAATTGGAAGAAATCTATAAAATCAAGTTTAGACTATGATTATGTGCCCTATTCAATCTCAATGGAAATCTCATTGGAAAATTCAAACAAGATAGTATATAAACAAAACAATCAGTTAATTAGTTAAATTTCTCACTTTTTCTAAACTGTTGTTTTGGTGTTACATAAACACAACCTGTGATGAAAACGGCGAAGTTATGAATTGTAATAATAAAGCAAACATTAGATGGGGAAAGGAGGAAGCTATTTCAAAACTTTTCCCTTGCAACTGGTTGAATAACCTTGTTTTTTTCATTCCTAGTTTCTATAATCACCATGACCATAAAATTCACTATGCTAGAGACTGAAAATCAATTTTCAATTTACAAGCTTACCAACTAGATTATTAAACTACACTGGCCTTAATCTATTTGATTGTTCATTTGTTCCTAAATTAAGATTCTTTGCAATTAATTCTATGCACAATTTATCCTTAATGGTACATAATTAGGTTGGAGAGATTTTAGATAACAGAACTATGAGAACTAAAATTTTTATTTAGCCTATTTGGTAAGGGGCAAAGGCATAATTCCTCTTTTCCCATTGCCCAAGGTACATGTAAACTTTATGTAGCTCCTTCATAGGTGAGGAAGAGTGGAGATCTGGACAGTTCACCATTAGCAAAAGGTAAAGATGTTTCTCAAATTTTTGAAAGCCCCATGTTTCTAGCTACAACATTGCTTAGTAAAAATAACAGCTAATGCAATTGACTATCAACAGCCTAAAAGAACACAATGGTAATCCTCTGGGTGTAATTCTTTTAAAGAAAGTTTTATTTGCCTACAGTCCAGATATGCATGGCTTTCAGATAATCTAATACAGTAGAGAGAATACTAGACACGGAGTCAGGAGAGACCTAGGTTCAAATTCTAACACTTATTAGGTATGATCATTGGCCAGTCATTTAAAGTCTCTGAACTTTGGTTTATTCATCTGCAAAAAGAGAATAATAGTATCTGTAGTATTTACCTAACAGAGTTGAGAATCAAATAAGATGTGTAATAAATATTAAAGAGCTTTATAAGTGCTAGCTATTATTATTGTATAGTGAGAAAACAGATGTAATGTACATCTTTCTTCTACTCTTCTACTTTAGCTAGTTAAGTTTGAGGAGTCTATAGCCATAGATTCAAGTGTCATAAAAGCCATGTAGTTTTTCTAAGGTCTACAACCTCAAACTTAACTTAGTTATCACCCTATGAGTACACACAGCAGTAACTAGGAGAAAAGCTGTGGATAAATCAATGCAAACCCATCACTTCTTAGAAAACAACTCAAAGTAAATATCTGGCTGATGAAAGAAGTTGGTCAATAATACAGTTTTCTTATATGATGAACGTGTTTTAGTATCACTATTCTACCAGCATCCAGTCCCACAAATTGTGGAAAATAACTTTGAAATCAAGCTAAACTGATTTCTTAATGTAATCAAGATAGAATGAAATACAGTAAGAGTTTTTGAATGTCATAAAAATACATTGTAAGATTCTATGTCTGAATATATAACATTTTAAAAACTAGGTTGTCTACTATCTGCGACATATTTTTGAATACATTAGTTATTATAACTTTAACTAGGAAATAGTTACATTGAATCTCAAAGCTGGAGAAAGAAGAGGCTGGCACATCAAAAGAGCTACAACATTGGTCTCTGTTGCTATTAAGTTAGAAGTCAAATTTGGATGTCCCATTAAAAGAAAGGATCAGGGAGGCAGCTAGGTGGCGCAGTGGATAGAGCAGCGGCCCTGGAGTCAGGAGTACCTGAGTTCAAATCCGGCCTCAGACACTTAACACTTACTAGTTGTGTGACCCTGGGCAAGTCACTTAACCCCAATTGCCTCACTTAAAAAAAAAAAAGAAAGAAAGGATCAGGGAAAGATGTTTACCTCAGTTATTTAAGCAATTCCATGAATAATAAATTCAAATCCCAACCAAACTGTTCACATAGATGAATGGTATAGTAGCTTTTCTTTTTTGGTACTGCATTGTCATCTTAGTATATGTGGCTAACATTTAACTAAAAAATCTAAAAGACTGGAGAAATCTGATAACATTCGACTTGAGCAAACTAGTTTTCAAAAAGTACAATTAAAAATGATCATTTTATAACTTTTGTAGTGCATATAAGAAAGTAAATAAGATCCAGCTAAGTATGTGGTACAATGGAAAGAACACTAGAGAGGACACAGGTTCAAATCTGGCCTCTTCCATTTACTGTTTATGTTGTCTTGGGCAAATTACTTAACCTCTTTAGACCTCTGTTCCCTCACATGTAAAATGAAGAAGTAGACCTTTGTCATTAAAGATATCTTCTAGTTCTAAATCTATGATTCTATGATCTCTGCCTCATTTGTAGATCTTGTTCAGCCTTTTACTTGGTCAACAGAAAATACCTTATCAAAAATTAGCTAATGCCAAGATTAATTTTCTTTTTGCATTTAATTTTAATGTTATCTTTTTTCTCAATTACATAGCAAGAAATTTTTTTAGCATTGACTTTTTAAAAATTTTGAGTTCTATATTTTTCCCTCCCTCCTTTTCCCATCTCCTCTTTGAAAATGCAAACAATTAAACATACAAAGTGTTGTAAAATATTTCCATATTACCCACATTGTAAAAGAAAAGAGACCAAAAAGGAAAAAAAATAATAAAGTGATGCTTTGATCTGCATTCATATTCCATCAATTCTTTACCTGGAGATAGCATTTTTCATCATAAATCCTTCAGAATTGTCTTGGATTGTTGTATTCCTGAAAATAGTTAAGTCATTCACAGTTCTTCATCATACAGAATTTCTATCACTATGTATGGTGTTCTCCTGGTTCTGCTCATTTTACTTTGAATCAGTTCAAGTGAGTCTTCCCAGGTTTCTCTAAAAGCATCCTGCTTGTTATTTCTTCTAGCACAATAGTATTCCATCACAATCATATACAACTACAACTTGTTCGGTTATTCTTCAATTGATGGGCATCCCCTCAATTTCCAATTCTTTGCAACCACAAAACATAAAAATATCTTCCCTTTTCCTTTGATCTCTTTGGGATACAGACCTAGTAATTATATTGCTGGGTCAAAGGGTATCCACAGTTTTATAGCCATTTGGACATAGTTCCAAATTTCTCTCCAGAATGGTTGGATCAGTTCACAACTCCACCAAGGGTGCATTAGTGTCACTGTCTGCTCCAACATTTATCATTTTCCTTTTCTATCATATTAGTTAATCTGATAAGTATGATGTGGTACCTCAGAGTTGTTTTAAAATGCATTTCTGTAATGATAGTGATTTAGAGCATTTTTATATGACCATAAATAGCCTTGATTTCTTCTGAAAACTGTCTGTTCATATCCTTTGACCATTTTTCATTTGGAGAATGACTCATATTCTTATAAATTTGACTCCATATCTATGTACTTGAGAAATGGGGCCTTTATCAGACAAAAGCTATAAAAATATTTTCCTAGTTTCCCACTTTTCTTCTAATCTTGGCTGTATTAGTTTTGTTTGTGCAAAATCTTTTTATTTTAATGTAATCAAAATTATCCATTTTATATCCACCAACAAAAATCTCCATTCTTGTGGTTTTATAGGTGGAAAGACATGGACCACTTGTAATTCTGTAACTTATAGTCTTAGAGAGTTAACTTGTAGCATTGAGAGTTTAAGTGATTTGCCTTTAGCCACATAGCTAGTGTGCATCGAAGGTAGCACTTGAACCCAGATAAATCTCTCTTACTCCAAGACCCACTCTTTTGCCATATTTATATGCCTAATCAGGAACACTGAATAGCTACTCTACAATTATTTAGGTCATCTGTTATCTTTTAAAAGAGTGGTCTGTAGTTTTCATATGTAATCCTACATGTATCTAGGTAGGATAATTTCCAGATATTTCATGCATTTTATAGTTATTTTAAATGGAATTTTTCTTGCCATTTCCTTCTAATTTTGTATAGTATTTTATAGGAATACTAATAATTTTGTGGGTTTTTTAATACTATTCCCATTAAAGCTAACAATCATCTCAATTAGTTTTTTCACTAATTCCCTGGAATTTTCTAAGTAGCATATTATCCATAAAATCACAGGTACAAACCAAAAAAAAAATTATTTATATATATATTTATTCATTTTCTTTGAATTCTCTGTTTTCCTGGTACACAATTGAATGTAGTAGTTTCTAGTAACTTTATTTATTCTCTTGCTTGTTGTAAATTCACCTGGTTCATTTTGCATTTTGGTAATTTATTGGTTTTTAAATTGGTTTAACTAGCCAACCAATTCTTAGTTTAGTTTATCAGATTTATACTCAAAATATTCATATAAATCTATGATCTCCTTGATTCAGAAGTTGCCTCCAATGATGTAGATATCTATGCTTGCACATCCTGTGCAACTTTTGTCCTATAAGTTTTCCACAGGGGGTCCACCCAATGTCATTGACGATCTTTCAGTTATGTCATTAGAGACAAGATAATTTCTATGAATTTGGTATCTACTTCATAATATTCCTCACAAATCAATTCCTTGATTCCTTTGCAGTTGTCACCTTTAGGATGGATCTCTTCTATTTATACATGGTCCAATCTAGATGATTTTCTTACTTCTCAGTACCATTTCTACCTTCCCTATAAAGTATATCTCTTAAGAGTGGGGGGGGGGGTGCAGCTAGGTGGCACAGTGGATAAAGCACTGGCCCAGGATTCAGGAGTACCTGAGTTCAAATCCGGCCTCAGACACTTGACACTTACTAGCTGTGTGACCCTGGGCAAGTCACTTAACCCCCATTGCCCCGCAAAAAAAAAAAAAGAGTGTGTGTGTGTGTGCACATATGTGTGTGTGCATGTGATGTTAGGGTTCAATTGCAGTAGTTCCATTGCCGTTAATGGAGAAATTTATTTTGATGATTTTTATACATCTTTTCTATTGTTCTTCTGTTTCTTGTCCTTTCATTTTTGCCCTTGAATACTCCCAGAATTCTTTTGTTTAGGCAAAGGTCTTATCAAACTTTCTATGAACTGGTTTTATCCTCCACTGTTTCACTCTCCTTTATGAGATGGTAGTACTTGTAATAATCCATCATCTTTCCTGGTAAAAATTTTACAAGCAAATTTATATTCTAACCAATGCTGTCTTTAGCAAGCCATCTTGAACTCTCTTTAGCAACTAAGTCAGGTGTTAGCTGACTAAAATAGATTTGAGATTCTTTTCATAGTCTTATTGAAGCAATTAACTTATTTAAGTTTAACATTTATACAAAATTATATAATTGGAGTAATTTCTGTTGTACATTTCCCATTTTTGGCTTCCTCTTTAACTCATGGTTGTTTCAGTGTTATACTGTTTCTTTTTCTCATCATTTTTCTTGTTGCTTTTTTGTAATTCTGATCTTAGCTCTGATAAATTGACAATATGACCTTATATAGACAGCTAACTCAGAAATAACTCCCTCGTCAGAAATAAATATTTTCCCAACTGTTAAGATATAATCTATTTCATTTTTGTGACATTATTTGGTGCTCTCTATATTCAATATTTACTCATTCTTTTCTCAAAAAAGTTTTATAGTAAAAATGTTATTACTATTTAGTAATGACAGTTTCTTATTTATGTTTTTATCCTTTGCTTATATTTTCTTTGTAGATTATTATTTCTTTGCATTACTTGTTTGTATACTGTGTGTTTATTTTTTCTGCATTTTTAGACTTGTTTATGATTCTTGTATGCCCTACTACATAATCTATCTTTCAAAGACATTGTGAGATGCTAAGAAATAATTTATTATTTTGTTTAAGAGAAATTAATATTCTTTTATATTTCCATTCATTCCATAGGTCATTTAAAACCAATTTTTCCAACACTGTTCAGCTTATTATGTTTTCCTTCTTATTTATCTTTGTTTGATTTATCCATCTCTGATAGAAGAATGTTAAAGTCTTCTGCTAGTATTGTATTACTAACAATGTCCCTTTTTTGCCATTCACATAGCTTTCCTTTTAAGAACATAAGTTTTGTGCCATTTGCCATATTTATTATTGTTGTTTTTCATTCATTTCAGTTATGTCAAACTCTTCATGACCCTATATATACACACACATATATACATGTATATATACATATATATAATATGTATAAAACCCATATGTGTATATGTATGTATGTGTGTACATATATATATATATATGTATGTATGTATATATATATATATATGTGGGGTTTTCTTGGCAAAGATATTGACTGCTAGTTTTGTTCTATACCTTTTCCTAGGCTCATTCTTCTGTATACTACCCTATTCTCAGCAGCTCACTTTCTTCTGTCCTTAGGCTGACTTCAAGGGTAGCTGAATCCACAGGCCCCTATCCATTAAGGGGATGGGGGAGACCCTTCCAGGATACTGCCATGGTGTTATTTTCAAAGGCTTGTGCTGAAAAAATGCAGTAGTCTTGAGAAAGTTAGGGCTTTAGCCTAAAGGCCATATGATCACCAAGAGTGGGCAAAAACACTTGGAGCTAGAGTACCCGTAGCAGTGGTTCAGTGAGGTAGTCTTTAGTTATTTTTTTCTGTAGTAATTACCTTGTGGCTAAACTTGTTTTATTTCTCCTATTTTTGACTTTGATGTTGAATTTTGGGGTGCCTTGTTGAGTTGAGCCAGTAGTGGAGAAGCTAAACCCTCAGCTACTTTTCATTTTGCCATCTGCCCAAGATTTCCCTCAACAAAAATTTATCAAAATTCACTAGGGATAAAGTCTGCAGATTTTGACTTAAAGCACTAAAATTGTTACCTGACCCACTATAACTAAATTATTCCTTTGTGGCTTATCCACTTGGTGAGATATCTGTGGTAAATTTTCATTAAAGACTGGACATCTTTTAAGCACACCTAGCATATTTCTTCAAACATAATTTGCAGTATGTTCTAGGAGTATAAACTCATTTTGATATTACACTAATGAAAACATAAGTAAAAACTAAATCTATACTAAATGTGTGTATATATTATACATATGCATGCCTTATAGTTATCGAATTATTTTATATTATCTGAAATGTGAGATTACTTTCAACATCTATTAACATGGATGTTCTAGGAACTTGACAGATGTATATGACAAAGCATAGAAATTTTCAGAAAAATAAACAAATAGTAACATTACAGTAATTGACAACCCCAAAATCTATTCATTGAGATTTGACCAAAATAATGATACAGATAACTTAGGACTATTCACTTCCACATATATTTCTTAGGTGCTTATTATGTGCACTTATCTTGATAAAAAATTACATTCAATCAAACAACTAAGTATTCTGAGGTATAGAATATTAAAAATATGATAAAGGATAAAGACAGTCTCTAGTTTAGGAATAAATAATATTATTAAATTTCCTTTGTGATTTAATTATTAGTATTCAGAAGGAACTATTCCCCTAGAAACAAAGTTACAATGGTGATTATGTCCATACTTTAGATCTACTAACATAGTGTATTTAACTTCCAGGGCAGCTAAAAAAGTATTATTAATAGTAGCTCTGGGGCAGCTAGGTGGTACAGTGGATAAAGCACCAGCCTTGGAGTCAGGAGTACCTGAGTTCAAATTCAGCTTCAGACACTTAACACTTACTAGCTGTGTGACCTTGGGCAAGTCACTTAACCCCAATTGCCTCACTAAAAAAAAAAGAAATAGTAGCTCTGAATTTTCCTATAGTCTATAAGCCCTGGTATGTTCTAAGTCATGAACTCAGAGCTTACTCATTCTAATTAATGAGTTGGAAGAGAATGGCTAGTGAGATAATCCAGTAGTTGTGCTGTTTTCTTGGAAGTATCAGGTTTCATTGGAAGCTTTCTCCACTAGCATGGTTTTTTGGTTTTTCTTTTTTTTTTTTAATTTGGTCATTTTTTTTTAGATCAAAATTTTCTCTTTCCCCCAAGTCCCTTTGCACCCATTAAAAAGGCAAGAAAATCAAAAATCATTACAAATACGTATAGACATGCAAAACAAATTTCCATATTAACCATGTTCCGAGAAAAAAAAAGCAAAGAGAAATAAAAGAAAATTTTCTAGTCTGCACTCTGAGTTCATTAGTTCTCTCTCTAGAGAGGGGCAGCATGTTTTATGGTTGGTCATTGTGTTGATCAGAGTTACTAAGTCTGTAAGAGTTATGTTTTCTAAATTATTTGCTAAGCTGTACTTTTCTAAAATTATTTGCTACTTATATATTAATGGCTATTGCACCAGTTTTGGCAGCAAGTATTTATTATTAATTAGCATTTCATATTAGTAAAGTATTGACTGTGTTTCTCCCTAGCTTTTCCACTAGCCTCAGGTGTACAGGCCTAAATTACATACCCCTAAGAGACAGCATTCTGAGCCAAGAAGGCAAACAGAAAGAGAAAGAGAGAACAAAAAGAAAGGCTGACCCTGGTGTAGCCAGGAATTGTATCCTCCTTAGATAGAAGTGGGTCACCATACATTGATCTAAGCTTATTGGTTATAGCCTCATTCAGTTCCATTGATTGATGTGACTTGGGGGTGGTCTAGAGGGGGCAAATTCCTGAGTATAGTTATGTTTCTTCCCCTAGCTAAACAAAAGAAGAAATCTGTATTTCCTTTGTTCCCCTGGGTTCATCCCAGGAACTGAACTTTCTGGGGTGAGAGGGAGAGAGAAAACAACTAAACTAATATCTGGACCTTTCCTGGAAATCCATTATTAATAATTATTTTCTCACAGAGTTTATTATATTTACAATATTGCTATTACTGTATAAATTGTTCTTCAGGTTCTGCTCACTTCATTTTGTATCAGTTCATACAAGCTTTTCCAGATTTTTCTGAAACCACTCCCTTTGTCATTTCCTATAGCACAGTAGTATTCCATTCTATTCATCATATACCATAACTTGTTCAGCCATACCCCAGATGATGGGCCTCTCTCCTCAGTCTCCAATTCTTTGGCACAATAAAAAGAGTTGCTATAAATATTTTTGTATGTGTGGGACCTTTTCCTTTGTCTTTGATCTCTCTGGTATGGACTTTGTAGCAGTATCTCTGGGTTGAAGGATATGATATGTACAGTGTAGTACATTTGGGGCATGATTCCAAATTGCTTTCTTGAATGATTGGACTGCTTCACAGCTCCACCGATAGTACATTAGTATACCTATTTTCCCAGATCTCCTCCAGCATTTGTCATTTTCTTTTAATTTTTTTGGTCAGCTTAGCCAATCTGATTGGTTATTTTAATTTGCCTCTAATTACCAGTGATTTAGAACTTTTTTTCACTTGACTATTGAAAGCTTTGATTTCTTCCTCTGAAAACTCCCTATTCATATCTCTTGAACATTTATCAATTGAGGAATAGCTCTATTCTTATAAATTTTATCCCATTCCATATATATTTTTGAAATAAGACCTTCATCAGAGAAACTATTTTGGATTGTTCTGAATTTGATATTCTAAATATGATTTGTTTTTTATGTTTATATTTGTGTATTTATATGTATGTTATATGAATGCTTGAGTCAGATCAGTGTTTCTATTTTATTTTCATAAAATTTGGCAATTCTGTTTTATTAAATATCTCCTAAAGATCTAACAAAGGCAAATCAGGCAATATAATAATAAACTTAGGGCTGAGGAACAAATTATAAATCCAAAAATCATCACTAGGTATCAGTACATATGCATTCAAATTTCTACCTAATAAATTGTAAAATATACACTATATAAAATGAAAGTTTAATTATAATAAAAATCATTATACACTAAGAAAAAATAAAAATGTCTAACTAATCTCTAAGAATAATTGTTGAACACATACTGAATAATTATTCTAGTAACTAGAGAACAAGCATTACAATTAGCATTAGGCAATTTCTAAACAAACATTGAAATGTAATTCCATGTGAAAAATGATCATTACTTCCCTAGGAAGAAATATTTCACAGAAAGTGAGAAAAGTTCCTAGAATGCCTTCTATAGCATCCCTGCAAAGAGCTCCTAGTAGTCATTTGAGGAGATCAGCAACATCATCTAACTCTTCTTTAAGGTAAAAAAAAAAAATCCTTCATTTAAAATAAGATGGACTTGGTCAATACAGAAGAAAGTGATTCATTCAGATCTTAGCAAATGTAATTTTATCATAATAAAAAGCTTTCTACACTAAAGTCCTATACTTTAATGCTTCATTGTGGCATGGAAGTAACTGTGTTCTCAAAGTCTATACCAGTAGAGATCTGGTAACAGCTTAGTGATATCTTTTTTTTTTTTTTTGTGGGGCAATGAAGGTTAAGTGACTTGCCCAGGGTCACACAGCCAGTAAGTGTCAAGTGTCTGAGGCCGGACTTGAACTTGGGTCCTCCTGAATCCAGGGCCAGTGCTTTATTTACTACGCCACCTGGCTGCCTCCACTACATCAACTTTTAATGACCATCTACTAAATTGTAGAGGATTCTAGCTGCTTTGGTAGAAGGAATACACACACTGATGAAATCACAGGATTTTTTTTAAGTACTTGTGTACGAATTTAAAATCGTTCGGTTTTGCTTGGTTTCTATTGTTTTTAAATAACTGAAAAAAATTCAAAAGCAATACTTAACTTTCATAAAGTCTACCACCACTTTCTGCTCTGTAAGGATGTAGTCAGCCTCATGGATTTTCTCAGTTCCTTTGGCTTCTACACCCAAGAAATGAGCTCTGAAATACTCTTTTGTTGCTTTCTCTGTAGAGTCTCAATAAGATTTTCAGCACTCCCAGCAACCGAAAAGCAGACCTAATCAACTATGACTCATACCAATTTTAGCACCCATCCCACCATTTTCATCAAGCCTTTCCTTGTTTTTATCTCAGCACTCATTTCTCTAAACTTCATTTTCCTTATCTATAAAATGAGGGGGTTGGAATGGATGATCTCTAAGGTTCCCTTTTAGTTATAAATTGTGTTATTCTGCAATTAGGATTATTCACATATTCACTATTCCTTTGTTAGCTCCTCACTAAAGATTATTCAATAGCCTAGCATCCCTCTTCCACACAATACACTTAAGGGGCAGTTCTGATTACCTGCAACTGAAAGTGTTGTAATTATGATTTTTACTCTTCAGTCATTTGAAGATACACCAGTGGCTATGAAACTCCAAGGAGAAGAGCAGGTGAGTTAAACTCCTCACACTTCTCTAACTAGTTATTCTAATTACAAAATATAAGGATACATTTCAGGGGCCAGTTTCTTGAAAGTGGATAAAAATAAATCTGTTTCTCATTTTTTTTTTTACTGATTAGATCCATTATGGTTCTGCACAAAGAGGAAGGAACTCAGATATGCATTTTCCAGAAATTTTGAAGAGTGGCTTGTAAGAACAGTGCCATGCTGGTGACATCCAAGTCTTCCTTTCAGGAATAATAATGTTTTCCTTCTAAAATAGTAAAATGAATGCACAGTGCTTTACCTTGGCATATTATGCTATGGTATCATTGAAGCTGATATAGTTTGATTTCCAGCTTACCTCTGGTGTGGATCACTGAAAGAAACAATATAGCCAGGTCATCAGTCAAAACTGTGTAATGAGAATATTACCAGGAGTTGCTGACTGCCTTTTTTTTTCTAGTGTGTGACTGCTGGAAAAGGAATGTAATATTCCCATCCATGAGTATAGGAAGCACACTTCTGATGATCCCACTGGGCTATACTCAGTGCATTGTAGGACTGAGCTACGCAAAATAACCTGTTTTGCACTGGGGACCTAGGAGAAGAGGAAGAAGAAATAGTAGGCAATTTTGATAAAGCAAAAAAACCCCACAAAAATATCAAATGCCCATGCTATTATGACCTACCTAAGTTTAATTGGTATCTTAAGCTGCTGGGCCCAAGGAGGGTTGAGGACTTGTGTTATTCAATGTTCTTATCATTGATTCAGCTGAAATTATATTTGGTGTGCTTGTTAGATTTGGAGATGACATGAAACTGGAAAGGATAATTTAAACTGTAGGGGTCAAGATCCCCCAAAGATCTCAAACAGAATAATAGGCTAGTTTCCTGAGGATAAAGATAAATTCTATAAATAGGTCCAAAAATATCTTCATAAACACCGAATGGAGGAGATGTGAGTAGACAACAGTTCATGTGAAAAAGATCTGGGAATTTTATCAGACTTTATCAGCTTTAAGAGAAATTCTCATTTATTAAGCATTTACTATGTGCCAAGCATTATACTAAATGTTAGGGATACAAAAATGAAAATGAAACAGTTCCTGCCCTCGTGGAGCTTAGAATCTATTGAGGGAGACTTACATAGGCTTATATTTGCTATAGAGACAAAACAGGTAAAGTCAATTTGGTGGAGACAGCTAGGTGGTGCAGTGGCTAAACCACTGGTCCTGGATTCAGGAGGACCTGAGTTCAAATCTGCCTTTAGACACTTGACACCTAGCTGTGTGACCCTGGGCAAGTCACTTAACTCCAATTACCTCACCAAAAAAAAAGAAAAAAAAAAAGATGAAAACTATTGAGGGCAGCTAGATGGCGCCGTGGATAGAGCCCCGGCCCTGGAGTCAGGAGTACCTGAGTTCAAATCCGACCTCAGACACTTAACTAGACTTACCAGCTGTGTGACCCTGGGCAAGTCACTTAACCCCAATTGCCTCACTAAAAAAAAAAAAAAAGAAAGAAAGAAAAGATAATTTGGTGGAGATGGGTAGAAGGAATCAGCAGCTAGAAGAATAAGAAAAGGCTTCACATAGAAAGTGTTGCTTGAATTGAACTTTGAAGGAAATTAGGGAGTCTTTGAAGTGGACATGAGGAAGAGGATTAATCTGTACAAATGCTTGGAGTAGGGGGCTATGTGTCATGTATGAGGCATAATAAAAAGGCCAATTTGTCTGGACTATAGAATGTATTATGGAGAATATGGTGTAATAAGGCTGGAAAAGTAGATTGGGGCCACATTTTGAAGAGCCTTAAATGGCAAACACAGGTTTATATTTGATCCCTGAGGCAATGAGGAATACTGAAATATATTGAGTAGGTAAGTGACAAAAATATCTATTCTTAAGGAAAATCACAACAACTATTTTGAAATAAGGAGAAAGAGTCTTGAGATAGGATGGCCAAATAGAAGGCTTTGGCAGTAAGCCAGGCAAGAGAAAAGACACTGAGCTAAGGTGGTGTCCATAAGTAGAGAGAAGAGGATGAATATAAGAAATATTGTGGACAAGATTTGGCAACTGATTGAATATGTAGGATAAATGAGTAAGAAACTGAGGAGGGCAATGAGGCTGTGAACTTCAGTGACTAGAAAGTTGGTGTTGCCTTAACAAAAACAGGGAAATTTGGGAGAGGAGTGTGTTTGAGGGTGAAGTCAGCAGTGTTACATGACAAAAAAAGAAAACCCACTAATGTTATTTTAGGCTGTATTAAGATAAGCATAGTGTTAATAATGAGAAAGGTAAGAGTCCTACTTTACTCTGCCCTAGTTAGAAAACATCAGCAATTTTGTGTTCAGCTAAGGCAATACATTACAGGAATAGCCTTGACAAGTGGAAGCATGTCATGAAAAAGGCATCCAGGTTGGTGAGGAATTTGATACTATGCCATATATGTACTATGCCCTTCATTCAAGAGATAGAGGATGTTTATCCTGGAGAAGAGATGATTGAGGACATAATAACTGTCTTAAATATAAAAAACCATCTTGTGGAAGGGGCAGGTACAGTGGATAGAGGGCAGAGCCTGAAGTCAGGAAGACCTGAGTTCAAATCTGACCTCAGACACTTACCTGGTCCTGGGCAAGTAACTTAAGCCTGTTTGCCTCAGTTTCCTCATCTATAAAATGAGTTGGAGAAGGAAAATGGCATACTGCTCCAGTATCTTTGCCAAGAAAACCCCAAATGAAGTCATGAAGAGTCAGGCACAACTGAAACAACTGAGCAACAACATGTGGAAGAGAAATTAAACTTGTTCTGCTTGGCCCCAAAGGGCAGACCTAGGAGCAATAGGTAGAAATTGCAAAGAAGTAGATATCTGCTTGATACGAGGAAAAACTTCCAAACAATTATAACTGCCCCAAAGTGTACCAGACCACCTCAGGAGGAACCTCAGTTTTCCTCCTATGGAGGTTTTCAAACAAAAGCTGAACAATCACTTGTCATCAGTAGAAAGGGACTTTTATTTAAATATGATTCAGATTAGATGGCTTCCTTGATTCTATCTAGTGCTGAGATTTTATGATTCTGGGATTCTCCAGGTAAGATTTGCCACTGTTGGGGCAGCTAGGTGGCACAGTGGATAGAGCACTGGCCCTGGATTCAGGAGTTCCTGAGTTCAAATCTGGCCTCAGACATTTGACACTTACTAGCTGTGTGACCTTGGGCAAGTCACTTAAGCCCCATTGCCCTGCAAAAAAAAAAAAAAAGGTTTGCCACTGTTCAGAGGTAGATACATGTTCAGAGTTAGGGGGAGGAAGCTGGAGCAAAAATATGATGAGTAAAGATACAATATACCATGGCACCAAACCAAAATTGGAACCAGGGGTTACTGGGAACACCACCAAAGCATAAGCCAGAAGAGAGATGTCAGGAATGTCACAGCTAGTCAGACGGTTGATTGAGTAGTCAGGAGTAGGACTGAAAAGAAATGAAGGGCCAAGAGTAAATTCATGTCAAAATAGTTGGATCTGTATCAACAGTTCAAGTGCAAGCGTTCTCTTAATAGTCACGGTGAAATGAGGTGGGCTGTTGTACACAAAATATGTTTCATTATGACTTTCTTTTAAGGGTTTCACTTGGGCCTCAGAGTTCATCTAGTTCAACCTGCACCTAAGCAGGAATCCCCTGTGCAGCACTTCTGACAAATGGTCATTCACTCTGTATTTGAAGACTCCCACGTTTGGACAGCTTTCATTATTTCTGTCTACCCACCTGAAATTTCTCTCTCTGAAACTTTCACCTTATAACTAATACCTTTCTAACCTATCAGAAGATACCAACTGCTTAAGATTTTTAAGTATCCCAAAGATTATTAACTGTGAAGCATGAAGCAGTAACAGAACAAACACTTAATCTTGACACAAGGAAAAACTTCCAAACAATTATAACTGCCCCAAAGTGTACTGGACCACCTCAGGAGGAACCTCAGTTTTCCTCCTATGGAGGTTTTCAAACAAAAGCTGAACAATAAATGTCTTTACATATCAACAAGCATTTATTTGTTGAGTGCCTTTAGTGTGCTAGACCCTTGTTAGGTTGTAGGTATACAAAGAAAAAAATCAATTAACACCTGTCCTCAAGAGTCTTATTCTCTTGGAATCATTAGCCAGCCTGACTTAGACTGCAGTGGTTGATCAACCCCCGAATCATTCCTTGTCTTTACCAAGTCTCAGGGTACCTCTTCCCTCATGATTGGTTCATGCTCCCTCCTACAATTTAGTGGCTTGTCAGAAAACAACAAGCAGGCAAATCACGTGGAACAGCTAGACCTAGTCCAGAGTATACAAATAGGACTCCCATTTCTCACTGCTATAGCAAAAAACCCCAAAAGCTCATCTCTTTGATTTCATCTTTAGGTTGTGAAACTAAGTGTAGAAGAACATCCAAAGAAATCTCGGATATTTCACTGTGTCACTCAACTTCCATGTCACTTCATTTTCTCTAACATACACACAGACTTAAAAAATCTTTGCTTTGCATGCCATCACAGTACTGCTGTTTAGGGGAAGGTTAATATCAGTAAGCTCCACAGTATTATTAAGTTTATCAAATATCAGAATATCTTGTCTCTAAGTCATAATGTTTTAATCTATTACTCTTTTCAGTACATCTCAGAACAACTTTTTTCCAACATGCATATCCACAAAGGTTATAATTAAATTCTTACTCAGCTCTCTTTTCTTTAGGGCATTAGTCCTCTTAATATTTTTCAAAGCCCTATTTTTATTGTTCAATTATTTTTGTTGCTTCCCACTGAGTCTCTTATAATAGTGTCTAAATTTTTTCTTTCTGCTTGTCTTTAAAAATTATTCAAAAGAAAAATGTGATTTTTACCCTAATCCCATAATCAAGGTCACTGAATTCTTGCCTGGAGCAGAAAACTAGATGGCATTTTTGGCATGGCCAGGTTCCTCTATTGCTTTTTCTCTATTTTTGTTCTTTATTTTAATTCAGGAACACTTGATCTCATCTACAGTTTTCTCTAGACTTGTTTTCTTGTTCTTATTTTTTGTATTGCATTTCCTAACCTTCAAATATTATCTTACTGTAAAGAAATGACCAAATGAAGAAAAGACTATTTTGCCTATTTTTCTAACACAACTCATGGTTCCATATTCTGCCATCAATGGTGGGAGAAAATCTATGATATCATTATGTGTATAAGGTATTTTTTTTCCATTGGAAATCTAGGATCTAATTCCATTCAATTTAACCAATCTAGAAAGTCACCACCTACTCTCATTAACTCAAGAATGAAGGGGGGGGCAGCTAGGTGGCACAATGGATAGAGCACTGGCCCTGGATTCAGGAGGACCTGAGTTCAAATCCAGCCTCAGACACTTGACACTTACTAGCTGTGTGACCCTGGGCAAGTCACTTAACCCCCATTGCCCTCCCCCCCCCCAAAAAAAAAAGAAGAGTGAAGGGAAGGTATCTGAAAATATTATCAAAGCTACACAAGGAGGTGATTGAATGCATATGGTCTAGGGACAGATTTCCAGGGTTTCTTGCCCTCAGGGAATCTTTCTTATCTCACCTCTGTCTATAAGTAGAGCCAAGGAGCCTCCAAGAAGGAATTTGATAGGTCTATTGGGAGCTCAGGGTTGAATAACAGAAAATTCAACATGGACTGGGACCTGAGCTGACAAGCAGAATGTGATCTAAAGAAGAAAAGCAACATGGTCATGGTTGCCATGTCATGGAATCCCAAAGTCATACATATCTAAAGAGAACCAGATATCGATCTAGAGAAACTGTCTACACCATAACTGTCAAAACTAGCCATTATAGTTTGTGCAATGGTTTGCAGATTTGCTTCAACAAACTAACCAGGGGAGAAAGAATGGAGGGCATGAGAGTTCTTTTAGTGCTTAGTCATCAAATTCTCCTAAAAGGTGAATATGATAAGCAACTGAAAGGAGGCTAAAGGAAAGAAATCTTTTAAATCCTTATAGAGATGGGTCTTTTTTTTTTCTCAGTCAGAGGACAAATACAGAATTTTCCATGGTCAATGAATCTAGATTATGGGAGAATATTATAAGTTTATTGCCAGCCTGAAACCCAGGGAAATAAAGTTTAGAACTATTTGAATGCTGCTTGTATACAGAGTTGGGACTTCTACCCATGTTAACTAAGGGTTGAGGAAGGTAATTCAGAAAGACTGTAATAGACAATCTTTCATTTATGCAGAAGAGTGGGACTAGACCATGTCATTTGGCTGGCGAAGAAGGAAAGACTAGCTTCCAAGCTTAATATAGGCAAGAAAATAGAAAAACTTAGGACAATGTTTTAAATCTTTATTTCCATGAAAATCCAGAGTTAGTAAGACCCAAGTAAATTTGCAAACTTTCACTTTTAATTGTCCAAATTGTCTTTAGATTTCCCTGTAATGTTTAGTGGTAAAACTTAACAAAGCAAACAAAACACCTAATGGAAGGTCACATGCCTATTTAAGGAGTCGGGAAAGAGATAAAGGAAAGGCCTTCTTTCATTCTCTACCATAGACAAATCTGAATTAAAAGGGCACCTAGCTTTGAAGAGGTGAACCACACTCTGGGGATCCAGCAGGGGGTGCTAGTGAGCCTGCTCTTTGAGTTTACTGGTTGAAAATACTGGGAGTTACAAAGCAATATTTATAAAATCTTATGCTTCGTTTCAGGTTCAGAAAGGAACTATCAATGAGAATAGTAATAATTTTAATGCTAAAGATAAATGAAAGCTAGTTCATTGGGGAATTAAATTAAATGAATAAAGAATTAGAGGACTGCCATTTAAATTAACTTTAGCATCTAGGAACCTTATCTGTTAAATTGGCAAGCATCTGCTGTTATACAAATAATCTGCTTGAAGAAAAAATGGTTTTAACAGCAAAATCACATCTTTCTATTTATTCCCATGCATCTGCTTGCCATGGTCTTAAAAAAAAATGTACTGGATATACATAAATGTGAAATCAGTTAAATAATTCTATTAATGTTTTGAATACTGCTTCTAAAAGTGATTATAGATTGAGATACTCAGACTGGTGGTTTCCTTGAGGGAAAAGGTAGCATCATTAGAATAGTAATCAAAATACATTGTCTTATGACCTCTAAATACCTTTAAAATATTATGTTAGAATATTATTTTGATTTCTAATTAACTGAAAATATCTAAAATATGCAAAGATAATTGAGTGGAATAAAAAACTTTAAAGATTCTGTCAAGTCAAAGGTTTCTTACTTTAAGACCCAACTCAGAACTCCTTTCCCGAAACCTTCACTCCCACCCTGAGATTAAAGTGAGTTCTCTTTCAAATTTCTCATAGAACTACCTGAATCTCTCCTTCACATTTATCTACTCTCCTTTGTATCATAATTATTTCTTTACATGTCCATTCTGTCCATTAGATTGCAAGCATATTGAGAGAAAGGCCTATGCTATATCTCTAACACCAAGCATAGTCGGGACTTAATAAATTTTTTTAAATTAAATTGAAACCCGCATGTACTTTCATTTGCTTTGAAACCAGTACACTATTTTTCTCTTATCTAAAATGGGCTTCCAGCCAGTAAACTCATTATGATATTTTTAACATGAGTTATAAGGGATAAAAAACACAAAATGGATTAATACCCCATCCACACTAAGCTCTTTAAACTTTTTTTTACTCTTCCTCATTACTTATTGTTAAAAATAGAAATTCCATGACTTTTCAATTAAGATGGCAGAGTGAAATGCTGAGAGCCACCAGGTCCTTTTTTTTTCCTTTGGCCAGGTCCTTTTAAAAAAAAAAAAAAAAAACAAAGAAACATGGCTTTAAAACCACACACAAAAATAAGTAAAAATCAATTAAAATTGAAAATGAACAAAGGGAAGAAAATGCTAAGGCAATTAAAAAAAGAAATACAGTGAAACAATGGAAACAGCCAAAGTATCAGAAGTGAGAAAAAGAGAAAAAGAAGCAACTCAAAATGTCCTGACAAATTCTCCATTGGAAAATGACACGGTTGAAGAAATAATACAAAAATTAACACTGGTAAGAAAATCACAAGACCAAGAAAGACATGATTGGAGAAATTAAAATACAGCCTAATACTAATTAAAAAGCAAGAGCCATGAATCTAGAATTATCTACTACTCCAAACTCAGTACAATATTGAATGCAAGAGATAAGCATTTAAGATTAGATTGAACAATTTGCAATATGACATGCCTTTCAAGGGAGGCTTTGATCAATAACCAAGCCTCCAAGGTGAAAAGATAAGAATAGAAGTTGTAAGGGCAAAGATTTTGGATAGATTTAAGGAAAAACTTTGTGGGAAGCTATTCAGTCTGGGAAGGTTCTGAGTGTCTTATCTCTGGAAGTCATAAAAGCAGAGGCTTAATCATCACTTGTTACTGATACTGCCTGGGGATTCCTGTTCAGGTACAGATTGAAACAGCTAATTTCTGACACCTCTCCATCTCTCTTTTTTTTTTTTCAGATACTGTATTATATTACATCCTTTAAGCATCACTTTTCTTGCAACAGGCCTGTGAAGCTTTTAATAGAGTTACTTTTATGCCATTTTACAGAAGAGGAGACTGAGGCCCAGGTTAAATAACTTGTTCATAGTCATACAGTTAGGTGACAAAGCTACCACTTAAAGAAAGTCTCATGACTCTTGAGTGTAATACTTTTTTTCACTGTTATCAAAGACACATATAGAAGTGTCCAGCACATAAACTAGAGACAGATTTCCATCGCTTCTTGACCCCAGGTTGTCAGCATCTTATGATACTTTTGTGAAACCTTCAGGCTCTTCTCTGTTTCCTGATAACCTGTCCATTCTCATAGATGATTTTCATGCAGACTAATGAGCAAGAACAACAAATTCACTGAACCCCTGTATTTCTCTATACTTAGTGAATTAAATCAGATTTTTCGCTTGCTCTTTAAATTATTTGTTCATCTTATTAATGTAAGCTACTTCAGTTATAAACTAAATCAAACTCATTGTTCATTCAAATAACATTGATTTTTTTGTTTAATATTGCACTTATTAAATTTGGAACTCAAAACTTTAAATAAAATGTTCATTTAAAATTAAAATTAAATTAATTTTTAAAATTTTTATTATACTTATTAGTAATTCAATATTTTTCCTTTCATCTTTTTCTTCCTAATTTATGTTATATTTATGTATATATGTTCTATATATACACACATATATATGCATACACATACGTGTTTGTGTGTGTGTGTGTGTGTGTGTGTGTGTGTGTATAAACTCACAAAAGGGTTGCCTCTTTTCCAATCTATTCCTTCTCTTTCCCCCTTTGTGAGGTCTGGGTCCAGTGGAGAAGGCCACTGGCATGATGTATAATGTCTGAAAAGAGAACTGGATCTGGAGTTACAATGCCAGGGTTGAAGCTCTTCCACTTATAGTTGTGTCACTTTTCATAAATCACTTTAACTCTCTGAGTTGAAATTTATCCATTTATAAAATGGGAATAATACTTGGAATTCCCCCACTGAATGGTTGTTGAGGAAAATGCTTTGAAAAATGCAAAGTGCTCCAAAAATGTTTTATTATTAACCATTTTAAATTGTGATAATAATTATGTTCTCTTCTGAATCTATTACAGGATGATATAATCTGATTAACCTGGGCTTCCTCCCCATAGGGAAGAGGTGGAAACTCAGAGAAACAGCTAGAATGACTGATGAATGTATTAAATACTGCACCTGACACGAAGAATACTATTAACCCCTGTGTTAACCCTCATCTGTCCTACACCTAACTAGTGGAATGAAAGGTTGCTATTTGGGTCTGATTACACTAGATTGGTGCCATTTGTAAAGAAGTCCAGCTCTCTTTGTCTTCTAAGGGGAAAAAAAAAGGAAAGAAAGCAAAACAAACAAACATACAAAACAAACAAACAAAAACCCCAACAACTTACCAGACATTAAGCTCCGCAGACAATCTTGAAATTTCTGAGCTGGACTGGACTGGGCTAGGCTGGGATAGTTTCCTGAGACTGGAGAGAGCTGTTTTATCCTTTGGAACTAGCACCAGTAACGAGAGCCTGGTGGTATTGTGAAGCATTCTGCCTCATGCTTCATCTGTATGCCTTGTCCACTAGTCACCTTGTATACAGTAAATAAACTCCATGATTAAAATGACTCAGTGTGAGGCTCTGTTTCTGTACTTTCAAATTAAAGACTCGATTTGGTAGAAAAATTTTTCATAAGCAAAACTTTTATCATCTAAACTTAAGGTTCCAAACTTTTTTTGATGTCATGAACAACCCCTTTTTGGTTTCATTAAGTCTATGGACCCTTTCTCAGAATAATCTTTTTTTAAGAGCATTAAATACATAGTATTTCAAAGGAAACCAACTCTGTTGATATACATTTATCAAGATAATTTTAAAAACAATATTATGGACCTCAAATTAAGAACCCTGGGACTCTAAACCCATATACCTTGTCCTGTTATAAAATGTTGCCTCATGATTGCTCACAACAAAATAAGCATTTCTCGGTAGTACCGAAAAAATGAGATGGTTAGATAAGGGTTGTTAATGATGGCATCACATAAATACAGGTTAGGATATGTCCCTTATCTGTGATACAAAACCAGCCTAAGGTACTAGTGACATTAGGGCTGAGAGTGATTTTTTTTCTTGGTGGATGGATTGTAGTTAAGGACAAGGATACAAAGCAACAGAACTGTTAGCAATGTCTAATCAACTATTTAATATTGTAGAGGAAAAGGGGCACCTAGGTGGTGCAGTGGATAAAGCACCAGCCCTGGAGTCAGGAGGACCTGAGTTCAAATCTGGCCTCAGACACTTGACACTAGCTGTGTGACCCTGGGCAAGTCACTTAACCCCAACTGCCTCACCAAAAAATTAGCAAAAAAATATTGTAGAGGAAAAAGGTACAAGGTGGTATTGTACTTGAGGATCAGTAGGCCCAAGTGAACATGAGTGCAACAGCAGTTGCTTACTGATATTTTAGGGTCTATTGCATTTTTTCATTGCTTCCTTTTTCCCTTTCACTGACTCAGCTGTTCTGCTTTTCTTTGTTTTTATTTATCCTCTTCCCTCTTGTGGCTATTAGCTTCTCTCCTTTTTCCTTTTCCTTTGCTCATCCATTTGTTGCTCTTCTTTTTCCCCCTCTTGAAAAATTTCCTCTCTCTCACACATTCTTACCTTGCCTTAATATGGAATTATGACACCTTTCAAAGTACTTTTTGTGGTAATTGGATTGTTTATGCTCCCTGTTAATTAAAAACTCATAAATTTACCCTTTCATATGAGTATCTTAAAAAGAAAAACCTGAATTAAAAAAATTCCAGGTGAATGTCATTTTCTAAAGTCAGAAGCTGACAAGTAATTTTTAAAAAATTACCTGGTGTAAATTGTTACAGCTGACACAAATCATGTTTTCCATAGGTTAGCTCATTTTGTCCTCATATCCCTGCAAAGGAAAGCACTAAAGGTAACATCCTCATTTTTATAAATGGGGAAACCAAGGCCCATGCTAAGCAATTTACCCAAGGTAATCCAGTCAGTAAGTGTCAGAATCAGAATTTGAACCCAGATCTCTCCTGACTCCAAGATCATCACTTTCTAAAATACCACATAAGTATATTAGGAATAGTATGTAGGCTCTTCAGTGAATGTCAAGTGGTGATAGGGTTTGGGTTTGGTTTTGTTTGGATTTGGGGGGTTTTTTTGCCTTTTTCTGTATTCCTGGCACTTAGCATAGTTCCTGGCACATTGTAAATACCTAATGTTGGTTGACTGACTTCAGTAATTAATTGATATTTAGCCAAAACATTGTTATGTCAAATCCTTCCCCTAATTCCTGTGGTTTCAGTGTTTTAATATATATATGCATTGTTTATGCATGGTCTTCTGATATAAAATGTACACATGTTGATTGAATTATACCTTTATCACTAAAGAATGACTTCTGCCAGCTAGTAACTAGAATGTCTAGGACTATCTATTGCTTGTGCATAGCACAGCAACAACTTCATAATGAAATCAGAAATTCATGGAAGCATAAACACAGCTGTTTATGCCCATAAAGCAAATGGCTTATAAGGGAAAACATAATCAGTACTATAGAGTGTTTTATCAATTACATTAGCAGCAGAGAAGTAGAAATCACCCATATTTGACAGGACATTCTAAAACATTTGCTTAAGACATTTTTATAGTGCAAAAACAATGGTATATGATAAAGAAATCCATTTATTAAATAACCTTGAAAAATCTCCTAAAAATAAAAATATAATTTCCTATTTAATGATATTCAGGTTTTCAAATTTGAAATTCACTTCTTTATGTTAAATTAATTTTCTCTTTACTAATTAAAGCCAAAGAAATGTAAACATAATTTACCATGTATCAATTTATTTCAGGTAATTCTTTTACTGGAACAGATACTCACTGTTCTAAGATAGAGGTGTCAAACATGTGGCCCACAACACTGCAATTCATCATCACTTTCAGTGAGAAGAATGAGCCTTCCTCTGTGACCACTAAACCAGTTCCCCTCTAAAGTCTCAGCTTCCTCCTCTGTAAAATGAGAGAGCTGGGTTAGATGCTCTGAGAAGTCTCTTCTACTTCTAATGTGATATTCTGAGGGGAAGGAGACAGACTGACTTCAAGACTTCTTCCACCCCTTCCCAAAAAGTATTTAACTGTTTGCTGTGTTACCACTCTAGCCCAACCTCACCTCAATAAGACTTCCCAGGATGAAGAACCAACTGATTCTTCTTGATAACCAGGTACTAGGGCTGGTTTAAATAGTTTATCAATATCATTTTCTCTGGTTGAGGACAGAGGCAGGCAGCCTCCCCAATAATGACCTTATGGTATTCTGGGGTATTTGTCCTCACCTCTCCCACAACCAATCTTTTGTGCCTCTTGCCATCAGCACAAAAATTTCCACTTGTGTGTGATAGGATCATTATCTACTAGGGTTCCCTTCTTTCCTTCCTCCCCACCCCCAAATGGTTTAGGCTGCTTTTCCACAGAGTGGCAGCCAAACTTTCCCAGGGCATAATTGACCCAGGGAGCCAAGACTCAAGCTTGCCCTCCCTTGACAAGAATAGCTTCTGATCGTATTGATATGACTTCCCATCTACCTAAAGTCGAAACCCTTCAAATCTGACAGATGTCCTAAGCAGATGAATTTCCATATGGAAACAAAGGGGACTATGTCTAACCAAGCTAAGTGCTGAAGTGTCCTTGTTATTAAATATCCTTTCTACACCATGGCCAAATAAGCCTCCTTTGGCTAACGGTTGAATGACCTACAAGTCCCTCATTTTGTCCTAATATTGAACCCAAAGTAAGAGAGTCGAGCAGGCTTTCCCCCTAACATCATGTATATGATTATTACCCCCAATTACAGATGAGAAAATTTTGCATGACAGAATACTTAATCCATGAGCCTAGATTACAACTTTTTACTGATAAGGATCATTCTGGCAAGGGAAGGAATCTGGGAATGCTTGGTTGATCTGGGGTAGGTAAGGAACAGTTACCACTTCCAACTGAGGTAGTTTGCAACAGTACATACGCTTTTACCAAAAGGTGTGCTCATTCTCTTTGTGTTAAGTTCTAGGGTTACCCAATTTGAAAGTGAGTTGATTATATTTGGAAGGTAAAGAGTTTACATCTGCCTGCAATTGTTAATTACATCCTCCACCCTCCTCCCCACCCCCAATAAAGGGTTATTAAGATGGTCTCTTGATCATGGTAATCATTGTTTGACTTGACAGGGTGAGATCCAGCTACTGGATGTTTTGTGACAAAGTAAATCACCAAAGAGCAAAATATCGATTGTGCAGAGAACAGAATGTGGATGGAGAGTTAAAGTCACAGAAGATATTGTAAGTAGCTATCTGTGTGGTCTAAAACAAGTTATCTAACTCCTGTGTACTTTGGCTTTCTTGTCTACATAATGGGGACTTTGTAGGTCAGAGGGTGAGCAATAACAGTATTATTGCCTGAGAGAGTCTAAGCAAGTAGCTTAGTGAGTGTCCAGGCATGAATCTCCTTCAGGGTGATTTGTATACTTTAAGATCTTTAGAAGGTGGGTTTTGCACCTGGGATGAGCTCTGATTTTTTTCATGGATATATAGAAAGTGAATCCTGGGGCCAGGTGGAGGTCTACATGTTCTCATTGTCTCATCCTCAAACCCTGAGGATCTGCATAGCTGTGAGTCAAGATGTCACCCCCTTCAGCAGTATCAATATTGAGGGAAACAAGAGAGTCCTTATTCTGGTGCTATCTGTTGTAATGGAAAAAGTACTGATTTGGAGTCTGGGGACCTAGGTGCAAATTCTACCTCTAGTACTTATTACCTATGAAATTGTCCAAATCATTTGACCTCTTTGAACCTCAGTTTCTTCATTAAAAATTCAAATTGAAGGGGCAGCTAGGTGGCGCAGTGGACAAAGCACTGGCCCTGGATCCAGGAGGACCTGAGTTCAAATCCAGCCTCAGACACTTGACACAAAAGCTGTGTGACCCTGTGCAAGTCACTTAGCTCCCAATGTCCCCCATATACACACACACAAAAATTCAAATTGAACATTATACACACATGCATACCACACACATACATATATACCTATCTATGCACACATACGTATATGTGTGTGTGTGTGTGTGTGTGTGTGTGTGTGTATACAGACACATATTAGGTGCCTTTGATTCATTACTCCAACATCTGGGATTAGTAAACTAGGTTCAGCTTTGTTGGGCAGTGGGCTAATGCTTAAGCTCAGCATATGTGGTTACTATAGCTCATACCCAGGCCTCCCTTTTGGGAGGATAGAGAATGGCTTACATTTCATCGCACAGAAAGTACAGAAAACACAAAATTAAGAAAGTCAGTCATAAACAAGCAGTGATTATGTTCCCACTATGCACCAGGCAATGTATCAATTGTCATTTACGTACCTGTGTTTCAGGGGCAGAGTCATTGGCATTATCAGAACTAGATAGAAACCTGGTATTCAAAATGACAACCCTATTTGTTGCAACTGAGCCAGCCCAGATGGCTTATCTCTTAGGTAAATTCAGGAACACTGTATTGGAATTTAATATATTAATTCCTTTAATGAGAAGGATAATCTGATCTTCAAAAAATGCCAGCAATTTAAAAGGAAATTCAAAAAAATATTTGGGGGGCAGCTAGGTGGCGCAGTGGATGGAGCACCGACCCTAGAGTCAGGAGAACCTGAATTCAAATTCAGCCTCAGACACTTAACACTTACTAGCTGTATGACCCTGGGCAAGTCACTTAACCCCAATTGCCCCACCAAAAAAAAAATTGGTTATCCACGTGGGACTTCATATGATAATACTGTAGAGATAATGAGTATTGGGCAGTCCCCTACTGGAATACCTGTACGAATCCCAGAATTTGATAACAATTTGGAGTTAGATTTCATCAATACTGATGAAATTAGGACTTCAAACTAAATAGCCGAGTTAAATGACCACCTTCAGTGGTTTCCCCAATGACGATACAAACTCCTAAGTCTGACACTTAAGGCTTCCTATTTATTTATATCAAACCTTCTTAAACTATAGGTCTAGACCTCATATACTGAATGTGGGGGGGGGGGTCACAAAAAATTTGGCAACAGTAGAAGTTTATATATACTTATTTTAGAAAGCTATGTATGTACCCAGGGTAAAAATTTCTTGGGCAAAATGCCATGAGTTGGGGGCAGCTAGGTGGTGCAGTGGATAGAGCACCAGCCCTCGATTCAGGAGGACCTGAGTTCAAATCTGATCTCAAACACTTGACACGCACTAGCTGTGTGACCCTGGACAAGTCACTTAACCCTCATTGGTCCGCAAAAAGAAAGGAAAAAAAAAAAACCTTGAAAAAGTCATGAGTGGAAAAAGTTTAAGAAGCCCCAATTTATATTAGACTTTCTCCTGAAATAAACTCCATCTTCATCTATACCTCTCAGAATTCTTGTTTTCCTTTAAAGCTAAAGTTTGATGCCACCTCAACAAAGCCTTCTCTTAGCCCTCTTCCAGTTATGCTCATTCATTCATCGATTTGCTTTTTATTATGCTTGTTTGCATGCGTGTGGCATTTGAGTCCATTTAGATATTGCCCAGGGAGTGCCATATTTCATATAAATTGTTTTTGACATTATAATGTTGGTTATATGTTTTAAATAGGGAATAGTTCTCTATCTAGCAATCATACTCTAGTGTTCTCGTTATACTTGGTTCTATTGTAGGTATTTAAATTTTTTTAAGTGATATCTGTGAAGGCTTTGTATAAAGTACTGTTGTTGTTCAGTTGTTTCAGTTGTGTCTGACTCTTCGTGACCCTATTTGGAGTTTTCTTGTCTAAGACACTGGAGTAGTCTACCATTTCCTTCTCTGGCCCATTTTACATAAGAGGAAACTGAGGCAAACTGGGCAAAGTGACTTGCCCAGGGTCACACAGCTAGGTAGTATTTGAGGCTGGATTTGAATATAGATGTTTGTGACACTGGGCCCAATACTCTCTCCACTGGGTGACCTAGCTGCCCCTTGTACAAAGTATACAAACACATAATTGGCCTACATTTGGAGGGGTCTTGTTTTTTGGTAGTAGATATTCGATGTCTTCTGTTAAAAAAAAAAAAAGGTGGGATCAAGCTTACATCTGAGAAGAAGTTGATAAAGTGTCTTGCCTGTAATTCATGTGCCACTGTAAAATGTTTAGTCAATAATTATGGATTTTATGTGTGTCCACTGCTTCAAAGTTTTACAGAAAAGCCAAAGTTTCAGTCACCACTCTTGAAATAACTGTTCATTCATTGATTATATTAATGTTAACCAAGCTTTCTGTTTATCATTTGATCTCATTGGCATCATCATTTGGAATTCTTGTGACCATATAGACCAGACATATTCCTTTGAGAATTCTGTTTCAACTAGTTTTCTTCTCAAGCTAGTAAAGTTGTTGATTCATGTTGAATTATTTTTTATTCTTTGTATTGTTTTGACTTCTTAATTTCCTTAAAATTTTGACTTTTACTTTGAGTTGCTGATTAAGGGACTTGAGAATTTCAAAAATGCTTTTGATTTCTGGATTTTTCCAACTTGTTTCTTTTTTTGTTGTCTTTAATTGGGCAATGTGGGTATTCGCATTTCCTGTTGTGCTTATTTGCTAGATGTATATGTAATTTCCTTCCTGCAGGTTTTCATTTGCTCTCTTTCAACTGGCTTCTTCCATGATGAAATACACATCCTTAAGGCATTCCTTGATAAAACCACCTTCCCTCCTAGGGTTCTTATTGTGGCAATGTGAGAAATACATATTGCTTTATTCAGGTCCTGAAATGTTTATGCTTTCTGTCTCACTTAATGGAAGAATATATTCATTCATGATAGCAAATCCCAGTTTTAAAAAATTACTGTTTTCATTATTATTGTTCCTATTATCATCTCCCTCCAATAGGGAAAGGACAAGCAAGTACAAGCTAGGGAATAGATGTAGTAGGGGGTTAACTAACTGGGCTCAAGCCTGGGGCAGAAGATGGTATTAACTTTAATATCCTACGCACTTTATCCTTTTTTCCCCCAGGGCAATGAGGATTAAGTGACTTGCCCAGGGTCACACAGCTAATAAGTGTCAAGTGTCTGAGGCTGGATTTGAACTCGGGTCCTGCTGAATCCAGGGCAGGTGCTCTATCCACTGCACCACCAAGCTGCCCCCTATTCTACACACTTAAAAATAAATAAATACATAAATACATAAATAAAAACCCTTCCTGTAGGGCTACAAATGGAGTGGGACAGCCATTGTGATGTTATGTGGAAAATGTGATATAAAGACTGTATGTGGAAGTTGTCTGGGTTTTGTGTTTTCCTTTGTTTTAGTGGGAGAAAAGTATCTCCATCCTTGAGATAATGGGATAATAATTTACATCTTGAAGTGTAAGGGACCCTAGAGGCTGAGAAAATAAAATTGATATTGTTTCCATTTTTGTCATGGAATCTTTTCTGGTATCATGGCCAACATTTTGTATACTGCCTAAGTCATGTTTCTTTGTCTCTGACTTAAGTTCATAAATTGAGCTTTTTCTCTCTGAGCTCGTTAAGTTTAGAAGTTCAGTTTTCTTGCTAGTCTCTGTTCTACTTGTATAGGAGAGTTCCAGGAATGATGTGCTTTCCATTTCATTGGGTTTCTTCCCCCACCCCCTTTATGCTAGCTATTCTTTCCTGGTGAAATAATGAATATATTAATAATATTTGATCCTGCTGCTGATGGTCAGATTCATCTACTGAACCTCATTCACCATCTGGTCATCTAATGAGAAGATGTACAGAATATGTCTCCAGTTTTTATCTTATAACAATAAAAAACCAAAACATTTTGCCTTCATTGTGGGTTTGTTTTTGTAAACAGATAATGCAATTTATTTTATAATGTAATTGTCTGGTTTAGGGAACAGTTTCGACTGTGATGAAAATTTATATTTATTACTGAGCCAAGTTATGCATTCCGGTAGGCATATTTTTTTCTAGACAATGTAATAGAAAGATGAATGGAATCAATGGATTATATTTTGGAATTAAAAATACTGCTAGAAGATATGTATCCCAATCAATTTAGCAAATTTGCATTTGTAGCAGCTGTCAGATTATAAAGAAATCCTAAGTCTCATTTTATTCATAAGAAATCAAGTGTGAAATGGGTAGAATCAAAGTTCATCAGGTCAATAATATATCAAGGATGCTGGTAGTATCTACTCTCATTTGGAACAAATTACATGATGTATTAAGGAAACTCCACAATAAATGGTCTACATGTCCAGGTGACATCCTTATAACTAATGTTTTTATAACTTTCATTTCACTATTCAATTAGCATGCATTTATTAAGCACCTGTTTTATGCCAGGCACTAGTTAGTTTATGATTATCATTAAGCACCTACCATGTGCCTGGTATTGTTCTAAGTTCTAGGGATACAAAGAAAGGCAAAAGATAGTCCCTGCCATCCAGAAGCTCACAATCTAATGGATACAAATATAAAAGTGATACTGTCCCTTCTCTCTTACATTCTACTGAGAGAATACAATTTATTCACAGAAATAGAAAATATATAGAAAACTCATTAAAATAAGTTTTGAGGGAGGGATGGTAACAATTTGGAAAGAGCCCTTGAAAGAGGTAGCCTAGTTACCTGGCCCAGACCAGGTGAACTTCATCCTCTGGAATGACAAGAATTGATAGATATGATTCCTGAGCTAGTCTCAGTGATCCATGAATGAAGAAGGGCACCTGTTGTCAAGATATTTTTATAAAAGAGGCAGGGGAGACAGGGGAAGAATCTGTATGCTATGGGTCAGTGAATTTTATTTTCCTTCCTGAGAAAATTTTGGAATGGATTTTTTTTTTTTTTAGTGAGGCAATTGGGGTTAAGTGACTTGCCCAGGGTTACACAGCTAGTAAGTGTTAAGTGTCTGAGGCCGGATTTGAACTCGGGTACTCCTGACTCCAGGGCCAGTGCTCTATCCACTGTGCCATCTAGCTGCCCCTAGAATGGATTATTAAAGAGACATTTGTGGTTAAGCAGTAGTTTTGAAAAAGAAGAGTTGGGGGCTCAGGGGGAGTCTCTAGTGGGTGACAAATTTAATTTGACTCAACCACGTGATATGGCAGCCAAAAAAAATCTAATTCGATTTTTTTGCCTGCATTTGGGACAGGGCAGAGATTCCAGGAATAAGGAGGCTACAGTCCTGCTGTAGTCTGCCCTGGTTAGACCACAACTATAATACTGTAGTCAGTTCTGGGCATCACAGTGTAGGAAGGACACTGAAATGGAGGGTACCCAGAGGAGGGCAACCAGGATGGCCGAGGTCCTTGAGTTCATGCCAGGTGAGGATGAGATAAGCAACTGTGGGGCTGTTTGGTCTGGGGAAAAAAAGAACAATTATCTTCAAGTATTTGAAGGCCTACCTTGTGAAAGAAACCATATTTGACCTAGAGGAAAGGACAGAACCAGGAGCAACAGGTGGGAATTGCAAAGAGGAAAATTTAGGCTTGATGTCAGGGTAAACTTCACAACCATCAGGGCGGTCTCAGAGTTGAAAGTGGTCATCGTTTCTTCCTCATCGGAAGCCGTGAAACAGACTGGATGACTTTTTACTGAGTGTGTTGCATTGGTACAAACTGGAATCCATGCCACTCAGATAATTTGCAACTCTGAATTTCTGTGACTGATTCTTTTCCCCACTTACTGCTCATCCTTTGTCTCTGTTCCTTCTGTGTACAAAAGCACACAGTAAAATGTTTGCTAAGTCCCTTGCTCTTTGTATTTTCCCCTAATTACCTCAGCACCCCCATAAAATTATATATTCAGCTATGGTGGTTTTTTCTGTGTGACCCAAACTTCAATAGTCTCACAATAACAGGAATAATGTCACAATATTTTTAGGAGGGAATAAAATCTTGAAAAAGAAGCAGTTTCACTTTCATTCTAGGGAATGGCCTAATAAATTGTCAAAACCAGAAGGAGACTTTGTGAGTTATACCAAGGAAAGAATGGAGAAACTTTCTCAAGAGACTTAGAGTTAACTGTCCTTTTCAAAAAAAAAAAAAAAGATTGAAGACACATTTCCTGAGAGACTTGAGTTTTAGCTCTTATATTGTGAAGATGATATCCTAAAGAGAATTTCTTAGAGACTGCCAACCTGAGAAATGGATGGGACTTTTTCTAGAGTTCAGAAGTCAACAGTTGGGGCAGCTAGGTGGCGCAGTGGATAGAGCACCAGCCCTGGATTCAGGAAGACCCGAGTTCAAATCCGGCCTCAGACACTTAATACTTAGTAGTTGTGTGACCCTGGGCAAGTCACTTAACCCCAATTGCCTCACACACACACACAAAAAGTCAACAGTTGTAATTGATAGCTATAGGTAATTTTAGCTTTGATCTTTTTCACTGTGATGCATAGTTGAAATATTTAAATACTTCACAGTTGTTTCTTGTTAATAAATTGTACATCTAGCAACTTTAATTTTTTTAAGCCCATGAGCCTATGAGACTAGAGATTTTGAGAGAGGAAAAGAAAGGAAAAAGATGTATCTTTGGTTTATTTTATTAACTGAGGTGGGTAATCAGAACTAATAAATAAATGAGAAAAATTGTGCATTTCTATTAATTATGAAGAAATATAAGAATGCTGCTTCATTGCCTTAGAATCCTGGAATGAGACTTAATAAAGAAATGAATCAGTAGCAGTTCTCAAGACAGGGGCCACATGTGAGAAAGGGATGTTATCTGCAAGCACGGTATCTGTTAATGACAAAAAGGAGAAAATAATTAGATACCAGATAACATACGGAATCTGATACTTTAACATTTATATTTCTTTTTCTTAAGGCTTCTAGTTGTTTTTTAATTGTAAAAGAGCTCAGAAAAAAATCTACATTTTTGGAATATTTTGAATTTCAGTTAATTTTTTTTAAAATAAGTTTTATTGATATTTTCTGTTTTTTTTTTATCACCATAGTATTCCATGCATTCTTCCTCTCCCCTTTCTTGAGAGCCATCCTAAATGAGTGGTTTCTTTTATAGAGGGGAAAAAGGTCAACAAAAATTATTAATACATTGAAAATATATGCAGGGGCAGCTAGGTGGTGCAGTGGATAAAGCACCAGCCTTGGATTCAGGAGGACCTGAGTTCAAATCCAGCCTCAGACACTTGACACTTAACTAGCTGTGTAACCCTGGGCAAGTCACTTAACCCTCATGGCCCTCAAAAAAACAAAAACAAAAAAACAAAAAAAAAAAGAAAAGAAAATATATGCAACCTCCCACCTCCACAAAAGTGTACATTGGAGGTTATCTTCTTTTTTTTTTTTTTTTTTTTTTTTTAGTGAGGCAATTGGGGTTAAGTGACTTGCCCAGGGTCACACAGCTAGTAAGTGTTAAGTGTCTGAGGCCTCATTTGAACTCAGGTACTCCTGAATCCAGGGCCGGTGCTCTATCCACTGCACCACCTAGCTGCCCCATGGAGGTTATCTTCTAAATCTCTTCATTCAAGTTCCACTTGATATTTATAATTTTGTTGCATTTACTTTTGATTTTCTGGTGTCATTCTTTCCATTTACACTGTTGTAGTAACTGTGTATATTGTATTCTTGGCTATTCCTACTTCACTTTGCATCAGTTCATATGGATCTTTCCACACTTCTCTGTATTCATCACGTACATCATTTCTTACAACACAGTTATGTTCTTTTACATCTATGTACCATGATTTATTTGGCCATTTCCCAGTCAATGCATATCTACTTTTTTTCCAGTTCTTAGCTATCACAAAAAGTGCTGCTATAGATATTTTGGAGTGGATGGGGACTTTTTTTTAATGGCTTCTTTGTAGTATAAGCCCAATAACAGAGGCTTTGGTTCAAAAGATATGGATATTTTAGTCACTTTATTTCCATAATTCCAAAATTCTTGCATAATTTCACAGCTCTACCAATAGTATATTAGTGTGCCAATATTCCCACAATGCCTCCAACATTGACTGTTGCCATGGTTTGTTTGATTTTGTAATTTTTACCAATTTGCAAAGTGTGAGGTAAAAGCTAAAGATTGTTTTGACTTGCATTTCTCTCATTATTAGTGACTTGGAGTATTTTTCATGTGGTTATGAATACTTTGCAGTTCATTTGGGAATTGTTCATATCCTTTGACCACTATCAATTAGAAAATGGCTATTGATATCATATTTATCAGTTGCTTATTTTTTTAGATACTAAACCCTTAGAGAAACTTGATATAAATTTTTTCCTATTAGACTACTTTGTTTCTTATCCTAGATGCATTTATGTTGGCCATGCAGAAGTTTTACAGTTTCAAGTTATCAAAGTTATTTATTTTATCTTTTATAATTCCCTCTATATTTTGGTTGAGAAAACATCTTTTACCTGTAGCTGCAAGGAGTATGTGATGTGTTTCTTTTCTAAAGTATTATCTCTAACATTAAGGTCACATATCCATTTGGGATATATCATGAAGATGTAAGATGTTGGTTTCCAGTTTCTAGTAGAACATTGAGTGATTGAATTCTTTTTTTTTCTTTCTGAATCTCCCTTGTCTAGTCTTTTCTATTGATTTTTCTCTGTTTACTTTAACCAATATCAGACGTTTTAGCTAACTGAAATTTTATAATATAGTTTGGGGTCTGGAAATGCTATTCCCCCTTTGTCCTTATTTCTTTTCATCATTTTCCTTGATATTCTAGATCTTTTGTTTTTTCCAAATGAAGTTTGTAATTTTATCAAACTCTCAAAGTATCTACTTGGTAATTTGATTGGTATAGCATTAAACATGTTAATTAATTTTGGTAATATTTTAATTTTTCATTATATTGGCATGACCTAGCCATGAGCACTGGATATTCTTCCAGCTATTTAGGTTGTTCTTTATATCTTTAAGTTGTTCTTTGTAATTAATCCTAAACAAGTCTTCGTATGGTTTAAGAGGTTGATTCCCAGATATTTTTTTTCATTTTGTAGTTATTTGGAATGGTATTTCCCCTTCTATTATTGCTTCCTGTGTTTGTTATTATTATATAGAAATGCTATTGATTTTTGAGTATTTATTTTGCAGCCTGTAACTTTGCTGAAGGTATCATCTCAATTACTCTCTTTGTTGATTCCCCAGGGCTTTCCAAGTAAACCATCACATCATCACCAAATGGAGAGTTTCATTTCATCTTTACCTATCATTATTCCTTTACTTACTTTGTCTTGTTACTATTGTTAGCATTTCCATAACTATATCAAATAATAGTGGAGGAAATGGGCATATTTGTTTCATTCCCATTTTATTGGAAAAGGTTCTAATGTATCCTCATTGCATATGATGGTTGCTTTTGATTTTAAATAGATACTTTTTATGATTTTTTAAAGGTGCCTTTATGCACCTTTATGCATAAAAGTATCATCCTTTCTCAAAGGTATTTTTCTGCATCTACTGAGATGAACATATGGTTTTGGATGTTCTGTTTTTTAATATGATTAATTATGTTTGCTTTCCTAATTTTGAGCCATCCTTGCATCCTTGGTACAAATCCCACTTGATCATAATGAAAGATTTCTTATAAAAATTGCTGTAGTCCGGTGAGATGTTATTTAAAAGTCTTTAATCAATGTTTAAAAATTATATTGGACTATAGTTTTCTTTCTACATTTATCTTTCACTGGCTTATGTATTAGTACTATATTGGTTTCCTAAAAGAATTCTGGTAGGGCACTTTCTTAAATTTTTGAGAATAATTTGTGAAGTATAGGCAGTGACAGTTCTTTAAAAGTTTGATAGAATTCTCCTGTGAATCTGTTAGGTCCATGAGCTTTTTTCTTTTTTTCTTTGGTAGTCCCTTTACAACTAGATTTATTTCCTTTTCTGAGAGCAGGTTATTTATTCTGGTATTCTGATAGAATATCTTCAAAAATACAAAATATTCATACTATTTCTTTTGTGTTCTTGGTTTTCATACCACATAACTCTGCATAATATGTTCTGAGTAGTCTTGTTATTGTTTCTGGTTTTGCTGTGATTTCACATTACTCAACTGCTATTTTATTGATTTGATTTTCTGGTCTCTTTTTAATCAGATTAGCTAAAGGTTTGCCCATTTTAGCAGTCTTTTCAAAGAAACAGCTTTTAGTTTTATTTATTATTTCTATGTTTTTTCTTTCCAATGTATCTATTCCTTTCCTATTTTGTGCTTATTTTAAGCTTATTTGCTAATTTTCTAATTTTTAAAAATAAAAATTCAGTTCATTAATTTTTTTCTTCCTCTATTTTGTTAATATATAATTGTAATGATAGTATTCACACACACACACACACACTCAGGACTGCTTTAGGTGCATCTGAGAAATTTTGCTATGTTGTTTCATTTTTATCATGTTCTTCTACATAGTTACTGATTTTTTTTCCTATAATTTGTTCTCTGAACCATTTATTATTCAAGATTTCATTGTTAATTCTCCATTTGGGTCTATATCATTTACTTGTACCAGTTTCTATTCTTAGTGAATTATGGTCTCTAAAGGATATGTTGATAATTTCTATTGTTTGCAATGTCTCCAAGACCTAGTATATAGTCATTTTTTGGAAAAGTTCCAAGAGGGGGAAGAGAAATATGTATATTCTTTTGCTATCCCATTTAAAAGACATTATAGGTCATTTAACATTAATCCTCCAGAAATTTGTTTAGTTTCATACTTACCTTTTGCTTATCATTCTTATCCTATTATTATAATACGTTATATATATGTTTATAATACATTATGTATATATATATTTAAAACTGATAGAGGAATATTGAAGTTTCCTGTTACTATTGTATTATTGTCTATGTCTTTTTGAAGTTCAGATAAAGTTTCCTTTATGAATTGGGATGCTAAAGCATTTGGAGCATATCATTTTATTACTGGTTTTGGCAAGTGGTGTATGGTTCCTTTCAACACAATAGTTTCCTTGTTGTCCCTTTTTATACTTTGTTTTTTGCTTTGTCTGATAGCATGATTGCAATACCTGCTTTATTGGATTCATTTGATGCATAATAAAATGTTTTCCATTCTCCCCAGTTTTATTTTGTTTATGTCTTTATTTTTTAAATGTGTTTCTTTAAGCAACAGATTGCTTTTGTATCTAATTTGTCACTTTTCCATTTTACTGGATAGTTCAGGTTTATATTTTCCTTCTTTTGTCTTTGAAGTTTTTTTTTAATATAGTTATGATCCCCCCTTCTCCTATAAACACAGCATTATGTTCCTTCAATTATTTTGCTTTAATCTTTTTTTTTAAGGTGTCCCCATTCCCACTGGCTCTCTTCCTCTCCCTCCCTGATCCCCTCTTCTTATTTGTTATCTCTTTCCCATTAGGGTTTTGTTTATTTGTTCCTCTCTCCTACTTTTATCTGGTGGTTATATATTTCTTCTCCTTTTTTCTTCTGAGTCATGTAGATTCCCCCTCCCTCTCTTCCCCTTCAGTTAGCTCTATTCATTAGTTTTATGTCATTTTTGTGCACCTTTCAAAAAATGATTTTTCTCACTCTCTTCATTATTCATCTTCCTTTTCTGTATACTCTAGACTCTCATTCTCTTCATGACCCCTATAATCATCAGGTCTCTCTCTTTTCTCTGTATTCTTTATATAATCAAAGCTTCCAGGGTATCCATTCTATGCTCTGCCCTTTAGGTGCTTAATTACCCTCATAGGTTCCCCATTTTCCATTGTACCTCACACTCAAGACAATGCAAATTATCATAGGTGTCAGAGAAGACACTGCCTCATGGTGAGTCCCTTTCCTCCCACCCCTCACTGATTTATACCCTCTCTTGTTGACCTTTTTTCCCCATATACTTTCCTGGAAATCTTCCTGTGTTCATGTTCTTGCACTCCTCCAGGTGCTGGTTGCCCCCCTCAGAACAAGTAGACTTTTCAGGCACCAAATCCCCTAAGTTTTATCCAGTGTAAAGGTCCTCATCTCCCTTCACCTATAGGAGTATTTATTGATAGAGCCTCCTCTCACTTCCAAAGAAAGACATCCTTCCTTTACTCAAATCCTTTTTCAATCTTTTCCCTTTCTTCATCCACTTTCATATCAGTTCTCTTTCTAAGAACACAGAGGGGAAGGTGACTTCCCCTCATTACTAGCCCTTGATTTGACCCCAGCTCATCACTTACTCCTCTCTATCCCCTTTTCCTCTGTCCCTCCTTTCACATATCCTCCCATGTTGTAATGTAGCTTCACAAAAGGAACATTTATGAGGCAGCTAGGTGGCGCAGTGGATAAAGCACCGGCCCTGGATTCAGGAGGACCCAAGTTCAAATCCAGCCTCAGATACTTAACACTTACTAGCTGTATGACCTGGGCAACTCGAGTAATCCTCATTGCCCTGGGGGTAAAAAAACAACCCCAAAACATAATGCTCCTGTCTGCCTCTTCTCTGTTACCTTTGGCAGATTTCTACCTTCACCCCTGTCTCCTTGTATACTTCTAGAAAGAAGTCTTTCTATTGTTACTCTTTTGCTGTTGTTATCTTCTTTTATTCCTTCTTGCAATTCTCTTGTTTGAGGTATTGAAGAAGCAAATAATATATCTTTTGTTCTCCTTCTTTCTAAAATGTTTCAAACTCTTCATAATTATGGAATTTCCATCTGTTTCCCTAAATGGTTAAGCTCAGCTTTGCTGAATAGTCATCCTGGGTTGCATCCTGATCTCCAATAGTGTTCAGAATGCATTCCATTCCGTCCTCCTTTTTCTAATGAAAGCAGAATACTTCTGCGTTATTCACATAGCCTCTCCTTTGTATTTAACAGCCTTTCTTTTGATGGCTTGAATAACTTATTTCTGAACTGAATTGTTAAATCTAACCACTAAGTATCTTGGGGTTTGCAGCTTTGGGGGTTTTTCTGGAGGTGATCTTTGAATTCTTTCAAGTAGGTTTTCATTTTCTATGTTCAGAAATTCTGGGCAGTTCTCTTCGGTTATTTCCTTCATTATGGTGTTAAGGGTTTTTGTCCTTTCATGTTCTTGTGCAAGTGCAAGAACATGATTGTTGGCTTGTCTCTCTCCAACCTGAATCTGAAGTCCATATATTTTGCTTGTATATTTGCTTGAAAATGTATGTGTGTGTATATATCTGTGTAGGCATTCTTTTTAAAGTTTTTTATGTATTCTTGTATTTTGCTTCTCTTCTTCTAGGTTATTTTCACAAGTGTATTTGCATTTCCAATCTATTGGTCTCTCTTTGGTTTTGTTGGTAAGGCTTGCCATTCCAGATTCAAGTTTTTCTATTCTGTTCGTGATTTTTTTCTGTTTAGGACACAAATTCTGCTCTCATAATTCTCATTTCTCTTCTAAACCACTCAGGAATAGAGTGTTGTGATTCCACATTCTCCTCAAATTTGAGAGGGCCCTCTGTTGCATCAAGTTTTAAATTGTTTTCCCTAATTTTACAGTATATATTCATAGATGCCTGAACTCACTTATGAGATTTGGAGGCCACCTTTTCTTCTGTTGTTACTGTTTTTCCTGTTGATTTATCTGTTTATGTTCAAGGTTGTTGAGATTTCTTCTTCCTGAAATCTTTGGTACTTTAAACCTCTTCTCCTCTTTTGCCACCCCCCACCCTTATTTTCCTTATCACTCACCTCCTTACTCCTTCCATTCTGATTGTGGTTTCCCTGTGATGGAATCTCAAAGCATCTCAGTCTCCTCTCGCCCTGAGGAATCCATACTTCACCAGCCTTGGTCTCTGCTCTAGTTGATTTTTGGGTTGTCAGAAGTGACCCCAAGTGGATGCAGTGCTCCTTCCCTCAGGCTTGGTGTAGTGGTGCACAGCCCTCACACACGTATAGTGTCTGTCCTTGGAACCTTTCCCACTCTTTCTGTTGCTTAGTTCTCTGGCCCCACACCAGCAGATCAGAGTTTGAAGCCCTCAACAGGATGTTGCTCCTAAAGGGTTGTGGTCCATCTGGCTGTCAAGGCCTGAGCAAATTTCTGCAGCCTGGAACAAGGATATCTATAGCACTATGGAAAGAGGGAGAGTGGACTGGGGTGCAGAGCTAGGTTTTGATATAAACCTGTCATGTCCTTGGTTCTGCTAGGGCAGCCTTGCTGCCAATAGTATGGAGGTGGGTGGTGGGTGTTCTAGATATGGAAATAGCTGAAACTGATTTCTCTTTGGCACATAATTTCTGTTCTGGAGAGGTTTGAGAGGTAGTGGGGATTGGAAAGACAATATCTAGCCTGCCATCTTGTTGCTCAGGTAACCCAGAAGTCAGAATTGCTGTCGAGTCATTTCAATTGTGTCTGATTCTTCATGACCCCATTTGGGGTTTTCTTGGCAGAGATACTAGAGAGGTTTACCATTTCCTTCTCTAGCTTATTTCACAGATGAGGAAACTGAGACAAACAAGGTTAAGTGACTTGCCCAGAATCACACAACTAGTAAATGTCTGGGGCTGCATTTGAACTCAGTTAGATGTGTCTTCTGACTTTGGGCCCAGTGTTCTATTCACTGCATCATCTAGCTGCCCCAAGAAATCAAATGAACCCAGAGGAGAGAAGAGCCCCACTAAAAAATGATTTGTTAAATACTAGCACTTCACATTAGCTAGCCAATCACCCAGTAATAGCCTAAGGAAACTGAACAAGGAGGAGTTTATTTTATAAAATAAATTAGTATTGCTATCTTTTGTTTTTATATCTCCTAAATGTCTTCCAGTATCCCTCCCTCTTCCTGCTCCCAGAGAGCCATTCCATATAACAAAGAATATTTTTATGCTTTTTTTTTTTTCGGGGCAATGGGGGTTAAGTGACTTGCCCAAGGTCACACAGCTAGTAAGTGTCAAGTGTCTGAGGCCGCATTTGAACTCAGGAACTCCTGACTCCAGGGCCGGTGCTTTATCCACTGTGCCACCTAGCCGCCCCTACAAAGAATATTTTTAAAGAAAAAAAAAAGGAGGAAGTAAAAGAAAATAACAGCCAAAAAACCCAGAACAATAAATACATCAAAAAAGTTTGAAAATATATTCAATATTCCTTTTCTGTGTATCTCCCACTTTTGCTAAGGATGGTGGAGAGATGTCTTCTTTTATCTCTTCTTTACAACCCAGGGTTTGTTCTTTGTAATTCTATACCCTTTCTTTCAGTTGCGTGGTTGCTATTCTTTCCATTTACATTGTTATAGTTAGAGGGTAACCAATAGGCCTCAAACTTTCAATGAGTTAGGGAGATGTCTACCCCAATCCCCAAGAAGACTTCCCCCAGGCAAAATGGGCAGTTGAGAACATTTTGTTCCAACAACCATGAGCAGGTCTATGGAGTCTGGTCAGATATGATTAGAGCTTGGTCAGACACAGAAGACGCTGTGGTCATCCATTGCAGTCATCTACTGCATCCCAGGCTATCACTAGTCATCTTGACTTTTGTCCTGCCACTGGACTTTGAAGACTCTGGGAGAGAGTGAGGCTGAGGACAGTGCAAGCTGCCTCACTTAAATCCAATTCACCCAAAAGTCTAGACATCTATCACATTATGATGTCATTGGTCCTTTTGAAAATGAAGAATGAACAGCAGTTATTGCCTCTGCTTATTTTACTACATCAGTTCATGTAAATCCATGCTTCTTTGTATTTATCATATTTGTTATTTCTTACAGCATGATAATATTCTATTGTGAGGTACATACCTGAAGGAAGTTATTTTGTGGTAGCAAAGAATTGGAAACAAAATGCCCATTGACATGGGGCTTAGGATAAGTCAGAAGCTTCTCTTGTGAGAAGGAAAACCAAAGATGAATAGATAACAGGACAGCCATATTGAGGAATCAAGGGACTTTTTCTTTTTTTTAAATCAAGGGACTTTTAAAATTTAGATTATCCACTGCGCCACCTAGCTGCCCCTGGTCAAAGCACCTGCCCTGGATTCAGGAGTACCTGAGTTCAAATCCGGCCTCAGACACTTGACACTTACTAGCTGTGTGACCCTGGGCAAGTCACTTAGCCCCCATAGCCCGCAAAAAAAAAAAAAAAGTTTATATTGACCAACTAGATATCAGGACAGACACACCTAAGAAGTAAGGGGAGATAAGATTTTATAGCAGGAAAGTCTGTTAGGCATGGCTACTACCTGACTAGAGCTAGGAGTCAGAGATAACCCCAAAGGTCAGGACCATCATTCCAAAAAATCCCCCTCCAGTCTCTGGAATAAGACAAGCATCCAGGCTGGACCATCCAGCACCCCACCCTAAAAAGGAACTTCCCACTTTCAGGTGGACATCCCATCTATCCTCTAGAAAAGCTTTTGCCTTCCTTCTGTTCTGGGAGGAGAATGTTTCTAAACTCTCCTCCTCCTCTTAAGGCAAAGTCTTGGACTTTCCTCTTGGTAACCTACCCTAGCGCCAAATTAAAAAAAAAAAAATTTTAATTCAAATTGGACTGTGTGTGAGAGTGTAATTATTTATTGAGGAATACTTAAGGATCCTCACCTTTTCCCCCATTACACCCATCAATTGGAGAGTGACTAAACAAATTGTAGTAGAAGAGTTAAATTTTGATAGAGAAGAAAATCTGAAATGTGGGTAGTGCCCTTAAATTTAGACCCAGATGAGAGCATTATATCCCCTGAAAAGCTACAGAGTAATAAAAAGGTGCTAGATTCTGTGTCCTACTCAGGAAGGAGGTGCTAAAAGAAAAGTGGAGCAACACTGAAAATAAATGGCTTATTGCAGAATTGTTTAGGAAGAAATGGATATTTTCTCTTAATATTTTGTATGACATACAATATGCAATATCTATTTTACTTAAACTGATATTTTCTCTTGACAATATATTCTGTTGCTGTAGATAAACATCAATATTAACTATCAACAGTTAATATTTGAGTAATCAAAAGGAAGAAAGAAATAAGGTTTGGGTTTTTTTGTTATTGTCATCATATGTCCCTTTAGGTCATAATTTAATTTTTTTTCAATTAAACAGGCATTTATTCAGTGCTTACTATGTGCTAAGTATTAGAGATGCAAATACTAAAGTGAAAACAAGGGCCTGATCTCAAGGGGCTTACATTCTACTAAATGGGGGGGAGGACTTTACAGTTTAGATTACTGGAGACAGAAACCCATGGGAGATGGAAAAAGTTTTATTTCTTATTTATGGTCCTGGGTAGAAGACCTCTTGATTTTTTATTTTTGTTCTTGTTGAGTTAAAAAAAAAAATGAAGGCAGTTAGGTGGCTCAGTAGATAGAGCACTGGACTTGGAATCAGGAAGACCTGAGTTCAAATATGGCCTCATAGCCTAGTTGTGTGACCCTGGGCCAGTCATTTAATCTCTGTTTTCCTTGATCCACCAGAGAAGGAAATGGCAAAACACTTCAGTATCTTTGCCAAGAAAATCCCATGGATAGTACTGGCATGGTACAGTCAGTCCATGGGGTCACACAAAGAGTCAGACACAACTGAGCAATAACAAAAGTTGTATGTGATTTCTTTTTTGGTCTAAATACTTTGCATGGAAGCTTAGGGTGACCCTTTTCTTTTCACTATGGGAACTTATTAGAGGTTTGTATAAACTTAGAGCTTTGCTTCTACAATAGAGGTTGCGTGGGCACCTAGGTGGCGCAGTGGATAAAGCACTGGCCCTGTATTCAGGAATACCTGAGTTCAAATCCAGCCTCAGACACTTGACACTTACTAGCTATGTGACCCTGGGCAAGTCACTTAACTCCCATTGCCCCTCAAAAAAACCTCCAAAAAACACAAATAATTCCTTTGGGGGCAGCTAGGTGGCACAGTGGATAGAGCACCGGCCCTGGAGTCAGGAGTACCTGAGTTCAAATCCGGCCTCAGACACTTAACACTTACCAGCTGTGTGACCCTGGACAAGTCACTTAACCCCAATTGCCTCACTAAAAAAAAAAAATAGAGGTTACGTTTGTAAAATATGGTTTCTATTGCAACAGAAAATATGTAAATGGATATGACTTTAAAAAACCCCCCACAAAACAGGCTAAAGAAACCAGCAGAAAATAAAGAAAATAATTAAAATGAAGCTTTGGCTTTCAGTACTTTAGTGAAAATAATTTTCTAAATTAAATGTGTGATGATTAAAAATGAGACATAGTTTCTGGATAATTTAATCATTTTCTTAATAGGCTGGCAGGTTATTAATAAAAGGATGGTCTATGGAATTCTCTCTCAGATCAAGACCCCTAATGGCAGGGGGTCACAGTTTATATACTCTTCTAATTGTAGAAGGTCCATCACATAGTAATCAAATCTAATTGGTTGGCAGGATTGGAGAGGTATGCTATATTAAAATGGAATCTGGGGATAAATGACATGGGTCACTCCAATCTTGTTAGAAGAAGAAGAAGACGACAGACCCCACCCAAGCTGACGGGGGTACAATGGTTTCTACTTTTAGGTGTGTTTTGGTACAGGCTAAATCTCACCAATAAAGTCCTTCAACTATCTAGATAACCAGATCTGTCTCCACCTAAGACTCCTTGACCCAGAAGAATCCCCTTTTCAAGGAAAACTGGACCTTGGAGTGGGGACAGGGAAAGAAAGAACTAAGAAAGAAGGGGAGAATCACTGGGTTCCCCCCCCCCAAGATATCAGTTATAATTATTTCTCATGAATTAATGAATGAGTGGATGGATGGATGGATGAATAAGAAAGTATATTATTAAGCTCTTACTAGGGAGCAAAAACTGTCATCAGTCAGTAAACATTATTAAGCAGGTAGATGGTACATAGGATAGAGTGCTGGGCCTAGAGTCAGGGAGATCTGAGTTCAAATTTGACCTTATTCATGAACTGTGTGACCCTGGGCACAGACTTAATTGCTGTCTGCCTTAGTTTTCTTAGCTGTAAAATGGGGGAAATAATAGCATTTAACTCACAGAACTTTTGTGAAGTTCAAATGAGATATTTGTAAAGTTAGAACAGTGCCTGGCATGTAGTAGGCACTTAATAAATGCCTCTTCCCTTCCCTTCTTCCCCACTTGCTATGTATCAAACATTATACTAATTGCTGGGGATACAAAGAAAGGGAAGGAGAGAAGGGAGGGAAGAAAAAGAGGGAAGTAAAGAAGAAGAGAAAGAAAGTAAAATATAGATTCAGAGAGGCATAGTTAAGGAGGGAGTGCATTCTAGGCATGGATAATAGTTTATGTCAACATCCTGAAGTGGGAGATGGAACACTGACATCAAGGAATAGTTAGTCTAATTTTACTGCAATACAGAGTACATGAAATTGAGGTAATATACTATGCCCTTAGAAACTGTATTTTTGAACTGAATTGGAATCATATTGTGGAAAACTTTAAATGCTACCTTTGAGAGTTTATATTAGGGGGCAGCTAGGTGGTGCAGTGGATAGAGCACCAGCCCTAGATTCAGGAGTACCTGAGTTCAAATCCGGCCTCAGACACTTAACACTTACTAGCTGTGTGACCCTGGGCAAGTCACAACCCCAATTGCCTCACTAAAAAAAATAAATAAAATAAAAAAAATGAAACGAAATGAAAAAAAAGAGAGAGAGAGTTTATATTAGATCTCAGAAGTAATAGGGAGACAAAGGACTCATGATGTAGCATGTTATCTGCCTCCAGAGAAAGAATTGATGGTGTCTGAATACAGACCAAAGCCAAGTCCCCTAATCCTATTTTATGCTAACACAGTTCATTCCTAATGGAAAAGATCATAGTGTGGGGACCAGTTTTTAATTGGGGAGTGTTAGCTAAGTGGCTTACCGCAATATTGGGGCAAGGAAGGAGACCGGCAGCCTCCCTCAAAACAGAACAAGATTTATTTGAACAAGAACGAACTTAAAAACAAAACAAAACAAAAAAACACAAACAGGATCAGTAGAATCAAGGGAAAGGAAATAAAATGGGGAAAGGGAAATTATACAACCTCAAAAGATACCACCACCAGGAATCAACTGAGAATATGCAGCAGAACTCCTGTTGTTCCAGCGTCCAGCTAAAATGCCCAATTCTCCTCCCCCAATCCCAGAAAAACCCACACACAGCCCCAGCCAATGGCATGGTCGCTCTGACAGTCACATGACTGCCCTCACTAGGCTTCCAATCATTATAATTTTGCCAGGCCCATGTAGGCGAGTGGTGATGACCTGAGGTGCCAGCTCCATGGCAACAGCTACAACCAGTGGGTGGAGCACTGTGTGGTTTGCGGAGCCCTAGGCCAGTGCGCCGGGAGGCATAAAAACCTCAAATAACAATTCTTTACAATAGTAGGCAGTTAATAAATGCTTCTTCTACTTCTTCCTCTTCCTCTTCCTCTTCCTCTTCTTCTTCTTCTAAATAGATGCTTCTTGATGGATTGGATGGTTGATTGTCTTTGGTAGATTCTCAAAGCTCACCCAAATCTTTCAGTATAGAAGAACAAAATTTTACTAGATGAATAAACAATTCCATTCTGATGGCCAATTCAAAAGCATCCCCAATCCAACTATGATTAGTTTTTAACTTGGTTCTTGTAGTTTCAATAAGATGGTTTACCTTTACAGGTTGGTTCCAAGTCTGAGTTTACTTAGAAAGGTCTATAAAACCCTACCATCCCTCCCTTGAGGGATGGATGTTTCCTAAAACAGCTATTGCTGGGAGCTGGGGGCGGGAGGGAGGAGTCATTGAAATGATTCACCTTAGCCTCCTAAACAGGAGCTTCTAGAGTCCACTTTAGTTAATGAGCCAATTTAGTTCACTTCAATCTTGCTTTGCTTTGACAGAGGTGATTTTCAAATTTTCTGTAGATCAGCAATAAATGTATTGCAAATGTATCGTCCGGATCCTCATCCCCACACAATCCCACCAGTCATTCCCCATGTTACATCTGAGATCTTTGAATGGAAGAGTCCATTCAAATAGAGCAAGAGAAAATGGACTCTTTCTGATTTTTCTGACAGCCTAATTCATGCATGACACATTGGCAAATTTCTAGATGGCAAATTACAATTGTTCCTTTGACATATGATATTCAGTAATTTATATTCCAAAAAACTAGCTTTCCTTTTCTCCTCTATGGGCCTTTGTTTCTGCATGGTGTTATAAGAAAATAATTAATAATGAATTTCTTGGGGGGAACCCAGAGATCAGTTTCAGTTCTTTCTCCCCCTGCCCTGCCCATCCCCAACTCCAGAAAGTCTGGTTCTTGAGGAACTTCAGCAAATCTTGTATAGGACAAACCCAAGGGAACAAAAGAAGTTGAGATTGATTCTTTTTTTTTTTTTTTTTTTTTGATGGGGCAGTGGGTTTTGTCTAGCTCGGTGAACTCATAGGATCAAACCACACCTAGATATTGCACTTTTGCATACTCTTCCCTTATTTCAATTTTAATTTAGACCACCCTCAAGTCATGTCAATCAACAGAGTTGAATGATGCTAACCGATTAACTTTGATCAATGTATAATGACCCACCTCTATAAAGAGGGTAGAATGCTTGGCCACGCCAGGATTGGGCTCTCTTTGCCCTCTTTATCTGCTCTCTTTGCTCTGAATGCTTTCTCTTGGTGTGCGCTCTTCCTCTTAGGACTATGTAGGTATGAAGGCCTGAGACAATGAAAAGTTAGGGAGACATGTGGTCAACATTTTACTGATATATAATATTCATGAATGATAAATACTTACTGCCCAAACTGGTGTAATAGCCATTAAGATAAAAATAGCAATTAATGTATAAAATACAGTTATAGCAATACTTAAAAAAAAAAAAACATGGCAGCAGCTAGGTGGCGCAGTGGATAGAGCACCGGCCCTGGAGTCAGGAGGACCTGAGTTCAAATCTGACCTCAGACACTTGACACTTACTAGCTGTGTGACCTTGGGCAAGTCACTTAACCCTCATTGCCCTACAAAAACAAAACAAAAACACACACACAGTTGGCAAACACATTTCAAATGAGAAATTGTCAAGAGAAACCCAATTAAAGATGCCATCAGATAAATATATGACCAGAAAAAAAGGTGAACTGGAGTAGGAGTGAAGGATAACCAATGGAAAGCTTACATGCTCATTTGTTAGATAGGATGATGGCAAGAGTTTTAGAGGAAGGAATGATTGTTCTTTTGTGTCTGACTTTGTGATCCCCATGGACTATGCATGCCACTACTGTCCATGGGGTTTTCTTATCAAAGATACTGGAGTGGTTTGCCATTTCCTTCACCAGTGGATTTAGGCAAAAAGAGGTTAAGTGACTTGCCTAGGGTCATATAGCTAGTAAGTATCTGAGGCCATATTTGAATTCAGGTCTTCTTGATTCCAAGCCCAGCACTTTATCCTACTGAAACACCTAGCTGCCTCCAGAGGAAGAGAAGACTGACTAAGTCACAGGGTGGGTGGGCCTAGATGGATTATGAGTACACATGTCAGTGAGATCAGAAATCTATTGAAGATGCAAGAATTAGATGCTAAATTTTTCTTTGAGATGCTTGATAGAGCTGTGACAGTGGGAATTTTCCCTTTGCTAATTCAACTGATGAAACAAATTAAAATTATATAATGAATGTTAGAAGTTTGTAAATGATAAACATAAGCATGAAAAGTCAATCCTGGATAGTAGTGGGCATAAAGTTAATGGGGTGGTTTATGTTTTCTGGTAACTTTCCCACCTTTTGCATGGCATGGATTTTTCATGAAAGACAGCCTGTTAATCTGTTTTGTCTTCAGTAGTGGTAGTTATTTCCCTTAACTCTCTAATAATATTGGGGCAGAGGGGGTGTCACAGATATTCCTGCATTATATTAGATCATAGGAAAACATATACAAGAAATGAAAGAGTATTATTTTGTGCACTTGTCAAAGGATATTAGAAAATTTCAGAAAATTAAATTGAATTTAACTCAATTATAAATGACCTGAAGGAAAATAGTTCAAGCAAAGTACTGCTTTTTCCCATCATGTTCAAAAGAGTTAACATATTTGTTCTAAGTAGATATTATAGCACTCATATTTTGGAAAAGCATAAAAATAGATTGGATGTCATTTAAACGCAATATGGCTAGAAGATAACCATCCTGTTGGAAGACTCATAGCCAATACCAAGTTCTTACTGGGAAGTAGCTACAGGAGAATTGATTAGCAGGTTTGATGTGCTTTGGCATAAATTTGATTTTATTTAGAAATACAACTCACACTGCAACTACTCTTGGCTGGAAATAAAAGTGTAAATTAGAATGCCTTCCAATGTAATTATACTGTCTTCTAATATAAATCATTTCAGAAATGAAAACATCATTTTCAAGTAGAAGAGAGTATTCATTTCAAGCTGAATTAAAGAGAAGGTCATGAAGAAAGCTGAAAGCCATATTTTATGTTGACAACATGGGACAGTATGCAAAGAGTGCTACTCCACCATAAAACCTAGCTTCCAGTGTTAACAGTAGTATGCTGGAGTATAGATTCAGGTTGGTGCCCTTGTTCTAAGGGTCTCTTTCCTACAGCTTGTGACTTGAGTAATTCTAGAAGAAGGGAGAACAAAACAACTACCCACCCACCCCAAATATAAATTCCTTATTCTCATTCTTCTTCTATACACACAGAACTTAAGCAGCATTTGTAAAAATCATGCTGGGATAAGATGTATTGAAAGCCTGATTCATTACAGCTTATTAGAGATGGCCACTTGGGACATAGTAAATTGAACTGATTGAATCAGTTGTTTCCCATTATATGGTAATCATATGGATGTGACCTCAGAAGGCTCATATTTGCAGTTGGCTGTTTTTCTTTACTATACAATTCAATTCAATAAACACTAAGTGCTTATTATGTGCAAGGCACTAGGTAGATGGGGATACAAAGAAAAAAAATGTCACAATTGATCTCTCTAAAGGGCATGTCTGAATTTGTCTCTTCCCTAATTCAATCAATTTCACTGGCTCTTTGTTGCTTCCAGGATCAAAAATAAAATTACCTGTTTGACTTTTAAATTCCTTTATAACCTGGACCCTTCTGGTTGCCATGGAGGGGGGCTGGCCCCACCCCACCCCACCCCACCCACCTTATCCACATGCTGGTCAAGCACTCTTTGATCTAGCAACAACACTGGTCTCCTAGCTGTGTATATACAATATACCCCCAGGAATAATAATTATTATTTTTATTATTTTGAATCAGCATCTATACAAGTGCCTTGCACATAATAAACATTTAATATTTGTTGAATTGAGTTCTGATTTAATGTTAAGCCTGTAGTCTTTTTGGTGCATTGAGGAAAAAAAATTTTTAACATTTGATTAACATTAATATCCTAACATACCTTATAAAACTTTCATTGAAGAAATTACACATCCTGTTACCCAATATTCCCTATAAAGAAGACCTATGAGATAAATTCCTTGCATTTCAGGAAAGATTTTGCTTCTGTAGGCACATTTTTATACTTTCTTTGTCAGTGTATATCATATAATCTAATATGTTTGCCTTTTTTATCTTAAGGCGCAGGAGACAAAGTTAATTTTAGTGCTCAACAGCAGCAATTGGCTCATTTTATGTCCTTGGTGGTATCTATTCTCTTTGATCTTCTTAGTTACTGTCTGTTCTGTTTCTGTCTTGAATTGTCACATTTTCCTTTATTTTTTAACTTTACAAACCTATTCATCCTCTTGAAAGTTGGACACTAAATTAAGTCATCTTTTTCTTTAACACACACACACACACACACACACACACAGAAATGGCAAAATGTCCACAGAAAATTAGTTACTGGGAATGTGAAAATTTATGAGTCCTGTTTTTGTCTACCTTCACTTTAAGAAGCTCAAATGCCAATGTAGAAAGGGAAAAGATAATCCATCCTACATTTTTACTGTAAAACCACAAATTTAAAACATTCTAATCAGAATTTTAACTTGTTTCTCAATTATACATTTTATCCATTAACAGATGAGTACCTGAAGTGAGAGAAATTAAAATACTTTCTTTCATATGTAGCAAATATTGCTTTAAAGTTTGGTGAATAATAACTATGAGAGGTGGGGTTATATGGTTCCATTAGTGTCAAATCCAAATAGAAAGGTGGGGGAGGCACTAAACCCTACAAAAGGATCCTGGCCAGTTGCATACTGACTTAAAAACTACATACTAACATCATCTGTGTCCTATTGTATTTTAATTTATTTCATTAAATATTTCCCAGTCACATTTTGGGCTGCATCAAGTGTTGGTAGCAATGCAAATAGCCACCAGCCTTGGGTTTAGAAAGGTTTAAATACTACCGCTTAACACATACTTAGTGACCATGGGCAGAATTTAATTTCCCAGTGCCCCAAGGAACTTCAAGACTCTAAATTACAACAGGGAACATTGACAAATGACTGTGGTCCCTGTTGCTGGAGGCTGGTGGATTGCTTAAGTTTGAGCAGTTCTGAACTGCAGGAAGGCTACTTTGAATTGAGTGTTCACACTAAGTCCAGCACCAATATGGTGAAGGACCAACCAGGCTACCAAAGGAGAGGTAAACTGGCCCAGGTCAGAAACACTGATGAGGTTAAAGTTGCTGAGCTAATTAATATTGGAATTAGGTCTGCACTTCCAGCCTGGGCGAGATAGGGAGACCTAGTCTCAAAACAAAACCTAAATTACAAATGAGTTGTTATTGTGCATTGGAAGGAATTACAGATGAAATCACAAGTCTGGACAAAAAAAATCTTGTATTTGTATTCTGGGCAAAGCACTTTCATATATGATTATTTTATTTAGTCCTCACAACCCCATGAAATAGGCAGAGAAGGAATTTTGATCCTTATTTTTATATGAAAAACTGAGCCTGAGACAGTTTGTCACTTGTCCAAGGCTAATAGGAGGACTAGACCTCAGTACTTGTCTGACTCTTTCTAGTACATAAAATCAGTGATATAAGCTAGGTGATGCAGTGGATAGGGCACTGGCCTTGAATTCAGAAGGACCTGAGTTCAAATCTCACCCTAGACACTGCTGTGTGACCCTGGACAAGTCACTCATCCAGGGCTATCTTCAGTCATCCGGATATATATCTTGCCACTGGACCAAGATGATTCTGGAGAAAAGTGTGATGTTGGTGACCTTGCACAGCCCTTCTTCACTTAAATCCAATTCAGTGTGTGTCATGACATCACCCTGATGTCATGGTCTTCTTTGAGAACAAAGGATAAACAACAAAAACAACAAGCTAATGATACTTACTTTCACCTTAGTGTCAGTCTAAAAAAATTAGTCACAGCTGTTGAATATTACTAATTTTTTCAAATATGCTGCTATTGTTCCGTCATTTCTGACTCTTGGTGACCTCACTAGGCCTTTCTATTCTCCACTATCTCACAAAGTCTGTCCAAGCTCATGTTTGTTGCTTCCATGACACTATCTATTTATCTCATCCTCTACTCATCCCTTTTCCCTTTGCCTTCAATCTTTCTCAATATTAGAATTTTTTTCCAATGAGCTCTTCTCATTATGTGGCCAAAATATTTAAGCTTCAATTTCAGTATTTCACCTTCCAGTGAATAGTCTGAGTTCATTTCTTTAAGCATCGACTGATTTGATCTCCTTGCTGTCCAATGGATTCCCAAGTCTTCTCTAGCACAATTTGAAACCATCAATTCTGTGGCACTCAGCTTTCCTGATACTCCAATTCCCCCATTACTACTGGAAAAGCCATAGCTTTGACTATACAGACCTTTGTTGGCAAGGTGATTTTTAGTATGCTGTACACATTTGCCATAGCTTTCCTTCCAAGGAGAAAGTATCTTTTAATTTCATAGCTGTAGTCACCATCTGCAATGATCTTTGAGCCCAAAAATATAAAATCTGACACTGCTTCCATTTCTTTTTCTCTTTGCCAGGAAGTGATGGGACCAGTTGCCAAGATCTTCATTTTTTTTATGTTATGCATCAAGCCAGCTTTTATACTCTACTCTTTCACCCTCATCAAGAGGTTTTTTAATTCTTCTTCACTTTGACATTAGAGTGGTATCTTCTACTTGTCTGAGATTGTTGATATTTCTCCCAGCAGCTTTAATTCCGGCTTTTGATTCATCCAGCCTGGCATTTCACATGATGTACTCACATAAGTTTAAAAAAAATTAGGCGACAATATACAGCCTTGTCATACTCTTTCTAATCTTAAACCAATCATGTTCAGTTCTCACTATTGCTTCTTAGCCCACATACAGGTTCCTCAGGAAACAAGGAAGATGATGTGGTATTTCCATCTCTTTGAGGACTTGCCACATTTCAAATATGTTTTATATAAAATATTAATTAGGTCAGAAGCATGGGCATTTGATCTGAAAAGTAATAAATTCTAAGAAGCACTTAATATTTTTCTACTTCACTGAATCAATAGTTTATAAGGAATAATATAGTCATAACAATTTCCTTTTCTTTCAGATTATCCTATTCTCTAAAATTTTAGGTTTCCTTTTAAATTTACCTAGTTCTGTTGAAGAAACCAGTTTTCCTAATTACCCATGTTCAGAACCATCAGTCATCCTTGGTTCTTTCTTTCTCTTCATCCCCAACATTTAATCAGTTGATAAATCTTAATTGTCCCTCCACATCTCATAACAGCCCTCTTTCTATTCCCTCTATTACTTTGCTAGTTGAGTTCACCTTTCAGCTGTACCATTACAAAAGCCTCATGACTGGTCTTTTTTTCTAGTTTCTCCTCCCTACATACCATCCTTTACTTAGTTGTCAAAATATACTCCCTAAGCCTCAGGTCTGGCCATGAAACTCTCCTGCTCAAGGATCTTCAGGGACCCTCTATTGTCTTTATGATCAAATAAAAACTTGGCCTAACATGTAAAGTCAACCACAAAAGAATCCTAATTTATAGAAATTTCATACTACTATTCTTTATATGTGTATATTCCAGCCACATTAGCTGTTCATTGGTTTAGCATTCTATCTCCAATGCCATGTGAATTTTGATTTTGTACATTTTGAAGTACTAGTGAGCATATCTAGGTGGGAGTATGCATTTTGAGATGAAGATCTGAAGCTTGGTAGAAGGGTCAAATTTGACAACTATTTGTATAGAGATGAGATGAGAATGAATGAGATTACCAAAGCATAATGTAACCCCGTGAGGACAATGACTGTCTCATTTTTATCTTTTTATCCCCAATGCCTTGCGTGTAGTTGGCAATTAATGTTTGTTAAAGTCAATTGAAGGGAGTTTGGAGTATAGGGAGAAGCCCAAGGCCAGAACCCTGGGGAAGAACTGTATTAACAATTTATGAACAAGGAGCTTACCAGAGGATGCCAAGAAAGAAATGTGAAGCAGTTTGGAGGAGAACCAGAAATAGTATCTTGGAAGCAATGAGAATACTATATCTAAAAAAGAGTGACTAGTGGCATTAAAAGGTATAGAGAAAGACTAAGACAAAGCCTTTGGATGTGGTGATAAGGTCGTTATTATTTACAATATGTATCTGCAATATGTATTCTAATAGTTGTTGCTGATACCTTCAAAACCTGAATATAAAATAAAAGCTTTGGTCTTTGGTACCTTACCAACTAGAGTTTTAGAAAGCAGGACACATGTAAACACACACACACACACACACACACACACACACACACACACCCCTCATTTAACATGATTAAATTTGATTTTAACTAAATTGCTTAATAAACACTTTCAGGCAATTAACTGGTCAACATTCAGTTTGGAATCCAGAATCCTCCTAATTTACCCAATTTTGATAGCTCAAATGCCATTTGCTCAGTCAGAAGCCTCATTTAATCATTCTTTTGGGGCTAAAGTTGTATGTATTTTCAAGTCAGATTATAGTATCAGTTTGCTAAGTTTAGGGCTAGAAGAAACCTTGAAAATTATCTAGTTCAACTGCCTCATTTTACAAATGAGGAAACTGTGACGGAGATCAAATGACTTGCCAAGGGTAATACAACCAGTATCCGGGGTAAGATTTGAATTTAGGTCTTCCTGACTGAGTATAGCACTCTATCATGCTTTACATATATGCATAGGGCAGCTAGGTGGCACAGTGGATAAAGCACCAGCCCCTGGATTCAGGAGGACCTGAGTTCAAATCCACCCTCAGACACTTGACATGTACTAGCTGTGTGACCCTGGGCAAGTCACTTAACCCTGATTGCCCCACAATCCCCCCCCAATACATATATGCATGTATGCACATATGCTATAGAACTTTTTTGAGAAAGGAATCAAACTTTTGCCCCACTGGGCCTCATATAGCACTTGGCTTGTGTCTCAAGTATTTTCCTGTAATATAGATATTAATGTAAGGTCAATAAAAATAGGAACTACTTTGGTTAATTTTAATTTTTTTCTCTCTTAGCATCTAACAGTGTCTTGCAAACAGCAGGTACTCAAGGTTTGTTGAATTACGTGGGAAAATAACCCTAATGTTTCTCAACCCCAAAGGTTGGAAAACACTGCCTTACAAATTGTGATTCTATACCATAGCATTTCTCAGTGATGAAATGCTAGGGCTAACACTATATTTCCAAATTTAATTACATCTCTGTAAATACAGTAGCTTCCGTGTTAATTGGGATAGCTGCCCAACTGGCATGTTTCTGTTCCTACCAGGATGGGTCAAAGTTTCTATTGTACCACAACAGATACTTTAGTTATTGAGTAACTCTGAAGTAGATGAATGCCTCTAGGCTTTGTGTACATCAAGTATATATTTTATATATATATATATGTGTGTGTGTGTGTGTATATACACATATATACATATATGTATGCCAATTTGAGACATATATCCACATACACATATGTATGCAGATATATATGTCTCAAATTGGTAAACCTTTTAAAGAGTCAATTTGGTGAAGGGTAGAGGCCTCAATGTGTCAAACATGATGAGAACTTTAGTTGTATTATGGATCTAAATAGTATTTGACCAGTTGTTTGAATTGAGGATATCAGTCTTTTCTACACATAGAATAACTCTTTGTGCACACCACCTGAAGCACTAAATGTGACCTTCTTGCCAATTGGTGTGTGGGAGACCTTATGGCACTGTCACAGGGACAAAGTTTAAAATCCAGGGAACTGGGCAGCCAGATGGCGCAGTGGTTAAAGCGCTGGCCCTGGTTTCAGGAGTACCTGAGTTCAAATCTGGCCTCAGACACTTGACACTTAATAGCTGTGTGACCCTGGGCAAGTCACTTAACCCCCATTGCCCTGCAAAAAAAAATCCAGGGAACTTTGGCTCATTTTGGCATGCACTTTGCTCATATCACTGTACGGGGAAGGAATGTGAAAAAACTAAGGGGTTTATGTATAAACAGCTCAGTATATCTGAAACCCAAACCTTTGAACTATATGTTAGCAAAAATGTTTAAACTTTGGAGCTAATTAAAAACACTTAACTGGACCATGGGTGGCCCAGATCAGAATCTATCACTGTGAAAGGAGAGATTCAGAATCTGGATATTAGAAAGTACAATTCACATCCAGGCTTTGCCCTGCTTATTAGGCCCACTTTCCCTTTTGCTCTTTCTTGAAAGAGCAATTTTCATTCTGAAAAAGCACTTTTGGCTACATAAAGATTTTAGAACTACTGTAAAATCCTACTATTTTATAAAAGACTTTGTCTGAAAGACTGGTTTTAGATTAGATCACTTAAAGCTAAAGTATTCTTGTCCTTCCACAACATTAAGGATGAATATTTTGCCTTAACATAACAGATTAAAACCTTTGCATTTTCCTTGCCATTCTTCGTATGTTCTATAACACCCACCCACCCCCACACACACGCACAATCAATATTTTAACTTGCAGAACACAAACTTAATGAACTCTCACTTTAATCCAACTATTAGGTAATTGTAGAAGTTCTTTTAAAAACAAAATTAAGCAATTTATGTTAAGAAACTTCACTTTGGTGGTTCTATGCTCCACCCCGAAAATATTAAATGTCTTGTACATCCAATCATTGGTGTACCAAAACAAATCTCAATATGGTCGGTTCTGTGGAAACCTATTCAGTTATTAATCTATATTTTGTGGATGAAAGCAATTTACCAGATTTTCGGCTTTGTACCCATCGCTTCTGTGTCACGTAAGAAATGACATTGTGAGTTTAGACTCACGATTTGATCCATGTGGAAGAAACACCCAGTGTGAAAACTACCTTTACCAATGTAGGGCGACAACTGTCATTAATGTAACTAAATGTTATGGTTATAGGTTATACACACAAAAAATATTAGTTAATCTGGTCAATTCAAATAAAAAGAAAATTTGTCAGACTAGTTATTAGGTATCATGTAAATATAAAAAACTTGGTGGTTTGCCTGAATTCCCTTTCTAGTCAGTTGTGTAGACTTAGTCAAAAAGATAAATAAGAGTGGATTTTTATTTCCTACATATGAAACTGTAGCTTATTTTTTGACAGTCATTTTCAATACAATAAGCTTCCCATGGTCGAAATTTCAACAATGTATAAAAGAGCTGAATAAATACAATAGTGACTTTCCATACTTACATTGGTTTCATCATTCACTTCTACTTATTACAGTCATTCAACAAACAAGACTGGATGCTAGTAGTCTTCTTATATAGTTAATGCTAGTTTGAAGAAATGTAATATTAAAACATCACTTTTAAACATCAAACTCTCAATATGAAAGAATATATATAAGGAAGTATCCAAAACAGCAAATGTATTTTAGAGCAAAAGCATTACAAACAAAACAAAAATCCATTTAATAAATAGATTCCAATAAGGATATTTTACTCCAAACACAAATCCACCCATTAACAACAAAAAAAAAATTCATTTTTGCTACTAATATAATCTTAAGAAAATGCTGGTCATAAAAATGGGCTTTAGAAATAGAAGTTTATCATAGTATCATGTACATAATAAGAATAACTTATAAAGCTATTAAACAATGATCTAAGCAATTCAAGGAGGAAGGTTTTTGATCTGGGGGAAACAACTTTTTTTGAAAGAATGATTGCACATAAATGATTAAAACATAAGTCATGACTCTGCACATAGGGGAAAGAACCCACACTCTTATTTATTATATCTTCATACTGCATACTTTTAAAAATTGGCCGCAGAAATACTTTTATGGTTCGGGAAAGGCACAAACTTTGAGGAAACAAATGAAACCAAATTCATTTTCCATTGAATAAATACATCCAAATTATCTGTTTCTTTTTGGTAAATGTGAAAAATCATGCCTCTTACTACAAATAATTCCTCTCTAAACATGTGGTATGACCAAAGTAATGAGACTGTGGCTAATAAAGGCATTCCACCATACTCCCTACACATAAATGTGAAAATCAGTTTCATTACAGTTATACCGTGTAAAATGCCAAATAGGAGATAAACTATTTCATTTTTCCTAGAACTCCCAATCTGGCTACTGTCGTTTAATAAATCATGTGCACAATTCATTGGCAGCTAGGATAGCAACCTCAAGAGAAGCCTTCACAAATTCAAAGCTAAGTTGGCCTTAACATGGTCGTTTTCATTTTTACTTTGGTAGGTATAGGTCTCAAAATGCAACCTTTATTAATTTTTTAGCATTTACACACAGCTTAAGCCACATTTTCCCCAGAGTTCCTTCCTGGCCCCATTTTTCCTTCAAAAAAAAAAATTACTGTCCTATCAGAAATGGTTAAAAGAGAACATGCATCAAAAATAATTATAAAGCTTTGTAGTCCTAAACATTTTCTTTTTTCAAATTTCTCTTTTAGAACCAATAATATTATTACATAGATTGAGAAAAAAGACTATAATTAACTATGTCCCTCTCTAAATTAAAACAAAGAAAGCAATGTGCTAATGCAGCCTCTTCTAGGAAATTTGAAAAAATTCATTAATTTAACTCTTTTTGGAGCTACAGGCTTTTAATGCCTATAAAGTTTAAATTCTTACCTTTCAGATTACACTATTTAATTCACTAAGTTCTTAGCAAAATAAGTTAATTTATGGGTCATATGTTAACATACATTACTTAAAATGCTGGACAGATTCACTATTATGTATGTTATATAAACCAGAATTTGGTAGACTGGAGCAAAACATTGTGGACAGTGGGATGCACTTATCCATGACCCTTTAGCAATTTATTAGTAACTAGATTCTCAATCTTCAGCAGGTAGAAAGAGGTAGACATAAAGTAAAGGTTCAATTCTCTATCAAATTGAAAAAAAAAAACTGGCTTAATTCTGAGGAGCTACAGTAACTTAAAGAAGTGCTAATAACCCCCCAAATTCAATCCTATTCATTTTGCAGATAGAAATCTAAAATTTGAAAGTTTTTGAGTAAGAGTGGAGAGTGAACCATCCCTTAGGAATACACTGATCACAGACTTATTTAAATGTAGAAAACATTGTTGTGGTTAAAAATTTCTTATATTATTACATTTCAAACAACTTAATATTAAATACTTTTACATAATGCATCGTGTATAACAATAGAAAACCAGTTTAAACTAGACAATTTAAATTTTTTTACCAGGTGAAAAATAACAAATTTAATAGAAGAACATGAGCACTTATGAGCCAGAATATCCTTTTTTGCTTAATATATTCTGACTTAAATTAGACAACTCCCTGAAAGAAGACACTGAGTTTTTGTTTGGAAGGTGTATGCATTTAACACTTTCCATCATTAAGAAAATGTTAAATGACCCTGAGATAGGACTATAAAATTGCCCAGTCTTTTTATTCAGATGCTACCAACAATGCATGCAAAAGTAATTTCTATTTAGCCTTTAGCCTATTGTTGTACCTACATGGATTACAGCTAATCTGACTAGTTTTGGATTCTATGCTGTTTTGCTAATCCTGTAATGGTCACAGCAAAGGCAACTGAAGGCACTGGCCTGCATGCTTTGCATATTTGTACCTTAAAATTCATTATAGGAAGGATCCTTTCTATTTACAATGGGCTTGAGGGCCTTCCAATGGTCTCAACTCAGTCTATAATACTATTCAGAGCAAGAGATTTTTTTTTTATAGCCAGTTTTTTTTTTTTCAAAATAGTAACCAAACAAGTCTGTTTTACATGCTCTAGTTTCTTCCTAGAAAATAAGGCATTTTTATTCTTCACTGATTATTTCAGAGCAGTCTTGTTTTGTTTTTTTCCAATATATATGAACATGCAACCTTTCTTCAAATTGCATGGTCATATTTAGTAGATCTTAGACATTTACAGAGAATTTTGGTTACAAATGTTATTCTTCAAACACACACTTTTTAGTTTAAAATAATACAGTTCCCAACACCTTGCATATACTGCAATTGCTTAAGAAAACAGTGCAACTATAAAGTAGCAAGATATTACCCCCACACAAAAAAATAACATATAAAAAGTGGCAAGTTAGTCATATTTAATAGTAAAAGACTCTGTCATGTTCCATCTTTGGTTCCTAATTACGATTTGACAAGTTTGAAGCCTTGTCCTGTGTCCAGCACAGCAGGCAGAAACCACCTCATTTTTAACCTTTTCAAGCACCTAAAACAAGCTTTGCAGATCCAGAAAAGGTTTAGGCTGTCACTGTCACACAGCCAGTTTGCCAAATGCACCAGAGGATACGTAACACGAGGAAAATATAACATCCAGTGCTTGGCAACATCACTTCCTGTTGGCAAATGTAGAGTATAGTCACTCCACCTTTTTGACACGCCATACGCAGCTTTCACGGCACGCCCCTTTTCAGTCCAGCTGATGTTGCTATTAGCATTACAGTTGTATTCCACCCAGTCTCTTGTAAAGTCACCAAGCTGTGCAGGGTCACCTTCTTCAAGGTCTACCACCTTGCTCATCTCTGCTCCCTGCACTGCAATATATTGATCATTAATTTTTTTCACTTCTTTAATCCATGGTATTGAGTTCTCACTATCTAGTACAATAATAAGTCGGGAACAGAAAGAACCATTCTTTTCTCTCCACCATCCCAAAAGCGTGTCAAGCCTTAATGTGTCTCCACCTACAATAAAGAAAATCCAACAGTCAGACTGTATCCGAAAATACCTGCATTAAGAAAACGGGATGGGATATTGAGGAAGGTCTGTGATAAGACTAACATTTACCAGAGTTTCCCTGATGCAGTTTCCTTCCCCTCCACCCACAACATGGAGTAAGCCCAGGATCCTCTTTCAACAAGGATTAGATTTCTCTAAAAGGAAACAAATCTGTTGCAGGGACTTTATTGGCTCCAGTTCCCCCACCACACCTTCCTGGTCATCTAAAGGCATAAAAAGTCCCAGGTGCAATAGTTGAGGTGCTCTGACTTGGTGGTTTTCTGAAGATCATGAAAGTCACAATGTTCCTCACCATATTTCCTATGCTCATGACCAGAAGGATTTTCATATTGAGACAGTGATGCATCCAGAGAAGCTAAGTGTCACTATATGTTGTGTTGGGGCAAAGGAAAACTTCTTTTGCTAACTGTTTGATGATTTGCATGTGCTTCCTTTCATCCCAGAACAGAACCTGAACTAAAAGAGGGCTGGTATTAAAGCTGCTTCCAAGAAGGTCACACGATTAATTACTGGCAGAGATGGAATTAGCGTCCAGTGCTTTTGCTACTCATTTTATTTAAACTTCAGATTAATAAACTCCAAATTCTCAGAATTAAATATGCAATCTAAAACTAAAGACTTCCTTTACAGGAGACATTTTAAAAACCAGATTTTAAACCAGTTTTTTTTTAAAAAGAAAAAAAAATGTAGATTGTATTAAAAATAGATGTGCTGAGATAGCCAAGAAACTTGTTTTATAAACTTGAATGTGGCTTATTTATTTTAAAAGGATGATGTTTATGAGAAAATGATTCTTTTGTTATCCTCATTTTTTGCCTACTCTTTCAAAGCCCAGTCTCTCATGGACATTTCTGACCTTGCCCCCAAATTCATCCCACCCAGACCATCTTATCTAGGTAGAATTCTTACCATAAGCCCACCACTGTTCAAGTAGGACTGAGTGAAGTGCAGATTATTTTGTATAGCTTGCTGGAGTCAGAATGATCTGAGTGTGTTAACATGATCAAAGTCGTGTCCCCCAGTCCCTCATTAGAAAAAGCCCACCTCTCATTATAATATTCATTCTCTCATTAGTTGTTAGCCAATCAGAGTTGATTTTTACCCTCAGGGACACCCCCCCCCTTTTCCAAAGGTATTTAAACATTCAACTATCTCCATGCCAAGTCTTTGGTTATGAGAGAAAACAGCCTCAATATATTATTTGCTAGTCTAATTAATAAATTGATTATTAATTACCCAGACATTGTCTCATGGAATTTTCATCTACATCATTTAATAAGGAAAATCAATCACATTATAGTTAACTAAAAAAATTACCTTCATCTGTCCTAATTTTTGGTGGGTAAGGACTGAAGGACTATACTATACTATAGGTACTATGAATGGTTTTTATCTTTAAAGCTGTTCTAGCCCAGAAGAATAGCAGATAACCAGACAAATGTGCTAAGAAGGACATCTAGAGCAGAGGTGTCAAATACGTAGGCAGCCCTTACAACATTCTTGTGGAATCAGATTAAAATTTAATTGGGAAATATTTAACAAGATAAATAAAAATACAACAAAGATAATATTAATACCTGATTTTCTAAGTCAATATGTGGCCTGCAGGGATCCTTAAGTATGGTTTAATGGCCTCTGTTTCTATTCGAGTTTGACAATACTGGTGTAAGGTATTTAAATTTCAAAGTTTACTAAGTAGTTTCACAATTATCCTTCATTTAACCTGGTACATAGGCACTCAGTCAACTAGGGAAACCACTGGTTTGATTTTTTCCTGATTTCTCCATTCTTCCTTCCAGATAGCTAGATGTTGATAGAGGAAAGTCATAAAAATATACAGATTTATCCCACTATGCCAATAATTCTCGCCCTAAGTGGACCCGATACTGTTGCTCAGAAATGCCTCAATTCAGGAGTCACTGATTTTTTCACTGTTTTTCACATCCCCAAAGCAACTATTTCAAATATTTTTCTCCTTTAAACCACATGCTCACCAGATGATCATAGATGATGTACCTACACTGTCAGTGGAAAAAGCTGACACTATCCAATAAGAAAGAAGTCTCTTTGTTCAACTCATCTCCCTCGATGCTTCAAAACTTTTCAATATCTTTACCCACTTTTTTTCCCCACAGATGAGGTGTCACTACTCCTTGCCAAAGTGAGTTCAGTAACTTTTTCCTTAATGTAATTCCTTGCCATTTTTTTGAGAAACTTGTTCCATCAATCAAGTGATCCAAGTACAACAAGGTAAATTAATCTCACAAGGATGTAAAACTTGGTGGGATGAAATCCATGATCAGAATGTGTCTCAAGGTAGGGAAGAGAAAATGGGAAGAGGGGAAGATAACATTGTCTTTTAAGAAGGGATACACACATGTGAGAAAATTCAGGAACCAGAGGGGAGATGCATGGTGCATAGCATATGGATAAAGATCAATGGAGAGTGAAACAAGAATGATGATGTTATCAGATTTTACTTCAGTCAACCTAGAATAAAGAGAGTGAGTTCAGGAAACATTTAAAGCATGGCAGACAGGCATCACATAGTTGTGACGAGAGACTTCAACTGTACAACATCTGCTAGTGCTTTCTCTCTGCCAAAAGCAGAGCAGTGAACATCTTATTTTAGCTTAATTATAACTTGTCCTTCAAAAGGAGGAGGAACTAACATGGAGAAATCCTGTTCTGGGTCTGAATCCCACTAACAGGAAGGAACTGACTGCTAGAGTGGAGAAGGTGGTATCCTTTAGGGGATAGGACCATTCCCTCCTAGAGGTTGTAATGCATAAGGAGAGAAAAGCCACAGGTATTACCTGATATGCGTTATAAATTTTCAGAAAAGCAGGAAGAGGTAGAATGTAGACTGAAACTGTACAAGTGGAGTCAGTCTAAGAGGGACAGGAAACTCAGGAATCAAATTGGGAAGACATAAAAAGAAACAACAGATGACCCCCAAATAACTAAGATTTTAAAAGATGTAAAGAAGTTAGTACAGTAGGTACAGAGTCAGTCTCAAAGTAAGAAAGACATGGGTCTATATCTGGCCTTTGACATAAAACTCAAAGAAAAGAGATGTTTGATTTTTATTAGAGCAAAGCTTTTGATAAAGTACCTCATTCTGTCCTTGGAAGAAAATGGAGAGATGTGGACTAGGTAATACTAGAAATAAGTGGATTTAGAAATGAGTGGATGGCTAGACTCAGAGTATTTGCTAATAGTTTATAATGGTTCAGAAGGAAACAGGTGTCCAGTGAAATACCTAAGGGCCTCCACTTGGTCCTCTGCTGTTTAACATTTTTATCACTGACTTGAATCAAGAAATAGATGGCATGCTTATCAAATTTGCAAATGATAAAGCTGGGATGATTCTGGATGATCAAGATAGGACCTAAAATAATCCCGTCAGGCTAGAAAATTGGATTGAATTTCATAAGAAGAAATTTAATAGGGATAAATGTAAGGTTTTACACTGGGGTCCAAGATATCAGTTTTGTAAGTATAGGATTGGGGAGCTATAGCTAGAAAGCAGTTTAAATGAAAAAAATCTGAGGGTCTGATGTGTCAAAAATGTAATAAAGCTGACAGAAAAGTTAATTTGATCTTGAGCTGTATTCGGAGACAGCTTCCATAAACTGGAATATAATGATAGTACTACTGTAGCTGTCCCTGGTCAGACTATATCTGCCCATCAGTTGATCAACAAGCAGTACTGGGCATTGTGCTTAATGCTGGGGGTACAAAGAAAGGCGAAGATATATGTCTCTGCCTTCAAAGAACTGAAATTTTAATATGGAAGACAAAAACATGCAAATTACTATTTACAAATAAGAGGTATATAGAGTAGATGAAGATAATTTTCAATCCTGTGTTTAGTTCTGGGTACCACATTTTAAACAGAACATTAAGAAGCCAAAGAGTATGAAGAGGAAAACAATTAGGATGGTGATAGAGCATGAGTTTATGCTATCTGGGGGCTGGCTGAAGAAAATAGGGACATTTACCTGGAGAAAAGAAGGCTCAGGAAAGACATGTTTGATGTCTTCAAGTATTTCATATGGAAAAAGGGCTTATGCTTGTTCCCCCATCTGGCTCAGAAGGCAGACCCAAGGAAGAAGGTATTTTTAGTGGATTCCAGGAAAGGTTTCTTGATAATAAGAGCTGTCTCAAAATGAATGGGTTGCTTTGGGTGCAAGCTGTGATAGGATGTCCCACTCTTGGATATGTTGCAATGGGATTTTTTTTTTTTCTGGTGGGCTGGACTAGGTGGCTACTGGGGCTCCTTCCAGCTCCGAAATTCCATATGACCTGTTTCTTATGAATTTTTAAATCTTCCTTCTTTCCATAAAAATACACAGGACTCAACAATCCTGAAAAATCTATCCCAGATCAACATTCTCAATGGCAAAAAAACCTGGGCTTAATTAAACATCATATTATTAACATGTTTTAAAAAAACACGTTTTTATTACATCTCCCTCAGACAATAATTTAGACAGAGAAAACATTTTAAACTCTCATAATTCACTTCAGGGGGTTCAGCCAGATGATCATTAAGGTAGCTTCCAACTTCAAAATTCTCAAGATTCTATGTATCTACAAATGTGTTTCATTTTTTATGTTTAGTTAATTAACACCATCAAAAATCATATTTTAGAGCTCAGAGGGATGTTACAGGTTAAGGTTAAGTCCAATTCCTCATATTAAAGATGAACTGAGGCCCCTAACGGTTACCTCACTTATTTATAGTTAGTGATACAGCCTGGACTAGAATCCAAGATTCTTTATTTATGCAAGTCAATATTCTTGCAACCATGTCACCCTTCCTGAATTAAGACTGAACACTTTTTTCACTGAATTATTTGAAGTAAAGAATAAAACAACAAAACAAAGAACTAAAAAACCTATGTTCTTCTTCATAGACAAAGACTTTAAAATACTTTATTTGTAGAAGTTTATTGCTTTTTAAAATACTCTGTAGGATTAATGTTGAAAATCTATATATTAAAGGAAAATCAAATCACTGATTCTAAAATAGTAAGATTCTTTTCCCTCAAACTGATAAGTAATATAACTCTCTCTTTAATTAAGAATACTTTTCTGTAATAGCAATTAAAGTTATCCCTAATAAATGGATCCAGAACTCTGGGATTTCATGGTCACGCATGCTAAATGTTCAGCCAGTAATTAAGAGGAACCTTGAGGTCTGGATTGATAGAAATATTTCCAACATTTTCAAAAGGTCTAAAGTGAATTACCTGCTAAAGCCCATTCTCCTGTACCATGAGTGTGACCACTGTAATACAAAACATAAGTGTCATGTCTGGGTCCATCTGTAGTCCGAAGTTCAAGGAAAGCTTTGAGCTTGGAATGTAAAGTATCCAAAGAAAATCCACTTGTGGAATAGTCACAGCCATATGTTTCAATCATATGATAAGCAAAAAATCGCTGAATGGCATTGAGCATGCCAGTAGACCTCAAGTTCAGCTCCTGAACATGCTCTGGTGGAAGAAGTGTTGGCTGACCATCAGGACTATAGGGAAAAAAATAAAATAAAACAGAAGGAGAAATTAAATTGGAAGGCTGCTAAAGATCATCTGGGCCAGAAGTTCTTAACCATTTTTGTCACAGACCCCTTTAGCAATCTGGTTAAGTCTATGGGTCCCTTGTAAGAATAATATTTTTAAATGCATAAAATAAAATGCCTATGAAACCAATTATATTGAAATGTAGTTATCAAAAGAAAAAATTTCGGGGGTGGCTAGGTGGCGCAGTGGATAGAGCACCGGCCCTGGAGTCAGGAGGACCTGAGTTCAAATCCGGCTTCAGACACTTGACATTTACTAGCTGTGTGACCCTGGGCAAGTCACTTAACCCCAATTTCCTCACTAAAAAAAACCACAACAACAACAACAAAAGAAAAAATTTCAACCCAAGTTCATGGGCCCCAGATTAAGAACCCTTGATCTAAACCAACCCCTTCACACCAATGTGTTAATTCTAAAACTATCCCTTTCTTGCCACTCCCAAAACTAAGTATCAAGGTAGATAAGAGAATTCCAAACAAGAGGGTTTTTTTAATATTACCAATGTAATTCAATATTGTTGAAATGTTAATATGAAAGACACTAAAGATGTAAAGATGAAGTAATGGCAGCCACTGCTTTAAACTGGGGAAATCAGAATACGAGTTCTAAATTGTCTCTGAAACAACAGACTCTCTATAAAGAGACACAGCTCTCAATAGCATCTCATTTACAACTGTTGGCCAAAAAAATGCAGTTAATAATATTTCTTAGAAAAATATTATTTTGGGGGCAGCTAGGTGGCGCAGTGGATAAAGCACCGGCCCTGGATTCAGGAGGACCTGAGTTCAAATCCAGCCTCAGACACTTGACACTTACTAGCTGTGTGACCCTAGGAAAAAAACGTATAACTCTCATTGCCCCACCCAAAAAAAAAAGAAAAAAAAAGATTATTTTGATACATATTTTGAGGTAAAATCCATTTAAAAATTGATAGGGATCAGTAAAGAGGATTTATACATTCTTTAGTTAAAATCTCAGAATAAGAGGCAGCTAGGGGCAGCTAGGTAGCGCAGTGGATAAAGCACCGGCCCTGGATTCAGGAGTACCTGAGTTCAAATCCGGCCTCAGACACTTGACACTTACTTGCTGTGTGACCCTGGGCAAGTCACTTAACCCCCATTGCCCCGCGCAAAAAAATAAATAAATAAATAATAATAATAAGAGGCAGCTAGGTGATGCAGTGGATAAAGCACTGGCCCTGGATTCAGGAGTACCTGAGTTCAAATCCAGCCTCAGACACTTGACACTAGCTGTGTAACCCTGGGCAAATCACTTAACCCCAATTGCCTCACTAAAAAATTAAAAAATAAAATAAAATAAAATCTCAGAATAAAAATTAATGAACATTTAAATTATCTACTTAATTTTCATATTTAACATAGGTCTTCATAAAGGATTATTAACTTTAAACAAACTCAGATTTAAGGGAGGAATATATTTGGAAATGGAAAGATATTGGAAATTTGGTGATACAAAAGATATTGACTTTTTAAAAAAAAAACTTTGATTTCAAAGTCAATGTAGAAGAAGATACAAGCCTTAGGACATATTTCCAAATCTAGAAACAAGTTCAAGAAAATATCATTATGAAAGAAAAGCATAACATAGCAATAAATGAACCAAAAGCAGAAGCATTCTATCCTAAGAGATAATAAGTGAATGAGTGGTTCATAAAATGTGTTCCTGAAGCCCCTAAAGGCCTACACCACCCCTAAAGGTGATTTATTTAGTTGAGAACTCTAAAACTCAATTTAGGAGACCAGTCTTCATAACTAAATCAAAAAGACTAGGTTGTATCTTAAGATCTCAAAAAATAATGATGAATTTATTTGATTCTAGAAAAGGAAGAAGTTAAGTGACTTGCCAAGGTTAAATATAAAAGGGAGGATTTGGCCTTTAGATTCCACCTCACACCTATCAACTGGCACAACTGACAAAAAAAAAAAGGAAAATGACAAATGTTGGACAAATGTTGGAGGGGCCAGGGGAAAACAGGCACAGTAATGCACTGTTGGTGAAGCTGTGAAGAGATACTGTCACTCTGGAAAGCAATTTGAAACTATGCTGCAAAATTTAACAAACTCCTACTAGGTCAATACTCCAAAGAGATAAAATAAAGGGAAAATATGTTCAAAAATATTTATAATCAGGCAACTAGTATTTACTAAGCACCACTACAGTCAGGCATCAGGCTACACAGCACTGGTAATAATAGAGAACTGGAAACTAAGTAGGTGTCCAATGGGCTGAACAAATTTTGGTATATGAATGATATAGTGGAAAAAACCCCAATATATTTGAAGTCTGAGAACCTGGATTCAAATAATAGTTGTGTTAGTTGTTATCTGTATGAACTTGGGTAAGTAGCTTCAACTTTCTGGGCCTCAGTCTCCTCCCTTGTAAAATAAGGAGTTTGGATTAGATGGTTTGAGGTCCCTCTGGGCAGTATGTAGCTCAATGGGTACAGCACTGGGCTTGGAGTTAAAAAAAAAACCAACAGAATTCAAACCTGATCTAAGATACTTAACAGCTGTGTGACCCTGGGCATGCCACTTAACTCTTGCCTAAAACCGGAGAAAGAAATGGCAAACCACTGTAGTATCTTTGCCAAGAAAACCCCAGGGACAGTTGGTCCCTAGGTCATGAAGAGTCAGACACAAGTGAACAATGAGGTCCTTCTAAATTGATTATGCTATCATTTTTATCTTTGTGCTACCTGACCCATGACAGTATATAGTTCCTTACTACTACCTCTTGTCTAGACTATTTTTAATAGTCTTCTGAATGGTCTTTACTCTCTCTTCTATCGAATGCATCTTTCATATTAATCCTAGATTAATCCTAATTATGCATAAATCTGATCTTGTCATGCCTCTGCTCAAAATTGCTCAGTGGCTTCAAACTTCTTATCTTGGCATTTAAAGTCTTCTGCAATTAAATCCCATTCTACTTTTCCAGGCTTAACTCATCTTACTCCCCACCATGTATTTACTGTACACTAAATTCAAACTAGGCAATTTGCCATTCTCTGTACAGGTACCACATTTTCCTACTTTTTCGTCTTAGCTCTCACACTACTTAGAAAGTCTTCCTACTTGTTCCTAACCTCTACCAATTGAATTCCCATTCAATCTTTATTGCCTAGCTTAAATGCTATGCTGTCCATGGAAGCTTAGTCTAATCAGTGATGACCTTCTCTATCCCATGGACTTTATATAACACTCTGTGCTTCTCTTAAGTACTTATATATTACCTTATTGTCTTTTATTATAACAGCCCATGACTCAGAACCTAAGAAGCTTAGAAATAACAATGCTTCCAGCCCAGTACCCTCAAACATCCTGGGAAGCAACTCCTATGGAAATGAGGCCTAGCAATTACTCCTGCAGTTGCTACAGCCACAGCTACTGAAAACACAGAAAAGTAAATTCTTTCTACCAAAGTCCTTGGTACCATTAAATGGCTCACATCAGAAAGTGATAAGATTTTTTTCAGTGGAAATGTTTAAGAAGAGGCATTAAGATCTACTTTGCCACTATGGCCTAAGGACCATGGAGCTTTTTTCCATGTGACTTGCAGCTGAGACCTTCCATATGTGCTGATTCTCACATTAGAACATGAGCTCCTTGAAAGCAAAGGCTTGCTTTTCTATTTGTATCACCAGCACTTAGCAGAATGCTTTGCATGCTGTACTTTGCACTTATAAAAATAATGAATAAAGCATTTTAACTATCACATTTCCCCATTATACTATAAACTCTTTGAACAATGCACTTAATAAACAGTGGCAATGGAAAAATCACTAGATTTGAAATCAAGGAACCTCAGTTGTTTCATCTGTAAAATGAGAGCACTTCAAAAATCCCACCCCCAGTTCTAAGACTATGACCTCAGATCCCATGAAATGAAAATGGCTATAAACTATATGACAGAGCTATTAGAACTGAAGTATGGGGGCAGCTAGGTGGCACAGTGGATAGAGCACCGGCCCTGGATTCAGGATGACCTGAGTTCAAATCCGGCCTCAGACACAACACTTACTAGCTGTGTGACCCTGGGCAAGTCACTTAACCCTGACTGCCTCACTTAAAAAAAAAAACAAAAAAACCCAAAAAACCCCAAAGAACTGAAGTATGAATTTTGGGGCAAAAAATGCACCACTTGTTACTGATAGATTATAGTTTGTTTCTATTATTCCCAACTCAAAACACTGCTGTGAGGCTCAAATGAGATGAGGTATATAAAGTGCTTTTTTTAAAAAAAAAATTTTTTAAGTGCTATAAAATATCCATTATTATTATACTTCAAGTTATTAAAGTTTGAAGCCTAAATAAAAGCTATATAACCATCCTTTACATCTCAATGTGTCTCAAAAATATAGTTCTTAGTTAATATGTGAATCCTCTAATTTCCTTAAAAGGAAAAGAAATATAAGATTTCTTAGCTAAAATATCTAAAACACTCCATTGCTAGAAGTGTCCATATGAATGGTAACTATAATAGAAAATTTTATTATGTGCAAACTAACATTTCCATATACATTTTATTTATCTAGCGTTAAAATTTCCTTTCTGGATGGTTAAAAAAAAGCCCTCCATCATTTGTTATAGGGTATACATTTTGAGCCTTGTATCTCAAAGATGAACCTCTACAATTAAAAAAAAATTCTTTAAAAAGGGAAAATATTTAATAAAACCTTTTGGAAGCTGAGTTCTTTTAATGGATTAAAAGAATTTAGTTTTAAAGGTGTGTCTCTTCCCCACTTAAGTGGAAGGGAGATATAAGTTATGCAGTAAAAACTTCTTGGTTTAAAAAAAAAAAAAGAACTTCTTGGTAACAAAAAAACCCTATTTTCTTGTCAATAAAAGCACTTGTAACATATATAAGCAAAATCGAGGCAACACTTAAATAAAATACATTAAAAACAGTTATTTTGGGTTACAAAATACAAAACAAAACAAAAACAAAAACCCCACCAAACCCATGTCACAATAGCTATAGAACAAATTATCAACATCGCGGATAACTGATTAGTAATGTAGCCATTTAAATAAGAAATTCCTTTGTAATAAACTCTGAGAAATTATTAATCTTTTCTACTTTGGAGGCCCAAAATATTAAATAAATCAAAGATTTTTAACCTGTGGTCCATGAATGAAAAAGATGTTTTTTATAATGATATTTACTTTATGCATTTAAAAAACATTATTTTGAGAAGTCCATAGGCTTCACTAAATGACAAAGGGGTCCATGCCCCAAAAAAAGGTTAAGAACTCATAAAATAATTTTAAATATGCCATGCTTACTTACAGCAAATGTTTTTGGTAATATTTTTATGGCAAGAGTAAAAATGCAATGCATTGTCATGCTTACATTTTTTAAAAAAGGTTATCAAAATTGATTTAAATTTAATATGTAGTCATAAATATTCTAGTGACTGTCCTAGATCACTGTACCTGCAGAAGTTGGTGGGAATCACAACAGCATATCCAACACATGTTCCTCCTAAACAATTACCCAGTTCGTGGAAGAGCCCATGAGCCATGGACTCCAATGGTAAAACGATAAGAAACATGCTCAAGAAGAGTCCATTTGTTGGCTAGAGGAAACAAACAAAAAGGCCATTTATCAAATACGTTTGTCTTTACATTTCCATTAAATAACCTATCCCGTTCCTGCTAACAAAAAACCCCAAAACCTCTCAAAACTTTTCTTTCTTTCTTTTTTTTTTTTTGCAGGGTAATAAGGGTTAAGTGACTTGCCCAGGGTCACACAGCTAGTAAGGGTCAAGTGTCTGAGGCCGCATTTGAACTCGGGTCCTCCTGAATTCAGGGCCAGTGCTTTATCCATTGCACCACCTAGATGCCCCTCAGAACTTTTTAATCTAGACCCTTCATTTAAATTCTAGCTCTACTAGCTGTGTGACCTAGGATAAATCACTTTAACTTTCTGGGCCTCAGTTTTCTCATTTGCAAAATAAGGACTGGACCATAAACTTTATGATGTCTTTACAAGAATATAAATCCTATGCTGCTAAAATACAGTGTGAGGAAAAATTATCTTGCCATATGACTGGCAGATGTTGAACCTAACTGTCCAGAAATAGCCATTATTTCATCTGTAAAATGAGAAGTGTCTAGCATCTTTTCCAACTCTACATCAATTATCTGATAATCTATGAATCCCATGATAGTAAACGTCCACTGGATAGAACACATACCTTGATAATTATGGTCTTGATGGCAGTACTTATAATTAGACTCTCTAAAAGGGTATTATTCTTATAGAAATTATAATTTTGGGTAAAATTTCTAAATTCCTATCAATAGAGGAAAATCCTAGGAAATTTTAGCTGTTATAGCATGCAAAATATATGCAGCACTCGTTAATGTATTTTCAAACAGAGTAGTCACACACTAAAGCATATCTATCTGAGGGAGGAAACATAAATTATATGTGTATTTTTAAATCACTTCATAGTAATCCTAAAAATCAGATTAATCGGGGGCAGCTAGATGGCGCAGTGGATAGAGCACCGGCCCTGGAGTCAGGAGTACCTGAGTTCAAATCCGGCCTCAGATACTTAACACTTACTAGCTGTGTGACCCTGGGCAAGTCACTTAACCCCAATTGCCTCACTAAAAAAAAAAAAATCAGATTAATCTTAGATATGGGAAACCAGGAAAAGAATTTCAGAACTGCAGTCTTTTTTATTTCAAAAGTTACTGATAGGGTTTTTTTGCTAGTTCAAGGGTATAATGCAAGTGTTTCCTTTTTAAGTGTTAAAGAGTGTGAATACTCTCTTAATCAACAATATTGGAATTCATTTTGACATTAACCTCTTTATTCCTTTTTTTGCCCTTATTGCTTTTGAAATGACCATCATCTTTCCCTGTTAAGACTTAGAGCTATCCTTGACTCTTCTTCCCTCACATCCCCACCTCCCATATGCAATCAAGTATTAAGTCTTAGTCTACTTCTACCTCTTTTCAACCTGGGAAAAACTCAGACCAATTAGATAATCAATTGATGAAGTGAGGCTTTTTTCAGGGTGGAGGAATTGTCATTCAGGACAACACACTGCCTTCTTTAGACTGGGAGGCCCACTGAGGAAGGGGAAAAAGGAGCTTTTATAAGGCATAGTCATGGGAAATAGCAGGAGGGCATATATTGGAGACACAAAACAGCCAAGCTGAAGGAGGGGAATATTAAGGATTTCTAGAAACAAAGTTGTAGAAATAGCCTTGGGTTAGATTTATTTGTTAGGTGGTCCAGGAGCAAGGATTGTGGGAAACTACTGGGGCATGTGTAGGTTTTCTTGGGGGCAGTTAGTGCTAGTCAATGCAAGGTTGGGACCCCAGAGTTTCCCCAGAGTCTGATACTCTGCTACACCTCTCACAATGAAGTCCTTCTTTCCCCTGGGCTCCACCACCACTCTAATTCAGGTTTTCATCACCTCTAAGCTGGACCACTGCAACAGCCTCTCGCCTTTCTAATCCATTTCCTCCACTTGCCAACTTGATTTTCCTAAATCACTGGTTATGGTACTGCCCATGCAGAAATCTTTAGGGGCTCCATACTGCCACTAGGATAAAATACAAACTTCTCAGCCTGGACTTTAAAGCTCTCAATAATATGGGTCCCACTAACCTTCCAGTCTCCATATTACACACTCTCTCCTTCATACACTCCTCTTTCCAATCAAATTGAATTACTAACTTTCTGTCTACACAACATTCCACAGCCTATTCCCATGCCTTGGCACAGACTTTTACCATGTCAGTAACATACTCCCTACTCTCCCTTCCTAAAATTCCTATATTCTTTTAAAGCACAGCTTAGGTGCTACCTCCCACAAGTCTTTTCCTTATTTATTTTTTTCCTCCATTTTGTGAATGTTCTTTTTCTCTTCAAATTATTTTGCATGACTTGCTATCCACTACTGCTGGGTTTTGTATGGAAGAAGCATGCCCAGTAAAATGTAAGTTCCTTGAGGGCAGGGACATTTTTGTTTTTATCTTTGTATCCCCAGCTGTAATAAATGTTTATTTGTTGAAATGAACAGAAATTATGAAAAGTCTTGATGACAGGGGAAGCTGCTCAAAATATAAAGGACAAATTGAATATACATTAAAGAGTGACCTATAGAATATTTCTTATATTTTTTTGTAAATTAAAATCCTCAATTATTACCATTTCTTAAAAAAATGTTTTCTAAAATAAATTGTCAAAGGCTATTATTACTTACATTATGTGGGTTTACTACACAATTTGTGTAACTTCTATTTACATTCCTTTCTTCTTGCTCTTTGGAGAAAGGAGTTACACATACATACACACAACCTGCCTACATACTGGGGAATGACTACATAAAGTATGGTACGCTGATGTCATGACATATTACTACATCTTTAAGAAGCCCAACAAATATGAAGAATTTAAAGAAGTATGGGAGACTGAGAAGAATGAGTGCAGAGTAAAATAAATGGGATCAAGAAAACAATATACAGTGGGGCAGCTAGGTGGTGCAGTGGATAGAGCACTGGCCCTGGATTCAGGAGTACCTGAGTTCAAATCCAGCCTCAGACACTTGACACTTACTAGCTGTGTGACCTTGGGCAAGTCACTTAAACCCCCATTGCCCCACAAAAAAAAAAAAAAAAAAAGAAAAGAAAAGAAAAGAAAAAGAAAACAATATACAGCAAGCATGATAACATTATAAAAAGAAAGAACAAAAAAAGAAACTGAAGACTATGTAAGCATAAAGAACAGGCTTGACTCCAGATAAAATGCAGCTCCTCTTCTCTTGAAAGAAGTGAGAGAATATGGGTATGATGACATATAATGTGAGATCAGATGGGTGTATTAGTTTGCTGAACTGCCTTTTTCCCCTCTTTTTATTTTTTGTTATAAAGGATGGATCACTAGGTGTGGTGGAGGGATAGGTTTGGAAATTAATGTGCCATAAAAAACCGCTATCAATAAAAACTTAAAAGAACAGCTACAATATGAATAGCTTCTACTTGTTTCATAATTTATGTTGTTTTTTCTATAGATCCTTTGGACATCATCCAACTTAATGTCACTAAGACCTGTAAGTAAAGGAATGTATATGTTGTGTTGTAGTTGTATGTGGGAATTTACATGTTGTCTGGAGGTGCTTTCATATTATTTGCATTTTCAGTCAGCACAGCAAATGATATAATTTTCCCTATTTTCTTTCTGTAAGGTTTTACATATCATGCAATATGAGGAATATAAAATAATATTGTTAAACAGAATGGGTTTTGGTATGTTTTCTAAAAAAAAAAAAAATTTATAAAAGTTGTGACCATAAAGACTATATTTCAATGATGCTGTCATTGCTTAGCACATTTTTGCAACTCCTCTTTGAGAAGCTATCTTCTGTTACTTCCCCTATTTAAAAACCTTAGGCTGAATTCCCCATTTCTTATAGGACAAAATATAACTTCCTGCACTGGCATTAACCAGTCTTTAGGATTATTTCATCCTATTTCCTTTGATGTGCTGGCTCTATGCGTCAGCCAAAGCAGGCAGATGACAGTTGCCTGACTGCATCCAGCCCTCTCCTATCTTCATGTATTGTGCATACATGAATGCAATCTTTAGAACTTAAATTAGGGCAGCGAGGTGGCCCAGTAGATAGAACACTGACCCTAGAGTCAGGAGGACCTGAGTTCAAATCCAGCTTCAGACACTTGATGCTTACTAGCTTTGTGACTATGGGCAAGTCACTGTAAGGGCCTCAAATTCTAGCTGTGATGTCTAAAATCTAATGAGGGGTTGCCTTAAATTAGAAGCTTTAGCAAGAGTTTAGACTTTTAAGTATTTATTAAAGTGCATTAGAAGTTAGTGAAGAGGGGGCAGCTATGTGACACAGTGGATGGAGCACTGGCCCTGAAGTCAGGAGTACCTAAGTTCAAATCTGGCCTCAGACACTTAACACTTAATAGCTGTGTGACCCTGGGCAAGTCACTTAACCCCAATTGCCTCCAAAAAAAAAAAAGTTAGTGAAGAGAGAGAGAGATTGAGAACTGATTCCTCATAGCATGGAAAAGTCTACTTTAGATCTATTTGGTATAGCCAGAGAGAAAAACTTGCCTTTCCCTAACAGCCCACATGAAGTTCCTGTGAAGCAGGAAATAGGGCCGTCCACACACACAGCTCCAAAATAATTGGCTGGTAACACTGACTGACAGGACCCACAGGTGGCAGACATCACTTCCTGATGCTGATCTGACCTTCGAAACCCCAGAAAGGTCACATCCGGATGCCAAAGTTACTTGGTTTCTTTTCAGGCCAGAGCTCACAATGTCCCTCCCAGCAGGGGGTATCATTTCAATTCTCACATCACTTAACCCCAATTGCCTCAAACATCCAGGGCCATCTCCAGTTGTTGTGATATACATCTTGCCACTGGACCCAGATGGCTCTGGAGGAACCATCTGGAGAGGTTGTTTGAACAGCTCAGCCTCACTTAAATCTAATTCACTGCCAGTCATGACATCATTTCCTGATGTCGTGGTCCTCTTTGAGAACAAAGGACAACAACAACAAGACAAACACAACTCACACAAATACACTGACCATAAAGTTGGAGAATCTGGATTCAAGTCCCTGCACTGGTACTCCTCATTTACCTTGTGATCTTGGGTAAGGCACGTCAATGAGGTCCCTATAAGACTGAAATCTATTATTCGATGGAATAAACCCCCATTGCCCCTCAAAAAAAAAACAAAAACAAAAACAAAAAACTATAACTTTTCTATCTTACTGCTTATTTTCCACAGAAAATACTATTGATGTGTCTATTTCATAGAAAAGACTACCCCACCCACAGATTACCTTAACCTAAAAAATTTGTTTAAAAAAAAAATTTTTTTTAATCTTTAAAAGTGTAACTGTGTTAACACTGGTTTTACTTTCCTAATCCTAATAAATATATATAGAATAACAACAGTTACTACTGTGTAATGCAATTGCTTTAATTTTAAAAATATATTACATATATATAAAGAAATTAGAGGTAAATTTTAAAATCCAAAAAATATGAAGTCATTCATAATATACTTGTGACCTACAGAAAAGTTCAAATTGTTCATCTATTTTGTAGGTCACTCAAATGGGATGACTGATTAAGTAATTTAAAATTCTAGTTTCAGTGTTAATTGATGAAAGTATCTAATAATAACAGCTAGTACTGGTGAATACAAGATTATATTCCTCAGCAGTAATGAATAAAAAGTAAGATTTTCAGGGGTTTATTGTTCATAATTTTAGATAACTATATGGGCTACTTTTATTACTAATGATTTTAGCAGCCTTAAAACTGAAATTTAATGCAGATTTTCCAATGTCTTTAAAAGTATTATAGGTTCATACGTTGCTTTGAAAAAGTACAATAAAACATTGACAGCACTAGGATAGGATTTCATTTTTGAAAAAATAACATGTATCATATATCAAACTTATTTTATAAAGTTAGAAAATAGCAGTGCTCTAGAAAAAGAAAAAAAAGAAAAACATTCTGCCTATTAGGAGGCTCCTTATGAAAGGATGTGCTATAAGTTCTTTGGTTTTGAAAAATCACTTGCTACATTTGAAGCATATTTTTTAAAAATTATGGAAATTAGGCAAAAAACAGCAGGTTATCACTTTAGGTTATTTCTGAGTTAGTAAGCCAGAAATGGTACCACACATTCCATTAAGATAAAACAAATAAACCAAAGAGAGGATAGCTTGGCATAACCTAATATTCAAAGACCTGATGGTCATATCCTTAGTTGAACAGATGGCAAACACATCTAGGAGGAGCCAACATAGATTAAGGTTATTTCATCTGCTTGTTCATTTTCAGAAAGCCTGAATATTACTGGTATGTAAAGCGCTGAACCACAGCCTCAGCCTAGAATTCATCTGCAACCTTAATATGCCCATTCTATTTTAAGTAACCACTCTATTGTTACAGACAAGACAGAGAGCCTGATGATAAAGATGAGAAGAATTATCTCTGGATGTTTTTCTCTAGAATTAGCCTTCCATTTTAGTCAGACCACTATAAATCATTAGAACATGTCTGAGTTTCAGGGAGTGGCACACAATGAGTGAAAGAGTAGATAATGAGCTACCTTACATCTGTAAGTAACAACCTTTGTCCAAATATGGGCAATATATGTTAGTACTTTATTTAGAAATTCTTCTTAAGGCTAATATATTTAATTGTCTTTCTATTTTTCCATCTAGCATAAATACCTATACAGTATGCAAAAGTGGTTAGCGGGGACCTTATAAGTCAAACTGATATTTACTGCTCATTTAGAGTCTACAAAACGAATCATCAAAAGGCTTTGAAAATAAATTGAATTCAAGAATCCTGGAGCTGAAAAAAGCCTTAAAGAGATCATTTAGTTCAGTCTCCTTTATGCTTCATTAATCCCCTCTATCTATCCCTGACAAATAGCTATCCAGGCTCAGTCTAAAAATCTCCAGCAACAATACTTTCTAAATTTATTTACAAATTTTAGTGTCATACCAATTAAGCTACAAAGGGGAAACTTTATAAAAGCTAACTAAAATAATAACAAAATTTATTTGGAGTAACAAAAGTTCTAAAATCTCAAAGGAAAAAAGGGAGAAAAGTAACAATGAAAGGGGACATAATATTTGGACACAGTAATAATCAACAAAAAAATACTTGGTACTGGTTAAAAAATAGAGAAGTAGACCAGTGAACAGACTAATAAGAAAGAATCAGAAATACATGAACTTCCTGATAAACCTCAAAGCACAAATTACTTCGGGAACAAGAACTGCTGAGAAAACTGGAAAAAGCTTAAAGCATATTTCACCACAAGCTCAAAATCCATATAAGACATATACACAAAATATTTATAGGAGTACTTTCTATAATAACAGACTGTTAAACAAAGTAGCTGCTCAATGACTGAAGAATATAAAACTGGTTCAAGACTATAGTTAAACATTGCTGCACCAATTTAAAAAAAAAGTATACTATGAAGAATTCAGAAAAGCACAGTAAGACTAACAACAGAGAAAAGTAAGCAGAACCAGGAAAACAATATATACAATGACTGCAACAATGAAACAGAAAAAACATAAAAGGAAGTAGTCCTCAGAGAACAGTTGAGAAAATCAGTCTCTGAACTCTTAACTACACCCATGAGGGACTTTAGGTATGGAATAGTGTGCATACTTCTAACATGGTTTATATGTTCTTTAGTTTTGCTGAACTACTTTATTTCACCTATCTTTTAAAATTTTTCTTACAAGGGATAAAATTCTGAGGAGTGATGGGAAAGGATTTGTTTGGAAATTAATGGGATATAAAAATAAAAGTTAATATAGGCTAAATTTTTTTTTTAAAGAAAACAAGTGACAGGGTATCACTTATAAAATCAATCCATTCCATTTCCAGCTAGCTCTAATTGCTAGTAAGTTCTCTGTTGAACATCTAAACTCCTTCAAATTATTCCTAGTTTTGCTGACTAGGTACAACCAAAATAAGTCTCTTTTTTCTTTCCACATGACAATCCTTCAAATATTGGAAAACTGTTACCATATCCCTTCTAAGTTCAAGTTTTAAGAAAATGTATTCAAACTATAAACTAGACATCAATATGTAGAGAGTGTTCCTAAGTATACCATAAGAGACCACATTCCCACTACTATCAACCAGAGCATGACATTTCTTGGGCAATTTGAAAAGGATTAGATTTTTTATTTGGGGAGTACTGAAAGAGACCCCAAAATGAAACTTCTCAGGAATAATATAGCCAAATTCCAGAGCTCCCAGGTGAAGAAGAAAATATTGCAGGCACCCAGAAAGAAACAATTCAAGTATTGTGGAACCACAGTCAGGATAACACAAGATTTAGAAGCTTCTACATTTAAGGATAGGAGGGCTTGGAATATAATATTCCAGAGGGCAAAGGAACCAGTATAACAAGCAAGAATCACCTACCCAGAAAAACTGTGTATAATCCTTGAGGGGAAAAAAATGGGAATTCAATCAAAGAGAGGACTTTCAGGCATTCTTGATGAAAAGACCTGAGCTGAATAGAAAATTTGATTTTCAAATACAAGACCCTAGAGAAGCATAAAAAGGTAAACATGAAAAAGAAATCATAAAGGATATTAAAAGGTTAAACTGTTTACATTCCTATATGGGAAGATGATACTTGTAACTCATAAGAACTTTTTCATTTTTAGGGCAGATAGATGGAGTATATTTAGACAGGACACACAGTATGAGTTGAACATAAAGGGAAATTAAGGGATGAGAGGAATGCACTGGGAGAAAGGGAAAGGAAGACGTGGAATGGGGTAAAGTATCTCATTAAAGAAGCTAGAAAAAGCTTATACAGGGGAGGTGCTGGGGAGTGAGTTGAACCGTACTCTCATCAGAATTGGCTCAAAGAGGGAATAACACACACACTCAATTGGGTATAGTAATCTATCTTATCCTGCAGGAAAGCAGAGGGGGAGAGGAGGGCAGATTGGGGGAGGGGGCAATCAGAAGCAAAATACCTTTGAGGAAGGAAAGGATGAAAGGAGACAGAGAACAGAGTAAATGACATGGGGAGGGAGTGGGATGGAGGGAAATTCAGTTAGCAATAATAACTGTGAAATGATGAGCAGGATGCTCTCAGAAAAACCTGGAAAGACTTACATGAGCTGATGCAAAGTAAGATATACTATATACAAAGTAACAGCAATATTGTACAAGGATCAGCTGTGAATGATTTGGCTATTCTCAGCGATGTAATGATCCAAGACAACTCTGAAGGACTTATAAAAAACGCGATCCATCTCCAGAGAAAGAACTGATAGTATCTGAATACAGATTGAAGCATATATTTTTTTTAAAGTTTTGGAACACAAAGTTTTTAAAAATGGACATTAAAATTGTTTTTACATGTAATTGGGCGAAAAAATAAAATTCTAAATAAATGGGAAAAAAAAACATTCAAAAAATATAAGAAGAATAAAGCGCCAGCCCTGGATTCAGGATGGCCTGAGTTCAAATCCGGCCTCAGACACTTGACAGTTAGTAGCTGTGTGACCCTGGGCAAGTCACTTAACCCTCATTGCCCTGAAAAAAAGAAGAAGAAGAGCTGGGGTAGGAGAAAGGCAGAGTTGGGACAACTAAGGGCAGTGATACTGAAAAAGAAAATAAGTGTCAGTGAATCATTAAAAATGCACATTAAAAAGCACAAGAAAGTTCAGAAGAGGATCAGACAAGGAAGGCAATATCGGAACTACCATATTAAATATGATAGATATATCTATATAAAGGATAAGGCCCAGGACCTTCCCTTTTCTTGAATAAAGGCAATTTTAAGAAAGTTTATATATTTTAAAGAGTTTTCTTAATTCAAAAGTTGTTTTTTTTAAAAGCCTTACAGGGCAACTAGGTGGCACAGTGGATAGAGCACCAATCCTTGAGTCTGGAGGACCTGAGTTCAAATCAGGCCTCAGACACTTAACACTTACTAGCTGTATGACCCTGGGTAAGTCACTTAACCCTAACTGCCTCACCAAAAAAAAAAAAAAAAGCCTTATTCTTGTTTCTGAATAAAGGGTTTTTTTTAGGAGGTTGGGGTAATAATAATAATAACTCACATTTATGTTGTACTTCAAAGTTTACAATAATTGTGTTAAGTATTATAGTGAATCAGGTCATACCATATAAAACACTCCTGTTTGTGTGGCCTCAAAAGAGAGAACAGGAAATTTGAAAACATATTCCCTTTTGACTAATGTTAGAATGGCTGCCCAAAAGGGAAACGGGTTGCCTTATTCTACAGCTATTCCACCAAAATCCTGAAGTTTACATTGAACCAATCATAGATCAAGAAATTCAAAGAAAAACTAGAGTGACATCTTCAATTCAAGAATTGGAGGGAAAAAATTAGCCAGACACCAATGGGTAACAGAAAAGAGGTCTTCTCAAGCAAAGTGGGTACCAACACAACCAGAAATGAGACATATGTATATAGCATGTGAAGCTTTGTGCCTAAGAATAGTAAGAATGGAGGGCTCCCTTAAGAAGGGCTCACAGTAGACAGAAAGCACCAAGAAGTGGGCAACATGATTCTAACCAATATCATGAAGCCACCATAGACTAGCCCAGAGATCAAGCCAGGATAGACTAGCCCAGGGTCAAGACTAGCTTTAAGGTCAATAACACTCCATCTTTACTTGCCAGAGAGGGTCCTGACTATCCAACCCAATTCCAGGGAAATATTCAGGAACCAAAGTTATAAAATGAATAAATCAGAGAAAATACAAACTAATATAAAAAATTATTGCCAGTCTAACTCCAATATGAGTGAAACCAAAAGTAAAAAAATGGATTTGGCACAAGAACTACATGAATACCTTGAAGAAATAAAATACAATACAAACAACAGAAAAATGTAAGATACCAGATATAAAAAACATCTGACCTGGAAATTAGGTCAAGGAGAGATAATTTAAGAATCACTGGATCCTTGGGAAACCATGAAAAAAAAATTCAATATGTTATAAATATAAACTGGCCAACTCTATTAGAACCAGAAGACAAAGTCAAGGCATAAGAAATCTACCTACTATCTCTCTCTTTTTTTTGGGGGGGGGGGGGGTTAGTGAGGCAATTGGGGTTAAGTGACTTGCCCAGGGTCACACAGCTAGTAAGTGTTAAGTGTCTGAGGCCGGATTTGAACAAAGGTACTCCTGAATCCAGGGCTGGTGCTCTATCCACTGTGCCACCTAGCTGCCCCTACCTACTATCTCTTAAAGAAAAGTCCCAGTAATGTTATAGCCAAAATCCAGAGAGCAAAATCCACAGAAAAACTACTGCAAGTGATACGGGCCTGGAATCAGTCTGAAGGAGTTCTTCCTATGAGAAACAAAATCTGAGATGCAGCAGATCTAGGATTAATCAAAGGAAGCTTTTCCTGTAAAAAAAAAAAACAACCACTTGATAAGGGTGTTGGTGGGCCTAGGTCAGACTGAGGATGCTTTTCCTGTGGAAAACAAAACTTGGTAAGCGGGGGTAGACACATCAATACTACTAAGGAAAGGGGTGGGGGGGCGCATTACAGTAAATAGCAGGAAGCCAAATGATATTCAGGTGTGCTTACTATATGACTAGGACCAGGAAATGGCGATGACCCCAGAGTTCAGGAAATGTGATACCCACTATTTCATGTATCCCCTGCCCCCAAAGACTGTAACTTTCCAGTTTCAAGGATCCTCCTTCCCTTTACCCCCCCCCCACCACCACCACCCCGCCCCCATGTATCCTCTATAAAGGCATTCCCTCTGGCTCATTTGAGGAAAATGTCTTAAACCTTCTCCTCCCCAAGAGGCTAAAAGTCTTAGACTTTGCTCCTGGCCAAATTCCCTTGTGCCAAATAAAAACTTTACTATTATTTCTGATTGGAACGTGTACAGAGGTATGTCTAAGAATCCAATTCACCCATGACAAGTATTCAAACTTCTTTCTTCATATGAAAGTTGGCAGATACTGTTATTATCTTAGAAAAAGGGAGTAACTGCCAAGATACAAAAGAACTATATGAACACAATAAACCAATACTTTTCACACAAATAAAAGCAGATCTAAATAACTGGAGAAATAATGATTGCAGATGAGGTCAAGCCAATAAAATAAAAATGACAATACTACCTAAATTACTTTACTAATTCAATGCCCGGCCAATCAAACTACCAAAGAACTACTTTATAGAGCTAGAAAAAAACAACAAAATTCATCTGGAGGAACAAAAGGTCAAAAATATCAAGGGAATAAATGGGGGAAAAAAGAGGACTAGTAGTACCACTTCTTAAATTATTTTAGAAAGCTATAATCATCAAAACAGTTTGGTTGTTTTTCAGTTGTTTTCAGTCATGTCTGACTCTTCAAGACCTCCTCTGAGGTTTTCTTGGCAAAGATACACAGAGAAGTTTGCCATTCCCCTCTCTAACTCATTTTACAGATGAGGAAAGTGAGGTAAACAGGGTTAAGTGACATGTCCAGGTATTGTGGGAATGTAGTGGGACCCCAAGAAACCTAAAGATCCCAACACCCAAGGAATCCTTTGAATTACCAATGGAAAAACAGCTGTCTCTCAATTTAGGAATAAGGTATGGCTGAGCAAAATCCTGGTAAAAGGATAAACCCAAGGTCTACAAGATGATAATGCAAGATATGTATAAGTGCTGCATATCTTACTGATGCCCCATTATTCCAAAATCCTCTCTGTTTGCATTTTCCTCCTAGTTGCTTTGAAATTCCCTCCCCTTTGTTATATAAACCTACAAAAGACCAGGGCTTCTCTTAGTCCAGTGGGACAGTCACTATATTGATCTGTTCCCAGCCATATATTCCTTTCTTCTAATAAATCTCTTTTTATTTTACAAGATTCAAGATAAGCCTCCAATTCTTTGGTTGACCAACCCCCCCCCCCATCCAGATCACAAGTCCCCCCAACACAGGTTCCCATATCTATTAAGTGTCCACATCTAATAAGTGTCTGAGGCCAGATTTGAACTCATGTAGACGAGTCTTCTGACTCCCAGCCCAGTGTTCTATCCACAGCATCACAGAGTTCAAAAGAGACAGGTTGAGCACAACCCTGGTACAATGATAACACGTCATAAGGTGAATCTGGGTGATACGGGGGGGGGGGAAGGGGGGAATGGGGTAAGGGGTTTAGGTAGGGATTGGGGTTCTTAGGAATTCCTCTTTAAAGAATTACACCCTCTTGCACACAAAAGTAGTTAGAATAAGGTGATAATTTATTTAGGAGCAAGGGAAGGGAAGGGTGCGGGGAGGGAAACCATGAAAGAAATCCTTGGACTTTTCATGGGGAGATTGGCATAAAGCACATGACTCAGAGGTACCAAATCTCCTCGAACAGGAGACTGGAAGGTACTTTTATAGAGGACTGATGGGGGTGGACCATCTGCCTGTGAAAAGTTCCTTTAGTGAAAGAGGACCATCCCCCACTGGTGGTAGCTGGGGGAATTGGGTGAGGGGTGGCTACAGATCCCTCTTCAGGACACAAAGGCCGCAGCCACACCCAAATTTATCTCCCCAGGGTAAGGGAGACCAGAATGAAGGGTAGGAATCCCAAGCTAGCTCAGTCCGATTTGGTTCAGCTTATCTCTCTAGGCGTTATCTGTCCTCTGGTTTAGTTTCTCAAGGAGAAGCTTCCTTGATGTGCCCCAGAGAACTTCTGGGGTGCTCTGCGCCCCATGACATGGGGACAAATTTGGCCTTTTCTGCGCATGTCTCTCTCTGTTTCCCATGATTAGTTTCAAAATATCTTCATTTTTCATTTATTTTTAGTCTAAGTTTCTATAGCCTGTCAATTCTTTTATTGTTATAGTCTTAGGCCTTCACGATCTAGCTCCCTCTGTTCCGTTATGGGCACTGATTTCTGTAGGTAAGAGAACCTAGCATCCTGACTTGTACGTTATTCATTAACTGGGGTCTAACTCCCTTTTGGAGCTAATATCTGAATTAAAGCTTGGGTCTTAGGTTTGTAACGACTGGAATGATGCCACCTGCTGGAGACTTACAGTAGAAGAGCTCCACGATGAGGTGAAGGTCTTTGAGGGCAAGACCATGAGTCTTTTCTTTGGTGTCAGGAAGTGACGTTTGCTGGTGGGAGGAGGAAGGGGGAGCCTGGCGCTCTGACTGAGGCTTTTTCCTGTGGATGCTGGCGAAGAGTGGAGCTAGAAATGCACTCTTAATAGATAGATGAATGTAGGCCTTTCTCTCTCTCTTTACCAAATTCTTATTCTCCTTAATAAATGCTTAAAAGTCTAACTCTTGCTAAAGCTTATAATTTATTGGCAACCACTCATTAGATATTTTAGACAGACTAGCTAGAATTTTAGCCTTAACAGATGGCTGACCACGAAGAGGAAAGCTGAAACCTCCATCTTCTGATCTTCCGGTTGGGTAAGAAATTCCCCCTACCCTGTCCCTTTAAACTGCTAAGTACCGACTGTTTTCCCCTTAAATTTTTTCAAATGGACCTTTTCAACTCCCTAATTACCCTATTTTTTATTTTAGTCTGTTTAACCAGACAAATGGGAGATAAGATCATGTTAATGCTTTGTTTTTGTGGATTTTCTATTTTTATTTTTATTTTTGTTAGAGGAGCCAGCAAGGTGCTCACACAAGGGAATATAAATATCCCCGCCTCTCCCAGCCATGCTTTTTCAGAGAAAGCTCGGACTCCTGCATTTTTTTTTTCAAATTCTAATGCTAAGAGATTCTCTAACTTAACAGGTTTTTCTGTTAACCTTTTTTTCACCTCCTATATCACTAATAGGTGTATACCCCAAAGAAATCAAAGTGATGTGGGATGGAATTAAGGTCAAAAGGAAAAGGGCTTATACGTATAAAAACATTTATAGCAGCAATTTTTGTGGTGGCAAAGAATGGGGAACTAAAAGGCTGTCAATCACCTGGGGAATATCTGAAGAAGCTATGGTATGAATATGATGAAATACTATTATGCTATAATAAATTATTTCAAAAAGACCTGGAAACACCTATATGAATTGATGCAGAGTGAATAGAGCAGAACCAGGGGGATAATTTATACAATAAGAGAAACATTATAAAAATAATCAACTTTGAAAGACATTAGTAAATGACCAACACAATGGCCCACTGCAATCTCAGAGGACTCATAATAAAAAAATGCTATCCACTTACAGATAGAGAACTGAGGGATTCAGAGGGCAGACGGAAACATATATTTTTCCCCTTGAACATGGCTAATGCAGAAACTTGTTTCACGTGACTTCATAGTTGTAATGGGTTTTGTATTTCTTGCCTTCTCAACAGATAAGAGAAGAAGGACTGGGAGAGAATATGGAACTAAAAACAAATAAAGCTGAATTAAAAAAAAAAAAAAGAAAGGGAAGTAAACTCTACTTGGGGATTCTAGAAACATAAGGTTTCTTTGCCTTCCCTGGGTAACTGAAGCAAGTACTAAAGTGTTATGGGAATACAGTGGGACCCCAAGAAACCTAAAAATCCCAACCCCCCAAGACAAAGGGAAAATAGCTTTCTCCTAATTTCAGGAATGAGGTATGATAGGGCATGGCCCTAGTATGCTGATGAGCAATTCTAAGGTCTACAAGGTGATATGCAAGATATGGATGGATGTTGCACAGGCAACTGATATCGCTATCAAAGACACCCTTTTAGTTATCTGGCCCCAGTTTATTTTGCTTTTTTTGTTTCTTCTTGCTTTGTAATCCCCTCCCAGTTCTTTATAATGCCCTTCCCTCCCTTTTGCTTTGTAAAGATACAAAAGACCAGTCTTCACTTACTCCAGTTAGACAGTCATGAAGGTGATCTTTTCCCAGCCATGTTTCTCTCTCCTAATAAATTCTTTTTATTTTACAAGATTCATGATGAGTCTCCAGTTCTTTGGGTGAGCTATCCTCGGCCCCCCCCCCCCCCAACGGAAGTGATATGGTTTCTTCAGGGTCTCTCAAGTGGGTTGCTACAAAAAAAACATTAAACCCCCAGAGAAGGTCAGTGAGTATACTTGACAATATAAGAACTATTAAGTATTACCTAAAACATTTCTGGAATCTGTTGTCTAGACATCTTATATCTTATGCCCCTGTTGTCTAGACATAATGAGAAATAGCAATGCGACACTGAGTATTTTCTGTTTTCCTTTCTACTTTTCTGTGCATCCACTCTAAATACCTCAGAAATGCCTGCACTTCTACAATAAAACCAATATAAAAATTCTATAGTATAAGGTTTTCTCATTGACAGGTTTAAAAAGAAACCATAAAATAAGGGGGAAAGCAGTGTAGTCAATGAACACAGACTAAACTGCAGGAAACAACAGCTGTAATGGAATATTTTAAATTTAAAATGAGGTTCTAAGAGAAACACAGAAGAAGTTAATAGGAAAGCTTCAGCTTTTTAATGTAAATTACTTGGAATGATACTACCGAATACATTACTAAACTAAACAGACAACAATAACTATTCATTGGCAAAGACACGTAGAGCTATAGAAGTAAATCTAGTTCTAGAAGAGAAAAGTTCTGAGTTCTAATTGTACTCTGGGACTAAAATAGGTCAACATTGCTGTGCTTTTCTAATTAAAAAGTGAGATTATTTACCAAATAAGTCTTAAGAGTAGTATGAAGAAAAACTAATGTAAAACTTTTGACAAATTTAACTTTCTCTAAAAAGGCCAAATAGACATAAAATGCTACATACTCCATTGTTAATACTGATTCTCTCAAGTTTCTTACTAGGTCCCTTTAATCCAAGTTTACAACATTCACTTAATACTTTTAAATAGACTTGTCTGATATCCACTGTTATTGTTTCTTTTACACTATTCTCAATATCTAACACATTTCTTCTCTTTTAAAGTTTTCTTTAAATCTCATCTCCATTAAGTAATTTATAATTAAATGCTATTTCTCACTACTCCTATCTAGGTGTCCCCATAGTTAGAGGACCAGGTCTGGAGTTAGGAAGACCAGAGTTAAAATCCAGCCAGACACTTAACTGTGTGACCTTGGGAAAGTCATTTAACCCATCTGCCTCAGTTTCCTCATCTATAAAATGGATTTAATAATAGCACTTCCCTCCCAGGGTTGTGAAGTTCAAATGAAATAATATGTGTGAAACACCCAGCACATGGCCAGGCATAGACAAACACAATTTATCAAGAACTAACTGATCTTCACTGTGAGAAATAGCACTTCAAAAAAACTTCCGGAACTCAGAGTTGGAGGTGTGTCAAAAAGCTCGTTTATTTTCACTCTCATAAGAATGGGCCCGCCTCTGCTAGCCAGAGGCTTACAGGTCCCTCCCCCTAGGGTTAAAATCAAATACAGCATCCCCACCCCTCCACATAGGTTCTTCTTGTGGGAACTTTCCAAGAGAAGCCCTCAATTTGAATTAACCCCCATTTGTGGATGTTAGCATTTGAGTACCAGCTTCAATTCTAATCCACTCTCCCAGCCAAATCTGAATCCACTCCCCAGACATTAAATCTCCTGTAATAGTCTTTCCATACAGCTCCAATCCACTGAAAGGAGCCCACCTTTTTCCCCATTCACAAATACTCCATATGCAGGCCAATGAATTGCCTGGGGCTGACCAATCTTTGTCAATTCCAGATTCTGGACTGTTTTATGGCTTTCCTAAAGCACAGGTTTACTTCCAGAACTTTAGATTATTATGCAAAAATATTCATTTACATTAAGTAGTTTCTATCCCTGAAAAAGGTAACTTTTCCCAATGGCAGTCTGTTCTGTTACCCTATATAAACCCTGTCCTCAGTCCCCATCCTTGGGTATTCCTAGCAATCTGCTCTGAGTTACCCTCTACCCTGAATAAGACCTTGATTCTGTTATACTGGTTGTTTCATTAATTTTCAGGTTGACAGTAGTAATAAGTAAAAAAACTGATTTATCCACTAACATTTTCTTTTGACACTACTTTATGAGCTGTCTTCTCTTTCCTTCTCCCTTGCTTACTTAGTGCCTGCTATAAAGTAGAATGACTCCTCTGGAGTCAGAGGAACTGAGACTTGCTCTGCGACCCAGGGCAAATCACTTACCCTCATCTGTAAAAAGAGGATAACACCACCACCTACCTCACAGAGTTGTAAGGATCAAAATGTTATGGGCCTATTTTCTGGGGTACATCAAAGAACCTTCTCCTTGAAAAACTAAATCAAAGGACAGGCACCCTAAAGAGATAAGTGGTACCCGATCCAGATTGAGCTAGCTCCAGGACCACCACCCTTCATTCCAGTCTCCCCCACCCCTGGGGAGATAAGATTAGGTGTGGCTGCTGCCTTTGTGCCAGGAGGAGGAGAGAGATGGCTTGAGAGATTTGAAGCCACCCCTCACCCACCACCAGTGGGGGATGGTCCTCCCCCAATGAGGGAACTTTCTACAATCAGATGATCACCCCCATCAGTCCTCAATAAAAGTATCTGCCTGTCTCCTGCTCAAGGAGATAGGTATCTCACAGCCATGCCTCTGTGCTATCCCTTCTCCCCAAGAGAAGTCCAAGGATTTCTCTCTTGGTTTCCCTTCCTTAGCCCCTAAATAAACTATTATCTTATTCTATTGGATTTGCGTGAAAGAGGGTGTAATTCTTTAAAGAGGAATTTCTAAGGACCCCTACCCCAAACCTCTACCCCTATCCCAAACTCTAATCACAAACCCTCACTCTATTTTCCCCATGACAAAATGATGTACAGTACATGCATAGCACTTTGCAAATCTTAAGGCACTATATATAGCAACAGACCATGTTGTCGGTCCCACAGGGATGAGCCTGGCTAAATTCAGAAAGGATCATTATCCCAAGATTGGCCAACAGATGACTGTTTTGGCTACAGCAACTCAAGAAAATGATCTCCTTAAGTGTGGAGAGGGTTCAATACTCATTTGTGCAACTAGCACTGCCATACACATTTGTTATTCAGTCATTGCATTCATGTCTGATGCTTCATGACCCCATTTGGGGTTTTCTTGGCAAAGATACTAGAGTGGTTTGCCATTTCCTTCTCCAGCTCATTTTACAGATGAGCAAAGTGAGGTAAATAGGGTCACACAGCTAGTGAGTGTCTGAGGACATAACTGAACTCAGGAAGATGAGTCTTGATGACTTTAGGCCCAGCACTGGCTCCACTAGCTGCCCTGACCACACACACAGAAGTAACTTAATAAACACTTTCTAATTTTAAATATATCAAGTACTATGTACTACAATGCATGATTATGCATAATTCATTACCACTATAAACTTGGTATATAAGTCCTAATAGCTGTGTTTGAAGTACACTAGTTAGGAAGCAGTACTTTATTTAGAACATGAGGCTTTAGGTACTAGCACCGGATAGTAAGGAATATGAAGTCTTGCCCTCAAGGAGTTTGTTTAAAAATCTAATTAGAATGACAGAGACAAGTACAAATAACTATGAAGACAGCCAGTTAAAGTTAAAGCTTGCAGCTAGCCCATACAAATCCACCTACCACCTTCTTCCAAACAACTGAGTTTAAAAAAAAAAAGTTGTAAATGCTTATTATTAATGGAACGTGTTTATTGTTATGTGTTTAACTACACCGTCCCTAAGAAGATTAAAGTGCTTTGAAGACCCAGGAACTCTGATCAATGCAAAGATCTCTAGACAGAAAGGTGATAGAATCAAAGTATAGAGAATGAGGCAAATACTGGATGTCAGAAAGCTTTAACAACTTAAAGGTGCACTGTCTTTTGGGACATGGCAAATGTATAGATCTTTTTTGTATAGCTATCTTATTTGTGACAAGAACTGTGTTCTTTTTTTCACAGGGGGCAAAGTCCAAAGAGAAAGGAAAAAGAAAAGCAGATCACTGAAGCATTTTTTAAAAATGTACAGAAACCAAAAAGGAAACACAAACAGGTCAGCTTTTGAAAATAACATGTTGAATTTATTATCTATATTGCTATTTTAAAAGCAAGCTATAAATAATAAAGATTTATATTTTTACATATAATCATCTTTATGTCCTTTTTTTTTTCTTCTATTAGAAGCAGTTGATACAGTTGATAAGAGGGCTGGGCCTGGAGTCAGGAAGTCTTGACTTTAAATCAAGTCTCAGACGCTAATTAGCTGTGTAACTCTCAGCAAATCTCTTAAGCTCTGTTTGCCTCAGTTTCCTCAACTGTAAAAAGAGGAAAATAACAGCACCTATCTTGCAGGGTTCTTGTGAAGATCGTATGAGAAAATATTTTTAAGTGCTTAGCATAGTACCTGACATAGTAGGTGCTATATAAATGCTTATTCCCTTCCTCATATTTATAAAGATAGTTCATGGGTAGGGGTTTGGGGTTGTCTGTTGAGCTTAAAAAAACAAAAGGTGAAAAACAAACATAGTTAATACTGACATGGGCCTCAGGATGACCAGATAGCAGGACAGAAATATGGAGGAGTTAAAGGACTATTAAAGTTTAGCTCAGCCAATTAGATAACAAGACAGACACACCTAAGAAATAAAGGGAGATAAAATCCTATAGAAAAGGAAAGTCAATTAGGTGTGGCTACTAAGTGACTGGAGCCAGTAAATAACTTCAGATAACTTCAGAAGTCAGAACCATCATTTCTAAAAAGAAAATAAGAATTCCCCTAGACTCTCAGGAATGACAATCATCCAAGTTTTCCCCATCCCACCCTCAAAAGGAAATTTCCATTTTCAGGTGTCACCCCATCTAGCCTCCATAAAAACTTTTGCCTTCCTTCTGCTTTGGGAGAAAGATGTTTCTAAGCCTCCCCAGGGGTAAAGTCTTAGACTTATTAACCCATGGTTACTTTCTCTAGCACCAAATAAAAGACCATTTTAATTCTAACTGGATTAAAATGTAATTCTTTACAGAGGAATACCCAACAACCTCCACCTTTTCTCTGTGACAATACCTAGAATTAATTATTTCACTACAGTTTTTGTATACTAAATAAATAGCTTCAAAGAGGGTTTTTGTTAGGTTTTTTAATGATAAAGTACTTAAGGATAGAAAATATGTTGTGTTCAGCTAGAAATAAAGTAGACTTCTGAATGACTGGTGATAATAATGCCCTCCTGAGCAAAGGAACAAATGAATATAAAGAATTCTATGCATTTGAAAATGTTGAACAATTTTAATCCTTCCAAAGCATTAATAAGCCTGAATCTTGCTGAGACATGATGCCTAATAGTATTTTGAAAATTAAGCATTTAAATTTTTAATTGTCTTAAAAGCAAGTCACTATAAAATCTTCTGCAGCCTAAAAAGCTATGACTCTTAACGTTTCCTCTAGAAAAGGCACACTTTCCTAGATTTCTAGAAAATTTCTAGATTCTGAAAAGGCAGAAAGCTAATCTGGAACACAATATTACTCAGGCATAACAAATGTTTTGTATAGTGGGAAAACTACTTTTTGGCTCTTATAAATCACAATCTTAAGATAAAAATATGTGAATGTATAATTTTGGACAATATGGGAAATGTATTTGCTTCATCAGAAATTTATGAAATGCCTACTATATGTAAAATGCAATGCTAAGCATTAGAGAAGACACAAAGATATACAAATATATACATACATATGTATATGATGAAAAGATCCTGGGATCTTAACTTTATTCATAAAAACACTATATTTTTGATGCATCTAAAATTCCTTTTCCTGTGCCTGTTTATTTAAAAAAATATATTAAAAATTATTAAAAAGGATATGGCTTGGGCAGCTAGGTGGCACAGTGGATAGAGCACTGGCCCAGGATTCAGGAGAACCTGAGTTCAAATCCGGGCCTCAGACATTTGACATTTACTAGCTGTGTGACCCTGGGCAAGTCACTTAACCCTCATTGCCCCACAAAAAACAACAACAAAAAATATCCTAAAAAAAAAAAAAAAGGATATGGCTCAGGGGCAGCTAGGTGGCACAGTGAATAAAGCACTGGCCCTGGGTTCAGGAGGACCTGAGTTCAAATCCAGCCTCACACACTTGACACTTACTAGCTATGTGACCTTGGGCAAGTCACTTGACCCTCATTGCCCTGGAAAAAAAAAAAAAAGGATATGGCCCTAGAAAACCAAATCCAGTGTTTTGAAAAGACCTAGGCAGGCTTCATCTGTTACGATGAAAGGATATTTCTTCCAAGCACTCATCACAGATTTCCTTTGTTTTTACTGGTCCACTTCCTAGTACTCCTACCCTGACCCCACTGCCATCCCTTTGAAATGACACTATAAATATCTCATATCGATGGATATTTAAGTATTTTCTCCCTGTAAAAATGTGAACACCCTGGGAGCAGGAACCACATTTTTGCCTTTCTTTGTATCTATATTACTTAGCACAGTGCCTGACACAACAAATGCTAGTTGACTGATAGAGATTCCTCCAAGACTGTAAGGTCTATAATGATGAAGATCTCTTTTTTCTCCTCCTCAGTGCTTAGCACTGTGTAGGCACTGCACAGAGTAGACATTTAATAAATTTAAAATAACAATAACATTAAGAATAATAATGAGCTAGGATTTTCATAGAAGTTTAAAGTTTGCAAAGCTCTTTACAACTATTACCTCATTTTAACCTCACAACCTTAGGAGGGAGGTACTATACTATTATTATCTTCATTTTTACAGAGAAGGAAACTGAGGCAGAGGTTAAGTGATTTAAGCAGCTCACACAGTTAAGTGTCTGAGGCTAGATTTGAACCCAAATCTAACTGATTCCAGGTCCATCATTCTATCCATGGCCACCTAGCTTCCTCCACCTAGATATCTCATTGGCCTAGAACTTAAGTCATATAATAACATGGGGGTTTTTTTGTTTTGTTTTTGGTGAGGCAATTGGGGTTAAGTGACTTGCCCAGGGTCACACAGCTAGTAAGTGTCAAGTGTCTGGGGCTGAATCCGAACTCAGGTCCTCCTGACTCCAGGGTTGGTGCTCTATCCACTGCGCCACCTAGCTGCCCCTCATACAATAACATGTAAAATAACTAAATTCAGTAAAATCATTTGTGGGTACTGAATAAGATTATTTTAAGGTATTAGCTTCCTGGTTTTACAATTATGGACAATTCTCTCACAACAGCCATAGGAAAGGATACCGAAAAAGTAAACAGGAGGGACAAATAACACTATGCCAGAACCTTCTGCCATAGGTAGTTACTCTGGGCCTCAATTAAAAGAGCAATTTATATTATCATCAACTACCATTCATATGACATTCCCAACTGAACCTTTGGGCATATTTACATATCCAAATACAAAGTTAAAACTAATAATAGAATCTGAAAACCAACACTTTGGCAAAGATGTAACAAACAGATGGATCTTAGTACCTCATGCTGTTGGCAAGCATATATAAACACACCAGGGACTGAAATTCCAAAGGCATGGACAATCTACCAAATGTCCAGCCTTAGTAGGGACTTTTAGTTAATTAAGCTATTTCATCTATACTGTTTTAGCAGATCCATGTCCCATATGTTAAACATTAGTATATGCAGTGAAATAAATGCCCAATACATATGTGCTTTCAGACAGGCATCTAAAAACATGCTTTAAAAGTGGAATTCCAGCAAAGAATTTTAAAAGTTAATAACTTAAAAACAGCAGGTGACAAAGAATGGGGAGAAACACAATCTGTGCTGGTAGCAATACCCACACATATAGAATCAGATATCCCCGAAATATTACATTTCCCAGCATGTGAATTCAGGTGGGTCCTCACTGTGGCAAGGCAATCCTCTACACCTCTCAAATTGAATCATTTTCTCATTCACCACCACAGCTTTTCTACTCCTTTCTCAACCCAGTTGAGAACTTTTCCTCATATTTTGTTGCTTCTCCTCATCTCACATCATTCAGAGACCTTTTGCACCTCTCTCCTCCTTTACCTGTTTCACATGAAAAAGTAGCCCTTCTCCTTGCCAAGCAAACATGCATAATTGCATCCCATTTTTTCCAGCAGATTTCCCCTCTATCCTCTCTACTCTGTCACTAATCTTCAGCTTCTATAGGCTGCTTCATGTCTCTCCCTCATCCTCAGAAAACCCTGACTTGGTCCATCCAGTCTCATTAGCTATTATCCTAAATCTCTCCTATTTGTGGCTAAACTCTTTGAGAAGGCTGCCTACAAAAGCTTCCACTTCCTTTTGTCTCCTCTAAACTCTCTGTAACCTCACTTTTCTCCAAAGTTATTAAAGATCTGTTAACAGCCAGATCTAATTGGCTTTTCCCAATCCTTATCAATCCAGAACTCTCTACAGCCTTTGACAATGATCTCTCCAGGTCATCTAATTTCTTCTCTTTGTCTCCTTTGCTAGAAAGTCATCCTTATTATTGTACTAACCATAAATGTTCCATCAGGCTCCATTCCGGGGCCTCTTCTTTTCTCTCTCTTTACTATTTCATTTAGTGAACTCACCAGCTCAACTATATATTCGACTATCATTCCTATTGGTTCAACCCTAACCTCTCTCTCAGCCAGTAGTCTAGCATCTCTAACTTACCGGACATCAAGAACTGGATATCCCAGAAGTGTCTTAAACTCAGCATGTCCAAAACTGAACCTCATTATCTTTTCCCTCAACCCTCCAGTTGCCTTCCTAATTATCCTATTAGTGTTCAGGGCATCACCATTCTCCCAGTCACTCAAGCTGGAAAACCTAGCTCTCTCACAAGCATGCCTGCTGGTTGCTCTCCCCTGCCTCAAGTCTCTCCTCATCCCAGGCCATCCTCCACTCAGCTATCAGACTGATCTCCCTAAAGCACAGGTCTGATCACATCACCACCACCATGACCAGCCCCTATCAGTAAACTCCAGTGGCTCCCTTTTGCCTCCAGGATCAAATATGAAATCCTCTATTGGGCTCGTGGCCAGTCTTCTCCAACCTTCCCCTCCCCCTGCACATGCTCTATGCTATCCAGTGACACCAGGATCCTTGCTGTTCCTCACACAAGATGCTCCATCTCCTGACTGTGTATTTTCACTAACTCCCCTCCTGCCTAGAAGGATGCCCTTTCTTATCTCTTCCTCCTGGCTTTTTTCAAGTCTCTGCTAAAGCCTGACTTTCTACAAGAAACCTTTCCCAGTCCTCCTCAATTTTAGTGCCTGCCTTTGGAGACTATCCACAATTGGGTGTGTGGGTGTGTGGGTGTATCTTGTTTGTATATAGTTGTTTACATGTTATTTCCCCCATTAGACTATGAGTTCCTTGAGAGCAGGACTGGTTTTTGCCTGTCTGTATTCCCCAGCACTTCGCACAATGTCTGACACACAGTAAGTGCTTGATAAATGCTTGCTGATTGACTAAATTAGAATGTGGAAAGATCTGAACATTTGCTATCTGAATGGCATAGGGAGTATTCCCAAAACAGAACAATCCAATACTGTCCAAAGATCCTCTAGATCCTGATATTATAGAATGAAGTCAATGTGGCCCAAGGATATCAGTCACCTTAATTAGTGAAGATTAAATACTGACCTGGGATGCTCTGCTGGAATAAGTTGTTGTTATTATTCCCTCAAGTGCCTTGTCTTTTGTGATGGTAATTTTAAAAAAAGACCCAAGAATTCCAGGACTTTAAGGAAAATCTTTCCCCTTTTTGTCTTAAGTCTCCTAATTTTCCTAAGATGATGGATTTCTACTTGGTCAACTGGAGTGCCTTGTTTAGCTCCAACATACAGAGCTTCAAATGTCAAAACAGGATCCATTAACAACAAAACAAAGTCTGCTGCCACCCAAATTCACTAGGCTGGTCACAGGAATTATAGAGGTGTAAAGGCTTTTGAATGTCTAATCCTCTTATTTTATGAATAAGGAAGCTGAGATCCAAATAAATTAAATGACTTCTCCAAAATCATGAAACTGATAAGTGTTATAAAACATGGCTAGAACCATGTGTTTTCTCCTATAACAAGGGTAGTGGTAGTGGTGGCAGTAGCAGTAGTAGTAACTATAGTTAAAATATTTGCCAACATTTTTGTTGTTTTATCTTTTTTTGTGTGGTAGTGGTGAAGAAGGGAACTTTTTTTTATTCCCAGTACTTAGCATACTGTCAATCACTCACCTTACATTTATTAAGTGCCTGCTATGTACCAGGAACTGGTGAGTTCCCAAGGAGCTCCCAATCTAAGGAGGGCTGAGAAATGTTTCTTTTAGAAGGCAGGACTTCAGTTGAGACTTTATGAAAGCCAGGAGGCAGAGATGAGGAGAGAGCATTCCGGGTGTGTGTGTGTGTGGGGGGGAACAATAAAATGTCTTAAGTCAGGAGATGCATTATTGTGTTTGAGGAATGGCAAGGAGATCAGTGTCACTGGAGTATGTGAAGGAGAGTATGGTGTGTAAGACAACTAGAAAGGTAGGAAGGGGCAGTAGGTATTAGGCACTTAAATGCTTGTAGACTTGACTTGATTTTAGTTTTCAAAACACTTTTCTAAATACACAGGATGAATACCTTCACAGCTCCAGGATAGCAAATTCAAAAAAGATCCACAAAATAGGAATAAGAGCCACAAGATAGCTATGAAAACTTATGTAATTCAAAGATATGGTGTAATGTTCATTTCAATTCACAGTCTAGTGTAATGGGAAGAAAAGTGTCCTGTTATGCAGTAATTAGAATTTGGGGGTAGGATTTAAAATGGAGCCAAGTCATCCCTGGAACCAAATGGAAAAGGTATAAAAATCACCAAGCACCAAGCAGCTAGGTGGCACAGTGGATAGGGCACTGGCCCTGGAGTCAGGAGTACCTGAGTTCAAATCCTACCTCAGACGTTTGACACTTAATAGCTGTGTGACCCTGGGCAAGTCACTTAACCCCAATTGCCTCACCAAAAAAACCCCCAAAAAACCCCAAATCACCAAGCACTATAAAAAGTAACTAGCTGTCAGCTTACTGATTGTTTACATGTGCCCAATATGGAAAAGAGGTAGCAGATAAAAGATATAATAGAATATAATAGATAATAGATAGAAAGCTGGCCTCAGACTCAGGAAGACCTTTTTTCCTGTCCCTCCTATTATACATACTAATTGTGTGGTCTTGCTTGACCTCTCAGCACACCAAACTCCAGCAGTGAAAGCAAGATAGGAGGCACAGCTCGATATGCACTGTTAGAGAAAGGCTTGCATGGGGAGTTCTCTACATTGAGGAAATCAGAAATCCAGTTAAAACAAAACAAAACCACTGGGTGGAAACAAATTGGTGGAAAGAACATTAGGTGGGTTTCTCAGCAACACTTGGACAATACTCTCATCAGAAACAACTTCAAATTGAAACAAGGATTAACGAGGGAAGATTTCCTTTGTTCACATTACTAAAATTAATTATTCATTAACATTTAAGAGAAATGTCTTGACATTAGTTAAGAAGATTAAACTAATTTGGATTGTCAGTTTATAAAAAATTCAGTAACAATATAACAGGATTAACAGTGTTATCTTTCTAAAATAGGTTCTTTCTTTGCTTGTCTCTCTACAGTTCTGAGATGTTTTCATAACTCTTAAGTATTTTAAGAGCAAGTTCTATGTAGGCTTTTCAAGTCTTCTTAGGATGCCATGCCTGTGTTTAACTTTTTTATACTTAAAAGGAAAAGCAAGCTATACAGAAGACACAGTTTCATGTATAATTCTCTTTTTCTATTCTACTTTGTATACAGAAATACTCATTTTATTTGGTGTTTATTAAGCTCACAGTAAAAACAAATTTAAAAAATTGTTTTGATTCTATACTTACACCTGTGTGACTAGGTAATAAACCTAAGAAATAAACAGGCTTACTTAAAGTATGGGTAGGAATAGGCCCTTCGATATACTCATTTTTTTTTTCTTAAGGTCAAAAAATTCTGCTAATTTGGCACAACAATTGTTCATATTTTCTACTTACAAACTATGAAATAGCCTAGTTGGGGCAAGGGTTAAGAGAAAAATCTTCTGGATTACTGTCACTAACTTAACTGCTATAACACCAATTCTCCAAATATATATTTACCGGTCTCCCACCTACCAGCTGTTCTAGAATCTTTTCACAACTTTTGACCCCTTTTGTTCTATCTCATTGTCAGCTACTCTTCCCAGCAAACACTAATTGTTCCAACTGACTCAGCTTTAGTTATTAAATTTTCTCTTTTCTTCCTAGTGGCTCTGATTAGTCATTTCCAAACATGCCCCCCACCACTAGGAACCTTTCTTTGAAACAAAGGGGAAAAAAACAAAACAATAAAGCAAAACCAACTGACTGTGACCTCTCTGACAGGATATACATTTTATACAGTGTCCTCCACTTCTCCAATACAAGATAGGAGATGTATTTCCTCAACTAATCTCCAAGACAGGATTGGTCATTGTAATTACAAAGTCCGAACTGTTTTTCTAAAAGTCAGTGTATAGCAGTGGACAGCTGTAGCTTAACTAATTCTAATCCAGGTGAATGGTTCCCTCTACTTTAGTACCACAATTTTAAGAATCCAGACCCTATTCCTTCAGAAAATGCTCACAATTATATAAAACATGTTATATTTAATTAGACTTCTCCACAATTTACATATTTATAAATATTAATTTAATTAGTATTATTATTTCCATTTTTTGTTTTTATAAATACTGGTGTAAAGAGTTGACTTTTAATAGATCCACAACAGGTAGTTGCTCTGCCAGTATGAAAACTTCACCAGAAAGAGGCTGTCTGAGTGATGTGGCACCAAGCTCCCTGATAGACAGCCCTTGTTCCAAGATAGAACATCCTAATTAATAACTGGCCAGGACCTACATACTCCACCTCAGCTAAAATCCTACTTTCTGCAAGAAGCCTTTCCCAATCCCCTTTGAAATTAATTCCAATTTATGCTGCATATATCTTGTTTATACATAGTTGCTTGGAATTTTGTTTCACCCATCTAAGTGCCTTGAGAGCTGGGGCTGTTTTTGCTTTTCTTTGTGTCCCCAGCACTGAGCACAGGACCTGGCAGAAGGTAGGTGCTCATTAAATGCTTATTGTTTGGGGGCCAGTTAGGTGGCAGAATGGATAAAGCGCTGGGCCCTGGATTCAGGAGGACCTAAATTCAAATCTGGCCTCAGACACTTGACACTTACTAGCTGTGTGACCCTGGGAAAGTCACTTAACCCTCACTGCCCCTCAAAAAAACCAAACAAATGCTTACCACTTTGATTTAATTTCAGAAGTGGGGGTTCTGTCTTGAAGTAAGACTCTTGATTCAAGTTGTGACACATGATGGTTATGTGATCTTCAGCAAGAGATTCAATATCTCAAAAGCCTCAGTAATGCTCAGAGACTATAAACTGACAATCTAAATGGATGGAAAGAGTTTTCAAACTCCAAATTCCCCACATCAGCTAAATTAAGATGAAAAATTACTTTTGTCATCAATTTTTGCCTGGAATATTAGGTACTACAGTTTTTGTTAAACTAGATAAAATCTCTTCCCAGATACCAGTGAAGATGCCAGAGGTCTGGGAAGTAGACAGTAAGCAAAGCACTGACCCTTTTCTTTGGGATGCTTTCAGGACTGACTGGTTTGTGGGAGAGTGACAAGTTCCAGTCCTGTTCAACTGAAGATGAGAAATATAATCTTAAGGAAGTTGGTGAACAGTATTAAGACAAGAGTCTCTACTACCACTAAAGAAGAGTAACCCCTTTTACATAGGATATGTCTGTTTCCTACCTCCCTCAAGCATTAGGACTCTTCAAATTCTCCCTTTGAATTCCATGGTAGGAAGAAATGACCTGTGATGTGACACTGCATCTAATCAACCTAGGAGACCCTTCTGTTTTGTCTTTCCTTGAGTACAAATGATATGAACAGAAATCCTGAGATGGATGTTCCTAGTCTTGGCATCAACTTCATCAGCTGAGAGTTCCTGAGTTCCTAGCAGAAAGGACTTATTAGAGTAGAAAATGACCACTTCCAAAAGAATACTACAGATGAAATGCCAAGCCACGTCCTGGCTTGCCAAAAATTATGAACCTTTTGTGATTTGTTCCAGCATTACAGATGTCAGTTACTGTACTAGGCACTGTGGATACAAAGATAGGTCAAAACCAGTCCTGCTCTCAAGAAACTCACAGTCTAATGGGGAAAACAACTATATAAAAATAAGATACATACTCTCCACCCCCCCCCCCCAATTGTGGATAGTCTCCAAAGGCAGGTACTAAAATTGAGGAGGACTGGGAAAGGTTTCTTGTAGAAAGTCAGGCTTTAACAGAGACTTGAAAGAAGCCAGGAGGAAGAGATAGAAAGGGTATCATTCTAGGCAGGAGGGGAGTTAGTGAAAATACACAGTCAGGAGATGGAGCATCTTGTGTGAGGAACAGCAAGGATCCTGGTGTCACTGGATAGCATAGAGCATGTGCAGGGGAAGGGGAAGGTTGGAGAAGACTGGCCACGAGCCCAATAGAGGATTTCATATTTGATCCTGGAGGCAAAAGGGAGCCACTGGAGTTTACTGATAGGGGCTGGTCATGGTGGTGGTGATGTGATCAGACCTGTGCTTTAGGGAGATCAGTCTGATAGCTGAGTGGAGGATGGCCTGGGATGAGGAGAGACTTGAGGCAGGGGAGAGCAACCAGCAGGCTATTGCAATTATTCTGGCCAGAAGTGGAGTAACAGTGTCAAAGGAGAGAAGAGGGCAGAAACAAGAGATGTATTGAAGACTGGACTGACAGGATTGGCAACAGATTGGAAATGGATGGGTGTGTGTGTGTGTGTGTGTGTGTGTGTGTGTCTGAGAGAGAGGGAGAGAGCGCGCAAGCGCGCGTGCTAGGTTTGCAAGCTTAAATGACTGGGAGAATGGTGATAAACTGAAGAGTAATAGGAAAATTAAGAAGGGAGCTGGGGGTTAACATAAGCAGTTCAGTTTTGGATATAGATACACCGAGTTTAAGATGTGAAGTTAAAGTGAAATATATGTTCAGTAGTCCTATAAAGTGTTTCATGTTTTAAATATCAACTTCTCCAGGAAAGTAGAATAGGAATGATAGGTTACTTTTTCATGTTCTAAGTACCTGTCAAAGTGTTGTGTGCTTATGAGTCTTTTGTGTTGTAAACACTTCTTTGTAGTGGAGGAGATAAAAAGCTATCTTTTACATGATCTGTTTTTTATATCGAATACTTTTCTAGAAGGGATTCTATAAAAATCCCTTTTGGGAAAGCCAATGGAAATAAGCTATGCTTAAAGTTTGCTTTAGAGACTTTAGAGTTCAGTTACTCTGGTACATAAGTGTAAGAAGCCAAAAAGTTCAAGAAGAGCCTGATGCTCTCTTTTAGAGGTCAGACTTGCCCAGAACTAAATCTAGTTAGTATGAGCCCAGAACTGGGGTCCCTTAGGGGAAGAAAGAATCACTCTCATGGATCTTTACATGTCACTAATTTTTTCCAGGTTTAACTAGTGAAACATTTCTTCCTATAGTTGACAATTTTACTACCACACTCTCTGTCCTGGAAATTTATTGATCCTCTTTCCTCCTTTGGTTATCAATGGCACTCTCCTTTCCTGGTTCTCCTATCTAATTGCTCCTCAGTTTTCTTCTCTGGTTCCTTTTTCTCCTTCAGCCCACAAATTACATATGGGCATCCCCCAAAGCTCTTTCCATTGGGGCCTTTTTTATAGTCTTCTCCATCTCAACTACCTTTTCGGCTTCAATGATCTCTTCCAAGTAAATGGATTTGAAATCTATTTATGCATCTACTTGTTTCCTTTAGCACACCCCCCCCCCCTCGTTTTCCAGCTGTTGGCTGAACATCTTCATATGTTACTGACATCTCAAACATGTGACCAAAACTAAACTTGTTTTCTGCCCTGAAACTCAACCCTCTTTCTAACTTCTTTAAGCTATAATACTATTACTCTTAACTTATCAAGCTGAATAACCTGTCACCTTTCTTAAAACAGCTGTCATGTCCTTTTTTTTTTTTTGGGTGGGGGTGAGGCAATTGGGGTTAAGTGACTTGCCCAGGGTCATATAGCTAGTAAGTGTCAAGTGTCAAGTGTCTGAGGCCAGATCTGAACTCATACCCTCCTGACTCCAGGGCTGGTGCTCTATCTACTGCGCCGCCTAGCTGCCCCAGTCATGTCCTTTTGTTCTACAACCGCATTCCCTTTTTCCAACTCACCACCCTAGTTCACACCTTCATGACCTCCCTCACCTGCAATCTTAAAATTGCCTCCTCACTGTTCTTTTTACTTCTGTTCATTCCTCTCTCTCAATAAATCCTGCACGCTGCTGCCAAAAATATGTTCTTAATTTATAGAACTGATTATTTGGCTCTTGTGTTCAAAAACTTTCAAAGACTTCTCCATTGCCTACAGGATAAAATACAAACTCTTTATCCTAGCGTTCAAAGTCTTACACAATTTTGCTTCAACTCTTCACAGATTCTATATAATTAACTTTCACTTAATACAGAAAAATCTTCATGACAAAAAGTATGCAAAGCACCTGAAACTAAAGGAAGGTATTTTTGTTAAATTTCCTCTTGTATCCAAAAATTAATTTTAAGTTTTCCTGTTAATGATGGTAGTGAGTCACCACAGGAGCTACTGGGCAATATTAGACTGACCACTTGAAAGTTTCTCATGGGAAATATTGAGAAACAAACATCAGCACAAAGAATAATTCCTTTAAGAGTATCTATGATATGGGGGCAGCTAGATGGCGCAGTGGTTAAAGCGCTGGCCCTGGATTCAGGAGTACCTGAGTTCAAATCCAGCCTCAGACATGACACTTACTAGCTGTGTGACCCTGGGCAAGTCACTTAACCCCCACTGCCCCGCAAAAAAAAAAAAAAAAAGAGTATCTATGATATATCACCAAAATGATCTTATATTCTGATTTGATATTTCACCACAGCAAATGTTTTTGACACAGGACTATGTATAGCAGTATAGAGTAGAAATTTATGTTACCTTCCTCTCCCATTAGAATGTGTTTTTGCCCATGGCACAGTGCTTGGCAAATAGCAAGTACTCAATAAATGCTTACTGACTGATTAATGCAGCACATAGTAGGTACCTAATGTGTACTGAATTGAAATGAAATGTCCTGCTTCAGGGAAAATCCAAGCATGCAGTCATGTTACATTAAGGTAGTAAGTTTTTGGCCCAAGAAGAAATAGTAACAGTATTTCTCCTACTGAAACTTTTATAGAAGAACATTGCTGGTTGTTTCCTGAAAAACATGCTGAATTACACGGTCAAGATTTGCTCCTTCAATTCTAACACTAAGGTTAGGTTACAGAAAGTCAGGAACTTTCTTTTCTTTTCCTTTTTTCCCCTTTTCAGGGCAATGAGGGTTAAGTGACTTGCCCAGGGCCACACACAGCTAGTAAGTGTCAAGTGTCTGAGGTCACATTTGAACTCAGGTCCTCCTGAATCCAGGGCCGGTGCTTTATCCACTGTGCCACCTAGCTACCCCCCAGAAAGTCAGGAACTTTCGATCTACAATTCTTAATTAACTTTGTATATTATCACTACCTGCTTGGGTTATAATAGCCTTGTAACTTTTTCCACAATAATCTATCCTTCACATTATTGAAGTACTAACCATAATAATAATTACTATTTATATAGTAATACAGACATGGTTTCACTTGAGCATCACAATTCTTTATACATTACCCCATTTTACAAAGGAAAACTAGGTTTGGGGGTGACATACTGATGGCACATATCTAAAAAGTGGCAGAGATGAGATTCAAGGCCAGATTTGTTGACAGCAACTTTCCTGACTCCTTACTCTACTCACTACAATCTAAGAGTCTTTACTATATCAGGAAACAATATCAAAACCCTTCAACTGTTTCCTAGTGCCTACTAAATAAAGTTCAAAACCCTTAGGACATCAGGGCAGCTAGGTGGCACAGTGGATAGAACACCAGCCCTGGAGTCAGGAGAACCTGAGTTCAAATCTGGCCTCAGACCCATGACACTTACTAGCTGTGTGACCCTGGGCAAGTCACTTAACCCCAATTGCCTTACAAAACAAACAAACAAAAGACCAAAAAAAAAAAAAGCCCTTATGACTGCTGCCCAACACCAGAGCAATATTGTGCCAACTTGTTTTTGCAACCTTATTTTATACTACTTCTTTCCATGTAGTATATATTCCAATCACACTGGAACACTTCCACCCTACCTTCTCCTTTATGTGCCCATGCAGTATTCTCCTCTTTCCTCTTTGACTGCTGAATTCCTCCAACTCAAAAACCACCTTCTACAAGAAACATTCTCTGTGCCAGTTAGTATCACTAAGTACATACCTGTTCCATACAGTTATCATGCGTTATACTTGCTTACGTATGCATCATAGCTTCCTACTAGAATGAGGGCAGGAATTCTATAATTTGACATTTTTGTAGAAGATGAATATTTATTTTATTGAAATTTAACTGTTGAAACTATCATTTTTATCAATATCACATTAAAAATGTAATTATACAAGAAAAAAGGTAGATAAATATTAACTTACCTGCCAGGATACTGCACCCAAAATTGCTGTTGCAACAAGACTAAAAAACACTAGTTGCTCTGAAATTAAGCAAAAATGTCGCATTCCTTTAGATGTCATTACTCTATCAAGGCTATTATTATCTGCCCTGTGAGCGTAACAGACTTTATGACAGTCATTTAATTTGGTATGGAACCCCCAAAGAGTTATAAGAAAAATAATATGGCAAATCATCCAGAAAATTCCAAAAATGGAAAACCCTGGTATTACAAAATACCAGAGATAAGGGTTCCCAAGTTTAAATGCTGAAAGAATAAAAAAAGTAAGTTCAATCAAGCCAATGGAAATGACGGAAAATCTTCGACAAATTCTTCCACGATACAAGTAGGGTTTCCATCTCTCAGTAACTGAAAGTCCACTAAAATAAATGTCAAGGAAAGGATCAGTAACTAGACAGATAAAAAAACATGCAAAGGCAACTGGATTCTGAGGTGTTTCCAATGAAGAAAAAAACAGTAAGATGCTAAAAACCACCAAATTTGGAATTGCTAGGAATGACTTCATTCTTAGGTCAATAATCAGCATCGCCAAACCTACAACAAGCAAGATGACACTCATAGACTTTTCCACCAGCATAGTGGTACTAGCGATAGCAAATCCAACCAGCTCCAGGAATTCAACTGTGGTCAGTAAAGTTGGTCGGTGACGGATACAGCCACAAATTCTCTCCACCAAAGCACATAATATCCTCAATACTATGGAAGTCAGGAGCAAATACTTAGTCACTTCTTCTTTCACATCTTTTTTAAAAGCTGTATTATCTAGGAAACATAGGAGACCAAGCAAGAATCCAAACCAAAGGTTGGAGAGGCTTAAACTTGCTGCTTCCATTGAAAAATAATAATAGAGAATGCTGGCGATCCCAAGAACAAAAAGGCCAAGTATAAAAATGACCAGAATTAGGGAATCTGCTGTCTTTTCCCATCTTACATAAAGACCTAGGCATATTGCTACCAATAAGTTGATTCTGGCTAAGTAGCCCAGATATCGAACTGAAGAATGCATGTTCACTTCTCTATTTACTTCTTCCAGTCTTGTCACTGCTGCATAGAGACAATGACTAATACAGTAACGCAGCGATCGACACATGTAAACTGACAATTAAGGCTCTTTCTCCACACTATAAAAATTGTTTGCACTGCATCCAGGAAATCCAGGACATCTGTAAGCTCCTACTTCGCCCGTTCCTGAGATGAAATCTTATTTTTGAAGACCTAAAGAAAAAAAAAGATATGTATTAATTTAAAATTTATCTTCAAAGCAGTTCTTCCAGTAACGTAAGTAAAAATGAATTGCTGTTTCTCCTGTAATATAATTTAGCATCTATGTATATTTATCACAAAGGAAATATTATTAAATTTGTGTCAGCACTCTCCTCCAGCAAAGTGTTACTTTGATGCCTCATCAGGGTGTGGAGGTGACCCTGAGCTCCCGAAGGCTCTAACAATAAAGTACAAATTCTGCAAAGTCAATAAATCAGCAAGCATTTATTCAGCATTTGCTATGTGCTAGGCACTGTGCTGAGTTCTAGGGACAGAAATACAAAAATGTAACAATATTTCCCTGAAGGAATTTATGCTGTAACAGAAGAAACGATCAGTATATAATTACTTATATGCAAAGTAAATTAGGTACAATGCAGGTGGAGGAAGCACTAGCAGCTGGGAGACTCAGGAAAGGCCTTGTAGAAGGTTGCACTTAAGCTGAGTTTTGAAAGAAACCAGGGATTCTGGAGAACAGCGGGAAAAGCTTCATGTAAGGTCAAGGTCCACTCAAAGGCCATTTGAGAACCAGACTCTCTAAGTTTGGAGTAGCTCATCAGCAGGTTGCCTGCAATATTATGAATTCTTTGGCCACAGAAACTCCTGAAGATCATAAGCTAAGGATTGGAGGGATCTGAAATCAGCATGGAGGGAGTATCTGGACCAACAAAATCCTTGATGATGATGGCTAACATTTATGCACAGTTTTAAGGTTTGTAAAGTACTTTGCATATGTTATCTACTGTTAGCCTCCTTTTACAGAAAAGAAATTGTACTAACAGCAGGTGAGTGCTATATCCAGGGTCTTACTGCTAGAAAGTATCTGAGGCAGGTTCTGAACAACACTCTATCAAGAACCAATCTCAAAATACTGCCTTGAAATACTGAGGTATATGGTAGTACTCAATACAAAGAGAATAGGTATTAAAGTGATACACAAACGTTGGCTATTGTTATTACAATAGATAGCTAGTATTTACACAAGGCTCTAAGGTTCGAAAAGCCCTTTATAAATATTATTTCCTTTTATCCTTACAATAACTGAGAGAGGTAGATGCTATTATTATCCCCATTTCACAGATGAGAAAAATTAATCAGGCAGAAGTCAAATGACTTGCCCAGGGTAATTAAGCTATTAAGTGTTTAATGCTGGATTTGAACTTGGCTCCACCATGTCAACTAAGCCAATTTTATTTAAATAAAAAGTTCTGCCGGTATGTAATTATATTACTGACACTCACCATTAGCAGGGCAGGAGCTGTGATCTTTCTACCAGTGGTAGTGATGAATTGCCCTCACCTTATACTTTTACTATCTGGTATTCCCTAGTACCAACAGTATATACCTGGAAGTCATTTTCCTAGCTTAGGGTGCAATTAATGGCTATGAAACAGAATAAAATGTTTAAAGAAAGACTGACATCAATATTACTTCTAATTTCACAAATGATTTAATGTTTTTTGAATTGAAACATATTATATTAATAGCAGCTCCTCTTACTTAAAATCACCCTATATTGTTTTCGTGAGGTCTCTCAAATTCTATGCAATTGTAGACTCTAAAAATAAGATTTTAAGTCAACAAAAATACAAAAGAATGAAGTTTTAATATACTGAACATATTAATTCCATAAATTTGTTCTATAATTATCTTTACAGTTCTGACTTTACCACAACAATCTCCTTCAATCACTAAAGCCATTTTCCCACTTTAAATGAACAACTCTGTGGCAATGTCTCCAAGCTACCTAAATCATTTCTGTAATACAACACTTTAAATTTCTATTTCCCAAAAGAATTTTCAGCATCATCATTATTAATTTTTTCAATACAAAATTAAATATTATAACCTGAAATACCTTATAAGCTATAATTCAAATCGACTAGCTTTTAACTTAGGACGGGTAATTGAAAAATAATTTAAACATCTGTTAGCAATTTTTAAAAACCATGATTGTTTCACAGGAACAAACTGATGATAAATAGGATACTTTTTTGACTTACGGTGACAATAAACCTACAGAGACCACTACCAGTTAAGTTTAAGGGAGGAAATCCTCCAAGAATCTAGTTTATGATAAGCCTATCTGAAATTGTGTAATAAGATGGACACAAAAAAGAAACAGCAGGTCATCATGCAATTAGCAACACTGAGTTAGCCATTTGGCTGAGAGAAACATGCCCACCATGTGACATAATCTGCTAAACCCGGATTGGTCTCATCTGTCATCTTTGGATGCCAACTATAAAACATTCATGGAAATGACACACTTGTCCAAGAAGGAATTGCAGATGTCTCTCAAATAATCATTCTTTAATTACTTTGCTTTTGTATGTTCAATTAAGATTTTAAGAGGCTAAATATTTATCTAAAAGTTGCCATTTTATTTGTTTCAGTAACAAGATGAGTTGAGCTTTTAGTTTTCTAAATACACTACTTCGAACAATCCCCTAATTATATATTAATGCTTTAGTCTTTTTCTTGACAGATAAATGAAAACACGATGAAATCTTTGTTTTTCTTTGATTAATAGCAACAAATATGAGGCAGTATGGTAGAGTGGGCAGAGTTGTCCTTGGAGTCAATAAGACTCACGTTCACATATGGCCTCTCAATCATATTTGGATATGTGACCTTGGGCAAATCACTCAACCACTGAGTTGACCCAGTCAAGTCACCAAGACTATATACTATAGCGCAAAACTTCTCAAATTGTGGGCTGAGACCCCAGATGGGGGTCAAGAACAATTTGGCAGCAGTAAAAGGTTATGTATACCTATTGTATATACCTACACACCCGGGGTGGTGAGTGGAAAAAGTTTAAGAAGCCCTGGCCTAAAACCTGGTTCAGCTTTCACTAGCAAAGGGAGTTTCCTCTCTGGAAGTTCCCCTGCATCAACAAAAACATATATCCAGACACAAATGCACAAATGCACACATACACATGGGTATGGCGAAGTTCTCCAGATATTATTGCTCTCAAGATGACACTGTATTGATTTACATCAAAATCTATACCATTACAGGGTCCCCAACATGACAGTCACAACCATTTAAAAGTCTGGCCTAATGAAGGAAAAAACAAGTAGATGAAGTGTGCCTATCAAATGCAGCTGGATGAACTTAACTAAACCATCACTACATATGTCTTACATAGTGAAATGAACCTGAAATTGAATAGGAGTTTGATAATGGCCTGGATTAATTCTGGGAAACTGAATTGAAGGTATAGCACCTTCAATGACTCCAGGATTCCCCTGAAATAAAATTCAGTTTTTGGACAACGATATTCTTCCGATAATGCTACATGGCTTGAAATCACAGAATACCATAATCTCCAAAGAATCAAAATTGCAGGCCAACCGAAAGGCGATGGATAAATTTATATTTAGCTTAGGCTACAATATATTAGCAATGCTTTGCATACAGTAAGGTATATTGGAAAGAATGCTAGATATAGAATCAGAGGTTCCAAGTACAGATCCTGGCTCAGCCACTTGGGCAAGTCATTCATTGTATCCCAGTTTCTTCATCTGAAAATGAGGGAACTGTACGACACAATCCCTTCTAGCTCTCAATCCTGTAAATTGGGCCCTCCTCATCTTTTGGCCAGATTATTGTAAGAGCTTCCCAACTGGTCTTCCTACCTCCAGATGTTCCCCTTCTCTAATCCATCCATAAAGCTGCCAGATATTCCTAAAGCATAGGTCTCACGAAGTCACTCTTTCCCCAAGAATCTCCACTGGCTCCCAGCTCCCTCTGGGATGAAATACAAGCTTTCCTGCTTGGCATTTAAAGGCCTTTACAATTTGGTTCTGACCCACCTTTCCAAACATGGTACCCTCCTTCACACACCCTATATTCTGGTCAAACCAGCCCACTTGTTGTTCTCCCAACAAGCACTCATTCCACTTCTGTTTACTAATTCCACCACACCCAGAATGGACTCCCTCCCTCCTCAACACCGCCTCACAGCATCCCTAGCTTCCTTTAAGGCTTAGCTAAAGTGCCACCTCCTGTCTTTGGGTTATCTTTATTGCCCCAGTTGTGAGTGTTCTCTCCCTTCCATCTCCTCCTCCACCACTCCATTTTTTATTTATTTTTTTTTTTTCTGTTTATCTTACTGCATACTTCTTTTGGGCATACTTGTCTAGGTTGTATTTTGTTTTTTCTCCTTCCAATAAAATAGAAGTTCCTTAACAACAGAGACTGGAACATGGTAGATGTTTCATAAATGCTTGTGAAATGATTTTATAATAAATAACAGATAAGCAGTGTATGCTGCACTAATACCTATTTAATAATATAAGAAGTCCCTTGAATGTCAGATGGATTCCATCCTCTCACCCTGATGGAAAAGTAATGGAAAGATACTGACAAGAGCACAGGATGACAAAGTATTTATGAGCCACAATTTGTACCACTGTAGAAAACTGCCACCTTCAAGTCATGACAGATGTACTAAACAAAGAAAAAATTGCATCTATGTTTACTCATTCATTCATATAAACACTTGCCATTTAACATTTCTGTCAATGACTTGGATAAAAGTATATATGGTATGTTCACCAAATCTGGACATGATAGCAAACTGGGAGGAATGCAAGAGAGAGGATCCAAAAGGTTCTTGAGAGGTTAAAGCATGGGATGAATCTAATATGATGATACTGAATAGTGATCAATGTAAAGTCTTAGACTTGGGTAAAAAGTTCAACTTCACAAGAATAAGAGAAAAGAGAAATGATTAGAAAGCAATTCAGAAAAAGATCTAGGGGTTTTAGTTAACCGAAAGCTCAATGAGTCAGCACTGTGATGTAAGACTAAAAAAAGCTAATGTATTCTTGGGCTGCATTAAAAGTCTAGGCATATGGGGGCGGCTAGGTGGTGCAGTGGATAAAGCACTGGCCCTGGATTCAGGAGTACCTGAGTTCGAATCCAGCCTCAGACACTTGACACTTACTAGCTGTGTGACCCTGGGCAAGTCACTTAACCCCCATTGCCCTGAAGAAAAAAAAAAAGTCTAGGCATGGGGGTCAGCTAGGTGACACAGTGGATAAAGCACCAACCCTGGATTCAAGAGGACCTGAGTTCAAATCCAGCCTCAGACACTTGACACTTACTAGCTGTGTGACTATGGGCAAGTCACTTAACCCTCACAGCTGGGGGGTGGGGGGTGGGAAGAGTCTAGGAATGAATTCCAGAAGGTGGGAGGGGAAAGTGCCACTGTACTTCATACTTGGCCTTCATCAAACTCCATCTGCAGTCTTGTGTTCAGATCTGAGCACCACAGTTTAAGAAAGACAATAATTAGCTGGAAAAAGTCCAGAAGAGGACAACCGGTATGGTTAAGGCCCTTAAGCCTATAGGCATGTTTAGCCTGTGAAAGAGAAGTTTCAGGGGGCATATGATAGTTATTTTCAAGTATCTGAAAGGCTGATCTATAAAGAAGGGATTAGATTTGTTCTGTTTGGCTCCACAGGGCAGAACAAGGAATAATGGTGGAAACTGCAAAGAGAGATGAAACATGCAACCTATCTTCTTCCTAAGAGGTCTGTCTCCTGGGAGAGAGGTGAAAGGTTTAAGATGCAGAACAAAATAGATGTTTTTGGATATAGGCAATGTGGGAATCTGTTTTGCTTTACTATCTCTATTTCTTACTTCCTTTGTTTTTATGGGGGGATCTTGTGAGAGGAAGAAAACTAAATGCATATTAACTGAAAAGTAAAGTAAAGGAGCAGCTAAGTGGCATAGTGGATAAAGCACCAGCCCTGGATTCAGGAGGACCTGAGTTCAAAACTGGCCTCAGACACTTGACACTTACAAGCTGTGTGACCCTGAGCAAGTCACTTAACCCTCATTGCCCAGCAAAAAAAAAGAAAGAAAAGTAAAGTAAAATAAAAATTAGAATAAAAAGTAAGATGCTGAATAATACACTGAATTTCATTAGGGGGGAAAATGACTCAGAAACCTGTATCGCTAAGGATCCCAAGGTTATAGAAATAACTGATAGACACGCAAAAGAGGAAAGGATGCTGAGTGGTGGCTGCAAAAAGACAGGATGGAAGTGCCAGTGAAGAGCAAAGGGTATGCTACTCCTTCCTCCTATGGGCCCAAGTTTTCAGGGGTCACAAAGGATGGAGCTGCTAATACTAAAAAAGGTGGCTGTGGATGCAGTGTCTCCAGGAGGAATCCATGTTTCCTAGGGCATGAAAGAAAGACAGAGGATGTGGGGAAGCTATTACAAACATAATTAAATGGCCATGGAGAATGTTGCACATTGTTGTGGTGGGAAATATCATATCTTTCTTCATAAGTCTGTAGTGGTGAATGTTCAGTCATTCTGATTTCTGAATAAAACCTCTGCTTGTAAGGAAAAAAAAAAGAGAAAAGAAATTGCAAAGAGGCAAATTTAGATTTGCCAGAAATTCCTAACAATTAGAGCTGTCCAAAAGTACAGTGGACTGCCTCAGGAGGTGGTGAGTACCTCCTGGTTGGAGGTCTTTAAGCTGAGGTCAGACAGCCACTTGGCAGGTATGTTATAGTGGATATTGCTTCTGTCTGTATGTTGAGCTAGAGGCCTGCTGAGGTCATTTACAACTCTCAGAATCTGTGATTATGTGTGGTGTGTTGGACTAGGTGCCAGGGCTCTAATGAGAAAACTCAGCTCCCGGGATAAATTTGAGGATGGGGAACTGGGAGAGGATAGAAGAGAGGGAGGGAAGAAAAGAGACAACCTCCAGACAGAATATCCTGGGCCTCTGCTGGGGGCTAAGAATGAAAGAAAGGCCCTGAGATGCTGTCCCACTACAGGTATAGTTTTGGAGGGATATGAGGCAACAATCTTTTCCCTCACAATCTCCAATTTTGGCTGCCAGCAAGAACCCACCCCTAATCACAGCATCCATCACCTGAAGGCCCCTAAAACCTGGGATGCAAAGATGAAAAACCCCAAAGTTATTGCTCTAAGATACTGGTTTTCAAAGTGTGGTTCATACTCATGAGAACCTTTCAGGGGTCCAAAAGGTCAAAATTACTTTCTTACCAATACTAAAATGTTATTCACCTGTTAAAATACTCTTTTCCCTTTTCCAATTACATAACTGTGTGAGGCTGGATTTTTTTTTCATGCACTTCAATCAAAACAACATATTGCAACAGAACGAATGCAGAAGCAGCTATGAGAATTCAGCTGTCCAGACATTCAAGAAACTTATAAAAATGAGTAAATAATGCCACTCTCACATCTTTTGTTTTGGAAAGTTATTTTTCATAAAAATAGGCTATCTGTGTTAACATGTAAAAGTTTAATTATGGCTATTTTAAAAAATGTCTTAAATCAGTATTTTTAAAAAATTATCAATTTCAATTTTTAATATGGTAAATATAGACATAACCTACTTACACAAAAGTTCTTAGGGTTCCTCAATAATTTTTAATAGTGGGTCCTAAGACAAAAAATTTTAAGCATCTCTACCCTAAGATTTGTATGTGCTGTGTGTGTGTGTGTGTGTGTGTGTGTGTGTGTGTGTGTGTGTTAGTGGCAGGGAAGCTTCCTCAGTGCCTAGGAGGTGTTTCAATTTACCCCCATCCCTGAGGCAATTCTCTTGGGTCAAAGTTCCCCATCCTGATAACTTTTGCATCTCAGTGTACAAAGTGCTCCAGAGTCCTGGGGCAATTTAAGCTAGAAAAGCTTTGGGGACAAAGCGCTAAGGGGAAGTGAACCCAAATGTCATACAGTTTGTGTACTGAGAGCAACACGGGAAAACACCAGCTTTTTTCCCCTTGATTTGTTTTTTTTTTTTTGGTTTGGGGTTTTTTTTTGGGGGGGGGGCGGGACGTGAAGGGGACTGACCACCCTCCCAGATGAAATGAGCGGCTGCAAGGTTGCTTGTTCCCAAAGGGACAGGGGAAAAAGTTCTCTCCCTCCTCCGCGGACCAGCAGGCCCGGATCTCAAACTTGCAGAGTTGTCGATCACGTGCAACAGCACTTTCTCAGCAAGCGCTATCCGTGTTAACTCCATTTCCCAGACGCAGAAACTGAGGCTAAGTGGCAGCGCCAACGGAATGGAGACCGGCTCTGGCTCCCCATCCCAGGGCTCTCCCCTCCGGCGCCTCGCGGCCTCGGTCCATCGGGGGCCGGACCTCCCCGGGGCCGATACGCCGGGCCCCGGCCCTCCGCCCTCCGCGCTGGTGGTGGGGTGTCCCCACGATGCGCCAGCCGGGGCCCACGGGCTTCTGAGGCAGGCCCGGGGGAGACGACGCCGCCGCCGCCTCCTGAGGCGCGTCTCAGAGAGGAGCCGGGGCTGCCCGGGACCCCCCCTCGCCTCCTCCTACCTGGCTCTGCCTGGGCTGTCCTCCTCACTCGCCAGGGCCTGGACGTCTTGGCGTTCGGGGGGCGTAAGGAGGTGGGCCCCGGGTGGGGCTTGCGCCGTGGAGGGCGGGAGCCGGGCCTGCAGCGGGAGAGAAACTAACACAGGCCGGACTGTTGGAAAACTTTCCCCATTACCAGCGGAGCGGCGGTAGCCGCGGCCATGTTCCCGCCGCCGGCTCAGCGGGCGGTACGGAGCGCGGACGGGGTCAAACGGCGTGGCGCCTCCTTCCAACTCCGCTCGGCGAGCCTCCCCGGGCCCGGCCCGGCATCGCTGCTCGTGCCCTGCACCTCCGCGTCCCGCCCCGCGCGCACCCCAGGGCCTCTGTCCGCTCGCGCCAGTGCTGGGACGGCCTGTTTTATCAGGCCTCTGGGTAGATGTGGTGACTGCCTCGGAAGCAGCTCCACCAGGATACCACCAAGGAAAAAGCCCCCAGCTGCCTTCCACTCACTACTTACCGGCTCTGTGACCTTGGGCTCAATCATTTCACCTTCTTCCGTCACATAATAACACGAAGGGCTCGCCAAGAGAGCTTTCTTTTTTTTTGCTTTCTCTTTTAAAGCCTGGGTAAGGGCCTAGGATTTGTTGGCCTCTGGGAGCCAAAGCATACCAGCCGCGGTTCAGCAATTTAGCTTCTTAAGAGATGCCTGCGGCCCAGAGGCGATAAGTGATTTTATCTCCGGTAAAATCTTGAAGCGTCGGGGGTGGGACTTAAAAACCGAGGTCTTCCTGAACTAGAGGCCAATTCTCCATCCACTAGGCAGACTGGCCTCCCTTACATCTCCTCCATCTAAATTTAAAATTCCTTTAGGGTTTTGACTTGCCTGGAAAGCAGACGCTTGGTCCTGATCCCTGCCTTTTAGAGTCCTTTTGGTGTCCTTAAGGGGCCACCTTCTTGGCACTTTCCCGATTTCCCTACCTTCCCTCTTCAAAGAGCCTTGTATTCCCGTTGTAGAATATTCTTGGTGGGGCAAAGAAGAAAGCATAGAAACAAAATTTCATCCGACATAATTACAACGAGACAACAGTGCCTATTGCATAGTAGGCATTGGATGGATGGATGGATGGATGGATGGATGGATGGATGGATGGATGGATGGATGGATGGATGGATGGATGGATGGATATATCAAAAGTTTTGGTTGCAGCTAAAGCATCCCTTATGGGGAACGTTTATATTTGTAAATGCTTTCATCAAGGGAAAGAGAACAGATCTGTAAATGAGACAATAAAAGCAACAAATCAAAAAGGCCCGACTAAATACTAAATTAGAAATTTTGAAAATCAGAGATTAACAAAATTGAAAGCAAAAAAAAAAAATCACATTGAGTTGATAAGTAAAAACAAGAATTGCTTTTTTAAAAAAACTAATTAAATGAACAGTTAGCTAGCCAGGTAAAAAGAGAAAGGAAAACCTAATTGTTGTATCAAAATGAAGGCAAATTTACAATTGATGAAGGAAGGTATCAGAAACGTTAAGCTCAATTATATGCCAGGAAGACTGATAATATAGGTGAAATGGGTAATTATTTACAAAAATATAAAATAACTATGTTAATGGAACAAGAAAGAGATTATTTAAATAACCCAATATTAGAAAGAGAAATTGAATAAGGCATAAAAACTCTCCCAAAAAAGACAGCAAGACCAGATAGATTTAAAAATGAAATCTATCAAACATTCAAAGAACAATTGATTCCAATGTTGCACAAATTGTTTGCAAGGATAGGTAAAGAAGGGATCCTACTAAACTCATTCAATAATGCATATATGATCTTAATACATAAACCAGTGAGAGACAAAATAGTAAAAGAACACTATCCTAAATTTTCCAAAATTAATATTGATTCAAAAATCTTAGGTAAAATATTACAAAGAGTTTATAATACCATATTTCTTAAAATGATGCACGATGAGCAGGATATATTTATGCCAGGAATGTGAGGCTCATTTGTAATTTTTTTAAATGCATGCAATTAAATCAATAAATGCCCCAAAAGCAACACTAAGAAGTATAGAAATAAATGGATCTTTCCTAAATTTCTTAAATTCTTTATATAAACCATGAACCAGCATTATAAATAATGGTGAAAGGCTAAGGTCACTTTTTAAAATTCAATTTTATTTTATTTTCAATTCCAGATGCTCTGCCTCTTCCCTCTTCATCCCCTCCCCTTTGAGAAGGAAAAATAAATCAAACAAATAGTAGGCTCATTTCCAATAAGGGGTAAATCAAGGATGTCCATTATTATCAACTATTATTTAGCACATTGCTAGAAATTCTAGTTATAGCAATAATACAAGATAAATGGAGGAAATAAGCATGCGTAAAGTAGAAACAGAACTATCACTTTTTGCAGACTATATGATGGTATTTAAAGGTCAGCTAAAATTAACTGAAACATTAACTTCAGCAAAGTTGTAGGATTATAAAATATAAAATAAACCCATATAAATCATGAACATTTCTGTATATTACAAACAAAACCCAGCAAGAAGAGATAAAAAGAAAAATACTTAAAATAACTACAGAACATATAAAGTATTTAGGAGTTTACCTACCATGACACACACAGGAACTTTAAATATACAGGTACAACATACTTGACAGAAATAAAGACAGACCTAAATAACTGGAAAAAGATTATATTTTCTAAATGTACAAAAGAGAATATAAGGAAGGCTGGAAGGTAACAGATAAGCAGGATAGCTTTGAAGTTACATACTGATTTTATTATATACTTAAAAGAAAAACAAGTTGTAATGTAATATAGACTCATAGATTCATGTATAATCTTATCTACCTTGTATATGAAAATGCTCACTTTATTTCATGTTAAGTTCAGGACAAAAAGTAAAAATTTAAAAATGTATTCCCTTTTTTATCATCCATCTCTCCTATTAGCATATAATTTTATCTTTATATCCTTAGTGACTAATACAGTACTTGGCACACAGCAGATGCTTAATAAATGCTGATTGGTTGATTGATTATGATTTTATCCATGCTGGCTTTCTTTCCAATAAATGAAGAATGAAACTTATCCATTCCATACCTACTCCTTCCTATATAAATTGCCTATAGCTGGTAGGTCCTCCAAGAGGACTCTACCCTCTGTATTTGGGACTTTCTGATAGATAGATAGATAGATAGATAGATAGATAGATAGATAGATAGATAGATAGATAGATAGATAGATAGATAGATAGATAAGTAAATAAATAAACAAATAAATAAACATACAAATAAATAAATAAATAAACATTTATTTATTTGTTCATTCATTCATTCATTCACTTATTTATTTAGGCAGGGCAATGGGAGTTAAGTGACTTGCCCAGGGTCACACAGCTAGTAAGTGTCAAGTGTCTGAGGCCAGCTTTGAACTCAGGTACTCCTGAATCCAGGGCTGTGCTTTATCCACTGCACCACCTAGCTGCCCCCTATATTTCTTGACATTAAATGGATACTAGTGAAGAATGTAGGTTGTCAGCTATACTTCCTTGCATCCTGATGAGCTCTTTTTTCTTCAAGCCAAACATCTTTCTTATGCCATCTTTTACCCCCCCATTCCCCTGGGCATTGTGCAGGATTCTCCTGTACCATGTTGCAGTCAGTTCATGTCTGTTAGGCACTTTTCTTTTGCCCTCTGGGTAGAACCATAGCTTTCACTCATAGGAGACATTCCATGATTCAGAGCCATATATCTAGTAGCTAATAAAGCTAATATTTATATATTGATTTAAGGATTGCAAAATTAGCCAAAGAATATTATTATACAAAAGATAAGGCTTTGTTTTCATGGAGGAACCTATGGCCAATTGGGGGTCAACAAGGAGTTCCCCAAAAGCATTCTAGTTCACTCTCCTCCTGTTCATTTGCCTCCATACTTTTACTCATGACAATCTATTCATCCTTTCTGATAATCTAAGTGGACTCATTAGAGTTGCTAAGATGAGGGTGTAGGCAAGGTACCACCAACCCTATCAATGTCCTCTGGTTCTAAGCCTGGAACAGTTTAGAAATCAGATCCTTGATCAAGAAATCCCTAGTTATACCACTTAATACAAGGAACGGAAGTATATAAACATGTATGTGTCATGGGACACACAAGTGCACACACGTGTACTGGCTATTTGGGTATATAAGAAGAAGATAAGATGATTAGAGTGGAGTTAGAGTTTATTTGAAGGAAAAAGGAAATAGGAAATGGTTCACTTATATCAAAAAGTTTTTATTGAATACCCATTCATTGAGCTGCGTGGTTGAACAGAAAGAGGAACATATTTGCAGTCTGAGGACCTGAGTTCAAATATTAGGTCCTTTACTTACCATATGACCTCCAGTAAGTTTCTTAACCTCTGTAGGTTTCACTTATCTGTAAAACAGAAGGGGTATATACTAGAGGACTCTTCCAGCTCTTAACCTAGGGTCTTATGTGTCCAGCACTATCTTGAGTAGAGTGTTAAATATGATATATTAGGTTTTTCTGCTTATAAGTCTAGTGCTAATACTAGATTGCAGGAACAATGTCTCATTTAAAGTACTTCATTCAGCACACATTTATTAAGCTCCAACTATGTGCAAGGAACCACACCAGTTTCTAGGAATACAAAGACAAAAGCCAAATAAATAGTCTAGCAAGAAATAAGATGAAGGGCAGCTAGAAGGAGCAGTGGATGGAACACCGGCCCTGGATTCAGGAGTACCTGAGTTCAAATCCAGCCTCAGATGCTTACTAGCTGTGTGACCCTGGGCAAGTCACTTAACCCCAATCGCCTCCCTAAAAATTAAAAAAAATATATGATGAATATGAGAAATTCAGAGAAATATGGGAAGATTACTCATCTGTGCAGATGGAAGTAAGAATCACCATGACTAAAATAGTAAACATGAAAAGAATACTGGATGGCAACTAAACTCTAAGTGACTGTAATGATCAATCTTGTTCCCAATAAACAGAAAATAAAATATACCTCCGTCCTCACCAAAAAAATGTGAGGGACTATAACAGGAGGAAGTTGCAAGTTCTGTCAGACATGGTCGCTACATCAGTTCACAGGATCATATATTTATACCTAGAAGGAACCTTAGAGGTCATCTAATTTAACCCTCTTTTTTTGCACATGAGGAACTGAGCCCCAGGGTATAACCATGGTCATATAGCTGTATATGGTATATATCCATGATTTGGACCCCGGTGCTCTGACTCTAAATCTAGCCCTCTTTCCACTTCACTATGCTACTTGTTTTTTTTTGTTGTTGTTGTAAGAGAAGGTCTCACACTAGGGGAGGAGTGACTAAGATATAAAAACAAAATTTGGCCATAAAACTTATTTTAAAATAAAAAACAAGTCAACTTGACACTACAGGGAGCTTTCAGGGATGAAGCAAAAAAATGGTAGAATTTATGTGAATTAACATTAAACAGACAATGGGAAAAGTATCTGCAAAGGTCTGTCCAACTTAGCATCTTATTTTGGAATTGGCAATTGGGAAGGTGGGGCAGCTAGGTGGAAAGTGGATATAGAATGCCAGTCCTGTTATGAGGAAAATTCATCTTCATGAGTTCAAATCTGGCCTAAGATACTTCCTAGTTGTGTGACCCTGGGCAAGTCACTTAACCCTGTTTACCTCAGTTTCCTCATTTGTAAAAGAGAAAGAAATGGCAAACCATGTTAGTATCTTTGCCAAGAAAATCCCAAAATGGGGTCATGAAGAGTTGTGATGTAGGAGGTGAAAAAAAAAAAGGTTAACAGAAAAACTTAAGACCCAAGCTTTAATTCAGACATTAGTTCCAAAAGGGAGTTAGACCCCAGTTAATGGATAATTTACAAGTCAGCATACTAGGTTCCCGTACCCACAGTGATCAGTACCCATAACAGGACCAAAATGGGTCAGGTCAAATAGCAATAAAGGAAATGACAAGGGTATAGAAATTCTAAAGAAAAATGATTATATTTTGAAACTAGCCATGTGAATCAGAAAGAGACATGCGCAGAAAAGGCCAAATTTGTCTCCAGATTCACCTTAAGACGTGTAAACCCCCAAAACACACCTCCACTGAAAAAGGTACCAGCCTCTAGGGTTGGCTTAAACCGCAGGAACTCCAAATTAGGATAGGCCCTCCCTTGTACCTCCCAAGGTAGAGAATATTATAATGAGTAGGACAAGCCCTCCCCTGTACCTCCCCAAGGTGGAGATTATTATAATGAGACTGATAATCAATTTATCCATATTATAAATATAACTGTCTTTTCTTTCACTATTAGAGAGAGCTACCTTTCCACTATTCTGGTTCTCTCCCTGTGGTCACCCACAGTATTGCAATAAAACTTGGGAAACTGAGTCACTGAGTCTTGTAATTCTTTTGGGATGACTCATGATCAATTTGACCCCAAATTCTATCCCAGATCAGTTGGACACAACTGAAATGAATCAACAATAAAAACTTAAGGAATACAGAAATATCACCCTCTACCCTTCTTTCACATTACTACAGTTTCTGAAACCCAGTAGAAAATCTCTTGGGGACCCTTCCATTCCTGCTTCCTTGCTAGCTCATTTCATGTTTTGGGGTAAGAGTAGAAATTCAGAGATCTCAGGAGCAAGAGGGTTGGAACATTGCAGTGCAGTAAAAAAAAAAAAACAACAACCAACCAAACAAACAAAACAAAACACTGACTCTAGAGTCAAAGGACCTGCTTCAAATTATACATTTGCTGCTTACCAGCTGTCATTTAACCTCTTGAGACCTCAGTTTCCTGTTTGAAGGGAGTTGGACTGGAGGTCCCTTCTAGCTCTAGGTCTATGATTCTATGAACCCTGAAATTGTGGTACAGAAAATGTGGTGGGTGGTGCAGGTGAAGACCTCATAACTCCACAGCACACTCCACTGGGTGAATGAAGCTGGAAGTGATAGACAACATTAAAAGCATAAAGGAAGGCATGGCTGAGCAGTTCCCTGTTCCTGAGTATGGGTGGGTTAGTATATGTCTACATCAACATTTTCTGATTTCCAGTCACAGGGTTAAATGAAATTTCCCTGCTTTGCTCTTCTTACCATTATTCCTCTGTAATTTCTTTTTTCTTTTTTTTCTTTTCTTTTTTTTTTTTTTAGTGAGGCAATTGGGGTTAAGTGACTTGCCCAGGGTCACACAGCTAGTAAGTGTTAAGTGTCTGAGGCCGGATTTGAACTCAGGTACTCCTGACTCCAAGGCCAGTGCTCTATCCACTGCACCATCTAGCTGCCCCTCCTCTGTAATTTCTTAATTCTATTAGCACTAACCACTGCTTGATACTGTCTGGCACTCAAAAAGTCCTTTCACTGAAGTGAAATCAGAAATGTGAATACCAAATCCCAGTTCTAAGACAGCCAGATCGAGTTAGGGTCCCAATTAATGGGAAACAATGAAAAGTTCCTAAATAATTCCCCCTTATTCAAATGAGATAATATTTGTTAAAAAAACAAACAAACCTTAGCACAGTGCCTAGCACATGGTAGATACTTAATAAATGCTTGTTCCCTTCCCTCCTTTATGAACAGGCAGAGGACCTAGGTGCAGCTGCCTATCTGGCTTCTGCCTAAAGCTGCTTTTACTGAAATTAGAACTGTCAGGGCAAAATCCTGACATCTGGCAAGTCTACCTGAGCAGCTGGATATAGGACAGTCACCAGGGGACCATTGAAGTGACAGGAGATTTCAGCCTGTGGTTATTAATGACAGTATAATGATCATAATAACCAGAACATCCATTCTTTTCCACCTGCTTCCATGCAGGCAAGACCTGCACACTCAACATAAGCAGTAACTCCACACAGGGTTATTTCACCCACAGGAGATATTTCAGACCAGGAACACCTGTTGAAAATGTATAATCATGCTAATAAAATCAAGAAGAGAAATTCTGAAGCATCAATGCAAGCAAAATCAGGATGATTCTATTACAGGGATAGATACAGATCTCTCCGGCAAGGAGTAACATAAGCCAGAGGGATTCAGGAGTTCTGAGGTCCATGAAATAATAATAATAATAATTATTATTATTATTATTTTTGCAGAGCAATGAGAGTTAAGTGACTTGCCCAGGGTCACACAGGTAGTAAATGTCAAGTGTCTGAGGCCGGATTTGAACTCAGGTCCTCCTGAATCCAGGGCTGGTGTTCTATCTACTATGAAATTATTTTTAAAAAATATTTTCTGGGGCAGCTAGGTGGTGCAGTGGATAGAGTGCCAGCCCTGGAGTCAAGAGGACCTGAGTTCAAATCCGGCCTCAGACACTTAACACTAGCTGTGTGACCCTGGGTAAGTCACTTAACCCCAATTGCCTCACCCCCCCCCAAAAAAAAATTCCTAACTACCTCAGTATAATTGGCTTCCTTTTCAGTTCTATTTTATTTTATACTTCTAAAAACAATATTCTGTCAAAAGGTTCATAAACTTCACCATACTGCCAAAGTGTTCTGGTGACACATATAAAAAGCTTTAGAATCCCTGGATTAAAGGGCAAGTGACACAACAGGGAAAACAAAGATCCTTTTTAAAAAATCCCTTCTTTCTTCCAGTCTTTTTGTTATGTTCCTCTGACCCATTCAGAGTCAGTTATTTGTTCTTGGTGTTCAGTTTAATAAAACCTCCATGGAAATTCTCCTGAACTTCTGGGGCAGCTTCTCCCCGCCCCACCCCCCATGAGGAAAGCAACAAAATGGTAGAAAGGACAGTTGTCTTTGCCCAACCTCCACCCCCAATTCCACTGCACTGTCAATGAGTAATGAGATGGGGAGGGGGAGGAGAGGGAGGAAAGGAGTTGGAACAGTTTTTATTTCACTAGATTTTCCTAATCTGACTGCTTGTTACTTGTGGCTGGTACAGGTATTTTTGCCTGTTTACTCATGCTGTTCTCCTCAAAGTGAAGAGGATACCTAGAGTTCTCCTTGCTTCATTCTCTGCAGCTATACTTTTGGGGGAGCTCATTGATGCCTTTCTTCATCATGTCAGCCCTGGGGGCTTCCCCCTCTCTGAGGCCACATAGCCTTATGAAAGGGCCTCAGCGCTTGGTGTATATGTGTGTTTGTTTTCTGTTTTTGCTGTTCAGATTGGAGCCTCTGATCTTGTGAATTTCAAAAGGTCAAGAAAATAGGACACAGAATCCAAGAGTGACACTGCGTTTTGCATCTAGCCCAATAAAAATGCCCCACTAAAGAGTGAATTTTAGGTATGACCTCTATCACCCAGCCTAGGTACCTAGGACCCATCTGGCAATCAAGCCATATCTGGACAGGAACTTGGCAGGACCAATATTATGTAGGAATTAAGCTGAATATATCCATAGGTGTTGGGGTAAAATGTTTGCTTACTGAGAGAGAGTAAGAGGGAAAGGGAGATGGAGACAGAGAGGAAGAATAGCCTCTAATGTGAAATAGATAGATGAATATATCTGAATATATAAATATATCTGGGTGAGTCTAGGAAATTCAATACTGGTCAACAATGTTTACAGGATAGAGGAACCAGGCCATGGAGGTAATGTTGCAAAGCCAACTCCTTTTTTTCAACATTTCTGTGTCAAGAAGAGAGCTTTAACTGCTCTTTATTGTTTCCTTCAAAAAAACTCCCTAAACCTGAAGCTATAGTGGCCAATTAATTCACCTCTCTTGTAAACACTTTATGCTTTGATTCTTAAATGAGGAAATTTCTTGATGAGACAATCTTACAATATTCCCACATTTGAGAGGATCCCTAGAATTCACTTCTATAAATGTTGCCCCCTTTGTGTGTGTGTGTTTGTGTGTGTAGGATAAGGGAACTAAAGTGAAAATTTCCTTTAATGCTTTGATGAATGTTTGATCTTGATGTAGTCCTATGTTAAAAGCAAGCTAAGCAAATATTAATACAAGACTGAAATATCACTTGACTCCATAGGATCATAGATTTAGAACTGGAAGGGACCTTAGAAATAATTAAGTCCAGCTACCCTCATTACCAAACTCCACTATTTTTATAACCCTAAGTTATCAACAATATTCATTTCCTTCTCTATACTCACCCAATCACTATTCTACTTCAACCCCTTCTTACCTCTTCTTTTGACTATTCAACAGTTCCTTTACAGGTCTCTCTGCTCCAAATATCTCCCCTCTCCAATCCATCCTGTATCTAGTTATCAAATTAATATTTCTAATTCATTGGTTTCACCGCATCATTCCCTTGTTAAAAAATCTCCAAAAGCTCCCTATTACCTATTCATAGTCTGAATCCTACCTAAATTTCCAGACATTTCATATTAAGTCCTAGTCACATATTCCATATTCCAGTCAAACTGCCATACTAGCTGATACCTAACCTAGACAACTATGCTTTTGCACAGGTTACCACTTGAAATTCACTCCTACCTACTGGTAGAAAAATTCCTAGCTTCATTCAAAGCTCATTCAATAGCTTTATTCAAAGCAAAGGTACTACCTCCTACTCAGGTTTTTTTTTTTTCTGATTTCTCCAATCATTAGTGTTCTCTCCCACTTGAAATTATTTTGTATTTACTATTACTGTATGTGTTATAATCTTCCAGAAAAAATATAAGCTCCATGAGGGTAGAAGTTATTTGTATCCCTAGCATCTAGCATGGTGTTTTGCCCACAACAGGTACTTAAAAATGGTTTTTTAATTGAACAAGAAAATATTTACCTGTATAAAAATATTCATAACCATCAATATTTGTAATAGCAAAAACATTGTATGCAATCAAATAGTTTCCCCACACTTGAGGAAAGGCTAAACAAATTATGACATGTGAATATAATAGAATATTAGTATGCTATAAGGTACAATGAATATGATGACTTCAAAGAAACAGGAGAAGGCTTGTATGAAGTGATAAAGAATGAACAAAGCAGAACCAAACAACACTACCACCAACACAACTCATCTTGATACATCTTTGTAAATGAAGACAACTTTAACCAGAAACAAAATTCATATCAAAATTATCGGGAAACTTTTATACTAACATGTAAAACATACACCTGTCTTTGAAAAAATGTTAAGTTGCCAAGGAACGAATTTGTATGTAACTACCTGTTATAATCACTCTTTCATATTGTTTTATTTACTGAAATGTTTTCAGGTATGTTGTCTGGAATTCAACTGGTAGTAGCATAAGGTGTTGAAGTAACATTTATCATTAAAAATAAAGCAAGTTAAGAGCTTAGAAATGGAATAGATTGAAACAATCTAAACCAAGAAATGAAGGTAAATGGAGATGTCAGAAGAGGGAAATGGTATAAATTAAAAGCTAAATATGCAATATCTGCAATAATTGTTCTCTTTGCAAACTGTGTGGACATGTAAGAGTGTATTAATTCCAGAAAAGATAGTGGTGTTAAACTTCAGCTTTCCTACTGCTATTGAATTCAGAAATGCACCACCATGGAGAAAACCAAACTGGGTATGGTCATTTAATGTTTATTAAAAAGGACTTTATCTCTGTCTTTGTGATGATACTTAGCAGAGTATCCATAACTGAATAAAGAACATCTCCTTTATGTTACCTCCTTCAGCAGACACAATATTTTAGACTAGTTGTAACCAACAAATACCTATTGTATCATAAATATTTGTCATTTATTTGGTGACAGTAGGAAAAAATTTAATGGATGAAAGTGTTCTGATGACTTCTATGGTGACTGGGACAACATTAAGTTTAGTCTTTAAGGGACAGGAAAGAGAAGTTAATGTATTAGGAGCCTAATCCACCTTCTCTTCCCATCCATAATGTCTTGAATCAACCAGTAGTATAAATGATGCTAGTAATTCATGTTGATCACTATTGTATTCAATATTCATATATAGCTCCATCAAAGGTAGAAATATGGTAGTAGGGACAACACAGTCAAAAGGAATGAACAGAAGGTTGCCAGCCTACAGGCATGTGACATTTAAAGAGACAAAATAGAAAAATTCTGAAAGAGTTGGGTGATTTATAGGTAGGTATGAAAGAGGGTGTGTACCTTCATTATACACATTTGCTAGAGGTTGGTGCACCAAGAGTGAGGAGAATCTAAGGCAGGAGGAGTGTGTGTGTGTGTGTGTGTGTGTGTGTGTGTGTGTGTGTGTAATCCTTTGGGCATCCATGGATCCCATGTTAAGAACCCCTGATCTAAGCTTGGGCCAAAGAAGAAATGATAAAACACCTGAGTAGTCCCAGTATGAAATCTTAGAAATTGGTGTTTGAAACTTTGAACAAAGCGAGGAAAGTTGTTTTCCGAATTCAAAATACAAAAAGTAGCTGGGAGTCAGGGTTGAAACATGAGAAAGAAGAGATCATTAAAGATGATTTGACTAAGAATCTAAGTAAGCTCAGGGACAGGGGCTGTTTCATTTTTGTCTTTGTATTCCTAGAACCTAGGACAGTGCCCAGCAGGCATTTACTGAAGCCTTGATTGACGGAAAAGACAAAAGCAGAGGAATAAGAATGACATCTCCTTTGCACCTACTGGGTAATAATCAGTATTTACTGAATTGAAGCAGTGACCATATACAAAAATCCTATGACATTTAGGTGGACTAGTTTCCAAATTTTCTATTAATAATGGTAATGCTGCTTTATATTTGAATAGCACTTCAGTTTACAAAGTGCCTTCACATATATTATTTCACTTGATCTTCATTACAAAGCTGTAGGTAGATAGGGGAAGCATCTCCATTTCATCACTGAAGCTAAAAGCATCAGTGATACAAAAGTGATATACACAAGGTTTTAAGAGGCAAAGCTAGGACTTGAATTCCAAGTTCAGAATTCCTTCAATTATAGAAGTACACAATTGTGTTTATAATGGCAAATTTATGGGCATTAGGCCTTGTATTACATTCATATGATGCTTAAATTATATGTCTTTTCCTCAAGATTTTAATTTCCTAGAGTGCAGAGACTATGTTATTCATATTTCTTTATAGAGTTCCCTCACCCAGCCTATCTCCATCCAAGAGTCCAAGTATAGTGATCAATACTTTGTTGAAAGGTATGATGAGATTAACTTTGTTTTGTTTCATATTTGCCAATGGTCAGAAAAGAAAACTGATGACTCCAGGAAGGATTTTAGAACACACATCACTATTAATAAAAACAAAACAGGGGGCAGCTAGGTGGCGCAGTGGATAAAGCACTGGCCCTGGATTCAGGAGGACCTGAGTTCAAATCCGGCCTCAGACATTTAACACTTACTAGCTGTATGACCCTGGGCAAGTCACTTAACCCTCACTGCCTCGCAAAAACCAAAAACCAACAAAAAAACCACCACACCATAAAACAAAACACCAAAGTGGCAAATCAACAGTAATCATCTTCATGAACAATACATATATGAATAGCGCACACACACATGCAATCTCAACATTCATTTATCATTGTGTTTGTTCATATTTGAATTTTATACCTTCCTGTGGAAAACCAACTTGGTTTCTAAAAGTATCATTATCCATCCATAATCATAAGATCTTTACAATGACTATGTAACTAAAATGGTGTTTGCACTTAAACCTTACTAGTGTTATTAGCATCACTCAAGAACTATGATGCCTTAACACAAAGGTGTGACTAATGGTAAGGATTTCAGTCATTTGGGTTGACTTCTCTAATCTATTTTTGGCAATGGTTCTTTGGACCCCTTTGTAGTACACTACTATCTTGCAATGACTCTGAATGTAACATTTTAGTTCAAGAATTCCTAATGACTCAATAAAAGAAACTCTTAAAAAGATTTTACAAGAGGAATTATTTTTTATTTTGAATGGAGGTGTAGGTCTTATGAGCAAACCATGGAATAAAGTTAAAACAATTTTTAAAAATCTTTTTGGTAGGGCTGAAAGTCTTAAGTGTTTATAAAACATTATCTTTGCTTGGATTTGCCTTCCTCTGACACTTTGGATGCAACTGAATCTATTTAAAAACATAATAATTTATGGGAAACCTTGAGGAATCTGGCTATACTTGCATATTTTTATTCTTTTTGCTTAGCAGCAGCTGGTGGAAATTGCTAACGGGTGGCATCTCTAGACTCAGGACAGATGTACTCACATTGCCTTTATTCATTTGTATTCAGGACAGCAGTCCCATACAAGATGACTGACTCATGGCATACCCTTGATTCTTGTCCACAAAACATATTCTCCATCTTCTAATTATATGACTTCATACTCTAGGTCAAAAGAGACAATGGACTCATGAAATATTAGAAATAGAAGAGTTTACTTGTTATAGAGTCCAACTTCCTCATTTTACATAATGATGCAACTGAGGACAAGAGAGGCAGGGACTTGCTTATAACAAGGCTGACAAGTGGAAATGTAGAGAATGACATTTTTACACCCTATGGTGCATGCCTTTAGGACACTGGGTTAGGGGATTGCAATCTGCACACACACATATATGTATGTGTATACACACATATATGAAGTAAAGCTGAGGGCAAGTGATACTAGGACTTCACATATATTGGGTTGGGGGGGGGGTTGTTTTTTACAAAATCTTTGTGGAGTAGTAGTGCAAGTTGTATCATGTTAATTTTAAAGTTTTAAAGTTAAGGAAGCAGGCTCTCAAAGGTTACATGACTTGCCCCAATTCAATACAGCCACAAACCCAAGTTCATATATTGAGTCCAATGTGGTAGGGAACAGCACACTGTTATGTCCTTTCCTCCCCAACATTCAAAGCCATTTTTCTCCCTGGGAAGGAAAATTTATATGCAACCTCAGACAGCAGGCAGCTACTTGGCAGTGTTTTGCCTGCTAGGCAATGATTCCCCAAATCATTTTTATGGTACATAGTATTATGACAAATCCATGCCAGCCTTGCAGCTGCTTAGCCATTAAAAACTAGGCATGGAGATCGATCAATACCAATGTTTGGGACCTAGCTCCTTCCAGTTATTTTTCCTTTAATCTAAAAAAAAATATGAAAATCTGTGGACACTGTTCAGCGTTTTCAATATTGATGGACCTATCTTGAAAATTCTGATTATAACAGGAAAATTTAGCAGATCCATTCCTATTTTTTTTTAATTATACAGAGATCCTTTTTGAACTTAGTATCACTGAATTTCAGTTCAAAAGGACCTCAGAGGTTACTCAGTCCAACTCATACTTTAATAATATCTACCAAGTGGCCTTCCAGCTTTCTCCTGAAGATCTTTGTGAAGAGGGAATATTCCTCCTTGGGCAATTCATTTCACTTTTAGATAGTTCTAACCATGAGAACTCACACCTGTCTCCCTCTGCAAAATCCACCCAGTGCTATTAGTTTTGCCTTCTATTAGTTGTGCCAAGCACAAGAGTAATCCCTCTAGCACAAGATGCCTTCTAATGTCTTTTCTTCAAAACAATTCCTTTAATACATCCAAATATCATGTGATCTTGAGGCCCTTCATCATCCTGGCTGTCTTTGAGTACTCTTCTGGCTTATCAATGTTCTTCCCTAAAATGTTCCCAGAAATGGTAAAGAAAAAAAAACCCAACAAATCAAATTCTCCTAGATGCAGTCTGAGTAGGGAAGAATAAAAAGGCTATCAAATCACTAACCTTGGATATTGTATTTCTCTTTATTGTAGCCCCAAACTGCACTAGCTTTCTGGAGCTATATCCTATCTTCTTGACAGGCCTTATCCCTTTGGATTCATTAAATGTTAGGCATTAACATCCCTGGATATCATTTAAATGAATGAACTTGTTTTGTATTTGGGAAGATGATTTTTTTTTAACCCAAGGGTGACTTCCCTACTTATATTTGCCCCTATTAAGTTAAACTTGATTAGACATAGCCCAATGTTCTAACTTGTCATCTCTTTGAATCCTGTCATCTAGCATGTTAGCTATCTTTCCCAGTGGCATGTCACTTGCAAATTTAGCAGGATGATTCTAAGTCACTTAATTTTTTTTTTTGGGGGGGGGGGGAAGGACCTGTGATTTCATCAATGTTGGTAGACTCCAATCAAGAGCTTCCTCCAACCAGTATAGATCAGCATCTTCTCTGCAATTTAGTATTAAGAGAATTGCCTGGGGCACTGGGAGATTATGACTTGCCCCAAATCACAGCCAAATACATGACAAAGGTTGGACTTGAATCTGGGACTTCCTTATTCCATGGAAGGCTACACACTACCAAATATTCCCTTATTTTATTTGGTCATTCATAAAAATATTTAATAGTATAAAGCTATGAAGCGAACCATGGTTCATCCCAGTAGAGACTTTCTGAGCTGACACTGAGCCACTGACTACCACTTTTTGGGTGCAGCCCTTCAAGCAGGTCTGAATCCACCTATTTGTACAACTTAGCTCACATCTTTTCACTCATTTACAAGAATGGCATGAGGTTGTCGGTTCTTTGCTAAAACTCTAAATTAACCACATCTACAGCATTTTTCTGTCCCATGTTTGTGAGATGCATTTTTTTCTTTTTGGATGGGGCAATGAGGGTTAAGGGACTTGCCCAGGGTCACATAGTTAAGTGTCAAGTGTCTGAGGCTGGATTTGAACTCAGGTCCTCCTGAATCCAGGGCCGGTGCTTTATCCACTGTACCACCTAGCTGCCCCCTATGTGAGATGCATTCTTGATGAACTTGGTAATCACTGCTTCCTTTCCTAGATGTTCACTAACCATCTGTTTAATAATAATATACTTTAGAATTTGGCAGTCAATCTCATAGGCCTATTTTGTAATATTTATTCTTTAAGTGAAAATTGAGACATTTGTCCTCTAGTTCTCTGGAACCTTTCCCACTCCACTATCTTTCAAAGATCATCAATGAATATCTGAGGGTTCTTTCGGGAACCTGGGCCTGGAAACTTGCAAGAGCAACCAAGGTACTGTATTAGTATCTCCTAACATTTCTTGGATTTCACTTCCTTATTAGCCATTTTCATACTTCATAGTTCAGGGAAGCTGACCAGGCAGAAAAAAAACTGGAGCAGGAATCAAGTAGTTGTAGTCTCCTTTCCATCAACCATGACCATTGTACTAATCATCTCAGGGCTTCTATATAGAAACTGAGATAATGTAGATGAACACAAAGTAGTATTTATTAAGCTTCATGTGCCAGGCACTGGATTAAGAGCTTTGCAAACTTTTAAGGTGATAAATAATTGTCACTTATGCTGTGACTCTCTTCTTTCGCTTAATATGCCTTTAAGTGGAGAACCCAAAAAAGGAATTAGCTATTCTGCATTTGGCATAGAGCTTCAAAAGTTGTCTGGGTCAGTTAAGTACTTCATCAAATTCTTATCATTTCTTCATGCCCAAATGTAAAGGTTTCCTGATGCTTAATCGGTCATGGTAGTGGGGAGTGTACTCTGATATTTATTTCTCCCTTTTAAGTTAAACTGAAGTTCCCCAACATTGCTATACTGTGTCTCCAGGACAGGCTTGTGGTCCATTCTCCCAACTCATCTGTTTTCTTTTTATTTTCACGTGGACAACAGTAGAATCAGGATACTATCACTTGTTTTTGCTTCTATTTATCCTGACCCCAAAGCAGTCTACCATGCTTCCCCATTGTCTTCAGGATTTCCTCAACTGAGTCTGCCTTTTTAATTTGATACAAAGCAATTCCTAGTCCCTTATAGCTGTCATGAGTTCCATGCTACTAAGACTTAGTAAGGACTGTGAGATCATGTTTTCCTCCTTTTGTTATAATCTTTTAGACTATCTTGTAATTCATACTTTGTATACATGTGAATAGACACAGGAGACTGGATTTCATTGCTGGTTCCTTTATTAGATTTTTGTCTTTGAATTTTCTAATGTTTCTGTATTTTCCCTATAGGATCTAGTATTGTAGATAGGAGTGCAATTTTGTTCTTTTCCAATTTAAATCTCCTTTATTAGATCTATAAAACTTTTGAAAAAAAAATGTGTGGAAATATAGGTAGATAGACAGATCACTAGTCAGGGAAATAAGCCTCAGTTTCTTCTTCTATAATGCTTGTACTATATAATTCACTGAGCTATGAAATGATAAAGAAAATAAAACTTTGAAAACTAAATCACTATATAAACATTGCCAACATCATTAACAATAAAAGTTACTAAGAATGTGCTATGAAAGTACAAGATATAGACTAACTTTCTAACTCTCAAATCAGTAATGATGAAAGGGAAATTAAGATAGACTGAAGTGAAAATAAGGAAGTCAAGCAATGTTTATGGTAATGTTCATTATAAAAGCAATGGAAACCAACTGTAAACATCAGCTATTTTTTTAAACAAGCATTTGTTTTTGTTACTGCTTGTTCACTGAAAAAAGGAATGTATAACAAAATTAATTTTGAATTACATTCTAAAGTTATGAATTCAAAACAACCTGATTTGAAATTTATTTGGACAAGAACCTATTATTGAACCTGTGTTTAAAGCTAAAAGGAAAATGGATTGCAGAGATGTGCATCTCTACATAAGTCAAACAGGGATAAACCTAATACTTGAACTTCAGTGAAAAGAGAAGTGAGAACTCTAAAATAAATGTCACTTAACTAATATGTTGTCTCCGATATTCTATGTATCACAATGAACTAACAATTCTCAAAGAAGTTTTTTGGTCTCTTTTTGGGGGAGAGGGGAACTTACTCTTACGCTATAGTAAACTGTCATGAGAATGGGGTTAATTATTGTTCACATTTACATTACAAATTGTATGTGTGTGTTTAAAGCAACTACAAATTTTCAGGAACATGTAAATTATTTCGAGAGTAACCCACAGACATCATGGCTCTAAAGCTAGAAGGAACCAAAGAGATCATCCTAGTTAAACCTCACTTTATAGAGGAAACAGCTCTTGGGAGGTTAGGTGACTTGCCCAAGGTCACAAATAGTAAGCACCAGAGCCTTCAAATCATGAGTATTATTTACTGAATTAAAAAAAAAAGTAAAATGTCTAATCTGTATCCCACAAATTAAAAACAAATGCAAAATGTACTATAGAAAATACTGGGCTGAAGGCATGAGATCCTGGTTCTAGTCCAGGGGTTCTTACTGCGATCCAGAGAACCCCTAAAAGGTCTGTGTTTAGATTTCAGGGGCTCATGAATTAGGGAAAATAAAAATGTGAATTTTCCCATTCTAACTTGTAGCTGAAATTTAGCATTTCCCTGAATTATTTAATAACATTTTCTGAAAAGAGATTGATTGGTTCTACCAGCTTGCCAAAGCAGTCCACGACACACAAAAAAGGTTAAGAAAGTGTTCTAATCCAAGCTTTGAAATAAGCAAGTTGAATCAATCAGGTCTGTCTAATTTGACCTCTTGTGGCAGCCAGATCCATTTTTGGGAGATCCTTAATATTATGAAGTTCTTCCTTCTATTCAGCCAAAATCTGTCTATATTGGACCTGGTTCTGCTTAGAATAAAACAAATCCCTCTTCTGTATGGTAACATTTCAGTGGTTTAAGCCAATGATCATATTCCCACTAGAGCTAATTATCATCAATTCCTTCATAGTGAAGTGTCTACCAATTAGATGCTTAGTGTAATGCCTCATGGAGTGGAGATCACTGTTTAGTGCTTAAAAGTTATATCAGTGTTGCATAAGCTCTGGTAGGTCCCAATAAGCTGGAAAAGGTATTCAAGTATCTATCTGCCTGGTGGACTATGTGTTTTTTGCCCATGGACTAATCTAAATTTAGATTTAACTTCTGTTAACCAACCTATTGGTTGGCTGTAAGTGATGAATTTTTCATCCAAGGCAATTTGTAAAGATGCATTTTGTAGAGATGTACATCTCCACAATTAATTTCCCTACTAAACTTAGACTGTCTATTCAAAGGAAAACCCACACTGGTGAAATCACAGATTTTTGCCATAACTACATAAAATGGGTGGGTGGGAGGAAATCACTTGAAATTCTGTGGCCCACTAATTCTTCATATGTAAAATGAAAGTGTTGAATGAAATACTAACACCTCTTACAGTTGAAAATTGTGAATTTTTTACTACAGTTATATCTTATGTGAGTGGCATGTTAAGTATCAAATTGCACCAGCTGACCATGACATTATTTAATGAAACATCTAAATAAAAGTTTGCAAAGCTCTCAGTTTATAAGTAACAGACAGGGAGATGGGAAGATTATTATTATTATTTTTTTTTAATAAATGTGCTTTGTTCACAAATAAAGTGAAAAAGGACAACATCAACTCAAACATACATTATCTGGTGTGCTACCCTCCCACTCCTTGGCAACCATGGTATAACCACACCTGATCTAGTCATGATCCTGAAGAATTCAACCAAAAGATCATCACTTGCTTTTAAAACCCAATTATTCAGACAATCCTGCACCAGCTGACCATGCCTAGAAGGCATGACTTCCCCCTTGAATTTTTCACATCCAAATGAAATCATTCTGCAAAGTACCTATATAGTAAAACGATTAACTTTTTCCAAAGGCTCCTACATAGCATTACATATATCCTGACCACCAAGCCATAGGAATGGATTAATTTCAAAACTCAAAACACTTAAATGGCTTTTGTGGAGCATGTATTGGTTTGAATTCTGTGCCATCTCTGAATAAACAGTAAATCCAGAGTAACAAGGGATATTTGTGAATTCAAACACATTTACACTAGATGGTAATAGGTCTGTAGACAACTTTAAAGTACTAATTAAAATACACCACGCACACTTTGGAGCATAAGCAAAATCAGCAACATGTGTAAACAATTTAAAGAATGTATAGCACCAACATTTTAGCTGTAACATAACTGCTGACTCTAAGGCCATGCTGACATGAGCATCCCTCTCCCCCACAATATTTTAATTACTTTCAAAGCGCTTTAAAAATGTGTTACTTTGTTTTCTTTGCTCTTATAACTGAATTGAGTGAAATCAAAGAAAATGAGTATGGCAGTGTAGGCACTCTGACCACAATGTAGTTTTGCAAATTATCCTAAATTCAGCACTCCTTTTGGTTAGAAGAGACAACCACACAGAGTTTAACTAGAAAGAAAAGTCAGTCTTAATTTAAGTAATATGTTACCTAAAAAAGTGAGTTATCTCAAATGATATTCTACCAATTTCAACCAACAATGTACATTTTAGAGAAATGGCATTTTAGGTATATTAAAATCTAATCCAGTAATTTAGCAAGTAAAATCTAATTTGAAATAATAGGTGTAAACAATCACCTGCTTACCTCTTAAAGGATAAACTTCATATTTCTAAATAAAATCTGACATTCAATCTTAACTACAGTAAGTCACAATAAGCACAAAACAGTTCATATCCAAGTACAGAAGTGCAGTTTATGAATCTTAGGATCAACTTATAGAAAATGCAGTCTTTTTCTTATTTTAAAGCAACCATGAAATCTGAAATTTTGATATTTCAGTGCAAAACCTCAGTATGAGGTATTTTTAAAATGTAATAACCACTTGAAAAAAAATCCACATAGTGGCACTCTTAAAAATGATAGGTTACGAGACAGTTTCTGGCTGATGAAAATAAAGTAAGATGGCCTAAATATTCCAGTTGTTAAAACTAGCTTGTCTTCACCTAGACAGTTTTTCCCATCATCTGTTTTCTGAAAAAAAGGGTTTTTTTTAAATGAAGAAAAGGGATAAGTCCACTGCCATCTAACTCCAAGATAATAAGTTCCTCTGCTAGAATACAGATAGAAAATACTAGATTATCATAACAATTTTGTGATATTATCAGGTGGATTATTTTACATTTTTTCTTTAAAATTCCAGAACTGAATTTCATCACTTCAACAGAAAGGTGAAGGCCATAACAAAGCTGATTCATAAGTCACAGCTCTTTTAACAAGTTCAAATGTTTAACATAGTTGCTTTGGGTCAGTGGGGAGCAGCACATCACTGCCTAATTTTAAAATTTTGTATATAATGAACTAAGAGCCACCCATAAGTAATTACTAGAATATTTATGTACAAATCAATATGAGATGTATGAAAATACTAACTGGGTAATCAGGTTAATGGAATTCATTTACAAAGCTTTCTCCCCCAAAGGTTTCACTTTGGAGTAAAAAAGAATTTTGTCAAAATCTACAAAAGTACACAATGTATGACATTCTTGCTTGAATGTGATACTATGCCACATATTCCTCATCCCTACCAAATTCTGGTTGGGCTTTTACTAATAGCAGAAGAAAAGAAATCACAATGAGTACTATTACTAATATCCATAAAACACAGGCAATATTGGTTGGTTCATCAGCCAAAATTGAACGGAAAACAGCTTTCTGCTACAGACAATATTTTTGCTACCAAAAAAACAAAAAATTGATAAGTGCGTCCAAACCCCCCCAAACAACCCCATCTTTTACTTCACATCAAATTTAACTCGTGAGTCGTCAAAGTGCAAACTACAGCTTTCTATTCAAATACCTCAAATTTCCCCCACTTCATCTTAAATTCCAACAGTATTTAAAAGGAAAAAATTAAAAAGGGAAAACATAGCAAAATGATGCTTCATTTCACACAACAGCACTGAAGAGAAAAATGTACCTTTCTATATTTTAGTGCTACAAATCCTAAAGACTGTAACAGGAGTTTCTGCTACAATAGGAGTCATTTTGCATGAAATTTTAAGCTTTTCATATAAGAATAAATTTTAAAATTTAGAAGTAGAAAAAAATAGCAAACTCTGTAAACCTTTGCAATTTATTCTATGCAAACCATGTTTTTAAGTACTGAGCCCACGTTAATATCTCAAATTAGTTTAGGCAAGAAAGGAGTCTGGACTGAAAAGGGCTTTTTTTGCATTTCTATTAACTTAAAAGTAATATGGGATCTTCTAGCTCATAAAAAGGAATTGAGCTTGCTTGACTTTCTCCAGAATCTGAGTCATACGGAGCATCAGGAAGCTCTGTGAAACTATAAGCCAGCTGTTCATCTTCTACATCGGATCGGACATAACAGGAAGGATTAGAGTATTCCTCATCTTCTACACTGTTGAAATCTTGTGGAATATATAACATTCCTGGATAGTTCCTACTAACCAAGTCAATGGTAGTTTTTAGAGAAATTTTCCTAAATGCCATTAGATGCATATGAGAAAATTTTGAATACTTGAAACGTTTAAAGCCCAGAGACTCTATAGCAATCTTCCAGCTTTTCATCATCATAGCATGTCGATTCTGATGGGAGGAGTCAGGAGTGATGATGAGTAACAGGCCATTTAATACTAAAAGTTCATGGGCTTTTTTGCAACAAATCCACCGCTGATAAGGTGATGGGAAATAAGAAAGAAGGAGTGAAAAAACAACTACGTGAAAAAGCTCTCCAGGAAGAGAATCAATTGGGTTTTTCAGCTGTTTCAAAAAGGCATCTATTGTATCTTGTGCAAGTTGAAGTGGTTGCTGAAGCTGCAGGTTCAGGAAGTCACATTTATAGACGCTCTGGGGAGAAGAAAAGTAGAGCAAATTAAGACTTTGAAAATTACCATTTGCTCAGAAATTAGAACAATCATGGACATATAATTTCCATCTTCCATAATAAAGCACATACAATCTCACTTGTTACCCCAAATTGTCATCCATTCAAAAGAGGTGCTATAACAAAATCTCTGAACATTTCCTAAATATTTATGTGAATTTGTGTAACTAACTTCAATTTTCCTTACATATCTCAATCAGACTCAGTTGTATATTTTTGTGTAAAATATTATGAAAAGGTAAGAAAATTGCCAGAAATAGCTGGTTTACATTTAGTTAAGGTTGCATTATCAGATCATAAGTAGAATTATTTGCGGCCATAAAATAATTTCTTTAAAAGTTTAGAAATGGGGCAGCTAGGTGGTGCAGTGGATAAAGCACCGGACCTGGATTCAGGAGTACCTGAGTTCAAATCCAGCCTCAGACACTTGATACTCACTAGCTGTGTGACCCTGGGCAAGACACTTAACCCCAATTGCCTCACCAAAACAAAACTAAAAACACAAAAAATCAAAAAAACTTAAAAATAATTTATAGAAATCATACCCTTAAGATTCAAAAAAGTCTGGAATATTGGATCAAATCTAACAACTCAAGAAAGTACTGAACCTAGATTTAAAAAGTCAATCATCAACTAAACAGAAGTAGTGAGGGAAGATGTGATTATGGTAGAATTTCATGTGAAAGGCTTTAAGAGGTTTAATTGATTGTTTTCAGAGAGTCAGTAGTGAATAGGGCTGCCAAAAAAGTGACATTTCATTTGTGGGAACTGTGTCAAGACTCTAGGAAGGTAAGAGTACCACTGCAGTCTACTTTGGTCAGACAACATCTAAAATGCTACATTTAGAACTAGGTGTCGGGGCAGCTAGGTGGCGCAGTGGATAAAGCACCGGCCTTGGATTCAGGAGTACCTAAGTTCAAATCTGACCTCAGACACTTGACACTTACTAGCTGTGTGACCCTGGGCAAGTCACTTAACCCCCATTGCCCCGGGGAAAAAAAAAAAAAGAACTAGGTGTCACACTTTGGGATATATACAGAAGGGATGGTAAAGGAACGTGGGGAAACTTAACATGGGGCATGTGATAGTTGTCTTTAAATATTTAAAAGGCTTATGTGGGGAAAATGATCATATTTGTTTTTTGGGAACAAACAGGAAAAACTGGAATCAATGTTAAAGTTTTAGAGCAGTAAATATAGGTACAAAACCTGGTAACTTCCTGACAGTTATTAATTCTGGAGAGCTAAATAAACACACACACACACACACACACACACTTAAAGAGCAAACTACATCTGTCTTTTTTTAGTTTATGAGTTATGCAAAAATCCAACCACTGAGTTATATAGCCTAGAATTAAAGGTCTTTCCACCTTAGAAGGAAATGAATTCCCCCCCCCCAAAATAAATAAATCAAGACAGAATTCTCTAGAGGGAAAAAAAGGTCTAAGGTTACAGGGGTCACCACTTCAACTACAGATCTAATAACAGGATATTTTTTGGGGGGAGGCATTAGGAGAAAGGTAATAAAGACCTTGAATCATAGGATCATGGATCTTGCGTTAGAACGGACCTTCAATTCCACATAGTCCAATGGCTTCATTTATGAGAAGACAGGAGCCCAAAGTGTTTTGAGTGACTTGCTCACAGGTCTCAAAACCAATACATTAGAGAATAAATTTGAACTCAGGTTCTCTTAACTCTTGATGTAGTTCAAGTCACCAAGAAAAGATTAAATGATGATCAATATACTTTATTTAATAGGACAGACACATTTTGAGAACAATTTGCATCAAAACATTTAAAACTTACACATGGGCTAACCCTCAGCTATTTAATATTCCAAATAGGCAAAAATTTTACTATACTTCAATTCATATTATAGCCAAATAACTGAGCTAGAAAGAGAAAAGAAACCAAGAGGGAGGAGAAAAAATCAGCCGCCCAAGGTCACAGTAATGTTAATTAATTACTAAGTAAACATGAAAAGCGAATAATACTATAAATTTAATTTTAAAAATATGACCAGTTAGATATACATCCAATTTACTACCTACTTCTGTTGCAAAGGAAGTATACTTACATTTTTAGGAATAAGTACATTTAAAAATATTTTTGTGAAATATAAGTGGAAAAAAACACAAATAATTAATACCTCCACAGCAGGTACAATGTCTATGCCAACAGTCAGAAATTCTTCAAATTTTAAAAATGGATTAAAGCAGCTGCCAACATCAAGTAATCTGATCTTTCCTGACGGTTGTAGCAACCTGAAAACAGAGATGATAAAAATTATGCATTATTGCTTGAAAATAACATTTAACAATTATCTGCAAACAGTTGCCAGTCAATTCTCTGATCATTTATTTTTGACAAAATATGTGTAATGTATGCATCTTTCCCTCTAACTTATTTTGGTGATAGAAAAAGACCACTTGTCTCATTGTTACTTAAGAGTTTTTTTCTACTATCTCATTTTCTAGTCTATGGCATAGCTGAGAAGTTGCAGGGCCCTTAAGGACCGGGGGAAACTCTTAAAGAGACCAAAAAGACCGTATAGATTATCACTGTAATAGGTAACAAAACTTAGCTAAATGCACTAAATGCATATCTACTTTAATCAAAATACAGAGATGTCCCAAATCAGAAAGATGAATGCTCAAAGACAACAAAAAGAAAACACTGGTATAATAAGTTCATATCAGATGTATACAATTATTCCTTTTGCATTTCTGTTCGATTTTTTAGGCAAAAATCTTACATGCACATGAAATAACATAAGATAAAAATTGGGAAAAAATATGGTATACTTTTGATTTCATTTAAACTTTGCCTGGGAGATACTAAGTTTAACTCGGAACACCTGTTGCCTCCAGAGTATATCTTCTATTCTATTGAGTTGATAATATGATATCTAATTTCCTTAATAATAGTGTTGGTTATATGAAGAGAAGGAAGGACAGTAGGATGGAGAAAGTGCAGGAAATACCTGGGTTCAAATACTACTTGTAACCAAAATATTAGCTAGGAGTGTCACAGAAGCATTCTTGACAAGAGTGATGCCACCTCAAGTTTCTAATGAACACACACTTCCAAATATCTCAATATGTAAAGAAAATGAATTGTGAAGGTCTGGTAGTTAAAGGCTTATGATAGACATTTCTGGTTATCTTGATCAAATGTTTTTTTTTGTTCTTAATGGCTGGATCTGTTTTCTGTTATTTATTTAAACACCTGGCAGTGAACCTGAAGATATCAATATAATCTTATATAAGCACAATCACATATTACATTAGCTAAAAGCTGATTGGTTGAGTTCCCCTTAAAACCAAGTTATAACAAACTTAGGCAGCCATTTCTAATTATGAAAGGATGCTCATGACTACACTGTAGGACAAGTCTAAATCCTCATGACTCAAAAATCTATGTGATGCTTCCTTCTGTCAACATATTGTTGGTAAAAAGAGGTTTGAAAAAAAAAAAGCCTTAAAAAACAGAAATGGCCCAATGGTAAAAAAGGCACAAAAATTAACTGAAGAAAATAACTTCTTTAAAAGCAGAACAGGCCAAATGGAAAAGGAGGTACAAAAATTCACTGAAGAAAACTATTCCTTAACAAAGAATTGGCCCATGGTAGCTAGGTGGCACAGTGGATAAAGCACCAGCCCTGGATTCAGGAGGACCTGAGTTCAAATTTGACCTCAGGCATTTGACACTTACTAGCTGTGTGACCCTGGGCAAGTCACTTAACCCTCATTGCCCCATGCCAGGGGGGGAAAAAAAGAATTGGCCAAATGGAAAAAGGGCAAAAGAAAATAAAGAAAATAATTCCTTAAATATTAGAATTGGGCAAGTGGAAGCCAATGACTCCATGAGACTTCAAGAAATAATAAAACAAAGTCAAAAGAATAAAAAGAGAAGGAAATGAGATCTCAAATAATCACCTAGAAAAGATTGAGGAGAGATTATTTTTACTTTTTTTCCCCTCTTTTTTAAGAGTTTTCTCTTTTGTTCCAATTCTTCCTTCACAGAATAAGTAATGTAGAAATATTTTTAATGTGATCGCATGTATATAACCTATAATTGCATTGCTTGCTCTCTTGGAGAGGGGAAAAGGAAGAGAGAAAAATTTGGAACTCAAAATCTTATGGAAATGAATGTTGAAAACTATCTTTGTATGTAACTAGAAAAATACTATTCAAAACAAAACAAAACAAAAGAAAAGAAATAAAAAGAGGACAGTGGAGTAAAAAAAGAACTATTGGACCACCTGAAAGCCATGATCAAAAAAAGAACCTAGACTTCCTATTTCAAGTAGTTATAAAGGAAAATCGTCCTAATATCTTAGATCATGAGGCTAAAATAGAAATTGAAAGAATCCACTAAGACCTCCTAAAAGAGGTCCCAAAATGAAAACTCCCAGGAATATTCTGGCCAAATTCCTGAGCTTCCAGGTCAAGGAGAAACTATTACAAGCAGCCAGAAAGAAAAAATGTAAATATATGAAGATAGTCAGGATCACACAGGATTTAGCAGCTTTCACATTAAAAGAGCAGAGGGCTTACAAGCTAGGATTACAATCAAGAATAACCTATCCTGCAAAACTGAGTATAATAATTTAGGGGAAAAACAATGGATATTTAATTAAAAAAAAAAAAGTTCCAAGCATTCCTGATGAAAAGATCAGAGCTGAATAGAAAATTTTATTCAAAGAGAAGACTCAAGAGAATCACAAAAAGGTAAACATAAAAGGAATCATAAGTACTCAAAGTTAAACTATTTACATTCCTATATGGGAAGATGACACACGTAACTCCTTAGAACTTTATCATTATTAGGGCAGTTAGGAGTCTTCATAGAAAAGGGCACAGTTGTGTCAATTATGTTGGGATGATCAAAAAATAAAAAATAAAAGTAGGGGTGAAAAAGAGGAATGCCCTAGGAGAAGAAGTGAGGGAGAAGTAGAATGGGGAAATTCTTCTAACATAAAAGAGGTACACAAAGAAGAGCTTTTATAATGAAGAGGAAAATGGTGGAGTAGTAGGCAATGCTTGAACCTCACTCTCCTTGAAATTGATCTGAAGAGGAAGAATATTTATATACACACTCAATTTGTATAGAAACCTATCTTATCCAGTAAGGAAATGAGATAAGAAAAAGTGGGGGTAAGAGGGTGGGAAGAAGAATAATAAAAGGGAAGGTACATTAAGGGAGGCAAAGGTCAGAGGCAAAATGGGTTTTTGAGGAGGGACAGATAAAGAGAGAAGGAAGGATAAACAGAAAATACACAGTTAGTAAACATAGCTGTGAATGTGAATGGGATGAACTAACCCATAAAACAGAAGCAGAATAGAATGGATTAGAAACCAGAATCCAACAATATGTTCTGTACAAGAGTCACACTTGAAACAGAAACACACACAGAGAATTAAAATAAATGGCTGCTTTAGATGCTGCTGCTAGAGCAGAATCTATTAAGCTTGTGCTGAAGTAAAAAAAGGGTAGCAATCATGATCTCAGACAAATAAAAAGCAAACAGCCCAAATTAAAAGAGATAATCAGGGAAACCACACTTGGCTAAAAGCTACAATAGACAAGTAATGAAAAATTTTTATACCAAGCTTCTCTGATAAAGGCTTCATTTCTCAAATATATAGGGAAGTGAATCAAATTTATAAAAATAAAAGCCATTCCCCAATTGATAAATGGTCAAAGGATATGTACAGGCAGTTGTGTCATAAGATTATGATGGAGTACTACTGTGTTATAAGAAATGAAGAGGAGGCTGGTTTCAGAAAAACATGGCAAGACCTAGATAAGTTGATATAAAGTAAAATAAGAAGAACTGGCAGACCATTGCTCAAATAACAGCAAAGTTGTAATGATGATCAACTGTGAAAGACTTGGCTACTCTGATCAATAGAATGACCCAAGACAATTCCAAAGGACTCATGATGAAAAAAAATGCTATCCCCCCTCCAGGGAGAGAACTAATAAACTCTGACTGCAAACAGAAGCATAACTTTCCCACTTTTGGGGGCGTTTCGTTTTGCAATATGGCTAATATGGAAATGTTTTGCATGATTTCATATGCATAACAGATATATTGTTTGCCTTCTCAGTGGGTGGGGGAAGGATTGGAGGGAAAGAGAATATCTGGAACCCAAAATTTAAAAAGAAAAGAATGTTGAATAAGTTTTTTTAAAAAGCCTTATTTTGGTTTTCTTTGTGGGGCAATGAGGGTTAAGTGACTTGCCCAAGGTCACACAGCTAGTGAGTGTAAAGTGTCTGAGACCAGATTTGAACTAGGTCCCCCTGAATCCAGGGCCAGTGCTTTATCCACTGCGCCACCTAGCTGCCCCCAAAGCCTTATTTTAAAAAAGACTATGTTGGTGTTAATTATTTTACGCATGCTCATCGCATTCAGTCTCTACTTCAGGAGGAATGGAAGGAAAAAGTATTTAAGTCCTTGCTATATGCAAAGCCCTGTGCTATACAGGGGATACATACAGAAAAATAAATAACTTCCTACTCACAAGTAGCTCATTCTAAACAAAACACATTCAGGAAGTTTCTGCTGCACGTTAGCTAGAAAGGCACACTGGTCCTCAGCATGCAGTGATGAAGCAGATGGTAATGCATCTTTCAATGCAACTTTAACTAATAAACCATACCTGCTGAATCATTTGATTGGGGAGAAAACATTGCTTTGTTGGTTGTTGCTTTGCCAATTAAGTGTTCTAAAGTTGCAGCCTTCTCTTTACTATCTTTTTGTTCAGTGTGTCTTGCCTGGAGGAGACCAAAGTATTTGTTGGTATTGCCTTCATCCACTGATTCAATGTGACTTCTAAGTTCAGGTTTAAAGCCTTCTGTCTCTATATTTCCTTGGTGTAAGAATTTTATATCGGCATTTAAAAAAATCATTGGAGAAAGATTCCACAAGATGAAAGAGCTATTTGATTAATTTTTCAGCAGTGCCATAAAGCTTGTAGCTTGATACCTAGCCATGTACATTAAATGATTAATAAGATATTTTGGTTCCCCCTCCCCTTTTAATCTGCAGGTGACACTTAGCTCTACTTAGGAGATGACAATGGGTTTAAGACTAGGCAGAATCACAATCGGTTTAAACTAACTCTCTGAAAAATGCTACGCTTTATATGAATTATTCTTGATATGGTATTGGTGTTATATTTTCAAAAGCGAACAGTTTTAAAATGTGAACATCACATTCTAGAATTTTCACTATAGCGGAATATCTATTTCACATGTTTAGACTATGTGACAAGATATGAATATGGCTTATTATTATCCTCATTATTAATAAAGTGGGTACACAGCTTGCAGAGGTAAATCCAAAAGCATTTAGCAAATGACTGTCAGAAGAGGGAGAAAGTCAAACATCATGCAAAGGTGAGAAACAATCATGATAGAGTGACAACGGTACTGCTAACATCAATAGTTTACATACACACACATACACACACTTCATGAAAAGATATAAATTCCAGGAGAAATCTGTTTCAGTAGTGATATTTTGAACTTTTGGTATCAGTTGAATTATTTTGTGGAGATATAGGTAGGTGGCTGAAAATAGGGAATTTTTATCTTGGAACAACTAGAACTGGATACAAAGATTTATGGGGCACTGAAAAAGTATAACTCCTTAACTATTTCAAAATCATTGTGGGGAATCAAATGAGTATTTTATAAAGCTACAAAATACTATGCCTATGAATAGAAATGACAACTACTTACAAAATTATCTTAATTTGCAAATAATTTTTTTTAAAATCTCATAAATTTTATTTTAAAAATAAGGAAAGTACTTACCTCAAGGAAACCTTAGGAGAGATACCAATCTAAAACTGTAAAGAGTACATAAGATCAATATGGGTAGGGGGCAGCTAGGTGGCGCAGTGGATAGAGCACCAGCCCTGGAGTCAGGAGTACCTGAGTTCAAATACGGCCTCAGACACTTAACACTTAGTAGCTGTGTGACCCTGGGCAAGTCACTTAACCCCAATTGCCTCACTAAAAAACAAAAAAATATGGGTAAAAGAATGGAAGAGACACAGAGACTGAATTTTGGGAAGGCCTTATGCCAAGAAGGTGGGAAAAGGAAAAGCCACTAAAAGAAGAAAGGAGGTCTGAGAGGTGAAGAAAACTAGGAGGATGCCATGTTAAAGAAACCAACATAACTAATGAATATCAAGGAACTCTAATGAGCAGAAAGACTTTTAATGACCCCTGAAAAAGCAATTTCATGACAATGGTGAGCACAAAAGCCATACAGTGGGAGTCCTAGTTACTATTAAAAACAAAAGTTAATTTTTATTAGGCTGACTTCTAAATTATTTCTAAGATAAAATAGGCATGAATACTGGTCGCTCATTGATTAAATTATGGAAAAGTAAAGAGTTCCTATATATTTGTCTCCACTTTGTTTAAATAAGTATATTACTGGTATAAATAGAAAGTACCAGATAAAAGTAACATCTCTTGAGTTTCCAAACCTTTTAAGAAGTTGATTCATTTCTTTTCTTTCTTTTTTTTTTTTTTTAAATGGAGAAACCAAGACCAACAAAGTTCTGGCTTGGTTTTTTGTTGTTGTTTTTCCAGGGCAATGAGTATAGTGACTCGCCCAGGGTCACACAGCTAGTAAGTGTCAAGTGTCTGAAGCCAGATTTGAACTCAGGCCCTCCTGAATCCAGGGCCAATGCTTTATCCACTGTGCCACCTGGCTTCCCCCTGATTCATTTCTAAAGCTGGAAATTTCAAGAGCAAAAGTCTTGAAAATATATTTTCATGACTAGTAATTCTTATGTTCAATATTGGGAAGGAAGGTAAGAAAATGAAGTACATTTTTTAGGTTAAGGTGTTCATATCCATGACAAAGACAAGTAACCTCTCATGTTCAAGGTAAGAAAAATCTATTCATATAGAGCAGCATAGATCTGATGTAATAATCTAAAAATATTACCATAAGACTGTCAAAACTTATTGGTCACCAGGATGTTTTAAGTATTTTTTCTTTTTTTGCAGGGCAATGAGGGTTAAGTGACTTGCTCATGGTCACACAGCTAGTAAGTGTTAAGTGTCTGAGGCCACATTTGAACTCAAGTCCTCCTGAGTCCAAGGCCAGTGCTTTATCCACTGCGCCACCTAACTGCCCCAGTGTTTTAAGTTAAAAAAAAGAAAAGGATATATTCACTAAAGTAGCATGAAGAGTTCATAGTAAAATTCTGCCACCAGTTGGTTTAGAAAGATTCCAATTACACACACAGACACACACAGACACACAGACACACACAGACACACACACACACACACACACACACACACACACATTAAAGGCATGTCCAAATAAGCACTCATGATTCAGGCAGGTGAGTTATGAATAATGTTGGAATATATAGTTAAAACCTAGATAATATGCAATAATGGAAAGCAGAAGAGAATCATTAAATTTAGAAATGAATATTCGAGATCAATTCCTCAGATCAACTCTCTAATCTTAAAAATAAGGAAACTGAGGTTCAGATAACATAACATAGGTCTTTCAACTCCAGTGATCATTAAAAGGCAGCTAGGTGGTATAGTGGACAAAGTTCTGGTCTTAAGAGTCAGGAAGATCTGAGTTCAAATTCTGCCTCAGACACTTATTAGCTGTGTGATGTTTGGGCAAATTATTTAATCTGTTTGCCTCAGTTTCTTCAATTGTAAAATGGGGATAATTGTACCAACGATCCAGAATTAATGTGAAGAACAAATGAGATATATGTAAAGCACTTAAAAATGTATCTGGGGGGGTGGCTAGGTGGCACAGTGGATAAAGCACTGACCCTGGAGTCAGGAGTACCTGAGTTCAAATCTGGCCTCAGACACTTGACACTTACTGACTGCGTGACCCTGGACAAGTCACTTAACCCCCCATTGCCCCGACCAAAAAAAAAAATTATCTGTCTCATTTTAGCCATTTAATAAATAGTTGTTTCCTTCATTCATTCTATAGACTATATATTCACTTATATGTAAATGAGGCATATTTAATGTTTTGGGATTTCTTTTCAAACCAAATAAAAGCTACAAAGCACAAGTTTGTAAATGCAGCTGTCTTCTTTCAAACCTTGAAGGAAAGCATATTCCTTAATTTTATTAAAATCTGAAATACTCTTGTCCATATAAAAATAAGAATTTTAGATTTAAGCATTATTTTCATATTTCTTGTATAATTAAACAGAAATTTTAGATGGTCATATCGGTTGCCTTATTTTATAATAATCTAGTCTACGATGTAAAAGATTTTTGTTTTCCTTATGATAGCTGACATTTGAATTAATCTTCATGAGTTAAGATCAATCTAAGAATCCTCTTACAGTATTTTCCCAAATGGTAATTCAGTCTGCTTCTGAAGACCTCTACTGAGGAGGAAGTTATTTGTTTTCACTGTTAGGAATATAAAATAGTCACCTACCGCTCTAGAAAAGGTCCATAATCACTTTTTTTTTGGGGGGGGGGCTGAATTTAGAGTAAAGTAGATGTGGGGGGAGGGAGGGGTGGGGCAACAAGGGTTAAGTGACTTGCCCAGGGTCACACAGCTAATGTCAAATGTCTGAGGCCAACTTTGAACTCAGGTCCTACTGAATGCAGGGCCAGTGCTTTATCCACTGCGCCACTGAGCCGGCCCCATAATCACTTCCACACAAGAATCTTTCATGTTCCTGAAGACTAAAACGTCATCATTGCCCTATGACTAAATCTTCCCAGCCCCCCCCCCCCCAGTTCCTTCCACTTATTCTTGTATGGCACGGCTTAGAACCCCTTCACCATTCTAACTGCTGTTTTGAATACGTTGCAGTTTTGTCTATAACCTTCCTAAAATACGGTACCCAGAACTCAATTTTCTATACTATGATACACCCTGATCAGGGCATAACATAATGGAACTAATACTCCATCTCTAATTCAATAAATATTAAGCACCTCTTGTATACAATGTACTATTCTGGTAGCATCATCCCTTTGGCTCTACATTTCAGCCTCGTAGTCTCAGAGGTTAAAGGACTTTGGCAAAAGACTAACAACGGAGGCCAGTATTCTTTCTAGTCTATGGTTAGCTACTTGGACCATATCCTCTAAGTTAATTAAAAACTTATAGTGGTAATTATGTGAATTTCAAAGGGATTCCCTTTAAAGAAGTATCCTTTATGTTTCTTCATGCAGTATGTACATTTCAATAGAGTTGTTCAGAGACTCAAATAAGATCTCATAAGTCAAATTCTTTGTATGCTTTAGCACACAAATGTCCATTTTAATAATATTATACACAAAGTAGGAGCAAGCAAACGCAGGTACCAGGTAACAAATCAAGTATTTAAATAAAAGACTGTGGAGGTTGTGAAGTAATTCAAAAGGTAGAGAGCCAAAGATAAGGGGAAAAGTAGAAGATGACCCAGTTGACTCTGCAGGAAATTTATGTAAGTAGTATCAATTTTGAAGAGACAAAATGATGCAACGAATAGGGCTGAATTTAGAGTAAGATAGATGTGGGCCTTTACAGTGCACTACCTGTGTGATCACGGACAAATCACTTTACCATTTTCTTCCTCTGAAAATGGAAACACTAATATTGATAGTACCTAACTCACTTTGTTGTTAAAATAAAGCACATAAGATACTTTGTAAACATAAAAATATTAATTCATATGTCAGCTATCATAAGAAAAACAAAATCTTTTACATCATAGACTTCATCATAGATTATTATATATATAAGGCAAAAGATCTAACCATCTAAAATTTCTGTTTAACTATTGTGGTAAAAAAATATGAAAGTTTTTTTAACAGTCGGTTAGGATAACTGAAAGAAGCCAGTTTTTTTTTTTTAAGGAACACCCTTTTGGGGAGGAGACCAATGGCATGAGCTACGCACGCCAGTGCGCCTGCTACACACTCGACTTCCGGGGTGCGAGCTGAAAAGGCAAGGAGAGAACTCAAGTGGAGCTTTTTCCTGCTCCGCTGGTCTCCTGGCTGCACTGCACAGACAGACGCGGACTGGAGTTTGACTCGGCCCGGCTCTCGGTTAACAGCACACGCTTGACTCGGTCTCTCCCCCAAAAGTGGCCTTGGGTTTTGGTGAGTTTTATACAGAATATAGACTAAGCCTAGACTTAAGACGATTTGTATTGTATTTCTACTTTCCTATCCTTCTAATCAACATCACCTTATGACTACCATACCAGAAACTTCTTCCATTTACTAGTCTGGGAAATAAATTAAGGGAAAGGTTAAGTAGGGGAGATTTATGATCTAATATCCAATTTTAATCTCACACTATACAAAAAAATTTCCTAGGAAACTCTTATAGTCATCATATATATATTCAAGGTATCTCATCAAAGAAATGAATAGCTCATTTTGAAAAAGTAGCTTTTAGTTTATAACTAACAAACCTAAAATGTGGGTTTAATTTAACTTACACATTCCTTGAATTTCATGGCTAAATGAAAGCAGTTGCAAGTAAGGTCAACAATATAATGGCATGGAATGACTATAATAAAATTTCTCAGCTGCAGCAAAAATCTTAAACACTGGCCTAGGAGACCCAATCTGAATGAAGTAAATGACAACTTTAATGCAGACAGAAATGTTATGTCCCGATTTATTTTGCATATTAGCTAGAAGATGTACATTTGCTAAATCTTCTAGTAAGTCTATTAATAGGCTTTGGCGGAACATTTTAATATGAAGAAAATAGATATCAATTACCTGAAGATAATTGAAAAGCTATTCTCTGCAGTTCTAAATACCCAAAGTTTTTAGGAACTGCTTAAGGTTGTTTTTTATTTTCTGACATGAAACTTCAAATTTTAAATATTTCTAGAGCTGTATATGCATGTTGATGGAATTTAATGATTATGTTTCTATGATTTGTTCTTCAATACACCAATTATTTAGTCTGCATTTAAGTTTGAAACCTTTCCTGAAAGGCTCTTTCTTGATTATTTTTATTCAATTATAATTAACAGAAAAGCAGAAATAACCCTTTGCTCTCATTTATCTGGTCTTTGGTGCTTTTAAGCATGATACAGTTTCCCCATTTATTTCTTCTGTCTATTTGCTGTTGACTCATTGAAAATCACAATTGTTTTTTTTAGTTTACCTTAAGCATAATAAATTCTGCTCTAGTCCTTCATTTTTAAACTGTGTGAATATTACAATTGTGTTTCTTATACACAAAATATTGCTGGATTCTGTTGTTTAATCCATTCTGCTATACTGGTTTATGGATGAGTTCATCCAATGCACAGTTTTAATTGTTAATTGTTTCTTTCCATTATATCCCCAACAACCTTTACTTCTTTTGTTGTTGTCCCCAACTTACAGAAGGTTGTTTAAGAAAAGGAGATTACATTAGTGATCTGTAATTGATGTAATCTGTTTCTATTCCACTGCCCCTCTTCTATGTTTGCTGCCCAAACCCTGATTGCTGGTGCTTATACTTTCCTTTTAATCTTCCCTTATGATCCAGCCTCCAAAGATAAAGTTTGTTTTGTTTGTGACTATTCATTCCAACTCTAGCCTTCCTCTGTAAATCCTTCTCTCTCATTTCCTTGTCCCTACCTGTTTGCCTGCTGAGTTCAATGTTTACTATGAACTATGTTTATGTTTAATCTGTCTTTGTTTAGAGCAGATGAGTGAGTTTCATGTTGACACCAGCTTCAGTTCCCCTTACCACGGAATAATTCATGAAATCATTACATCATAGAGAAAAACATCTTTTCAAAGATTTAAGAACCGATAAATGCGAGGAACCACTATAATTCTAGAGGATCAATGATGAAACACACTTCCCACCTCCTGACAGGTGATGGATTAGAGGTGCAAAATGAAACTTATTTCTGTATATGTGCCAATGTGTAGATTTTTTTTTCCTTAAGTGTTATTGGTTGCAATTTTGGGGGAGGTGGGGGGATGTGTCAGTGGTGCAAAAATAAATAAAACAGTAAACAAAGCATTAAAAACAGAGAACAGGACATTCAAAAGGAAAGATACAAGCCCATCCAACCCCTCCCCCAGCCATTAAAAAAAAAAAAAAGCAAAGCACATAAATCCTTGTAGCAAATATGCATAGTAAGGCAAAACAAATGTCCAAAAATGTTATAATCTCATTCTGCATATCGAATCTAGCCCAATCACTCACCAGCTTATCAGAGTGGAATCAAATGATGTTATTTCCAAATATTAAATACACCCTCAAGGGAAAAATACATGCCACTATTTAAAACCATTAAGAATATTCAAAACAATGTACTAGAGGAGAGAAAATTTCCTCCTCCCCAAACCCCACTTATTTAGATGTCAGTTTCTCATTTTAGACACTAAGGCTTTGTTATCTGCCCCACTGTGAGCTCTCTGAGGCCAAGGAGCTGATTTTTGTCTTTCTTTATATCCCTAGCCCATTCCCTTAGCACAGTGTTTTTGGCACACATTAAGTTCTTAATAAATGCTTACTAAAAAGGCATTTTTCCTTTAAATTAAAAAACTGATTTCCATTCCATAATGCATGTCTGTCAATACTGGAACTCTAGAAGATTGTGATATATTAAATGTGATTATCTTCATGAATATTGGCATGAAGATTTAGTTATTACTCAGAAAAAGCCTATGCATTAACTGAACAAAAGGGTGATCCTAGATGAGGGGGAAGTTGAGTAAATGATTTTGTAAAGGATAACTAACTAAAATATCAGTACAGTGTTTTCTATTTTCAATGTGCAATCCTATTCCCCTATTAATTTACATCTTTTTCTCATAAAACATACACTGCCAATTTCTACATTCTTGGTACACAAAAATAGTATGGAATAAAAATCAAAAACCTGGATAAAAATTCTTCTGGTAATACTGTTAGCTACATTTAAAAACCTTCCTGAAATACTCATTTTGCACACCTCAGTTTCACCATTTGTTTACTGGGTCCAATTATGGAGGAGACCTTTAATTGCAAGATGAAGCAGGAACAAGCAGCATCTTGAAGGAAGAATGCAGAACATATAATCCCTTCACTGTAGAGTATCTTTCAATTATCTGACTTTCTTCTCAAGTACTCCCAAACTTTGTTCCAAAAAATTCTGGTGATATGAATGGGGTTTGTCAAAAAAAATTTTTTGAGTGAAATTCCTCTTTCTAAAATAATTATGAAAGGAAATAACCAAATTGCCCCCAACTTTCCCTGACCCTGGATAAGCATTTAGAGGTTCTGTAAATAAATAGTTAAAAAAAATCATTTGTTTTATGTGAATATAGCCTGTTTATTTTTCAGAAACAGCTATGTCACATAGTCTAACATTTTCCATATATTCTATCTTATAAACAGTTTCTACCCTAAAGGAGCTTATATTCTGTTAGGAGGACAACATGTACAGAAACCTGATTAAAAATAAATAGAGGGGCAGCTAGGTGGCACAGTGGATAGAGCACTGGCCCTGGAGTCAGGAGGACCTGAGTTCGGGTCTGGCCTCAGACACTTAACACTTACTAGCTGTGTGACCCTGGGCAAGTCACTTAACCCCAATTGCCTCACTAAAAAAAAATAAACAGAACCCCTTCACCACAGACTACATAAATAGGTAATTTGGGGAAGGCAGGAGAGGCATGAACAGCAGGGAGGCCAGGAAAAAACAAGAGGTCCCATAAAGGAAGTGACAGCTGAGGCATACTTTGAAGGAAATTAGGAATTCTATTTGGCAAGGAGAAAACGTACTGCAGGTATGGGGGAGAGCTTGTACAAAGAAATGAGAAAGAATGTCATGTGTGAAGAATGGAAAAAAGTCTACTTTGGCAGGATTGTAAAGTATCGAGGGATGAGGGGAGATATATGATAAAGCTGGAAAGGTAGGCTGGAGCCAGGTTCTTAAGGATTTTAAATGCTAAAAAGGAGTTTTTATTTGATCCTAGAGATCAAATCACTGGAGTTTAATTGCCAATAGTAATAACAGGCCTGTGGTTTTGGAAATATTACTTTGTCATCTGTGTGGAAGATTTTCTGTTTTACCTTACTAGACCAAGTCTGAAAAAGAAATGCATTGTTATTTTTCTCCAAAAAATTTCCTCCCTTCTAATGCTGAGTGAAGTGAGAAGAGCCAGGAGAACATTATATACAGTAACAGCAACATCATTTGATGTTCAGCTGAGATAGACTTAGCTCTTCTCAGCAATACAATGATCCAATACAATGCCAAAGGACTCTGATGGAAAATGCTCTCCACATGCAGAAAAAGAAGTGTGGGATCTGAATCATATTATTTTTATTTTTTGTTTGTTTTTTCCCTTTTTTGAGGGTTTTCCCTTTTGTTCTGATTCTTCTTTCAAAACATGACTAATGTGGAAATATGTTTAATGTGATTGTCCATATATAACCTATATCAGATTGCTTGCCGTCTTGGGGAGGGGGGAAACAGAGGGGAAGGAGGGAGAAAAATTTGGAACTCAAAATCTTCTAAAAATAAATGTTGAAAACTATCTTTATATGTAACTGGAGAAAAAGAAAATACTATTAAGATAAAAAAAATTCTTCCTCCAAAGGGTTGACAATTGTCAACATGTAGCAATTTTGAACCTTTGAAGCCTAAAGGTACAGTATGACTAATGGCTACCACCTCTAAGTAGGATTTTTAGCAAGGTTGAAAAATTCAGACAATATTTACCCTATTTATTGGCTCTTGTTTTTCTGAGTTTTCACAAATGGTCTAACTTCTAAAGGGGGTTCCATCTGGATTTGTGGAGGGAGAACCCATGCCAATGAAATGACAGATTAATGAAGTATTAAATATTAAAGCATGTTCAAAACCCCCACAAAAGCCCACACTGCTCTCACACAATCTGAATTTATGGCAAATGTGTTATTTTATAGTATTTTTTTTCCTTAAAGCATTTTTAGGAAACTAAATTAAGGCAAGCTGAAGTCTCTTACTGCAAAATAATTATGCTATAGGTATAACAGCAAATTATTCCAGACTTTGTGATTTTAAACTGTAACACATTTTTAGTTTGCTTATTTTCCTCTTTTGCAAAATTCCTCCACCCTTTCCCCAAAGAACCAAAGTCTTAAAAGATTAAAAATCCTTAAATTTGAGTCTCAAAAACTATTTGAAGACACCAAAATAGGGATAACGTAAACCTCACTCCTAAGTAGTTTTCTAACCCTAAGAGAGAACTAAGTTTCTAATATTTGCTTTCACTTTTAAAGCACTTTCACATTCCAGTGGTCTTATTTCTAACAAAACACTAAAAGCTAATACCATCTGCCAGACGCATTCCTAAAATGGGAGAAACAAAACACAGAAAATAAGTGATTTATGCTTCCCGAGATTATATGTTCTGATTAAGACTAACTCAGTTACTGGCATTTTTTTCAAAGGTGGAAAATGTCACCAAAGAAAGTCAAAAGACCTATAAGTTTCAAAGTGCCCTTCCCTCTTTGTTTAAAACAAACAAAAAGCCACCTAGATTTGCAGCAAGAGTCCTGAGAAATCACTTATTTCAGCATTTAGTGTCCTCTTATTACTGTACCTCTGCTACAAAAATATTTTTAGACTATACATAGTAACAAAAACCAAAGTATAAATTTTATAACCTATCAAAGATTCTATTAACCATCTACTACTACTTTAGAGGGAAGGGAACATTTATTAAGTACCTACTCAGTGTCAGGCCCTTTACTAAGCCCTTTTCCAAATACTTCATTTGATTCTCACAAGAATGCTGTGAGATAAGCATCTCTATTTTATAGTTCATTATAATGATAGCTACCATTTACATAGTGCTTACTATGTGCCAGCCACTGTGCTTAAGCACTTTACAATGAGATCCTCACAGCAACCCTTGGAGGTTAAGTACTGTCATTATCCCCATTTTAAAGGTAAGGAAACTGAGGCAAAGGGAGTTAAATGATTTGCCCAGGATTACACAGCTAGAAAATATCTGAAGTAGGATTTGAACTACAGGCCCAGGATAGTCCTCTATATACTGCACCACTTACTTGCCTCGGGGATAGTAATCTTCTACAGAATAAAAGAGAAAAATTGCTTTAATGTGCTATGTTGGAGGAAAAAACAAATTTTCTTGGGAGTTACCAGCATAAGTATTCATCAAATCATTAGATAGAATTAGATAGAAAAGGTTGTTTTGCTCTAAAAGAAGGTTCTAGGATGTTTCAAGCAAACAATTTTCATTTGATGAGTTTTTAGGATGTTGCTACTAAATTATTTTTAAAAATGAGACATTTTTGGAACTTTAGGCATAAATAAATTTAATACTGTGCTGACTAAATTGAGTTAGTTAAAAAATACCTCATTATTTTCTGACCAAACCAACAATATTAAGAGTTATTGTATTTGGCAATATATTAACTTTTAATGAAATCCTGAATTACAACTTAGTATAACTTTATTTCAAATTCACACTCTTTGGAACTAGCTGAGTAAATGCTGAGGAGCAGAGGTTACTGCTTAAATAGGTAGATAAGAACTTGAGATGTAAGCATTCATTCCACAAAGCTATTAAACTCATGGTGAGTGGGAAGTACAAAAATAAAATCAGGAACCCTGATCTCAGAAAGGTTAAAATAGAGCCATTAGCGTAGAGAACATCAGCCTAAACAATACTGGCCTTTTCTTGCATAGCAAATACATTTCTTACTTTTAAATGACAGTTCTAAATTTCGTGTGTGTGTGTGTGTGTGGGGGGGTTAACTGAGGCAATTGGGGTTAAGTGACTTGCCCAGGGTCACACAGCTAGAAAGTGTTAAATGTCTGAGGCCGGATTTGAACTCAGGTACTCCTGACTCCAGGGCCAGTGCTCTATCCACTGAGCCACCTAGCTGCCCCTAAATTTCTTTCCTCTTGATAAGCTATGATTCTTTTTCTTATCTTTAGACTATTCATTTGCTGAACAAAAACATTTTTTCCCATAGAAGGAGTAAACATATTGTCTTATACTGATTCACAAAAATTCCATATTAGCAAGGGGTAGGGACTAAGGAGATAAAGAGGGATGAGAAAGAAAATGAACAAAGGATTCAATTTTGAAAACATTCCTTAAGTACAGACTATGTGGGGAAAAATGTGCTAAGTCACCATTCCTTGCCCTCATTGAGTTTCCTGTCTAGCAAGAGACTTGTAATTATACAAGGTAATATTAAGTGTAAGTGAGCAAATAATTGAATATGGTTTAAAGGGGATGTGATTATTACTGGCTGGGGAGACAAGGTAAAATTTTCTAAGAGGTGGAATTTGAGTTAGACTTAGAAAAGATGGGTAGTAATTCAATAGATAAAAGAGGGGTGGGGTGGAAGATATTCCACATATAGGGAAGAGAGCAAGACAAAACCAAGAAAACAGTAAATTCTTAAGGTTCTCAAAAGGGAGAGGATGGGGCAGGTAATGCTTCCCTTAGAAGCAGCTGAAATGATCCCTGTTACAGGAATGCCCTGTTTAGGGAATTAGAAAAATTCTTATTGACAAAAGATCCTAAGAAACACATTATAAGAATCCTGGCAAATAGCAGATATACGACCAGACTGGAAACCGCCAAACACTGTCTTGATTTTCAAAAAGGGGACAAGTGTACTTACTACTCCCTTTATGGGCCTCTTAAAACACATTAGTTTACCTCAAAGTTAATGTATGTCAAGATTAATGTCACCTCTACAAAAACTTTTCTTGACACACACCTAATTGTTAGTTCACTCTCCTTATTCAACCACTATGTACTTATCTGTTTAATTCACAAAATCATAAATCAAGACCAGGAAGGGATCAAGAAGACATCTACTCCAAAGCTTCTTAAACTGTGAGTCACAACCCCGTATGAGTAGAGTAATTGAATGTGGGGGTTGTGAAAAATCTGGCATCAGTTAAAGGTTCTGTATACCTACCTTATATAGCTATATACTTAGAGTTGAGTAAAAATTTCTCAGGTGAAAAGGGGTTGCACGTGGAAAAAATTTAAAAACCCTCTCAATCTTAAAGATAAAGAGAGGGCCAGGGAATTTAAGTGATCTGCCAAGACCATACAGCTAGTAAATGTCATAGGTTTACTCTATGATCTGAGTTCTGTACCAATACCACAAAGTAACATACATACACACATACGATCAATAATTTCCTACATATATTATGTTATGTCTAATCAATATCAATGTTCCTAAAACTTTAATAGCATACAGCTTCCACCTACTGAGTCTGTAGTCCTGCTAATAGACCCTCTTGGAACAAGGCAAAAAGAGAAGAAAACAGCTCACTTATCTGTCAGTAGGCTTAACCAATGCAGAGATGTTTTAGAATTTAATATATCTTCAAGTTTAAAAGAGACAGTAATAGAAGAACTTCACATTTCACTATCTGAAGTCTTTCAACATGGACAAGAAATGCTAAAGAAGACAAAGATTTTCTATACAATTTAATTGAACATATACTACACACATCTACTATATGCAAAGAACTATGGGAGGGCCTAAAATACAAAACAATAGGGGGAAAATAAATACACTCATAAATATAAAACAAGACAAAGCAATTTTAAGAGGAAAAGGATGTTAATACTTTGGGAGTAAAAAGATAGCTACAAAGCCAAAACTGCAAAGCAGCAACTTTTTTTTTTAAAAAGGACATTGGGGCGGCTAGGTGGCGCAGTGGATAGAGCACCGGCCCTGGAGTCAGGAGTACCTGAGTTCAAATCCGGCCTCAGACACTTAACACTTACTAGCTGTGTGACCCTGGGCAAGTCACTTAACCCCAATTGCCTCACTAAAAAAACAAAAACAAAAAAGGACATTGATAGAGAATAAAGGCTAATGTTCTTAAACGTGAAAATCTTAATGCTGAATAAATGAAGCATTACTTTATTAGCTTTAAATATGAATATGTCACATAAGACATTCCATATGATCCTTCTGCTTGTCTAATTTCTATTTTTTTATAGCTTTAAAAATACCTCATCCTCTAAGCCACTAATGACTACATTTTGGGTACTGACTTTCTTGACTTATTTTAGATCTACATCAAGTGATTTTTAAGTAAAAAGGTTGCCTCTTTTAGAGTTAAACATTTGGATAAAACAAGCATTTTGGACGGCAATCTTTCTTTATGCAACACATAATTTGTAACATATTTTCATTGCCTTCTTGAGAAGGCTATAGTGAACATAATCTTTCTTAATCATTATTAGGAGGATTAGTTTTGTTTTTATATTTGAACAATGATACCCTAGGAGGATGAAAAAGAGGGCAAGGCTTCTTGCCCCCATACTAAATGGTCTCAGTCTGACTTGTTTGAGTTCTTCTGTCTCTTTTGGGGGTTTTTCTTTCTTTCTGCTCATTGTTTTCATAGATCAATGGTATCAATGCACCTGCCCACCTTTTAATTGACCTTCAGTTAGGAGAATAAAATTATTATAATTACTCAAAAATAAAAAATTAATAGGTTCTTAATAACTTATCAAAAGAAATAGATGGTGCAGTAGATGGAAGACTGTAGCTGGAATCAGAAAGAACTGAGTTAAAATCCTGCCTCAGACACTTACTAGCTATGTGATCCTGGGTAAGTCACTTTGATCTTTGTTAGCCTTGGTTTTCTTCATCTGTAAAAAGGGAATATTAATAGCACCTGCCTCACAGGGTTGTTATGAGGGTAAAAATGGAATAATATTTATAGAGGACCCTAAAAATATTTGGCACAATATAAATACTATCATTATTTAAGCTTTAGTGATTATGGCACACTAAAGGCTCAAGAGCTGCTTTTATTTTCCTTCAGGATCTTGACTTTGTATACATTTCTGGGGCAGGATAGGAGTTTCTGAAAATACCATAGCATCGTACAAGCTCAGCTGTTTTCTTTAAAAACTGGAACTCCGGTGAGGATACAACTCTCTCAATTTATGGAACCTACTTTATAACATCTTGTCTTAGGGAGTTGTCTAAGGGCACTAAGAGGTTAAGTAAGTAGTCTAGGGTCAAGCAGTCAGTGTATAAGACGCAAAACTTGAACTCAACCCAGGTCTCATTTGGACAAGTAAAAAATTCAAAGAGCAAGCTTACAGGATACGGTTAAAAGGAAAGGTATGATATGTATTCCACTCTCTCTCTCTCTCTCTTTTTTGTTCTACTCTCTTAATGGAGAATGAGCCAGAGCACACAGGGCTCTATCTTCCCCACAGGGTGTCCTGAGGGGTTCAGGTTACCTCTACAGAAAATGGGAGTATGCCTGGATAAACAAATCATTATCAAGTCTTTCATTTAGTGAAAGAATTTGGAGTTCCTAGGTGGAACTCCAAAATGGAAAGATATGGGTGGGATTTTAATATAATGAGTGGATTCACAGCTAGGTGAATGAATTGACATTAAAGATATAAATCAACTTGATGGCAGACTTCTTCCACTGGTTGGTCCCAAGGATGTGCTCTAGCCCCAAGCTAGTTAATGGTTATTAGTGATTTATTTGGGTGAAGGCACACAGGGCATCAAATCTGCGGAGAGATGACAAAATGTGACATATCTGCCTGTCTTTAGTACTGTCACACCTCTGCCACTCTCCATGACTATTCAAGGACCACTGAACAGCAGCACAGCAATCAAGATCCAAAAATATTTTGGCAGGCTACGATGACAGATCAAATATAGTAACTGAGTAGCAAGACGTTTGAGTGAGTTGTGTCTTCAAAAAAAGAGAAACGTGCCAATTAAATGAGAGGGAAAAATAAGCTCCTACAAGAAAATGCCCACAGCAGAAGAGATACTGGCTTACTGTTCCATATGCTCTTTTGCACATGCCATGGATTTCACTTGGCAAAGGCTAGAGACAAAAGATGACCTGAGACCAACAGTAGTTTGAGTGGGCCTATACCACAGCCCTTCACCAGACTCTAGCCTTGTTTTTCTCTGCTGACTTCCTAGGATAAAACTCCCATGCATGAACACTGCTACAATGATTACAGAGACATGAGACTACTGGGAAAAACAGTAGGTGGGATAGACCCTCACCAACTTCATTCAGCAGCCAAACCAGCATCTACCATAATCTCATGGGGCTCTCCCTTGGCAAGAATTAAAGACTCTACTAGGAAAAAAAATACAGAGAAAATGAGCAAGCAAAGAAAAAAAATATGCATAACACACCCAGAAATGTGATCCTCAAACATCAGAACTCCCAAGTCAGAGAAAAAAAATGCTCCAAGTGGAAGAGAAAATACAAACCACAGAATCACATAGCTCCAGATGTTAGTGGAAACAAAATCAAACCCTGGAATATGATAGTCCAAAAAACAAAAGAATGAACAACAACCCTAGGTTATCTTAAAAAGGTAAGGAGAGGGGGCAGCTAGGTGGCGCAATGGATAAAGCACTGGCCTTGGATTCAGGAGTACCCGAGTTCAAATTCCGCCTCAGACACTTACTAGCTGTGTGACCCTGGGGCAAGTCACTTAACCCTCATTGCCCTGCAAAACAAAACAAAACAAAACAAAAAACAAAACAAAAAAATAAAAATAAAAATAAAAAAGGTAAGGAGAGTATTTTAATAGAATGTTACTTCCAAGAACTTACATGAAAAATCAAGAGTGATAAAAATTTTCAAAGACTCATTCAGGTTGGATAGCTTGGATTAGAATTAATTATGCTTCAAATGAATTCAAAAAAGGAAAGCAATCTTATATAATCTCAACCAAGGCAACAGTTAAAAAAAATACAGTTCAGAAATAAACAGGGAAATTGAATTATGCTTAAAGGCCAATATTAAATATATGTATACCTGCCACCTCTCTCCAACCCAATACAATAATTAAGCTTTTTTTTTCCTTTGGCAGGGCAGTTGGGGTTAAGTGACTTGCCCAGGATCACAGAGCTAGTAAGTGTTAAGTGTCTGAGGCTGAATTTGAACTCAGGTCCTCCTGAGTCTAGGGCCAGTGCTCTATCCACTGTGCCACCTAGCTGCACCAATAATTAAGCTTTTTAAAAAATTAATAAAGTATTTTATTTTTTTCCGTTACATGTAAAGATAGTTCTCAACCTTTGTTTATACAAGCTTTACAATTTCAGATTTTTCTCCCTCCCTCCCCTAGACAGCAGGTAATCTGATATAGGTTTTATATATATATACACACACACACACACACACAAACATTAATCCTATTTCTGCATTAGTCATGTTATAAGAGAAAAAAAAATCAGAGCAATGATGGAAAACCTCAAAATAGAAAAAAAACAACAGCATCAAAAACAAAAGAAATAGTATGGTTCATTTAGCATCTATACTCCGCAGTTCTTTTTTTTTTTTCCCTGGATTTGGAGATCCTCTTCCATCACGAGTTCCCTGGAACTCTTCTGTGCCATTGCATTGGTGAGAAGAATATAGTCCATCACAGTGGATCAACACTCAATGTTGATGTTACTGTGTAATGTTCTTCTAGTTCTGCTCATCTCACTCATCATCAGCCCACGCAAGACCCTCCAGGTTTCTCTGAACTCCTGCTCATCTTTTCTTATAGCACAATAGTATTCCATTGTATTCATATACCACAACTTGTCCAGCCATTCCCCAATTGATGGGCACCCCCTCAACTTCCAATTCTTTGCCACCACGTAAAGAGCAGCTATAAATATTTTTGTACATGTGGGTCCCTTTCCCCCTTCCATGATCTCTTTGGGAAAAAGACCCAAAAGTGGTATTGCTGGGTCAAAGGGTATGCACAGCTTTATTGCCCTTTGGGCATAAATAATTAAGCTTTTAAAGGAAAAACTAAGACCTCTGTACTAAGATAATTGTTGGGTCCTTCAATAGATAACATTTAATAAAGTATTTAACATTATCAGAAATCAATCAATAAACATTTATTAAATGGCTACTATGTAGCTGTGCTAAGCACAGGAGATAAGAGGCAAAAGACAGTAGCTGCTTTACACTCTAATGAGGGTGAGGGGTATGACATGTAAACAAATATACACAAAAGCAAGCTATACACAGGATAAAAAGGAAATAATTAGGGGGCAGCTAGGTGGCACAGTGGATAGAGCACCGGCCCAGACACTTAACACTTTTAACCCCAATTGCCTCACTTAAAAAAAAAAAGGGAAATAATTAACAGAGTAAAGTCAAATGAATTAAGAAGGGTTAGGGAAGGTGTGATTTTAGTTGGCACTTAAAGGAAACCAGGAAGATCAGTAATTGGAGTGGAAGAGGGAAAGTATTCCAGATACTGGGACAGTCAGAGAGAAGGTTTAGAGCCAAGAAATGGAGTGCCTTGGTCATGAAACAGCAAGGAGGTCAGTATCACTGGACTGAAGAGTAAGTTAGATAATTAGGTGTAAAAGGACTAGAAAGATAGGAGGAGACTAGGTTATGAAGGGTTCTGAATATCAAACAAAGCATTCTGAATGTGCTCCTAGAGACAGTAGGAAGCCACTGGAGTTTATTGAGTAGGGAAGTGACACGACTATTTAAGAAAGACCTTTGGTGATTACTGAATAGAAAGCTTCAAGAATAATTATTTTTGGCCAACACGTAGCAAACTTTCACAAGAATTGATGATGTACTAGTGTTTAAAGAATTTATAGTTTGAAAAGAAACCAAAGAGATCAGTCTTAAATGGAGGCTAAATAAATTTATCCCAAAAAGAGATACTGAAGAATAAATTAAAGATAAATAGCTAAACTAGCTAAACTAGCTAGCTCCTGGGGTAAAGGAGTCAATATAGATATGTGTGTATGTGTAAAAGCACACACACGGATATGTATCTACACAGAATATCTACATTGCGAGTAAAAAGACCAAAGAATAGTGTGCAAAAAAATTGTAAAATACCAAACAAGTGCAATAAAAATGGAAATTCTGAAAAAAATCAGTGATAGCAATAAAACTGAAAATATAAAGACTACTGACCTGACAAAACTGAGCTATTTTTTGAAAAGGAATAAATTAAACCAACAATTCACTAATTTGTTTTCCCTTTAATAAAGAGAACAAAACAGCCAAGATTTTTTAAAAGGATTAAAAAAAAAAGAGTAAAAGAAAATCGTCAGAAACTACTGTCAAATCATATGTCAATAAAACAAAATTTAAATGAAATAAAACATTATAGAAACACAAAATGCCAAAATGGACAACAAGAACAAGAAGAAATGAAGACACCCCCTGGTATAGTTGGATATACAGGTAAGTTATTAAAATAAAGTATAATTCCTATTATGTAGAATATTCACAAAATTAAAGGCTAATTCTACTATACTCTGAGACAACTACGGCCCTGATATTACTATGATCCTAAACCAAAGAAAATAAGACAATTATACTAATAAATACTGGTGCAAAAGCAAGCAAAATATTAGCAAGAATTTTTTTTAATCAAAAAAATTTACTACTTATCAATATATTCCAAAAATTCATTCACTATGTTCAAGTTGAATTTATACCAGGAATGCAAAGATGGCTCAATATTAAAAAATTATAAAGATAATGAATCATAATAAAAAATGTATGATTTTAAAAATATGTGCAGAAAAATTTTTTGACAATGCATACTACTTGTTTATGTTAAAAGTATCTTTCTTCCATTTGAAAACAGAATCCATCCAAAACTAAAATAGAAAAACATTAGAAATTTTTCCCAATTGGTTGAGAGGTAGAATGCCCATTATATCCACTTTAATCTGATATAGCGTGAGAATTACTAGCCACCGCAAAAAAAAAAAAAAAAAAAAGACAAGAAAAAGAAACTGGAGGACTAAGGCAAAGAGGAAGCAAATTTATCTCTTTTGCTGCCAATGATAGTTTATTTAGAGAATTCCAAAGAATCTATTAAAAAAAATTTTAAGATTATAGCTTCACAAAAGTATGACATAATCTTCAGTGAACAAACCCCAAGAAAGTAGAAATGGTAAAAAGAAATTTCATTTAACAGTCAGAATGCATTAGGAAATTTAAGACTACAAAGGAAATTTTGTAGAAATAAAAGATTTAAATAATTTGATAATAATTTCATTACCAAGCCACCCCAATATGGTAAAAATGACTATAATAAACATATTACCCTATAAATTCAATGCTATAGGAGTTAAATTAAGAGAGGAATCTTTTATTTATTTGGAGTAATAAAAGGTCAAGTATACTGAGGGAACTACTACCAAACAGGGATTATGAAAACCATTTGGCCCTGGATTAAGATTAGTAGAAGAGAATGGATAAATAATACTTAAATTATGCAGTCTATTACTGAGGTTCAGTCTGTTTGTTGACAAGGTAATATAACTAGTAGCTAATAGCTGAATAGGGAATGAAGCCCAGGATACTAATAGTTTTTAACCATACCATACATTTAAAGAATTACTACAAAAGTAAACTATGGAAAATCCTTGGGATCTAGAATAACATACATGAATACAGATAGACAGACAGACAGACAGACAGACAGATAGATAGATAGATGGAGTTATAGATATAGATCCAATTTTCTCCCAAACATGGTCAATCAAAATATAAACTGTTGCTGGATTCTGTAGAACACTCGACATACTGTAGCTGGCTTAAAATACACACAAGCTAAATGTTAAAGTTAAATGAAATTAATTTACTTTCATTTCAATTTGTTTCCTAGGTGATAACAAGCATTTTCAGATTTTATCCTAGTATGCTTCACATAAATGCATAATATCTTAGACAACTTAAGAATTTGCTCAGTTCATTGTAAGGTCCTCCTTTATTGTGGATGTTCACCTTGGTACTATAGACCTATGTTACTATCATTAAGAATTTTAGGACTTTATAGACTTTATTTCTGTCAAGCAGTAAAGGCCCAAAGCTTCAAATTTATAGAAGAGAAAAATGGCAAAGGATTGTTACGTAGTTTCCTCAAGGTCATTCTGTGAAGCAGTTGTAAAGTTGGGAACAAAGTTTAGTCTAGCTTCACAGGGATCCTATGGAATACAACAAAGGAAACTAATTGAGGGAGTGGGGGTGGAGGGTGGGAGAGATTTTTTCAAGTGGTTTATAATCCAGATGTAATTAGTACTGTGTTTCAAATGCATGAAAACTTACCATGACCAAGGGAAAGGATTTCTAGGAAGGGAAGGTAGAGGAGAGAGGGATACACTAGAAAATGTAGGTGATATAAGAACAAAGGATACATATTATTTAAAAAATTTAGATTACATTAGGTGAAGGGGTGGGGATGATATATTACTTATTTACTCTATGAGGCACAGTGTTAGTGTCAAGTAATTTGGCTGTGAATTGCACTCTTATTTTTGTATTACTATTTTGTAGTCAGGTAAGAAAAGGATGATTTCATCCATGCAGGTTAAACAGGTAGAGATATTTTTAAGGAGTGTTTAAATGGTTGCAAATGGAATAGTCTAAAACATGTACTATATTAAAATGCCTCTGATTTTAAAAAGTTCAGAGCTCAGCATCCCCTCCCACTGACCCACAATGATTATATTCCTTATGACTGATACCCCAGTTTAAGAAAAATGGTGAACTAGTATACTATGAATTTCATATAACCTACAAAATAATTTTGGGCAGCCAAAGAAAGTCTATATTTTGATTCAACTAACTGATCTCAAGCAGATGAAAGAAACTCAATTAGACTTATAACTCTAATTGGCCATTGTGAGCACCTAATTATATGCTATCTTCTGTTACTAAGTGCTAGACACATAGTAGGCACTTAAGGAATATGTTGTACTAAATGTACCATGCTGATAATTCCTAAGTATTTGTTACTGTAGTAATACTTTATATAGCAGACTTTCCTGAACTCTCCACAAAACCCCTCCAAATACCTTCAAATAACGCCATAGGACAATTGTTGGAGCAGCAGAACCCAAAAAAGGTTAGGGTGAAATAATTTTCCAGCCAAAGACAGCTTACAGGGTCAGCAGGAAAGGTCTGTTGTATCAGGGTGAGAATGGAGCCTGCTGACCGGACCTATCCCCAGCCCCAGCGAGCCTTGGGAAGCTCTGACTTAACTGTGGCAGTAGCTGCTTCTGGAACTCAGCCACAATTGAGTCTTGGACACAAAATAATGTAAGAATCTGTTTTGTTTGACTATACATATTAGTTGGAAAGGCTTTATAGTTCTCTGAGTGGGGAGAGAAAATGTTAACTGAAAAAGATAAAATTTATTTTTTAAAAAAGAGAGACATACATTTTTGGATAAGGCCACTGTGTGGATCCATTTTGCTTGACCATGCTATTTGTATTGTTTTTTGTTTTTGGTGAGGCAATTGGGGTTAAGTGACTTGCCCAGGGTCACACAGCTGCTAAGTGTCAACCATCTGAGGCCGGATTTGAACTCAGGTACTCCTGAATCCAGGGTTAATGCTCTATCCACTGTGCCACCTAGCTGCCCCCGACCATGCTATTTGTTCTGGACTTTTTTACTTATGCATTAGGAGGATGCAAAAAAAGAAGGCCACAAAAAGATTTTTTTTTTTAAATACACAGAAGAGAAGAATTTGAGACTGTAAGGGGCTAAAATTCTAGCTAGTCTGTCTAAAATATCTAATGAGTTGTCGCCAATAAATTATAAGCTTTAGCAAGAGTTAGGCTTTCAAGCATTTATTAAGGAGAATAAGAATTTGGTGAAGAAGACCTAGATTCATCTATCAAAGGGAGAGTGCATCTTTAGGTCCACTCTCCACCAGAGTCCTCACAAAAGAGACAGAGAGTGCCAGCCTCACCCCTTCTTCCTCCCACAAGCAAACATCACTTCCTGATGCCAAAGAAAAGCCTCATGTCTTGTCCATAGGCACCTTCTCCTCATGGTGGAGCTTTCCTACAGTAAGTCTCCAGCAGGTAGTGTCATTCCAATCATTACAAGACCAAGTAAATAACATGAAATTTCATATATAATTTTTAAAAAGTGGTATAAAATGGAGATATATGGTTTCATATATTCTTTTTCTGTTACACTGTGTATATGAAAAAGCTCTTTGGTGTTGTTTACATTCAAAAGCAATGTTGCTTAAAGGAATGAAGAGTGACCTAAACAGCTGAAGGAATATTCAGTGTTCATAATTTGGCTATGTCAAGATAATAAAAGTCACTGCACTGCCCAAGTTTATCTACAGATTTAATACTACATCAACCTACCAAAGGGTTTCGTAAAACAACCAAATTTTACTAGAGGGGAAAATGAACCCAAAAAAGTATGAAGAAAGGGAGAATAGCACTTTTGAGCTTCAAATTATGTTATAAGGTAGCAATTACCTCAAATACTTTTAAAATACTTGTTAAAATATGGCAAAGTACAACAAAATACTTGTTAAAAATAGGAAACTAGATCAATGAAAGACTAGATAAGGAAGTCAGTAATAAAAGAACTCAATCACCTAGTATTTAATAAAACCAGAAACTATAAATCACCCAGAAAAGACCTCCTTAATTGACAACTGCTGAGAAAACTGAAAAGTGGCTTGGAAAAACTTAGCTATCTATGAGATGGGATTTACCTCATAGAAGAAAACTATTCTGATGAAAAAGAAAAAGGGGAATGATCTCAAAAGACAAACATGAATATATGGTGAACTCATTGATCTATTAATATTGCTACAAAGGAAAGTCATAGAGAATGAAAATAAAAACATGGATCTGCTTTGAAGAAAACATGCATGGAACAATAAACCTGGGAATGTGAGAAAATGGGTAGTTGTCTCCTCTCAATGAGGATATAACAGTCAAACATACTCCTCTTGACCTGTTTGTAGAACAAAGGTCTCAGATCCCTTCCTCCCCCTCAGGCTAACAAAATCACATGGTTCAAGGAGCTCTGTTCTCAATAAGGTCGACTCTGGAGTTGTGTCCATATAAGGAAGAATAAGGGCCACTCCTGAGTTATGCCCATATGAGGAAAAGGGATGGGAATACTGCGTTCAGATTAGCTAGTTTTTGCATGTAGATTGTAACCCTTAAGTAATTAGACCAACGATGAAAAAGGGGAGGGTCCATTTGCCTTAGGAACTAGGGTATAAAACAGGGCCTGCAAACCCCCTTTCTTTGCACCCACTAGCTGTACACTAGGGTGCCTCCTCACGAGAAAGAAATAAAAGAACCTTTGTCACATCGCTGCAGAGTTCCCGAGAAATATTGAGAAGAGGATTGATATTCCCTCCCAGGGAATGAGTTAAAAGGCAGGAAATGATATTGACAAAAGGGGTTTTAAAATCTATATTGAGAAAAAGAGGAGGATAAAATAAAGGACAGATCAACTAGCTCAGGGTTGATAAGATGATAAAATAAGCCAGAAAAGTAGAAGTATTCAAGTCTTACTTTTCTTGGCAAAAGAGAATGATCCTTGAATGAGAAAATAGTAGAGAATAGAGCTGGCTAATAATCAAGTTGATACCCAAGACATAAGTTCATTGTTTTAAAGCTAAAAGAAACCTTAGAGACCAGCTAGTCCAACTCAATCATTTTGTAGATTAGCAAACAAAGTTCTGAAATTAATTTGCCCACGATCACAAAGGAAGTAAAAATGTCCATATCTCGATTTAAATCCAGGTCCTCTGAGTCTAAATCCAAAGATCTTCACCTAGTCACAGGGATATAACAAAACAGCATCTAGCTCTTGATGAATTTAAGTCACCAGGTTCACATGAACTATAATTCAGAGTGCATATAAGAACTGGCAATGTGACTGTTTCTACCTGTACTTGACAAACCACAGGGTATATATACACTGTGTTCAGCACTGAGTATCACATTTTAGGAAGTTAGTAAACAAGAATTTATTAAGTACCTACTATGGGCCAGGCACTAGGAACACACATACTAACATGCAACACAGATATTGGCATGTTTGAGGAAGAGCAAGTAGGTCAGCATAACAATCATGGATTGTTTGAAGGGGAGTATACCCATGGTTAGGGGATATAACCTGAATGAAGATCCAACATGGAGACTGTGGGGTAGTGAGACAAGTAGGATAATCAGGAGAAGTGTCATAAAAAAACTAAAGAAGAAAGTGTATTGAGGAGATAGCGATCAATAGTAGCTTAGACTGCAGAGAGATCAAGAAGAAAGAAGACTATTAAAGCAGAGAACAGCTAAAAGAGGGTGATCAAGATGGTCAATCATGAGATAATGTCACATAAGAATTAAATGAAAGAAGTGGAGACATTTTAGCCTACAAAAGACTTTTTATGGATGATAATGGGATTCAAGGGATTGAAGGGATATAATAAGGAAAACGAATAGGACATTCTGGCTAGCCACAGAAGGCAGAACAAAAAACAATGGGGCAGAGGTTGTAAAAAGGCTTCATTCAGGTTGGACCAGGGAGTTACTTAAGCCTCTTCCAACTCATACTTGTAATTCAGTGAAATCTTCCCTGATCATAAATGGCTAACTTTACCCTTCCTTTAAGCCTCCTAAGACTCTATAATGCCTCTATTATGGCACCACTTCTGGCCTTGCATCAAAGTTATGTCTGCACATGTCATCTCCTCTACTGAACTCTAGGTTCCCTGAGAGAAGTGACTAATTTATTTCACATAATATGAATTAATATTTTAATTGAAAAAACAGCTGAAAAATTCACAAAACACATAAAAAGCAAGGATGATCCCTTGTTTCTAATCTGATTTTACTCTATTCTTTAGTCTACACTACTAAATCAAAGGCTTTTAGATACTGCAAAGGATAAAAAAAATTATGCATTTTTATTAAATGCCTGTTATTTGCAGGCCACCATGCTTGGTACTATAGAGCAGACCAAAAAAAGCATAACATCTTTTCCCTTTCCTGGAAGAGCTACCTGGGGAAGTCAAGATAGACACACATATAAAAAGATATAAAGCAAGGATAGAAATATCAATTAAGTGTTCAATATGCCAAACATCAGACAGGAAATTCAGAGAATCATAGATTTAGAAGTGTAAGAACGCTTAGGTCATCTAAGCTAAACAGACTAAAATTTTACAGATAAGGAAACATTGAAGCCTCAGAAGAGAAATTGCCTTACACAGATATTAAGTGTCAAGAGGCAGGATATAAAACCAGGTCCATGTTACTAAATCTAGCACTCTATTATGCAATTCTGCCTCTAAATAAATGAGACATTAATTAAAATTATACAAATGAAATTCTAAGAGTTGAGAAGCTACAGTAATTGTGAGTTAGGGTGTTAAAGAGGTCAGCCATATTGAGACAGATCTTGAACGATAACTATGACTTCAAGAGAAGTGTATGAGGGAGTGACAATGGAAGCATTATAGATGTAGAAATGATATGAATAAAACAAAGGAGGTAAAAACTATAGGTTTGTGTGGAGGATTCTCTATTTGGAACAAAGAATATGTGGAGGGGAATAGCAAGAGGAAAGGTTCAAGTGGCAGATCATGATTATACATTTAGTAGGGAGCTATTGAAGTTTTTATTAGCAAGAAACTAAAGTGGTCAAAATACTGTTTTTCGAAGTGTTTTGAAGATTTATCTGGCAATTGTGATAGAATGAAGGGTGAAACTGAAAAGGAGAGACTGATTAAAACACTAATAAAATTGTTCTTCTAGATAATTTGAGTTAATAAGGGCTTATGCTAGGGTGTTAGCTGTGAGAAACATTATGAAAGCAACAGTATTTGGGTACTGGATTTATCTTTTATGTAGATTAGGATTTTTTACATGTAATTTTGTCATGATTTGGCTATGCTAAATATTCAAAATTGTACATAAAGTTACATAAAGTTCATTTAAAATATTTTTAAGTCATTGATGATCAAAAAGATAGAAGGGGAAGGCTTCTGGACTGCTTGATTTTTAACCTGACTTATTTAATCCTCTTACATGATTTCCTTAACTGAGATCTAAAAACAGAATAAATTGAATCATAATCAGCTTTCCTCATATTCTTTCTTAGTATTTAGGCTGTATTATCTGGAAGATCACATTTCATTTATAATCTTAAATCTAAAAATACTTTATAACAAAGTAGATTTTTGTATGACTCAGAATGGATAGTAAACTCATTCTATGTATATAGGAAGTGCCCCTACAGTCATGGAATATGAATTCTCAAACATTCTACATGATGCCTTACACTGATAAATATTTCTTTTTCACTGGATATGGACAGATTAAATGCTCCTAATTCCCTCATGCAGTTATGACATTATTTCCTACCTCTCCTTCCACTACCACCATAGTACATACCCTTTGTTAAAACAGAGAGAAGCAAATGCTGAAGACATAATCAACAACTAAATGAAACAATTTCTGAAATGTAGTGAAAAGGACTGAGACAGTCAAGGATCCCTAGGAGGAAAGTGAGCTGTCTTGGAGTTAGATAAGTTAGTTTCAAATCCAGGCTCAAGTCATTTTCTGTATGACTTCGAGCAAATTCCTTAAGTTCTCTGGGCTTTGGTTTCCTCAACTACAAAAATAAGAGCTGGGCTAGATAACTCCTACAATTCCTTTGGGTTCTAAATCCGTGATTCTATGAACAATACAGAACATTAAAATCTTGTAACTTAGCCTTTGGGTTTTAATATGAATTATCAGTAAATGGGAATTTACTGTATTGCTAGAAGTAAAGATGCATATTACATTCAGGTTAAATTGAGTTAGGGTAGATTTGACTAGCTTTAATCTCACATTCTGAAAGTGAAATCAAAATGTTCATCAAAGCATTAAGTGAATATACAACTTCATAATTGATTTCAAACAAAAATTATTCCATTGCTTTATCATATATATATGCACTGTCATAACACATTTTAATAAAACAAAAAAAAAGCAGAAAACTTACTCAGTTATATATTCAGGGTTTGTAAAGCTGAAGTTGGTTAAATGATCTTCAAACTTAGATGAATCGTTAACACTTAAGGCTGGTGCGTTCTTAGCAGCAAGTACAGCTCGTTTTTCATCTTTTTCAAGGGCTTTCCTTTTTCCACCATTTTGGAAATATTCTCTGCATACACTAAAGGTAAAATAAAGTTATATACAATAGTATATAAATATAAGAAAAAGAAAATTATGGTAAAAGTATAAATTTAATGAACTTTAAAGATTAAAGAATGACAAATGGATATTATAATTAAACCAAAAATTTATTGAGCGTACTCTAAGAAAGTTCAAATTGGTTATAGAATATTCTATCAAAAAAGAATGAAGGGTTTGGGGGCAGCTAGGTGGAGCAGTGGATAAAGCACCGGCCATGGAGTCAGGAGTACCTGAGTTCAAATCTGGCCTCAGACACTTAACACTTACTAGCTGTGTGACCCTGGGCAAGTCACTTAACCCCAACTGCTTCACATAAATAAATAAATAAATAAATAAAACAGTGATGATAAAAGCAAAACCTTTATTATTTGGTACCAAATAAAAACTATGAGGACATTTATATATTTTTCTGGACTTTCTTAAGCAGAAATTAGATTCTTTGTGGGGAGATATGGGTTACATCATTCACTATTATCTATAAAATCATAATTTTTTAGTAAAATTTAAATAATTTCTATTATTTGTCAAAGAAGGATAATTTAAGAAATATGAATTTTAATGAAAAGATATCAAAAGGAAAACCTTTATTACAAGTCTACCAAAAGGGAAACTACAATAAAATGTAATGTCAAACTATCACTTGTAACCAAATACGAATACATCCTTGCTAATATAACAAGATATAACTATGTAAGGCAGCACAAAGTGTTTTGGAAAGACAAATAGTTGAATTTAGCCGTTTCTATAACTTATATACTTCAACATAATCTGATTTTCTATCACACTGAAAATACTCCCAAGTTAATGATTTCATAAAATGCAATGATTCAACCCACGAGTAACTACAAAAGAATGTTGTTTTGATGAATAGTCCTTGAAGGATGGGTCAGACAAAAAAAGGTAATGACATTATAGGACATAAGTCAGAATTTGGTTATTGTTTTGGCCAAAACTCAGCATGACTTTATGAATACCTCATATTACAGATTATATATAAGTACATTATAAAATTCAAATGATAGTTCCTTATTATTATGCTCATTAATATAAGCAGCTATAAGTATATAAATATGGATGCAAAATATAATTCACAGTATGAATTGTAAACAGACTGCTGGAACCAAGTAAATGAGACAAAAACCAATTCATCATATCTCAAAAGTATTACATATAGTAGCAATAAACTGATTCTAAATTATTTTGATCTTTATTATCTAAAAATAGCCAAAAGCATATCACATAGAAAGTTCAAATTAGTCATCACTATAGCATTTTCCCTACACATTTCCAATGTGCTTGAGATTAGGAATCCAGCTAAATTAATGTAAAATTCATCTAAACTTATGGAACACATTATTAAGAGGACAATTTGCAAGACTATACCAAGGGAAGCAAAGATGACTAAATGGGAATATGACTGATCATGACAGACCACCCAAATTTCCTCTTTTGATATAATAACTATAACTAGCAATCCAAGGGAATATAATTCACAATATAAATTGTAAAAATTCTATAATTAGATGCTGAATACTAAGTTTTCAGCAAAACATTTAACAGTATCCCATGTTATGCTTGGATATAAAATAGAATGAAATGAGTTAGATCAGTAGCCTCCAAAGTAGAAGCCAAAAGACTAATTCCAAGGAAAAGACAGGTTGTATCGTACCCGCCATTATATAGCCAATCATGGAATTTGTTTCCAACATAACTACACATACTCTTTTATCCCTTAATACTTACCTGAAACATTACCAACCTATCAATAATTCCTTCCCCATTTCACACCCCCCCCCTTTCTGTGCAAAGCATCTATTTCCCTAGCTTCCATCCCCTTAGACTCTGGGCTGAGTTTGGTGGCAACTGCCAATGAGGAAGAAGAGCTCGCGCCCCCCCCCTCCCCGCCCCCCTTTCATTTTGCCAGAATAAGTGACACAGGATGAGCAGGCATGGATGGGGTGTGATCTGAATCATAAGTATAACCATGTTATCTTCCCCCTCACCTCACCTCAAACCTACCCCATCTTCCAAACTTCCCTATTACTGCGAATGTTATCACAATCCTACTAGTCACCCAGGTTCTCATAACTTCATTGTTAACTGATGACAATTTCCCTCGACCACATCCATATTATCCTTATCACCAAATCTTGTGGTTTTACCTCCACATCTCCCACATCTGTTCCCTTCTCTCCACTCAAAACCATCATCATAGTTCAGAATCTTAGTATCTCTCACCTGGACTATTGCAACTGCCTTCTAACTGGTCTCTCTGCTTCAACCTTCTCCCTTTCTCCCTCCTCCAATCCATTCCTCCTATAGCTGCCAATTTCTTAAAGGATAGGTCAGACCGTGTCACTTGCCATACAAAAATCTTAGATGGCTCTTTATCCCCTCCAGAATCGCATCCTTTAATTTCTATTTTTGTTATAACATATATCAAAAGTCAAATCAACAAGCGTTTATTAAGTGCTTATTATGTGGTAGATACTGTGTTAATCACTGAGAATACAGATATATGGGCCTAAAGAGGAATGATGACATAATTAGCCAGGGCGTTTTCCTTAGCATTGAAGTTTGAGGAAGAGCAAATCAATCAGAAGAAAGGGTCACAGGGGCAGAGTAAACTTGCAGGGTGAGAATAAGCAGGAGCAAAGTGAGAAGGCTGCTGTGACATGTTGGAAAAGGTCCACAGAGTCATTAACAAAACCAGAAGAGGAATGAAAACCTTCATTTATGTATGTAAGTACAAAAATACATGTATATAATTTTAAATATGTAAATATACATATACTGGGATATGTGTTAAAATTCTGGTTACTAAAAGAGGCAGCTGGTGTTGCAGTACACAGAGCACTGGGACTGGAGTCAGGAAAACCTGAGTTCAAATCTGTCTGAAGACACTTTCTGGCAGTATGACCCTGGGCAAATCAATTAACTACTGTATGCCTGTTTCCTCAAATGTAAGATGAGGCTAATAATTAGTACCTACCTCCCAGGGTGGTTGGGATAATCAAATGAGATAGTAACTGGCAAGTGCATAGCCCAGGGCCTGGTACATAGTAAGTACTGTATAATTTTTTTTTTAAGGAGTACCCAAAAAGTTTCAAGTTCACTAGGCTAGATGAAAGTAGATCTAGAGAGGTGGAGCTGACTGAAACAATGACCCAAAAAAGTCATTAACAGATTCACTTCAACTTGAAGGGAGGCCTCAGGGGGATTGTCCCAAGGGTCTGTCCTTGTTCTTTTCAACATTTTTATTAATGACTTAGATGTAGTCATAGACAGTATCTTCCAAAATCTGCAGATGACACGAAGTAAGGATGATAGGGTCAGATAGCCAGATAATAGGGTTACCATCCAAAAAGTCTCTAATAAGATGAAGTTAAAAACATAAATGTTAAGTTCTATACTTGAATTTCAAAAAAATTCAAAATTCAAAAAATTGTTTTTCCTTTTCTTGCCCAAAAAGCTCATAGCTAAATCCCAAATCAATCCACTTCAGGGTGAAAGTTAACTCCAACTACTATAGGTCTGCACTACAACTTCTTTTCTTGTAACATTCCTAGCAAGAGAAGAGGAAGTATAGATAATTAATTCACCTTCCCTATTTCCATTAATATCTTGGCTCACAACAGCCTCGATGTAAAACACCAGCTTCCTAACAATGAGAGTTAACTCAAAGTGACAAGTGTTTTTTTGGGAGGCCATTTCCCCCTCTTCAAACGACAAAAGACAACTGCTTACTGGAGATATTGCAGAAGGAGTCTTATTAAGCTATGAGTTGAATGAGATTGGCTGTTGAAGTACCTTACACCTCTTAGATTCTGTGCACTAAAATTCCAAGCCTAAATTATGCCCATTTCTTGTTTCTTAATAGGTATTCTCAATTCAACTTTTCCTGGTATCTATATGTGTTTGTTCTATTCAATGAGAGTTGGACTTCAACTCTGAGTTGAAACAGTGTAACTTTTAAGATTTCAAGGGGGGGGCAGCTAGGTGGTGCAGTGGATAAAGCACCATCCCTGGATTCAGGAGTACCTGAGTTCAAATCCAACCTCACACACTTGACACTTACTAGCTGTGTGACCCTGGGCAAGTCACTTAACCCCCACTGCCCCGGTAAAAAAAAAAAAAAGACTTCAAGTAGGGAAAGGGAGGAACTTCAACGACATTGGGAGACCAAAAACAGAGTTCAACTGATTTGATGTTCCTTTCCAAAACTGTCTTTGGCATCTAGTTTCATCCACACCTAATCTGTAAAAGAGTTACCTGATGCTATATAAGATCATAACTTTAATTTAAGAAGCTAGGTAACTAGAAGAGAGCCCAACTCTTTCTATTTGTTAAATATACAAAACTACATTGTATTTTATCAAATAGTATTATACCACATAAGAGAAAAAAAACACCCCACTAAGCCAGTCTTGTGGAAGTCTCTACCATAATATCCTTTAAATTGGCAAATATAAGAATGAATCGAATTAATTATGACATCACTAATTCCTCCACTGAATTGATAGTTTATACTAATATAAGTTATGGCTGTAAAACTATGTTAAACATCTCAGTAAATGGAGATTTTTATCTTAAATTTTAGGACTGCCAATAAGAAGAATCACTCCCAAAAATCTTGTTTTCTAATTTTAATAAGTATAAAAGTATACTTATAAAAAGCAAACTGTAAAGGATCATCATTAATTTTTTGATACTATGTCATCTTATGATATATTTTTATAATGTTCACAAGCAAACCTTTAAACAGAGAATGGGCAGGAGATTTTAATTTGTAGACAAATCTATTATCTTCCAAATTGCTATTGTCAAATAATCGGTTCCCAAGGTGAATCTCTATGTTGTAGCTCATAAAATGGGGCTATGATGATTTTATTATTATGTAACCACTAAATCAGTCAATTATCAGCATGTGGAAAATATATTATCATTTACCAAGACCACAAAAACAAAATAAAACAAACAAAAAAACCCTAAGGACATCCAAGTCCTACCTCGGTCTATTACTAATCCTGGGCAAGTCATTTAAACTTCAGCAGCCCAGGCAACTCTAAATTGAGAACAGTTAATCTGCAGAAATGTCAGTTTCAAATACTTATGAAATCAAGTCTTCTATGTCTGTCTTAAGAAAGGTTTTTGGGAGACAAAGGAATGTGTCTTATTCATTTTTCTGTACTGTCCTCAAATCCTAGTACAATGCCATCAACACAGTAAGTACTCAACATCTTAAACGAGCTTCATCTTCTAGAATTGGTTATACTCTTTTACTTGGGGGCGTCTTCCTTTTCTGCCCAAGCTGAAATTACAGCAGGTAATTCACAGTCCTAACTACCAAGATTGATCAGCACAGAAACTTTAACTGGTACTGTTTTTCTGACTTGGGTCAGTTCACCCCTCCTTGGGAAGCCTGGTGGCCCTCAGCCTAACTCCAGATCCCGGCCTAATATTCAACAGCATCAGAGATCAGCGGAATTCTCCAGTAATCATCTTTAGAAGAGGCATTTTTTTTCTACTATACATCTGAGACAGGCTCTGAAATGGAGCTAACACATACAAGACTATGTAATACACTGAATTACACATGTAATACATTAATACATATGGGGTTAATATAATGTTGAATACACTGTAGTACAAATGAAGTTAATACCTAGAAAACTAACATAATGAAACAATAATCCAAAAAAATAATGAAACCAGTAAGTTAAAACTGGAACAATCTATTTCTTCTCATCAGAAAATCAACACTTAGTAGTGCAATATCAAAACACTGATGTTTACTCAACATTGAAAGTCCCATAAAGATTTAATAAGGATAACTAGAAAGTAGCTATTGTTATGACCTCATTAAATTTTATTTTGACCTTCCAATGTCAATGCTGTTCCAGAGTATCATCAGGTGTAAAGAATTTCCCAGAAACTAGTGTTAACAAAACAGTTAACATTATTTTCTTTTCCTAAGTTGATGCCAGGGCAGCTAGATAGAACAATGGATAAAATTCTGGGTCTGAAGTCAGGAAGACTCATCTTGCTGAATTCAAATATAGTCTCAGACACTAGCTGCGTGACCCTGGGTAAGTCACTTAACCCGGTTTGTCTCAGTTCCTCACCTGTAAAAGGAGATGGAGAAAGAAATGGCAAACATCAACAGTCTGGAAACCCCAAAATGGGGTTATGAAAAGCTGGAAGCAACTGAAACAACTCAACAACAACAACAACAACAAAGTAGACACCAAGAATTTTGTCTTATACGTTTTATTTTAAATTTAAAGTAATGGATTTCTATAACTTCCCTCTGAAACTGTCCTACCAGTCTATTAATATATTTTACTACAACCTAACACTTTTTTTAGCAGACATCAAAATATTTGAAGGAAAAATGACCTCTTCCATAAAATATTTACATATCTATATCTTTTGACAAACTACACTGCTTCAAAAAAGAAGGCTGAAGTATGAGGCATGTACAAGTTTAAATTCAAATGAACACTCATGCAAACACTGTACATAATCTAAAAGCCAAAAATGATCTTCTTAAGCACTGATAGTTCTGAGTTGCTAACTGGACCACACTACCATTTTTTTGTTTTTGTTTTTTTTAAAAAAAGCATATTTAAGTGCATTTTATTTTACATTTAGTTTTAAAAACTCTTTCACATGCAAAAACCCTAGGATCGTATTCTCTTCAAAATCAAGTAAATACAGCTATATTTTCTTCTTCAGCCTGCCTAACATTTTGTTAAACCTATCAATTATTTTATTTGCTAAAAATATTCAGTCAAACAAAGAACCAAAAGATAATGAAGACCATCTAAATAGTGACTAGACTTTAATACCCTTAATAGAACAGATAAAACTTGGGTTTCTATAAAATCCTCTTCAAATATCCTCAACATACACAGCTACACATAGATTTTAAACTCTTTTCTTTTTCTTTTTTTGGTGAGGCAATTGGGGTTAAGTGACTTGCCCAGGGTCACACAGCTAGTAAGTTGTCAAGTGCCTGAGGCTGGATTTGAACTCAGGTCCTCCTAACTCCAGGGCTAGTGCTCTATCCACTGAGCCACCTAGTTGCCCCTACACATAGATTTTAAATATACAAGTTTAAACACCGAAGTTTAAACTTCAATGCAATTGAAGTTAAATAGTTAGAGAATATGGTAAACAAACGGGGCATTTCCTAATTTATGAACAAAACTTCTTAAAAGAAAAGGACCTCCGGAATTTTAATCTAAAACTGATTTAATAAATAAGAGAATGGTGTGGTAGAAAGAACACTAGATTGGAAAACTACATTCATGTCCTAGTTTACCAATTAACTGTGTGACCATGGGCAATTCAGGTCAATATAAATGAAATATTAAGAGTGTAATATAGGGGCAGCTAGGTGGCCCAGTGGATAGAGCACCGGCCCTGGAGTAAGGAGTACCCAAGTTCAAATCCAGCCTCAGACACTTAACATTTACTAGCTGTGTGACCCTGGGCAAGTCACTTAACCCCAATTGCCTCACTAAAAACAAAACAAAACAAAAAGAGTGTAATATAGGCAAGGCCCAATCCTAGGCCCTGCTTTCCCTGGGAGAAAGAAAAAAAAGATAGTCTCTGATCTCAAGGACACCCAACTTCTTCAAAGTCACTTAACCCTTCTGAGCCTCAAGCATCTTCATCTCTTGGGTACCACAGAGAGATCATCTTTAAGAATCTGTTTTAGTTCAGTCTGAGGTCTATGAAACATGGCCAGGGTCCTTTTCCAGTACAATGGATTCTACGTAATAAATTATAATCGAATGAAACTATAACTTTGAATTGCAAAAGCTAAAACACCAGAAAAAGGAAAAAGAATACTATACTTTAAATCTTAGTACTAAATATATTAAAATATTTAATATTTAAAAGGTATAGAAATGAAGGAGAAAATAAACTGTCTTAAAAGTTTAAACAAATTACCTGCAACACCATTCAATACGACCTTCCCCTTCACAAGTTTTTGCCCAATGATTATCTGCAAGATTTTTCATTGCAACAGCATATTCACAGAGCGTTTCTTCATCTTCACAGTGCTCTCGCCAGATCTTATCAAAATCTCCAACTAAAAAGAAAGAAAATAAATATATATTACATTTGTAATGATTATATTTTTTTGTTTTGTTTTGGCTGGGCAATTGGGGTTAAGTAACTTGCCCAGGGTCACACAGCCAGCAAGTGTCAAGTGTCTGAGGATGGATTTGAACTCAGGTCCTCCTGAATCCAGGGCCGGTGCTCTATCCACTGCACCACCTAGCTGCCCCTGTAATGATTATATTTTAAGTGATACTCTAGGCATTTTAAAGTGATTCTAATCCAAAATATAGCTTAAGGAGTATACATCTTTTTTTTGGGGGGGTGAGGCAATTGGGGTTAAGTGACTTGCCCAGGGTCACACAGCCAGCAAGTGTCAAGTGTCTGAGGATGGATTTGAACCCAGGTCCTCCTGAATCCAGGGCCGGTGCTCTATCCACTGCACCACCTAGCTGCCCCTGTAATGATTATATTTTAAGTGATACTCTAGGCATTTTAAAGTGATTCTAATCCAAAATATAGCTTAAGGAGTATACATCTTTTTTTTTGGGGGGGGGGGGGGGTGAGGCAATTGGGGTTAAGTGACTTGCCCAGGGTCACACAGGTAGTAAGTGTTAAGTGTCTGAGGCCGGATTTGAACTCAGGTCCTCCTGCCTCTAGGGCAGGTGCCTTATCCACTGAGCCATCTAGCTGCCCCTAAGGAGTATATGTTTGTATGTAGGTGTGTATATATATATCATAAAGGCTACTTATAAAATTCGGTATTTTAAGTAAAATTGTAAATCAAGGCAGCTAGGTGGCGCAGTGGATAAAGCACTGGCCCTAGATTCAGGAGTACCTGGGTTCAAATCCGGCCTCAGACACTTGACACTTACTAGGTGTGTGACCCCGGGCAAGTCACTTAACCCCCATTACCCCGCAAAAAAACAAAAAACAAAAACAAAAAAAATTTAGGGGGCAGCTAGGTGGCCCTGCCCCAAATTCAGGAGGACCTGAGTTCAAATCCAACCTCAGACACTTGACACTTGCTGGCTATGTGACGCTGGTCAAGTCACTTAACCCTCATTGCCCCACAAAAAATAATAATAATAATAATTTTTTTAAAAACTGTAAATCAAAAGGTTTTAAATGTGTTTTGTTTTTAATTCACAAATATTTATAGATTGTTATAGTACACCTTCACGGAGTGGGGACAAAGTAAACCAATTAAGTAAAACTAACAATATAGTGACTTCACCTGAAAGTATATACAACATTCCATATCCTTGATTAAAAAGTTTTTAACAGAAATGTATTTTCTCTCTCCTACCTCACACCCCACTGAAAAAAATGGAAAAGATAAACAAATTCCTTGTAACAAATATGCATAGTCAAGCAAAACATTAAATTCCCTCTTTGGATATATAAAAAATATATCTGCCTCCTTCTGCACACTAAATGCATCACCTCTATGTTAGAAAGTGGACAGCATGTTTCATCATGGTTCCTCTGGAACCAGATGATTACTGAGTTTTTATAGCTTTCACAGCTGTAATTTTTTATTTTTTTTGGGGGGTGAGGCAATTGGGGTTCCATGACTTGCCCAGGGTCACACAGCTAGTAAGTGTTAAGTGTCTGAGGCCAAATTTGAACTCAGGTCCTCCTGAATCCAGGGCCAGTGCTCTATCTACTGCGCCAACTAGCTGCCCCCACAGCTGTATTTCTTGTTATTGTCTAAATGTTCTTAGGCAGTTATTATATAAATGGTTCTCATGATTCTGCTCATTTCATTCTATATTAGTTTATAAAATTCATCAAAACTGTCCTTTTTAATAATACATTGTTCTTCTGGTGGCTCACCTTCATTTCTCATCAGCCTGAACTCTGGGTTCCTTACCATGCCCAAGAGACCTCTTTACCCCTTCACCATTCCAGCCCTGGAATTCACACCTTGAAAGTACCCTCTGCCTATGCAGCTTCTCCCTGGGATTGGATGGCTCCACTTAAAAGAGGATGTCCAGGTCAGTCACGTTTCCATTTTTCACCAACCTGTATAACTTGCTACCTTCATTATTCCCTGATATGAAGACCTCTACCCCACACTTCAGCTTCCTTTAATGCACCGTCTTTCCCTATTAGAACACAAGTTCTTTTTTCCCTTTCCTTTCTTTTTTTTAAGGCAGGATAGTGAGGGTTAAGTGACTTGCCCAGGGTCACACAGCTAGTAAGTGTCAAGTGTCTGAGGCTGGATTAGAACTCAGGTCCTCTTGAATCCAGGGCAGGTGCTTTATCCACTGCACCCCAATCTATCCTTTCTCTTATGCTCCTTCTTCCCCTTTCTGTCTTGTGTACAACTAGGCTCTCTGGGGAAAAAAAATTAAAAGTACCATACACTTTTAAGTTTAATCTGCATTATTAACATTTTCTCCATCACATTCTTAAATCTAGAAAATTAGCAACAACAAAAATAAAAACATGATTAAAAGAGATAAAATAGGGAAACTATATTTTATTGAGAGGTAGCATGAATTAAATGGCCTAACATCTAACTAATTAAAGGAAAAGCTAAACAAGTTAAAATGAAACAGTAAAACTGTAATAGTGGGGAAACTTCAACTTACCCCTCTTTCAGACTGAGAGAAATTTTAAAAACAAAAATAAGTCAAGCCCTGAATAAAATTTTAGCAAAATATGATATTGCAGGTCTCTTACCATTACTGATTGAGAACAAAAAGGAGTAAAACATATATTTCTCAGCCCTGAAAGATGCTTTTATTTTAAAAAATGTATGTATTGTTACAGCATTAAAATAAAATGCCCTTAGAAATACAGAAATATTAAATATATCTTTTAATAACCACAATGCAATAAAAACTATATTCAGTAAAGGGCAACTAAAGAAAGGATCAAAAATTATTTGTGGATTAAAGAATCAATAGGTCAAAGAGCAAGTCACAGAAATAGTAATTTCATTAAAAGTAATAACAACTGGGGCAGCTAGGTGGCGCAGTGGATAGAGCACCAGCCCTGGAGTCAGGAGTACCTGAGTTCAAATCTGGCCTCAGACACTTAACACTTACTAGCTGTGTGACCCTGGGCAAGTCACTTAACCCCAGGTGCCTCACTAAAAAAAAAAAGTAATGACAACGATGAGACAATGTATAAAAATCTGAGATGAGGGGGGCAGCTAGGTGGCACAGTGGATAAAACACCCACCCTGGATTCAGGAGGACCTGAGTTCAAATCCAGCCTCAGACACTTGACACTTACTAGCTGAGTGACCCTGGACAAGTCACTTAACTCTCATTCCACCCCCCCCCCCTCCCAAATCGAGATGCAGCCAAAGCAATCCTTAGGGGAAAATAAATCTCTCTAAACAATTTCATTAACAAAGATAAATAATAAATGAATTGGGCATTCAACTAAAAAAGAAAAAACCCCAACAAATTACAAAATTCCAACAAAATCAATAGAAATTCTGAAAAATAAAAGATTAACAAAATTAAAAGTAAAAAGCACATCAAACTGATAAATAAAATTATCTGCTTAAAAATAGTCAATACAGGGGGCAGCTAGGTGGCACAGTGGATAAAGCACCTGCCCTGGATTCAGGAGGACCTGAGTTCAAATCCAGCTTCAGACACTTGACACTTAATTAGCTGTGTGACCCTGGGCAAGTCACTTAACCCTCATTGCCCTGCAAAAAATAAAAAATAATAGTGAATACAATAGAAAAACTAGTAACTAATTTGATTTTTTATAAATTAGAAAACCCACTTACTAGCTGTGTGACCCTGGGCAAGTCACTTAACCCCAATTGCCTCACCAAAAAAAAACAAAAAAAAACCCACCCAACTAGAATCAAAAGTAATAATCCACAACAAATAAAGGAAATTAAAAGCTATTTTGCCCAACTATATGCCAATAAAGGACAGCTTAGGTGGCACAGTGGATTAAACACTGGATTTCCAATCAAATAATTCAAATCTGACCTCTTGACACTTACTAGCTATGTGACCCTGGACAAGTCACTCTACCCTATTTACCTCACTTTCCTCATCCAAACCATTCTAACATCTTTGCCAAGAAACCCCAAATGAGGTCATGAAGAGCTGAAATGACTGAACAACATGTCAATAAAACCAACAAATAAAATGGATGAATATTTACAAAATACAAAAGGCCAAAATTTACAGATAATGAAGAGAGTTTAAAAACCTAACATCAGAAAAGGAAATTCAACAAAAAAGAAGTCTCATAACACACATACACATGACCAAATAGATCCACAAGCAAAATCTACCATTCAAAGAACAATTAATTCTAATATTATAAATTATTTGCAATAGCAAAAGAAAGCTACCAAATATTTTTTTCCTATGATGAAAATATGATCTGTTTTTTTGGTGAGGCAATTGGGGTTAAGTGACTTGCCCAGGGTCACAGAGCTAGTGTTAAGTGTCTGAGGCCGAATTTGAACTCAGGTCCTCCTGAATTCAAGGCCAGTGCTCTTTCCACTGCACCACCTAGCTACCCCTGAAATATGATCTTGATATCTAAACTAGGAAGAGTTAAAACAGAAAAAGAAAACTGTGGAACAGTATCCCTAATGAATACTGCTGTAATACATATATAGACAGCAACATATAAAAAGATTATACACTATAACTAGGTTGGACTTATACTAAGAATGCAGGGTAGGTTAAATATTAGGGAAAACACTAACACAACAGACAATATTAATAACACAAAAAATCCTATAATTATACGGATAAACACAGAAAAAGCTTTTGACAAAATATAACACATTTCCATTAAAAAAAGAATAAATTGCTGTTACTTAATATAAGTGTTGTTGGTGTTCAGTCATGTCTGATTCTTCCATGACTCCACTTGGAGTTTTCTTGGCAAAGATACTGGAACAGTTTGCCATTTTCTTTTCCAGCTCATTTTACTGATGAGGAAACAGGCAAACAGGATTAAGTGACTTGCCCAGGGTCATACTACTAGTATCTGAGGTTGGATTTGAAATCAGGAAGATGAGTCTCCAGGCCCAGCACCCCATCCAGTGCCAACTAGCTGTCCAATACAAGTACCATCTAACTAAAGCTGAGTCAGCATTATTTGTAATGAAGATAAACTAAAGGCCTTTCCAATATGATCAATAGTAAAACAAGGATGTAATGAACTTGAGAGTATACCTACCAAGATATACAAATTAACTAAATGAACACAACAAAACACTACAGAAATCATACCTAAATAATTAGATGATTACTATTTGTTCACTGGTAGCCCAAACCATTAATAAAAATGACAATATTAGCTAAATCAATTAACTTATTTATTGCCATAAAATTCAAATGGTCAAAGGATTACATTTTAGAGTGAGAAAAATAATAAAATTTATCTAAGGAAACAAAAGGTCAGGAATCTGAAGGGAAATAATGAAAAAAGTGAGATGGTACCACACCTCAAACTATACAGAGATTAATCAGTAGAACAGAGTAGCAATACTACATAACATAGTATTTAATAAACCCAAGGACCTACATCTGGGGTAAAGGACTCACTATTTGACAAAAACTACTGGAAAAACTGGACAGAAGTTTGGTAGAAATTAGGTTTACACCAACACCTCCCATCATATCTCAAGATAAAGTTTCAAAACTACACTTAACTATTAAAAGTAACTTCATAAACAGAAGCAAGGAAGAAATTCATATGGATACAAGATGAGTTTATGATCAAAGGAGAGGATTTCAGAAAATAAAATGGAAAATTTTGATGGGACAAAATTAAATTTTTTGCACAAAATTAATGTCATGAAAAACAGTTAACCGGGGGAAAAAATCTTTGCAGCAAGCTTCTCATATCCAAGAAACATAAGGAACACATTCAAATATATGTGTATATATTTATATATTTATATGTGTATATATATATATATATATATATATAAAAGATCAAGGGACATTTCTCAATAGTTATATGATCGTGGCATATGAATAGGCAGTTCTCAAGAGAAGAAATGCAAACTATCAACAACCATGTAGAAAAAGATCCAAACCATTACCACCAAGAAATGCAAATTAAAGTAGCACCTTATACCCATCACATCAGCAAAAATGAAACAGACAAAATGGCAATCATTGGAGAGACTATGAGAAAACAAATATATTAATGCAATTGCTCCAGCTATTGTATTGCTTTCTCATTTCCCATGCCACACATATTTGTTTATCTTCTATTTATGTGTTATTATATATTTATAATGTTTAATCCTAAATTATAAAGTGCTCTGATTTTTTAAAATATAGAAATTGGAGATTCTGATAAAATAGTTCATTTAGCCTGCTTATTAATGAACATTTTACAAGGTCAAATATTTGATAAAATAAAATACAATTCATACTTCCTATTTTTCCTCACAATAACTCTAAGATCCCTTTTGAAAATATATTGGGGGGGGCAGCTAGGTGGCACAGTGGATAAAGCATTGGTCCTGGATTCAGGAGGACCTGAGTTCAAATCTAGCCTCAAACACTTGACACTTACTAGCTGTGTGACCCTGGGCAAGTCACTTAACCCTCATTGCCCTGACCAAAAAAAAAAAAAGAAAAGAAAAAGAAACTATAAGGGGGGTGGGGGGTGGGAGGGAAACAGAAGATAAACAATCTACCAACAGTCAAAATTAGTGGTATAGACAGGATATGGTTTAATTCTGACTCATCTATTGCTAAAGATTAAAGCTCAGCTGACTGCAGCTTACAATAAATAATCAAGTGAAAAAGTCAGTTACAAACTCAAAATAAAAAATTCTCAAATTTAGGGGCCATTAACTTACCTAACTTTGGCATGAAGTAACATTAACTACCTGAAACATCAGTCATTTAGAGAAATACAGATTAAGATGACCTCTAAGACATGAACTTACAACCCACAAGAATGGGACAAATATTCTAAAAATGGTAAAATACAAATTTTTCAGTGTTGTGAGGAAATTGGTGTTCTAATGTGATAGGTGCAAATATTTTGGAGAACAGTATCCTGATATACAATAACAAAACTTAATATTTTTGGCACACAAATTCCACTGTTACAGTTCTAACAACAACAAAAAAATCATACATGGACAAAAATGACCTATTTGTACAAAAATCTTCATAGTTGTTCTATTTGTAAAAATACTGGATACATACTTTCTATAACAGCTGGGAAAAAATCTAAATAAATTCTGGCATATAACAATAGAATATTACGATGTTGTAAAATATTATTACAAGGAAATAGAGAAAAATCCTATATGAGGTAAATACAGAGTAAAAGCAGGACCAGAACTGTACACATTGATGGAAAGAAAAGATGACAAGCCCAAACTACATGGTCTGGGATTATATAAGGGGAGGAGGAGAAGAAGGGCAAGGGATGGAAAAGGCCTAAAGATGGTAGAAATTCAAGAAGGACTGGAAAAGACAGAAGTAAATATTTTTGTTTATTAGGTCTAGGTTAAGTTTTCCCCCTTGTCTTATAGTCAGTCAGTCAGTCAGTCAGTCAGTCAGTCAGTCAAGAAGTATTTATAAATGCTCACTATATACCAGGCACTGTGCTAAACACTAGGGATTAAGAAAAGGGCAAAGGACAGTCCCTGACCTCAAGGAGCTCATAATTTAATGGGGGACACAACATGCAAATATTGTACAAACTGTAAGATAAACAGCAAAGAATAAAAATAGGAAGAGTATTAGAATTAAGAGGAATTCAGAAAGGCTTCCAATAGAAACTGGGATTTTCTCTGGGACTTGAAGGAAGCCAGGAGGCAGAGATGAGGAAGAATATACCAAGCATGGGGAACAGACAGTGAAAATGCCCAGAGGTAGTCTTGTTCCTCATGTTTGATTGTTTTTGCTAATACTTCAATTTTTCATTTTAAAAGTAATTTCTTCAAGAGGAATCAAATTATTCATACTAATAAAATTAGGTATATTTAGTCTCAGACATGTTCCATTTTTAGAACAATGTTTCTATGACTCTTCCCTCTCCTTCACTTTTCACATATCAGCTACCAGTTGATTTTCTATCTCTGCAACATCTCACATTTGTCATCTTCTATCTACTCCCATTATTATCATCCAAGTAGACTACTCTAATAGCTTTCTAAAAGGTCATGTCTATTCCCACCCCCACCCCTTACTCTCCTCTAGTTACCTCCAATCCATTTTTCATATTGCTGCCAGAATAATCTGTATGCACTAACCTGCTCAAAAATCTTGATTGGTTCCTGACTGTCAAAGGAATTTAAATTTGCCTAAAATTCAACACCATCCTTGATCTAGCATTGTACTATATATTATACTCCATCAAAATTGGCACAGTTCTTGTAATATACTTGTGTTTTTATGTTATAGTTATTAATATGTCTTATAGCCCCATTAAGCAAAGTTCATCATGGCAGGGACAGGGTCTTATCTAAATTTTTCATCTCCTCCAATGTATAACATGGTGCTATGCATATATTAGGCACTTAATGTTTAATGAATTTAACTTTTAAGAAGCTATTCAGAATCATAAGATTTATCTTAATTTAGGCTTAATATGCTTCATATCAAGAAAGCCAAAGACAAATGGGTACTTTCATATTTAGAGGATTATATATCAGATTTCTGAAAATTACTAAGTATAATTAAAAACAGTCTTAATCCAAATTGCAAGATTTATTTCTAATCATATGTAAAAATTGTAAAAGACTGAATGACATGATGAATAGAGAACTAGTCTTATAATCAGAAGACCTGAATTCAAGTCCTCTACACATACTGATCGTGTGACCCTGAGCAAATCACTTAACCTATAAATGCTCTTGGCAAAACTCCAAAAATATAAGCTGCCAAAGGTGCTGACTTGCATTGGTAAAGAATGTTTCCTTACTTGGGAATTCCCCCAGACTAATGAAATGATAGGAACTCTTCCTAGCCTTATGGACAATTGTTTTCTTTAGAAGGAATATGTAAAGGGATTAATACTTGTAAGTACATTTAAAATTAGCAAAGAATATACTGTCACAGACCAGGTTAATGTGTTAGTTTTGCTGAAATGTTCCTTTTTTATATTTGTTCAAAAGATGGCTTTTTGGGTAGAAGAGAGGGTGATCCTTAGAATTGACAGTGCTGTAAAAACAATATATTAGGTTTTTTCCAATTTAGCAAAATATGTTAAAAGGGGAAGTGGTTAAGGCAGGATCTATATAACTAAATAGTTAAAGCAAAATTTGTCGATATAGATGTGTTATTTCCTCTCATTAGAAAATGTTTTTTAAGCAAATGGAAATCTACTGTCAAAGGGTAACACATTATGATCAAACATAAGAAATGCTGAAAAACAATAGCACTTTCAGCACTTAACTTCTTACTCTACCTGTTGTATTAAAACCAATTAGCCCATGAACACAGCAGTGTAGAAAGCTGTTTCACCCCAAGGATTAAAACTATTCCCTTAGAACAGCAGCTCTGTACCTTTATGGCCTCAGAACTCCTTTATACTCTTAAAAATACTGAAGAACCCCCCCCTTCTACACTTAGAAATTAAGGACTCCAGAGAACATCTGTTTATGTAGGTTATATCTATTAATTTTTTTACCATAATTAGAAACTAAAAACTAATGTTTCACACATTCATTAATTTTAAAATAATATACCCATTACCATAATAACATAAATAACTTATTTTTATGAAAAGTAACTGTTTTTCAAAACAAAAAATTGGGAAGAGTACCAGTGTTTTATATATTTTTGCAAATCTCTTTAATATCTGGCAAAATAAAAGACAGCCTGGATTCTCTTAACTGCTTCTTCATTCGATCTGTTACAATGTTATTTCAATTGAAGTATATGAAGATAATCGAGCATTCTTTCCAAAGACATGCATATAGTTGGAAAAGGGAGGTCTTAATCTTATGAAAATAGTTTTGATGGAGAATGTGGTTCTGGGACCACACTTTGAGAATTGCTGCCTTAAATTTTCTTAAGCAAGTGACACAACATTTCCCCCCTATGACAAATGACAGGTTTAGTTAGGAAACACAAACTGAAACTCAGAGAGATGAAATGATTTTCTCATGGTTAACAGTGATAGTTGGTGGCAGAAACATGCCTAGATCCAATCGTTACACAGCAAGATTTAATTTTTTAATTCATTTATTTTGTTCAACAAATATTTATTAAGTTCTTACCATGTGCCTAGCATACAGAGGCAATATAATGTATTAGTGGGCAGGTCAACCTCATAGTCAGGGAAATCTGAGTTCAAGTCTTGCCTCGGGTACACCTTAGCTTTGTAAACCACGAGCAGGCAAATCACACAGTGACAAAGGCAACTAACTCTTTAGGACTTCGGAGGCACATCAGACACCGCCCCACCCCCAATGAAATCACAGGTCCAGGCATTATGCTGGGTTCTGGGGATACTAAGACAAAAATAAAATAGTTCCTGACTTCAAGGAACTTGCATTCCATGGAGGGGAACAGGTACACAAAGAATACAAATGGGAATTGGGGCAGGGAGAATTTAGGAAGAAAGGATGGCACTTGAGAACTGGGAGGATGGCAGTTGAGCCGATCCTTAAAGTAAATTAGGGATCCCCTCCTATGTTGTCTGGAAGACATTAATAAATGCTATGGTCACATGGTAAAAGCTCAAAAGAATCTGCTGGAAAATTAACAGCCCAAACTCTACCTACCTAGTGGACACTGATAAAATATAATGTGTTAAGAGGAGTGGGAGGGTGTTGAATTCTTGCTAAATCCAATGGTCTTTTCATAATCCTTGGTTGTCTAATCTCCTCTTTGCAATTTTACATAACAACAATAACAATACCAAGGCTTTATATAAAACCTACCATGTTCCAGGCACTGTGCTAAGTGCTTTAGAAATTATTATTTCCCAGAAAAAAAAAAAGAACTGTGGAATATGGACGCAGATTGAACCATACTATTTCTTTTGTTTTGGGTGCTGTTATTTTTCTTTTTTGAGGTTTTTTCCTTTTTGCTCTGATTCTTCTCTTATAACATGACTAATGCAGAAATATGTTTAATGTTATTGTACATATATAACCTATATCAGATTACTTTTGTCTTGGGGAGGGAGAAAAATTTGAAACAAGAAATCTTATAAAAACAAATGTTGAAAACTATCTCTACAAGTAACTGGAAAATAATAAAATACTTTTATAATTTTTTAAAAAAGAAATTATTATTTCATTTGATTCTCACAACAATCCTTTGTGTCAGGCACTATTATTATTGTCACTTAACATCTGGGGAAACTGAGACAAACAGAGGTTAAGTCACTTCCTAAAGGTTATATAACTTTTAAGTGTTTGAAGCCAAATTTGAACTCGTCTTCCTGACTCCAGGCCCAGTCACCATCCTCCCCCTCAGATGTTATATGCTGAATTTTCCTGGTTCTCTTAGTCCTTTATAGAAAGACTAGAAATAGAAAGACTATTCTTTCAGGGACTCATACTTCCTTATACTAACTTGTGGATATCTATTAAGGATGATGGTCCTCAGTCCTCTGAGAAGGCATCTGCTCTTAAGGGCTTGAAGTCTATGGAGGGGCCAATCTGAGTATCAGAGGTTTGACTTTTCACCCAATCTCGCCCTTTCCCCTACCTTTTCCATTTAGGCACCATCTCAATTTTAACAAGAAAAAACAAAACAAGCCCACTAAACTCTTCTCTAAAACAGCTTCCTTAAGTATTCCATTTCTTTTCTTTTCTTCTTTTTTTTTTGGTGAGGCAATTGGGGTTAAGTGACTTGCCCAGGGTCACACAGCTAGTAAGTGTCAAATGTCTAAAGTCGGATTTAAACTCAGGTCCTCCTGAATCCAGGGCCGGTGCTTTATCCACTTCACCACCTGGCTGCCCCAAGTATCCCATTTCTAATGGTATTACCTTCATCATTCAGTCTTCTACGCTAAAAATATTGGAATCATCTTGGATTCTTCCCTGCTCTATATCCAATGCATAATTTTTTCCTTCAAAATGTGTTTTACATTTTCTCCTCACCACTGTCATCAATTTGTTGCAGGTTTTTCTCACCCTTCAATGTGGGTTACTTATAAAAGTTTACTAGCTGGTCTTCTTGCTTCTAGTCCCTCTGTTCACTTCAATCCATCTACTCCAGATATTTAGTTTCTCACTTTGTTCTATAACTTATATCTAAAGATTTAAAGATTTTTTCCTAAAAGTACAAAGTTCTTAAAGCAAAACTATCACTATAATAAATCCCAGTACAGTTCAGAAATTAGTATAAAATAGGCTTAACTTGCTCAATGAAGCCTTTTAATATCAGAATTAATGTCATAAATTATCATGTGTTAATGACACCCAACAGCAACTACTGGGTAATACTGAGGTTTCAGGCTATTTATTTATGTGAACTTCAAGAAACAATGTATGAATTCGAGGTAGAAGAGAATGTAAACAGCAAAGGAACCAGTTTCAAGACAAGGTTTAAATTTAGGTAAGCTGAGCTTTTTAAAAAGATGGACATTACACTTTACCTAGATTGCTAATCAACTGGGACATTTGAAAAGTAGAACGAGTGGATCCTGCAAGTGACACCCTGTTCCAAGAATAGTCTCTCCTGATTACCAAACCTTCAATTGGTTCTCATTTGTCTACCCATTTTCAGCTACTAGTTATAACTAGGCTGTGCTAGATTTTATATGGGCCTATAGAAGAAAATGATTTGGAGTTAACTATACAGGCTAAAAAATGAAGTTATATACATATAGTCTTGGCAATTAAATTACGAGTAAATGTAACATTTATTAAAAAAAACAATAAAAACTTGACATTATGTATAGGCAAATCAACAGAAACAAATCAACTTTTAAGTTTTGTAAACATTTTTCATTTTTACAATTTGTAACTGTAAATCAAGATACTCTACTAATATAAAGAGATTTTAAGACAATGTACTATTATGTACAATTGTTTACCAGTTTATGGCTATCAATTAATAAAATGTTCTAGGACAAAGCTAACCTAACCAGCCCTTTTATGGATAGGGTTCACTCAATTCTGCTGATCTAGCAAAGATGATATCACAAAAGGTAGTACTTTTTTTTTTTAAGTGAGGCAATTGGGGTTAAGTGACTTGCCCAGGGTCACACAGCTAAGTAAATGTTAAGTGTCTGAAGCTGGATTTGAACTTAGGTACACCTGAATCCAGGGCCAGTGCTTTATCCACTGCGCCACCTAACTGCCCCTTAGGTAGTACTTTTCTGACTGTATTAGGATGGGTATAATTAAATTCTACTTAAAAAAAAAAAAAGGTAGCAAAAAATAAAAGAAATCTGAAAGATTCTGTTGGGAGGAGGAGGTTAGGGGAGTGTTAAATTTGTCACATTAACTCTATTTCTTCCTTTGGGCCTTTTAAACACCCCGGGGGAAAGAAATCCAGAAAACTCTTAATTAAAAACAGGTGATTTGCTACTTTAATTCTCCCTTAAGGAATTTCAAATCTCTGTTCTGGGGGAAACTTGAATATCCATCCTGGTTTTTCTTTGAACTCTCTTCATTTTTGTCTTTTTGACTCATCTACTAACTGCTATGCATATCTCACAGGATTACAGAATTAGACTTAGAAGTGACTTTAAGGAATCATCTAGTTCAACCTCAAACCCCCCCCCCTTTTTTTTACAGATGAAGAAACTGGGGTCTAGATAGAGAAAGGAACTTGCCCAATCTTACAGGAAGTAAAAGTAGAAGATCTAGAATTTGAACACAAATCCCTCAAACTCCAAATTCAATCTGCTTACCACCACACCCACCATACAGGGCCTCATTCTTACTCAGCCATCTGCTAAGGAGAATTTTAATCTACCTAGAAGTACATTATGTTGGCCAATCTACCACTCAAAACATGGTTTGCACTTGCTTAGTCCCACCAGTTAACATCGTTTCCTTTCTGGACTTAGTTTATGAAACAAATAGATCCTGAGTTTTTCTATTTTAGTTGTTTTAACACTCTTTGTTTTAACATATAATCTTACGTGAAAAAATTTCCCATCACTAGCATTCTAAAGTATATATCATATTCAGTACTGAGTGTTAAAACACTGACTAAAATATAAATGACCACAAGACATTAAGAAAAAGTTAAACTATGGAAAATAACAATTGTGCTTTTAATGCCAATAGCTATTGTCGTTTATTCAGTCTTGAAGAGTTGATATGGACACCCAATAAGTTTGGAAAAAGAGTTGTCAAATATAATGGAAATCATTCATGGCTTCTTTAAAAGAACAGGATTGTGGGAAAAATAATACAAAGGCACCTGAAAAAACACATGGCTCTACTTCAGTTCTCAGCTTGATGTGTACTTATCAGGCTGATCTGATTAAACAATGAAGTCTTTGTTTGCAAAGCAAAACATGCTGTTTCTTATTATAAGCATGTCTATAACTCCTGTGATACATTTAAAAGATTTTTGGTTCATGTGGTAGTCTGGGTTTTAAAGTTCTATACATCAAAGATAAAAACCATCCTTACACACAGCCAACTTACAAATGTCCTTTATAAAAACTCAACAACCTTCCTCGAATCCTAGTCTGTGACAATGTGACTATATTGGGCAGGAAAGGAGCAAAAAAGGGTTGGAGTCCAGGAGGAGGAGAAGGGAAGGAAAAAGAAGCAAAGAACACCCTAGAACTCCCCCAAGGCCACTCCTTCCCTTTGGCCCAGGGGGGAAGGTAAGAGGTAAAAAACAATGAAAAGAATGCTCCTTTTCTTACCACCCTAGGACTTTTTATTCTTCTTACTACATTTTCCTCAACCTCCCTTAGTCCTACCCCACAATCCACTACTCCAAGCCCCCAATCCTTTATTTAGTCCCTACTTCAACCACAGAAAATAGCCTAAGGCAGTTCTCCCTGCTGCTGGCACTTAGAGCAGTGGGAGATATGTCCTCGGCATCTTAAATTGGAATTCAGAACATTCTCCAACCTTGCATCCCCCAGTCTCCATACAAGAGTACTATAATTTTGGTACACTACTAGCTAAAAAGGATTTGGTGGACTAGCGTAAGAGCCCCAAGTCCATTTATAACTGTTTCTATAGGAAACTGCTTAGTATTCCAAATAATCTAACATTCTAATGAACTTTGAGAACACTACTTGTGTTTGTTGTATTGGGATAAAGCTCTAACATACAAGAGAAAAACATTTTAAAATGTTTAATTATGTACAAAATCTAGTTACTCTTCTATAGATGTCATTAACATTTTTACTTGTGAGTTTCATATCATCATGCTCACTAGGATAATTTTGTCAGAGACAATTGATTAACCAATAAGGTTTTTTGTGTTACTGGAACAAACTGACAGAGACATAGAAGTCTAAATCAATGGGAGAATCCAGAATCCAACAGAAATAATTAGCAAGGTCTAGAATCTTTTAGGCCTGCTAGAATTTGGACAAAAGCAGAACCAGGTCTTTTTAAGTATATACAAATGGATATAACTTTCAACTATGAACTCTAATTATCAACAAGTAGTGTTCCCATGGTTAGCATTCAGGTTTAAAGACGTGTTTTAACATGTGGGAACTAAGCAAGTGCAAGCAGTATTTTAAGAAATCATCACACAAGTTTAATTAGTAGCCTGTTAAAATTAGTAGAACCTATTCGTTTATAAAGGGGAAAAGTAAAATATTGGTACGAATGGAAATTCTAAATCATATACTTTCCATTGATTTCCCTTCCCTAAGATGCACTTTGCATAAATTTCTTATATATTTTGCATAAGTTATCAAGACAAACATAAATATTCACTTATTTCCTCATCTTTCCAAACAATGTAAAAATCTATAACAAATGTCATTATGTAAGCGCATTCTCTGAAGATCAAGAATGATGCAACAGTTGCTATGGTAACTGTTCCTTTTATTGAATAAATTGTGGGTTGGGGATAAAACAGCCCTTTAAAAAACAAAATATCTACATTTCAACTATGCCAGTAAGATTCTTTCCCAGTGCCACCTACTAAACCATTATGGGACAATCTTTTGGAGCAGCAGATTATTTTATAAGGCCTGGGTTCTTAAGAAAAGGAAACTAGTTTCAAATTTGTCAAGTTTTATTTGTGAGAATCAATTCATGATTGGAGAAACTAAATGGTAAAAAGGAACAAGGATACTTAGTTGTAAGTTTCCATATTTAGCCAGGTTTATGTATATATTAAACTTTTCACAGGAAAACTAAATATAAGATTTATACCACAGGATTGTACTACAAACATGTTACACTGTAGGCAAACTAAAAATAAGGCATGTAGAGTGGGAAAGGAATCGTCATTCTGCTAGAGATGAAATTCACTGTAAGAAAACTGCTTCCTAATCATTGGAAGGAAAAAATAATAGCACTTAGTTTATCACTGAAAAGATCGAATAGTTGCTTATAAGAAAAATCAGTCATCTACCTCCCAGTTTGCCCACCTACATTTCAAGGCTCTAACCATGTTTATTCCTTTTTATTCATTTCCCTCAAACATAAATAAAAGTTAATAAGGTTCTTCAACTAGCTCCTACCACTTTGAAAGGTGCCACTTATGCACCACTGATTGTGGGACGGTGGCCTCTTAGACACAACCAGTGGAAAAGATTGATATTAAAGACACTGATAAGGGGATCCATCAATTTCAAAAACTCATTATTTAAACAACTCCCTCTCCTTCCCTGACTGCTTCCCTCTCCCCAAGTCAAAAAACATTTTTAATACAGGAAGAACAGTATTAAAACTGTATTAAAAGGGGGTGGGGGAATATGGAATCCGCTTTTGAAGAACACCACACCCACGCAGCAAAAAGGCCCGCTGAGTTCGCAGCCCCTCAAAAGCCAGAGTCCCAGTGAATTATTTGGGGGTGTGAGGTGGGAAATAGGGGGCAAGCGAAAAAAGAGGATAGTAGCAGGAAAAGGATGAGGGGGCAACTTTCGTCCTCCTGGTGATAACGGTTTTTACCTGGTCTTTTTCCTATATCCTGTTCTTCGTTATACCTTTTCAAATACTTTTTATTCATTCCCCCCCCCCCCGCCCAGATACTGGGGGCAGGGGTTCCAACAGTGACCTTAGCTAGCCTGACTTGGGGAAGGGGTGGAAACACTGAGGAGGGCACTGCTTTTCTTTCAGCCACCCCCCTTTTCCCATTGCCAATGTCCCCCCTCCCCGAGTTCTTCTGAGGTGGGGGGGGGGATGTGAGGGAGTGCAGAGGTTGGGAGGCGACGAGTGGTAATGGGGGTGGGGGGGAAAGAGGAAGGTAACGACGGGCAACCCCGCCCCCTCCCCCCCCCCAGCTGTTTACCTTCGCGGTACTTCTTGCGGAGCCGCCGGTGGACGCTCTTTACCAACCCCGAGAGCTTCTCCTGCTCCAGCTTCCGCTCCTGCTCCCGAGGCGGCTGGCCGCCCGGGGGCCCGGCCCCCTGCCTTCGAGCGGCGCTCCAGCCCCCGGCCCCGGGTTCCATGTCCCTGCCACTGCCACTGCCACCGCCACCGCCACCGCCGCCGCCGCCCGCCGCCCGCTGCTCGGGCCCCAGCAGACACTAGCACGGCGGAGCGGAGCAGCGGAGGAGGCAGCAGAGGCAGCAGCGGGAGAAGGGGGAAGAAGGCGGAGGAGGAGCAAGAGCAACGACAGTCCCCCCCACCCCCACCCCCGCGGCAGCCGAACCAAACGCCTGATATGATTGGTGAAATTTGGAGGGCTGGGCGGAAACGGAAGGGGCCAAAAGCCAATCATCATGCAGCCCCGGCGGCGGACTTGGGTTATTTGGGAAGGCGAGCAGCTGGAGGGGGCGGGGCTGGGGGTTGGAAACGCTAGGCCCCAGCTCTGAGCTCTTTTCCTACCCCCCTCTCCACTTTGCTCCGCTCCAACCCACCAGATCAGAAGCGCATGCGCATTCTTGGTTCCCTAGATTCGCTGCGGTCTGGGGGGGGTTCTTTGCTTTGTAGTTTGTTTTCTATTGAAATACCTGCCCTTTTATCGTATTTTAACTAGCCTCATCAAAAGAGAATAGTGTACCGGGCTCAAAAGGACCCGTACCAAACTTTGACCAAAATGTACCTTGATTAACGCAGGTTTCTTTTAGCTGTGTGGTGTTATGCAATTGTCTTTGTTCCTATAAAGCGATTCCTTAAGCTTTTCAAGGTAATGGTAGTCTCATTTTGCAGACTGAATAGTTAGTCTTGTGTCTTGAAGCCTTTTCACCTACATTATTTTTATGTAAGCCTCCTAAGAGCCCCGGGAGGTAGGCAGAGCAAATATTAGTTCCATTTTATAGATGAATTTGCCTCCAACCTCTCCTTCCAGCCTTACGCGTTACTCCCTATCACGAAATCGGTGGGGGCCTCCATCTCCCAGGTTCATGACTTTGCATTTGCTCTTTCCCGTGCCCGAAATGCACTTTCTCCCCAACTGCTTCTCCTTAGGATCCCCGGTTTACTTCGAGTCTCAGTTCAAGTGCAACCTTCTACATGAAACTGTATGAAATCTTTCCTGATCCCCGAAATTGCCAGTGCCTCGCCCCATCATTACCTTATCTACATTCGGCATAATACCTATATATGTCCATGTTTCTCTCTATAGAACGTAAGCTCCTTAGGGGGAGGAACTTTCACTTTTGTCTTCTTATGCTCGGCACCTTAACAAAGCAGACACTTAATAAATGTTTGTTGATTGACTGATGAAGGAATTGAGACTTTAAATTACTCGAGTATCACAGACCAGTAAGTGGTAGCACGACCTATAATTTAGCTGTCTATGGCAGGAATTAAGAGTTCTTAACTTTTTTGTTCCATGAACTCCTGTGGCAGTCTGATGAAGCCCATGGACGCTTTCTCAGAATAATGAAGATTACAGAGAAAACCAATTATATTGTAATAGTTATCTATCTATCTATCTATCTATCTATCTATGTATATATATGTGTGTGTGTGTGTGTGTGTGTGTGTGTATAAAACCTTCACATAACCCCTGGTTAAAAACTTCTAAAGGAATCTGAGGTCATCAGTCCAATTTTTTTTTCAGATGGAAATTGAGGCCTGGAGAAATTAGGTGATTAGACCAAATCACAACTCATCAGGTAAATAATACAAGCATCATCTCTATTCTTAGATTAAATGACTCACCTTGTCAATAGTCACAGTCACTAAGTGTCAGAGATAGGTTTTGAAGCTGGGCCTCTTCTGACTTTCAGTGCAGTCTCCTTTCCACAACATCAATCTGTTCTGTTAGTATGTGGCAAAGCTGAAACTAGAACACAGATCTTCTTCCTATGCCCAACCTGTAAGCCTTATCTGGAGGAAGAATCATCTTGTAGAGAAGGACAATGAGGGCCTAAGACATTAAGAGAGTCACCCAAGGTCAGTCGGTCAATAAACTTTAAGCACCTACTATATGCAAGACACAGTGTGTTAAAAGAAAGGTAAAAGACAGCCACAGCTTACCATCTAATGGGGGAAATAAAATGCAAACAACTGTGTAAAGAGTATATGCAGGGTAAGTAAATTGCAAATAATCAATGGAGGGAAGAAAATGCAACAAGTATTTTTATAGCACCTACTATATGCTAAACTCAGTGCTAAACTCTTTTTACAAATATCTCACTTGATCCTCACTACAACCCTGAAAGGTAGGTGCTTTTATTATCCCCATTTAACAATTGAGGCAACATATGTTAAGTGATTTGCCCAGGGTCACAGAGCTAGTAAGCTTCCCAGGGTAAGTTTGAATTTAGGTCTTATCTATTGCACCACTTAGTTGCCTACTAGAATGTAGGGGAATTGGGAAGCGTTTCCAGTAGAAGGTGGAATTTTGAGCTAGAAAGGAAGGAGGCGGAGATGAGGAGAGAGGGCATTTCTGGTGAAGCCGGTTAATAAGCCTCAGAAGTGGGATTTGAATCTGGCCCCTCAGACACCATATGCAACACTTTCCCCTTCTCCCTTCACAATTTCATTCATACATAGCAAAGGAGTAAATAAGCATTTGCTATTTTCTGTATTTCAATAGATTTTCTATGTAATTTCTATGTATTTTTTGTATATAAGATCTCTTAGTTACCTTTCAGGTCCAAGGTACTAAGATTTATATTGTAAAATTTTTATCTAATTGGAGAATCAGCACGCTCTTTAGCTTACCCTGAATGTCACCAGCAATGCCCTATGTACCCACTGGTCGATAAGGGGAACAGAGAAAAAGAAAAGAGGAAATGGGTTGAGAGAAGGAAAGTAAGAAAGGAACAAGGAAGAGAAGGGTAGAAAATTGCCAAGTTGCCTCCAGTGCTATTAGAGGCAACTATGAAGAAAAATGGAAGTTTTTTTCTCTGTTTTGATACAGAAAACTGGAGAGGTCCAAAATTTAGGGAATTACAGTGACTTCAAAGAAAACAATTGAATCCTGCTTCTATTTAGTTGCAGCAATAAAGTGTAATGAATGGACTTGTTAAAAGCCCTTGTCATTCATTGTCTGGGACTCATACTAGTTGACTTCATAGTGGTTATCCTCAGGCATGGATAGAACTCTAGTATTCTGTAAAAATTTGATTAGGTCAGCCAATTGCAGAAGTAAACTGTGCCCTTTGAACTGACCCTCCGAAAGGGAATAGAACCGAGCTCTTTAATAGCCTAACAATCAAATCATGTCATCCCACTTAGTATTAAGACAATTAAATTTCTAATTTAACTTTAGCTTCTGAAAGTATTTCATTGCCTACTAGTGAATAGAATTTTTAAAAATATTTTTTGTGGGACAATGAGGGTTAAGTGACTTGCCCAGGGTTACTAGAATTTTAAAAATTAAAAATAATTTTATTTGTTCAGTTTACATTCTTGATTTTGTAAGAGGTTCTTGCTTATTTTTAATTGCTTTTGTGGTTAACATAATATTTATTATCCCTTAAACTAATGTTCTGAGATAGCACAGTTCAGGGGCAGCTAGGTGGTACAGTGGATAGAGTACCAGGCCCAGAGTCAGGAAGACTCCTCTTCCTGAGTTCAAATGTGGCCTCAGGCATTTACTAGCTATGTGACTCTGGTCAGGTCACTTAATCTTGTTTGCTTCAGTTTCCTCGTCTGTAAAATGAGTTGGAGAAACAAATAGCTAGAAAAGCCTGAAAAATGACCAAACAGCACCACTCAGACAAGAGCTTTGCCACTTATTTCCTGTGTAAACTTGGACAAGTCCTTTTACCTCCCTTCATCATGGTTTATTCATCTATAAAATGAGGAGGTTGAACTAGATGAGCTTTACATTTCAGCTTGAAATCTACAATTCTAGCATGGAGTTGACCTCAGGTTCTCAAAAGCCTTACCACTTGAGACTCTAGTAGCTCCCAGGGAGCTGGGAAGGGTTTCAGAAATGGACCCAATGACAGTGTGTCCACTTTCTCAGATGACAAGCCTCGCTGAGTTCAGAGATGCTCATGCCCAAATAATTGGCCACCCTGTAATGAATCTTTATATATGATAAATTAAATGGATTAAATTCATCAAAATGTAGGGGTTCTCATTGTCTCTGAATAATACAGAAGAAATCACCAAACTCTTTACAGGGACAGGGAGTTTCTGCAACACATGAATAATATGGCAACACACCTTAGTCTATATTGAATAGGATAGATTATTAGCCTCCATTTTCCAATATATTATTCCTGGAGAAGAATTTCTGAGTGCTTCAGAAGAGAGAAATGAGGGTGGTGAGAGGGATTTTCCATTTAAGAGGAATACATCTCTAATGCTCAAATTGGTGGCAATAGATATTTTCGTTCTCTATTTGACAAGTACTTACCATCTCCTGGAAAAGATGAGCATATCTTTTAAATGTTAAACTATTTGGTGTGAATGCTACCATATCTTTATGGTTATTGCTTTTTTGCTGTTTAAAGGGATCATAGGATCATTGATTTGGAGTTTGACAGGACTTTTAATTAACCTAGTCCAACCTCTTCATTTTACAGATGAAGAAAGTGATGCCCGGAGAATTTAAGTGACATGCACAAGGACAGAGAGGCTATAGTAGACCACAGGTCCTTTGATTTCAAATCTACTGCTCTTGGGGGTCCATGGAATTGAGGAGGGGGTTAGAAGGCAAGATGCGAACCTACCTGCATTTACTAAACAGGAAAAACCTGTTTGGTGGAAGAGAAGGAGTCTAATCTCTTCAACAAACATTTGATTACTAGATTTCTCATCCTCATTCTTTGCCTCACCTGACCAGCTTCTGCACATTCCCCCATGTTCATTCAGCTTGTCAAAGTACATATCCTATTTCAAAGAACCATTCTTTATACTGGAAGTGTAACAGGGAAGGGAATATCTTTGTTTTTAAAATGTACTTCTTTGTGAAAAGAAAAGAAAACTCTCCATTTTAAATTAAGATCAGTTCTAAGACAGTGAAAAGCATTTAACTAATGTCAAAATGCCACCTCACATTTATATAGCACTTTCTACCTAAAAGCTCAGTGAATCAATCTATTTTATAGGTGTGGAAACCAAGCTTAGGTGACTTGCCCAGGGTCTCACAGCTATTACCTAGAAGAACCAGGAATCAAAGAAGTCTTCAGCATAATGGTCTACTATACTGCACTTTCTTTTGAATCAAATGCCATTCAATGAGAGAAGTAGTTTTAGTCAATGTTGAAAGGTGGACATTGACACATTGAATGCTGTCAATAAAAACCTGTCTATCTCCCTAATAATAAATTGTAGTGTCCAGGTAATAAAATAATTTTAAACTGTACCTTTCATCTAAGGTTCTGAAAACACTTTACATTTTATTTTGGGTTATAGTATGTAGGTCCCCCCTCAAAAAATATTTATGGAGTAGAGGGGGTGGAATAGCATAGGTCCTGGGGGGTTATGGATGCCTTTGAACTGCCTACAACATTAATAATTTATTTGCATCATGTATTGATTTTCAGTACAACTTTTCTAGTCCCTTTAGGCTCACTTCTATCACTATACTCTTTTTAAAAAAAGAAAGAAAAAGCTACTTACATTTAATGTTGATTGGGATGTACTTGTGTGCATCAGTAGGGTGAAAGACCTGATTAGATTTTTTAATTATTGAAGATGGAGTTTTATTCCCAAGTTGTCCAAGACTTTTGCCCCATGACTAGATATTTATTTTTAGTAATAGAAGTAAAAATGAAGTCTAATTAAGTTGGAGAAGGAGGAGGCTAACAGTTATTTTTAAGCCATTTACCTCATATGTGCATCATTTCCCAGAGTGAATTGTATAAAAACAACTACCTACTTTAATTAGCCCAGTTCATTCATGCAAATAGAAAGAATCTATAGATTATGACATCAATTATGTATGTTAGGTAGAAACTGTCAAAAGGCTTTCCTTTTTAATGTTTTCCATTGCAGCTTCCTTGGGGGAGTGAACTGAATATTTCTTAATAATATGTTAATAGAAAAAAGTATAGCTGAGAACTAGGAAGAGGAAAATTTCACATAGATCAGGTTTTCATATATTATTGGCAGATTACAATTCAACAAGAGCATACTCTTTACCAACAATACTTAGACATGTTGTAAATAGATTGTAAATTCCTTGAGAGCAGGTATTATTTTCCTTTTGTCTTTGTAGCCTGTCACCACAATATCTCCAGGTTAGGTACCCAGTAAATGTTTGTTGGATCAGAGCATTGTTCAAACAATTGCAATTGCTTAAAATTCTATCATTATTAAACTAAGTAGCATTTGCTACATCTACTTACACAGAAAAACTTTAAAGTAAAAATCAAACCTCTTAAGAACCCAGAAAGGTGTTAGGCCCAGTGTGAATTAATGCTGGTGATAATCATGGTTCATAACTGCCACTAAGTTAAAAAAAAAAAAAGCAAAATTTATAGTGCTTGTGCTATGAAGTGCTTCATGAAATTATTTAAACATCTGTAACAAGGTAGGTGAGGGAACAAACTTCCTAATGGAAAAAGGGAAAATTGATACTTTCCTAGTATAACCAGTGGCATCCCCACTTTGTCTGACATAGGGACTTTTGGAACAAGTCTGGATTGCCTAAGATGGAGGCCTCTGCATCCCCTACCAGGTAGCCTCCTTGATTGGCTGCCTGCATCTTTAAAACTGGTGGGACTGAGTTGTTCTGTCTTTTCTGCTACTCTCTTTTCTGTCACTCTTATCTGCTGTCTGGAGGGTGAGGAACTCAGTTCACCATACCACAGGCACCATGACTGGAACCAGTGGGAAGGGAAGAACTTCCTTTTCCTGTTCCCCATGGGACCTGGAAGTATGAGCCATGGCAACTACTTTGGAGTCAGGATGAAGAAGCCAGCCCTGGCAGAGAAGCCCTGAGAAGTCAGAGTGCCTGGGACTACAGCCTGAGGAGGGTTTTAGTCTTGGAATTGAGACTGTGCTCTTTGGCAGCTGAGGTGGTATGGGGGAGAAAGGTTAAGGAGAGAAGAGTTATATCTTCCACATTTTGGGGGAGTAGGTTTGTATATTAGTGATTATGTCTTCTAAAGTAAACATTTTTGTGTAAAAGTTAATGCAACTGTTGTTGTCCTTTGTTCCTGAAGAGGACCATAACATCAGGGTGATGCCATGACTTGCAGTGAATTGAATTTAAGTGAGGGAAGGCTATACCAGGTCACCAATCTCACTTGCTCTTCCAGAGTCATCTGGGTCCAGTGGTGAGATATATATCAGGATGACTAAAATGGCCCCAGATGTTTAAGGAAATAGGGGTTAAGTGACTTGCCTAGGGTCACACAATTGCTAAGTCTCTGATATCAGATTTGAAATCAGGTCTTCCTGAATCCAGGGCCAGTGTTTTATCCACTGCACCACCTAGCTGCCCCTGATATTCATGTAAGTCTTAATCAAATCTCATTCACATTAGTTTGCAATGATAATATTGTAATTAAAGAAATTCTATTTCCAGCTAACCTCAAGCTTTTGAAAATCCTTCAAAGTCCTTTTTCCTTTCTAGACAAAAATCCTCTGAAAGTTTGATTTTGGCAAACAAACAAAATAAACAAAACCCTTCAGCAGCAAGGACCATTTACTTACGATTTATAAGTTAGCTTGAATGAAACTTCTATAATTATCTACCTCGAATTTTACAGATGTTTCAAGAAAAGCAGGTCCACAAAGGCTTAAGTAATTTGCCTAAAGTCATAGTTAAATCACAGAGTGGGAACACTAACCCACCTCCTTTATATCACATTATGTCTGATTGTCTAATATTTCTTCAATGTGACAAAACAGATTTCATAAAAAGAAAAGTCAGTTTGGTTAAAAAAAAAAGGAGTCAAAGTTTTGGGACTGGGTTTTTTTGCATTGTTTTTACAAAAACCTGTTGACTTTTTTACTGTTAAAACAGTTGTAATGGAATCATGAAGAATCAGAAGTAGCATATCATCTGTTAAGGGTAAGAAAAGGAAGAATCAGAAAGCTCATTAGCTGAAGATTAGTCTCTTACCACTGCCCATGACTTAAAAGTTAAAAATGACAGGCAAAGTACTAAATTCTTTTTTTTTTTTTTTTAGTGAGGCAATTGGGGTTAAGTGACTTGCCCAGGGTCACACAGCTAGTAAGTGTTATGTGTCTGAGGCCAGATTTGAACTCAGGTATTCCTGATTCCAGGGCCAGTGCTCTATCCACTTCGCCACCTAGCTGCCCCCTAAATTCTTAATTCATGTTTTTGGTTTAATTCCAATGTAATGAGAATGCCCTATACGCATTCAATAGCTTCCAAATAAACAATTAAGAGTTTCGTTGCCTGAATTGAAATCTTTTCTATTTAGTGCTATGATATAGTTTTTTACTTATCTGCCAATGAGCAGATGGTACTAATTTAAATATTACAATGTGGTCTTTACTGTTAATAACCAATAGAAGACCAATTATTTTAAAAATTCAATTTGAATTTAATTTTTATAAGTAATGCGTGTCATCTACTTTGAGGAAGAGACTGATATGGGAAAATATTTTAAAAGTTAGTTTTGGGGCAGCTAGGTGGCATGGTGGATAGAGCACTGGCCTAGGAATCAGGAAAACCTAAGTTCACATACAGCCTCAGATATTTAACTATCTGTGTGACCCTGTGTGACGCCAATTGCCTGGAAAGAAAAAGTTACATGATGGTGGGTTTTTTTCCTTTGTTTGTTTGGTTTTTTTGTTTGTTTGTTTTGGTGAGGCAGTTGGGGCTAAGTGACTTGCCCAGAGTCACACAGCTAGTAAGTGTTAAGTGTCTGAAGTTGGATTTGAACTCAGGTCCTCCTGAATCCAGGGCTGGTGCTCTATCCACTGTGCCACCTAGCTGCCCCCACAATGTTTTTATCAGGCTTTTATTCAAGTTGCTTTTAGCCTCTGATATTAGTATTATCATGTGAAGTTTGTAAAACAGTTAAGGTTTAAATTTTCTTCTATTTCAAGTTGATTCAGGGAACTTCCTAGTATTTGATTTTACTTGTTGGAGATGGGAGAAAATGTAGATTGGTGAAAGATGCTCTATTTTCATAAATTCCAAGAATTTTTTCTTCTTTTTTCCTTTCCCCATCCAAAACCCAGATTTTCTAGTTGTCTAAATAAATATGAAGCTCATTGAATTCCAGTAGTGGATATATTCAAATACTACTAACTATAGAATAAACCTAAATATATTGTAGCTATCTTTATAAGAAGGCAGAATCGATGTTTCCTATTTAGTAAATATTGAAAATATAAGGTAGATCCCCTTTCCTCAAAATGTCTTGCTTAGTGGTATGAAGATAGCATAACATGGTAAAAAGAGCATTGGATTTGGTGTGAGAAGACTTGTGTTGAAAACCCAGATCTGCCATTTATTACCTTTGTGGCTTTCGACATATACCTTAATCTCTTTTGTGATTACTGAACTACTATTGGGAATTTATTTAAATACTAATACCTCTAATCTCTTTTGGCCTCAGTTTCCTCATCTGTAAAATAAGGCCATTAGAACAGATGATGTAAGAATTTCTTTTTAATTGTAAATATAAAATTCCACTTACAGATTAGTTTCTTTGTATATATCAGAAGAATTTTTATTTTAAAAGCTCCTTATTAAAGACATATGTGAGGGGCAGCTAGGTGGCGCAGTAGATAAAGCACCGGCCCTGGATTCAGGAGGACCTGAGTTCAAATCCGGCCTCAGACACTTAACACTTACTAGCTGTGTGACCCTGGGCAAGTCACTTAACCCCAATTGCCTCGCTAAAAAATTAAAAAATATAAATAAATAAGGAAGGAAGGAAGGAAGGAAGGAAGGAAGGAAGGAAGGAAGGAAGGAAGGAAGGAAGGAAGGAAGGAAGGAAGGAAGGAAGGAAGTAAATAAGTAAATAAATAAGTAAGTAAGTAAGTAAATAAGTAAATAAATAAATAAATAAATAAATAAATACATAAATACATAAATAAATACATAAATACATAATTAAATAAATAAATAAATAAAAAGAAGGACATACTTTTAGAACAAGAAGATCGCAAGCACCCTGTTCAGTCTGGAGTCACCTCAAGTGCATCTTCGCCATAGTATCTACCTGAGAATAGTTTGGATACTACACTGAGGATTCAGAGATATTACAGGGTAGCACCTGTGGGTACTGGCTTGATTCTGAGTCTTCAAAGAAGTCCTGGTTTCCAAAAAGGCTCTCTAGTTAGATCAAGTCTTTTGATTCTGATCAGGCCTATGATTTGCGGAGCAAAGATTCTTAGACCTAAAATAAAACTTCTTCTAACTTAGCCTACTCTCTTATGAGGAAATTGAGACAGGGAAATTATGACTTGCCCAAGGTCACAAAGGTATTTATTTAGGGGCTGAACTGGGGATAGAACCCAGGTTTGTTTGTTTCCTTCCCTTCCCTTCCCTTCCCTTCCCTTCCCTTCCCTTCCCTTTCCTTCCTCCTTCCTTCTTTCCTCCCTCTTTCCTTCTTCCTTTCTCTGCATTCAGACTCCATAGTTCTTTTTTTTTTTTGGCAGGGCAATGGGGGTTAAGTGACTTGCCCAGGGTCACACAGCTAGTAAGTATCAAGTGTCTGAGGCTGGATTTGAACTTAGGTCCTCCTGAATCCAGGGCTGGTACTTTATCCACTGCACCTCCTGGCTGCCCCTAAGAACCCAGGTTTCTTAACTCTTAGTCAGACGTTATTATATCAAACTCTATTCCTCAGAATGAACTGGGCCACCCTAAGCACTTCATTAAGGTCCATGGTTTTGGGCTAAGGTCTCTTCATAGCTCTGGTTGTAGAAGCCTGTTTGTTCTGATGAAATCCCTTTCCAATCCCACCCTCTCCACCCAAATCCTGCTTCTCATCACCTTACATAGGCACTATTGCAATAGCTTCCAAATTGATCTCTTTGACCCAAGTCTGCACCACTCCAATACATCACACAAACTGTTGCCAAATCTTCCTAAAGGCAACTTTTCACATGTCATTCCCCTCTACCTAATAAAACAGTGTAAACTCAGAATATTTTTTTAAGGTCCTTCATAACCTGACCCTATCTACTCCCCAGCCTTATCTCATACTATTTACTTATATGAAAATTCCAGTCAGGACTACTCACCATCTCCTAATGCTCATCTGTACATCATGTGTGTTTCTCCTCTTCTTGTGGTCCTCTTGCATGGAACATCCTTTTCACTTATATAAGTCCTACCTAGCCTTCAAGACCCAGCCCGAATCGATTTTTCTTTTTCCAAAGCTTTACCTGCCTGCCCGAAGCCTCAATGAACTTGCTGTCTGTATTACACCATAGACATTTAGCATATGCCATCTTGTATCTTGAATGCTATTCATCATTTTATTGTCTTGACTTCCCAACTAGACTTTAGGCCCCTTGAAGTCTGGGAACACGCCTTATAAATCTTTGTAACCCTGGTGTCAGGTACAGTGCTTTACACATGTAGGCTTGCTGCTGCTGCTACTGCTGCTGCTGTTGGATCATGGAAGTATTTCAGTACTGCCTAGAAGAAGGCAAATATTAAACCACTGCTGTAGATAGAGATCTTGGATTAATATCACTTTGAAATTATTTTATTTGGGGGGTAGTTAAGTGGCGCAGTAGATAAAGCACTGGCCCTGGATTCAAGAGGACCTGAGTTCAAATCCAACTTTAGACACTTGACACTTACTAGTTGTGTGACCCTGAGCAAGTCACTTAATCCTCATTGCCTTGCCAAAAAAAATATTTATTTTTAATATATGGAATAAAACATGCATTTTTATAACCATATGATAAGAAAGATGCTTTTTCATGAAACTGCAAATCTATTATATACAACTTGTTATTCCTTTTTAATATAGAATAGTTTTCATATAAATTTCTTTTTTTCCTTCCCTCTCCCAGAGATAAAAAAAAAATTACTTTTTTTTTTTCAAGGATGAGGCAGTATGATATGGGAGAAAGACAAATGGACTTGGAACTTGAAAATTTGATTTAGGGTCCCGATTCTGTCACTGTCCTATCAGCTATGTAGTGGTGGGCATGATATTTGCCTTCTCTAAACCTCAGTTTGCTAATCTGTAAAATCAAAATAATAACTATTATACTACCTTCCTTAACAGGTTGTCATGAGACAATCAGATTATAAATTGTGAAGTTCTTTGTAATTTTCATATATGTATATATTAAATACTATTTATATATACATGTTTATACATAATTATTTATTATATTTAAATGGACTATGAATTTTTGTTTCACATTTGATATTTTTACTTTAGTCCATATAGTTTACTATTCGGTGGCATCTCTCTTGCTTTGAAAGGTAGCATGGCACAGTCGATAAAGAGCTGGCCTCATATCCACAAAGATCTATGTTTAAATCCTACCTCTCACACATATTGACTGTGGCCCTAGGCAATCCATTTAACCTTTTAGTTCTCTAGGCAACTTCCTAAGCCTATAAATTACTAGAAGATGCCAACCTTCATTGGTAGAGGGGATTTTCTCATGTAGGAATTCCCTATATCTATGAAATAACATGTCCAGACCCTCTTGTTTACTTTATATTTCCTTGTTCCAATTACTATACCCAATGAAACATTCATTTTAGGAGATGGTAGATCAGCAAGAGTGGAGTAGATTTGGAAGTATGAAGATAAAGTCAAATGGCAAGGAAATGGAACGAAATATTCACTGAAAAGCTTATTGACCCTGGCCTTGTTCATGTCTTCAAATCAGAACATTCTCCAAATTCAAGAAGAAAGTGTGTGTCTCCTTCTCTGAACCAAATTATTTGTTATCAACTGATAAGCATTTATCAAGCACTTACTCTATTCCAAGCATGGTGCCCCTTTTTTATCAGCATAAACCATTATTAATTTTTGTTTTCCTCTCACCCTTGTGTAATTCTGCTATTGCTGTATTTAGGAAGGGTAGGAATTTCCTGTTACAGTTAGGGTAAAACCCTGGAAAGGCAGAGAACTTATTAAGGAATAAAATGGCTCTGTAAAACAATACATTCAAAGCCAAAGCTTTGAGCTTACAGATGTGTCAGCAATTTCAAAAGTAGTTTCTTTTTAGGACACCGCAGTGATTATGGTCTGAAGAAGTTTCTGAACTTTTAACTTAAGGTAATGAGCCAGTTAATAGGAGACTGGATTTTGTGTAGGAAGCAATTACACCGATTGATAGGAAACTTGAGAAAATGAGTGCAGGCTTTAATGAGATCGACAAAAAGGTCATGTGTCTGAAAGCTGGGATAGAAGAAAAAGGTGTAATGCTGAGAGAAAAATCACTAAAGACAATAGTATGAAAACAAAGATGATGTATGATACCACTGATGCTGTTAGTGTAAAAGATTACAGAATTAGCACATGGAAACCTGTCCCTGGGGTCAGAACCTATGCTTCATTCAGTCTTAGAGTGGCAAAGGGATATATATGTTTGGTGCATATGACTATGGCCGAGACTTCCTCATAGCAAAAGAGAATCAGTATAACCTAATAGGGAAGGGTTAAAATGGATGTGTTTTATATTCTAGGTGAAGTTTCCAGGGTTTTTTGTTTTTGTGCGTTTTTTTAGTTTGTCTTCATCTAAGCAGCCAAACTGGTATTTTGACCCAGAATGGCTAGAATTGAAATTAGAATTCATGAGTTTAAATCTCTGCTCTACTACTTGCTACCTGTGTAATAAACCTTTATTAAGCACTTGGCATGAAGTAAAGAATATATACATGAAATCATAGGAACCTGGGTTAGGGTCCTTGCACTACCTCTTCCTAAGGGTATGAAAATGGGCAAGTTTTTTAACCTCTCTAGATCTGTTTCCTTGTTTATAAAATAAGGGATTTTGACAAGGTAGCCTTTAAGGCCCTTCTTAGTGCTAAAATCATGCTCTACTATGTGAAAGGCACATTGTGAGGCACTGGGGATAGATACAATGACAAAAACCTTTCAAGCCAAGCCCTCAAGTAATTGACATTTTTCTTTGTGAGTGTTGGGGGAGGGGGTGTGGTGGTGCAGATTTGAAAGGAATAGGACTTATAAACAGATAAATATAATAGAAGTTAGGGAGTTATGGGAACAAGGGAAAGATACAAAATGATGTAGGAGAATGTGAGGAAGGAGAGAACACTTTCAAGGGAGGGATCAGAGGGGGCTACAAAAAAGGAAGTAGCCCCTGACCTAAATTTTAAAGAAAGACAAAGTTTTTGAAAGGTATCACTGATGATCAAGTTCTTTACAAGGGACCAGCATGACTTGTCTAGGGGAACTAAACCTGAAGAAACATGAGAAAATAACAAGTAATCCGGTTTGGTTAGAAATGTAGAGTATGTGAAGTTCTTTGACCTTCCATGTTTTCGAGTCTGCTGTAACACTAAATTCAGACCTTCCCTGGTCATAGTAATGACAGAATTACCCAAGGATGCAGAAGAAGAAAAACAAGTAACAGTTTATCTTGATAAAAGGGTGTTGTGAAATAAGAATGGAAGGTAGCGTCAGATTGCTGGCCCTAAATGCCAGGATAAGGAGTTTGTGTTTTATTCTAGAAATAATAAGAAGCTACTAGAGTTTTTGATTAGGGAATTACAGGAGCAGACCCCTACCTCAGGAAGATTATTCTGGCAGCTGTGTGGAGGATGGACTAGGGGCAGAAAGACCAACTGGCAGCTCTTATAATAGCCAACTAGTGACTAGTACAGGCAGGAAGCAATGAGGATGTGACCTGAATATAAAAGGACACACCATTTAATAATGAGAAGAGAATAGGACACAACTCACACAACTATGACTAGAGGGGAAATTCTTAACTAAAGAAAGGATAGAAGTAATCATAAAAGATGCAAGATAAAATTTCATCACATAAAAATGAAAAGCTTTTGTGCAAAGTTAATGCTGATAAAATTAGATTATTAGCAATTAATTGGAGGAAAAAATCTTCACAGTAACATCTAGGAGGCAGCAAGGTAGAATAGAAAGTGTGATGCATATGGAATCAGAGGACATAGGTTTAAATTCTGGATCTGCCATTTATGACCTATGTGAGGTTGGGCAAATTGCTTAACTTATTGAGGCCTCAGTTTCCACATCTACAAAATGACAGGATTTGACTCAGTGACCATTAAGATCCCTTCTACCTCTCAGTCTATGACCTGTGGTCCTTGATAAATTCTCACAATCAAGATACACAGGAAATAGAGGCGAATATGTAAGAACAAGAGCCATGCCCCAATAAATAAATGATCAAAGTATATGTATAGTTAGTCAATAAGCTTTTAGTCAGTACTTACTATGTGGCAGATATTGTGCTAAGCACTAGGAATATCAAAAGTTTTCAAAATAGGAAATTCAAGCAATCAACAACCATATAAAACAATGCTCAAACACTAATAATAAGAGAATTACAAAAACAGCTTTGAGCTTTTTACCTCATATTAATCAGATTAGCAAAGAAAAAATAAAAGTGGTAAATGTTGGAGGGTTTGTGGGAAGAAAGGCACATTAATGCATGGTTATTAGAGCTATGAATTAGTCTAACCATTCTGGAAAACATTTTGGAATTATACTAAAAAAGTAATTAAACTGAAAAAACTTTTCACCCAGATATGCCCCCACTAGCCATAGTATATCAAAGACAGAGGGAAAGTAATAGAATATTATTGAACCATAAGAAATAACAAATATAAAGAATTCAGAAAAACTTGGGAAAAAATTTTAACCAATGTAAAATGAAGTAAACAGAACTACCAGAATACTTTACATGATGACTACTATAATTTAGGGGAAAGCTAAAAAACTTGGAAAATCTGGTCAGTGTCTTGGTTTTATCACTACTGTTGGTGAAGCATGCCCCAAGTCTCTTGGTAGAGAGACAGTAGACTATTGGTATAGAATGAGACATTATTTTCAAACATGGCCAATATGTTGATTTTTTTTTACTGTGCTTATTTATTAAAAGAGAGGGTCCTGTTGAGGTAAAGGGCAAATCATAGGGAAAAAAGACAGTGATTTAAAAAAAGAAAAGAATATCAATAAAACATATAAAAAGGGAAAAAAGGAGACAATGAGGGTGATGGTAATGTGATTGAAGAGAAGGTGCCCCTTTGTCTTATATAGTGAATGAATGAAAAAGTATTTACTATATACCAAACCTTGGAGTTACAAATAAAAAGAAAAGACCTCAAGGAGCTTTCACGCTAATAGTAGGAGGCAATATCTGGCAGGGGCAGTTTGACAAAGGAAGGGTATTTTGGTTTGGAAAATTACAGGGATGGAGTAGAACTATAAGGAAGTAGATCTATTTAAAAGATGTTGACCTAGAACAAACAGCACACTTGCCAAATGATTAGATGTGGGAGATAATAAAGAAATAAGAATTTTAAAATGTCCCTGAGGTTTCAAACCTGGGTGATTGAGACAGTTGTGCTCTAAACAGAAATAAGTCTGGGAGAGATGCAGGTTTAGGGATGAATATGATGAGTTCAGCTCTGGACATAGTGTTGAACATATAACAACACATCCAAGTAGAGATGTGGACTAGAGTTCAGAAGAGAGATTAGGTTTGGTTGTATTGATTTGGGAGGCATCTAGTTAGAAGTGAAAATTGAACTCATGAGAGCAGATAAGACCATCAAGGACAAGTGTAGAGAGAGGAAAAAAAGATGACCCTGAACAAAATCTTAAAGAGTTCCATGCTTGGGGCATGGGAGCTGCATAATAAATCAGCAAAGGAGATTAAAAAGGAACAGTCAGATATGAAAGAATATGAGCATGTTCTTTATATATATATAATGGCCTAAGAACAGGCCATTGGATTTATCATATTAATGATAATGAATGACTTCTAAGAGAGTAGTTTCTATGGAGTGACTGAGCAGAAAATCAGATTACAAGACTGCTGTGAATGGGAGATGAGGAAGTAGAACACTTTTCTTGAAAATCTAGTATTAAAAATGGGGGGATACGTAGTGTGATAGCTTGAACAGAGAGCAGGATTAAGGGAAGGTTTGGGGTTTGGGGGTTTTTCGTGTGTGCTTTTTGGTTTGTTTGTTTTTGTTTTAGGGTAGGGGAGATATGAGTATGTTTTTAAATGGCAAAGACAGTCAGTAGATAGGGAGAAATTGAAACTGAGGGTAAGAGAAAAGGGGTATGATTTAGGGATTGATATTTCAAAGGAGACAGTGGAGGCAATAGAATTAAGGGCACAAATAGAGTGGATAGCCTCAGAAAGAGGAGGGACCACCTTATCTTTTCAGACCCTTAAGTAAAGGTTAAAGAGCTTTTGAGGTACGGTGCAGGTGAGGTAAGAAACCTCATGACTCATGGCTTCAATTTTCTATTTTAAAAAATTATTGATGCTCTTTTAAAAACAACAACTAAACAAAGCAAACATCACTATTACTTCCCAATCACTTGCTCCTACCTCTAAAAGAACTCTCCCTTATAACAAATAAAAACAGTTATGCTTACATATGTGGTATAAAACTCAAATAGAAATTAGGGCCAGCAAACCCTACATAAGAATCGTTGTAAGAGCATATTGACTTAGAAAATCACATATTAACATTATATTTCATTGCATTTTTATTTATTTTCTTGAATATTTCCTAATCTAGTTCAGACTAGTTTAATCTTGGTAGTGCTACATGCAGCCTGCTGGCCATATTTCACATTTCTGACTTACATAAAACAAACAAGCATACTATTGTTCAGTACTTTTCAGTTGTGTCTGACTCTTTGTGACTCCATTTGGGGTTTTCTTGACAAAGATACTGATATGATTTGCCATTTCCTTCTCTAGCTCATTTTACAAATGAGGAAACCAAGGCAAACAGGGTTAAGTGACTTGCACATGGTCACACAGCTAGTAAATGTCTGAGGCCAGATTTGAACTCAGGAACATGAGTCTTCCTTATTCAAAACCCAGTGCTCTATATACTGTACTACCTGGCTGTCCTAAAGTGAACATACTGGCCACGTCTAAAAATGTATGCTTCATTCTGCAGCTACATTCCATTACCTCTTTTTTTGAGAAGCAGGAAGTATACTTCGCTATTAGTCTTCTGAAATCATGATAGACCATGGTACTGATTAGAATTTTGATGTCTTTCAGGTTTGTTTTCTTTTACATTTTGGTTGTCATTGGGCACATCGTTTTCTTAGTGATACTTACTTTGCTCTTCATTGGTTCAAACAAAGCGCCCCAAACTTCTTTGAATTCTTATTTACCATTTCTTTTGTTTTGTTTTTATTTTTGGGTTTGGGGTTTTTTTGTTGTTGTTGTTTTGGTTTTGGTTTTGGTGGGGCAATGAGGGTTAAGTGATTTGCCCAAGGTCACACAGCTAGTGAGTGTCAAGTGTCTGAGGCTGGCTTTGAACTCAGGTCCTCTTGAATCCAGGGCTGGCGCTCCATCCACTCTACCACCTAGCTGCCCCCATTTGCCATTTCTTATGGCATACTAACTTTCCATTTCATTTATATAGCACAGTTTGTTCAATGTCCCCAGTCTGCATAATGCAACCAGATATGAAGTCAGCTGCTGAGAGTCAGTCAGGAATGTAGTGATAGTTGCATTGGGAGTCCAAGGATAGAAGAGGAGTTTGGAACAGCCACTCTGTGGAGTATGATAGAAAGTCAATTAGAGAAGAATAAAAGCATCGCTCTGAATCAGTGGGGCTGCAGCAGGAATTAGATAACATAAATTTCTAGGGAACCCCATCAATATCATTAGAACTTTCTCCAGTATTGTTCAGTGCCTTTAGAGTAGAGGTGAAAAAGGTAGATTGTGGGGGCTAATTCAGGATTGAAGATTAATACAATATGAACAGAAAAAGGAGAAGAAGTAGAGAACAGAACCTTGCTGAACTGATTAAGCACAGGATCAAGATTGAAGAGTGAAAAGTATGGCAATAAGGGGAATGATGAAATGGAAGAAGGGATTAAGGGACCAGAAGGAAGAACAAGAATTAGATTTAGGAAGAGTTATGGCAATGTGAGAAGGGGAAGGATTGTACATTTTGATCAGAAAGGAAAGTTTCAGAATCCAAGTTCTTCTGTGTAGAAGAATTTGGAGTGGATGATGAAGTTCTAGGTGTGACCATCCCTGTTGTGGTGGAGGTAGTATGGAGATGTAGATTATGAGATTTTAGGATGTTGGTGAACTGGGAAGTCAGGATGTTTACGATTGCCTATACAAAATATTCCATCTTCTGACTTCGTGCCTTTATGCAAACTGTTGTGCAATCTTTAAATGCTCACTCTCATCACCTCTCTTGAAACCCCTAATTCTTTAGACCTTTCCTGATTTGTTAGTTCCCCTCCCAACACCATGTATTTATTTTCTATATACCTTGTGTTTATAAGATATGTACAAACATTTTGTATTCTCCCCAGCAAAATTTAAACTTCCTGAGGGCAAAGGACTGCCTCATTTTTATGTTTGTACTGTAGGAGCTTAAGAAAAGATAGATTTGAATGTGGTTGAAAGTAAATATTCAGGTAAACAAGAATGAAGGAAAGGGTTGGAGTAAACAGAAATTTGTGAGCTTATTATAGCACTGAGTTTATATAAGAGGCCTGATAGTAACCTGGAAAAAGTGAAGAAGAAGAATACGACATAGACTTGATTTTTATTTTTCTTTTTTGCTTATGGAACATTTATTGTTTATATTGAACCTTCCTTTCACTGTGGGAGGAAAAACTAAAATCCTGTAGGATCATAAAATCATAGAGCCAGAAGGGACCTTAGAGGTCATTGAGTCCAACCCCTTCAATTTACAAAGAAGGAAACAGATTCAGATTCTTGGCTTCTTTTTTTACTCTTGACTTTTGTTTTTGTTTTTGTTTTTGTATGTCAGGTATAAAGGAAAATTGATCCGAGGATAAAATATTAAGGGCTAAATAATATAGTATAATTGGAAATGTTTGCATGGAAAAGGCTCCAACAAATTAGTTCTCATTACCTTTGTTATGTTTTAACCTTTAAGCTAGGGCTGATAAGCAGCATGGATGTGTGTGTGTGTGGATAGTGTAATGGGTAAGGTAGAGGAACAGAGGCACCGATCCAATCTTCACTATAAAAGAAACGGGGATTCTGTTTCTGGAAAGGAAAGATGTGTGTGATGACAATGCCCTGTACTCCAATTTGGAGCCTGCACAGATATTCTGTAGGTAATTCAGTTTACTAATCACATGATAATGATACAGAGTGTTCATTGGTTATATAGCCAGAATTGGGATGAATTCAAAAGGCACCAGTCAGCCAAGACTTTGCTCTTGGCTTTCAGTTTTTCTGACTGGCTGTTTAAGAGAGAAAGCAAAGACTAAGTTGAGAAAGAGAGAGAGAGAGAGAGAGAGAGAGAGAACGCGAGAGAGCGAGCTTAGACATCCTTCATCTCTCTTTCAAGGATGCTCTGATTTGGCTCATGACTGCATTGCTGTTATTTCTGTTGCTGTGGTATCTTTTCCTCCTTTTTAGTGAAGGAAAATGGAAATAACCATAGCATTGTGAACATTTAGAGATCAGGAGACTGAGCTACCAGAATCAATGTGAGGATTTGCTGGAAGCCAATGCATAAAGAGCAAAGTTGCAGGAGTCCTGCCCTCCCAGTCAAGCAATGGCTAAGATGCAAAGTTGTCTATCCATAAGTCATATTGTATTTGGAGGTAAATTTGGTAGGGCGAATATGCAATGTACAACCTGCATTGTCTGAGCCTACTCTCTCCAGAGGCCAAAGTCATATAGTATGCCTCCATGTGCTGGGGGGAATGCTTGTACTGCCATTCTTACTTTATCTTCTCAGTAAATATCGCTTTGTAAAAGCTAACCATATGAATTCATTTAATGGAACCAGGCATAAATCACAGGTGGTTAATGAGGGCACACTGGAATGGAGCCTTGAGCTCAGTGCATTAGAGAAAGTCATCCTTCTGCTCTTCAGGAATACTACTAGACTCCTGGAGGAGATTATCTGGCCTTATTCTGAGAGGGTAAATCTAGAGTATCACTCCAATAGAAAGCTGACATCTAGTCTGGATGATCTAAATTCAAGTTCTCCTAATGTGTACTACTGGCTGTATGACCCTGGGAAGATTATTTAACCTTTTAGTGCCCAGGAAAGTCTCAGAAATGATAAGAGGCAGAATGATTACAGATTTGCTTTGATACATTCATGGAGAGTTACCTACATCAATAAAATCACTGGTCAGACCAACAAAATGGAGAATTTAAAAATTGCCAAAGTAGGGATGGCCACCGTGATCATTAGCTGACTTGTCAGCTAATACAAAGGAGTTAGTTTTTATAAGTCACTGTTTTCATTAAATCTTCTCATAATGAAAAAAATTATAAAAATATAGTGTTATTTTATTATGCTATGGTCAGCCTCACTGGACTAAAGATCCATTTCCACATCCTTGAGTTCTGACTTGAGCTCTCTCTCATTAAGAAAGCAAAGATGAATCCTGAAGGCAAAACCAACTATTAACAGGGAACAGAATCTAGACTTTGTCATTTCACATTCCTGAGTAACCTCTGTTTTGTAAGATTGGGAAATTTTCTACTTCCTTTTTGGTCTCCTCTTTTCTGCCTAATATTTGCATTTACTCATAGCTTCCAATCTTTATAGCTTTTAGCATAATTGTTTTGTTCATGGTCTAATCTTATCTATTAGTACTGAAACAACTGATTTCTAAAAGTGTATATACTTGTGTATATGTAATACACATTTTATATATGTGTGTGTATGTATGTATGTATGTATGTATGTATGTATGTATGTATGTATGTATCTACCTATCATCTATCCTATGGAGGTTTTCTGCCTCTCAAACACACACACACACACACACACACACAATCTATGGAGAGGAAGAAATGGCCTTCTGTCAGGCATATTTTTGTATTTGTAACATATGATTCATCCAGGTCCATGGTAAGTACAGACCTGATGATGTCAGGGCTTGTTTGGAGAAGACAGAGACTGAGTTCTTTCTTTGTTATGAATTTGCTGACTGAGTTCTGCTAAACTCCCTCTTGTAGTTGTCTTTGTTTTTTCCCCCTCAAAAGGGGCAGGGAGTAGAATCTTACTGACATTTGAATGTTGAAATATGCCCTATTACAAATGAACCACTTTGAACAAATGGCCTAAAGCAGTTTATGCCAGTAATCTCTAACTTGTTCTTAAATGGGGAAATGAATAATTCAGGGTAATTCCAATAAGATACCAAGCTTTTCATTTCTCCTCTTCTTGATTACTCATTTACAGCTCATGTTAGTGGAATTTACCACCCACCAATGACTATTTAGGCTTTAACTAGAAGTTCTGAGCTTACTAAGATAATTTGTTCTTATCTTATCACTGAGGAATGGACAGATGTTAGGGGCAGGCCATTACCCTGTTAGTTCAGGTTCAATGTTGGGATGAAATGAGGCTCTTGTGAGTTGTTCAACAATCAACAAAAGGAGGCTTATTTAGTCCTAATGTACAAAGAATATTCAACAAGGATCCTGTGACACTGAGCTCAGGTAGACACAACCCCCTCCTTCCCCATCTCCTTCTTATGGAAACTAATCTTCTGATCAGCAGGGTAGATTTGTGGTGACTCATGTGGCCTCAGGATGTTGGCCTTGGGTAGGTTTTGTTATATATGCCCTTAGGTGACCAGGAAGCCATATATAGTCAGAAGCTATGTAAAGGAAAGAATAAATTTAAATTATTGAATAGATTTTATGAAATATGATTCTGAAGAATTATTGGATGAGTCATAAGATCATAGTTTTAGAATTGGAAAGGATCGTAGAAGAAATCTAGTCCAACTTTCTCATTTCACAGCTGAAGAAAATGAAGTCCAGAAAGTCTAACCCAATATCACACAAGCAGCAAGTAGCAGTGTGGATATTAACTCTAGTTCTCTGACTCCAAATTTAGCATCTTTCTGCTGCACTACATTCCCACAACACCTAGAGAGGCAGTATGGTGTTGTAGATAGAGAGCTGGCCCTGAAGCCAGGAAAAAAATTGCATTAGAGCCCAGTCTTTGACATGTACTGTCTGTCTGATTCTAGGCAAGTCTCTCAAAGCTTGAGGTGACTCAATGTTCTAAGACTTTAAGTGTCAGGGAAGGTCTGACTGGCCCTGGTAGAATGAATTTCCTTGCCTGGTAATTCCCTGTATCAATGAAATCACATATCTCTAGTCTCTATCTCCTATTCCCAGCTTCTAACATAGGGCTTTATGCCAAAGAGTCACTTAATATGTTTGAAAAAGGCAATTCCTGACAAAGAAATGTAATATCTCCATTATGAACATGGTGTCATCATTCATCAGACTTCAAAATGTAACATCAAGATTATTTTGACACCAGATAGAATCACATGTGCCAACCAAGCACAATCCTTCAGGGTATTAGCATGGCTGGTATTAAAGAAGTAGGAAAAGAGCATGGCAGGGGTTTACTTCCTTTGAAAACATTTGTACTTTCTAGGGCAGTTATTCTGAATCTGCTGCTAGTTTTGTTAACCAAAAAATGAACAATTTATCACAAAGGTCTTATCTCATTTAATATTTATAATTGATTACGACTTAATTTCATAATGAAATCTTAGGCTGCTTTGCTTAGGCAGAAAAGGATATTAAAGTTGTGTTAATGTCCTTTTTTTATGCTGATAATGTCTTAGCCCCATAAAGAAAATCCTCAACTATCAAGAAAAAAAAAAAGCAATTTAATGGTAAAGGAAAAGTTTCAGAATGATAAGATCTGGATTGGTCTTTCTCTACCCATCTCAGCAACTACAGAATGCTTCCACCTCATTTGGGCTTTTCAAAGTCTAAAGACTCTGCTGGCAGGAAGATTAGTCAGCTGCTTAAGTGGTGTGATATGAAGATTTAATTATGACAGGCCTGCCCCAAAGCATGTTTTTTATAAATCTGCTACCCTCCCTAAAATTCCTTCAGTTATAGTCAATACTTAATGGCCTTCTGGTAGAATACATTTTTAAATTGTTTAGACTAAAGTGTGATAGAACATTACCTCAAATTCAGTTGGGGTTTATTTTACCTCATTGACATTACTACCCAGTAGCACTCAGCAGAGGAAGATCACCAGAGTGAATGGGACACAAAGTAGGCAAATTTAGCTAGGGTCTAGAGGTAGACATAAGAGAAGGCCCAGAACTTGCAGTGTTAACTTTTGGGTGCCATGGGCAAACAAGGATCACCATGAGGGTACTTTAAAAGGGTAGGGAATATATACATATATGTATATCTGTAGATGTATGTGTTTATATATGTGTATAAATGTATGCATATATATGTGTGCATTTATGCACACATATTAGGAAGGAGACTGTGAGTCCTTCAAGGCAAACTTTAACTATACAGCATTTTACTTTGTGAGAACTCTGCTTAAATGAGCAACTAAAAATATATTCAGAGAGTAGCTTATGAATGTATTCATGTTTTAAGGTTGGAATATATATGTAAATATATATATATACACACACATATTATATGTTAAAAAGATAATGTATAATTTTGGATGTATGAATATATCTTGTAGGCACTTTATATTGAAACCAGTAAGGAGTTTGGAAAAGTGATTTGAAAAAAATCACTTAGTTAGCTATTTACATTTTCTTACTTTGCTTCAAAGAAATGCAGTTTTAAGAGAAGAAAAATATTGATCATAGTGGTAGAAGGGGGGGGGGCCTTCATTGAATCGTTCAGTCAATCACCTCATCCTACTAAGCCCTGATTCCTTTATCTGGCCATTAGACATCTAAATTGAGTCAGAGGTGTTGGCTAGATATGAAAAAAGCTCTGTATACCTCTACTGAATCAATCAATCAATAAATGAAATCAAAGGCTTTAGACGGTGTGAAAGATCTTTGGTTAATTTAAAGTCCTTGAAAGCCATTGTATGAAGGTCATTGGAGTGACATTGAACTGGAAATATATTCATATTGTTGAGGAGACTTGGTATCTTTGTGGTTTTTGTATAAAATATCAAGATAATTCAGAACCTAGGCATTAGAGTGTTTGGTAGCTTAGTGGTAGAAACCTTTTGGCTAAGAATAAGAATGGATTGGGGGAGGGGGTCAGGAAGAAGCCCTTTGGGACCAGGGAAGGAAGAGAACTTTGCACTTGGTCTAGGTGTCAGTCTTTTCCCAAGCCCTTTGCCAGAGGAGAACCTTATGAACTTTAGAGGGTTGGACTTTCCATCAACGTCCTAGTTCTAAAACTATGCCTGGAACAAAGTGATGCAGTGTCTGCATTTAGAGCCATGGACTTGCTGGGTTTACTGAGTAAAAGCAGATTTAAGACTTTATAAGGAACATAGCAATGAAGCCACATTATACTTGTTTTTTGTTTTGTTTTGTTTTGCAGGGCAATGGGGGTTAAGTGACTTGCCCAGGGTCACACAGCTAGTAAGTGTCAGGTGTCTGAGGCCAAATTTGAACTCAGGTTTTCCTGAATCCAGGGCCAGTGCTTAATCCACTGCACCACCTAGCTGCCCCAAAGATACATCATACTTAAGAGGGACATCATGAATATCACAAAAAGGGAGCAAAAGACTTCCAGCCATCAAGATCTGTGAATGACCCCATTGTCACATGTGCTCCGTGATAAAATAATAAGATTTAGCAGATACTCAAAGACCCACCTGGAGATTAATCTAGACTGACTGAATCAAGTGAGAGTGATTGACTGCTGATTAAGCCTACTTCAAGTTAACTGAATTGTAATCACACCTGGCTAGCCCTTAAGAAGGTATTGTTCTCAGAAGCTAGACTGTGAACTCAACTTGAGCAAGCCTTCAAAATCAATGGATTTGGAAGACAGCAACCAATCAGCTTGAAGCAGTGTGTAAGGACCGCCTCTGTTCCAGACCTATAAAAAGCTTCCACAATCAGCTTGCTGGAGAGTTCCTTATTAAAGCAGGCTCATGGAGGAGGACTTCAGGAAGAACCCAACCAGGCTGGAACTCTAGGCTAGGTAGGACTTCTTTTTCTTAACTTTCTGAACTCATTGTAAATATCTGTATGCTTTAATAAATGCTTAATGCCCAAAGACTGGTACTGAAGCTTTTTTATTTAAGGTGACCACAATTCAGATTTTAAACATCACAGTTCTAAGTTTAATTCCACTCTGCCTTGGATTCTGTATGTTTTAGTGGGTGATTGTGTCACAGTCTTATGGGGGTATGTTTTATACCAATTGTTCTTATTATACCACCTTAACAATATTCCTTATGAAAGGCTGTAAGTCTGGCTGATTACTTGATATCAACTGATAATCCCTGAGGGAAGGCATATTGATGGGGGCTCAGGAACTAGGTAGCATTAGAAATCCCAGCCCCTCAGGGCCACCCCTAGAAACTTGAAGAGACATGTAGCAGCAGAATTTGGGGAATCTGACTTGCTAGCCTGAGTGGGAGGTTGGAAGGATAGCTCCAGAGCATGTACTACAGTGAAATTATTTTAAAATTTATTAGAATCCATCCAGATTTTAAGATGCATCACTTTTATGGCAGGCCTGACTCTGCCTTTCCCTGTGCAAAGGCAGACCCCATGAGACCATGGCTTGGCCAGGAGTTTTATAGATGCTGTTTCTGCTAGAGACTGACTTTCCTGTCCTATGGTTCTGCAGGCCAGAGTGCCACTGTCCCTGGCTGTTCCAACACAGTTGATGAAGTCAGAAATTGCCTGTGATTTTATGGCCTGGTCTTCAGGCCCATCATCATGCCCGGTTGTCCTCCGTTATGCTATAGCTTGCCAATATCCTTTCTATGCTGTGGGACCAAGAACTGAACTCCAGAAGTGCTCTAACCAGATGGTCTGTACCCTCCTTCATTATAATAACTCAAATTCAGAGTGTTTTAAGTGTTATAAATCACTTTTCTCACAATAAGCCTGTGAGTTTAGGTAGGGAGTTCAAGAAATATTCTCCATATTTTATGAGTGAAAGAACTGATTCTCAGAAGCTCAGAGCTTCAGTCCAAATATATTCACATTTTTTTTTTTGAGCACCAAACTAGGCACCCTAAGGTGTTATCCTAGGTGCTGAGAATTTTTAAAAAATGAAACTTTTTGAAAGGTACATTCTCTGTTCTCAAGGAGTTTACAATCTATTAGAGGCATTTACAACACTTTATCTGTGGTCTCCCAGATCATATGTATTAGAGGTGGGATTTGATTCCAGTTCCCCCGGCTCCAAGTCAAATACATTTTCAACTCTATCAGCTGATTTTATCAAGGCAGGTTAGTATACATTGACATTTTTGGCTGCTATATTTTGGCTGTTGATTTCTACTGATCTTGGGATCCACTAATATCTCCCTGTCCTTTATCCCTGCCCTTTCTCTATTACTGAGTTTTTCTCACATTAATTTAGCAGTACAACCTTATACATTCCTATGGTTTCTATTATTACCTCAATAATCCCCATATACATAAGCACTTAGACACATATGCACACACATTCATATGTGAGTATCTATATCCCAAAAGTCTTTGTGAATTTTTAAGCTTGAAGAGCTTAAATGTATAAGTATATATAAGTATGTATGTACATAGGGATGTACATAAGTATGTATGTATGTATGCATGTGTGTACCTATGTATGTGTAATGGGCCTTTGCTGTGCATGGAGGTCCAAATGCCAAAATGGAAGCATGGGTTCTGGCAAGGACCTGGATGCTTCTGGGAGGAATGGATGGAAGCAGCCTCTTTCCATTGGCTACATGGCCAGAACAGGCTACATCTTTAAAATTGCCAGACTGGGACAATCTTTTTTTGTTTGCTTGTTTTCTTTTGTGTGTGTGGTTTTTTTTTTGTTTTTGTTTTTTTTTGGTGAGGCAATTGGGATTGACTTGCCCAGGGTTACATAGCTAGTAAGTGTTAAGTGTCCGGGGCTGGATTTGAACTCAGGTCCTCCGGACTCCAGGGCCGGTGCTCTATCCACTGTGCCACCTAGCTGTCCCGGACTGGAACAATCTTGTTCTCTTTCCTGCAGCATCTGGTAAGGTACAAGTCCTGTTCACCTGAAGCTTAGGTGCCATGCACTGATCTGGGTGCAAAAGGGAAAAAACTTCATTCCCTCCTCCTTCCCTTCAGGCCCTATAGCCCTGAGAAATGGGCTTGTGGTTTTGTTCTGTTTGGTTTGTCCTTTTCAGTTCTGAGCATGTGATGGAGTCTCTAGAGCTGGAGCCATGATGACCTTGGGACCCAAGATTCTAGGCTGAATATTGCTGTCAACCTAGGAGGGAATCCTTGAGAAGCCAGAATGCTGGAACTTGAGCCCAAATTGACTTTGGAACTGGGAACATGGTGGGACTATACTGTTTAAGAACTGAGCCAAGGGGCGGCTAGGTGGTGCAGTGGATAAAGCACAGGCCCTGGATTCAGGAGTACCTGAGTTTAAATCCGGCCTCAGACACTTGACACTTACTAGCTGTGTGACCCTGGGCAAGTCACTTAACCCCCATTGCCCTTAAAAAAAAAAAGAATTGAGCCAAGCTGTGAACCTAATTCCCCTCCATCCTCTGAGACTGAGGTGGTATAAGAGAGAATGGGGATATTTCCATATTTGTTCTTGATATCCTTTAGAAAGAAATACTTATAAAAGCTACTCTGAATGTTAAGTGGTTAACTATAACTGGGTCAGGAAAACCTCAAAAAATTGAGGGAACATAATTGATGAAAGCTGGAGCCAATGGCAGACCCAACCCTCCCATAATGGTACTAGAGAACCTTGGGAAAAGGACAAAATGTAGCATACATGACCTTCAGGCAGCGTGGACTAATGTAATCATGGCTGTACATATATCGTTATATATGTTATATCTGTATATTACCAATCTTTCCTTCAAAGCCTCAATTCCATATTTACAATCGTCTCTAAGACCTGACTATCCTGTGGGCACCTCAAACAATGTATCTAGATTGAACTACATAATTTTTGTTTGTTTGTTTGTTTTTTGGTTTTGCGGGGCAATGGGGGTTAAGTGACTTGCCCAGGGTCATACAGCTAGTAAGTGTCAAGTGTCTGAGGTCACATTTGAACTCAGTTCCTCCTGAATCCAAGGCCAGTATTCTATCCACTGCGCCACCTAGCTGCCCCCTGAACTACGTATTGTTGCTCCCAAACTAGTCTTCCTCTCTCACTTCCCTGTTTCTATGGATGGTACAACCATACTTCCATTCACCCACGCTGAAAACTTTGGAATCATCTTTCTTCTTCCTTCTCTTTCCTTGAGCCCTAGTCCCAACATTTAAGTCCTGTCAGTGCTACCTCTATTATATTATGCCTTTTGATTCTGTCACCTTCCTTCCACTCAGACTAGGTCAAATGCTCATCATCCTTTACCTCAAAATAATAGACTTCTAACTGTCATCCTCATTCCTAGACTTTCCTTTCTGCAATTATCTGTGTGGAAACCACAGTGGGTCTGCTGTAGGATTGTGGCACAGATACAGTTAAGCTTGGTTTACAGAAGGAATAGTATAACCAGGAAGGCAGGCAGGTGCTGATGTGGGATTACCCCACACCAATGGCCAAGCTCCAGATGGTAGGGTGAGGCCGCTTTGGCTAGTGGAAAGGAGCTGCTCATACTAGAGCATAATAGCATGATGCAATTCTAGGGTGGTAGTTTCTTCAATTTGATGGAACCCCATCTCTGTACAGGTTATTGCCAATCATGGGTCAAAAGTATATCCTCACCAGAAGAATAAGGAAGACATAGGAAGCATCATTCAACACCATGTATTTTTGCTTGTTGTTTCACTTATATACTTTAATAAAACATATAAGTGGTACATCACTTCTGAGTTTTCATTGTGAAGGCTCTCCAGGGCCTGGACTAGTTATTATGGCCCATATAATCTTCCTAATTTTATGCTTATAATTCTTTTTATTTTTTTAGTGAGGCAATTGGGGTTAAGTGACTTGCCCAGGGTCACACAGCTAGTAAGTGTTAAGTGTCTGAGGCTGGATTTGAACTCAGGTACCCCTGACTCCAGGGCCGGTGCTCTATCCACTGTACCACCTAGCTGCCCCATATAATTCTAACATAAAAGTTTTCACTGACTCCCCATTGCCTATTGAATAAAATATAATCTATTCCTGGAATTCAAGCCCCTCTACCACTGAGTTCCAATTTAACTACCAATTTAAGTTGTCCAAAAAGTAGAATGAGCTTCCTTATGACAATTTGTCCGTCATTGGTGATGTTCAAGCAAAGCCTAGGCAAGAGATTCTTGATTCTGTATGGTTTATATAGGTGACCTCTTAGCTCCTTTCCATTTCTGAAATACTGCAATCCTATAATTCTGCAGGAAGAAGACATGGCCCAATGTCCCTGCTATTCACACCTCTTCTGCCATATTGGTACATGGTATTGTTTTTTTAAATAACTGCCTGCCTTCCATGCTCTCCCTTCTAGGGAAGGTGTGGCTTCCTCTTTTTGCCTGTGGTGCCTTTGTTTTTCTGCTGCCATAGCGACTGCCCAAAGTAGGTATTCCCTTTGATCAGTCACATGTCCACAAAGGGGAGAAATTCTTGCCTCTTACTCTTGGTTCATAGTTGGCAAGGGTATGTGTGAGGGACAAAGGGAGGGTCCAGTCTGGCAAGAGAATAAGGTTTGGGAGTAGAACAGTATGAGATAAGTGCAGAAAGGTCAGGAGAGGCGGGCGGGCGAGGGGGGGAGTGCTATGCCGTGTTGTTTTTCAGTGCCAACAAAGAAGCTTGGAATCTATTCAGAAGGCAATACGGAGGTTTGAAAAGTTTTGGAGTGACATAAACAAGTCTCTGTATGAAGACATTTCTTTTAATTGGTAAAACGAAGATTTTTTTTTTTAATTTGGTAAAAAAGTTGGATTTTTTGTAAGATGGGGAGGAGAAAGAATGGAAGCTAGAAGAATATGTAGGAGAGGCTTTTTGAATAATTCATTTGAGGAGTAATGACAACCTGAAGTGTGGAATTATTTCAAAGAGGAGATTATGGGATGGATAAACGCTAATCCCTAATATATCTTCATATTACTTTGTACACCATAAATGTTTCTGATTTTAACTTTTGCCAATGACCACCAGAACAGCTTTGGCCTCTTTCTCGCCTTCCCATCCACACAGCAGGTGATTTCCAAGTGTTTACCACATTTCACTCTCATCCAACATGGTGGGCTTTTAATACCTCCATGAGTTCTGTTATTTTTCATTATCCCTCATCTCACATATCCATTCAGTCACCAAATCTTATAATATCTCTTATATTCCCCTCTTTGTTACAGGTGGGCCTGATGAAGGTTTATTCCTTGTTAGTTTAGGTTTGATGATGGAATGAAATGAAAACTTATAGATCATTCAATAGTTACCGGATGAAGACTTTCTTAAGGATGACATAGAAAGAATATTCAATAAAGATTCTTCACCCCTTAGCCTGGGCAGGAGTCCTTCCCATTGCCTCATTTCCTTATTTTGGAAAGTCATCTGGTCAGCAGGGCAGAGTATAGTGTTTGGCATGTCCTCCAAGCCAGCCTATTCTCCACGTTAGTGGACCTTGTTTTTTTTTTTTTAAATGACCATAGGAGAACAGGAAACTCTGAATGTATTCAGAGACCAACAGAAAGCTTCATGAAGGAAGGATAGGCTATAAATGGGACAACTTTGTCAACTTTCAAGGAAGGGAAAAGTCCCCACACAAACCTAACCCATATAGGTGGGAGAAGGGGAAACTCTGGTAGACAGTAATCATATCAGTATTTTTCTCTGTACTCACAAGGCCACCACCCTAGTTCAGGCTGTCATCACCTCTTACATGAACTATTTTAATATCTTCCTAACTGGTCTCTCTGTCTCTAGTCTCTCCTTCTCCTCCAATCCATCCTTCGCAGAGTTTTATCCTGAGTTTCTTCATGTTTCTTATTGCACAAAAGATGAGCAGTCATACTAGTGCTAATTAGACTTTTTTTTTTTAAGTATATAAGAACTTTAGTGAGTAAAGATACAGGATGAAAAGATGAAACCAAGAGCCCTTGCAATTGGACTTAGTTCCCCTTACATCTCTCATTCCCTCCCAGAGGCTGATCCTAGGTCCTGATAAGAGCAGCCCTTGTGAATGGTGAGGATTTTGCCAAATCAGAAGAGCAACAATCATCTGACCCCACCCCCATGGTCTTTATTCCTCATAATGTTTCATCTCATATTACCCCAAGAGTTACTCACAAAATTTTCAAAACAAGGCTTGTGTGACTTGGATCTATGCATCTTTAGACTCTCCCCCTCCTCTATTTTACAAACTTGTTTTTCTAGACTTTCTCCCTCACTTCAATCTTGTTTTCCTGCTTCCACCTACTTAAATTCTTATAATGCACACCCTTGGTCTACTTCCTCATTATAATTCTATGTACAGCAATAAGGACTTAGTAGAAGTTGTAGTTGGGCATGGCCAATGCCTATGGTAGCTGCCAAAGTGATTTTCGTAAGTTACAGGTCTGACCATGTCACTCCCTTACTCAATAGACTCCAGTGACTCTCCATAAACTTCTATTGCCTTTAGGATAAAATATAAAGTCCTTTGTCATATAAACCCCTTCACAACCTGGGCTTAACCTATCTTCCCAGTCTACTTAGACTACTCCAGTTCCCATACTCTATGGTCCAGCCATGGTGACCTTCTGGTTTTTCTTCATATACAATACTCCTCCTCCCATTTCCATGCCTTTGCACTAGTTATTCCTAATACCTAAAATATTCTACCTCCTAGAATCCCTTGTTTCTGACAAGATTCAGTTCAAACACCACCTTCTCTACAAGAAGCACTTCCTGTTGCCTTTCCTTCCTCCCAGATACTTCTAGTATTTTCTCTCCAAAAATTAGCTCATATTATTATAGGTAGTATGCCTTAGCTCTCTCTCAGATTCAGGCTTGCTATATGTGCCTCTCAGGGTGCTAGATGATATGGGGTGTCTCTTTTCTGTTTTCATTGACTCAAGCCTCCTTGACTGTGTTTCCCTCATTGTTAGGCATTAGCCACTAGTGCCCCAGTTCCATTTAACCACTTGACATTGGATTACTTTTACAAAGGGGCTTTTTATTTCAAAGATAGAGCATGAACAAATGCATAGGCATTTATTTGTATACTCAGCCTGGATTCTGATTCTTAGATTCCTGTGGTTTAGTATCCTGACAGTTTGAAACTCCCAAGGTTGCACTCTTCTCCCTTTATTTAGAAAGGTAAAGAACAAATGAAAAGGCCTGTTTCTTGGGCCACATGACCCTAGAGGAGGGAAAGACCTTAGATGGCATTGAATGAAACCAAGTCAGGAATAGGCCTTTTTTGATGCCTTTACATTAGATCAGTGAGCTTCTTCAACACCTGGTTACCCATCAAGAACCATTTCTCGGATGTCCATGTATGCTCTACAATCTCTCCAAGGTATTTCCATCATGTTACATGATGGATCTCCTAGAAATTAGCTCCCTAGTCTCTTCTTTGTTCATACATTAGCATTTGATTATAGTTTTCTCTATATATTCAATATATGCTTCTTTATGTGTAATATATGCTTAAGTATGTCTCTTGAGAGAGATGCTTATTAATAACCAATGATTTGGGGAGATCCAGCGTTCCCCCCTTTTTCTAAAATCCTGATTTTGAAAGTTCAGTCTCTGAAGGTTGAGCTAACCTTCTTCTCTGTCTAGACCCCACCCAGGTGGGGCAGCCATTGTTTTCTGCTCAGGCATGGGTGGGGCATAAATTATTTGAATAGATTGCCCAAGGTTGGGGGAACTTAAAAGTGGATGACATAAACCATGTTCAGGTCCAGCCCCTCATTGTAATATTCATTCTCTCATTAATTGTTAACCAATCAAGGTTGATTACGACCCTGGGGAACATCTACTCTTCCAAAGGCATAAAACCTGTGAGCCCCCCCAGCATGATTGTCTTTGGTCTAAGAGAGAAAGGTTCAAATAGCCATCCTTTTATTAAAATACTGGCATTATTAATAAAATGATTACATTAACCAGAAATTATGTCTTTCAGGGCAAGGATGTTTGTATTTGTGTTCCTCACACAAAGTAGGTATTTAATAAGTATTTGTTGATTAACTCCTTTCATACTTCTAGAGGTAGAGGTTAGTTGCTGATTAATTTGATGAGTTCTCCAGTCAGTGATGAGTTACTGAGCATGGGTCTTTGTCTTAAGGCACTTTCCATGGAGCTATCTATGTGTCCTGGCACCTTGCAGAGTAGACAAACAACTCCTTTGATTGGCTCTCAAGTCACTACACCTCCTAGCTACCTATTTAAATGTACCATAGATAAAAAAAATGGATTAGGAAAGGTTTGTTTTGAGAAAAGATATAAGCACCTAAAAATATTAGAACCATAGAATTTGAGCTGGAAGTGACTTTAGAAGCCATCTAATTCAATGCCTTCATTTTACAGATGAAGTTCAGTTTCCTGGTCCCTGATAGTGACTTCTCCAAGCTCAAACACACAGCAGAACCAGGGGTTCAAACCCAGATTCTCTCATTCCATATCTGGTATTCTTTCTACTACAACACTAGGGAGGAGGTAAAAATATCTTATCTGTTATGTATTTCTCTGTTGTGTAACTATTTCTCAGGTGATTCAGGTAGCTTTGCATGCTAAAAATAGCTAGCTGGCATCCAAATAGGATAATTTAAGTTAGATTAGGGAAGCTATTTTAACTGCCAACTCAGTATTTTATACAGTCAGCAAATTATGTCAGTGCTTCTTGGAGAATGATCAAAGGACCTAAACAAGCCTCTGGGTATTGCAAATTGAGAAACCAGTGGAATGCTTTACATATCCCCAGAGAAGGACTGATAGAATGCCAGGCAAAGACACTCAGTTGGATGATGAATTCTGAACCTAAAAATGATCTCAGTTGGTAAAAGAGTCCAGGAGAAGAACCTTTAATTTTATTAAGTCTGAAAAAAACAAATACAAATATCTATACTAGTGCACAGATTGGATGTTATGGGAGAGAGCCTTAAGAGTGTTAATGCCCAGACGAAAGAAAGCACAGTGAGGTTCAACACCATCTCCTGATTCTTATATATTCTTCCCATCACATGTGATCTTTTCCCCTATTTACAAAAAAAGCCCACCTCCATTAATTTGTTAAGAGTTGAAAGGTCAAAGTAAGGGAGAAAGAGGCAATTGTCCTTCTGTACAGTTAGCACGGAGAGCAAATTCCAGAGCAGCAACTGAAGAGCTATAAAATGTTAAGGGGGGGGGAAAAAAAACGAAACCCTAAAACAATAATAACAGTAACAGCAACAACGTCTTTAGGATCAAGTAGCAATGCTAGAGTCAGGAGTGATGTTTAAGTTTCTGGTCACAGAATCCCAGAATATCAGAGTTGGAAAGGGCCCTTACAGCCACTTAATTACACTGTAATTACCCACAAAAAACTCCCTTCTGGTTTCACTGTGCACTTGAACATAGGACTTCTAGAAACAAGCTTTACAGCAAAGCTGGAGATTATGAAAGAGTTCACCTTGTAAATCTGCACATTCCTCATTCTTCCCAAACCATACATGCCCAGCGAGGAAGAATATCTAGGCTCTGGGCATCAAAAGTTTAATAAACTCCCTAAGCCTTGCTTCCTTTTGCACTCTGCCCTTCTCCCCTCCCATTCACTACTTAAAAATAATAGTTTAAGAACACATAAAATGCCTGGGTGTATGATTCTCATTGTTATTAAGGGATGTTTAGTGCTGCTAATCTGAGATGCTAAAGCCAATCTAGAAGGAATTGAGCAATTTGGTCCCCATAGAAAGAAAACCTGGACTAGACCAGGTTTGGGTGAATACAAAGCAGTCGTCTCTGATCAGTCAGAGCATGGTGTCAATAATACTTTCCTTTAATTCAGTCAGTGTTTGTTACTGAATTGGCCTTAACACAATCAGCTTAGTTCCTCAGAGTTTATGGATGTCCTCAGTCAAAGTAAACTCTAAGTTTACAGTTTTAGATCTGGAAGGGACCTCAGGGATTGAACATCATTTTGTAGTGGAGAAGACTGACTCATAGAGGTGACTTGTCCAAAGTCACAAAACAAGTCTGTGGCAGAGCTGGAGTTTTTGTATCTGTCCTGCTTTGCACAATGAACAAATGTGGAGAAAACACCTTTGGGATAGAGGTATATTCCCATATTTCTCCTCTAACCCGAGCTTCAACTTGCCCTCAGCCTTACTCGCAATCGCTGAGACAATCATTTCATGTAGACAAAAGATGGAACACCTTAAGATTTTGTACATTGGCAATTTGTTACCTAAATAATCTGGTTTCAGAGTTTCTCACTTTTAGGCTCAAGAATAAAGGATACTCTGCTATGAGAAGAAGGAGGAAGAAAAGGAGGAGGAGGAGGAGGAAGAGGAAAAGGAAGAGGAGGAGGAAGAGGAAAAGGAGGAGGAGAACCCCTCTCCATGACACATTATTTGACAAGTGATCATCAAGTTTTTACCTGTATCCCTCAGATTAGTGAAATTTTTGTACCTCCAATCCAATTTAACTTTTGGATAACTTTCCTTATTAGAAATTTTTCTCTCACTCCAAGCCTACATTTCCTTTTTTGAAATTTCTACCTACTGCATTTAATTCTGTTCTCTGAGCCCGAACAGAGTGTCTTCCTCAGGACTGCCTTTAAATACTTGAAGAAAACTCTCATATTCCCTTTAGTCTTTAGGTCCTTCAACCCAATCATCATATGACATTAAAGTCCATTTATTAGCAAATGAATTATGCTCTTACTCTTCAAGATTATTTAATGAATTCATTTTTTTATGAATATACTCTTTTTGAAAGGTGCTTTTTATTTTTCAAGTTAAAGAAAAAAAAATTGGTCATTTAAACTACAAGTATCTGGTCCAAAGAATAACAAATGGGCACTGTGGATTGTCTTAATTGGGATGAGAATGGTCAGTAGGAATATGTAAAATTATTTATTGAATTTGTGCCAAGTAGGGGGCAGCTAGATGGCACAGTGGATAGAGCACTGGCCTTGGATTCAGGAGGACCTGAGCACAAATGTGACCTCAGACACTTGACACTTACTAGCTGTGTGACCCTGGGCATGTCACTTAACCCTCATTACTCTGCAAAAAAAAAAAAAAGAATTTGTGTCAATTTAAATATAAAAAGGCCAAAATGTCTTATAGAAGTTTATGTTCACTTTAACTCAGAATATAATGACACAAAGGATACACACATGTGCACATAAATATACATATGTCTACATGCAGATACATGTACACACATACATATATACATATGTAAGATTCTAAGTACATCTTCCCATATTACAGCAATCTATCTATCTATTGATCTATCAATCTATCGATCGATCATCTATCTAATCTCAATCTCTCTCTCTCTCTCAATAGGGATAGGAATGGACCTATAAGTTTGTTAGAATAGGGAACTCCTAGGTGTGAAGGTGGCCCAGTTGATAGAGTAACAGGGTTGGAGTCAGGAAGATGCATCTTCCTGAGTTAAAATCTGGCCTCAGACACTATCTGTGTGATCCTGGGCAAGTCATTTAACTCTTTGCCTCAGTTTCCTCATCTATAAAATGAGCTGGAGAATGAAATGGCAAACCACTCTAGCATCTTTGCCAAGAAAATGCCAAATGGGGTCACAAAGAGTTGGTCATGAATGAAATGACTGAACAAAGGTGGAGAAACTCCCTCTACAAATGCAAGTGGTTAACTTTTCTACAACTTAAAGTGTTAAAGAGTTGACTAGGATATTGAGTGGTTAAGTGACTTGCACAGGGTCATATAGTCAATATATGTAGGTAGAACTTGAATCCAGGTCTTTCAAACTTAAGAACTGTCTCTCTACCAATTACATCATTTTTTCTTTTTTTCTTTATATAGACAGATAGATATAGATATAGATGTATGGAGAGAGAGAGAGAGACCCTACTCTGAGCTATTTCCCAAGTAATACTCATGCTTGTTGATTGGGTCCACTGAGAGTGATTGACAAATTAACTTTTGCAGTTCTATATTCCTAGTACTACCTAGTATATTCCTAGTTAATTTTCATTAACATTTGTGACTTTCAGCCAAGATGGCTGCTTGAAGAGAGATAGATTACTCAGCTTTCACATAGTGACTAGCAAAAACACTACAAATTACATCACACCAAATAATTATCAAGAATTCTTCAATGAGGAGATCGAAGGGATGCCAATCAATTGGGGAATGGCTGAACAAACTGTGATATATGATTGTGGAGGAATATTATTGTGCTATAAGAAATAACAAGAAAAATTATTTCAGAAAAAACTAGAAAGACTACCATCAACTGATACAAAGTGAAGTGAACAGAATCAGGAGACCATTGTACACAGTAACAGCAATATTGTATGATGAACTGTGAATGACTTGACTATTCTTAGTAATACAATAATCCAAGACAATCCCAAAGGACTCATGATGAAACCTATCTACCTTCAGAGAAAGAATTGATATTGTCTGAATATAGACTAAAGCATATATTTTTCCCTTCCTTCCTTCCTTCCTTCCTTCCTTCCTTCCTTCCTTCCTTCCTTCCTTCCTTCCTTCCTTCCTCCCTCCCTTCCTCCCTCCCTTCTTTCCTTCTTTCTTTGTCAAGTCTTCTTGTACAAAAAGACTAATATGGAAATGTTTTACACAATTGCACATGTATAACCTATATTAAGTTGCTTACTGTCTCAGGGAGGGGGGGAGGGGAGGGAGGAAGGCAGGGATAGAATTTGGAACTCTAAATTAAAAATAAAACAAATGCTAAAAATTGTTTTGACATGTAATTAAGGAAAAAATAAAATATTATTTAGCTTATGATTTTGGGGGACAGGGCAATGAGGGTTAAGTGACGTGCTCAAGGTCACATACCTTGTAAGTGTCAAGTGTCTGAGGCCAGATTTGAACTGCTGGTGCTTTATCCACTGAACCATCTAGCTGCCCTAAAATATTATTTAAAAAATAATTATCCAATGAGAAACTACAGTAACTACATCTAACTTAGAACTGTACAAAAAGCTAGTAGCCTATAGACAATAAGAAAAGGAGTTTCTAGCAAAGTTAGTGGCAGAGCAGACAAACAAGCTGGAAATCTCCCAGCACATCCAAAGACAGGCCAGAGACATATATAACTTGAAAGGATCTATAAATGGAGACAGTGAGAGTATAGAGATTACAAGAGAAAGCTCCAGGCTCCATAGCAAGAATCTTGGAAGCCACTGGGAATGGTAGCTACCAGTCTGGGCATGGCAACCCTTAGATGAGGAAATCTCACGGGTCTTACATCCTGTTCTGAGTGTCTCTTACACTATACCACAGAAGGCTTTGAAGATCCAGCACTCTGAACCTCCAAGATCTGGGGAATCCTAACTCTGGGAGGTGGGGGTAGACAGAGGAATTTGGGTGATCCAGCTCTAGACCAAGCAAGGTCAACAATCCCATCTAAAAGCTCAACAGAAGGCAGAGCCTGGCCCTGGCATAAGGTGCCAGTTTGGGAACTAAAGCTGGAGAAATGAGACAAACTGAAGAAGACACTGAGTACTTTAAAAGGATTATTGTAGAAACAAAGATGCTCAAAAATCCAGCCTAAAAGGAGAGAATAACTCCATAACAATTGCAAGTAGACACTAAAAGGAATAAGAAATGGATTTCCCACAAAGTCTACAGAAATAGCTAGAAAAAAATGAAGCAAGAGATTTTAAAAATGAAATAAATGCTATGGAGGAAAGAATTGGAAAAAGAATAAGTAATTTGGAACAGAAAGTGGTAAACCTTACTCAGGTCTTTTGAACATTAAAATGGACCAAATAGAAATCAATGACTTCATGAGAACAAGAAATATTAGAGTAAAATCAAAAAGGTTGATTTTATAAATCTTTTAAACCTAAATAAAAATAGAAGAATATAAGGTATCTGATATAAAAACAATCCAACTGGAAAATAGGTGAAATGTAGGTAATTTAGGGATAATTGGACTTCCTAAAAACCATGTCAAAACAAAACCAAAAAAAAGGCCAAAGCACTATATATAAGAAAGTAAAAATGAAAACTGTGCCAATCTATTAGACCTGGATTGCAAAGTGAAGATAGGAAGAATCCACTGATTGCTTACTGAAAGAATATAAAAAATATAGTCTCAAGAATGTCATAGCTAACACTCAGAACTTCCGTGTCAAAGAAAAAATACTGCAAGGAGCCAGGAAGAAAGAATTTGCCAAGAAATCACAGTCAGTATCATTCAGGACCTGACAGTTTCAATGATAAATGAGAGAAGATCTTGGAATACAATGTTTCAAAAGGCAACATATATGAATTTGCAACCTAGAATAATTTAACCTGTAAAGCTGAGTATAATCCAATGGGGGTGGAGAGAAATGGATTTGTAATGGAACAGAGACTTTCAAGTATTTCTGATGAAAAGACCAGAACTGCATAGGAACTTTGAAATGCAAACATGAGATTCAAGAGAAGCACCATAGGTCCACCCAGTTCCTTCCTCTCTTGCTTTATAGAGTTTATAGTAAATGTAAAGTCAGAAGTAAAATTACAATCATACTGAACCCCTCACAAGGACAATAACTAACATTTAGGCAAAGGGCTGGCTCTTTGCTTTAATTTATATTTACATTTATAACTGCTAGATAAACTCTGGCCTCTTTGTGGTTGATGCAAAATTTAGGTTATCAGAAACATTTGTGTAAGGAAGTGTCAGTGCATGGGACAGTTTTTATTAATAGGGAAGCAGGAAGGGAAGTTGGGAGAAAGAACAGATATTTTCTTGGAACTTCTCTTCATCCCTGACAAGGTAGGTATAACTGGTGGCATAAGTGTGAGTCTTCTCAAGTTGCTCAAGTTGCTTGTTGGGCCCATAGCCTTCCTCAATCACTTTCTTTCACGGCTCAGTCCTACATTTTCTTTTCCCTTTAACTAGTTGTCCCTGTGACATTGGGTCTTTCTAGCTCAGCTCATGATATCCTGTGTTTCTCTTGGGTTCTGAACAAGCTTCTTTGTCCTATATAGACCCACAGGTTGTTGCCAGACCCATAATCCAAATGGAATAGACTTCCTATTGCACCTAGTTGAAATGTCTTTCATTGAGTCAAGAAGGTATCCAGGCCTTGTTCACACCTAGTTCCAATTGATTGGCTTAATAATTTTCACCTGACAAAGGTAATACTTTTAAGTGGAATGAGATAATCCATGGATCCATCCACAGACATGTGTCATGGTGACTTATAACTTTGGTAAATGAAGAGTCTAGAAGATCTTTCTCTTCTTATATCACCTACTCTGTGGCCCAACAAATGTCAAGGTTAGCTCTCTCTTGAGTCTATAGATGGCTTGGGTCTCTGTTGCCAGAAGTTTAAGTTCGGGAAGCTCCTTCCTCCATTAAGTCACTACCATGTCTGTCTGAAGTGCATGTGTCTCTGATTCCTGCTGGATGCATTGTCTTTTATTGGTGGAGTGGTCTGCTTCAAAATTACATAGCTGATCAGGGGAGGGGAGGTGGAGAAAGAGTGATTATCTTTCAGGGGTCAAGTTCCCTCTCCATTGCTGGGCTGAACTGACTCTCCATCTGTTGCATGTCTTACTTTAAAAAATATAAGCCCAGGGAACATGACTGATTCTCCCAGATAATCACTAGATGTTTACTATGTTGTCAGTTGTCTTCATCTCTCAAATTGATTAACTCACTTCTGCAGAACTTTTAAGAAGCTGTAGAGGGGCAGCTAGATGGTGCAGTGGATAGAGTACCGGCCCTGGAGTCAGGAGTACCTGAGTTCAAATCCGGCCTCAGACACTTAACACTTACTAGCTGTGTGACCCTGGGCAAGTCATTTAACCCCAATTGCCTCACCAAAAAAAAAGAAGCTGTAGAAAAACTCCTTATCTCCTCCTTTACATATGTATACCATGTATGTGTGTGTATATATATATACACATACACACATGCACACATATATGTATATAATATATATAGTACCATACGTATACCACATATATTAGAAATAAATATTTTTATATACATATATTATATTTTGAATATGGTGATATGATATATTAAAATATAGATGACCATACCAGAAGCATATTTATGATATATAACAGATATGTTTATACTATATACACATATACATATGTGTATATATTTACACACTTATATATGTGGTGGGGAGGAGAGAGAGAGAGAGAAGAGAGAGCGAGAGCGAGAGCGCTCCTTGGAGATGCCAAGAACGTATGGATATATGGATGCTGGAAAGGAATTGCACTTGACACATACACACACATATGTGTGTGTATACATTTATGTATGTATGTATTTATTTTAGGCAGTGGTAGTATTGAAGCAAAAGTTGACAACAAAGGAGAATTGTGGATATTTACAGCATTGTTACTGGAATTGTACCTTTTGTCTGAAAGGCTAGGAATTTATAACCATAGCTTTTACAAATAGCCTATAGGCAATGTAGCAGCTGAGCCTGTTCTTCAGACTTTCAGAAATACTATTTCAAAATTTAAGTCAGGATTTTTAAAATTGGGACATTACCCTATTCAGGGCTTCTTTATATCTAGCCTTCTAGATGACCCATCTATCTTCACCATGAGCATAGGAATAAAAAGAAGCTGGCAGAAGTATTAGGAAACATCCTAATCACTGGAGAATGGTGGTCAAGACTCTTTAGTTCCCTTCTTGTTTTCCTATTCCTTGTCCATCAGAGGATCCATGAAGAAGAAGAATAATTCTCAGTCATGGATGGCAAGCCAAATCCAGAGCCTGGTGTATCTATTCTACATAGTACCATCAAGGGAAGATGTCAATCAGATCTGGAATGGATGATTCCTTGGTAATTTGCTAATTTTAAAAAACAAAATCACTTTACCATATTGCAGAAAAGTAGCAAAACTTTTGAAAGAAAGGTTTTGGTTAAAGTTTTCATAGGGGGATATGCTTATATATATTATTCCTTCCCAGATGTGTTTCCCATTGTGTAGATTAGTCTAATATAATGTGGAAAATCATTTGAGTTTTATGTTTAGGAGCTAAGTGATCCCAGGAGATGGCTTTGCCTTATATATTCTTATTCCTCACTCCAAACCCTGACCAAGTCATAGAATTTCTGGGTAATATTAAGTACATTTACAGACTTAGTTGAAGCAGTACAAAATAATTTTCCAAATAATTTATTAATATAGCCTGTTAACCTATTATATACCAAAAACAATTAAATTTATATGAAAGAAAATAAATCCATGTTACAAATAGCCATTTGACACTATAAAAACTCTTTACTAAAATTAACTTGAATACACAAATATTGAGTGGAAATATAAAGAAAAGTCCATTTAAAATGGACCATTTAAGAAATAACTTTCACTAGATATACTTGGCCAAGAAAAAGAACTCCTTGTCAACACTTTTTTTTTTCCTGAAGCATAGTCCACTAGAATTAGAGAAGGGAAGAACCTGAAGGACATACTCTAGATGTAAGTTTTATCATCCTAGTCTGGGGACACCATTCGTCCTTGCCTGCTTTTTAAAGCAATTTGACCAATTCAGGCTAGATGCTGAGTTTCTTCTCACTGCTACAGTTAAGCGAATAGAAATGAAGTGCCCCACCAGTGATCCTCATCTTCCTAGCATCATGTGAACCCTTTCCCAGGGCCAACCCCATTGAGGCAGATACCAATTCACACACTAGCTAAGAAGGAACTGGATTCTCTATTTGGAAGAACTTTGCATCAGCTTTTGCCAAGGAATTCAGTAAATTACCATGACTTGCTCTGTCAAGAAGGTTCAAGCAAGGTCAAGCTTAAGATCACTAGCAGCAGAATGTTGTTGCAGTTGGCTTTTATGGATTAGGCTGACTGACTTCAGTGGAAAGGAACAGCATCTGAGAGAATGTGCCCCATCTGTGTTATATCTGATACTTCTCTGTTCTGGCTTGTTTGTTTGTCAAAGAGATGCCCCACCTACTCTTCTTTCCTCAAAGATAAAGAGTTCATTAATCAGGATCTAGAGCACCAGGGACAAAGCACTGATTCCCTTTGCCTTTATGTAAGTAGCCCTAGCATGGGAGTGAGGCTCATATCCTAATCAGAGCTATTGGCAGTAGCTGCTGTTTCTCTTCCTCCCCCCCTGGCTCAACTCCCCTGCCTTTATTATGGTGGTAATAGGCACATTTTGGCACCATTTGAAGGAAATACTTCCTATCATTCATTCATTTATTTGCTCATTTATTCATTTATTTATTCATTCACTTATTTATCTGTTTATTTATTCACTCATTCATCCATTTATTTATTTTTTCATTCATTCATTCATTTATTTATTAAAATTTTTTTCTTCTTTTTTTTCTTCCTATCATTTAAACTGTGAAAACCTGGAATGGGGGGGGTACCTTTGGATTTAGGGTGTGAGACTTAGTAAGTGAAGACCTTCTTCACTGGAGTTCTTCAATTCATAACTTTTTCTTGGATAAGCATATATATATAGTAAGTCATTTTTCACATTTCAGGGATATTCTAAAAGTAATTAATACACCATATTGGGGTTTCACTTGATAACTTCTGAGATCCCTTTTAACTCTAAGGATCAATAATTCTATGGCTGGATTCAGTTGTAGCAATAATTGGGAATGGATCTGCACCATTTTCTTATGATTCTGATGGGAACTTTATACAGAAAGGTGAGAATTATCTAATCAGACCAAAGCTTTGGGGTCCCATACTGGTGACTTAACCCTGTACTGATCTTTTTACTTCCTTTCCTGGTTCTTGGACAATTATAATTGGATCAATAGGAATGATGATAATTGATGAGAGAGAAGACAGAGCTACTCAATTCTTACTTTGCTTCTTCCCCTCCCCACCCCCTCCTGCCCAGGAGAATGACCTTTGAATTGGAAATGACAGAATAAAAATGACTAATATGGAGTTGTGTCAAAGATAATAAGGAGATACTAAGAGACCATTTAGTTGCCCTTGATGAATTTAATCCACTTGGCCCATATAAGATTTTAAATATTAAGGGAAATAAAAGAGGTATGACAAAAATAGAAGTCATATTTTCTTTGGATTTTCATAAAAAGGAAGACAACAGGGACTACAAATTACAGATGAGTGAGATCAACTTCAATTCCACAGACAGGATAGATAATTCAGCCTAGTGAAAGCAACAAGATACCTTGAAGGATAGCTAGGAGGCAGTATGTGCCAGGCAGGTCAGATCACCACTACTAACACTTTGTCCAAACCACTAATCTTGCTCCCAAACCAGCTCTCACAACCATCACTGAACTGAGAAATTATTGTGGAGAGGGAGTCCACCTTCATCATCACCATCAGCAACAACTGCTGACTAATTGTCACTAGCAGTTATATGGACAGAAGAGCCTTGGGAGTGGAAAGAATCCTCATAGCCAATGGGGAAGCAACTCCTATGGAGAGAGGCCAGCCATACCAACCAATTGCCATACATCAGACAGACAAACCAGCCTAACAGAGGCAGCAAAGCACCCTGAAGAAGAGATGAGAGGCAGCATGTGCCAGGAAAGTCACACCATCTTGACCACTATCTCCCCTCAGATCCTTATGAAGATAGCTTAAGACCTGTAGCCCAAGAGACCTGGGAATAGCATTTCTTCCATAACAGTGCCCTCAGCCATCATCCTGAAAAGCAACCCCTGTGGAGATGCAGTTTGGCAAATTTGATGATATACTCATATTTACAGATTGCAAAATGCTAGGACAGGTACTTAGCACCCTGATTGACAGAGTCGGATTTCAAAAAGATTTTGACTTTCTAGAATATTGAGTTGAATCTAATAAGGTGAACATTTAAATAGCAATCAATGTAAAATCCTACACATAGGTTCAAATAATCAACTTCATAAAGCATGGGATGGAAGAGGCATGGTTAGAAAGTAGTTTATCTGAAAAATTCTGGGCACATTAGTGGATTATAAAGTCAATATGAGTTAGAAGATGGTACAGCAGCAGAAAAAAGTAAATATTATCTTGGGATGTATAGGTTGTAGATATGAGAAGGTAATAGGCACTCTGTACTCTGTACTAGTGAGAACCACATCTAGAATATCATTTTCAGTTCTGGCTACCACAGCTTAAGATAAATTTATTGATAAACTGGAGAACATACAGTATAAACCCAAATTGTGAAATGCCTTGAGTCTGTGACATATGTGGGTAGGCCAAAGAAACTAAGGATGTTTAGCCTGAAGAAGCCTTATGGGAGGCATGCTAACTATCTTCAAGTATGTAGGAAGAGGGATGATACTTGTTCTATTTGTCTCAGAGGGCAGAATCAGGAGCAATGGATGGCAGTTACAAAGAGGCAAAATTAGGCTTGTACCAATTAGAGTTGTCCCAATTGGCTGCCTCAAGAGGTTGTGTATTCCTTCTCCTTCAAGGAAAGGCTAGATGACCATTTGTCAAATATGTATATGAGAGATTCCTTTCATATTTGGACTGAATTAAATAGCTTCTGAATTTCCATCCTACTCTAAATTTTATGGATATAAATAATATAAAACATAACATAACACGATACAACATAACATCACATCACAATATAACATAATAATATAACGTAATATAATAGTAATATATAAGAATAATTTCAGCTGAAATCTTGATTCCATGTATTTATTCAGTGTTGTAGTATGCTGCTGATTTCTTTCAGGTATATCTTATAGACACAAATGGGAAATGAAGTCATTTCAAGAAGGGTAAAGGCTTCAGGGCTTCACATAGGATGTTATTCCTGATCAACTCTATTATAGGCAGGTTAAAAGTGTTGGAGAATTTCTCAACTTGGAAGGCAGGAAGGCAGAAAATCTCACTTAAGATTGGCTACACTGGGGCGTTAAATAAAGTAAGTAGTCAAACTGAAAGGAAAAGAAATTCATGAGACAAGAAGGGAGATTGTCTGCTGGCAGCAGCTCTCTCTTCCAAATGGACAGATTTGGTTTATGTAACTTTTCAGCTTAGAGTACAGAGCAGCATTCTGGGGTGGTTAAGTGAAAGAAACAACCAATGAGGTGTTAGGTTTCCATTAAAAGAGTTCTTTTTTTTTTTTCAGGGCAATGAGGGTTAAGTGACTTGCCATGGGTCACACAGCTAGTGTCAAGTGTCTGAGGCTGGATTTAAACTCAGGTCCTTCTAGCTGCCCCCTCATTAAAAGAGTTCTTACTGGAATCTATAGGACCTCCCATATCTGGTGGTCTCAGAAATGTTGAGAAAGAGCAGCAAAGCCCCAAGTTGCAGACTTAGTGATCACAAGGTTATTGTGAATGAGAAGAAAAGTCTCAAGTTGCTTAATGAAGATTATTGAAGTAGATGCTGGGCCTTGTCAGTATGACTGGTAATGGCCCAGCATGAAGGGGATGACCTTGGCCTTTCTAAATTAAGCACCAAGGGAAGCAGAATTGGTGGGAGTAGAATGATGATATTACCAGAAGACATCAAAGGCCTTGTAATATTGCATACATTAATTGCCCCACCGTGTGGGTGCCACAACTTGTGTTTCTCACCTTTGCCCCTCCACATTTGTGTTCTGAATGTATTGACAAGAGTTCCTTGTATCTGGGGTAGCCACCCCTGGAAGAACTTTGCTGGAGAGGGTGGGAAATGTTGCCAGGTGCTGCACATGAATGAAACTGAAAGAGGAAAAGACAAAAAAGTGGAAACCCATAAAAATTTGTCTCTTTGCTCTATCAGTGACAGCAGATCCACCACATGTGCTAAAAAAAGAAAATAGAAATGATGCTGAAGAAAACAAAAGTTGTGAAGAATAGCTGGCCTAGACCAGTGCTGGCAAAAAATGTCCATGTTTGAGGATCACAAATTTGAGGGTGTTTATAGAGTGATTCTCAAATTAAATGAAAGCAAGGAGGGTATCCAAGACTTGGAGAGAGAGAGAGAGAGAGAGAGAGAGAGAGAGAGAGAGAGAGAGAATGAATGAGGAAAAAGAGAGAAAAAGAAAAAAGAAAAAGAAAACAAAACTTTATTACCAGAAAAAGAAAGCTACAAAAAATATCAATAACTACTGACTCATAGGCCTACTCTATACAATATTTATGAGATTAATTTACATACATATCTAGGATATCCTTGAAGGTACAAGAAGGGAATAGGTAACCTTTTGCAAATGATATTCTATAATAGACCATCTTTTACAATCACCCCAAATTGACTGAAGGGTATAGAGAAAAAAAGATACCACTGTGCTTGTTTGTTGATTATTTTGTAAAAAGCATATGACCATGAGACTCGAGGATTTTTGTTGCAGATGAGAAAGAATCGGCTGAAACAGAGATTAAAGATTCATGAAAGGGGGAGGAAGGGATTGCTGTGGGAGCAAGGTCTGGGTAGATGCAGGAGAGAATGGAATTGAAGACACATGCAGAGAGAAAGATCTTAATGAGGAGTTCTGATGCCTCTTCTTCTCCTACCAAATTATGATATTGAGGAGATTTGATGTAGTAGTGGAAAGCACCCTGGATTTGGAATTAAAGTCTAGAGTCATATACCAACATTGCCATTTTCTACCTGTGTGTTCACTTTATTTCTCTGGGGCTTAGTTTCTTCACCTGTAAAAATGGGAGGTGGTTAGACTAGATGATCTCTAAGGTCCTTTGTAGCTCTAAATCTTACAACTTTTTGACATTTAAAGAAATGGAAGAGTGGAGCCACCAGAGTAGATGTTAGATAGAATCAAACATTCTTTGTGAAATAGGAAGGTAAGTCCTTTGCTGTAATGGCCAGGTTATGGGAGTTGATGTGTGACTGGTAGTTTGAGGAAAGAGTGTTAATGTATTTGACATTAGCTTTAACCACATCCCAACAGTTATGTATTCCCCCTCTCCCCCTTAAAATTTTTATGTTTATTTTTTATTTTTAACATTCTTTTTTTAAAAATTGAGTTCCAGATTTTCTCCTTTCCTCCCATCCTTCTGTCACTCACTGAGAAAGCAAACTATATATTAATTATATGTGAAATTATGCAAAACATATTTCCGTATTAGCCATATTAAAAAAAAAAAAGGTGGAACAATTATTCCCCAGTTTCCACTCAGAGTGATCGCATTTTTTCATAGAGTCCTTCGGAATTGTCTTAGGTCATTGTATTGATCAGAGTAGCCAAGTCTTTCATAGTTGATCATCATTACAAAATGGCTGTTACTGTGTACAATGAGCTCCTGGTTCTCACTTCACTTTTCATCAGTTCATATAGGTCTTGCCATGTTTTTCTGAAACCGCTCCCCTCATCATTTCCCAAAGTGCAATAGTACTCCATCACAATCACATGCCACAACTTGTTCAACCATTCCTCGATTGATGAGCATCCCCTCGATTTCCAATTCTTTAACACTACAAAAAGGGCTGCTCTAAATATTTTTGTATATATAGGTCCTTTTCCTTTTCCCCTGATCTCTTTGAGGTACAGATCCAGTAGTGGTATTACTGGGTCAAAGGGTTATGCACAGTTTTATACTCTTTGGCCTTTGTTCCAAATTATTCTTCAAAATGGCTATACCAGTTCACCATTGCACCAACAATTTATTAGTGTACCTATTTTTCTCTCATTTCCTCCAGCATTCGTTATTGCTGATAGTTGTGAGGTGGTACCTCAAAGTTGTTTTAATTTGTCTTTCTTTATTCAATAGTGATTTAGAACATTTTTTCATATGACTATAGATGGCTTTGATTTCTTCTTCTGAAAATTGCCCGTTTATATCCTTTGACCACTTTTCAATTGAGAAACGGCTTTTTAAAAAAATAAATTTGACTCAGTTCTATACTCAGTATATATTTGAGAAATGAGATCTTTATCAGAGAAACTTGCTGTAAATTTTTTTGATATTACTTCATTGTCTATGGTACCTTTTAGCAAAATGTAGTTTCCCTAATTATTGTTTTAATTAGTTCTATTTTTGCCTTTGCTTTGTCTGAGATCATAATTGCTCCCCCTGCTTTTTAAAAAAATTTCACTTGAAGCATGTTAGATTCTGTTTTAGCCCCTTATTTTAACTGCGTGCATCGTTCTGGTTTCTAATCCATTTTGCTATTCACCCTATTTACATTCAGTTATGATTACTGTTGTTTTTCTCTCCATTACATTTTCTTATTTCTTCTTTTCTCTCTTTTTATCCTGTCCCTCCTCAAAAGTCTATTTTGCTTTTAACCTCTTCCTCCTTTAATTTGTCCTTCCTTTTGTCACCCCAAATCCCGACCTCTTCTCTTAGCTCCTTCCCCATCTAATTCCTAGTTGGTTGTTTCTATATACAACTGAGTGTATTCAAAGGAGGAAGAAAAAATACATACATACATACACATAATACATAAACATATGTGTATATTTATATATCCCTGTTCAAATGTGTATATATACATATAACATATACTTTTATACATGTATTTGAACAGGGATGATATATATGTGTGTGTGTGTGTTTGTATGTGTGTGTGTGTGTGTGTAAAATTCCCTCTGAACCAATTCCAATGAGAGTAAGGTTCAAGCACTGCCTGACCCCCCTTTCCTCCTCTACCATAAAAGCTTTTCCCCACCTCCTTTATGTGAAAAATTTCCCCATTCCACCCCTCCTTTTCCCCATCACCCAGTGTGTCCCTCTCTCTCACTCCTCCATTTTTTGGGGAGATCCTTCCAACATCATCAGCTCACGTCCAAGAGGAGTGCTAGTGCTTGGGCTGCAGGAGAGCAGAGGCCCTTCCTGGGCAAAGATCAGAGCACAGACCAGGAGAGCAGTGACCATACTTCTCCTGGGATCACACCACTTTGGAAATAGGAAAAACTTGAACTCTTGGCCCTGGAATTGTAACCAGGGCCCTTGCTCCCTTGTGATCCCCGGGGCTTTTCTTCCCCCTCCCCCTTAACTGTGACCCAGAACTGAGCATGTGCAATAGAGCTTCCATCCACTGTACCCAGTGCCCGCAAAGGATCCATTGTAATCTTTATCTGACCAGTTGTCTGGTTACCCTCACCGTCTCTGGGCTAGGAGCTCGCAGAGCAGCTGCTGAGACCTCCATTACCGTTCCCTCTTCCCTTCCCTTCCTCCTATTGTCTGGGCTCTGGACAAGTCTCCAACCTGGTGTCACAAACTTCTGGTGGCCTCCTAAGTTCATCCTGAACTTTTGTTGCCTCTACAACTCCAAGATTTGATTTGAAGTATTATTTTGAAGTTGTTTTGAGAGGAATGTTGGGAACGTTCAGCTGGGTTGAGTCTAATCCACCATCTTCAAACCACTCTTTTGAAAACAAGAAAACTGGACCTATTTTCCTTGTATCAGTACCCTGGATTCTGGCCCAGAAAAAACACCCGGATGCACAATGCAGGGGCAACGGGGTCTGGGTGCCACAGGGGCAGAGTTCTGTGGAAGGGCAAGTCCAAAAGCAAACTCATTTGTTCTTTTTCTGTGAGGTATGTATAGTTCTGCAAAGAATGCTTCAATAAATTAAATAGCAGCCATGATTTATAACTAACAAAGAAATGTGTCATGTACTGAGTTTTATGATTGCCATAGTTACTTCAAGGTGGGAGGAGTTGTTCCTCTCCAAAATGTAGTTAGGGGCATTTGGGTGTGGTGCCTGCATGGGTTTTGAATATCCTCCCCCAAACTTCAGGGCTGCTACTGATCCATGATCCTACTCAGAAGCCTCAGGGAGACTGACATCAGTAGCTGTAGTACTGAATCACTGCTACTGATTCTTTAGAGAAGGGAACGTAGATGGCACAGAATTATATGCAATAAGAAATTATATCCTCATCAACACTTAGGGAAGAAAAGAAAGTGGCATGATTTCCATTTATGAGAACATGAACCAGATTCAGTATGAAGGCACATTTACCTAGGAGCATTTCAATGGCACAGGGGATAAAACACTGGACTTGAAGTTAAGAAAATCTGAATTCAAAACTTGTCTTGACAGTTACTACCTATGTGACCCTGGGTAAGTCACTTAAATTCTCTCTCCTCTGTTTCCATATCTATAAAATGGAGTTGATAATAATAGCACCTGCCTTCTAGGGTTGTTGTGAGAGTTAAAGGAGATATTAGGAAAGCACTTTGTAAACCTTAAAGTACTATATAAGTGCTATTATTATTATTATTATATTTTAAAACTGTTAAATTGATGTCCTAATGTGAATATTTTATTTTTCTGAAGCAATATACTTTATTTTTATTTAATTTTTTTTGCCGGGCAATGAGGGTTAAGTGACTTGGCCAGGGTCACATAACTAGTGTCATGGGGTGCAGAGCACCCCAGTTCTCTGGGGCACACCAAGGAATCTTCTCCTTGAGAAACTAAACCAGAGGACAGATAACGCCTAGAGAGATAAGATGAACCAAACCGGATTGAGCTAGCTTCGGATTCCTACCCTTCATTCTAGTCTCCCTTACCCTGGAGAGATAAATTTGGGTGTGGCTTTGGCCTTTGTGTTCTGAAGAGGGATCTGTAGCCACCCCTCACCCAATTCCCCCAGCTACCACCAGTGGGGGATGGTCCTCTCTCACTAAAGGAACTTTTCACAGGCAGATGGTCCACCCCCATCAGTCCTCTATAAAAGTACCTTCCAGTCTCCTGTTCGAGGAGATTTGGTACCTCTGAGCCATGTGCTTTATGCCAAATCTCCCCCCATGAAAAGTCCAAGGATTTCTTTCATGGTTTCCCTCCCCCCACCCTTCCCTTCCCTTGCTCCTAAATAAACTATCACCTTATTCTAACTACGTTTTGTGTGCAAGAGGGTGTAATTCTTTAAAGAGGAATTCTTAAGAACCCCAACCCCAACCCATACCCCATTTTCCCACCATAACACTAGTGTCAAATGTCTGAGGCTAGATTTGAACTCAGGTCCTCCTGAATCCAGGGCTGGTGCCACCTAGCTGCCCAGGAATATACTTTAAATAACTAGTTAGATATTCTCTTTCAAATTGGAAAGTTATTTCTTTTGTATGAAAGATTACAGGCACGCATTCTTTCAAGTCTGTTTTCTCTTTGAAGAAGAGCTCTGGATCAAACTGGACAGCACTAAGCTTTTAGGATTTAATACACACAAGGCAGGATCATATTATTGATTGACTGAAGAAATAAACAGAAATACTAAAATGACTTGTAAATAGGAAAAAGAGGGAGAGTAGAGCACACTCACAAAAAGTGAGACCTGCCTGAAGAAGCTGGCTAATCTAGACTTCACAAAAGGAACAAATTGAGTCTAGTGAGAGAAGATTTCAGATATTACAATATGGTGGTGAATACTGATGAATGAAGGATGTCCAGGATTGATTGCCAAAGTAAGGAGGGGAATTTTGAAGAACTCTAAGCCATCAACATCAAACCAGAAACTTCTCTTCACGGATCATGGTTTTAAAATTTTAATTTAATATATTCTTATTTTAATTCACCACATGACTGCTAGGTGGCAGCTAGAGAGAATGCTGAACTTGGAGTAAGGAAGACCTGAGTTTGAATCCTGTTTCTAATAAATTTAATTAGCTCTTCAACCCTAGGCAAGTTAACTAACTTCTTTTAATCTCTGGGCCTCATCTCTAAAAGGAGTGGGTTCTTAAGGCTTCTTCCTAATAATGAAGAGTCCGGCCATGAGCAGGTCTGACATTCCCTCTCTTCAACTCAAAAACTTTTGTAAGCAACTCAGTTGCCTGTAGGACACAACAAGAACTCCATCACCTAACAATGAAGACCCTCCTTGATTTGGTTCCTATATCTATATCTATATCTATATTGTCATGGGGCACATCAAGGAAACTTCTCCTTGAGAAACTAAACCAGAGGACAGATAATGCCTAGATGATGCCTAATTCCCTTTCCCCGAGGTGTTCCCCCCCCCTCCCCCCCAGTAAATAAGAATTTGTACTCCATACAATAAATAGTTCAGCAACTGGGGAAGGAAGTGTTGACTTTGAGGATCTCTTGACTCAAATGCAGGAATCACTAAATAAATACACTAGGGGGTTCCTCCTTTTTCCCATGAGGGGGCCAATCCTCTCATTTTACAGATAAAGAGACTGGGGTTCAGTGACTTTCCCAAAGTTTCACAGTGTCATGGGGTGCAGAGCACCCCAGAAGTTCTCTGGGGCACACCAAGGAATCTTCTCCTTGAGAAACTAAACCAGAGGACAGATAACGCCTAGAGAGATAAGATGAACCAAACCGGACTGAGCTAGCTTCGGATTCCTACCCTTCATTCTGGTCTCCCTTACTCTGGGGAGATAAATTTGGGTGTGGCTTTGGCCTTTGTGTTCTGAAGAGGGATCTGTAGCCACCCCTCACCCAATTCCTCTAGTCACTACCAGTGGGGGATGGTCCTCTCTCACTAAAGGAACTTTTCACGGGTAGATGGTCCACCCCCATCAGTCCTCTATAAAAGTACCTTCCAGTCTCCTGTTCGAGGAGATTTGGTACCTCTGAGCCATGTGCTTTATGCCAATCTCCCCATGAAAAGTCCAAGGATTTCTTTCATGGTTTCCCTCCCCCCACCCTTCCCTTCCCTAGCTCCTAAATAAACTACCACCTTATTCTAACTACTTTTGTGTGCAAGAGGATGTAATTCTTTAAAGAGGAATTCCTAAGAACCCCAACCCCTAACCAAACCCGTACCCCATTTCCCCCATATCAATATCTGTATCTATATCTGTATCTATATCTATCTATATCCATATCTATATATCTCCAAGCTGACTTTGCACAACTTCACTCATCTCCAGGTTGAACTTTGGTTTTTTGTACCATTCTATAATCACTTCTTCACCTGGGAAGTTCACTTCACCCCTGTCTCTCACACATTGGAAGTGCCCTTTGCAGCTACTGTCTCTCCTTCTGATTGACTGATTTCTCTATTTTAAGGATGATGCCCAAGCCAGCCATTTCTTCCTTCCTCTTGAGGCTGTTGTACCCCTGAATCTCTGGACTTTCTGCACTATGCTTCTGGGCTGGTTAGTTACCTCTATATCTCTACTCTCACCACCACTACCCTTCAGTTTTCTTTTTTTTTGTGTCAAGTTCCTGGATTAAAAAGTAAACTCCTTGAGGGCAGGGATTGTCTTTCTTTTTGCTAGTATTTGTTTTCCCAGTTCTCAGCACAGAGATTTGCACATAGTAAGTACTTAATAAATGCTTGTTGACATTACTCCACCTACAATGGAGCCTTTCTGGATTAAAATAGTCTATCTTGATTTCCCTTAGTACTATGCTACCAATGAGTTTGTGCAGGCCATCGGTAGTCCCTAGAAAGCCTTCCCTCCTGACCTTTGACTATTAAAATCTGTTTTTTCCCTTTAAGGGCCAGCTCAGATGCTTCTTCATTCAAAATATCTTTTCTGATCTTCCTAGTTAAAAATGAGCTCTCCTTCTTCAATCTCCCTTAAATCACATCACCTGGAACAATCTATCACCCTCATTCCATTCCAGCTTGAAAAGCAATTACTTAGTTACTCAATTCCAGGAGAGCAAAGACTGAGTTGGTCTTCCTTTGTTGTACACCCAGAGTCTTCTATAGTGCATTGTATATAGTAGGTGCTTAATAAATGTTTGTTGAATTGCATGGTAGAGTAGGAAGAACACTGGTCCTGGAGTTAGAACACCTGGGTTCAAATATTGCTTTTGATGCTTACTAGCTGTGTGACTTTGGGCAAGTCACCTAACTTTCATGGACTGCCACCTTCTTTAGGAAGCCTTCCCCAACCCCTCTTAATTCCAATTCCTTCTTTCTGTTAATTTTTTCCTATATATCTTGTATATAGTTTGCTTTGTATAAATTTGTTTGCATGTTGTCTCCTCCATTAGATTAGTAAGCAACTTGAGGACAGGGACAGGTTTTTGGTTTTTTTTTTTGCTTCTTTTTATATCCCCAGTACTTAACACAGTGCCTGTCATAGTAGGCACTACATAAATGTTTATTGATTGAATGATTTCATTTTCCTCATCTGTAAAATGAAAGGGTTATATTAGATGGTCTTTAAGAGCCATTCTAATTCTAAATCTGTAATTTACAAATTAAATTGTTTTTCAGAATTTTTTTGTTTTGTTTGTTTTTGCAGGGCAATGAGGGTTAAGTGACTTGCCCAGGGTCACACAGCTAGTTAAGTGTCAAGTGTCTGAGGCTGGATTTGAACTCAGGTCCTCCTGAATCCAAGGTCAGTGCTTTATCCACTGTGCCACCTAGTTGCCCCCAAGAATGTTTTTTTTTTTAAACATTAATCTAGATTATTTCCAAAGCAAAAGCACAGTGGTTTCTCATTATGACTTTTAATAGAAATGCTAGGCTTTGGAAAATTGGGATGAGTTGTGTGCATATAAAACTATAAAACAATATACCTAAATTCATGCTACTTGCCATAAATAGTATTTTTTTTTTTGGGCCTGTGATTTCACTGGATTAAGAAGCTCCTAGTAAGGAACGTCCTCTCCCTATGCAGATTTTAGAGAGTTACCTGGGATAATGAGTGGTTGAAATTTTTGTCCTTGGTCACAGTCAGTATTGGCAGAAGAGGATCTTGAACCAAGGTCTTCTTGACTTGAGTCTAGCTCTTTATTTATTATGTCACACTGCTTCCACCTCTTTTTAATAGAGTCTAAATGTAATGATATGAAGCCATATCAGGTGAATTAAACAAAAAAGCCAGGTAGTGGTGATAAAAATAAGCAAAAATTATAAAGATATGCTGTATATTATATACATCTATGCATATGTATAGAGGTACCATCAACTTATATATCTTCATCTTTATGAGAATAAGTAAATAGATATACCAGTATTATCTGGATCTGTAGATTATTTTACAGGGTGTTTCAGAAATCTTGGTTTTAAGTTATTGAATTTGTTAAGCAACTGAGTTGTTGCTAAATAGTTTGAAGCTATTAAAATTGTTATACAGAATGCCCCAAAAGTCTTGGTAAAGTTTTTAGTCTTAAGTAACCTTTAGTAAAGTTAAAACTGCAAAGCAAAAGTAAAAAAGGAAAAGCTTTAGTAAAGTTAAAACTGTACTACACAGATAAGTAAATACAAATTATGTTCAAAGTATTTTCAACGAGGAGGGTCATGAAAGGCCTCTTATGGGAGATGATGTTGAAGATGAACCTCGAAGGGGGGAATTCAAAGAAATGGAGGTGAGGACAGAGTACATTCCAGATATGGGGGAACCACTTGTGCCAAGAATGGGAGGTGGAATATCATGTTTGGGGGAATAGTAACCAGCCCAGTTTGGCAGGGTTCTAAGAGTGTGTGAAGCAGAATAATGTGTCATTAGCCTAGGAAGGTGGAATGAAGAGCCAAACTGTAAAGGGTGTCAAATGATGAAGAAAGGAATTTGTATTTCATCCTACAGATGATAGAAAGGAATTGAACTTCTTTGAAAGGTAAGTGATGGGGGCAGCTAGGTGGCACAGTGGATAGAGCACTGGCCCTGGAATCAGGAGGACCTGAGTTCAAATTTGGCCTCAGACACTAAACACTTACTAGCTGTGTGACCCTAGGCAAGTCATTTAACCCCAATTGCCTCACCAAAAAAAAAAAAAGAAAGAAAGAAAGAAAAGTAAGCGATGTGTTTTAGGAAAATCATTTTGGCAGTTGGGTGGAAAACAAATTGGAGAGGAGAAATATTTGGACCAGGGAGACAAATTAGGAGACTATTCAAAGTCCAGGGGATAAGTGATAAGGCCTGAACTAGGATGGTGAGTGTAAGTGGAGAGAAAGGGACTGATGTGACAAATACTATGGAGTTGAGTCAATAAGACTTGGTCACTGCATATGGAGCTTAAAGATGACTAATTTTTAAAGATGACTAATTAAAGATGACTAATTTTGAAACTAAATGACCAGAAGGCTTATATTACCCTCAACATAAATATGGAAGTTTGAAAGATTATATCTATCATATTTTATAAGAATAATCTACGTACTTATAATGGGCATCCTTGAGGAAGGTTTAGGAAGGAAACAGGCAAATAACAAAAATGATCATTTTGCAAATGACTCCTATAGATCACATATTTATAATTATATAATTGACTTAATGGTATGGAAAATACAATATTCCACTGAGCTTATTGTTGATAAGGAGAAAAAAAGATTTAATTCAGTAAAGCAAAATGATGTATTCATTTTTGCTTGCATGCTAAGAGTGATTTGTTTTCTTTTAGCATATCTGCTTGTAGCCTCATCAATTTTCTTGTCAAAATTATAACAGATTTTTTTCTTTTCTTGTAACTTCTACAATAGGTTTTGGCCCCCGCCCCCCCCACTCCCTACTCTAAGATAACAGTAGCTTCTGCCAAGGTCACTTTCAGAATGTTTATTAGCATTCACAGTGAATATTCTGCCTATCCTGAAGTAACAGCTACCCTCCCAATGTCAGTAACCATATATCATTTTTAGGTTAATTATGAGGGCCAGTCCATTATAGGTTTTTTCCTTAGACAGTAGGTGCTTGCACATCAGGCTGTTGAGGGTCTTGAGTATGTGTTGAGGTCACTTTACTCTTGAACTAGACACGTGTGCTCTTGCCACTTAGCATTCAAATAGTCTATCCACCAGCTCAGGCAAGTGCTGCCTTGTCAATTTCTGCTCTTAAATCTTCAAGAAGACCTAACGAGTGAAGGCCCCATGGAAAAGGACTGACAACAGAAGCAATGCATTCTTTTTTTTTTTCCTATATAAACAGGAACCTCAAACTAGAGGCGGATGGAGATGTAGTAGATAGAGTGTTGGGCCTGGAGTCAGGAAGCCGAGTTCAAATACAAATTTCGACACCACTTATCAGCTGTGTGACCCTAGGCAGGTCAATTAAGTGCTACCTGCCTCAGTTTCCCCAACTGGAAAATGGGAATAATAACAACATTTACCTCTTAGGGTTGTTGTGAAGATCAAATGATATCATGTTTGTAAAAAGTGCTTAGTGTAGTGCCTGGCACATCATTGTCATTGTTATTCAGTCATATTCAAATCTTCCTGACTCCATTTGGGGTTTTCTTGGCAAAGATACTGGAGTGGTTTGCCATTTCCTTCTCCAGTTTATTTTACAGATGAGTAACTGAGGCAAACATGGTTAAATGACTTGCCTAGGGTCACATGTCTGAGGCTGGATTTGAACTCAGGAAGATGAGACTTCTTGACTCCAGACCCAGCCCTCTATCTATTGTGCCACCTAGCCACACACAGTAAGCACTTTATAAATGCTCATTCCCTCAGATCACATTGTCAAAAGACTTGCCTGTTGACCCTCACACAGGCATGGGTGCTTGTATCAGCATGGAGAAGACTGGTAGAAGAACAGAAACTCTTCAAACCCAGAGAAGCGTGGCAGCCCCCCACTGAAGGGGCCTTAGAAGCCCTTCTTGCTTTTGATACTCATTCAAGGTCTAGCTGGCTTTAATTCATTTCTCATAGTATCTCATCTCCTTCAATAGACCTCGTTGGAATACACATGAGCTGTATGTTGGGTTTTGCTTTCACTTTTTAGTGATATGGGGATAATGTTTACCACATAACTATTCATTGAGGGACCATTTCTTGCTAAATGTTAGGGAATGGGCATAGTTTCAAATTGCTTAACAGAAGGCCTAGACCCACAGTTCCACTGATAATACATTAGTGTATCTGTTTCACCATATTCCCTTCAACAATGATCATTTCCCTTTATTGTCATTTTTGCCAATCTGATAGAGGTGAGGTAGAACCTGATTCCTTTTAATTTGCATTTTTTAATGATCAGTGATTTCGAGCATTTTTTTCCCCATATGGTTAACAAGTTGTTAGCTTGTTTATCTTCCTTTGAGAACCGTGCCTGTTCATATCCTTTGACCATGTATCTACTGGGGTAATGGGACCCTTTTAAAAATTATGTGACTTTTGAGAGTTCTCTTCTCCAATCAAACCTACATATTTATGCTTTCTTCCTGGTTTAGTGTTTAAAAGCCAGCTTTCTTGTGTGAGAGGTGGGATTTTCCTCAGGCTCAAAAGTTTTGTTTTGACAGCTTGCTGCATTGTGAATCATTGTGAGCTTTCCCTGAGTGGTCACAGCATTTCTTTCTCCTGCCAAATACCTTTGCAGCTGTGCTAGGAGATGTAGCATCTGTATATCCCTGACAGTAGGAAGTGACTCTGTAAATCTCGGGGAAGCATAGATCAGCAGTCTGGGGTCAGTTGCCTTCTATTGTGTCCTTAGGATAGCTTTGGTCAGCACCCTGGTATCTTCTCAGCTATAGTATCTTCTAGGCTAGGATCCCAACAGGGCAGGAACAGTTAGACTATCAAAGTTGGGTCCTGTGTTTCTTCAGAACCAGGATACAGAGTTCATCTAAGAAGGCATCTGTTAAGCGTTGACATGTTCTGCAGATTTATTTGAGATCTGCTGTGTGATTCTGACCTGGTACAATTGAATTCAGTCTCCTAGCACTGGGGGAGATTTGTCCAGCAGTGAGCATCTTTGTGACAACTAAATACCAAGAGCTAGACTGTCTTTACACACTCTAGGATATTTTAGACTCATTCTAACCAGATTTTTCATGATTGTCTTCCATCCATTTGCTTAACGCCTCTGATAGTTCTGTTTCTGTTGTTACAGGGGTGTGTGGACAACCTGAAGCAGATGTGTTCAGTGAAAGGTAAGCAAGGACAACTTCTGGATATTTCCCACTTAATGAACATACAGCCTTATTGTTTATGTGCTCTTAGCATTCCCCTGGCCAGGAAACGTTGCATCCAAACATAATAGAGAATTATCTTGTATAGCTGTGACTCTGGGAATTCAAGAGGGCACATGTTAGTTAAACACTTGTTTGGGTAGAAAGGGGAGCTAGGCCGCCACTCTATACCTGGGACTATCTTCTGTGCTCTGGATTCTATTTTTTTCATGGAAACCTATTCTTATACATGGTGGAAGGGGAAATAGTGGGACATTCAGCAGCAATTTAAGTCACCCTTGTGACTTCTGGAACAAGAGGAAGGCTGTGCCTGCCCCTTGAATTATTTGCATCCTTTGATCTTGGGGATTTCTGACAAGAAATGCCAGGCAGAAAAATGATAGAATCTTAGCTCCTCATGCTTTGTAAACCCTGGTCCCTGAATAAGAACTTTCTAAGCTTCTGTGCTTGATGCACGAATCAACTCTAGACCTCAGCTTCATGCACACAACATGGAGCACACTCACAAACTTTTCATGTACCAAAATCTGCCAGATTTTGGTCTCCATTTAGTGTTCCTAGGGTAATAGATTCATAATTTTAGAATAGGAAGGGACATTAGTGGTAATCTAGTCCAACCCCACCCCCATTTTATAGACAAAGAAACTCATACCCGTTGAGGTTGTCACTTGCCCAAGGTCACATAGAGTTAATAAAGCCTACCCACTGAAATTTGTATGTCCACAATCTTCCTCTTTCTTAGCTGTTGCCTACAAGTAGAAAGTTCCATCTTAATTTCTTCCCTACAGTAACAGGGTAGTTTCTTCCCTTGTAGTACTCGTCTCAGTAAATTATAAGTGATGTTTTATCTCCATGTTCTCAGGGGGACTGTTTTTCTCCTTTCTATATAAATTTCTCTTGGATAAATTTGTACTTTTCTACAGTGTTATTTTAGAAGGAAGGCTATATCTTTAGAGTTAGGTAGCTTAGCTTAACACACACAGCAGGAGGAGAGTACAAATGAAAAACTGAAAATAGTTCAAAAGATGATGGCATACTAGTCATTCCCTCTGGATAAGTGCTAAGCAGTGAAGAGAGGTGCATGGAGAAGTGGGAGTGGGGGAAGGCAACATAAGATCCTTTGATGCTACAGAAACAGCAGGGAAAGGCCTTTAACTGATTGTTTAAGATAGTGGAATGAATGGAGGTAAGTCCAATTAATAATGCATTACTGAATACCGTTCATCCAAGGTGCAAAGAGCTGATAAACTATGAAATATGGCCACATGACAAGCATTAGGCATTTATGGTTTTTAAGGGTTTTATGTGCAGAAAGATATTATATTCAGGGCTCGAAAGGGTGACCTGTTAATGGGAACCAATGACTTTGGAGCCTGACATAACAACCAAAAGGTAAGATTTGATGGACTGGGTAATTTTTTTTTTTTTTCAGTGAATACCAAAGATCAGGGAGGGGCAAAGATTCTTCATAATCATCCAATGGTGTGATTTTTTTGTGTGTGTCTAAGGGGATTTTCCAGGGTCTACATGTTATTCCCCAAATCAGCCTATGAAACCAAGTTCAAAATTTTTTTCATGCTGATAATCATCCTTCTGAGGTGGGTGTGTGTGTGTGTGTGGTTTAAACCAGCAACGGATTTCCATCTCCTTTATGCTTTTAAAGACTGTCTCCATAGTGATGGCCAATGAGAGGTGAGCATTTTGCAGGTTTCTTTCTCAGTGTATGTGGCACAGACGTGGCTTTTTTTCTGTGTCCTTGTGCTTGCTCCCTCTACGCCATTACTGGCTGCCTCCATGGCAACCACCAATGAGGACTTGCAAATATATCAGTGCACCCTCTATGCTTGCACCTCTCTGTGTGCCCTCCTGCACTCCATGGTATCATAAAGCATCTGAGAGAAATAAATGGCCAGTCTGTTGGTTTTGTGAATCTCTGGCAATCTCCTTCTCTTTTCATCTCCTCAGGATATCTCCTAATACTATCGTAGTAAAGATTCTACCTGCCTGAGTTGGCTCTCTCTATTGCGTACACATTGCTCTTCTCTGATCTTGGTTCCTTGAGTGAAAGGAGATTTTCACATTTTTGGAGACAAACAGAGCCCAGAGAGATTCAGTTTCCTAAAATGTTAAATCTGTGGTTTGGGGGTAGTCATTTAGGTTTAGGGTATATTTTTCTCATTAAAAGAGAAAAGATAAAGAACCATTCAGACCTTTCTTTCCCCTCCTCCATTCTATGTCTTAACAGTGTTTTAAACTACTTTGATATCTTGTATTTATTGCTTTTGTGTCATCATCACCACCATCATTTTGTGAGGCACTGAAGGATGTACAAAAACTTGCATTCTAATTGCTTAAATCCATCCATTATGAACATAACAGATTTGCCTTATCTCTTGATGAAAGATTAAAGATACATCATTATCATCATCATCGGAATATCTAATATTCAGATATTGCTTTAAAGTTTGCAAAGGCTTTAAGATGTTATCTCATTTTATCCTCACAACCCTGGGAGGTAGGTGCTACTATTATCATCCTTTTACAGATGAGGGAACTAAGGCAGATGGCTATGAAGTGTCTGAGACTAGATATGAATTGAGGTTTTTCTTGTTCTATTTCCAGAGCTCTATTCAATGTACCACCTAACCGCCCTATATAACTGGATATATATCTTATATATCCACCAGACTAGACATATGAGATATATGTCTAGCTTTCAAATGATAGAACACATACATGTGTGCACAAACACACACTTACAGTTGCTAATAATGACATAAGTGGCTGGAAATCTAGAATGCTTTGTTTGGAAGGGAGAGAGAATATAAATAAAAGTGAAAAATAGATAAAAATTAGAGTATGTTTAATTGCCTACAATAATGCCTATTAATAGAATATACAAATAATTAATTATATTTCCTAACATAGAACTTTGGGGTATGAATAGATAATTTTTTTTATCCTGGCTTAAGTTATTGATGGATATAATTGACTTTATTTATATTGCACAAATAACTGTATTCAATACAGAATCGCAGGATCTTAAACTCACATGTAGTGGTATTCTACTAGCAACTATGTCAAAATAAAAACCTTTGATAAATTTGTACAATAATTCTTATTTAAAGCATTGTGACACTCCTGAGAATTAGGAATCCATACCTCTGTGATAGATGTGTTGCACAAACTGAGGTACAACAAAATTTGAAAGATGAAAGAAAATTCTAAAATTTGGACAAAAAAATGGGAATTTTAACTTTAGGTAAATAAGGACAAACAAGTTTATGCAAAGAGGAGACACAAAAAGGAGTAAAGATATTGTAAACATTTCAAGAATCAGTTTGGAATCTGGCCAAGAAGAAAACTATTCTGTTTTCCAAAAAGCATTACTCTGCTTTCCAAATGGTTATTCTTATTTCACAAGACCTGCATATTGAAGAGTTTTGTCTTTCAGTTCTAATCCTCTCCAGTCACAAGAGTGACATCTCTGGCTAAAATATGGTGTTGGAGAATAGGGCTTGGCTTTCTAGCCCATAGCTTAACCTACAGGAATGATGGGTTCTTGGCCAATGATGGAGTGCATCTAATTGAGCCTAGGAAGAAAATATTTGCCTTGAAATGCACTGATTTCATCAAGAGGTTTTTAAATTGAAAATCAAGGGAGAGGGGGAAAACATGCCCAGATATAACCACTGAATTGAATACTGAGGAGAACAAAAGATATAAGAAAGAAAAAGGAATGACACTAGTCTTTTCTATTAAATCACAGAAGAAAATAACTGGAAAGAGGGCAGAAATGATATTCAAGATCCCAGATACAGAAATGTGCAGAATGTTATTAAACAGAATGAAACTGAGATCTTAACCCAAGGAATAAAATACAGACAACTCCATAGAAGTTTTCATTTATCAGTGAGGGAATTGTTAATGGAGTACATCAATAGAAAAGCATGGGGGCAGCTAGGTGGTGCAGTGGATAGAGCACTGGCCTTGGAGTCGGGAGTACCTGAGTTCAAATCCAGCCTCAGACTCTTAACACTTAACTAGCTGTGTGACCCTGGGCAAGTCACTTAACCCCAATTGCCTCACTAAAAAAAAAAAAAATAGAAAAGCATGCCATATTTTAAAAGTACCGATCTGATAAAAAAAGATAGTGGAATAGCATTTTGCAGAGAAAAGATACACAGCTGTGTGGAAATCCATGGACCTGGCGGAAAAACTTCTAACAAATTCCACTCACTACAAGTCTGTGGTGCACAAAATAAATTGGATCCTGGCTTACTGTTTGACCATCCTATTCTGTCATTGAATACTCACTTCTTTGACCATAGGGTCCTATGGCCATTGATATAGGCAAGTCTAAGAAAAATGGGGAAGGAATCTAAAAGTGTTTTAAAGAATGCAGATGTTACAAACTTGGAATCTGGAAAACCTGAGTTCAAATCCTGCCTCAGACACTAGCTGTTTGACTCTAGGCAAGTCACTTAATTGCTATCTGTCAGTTTCTTGATATGTAAAACTGAGATAATAATAGTACCTACTTCCCAGAATTGTTGTGATGATCAAATGAGATAATGTTTGGTAAAAACCTTTGTAAAACATAAATCACTATATAAATGCTTATTTATTTTTATCATTATCTTTGACCAGTCTTTTGGTGTATTCTCTGCCTAAGAAGTTAAGCTGTTTACAAATAGAACATAATCCAAAAATAAATTTACTCAGGGATAAAGATAACATATGTCAACACAATTGCATTAAAACAAATGCATTAAAAAAAAACAAAACCAAAACTTGATGGTAAGCAGACTTCCTGGACCAGTATTCTTTTGTTGCAAAGACCCCTCCCCTGCTTATCTTGTTTTTATTCTCTCTCTCTCTTTTTTTTTTTTTTTAGTGAGGCAATTGGGGTTAAGTGACTTGCCCAGGGTCACACAGCTAGTAAGTGTTAAGTGTCTGAGGCCAGATTTGAACTCAGGTACTCCTGACTTCAGGGCCAGTGCTCTTATCCACTGCACCACCTAGCTGCCCCATTATTCTCTTTTTTTTTTCTTCCAAAAGCATATAGCTCAACCACTACATCATAGTGGGCTAAACTCTATACTTGTATTTATATCATGATCAGAGATGATTTCTGATTAAGGGTAAAGAGAAGAGCTGACTAAAGACACTAATGTGGATGCATAGGGAACTCACTGACTGATTCAGATATTAAAAGATGAATAAAGGATGGAAATAGGAACAAATTAAAGCTGAATATTAAAAGGTAGCAGGATCCTGTAAAAATGTGTTGCAAGTATTAAAACCTAGAATCAGCTAAACCTGTCAATGGACCAACCAAGGACAACCAAAACAGGTGTGTGTGTGTGTGTGTGTGTGTTGGGGTTGGGGCTATGTTGGGGTGTAACGATTGGAATAACGCCACCTGCTGGACACTTACTGTAGAAGAGTTCCGCCCATGAAGCAAAGGTCTTTGAGGGCAAGACCAGGATTCCTGTCTTTTCTTTGGCATCAGGAAGTGACACGGGCTAGTGGGAGGAGGAAGGAAGAGACTGGCGCTCGGTCTCAGGCTCTTTCCTTTGGACTCTGGTGGAGAGCGGAGCTAGAAATGTGCTCTCCCTTTAATAGATAGGAATCTAGGCCTTTCTCTCTCTTTACCAAATTCTTATTCTCCTTAATAAATGCTTAAAAGTCTAACTCTTGCTAAAGCTTATAATTTATTGGCGACCACTCATTAGATATTTTAGACAGTTTAGCTAGAATTTTAGCCCTTAACAGGGGTCAAGAGGAGGATCAAATGGGGATGGTGACAATGGATGATGATGACTGAAGAACTCAACTTTTACTTTGCTTCTGTTGTTTTTTCAAAGGAGAGGGATTTTTTTTTTTTCATTTGATAAGTTTATGGCAGAAATTTTTTAGCAGGGAGTGGAAAAACAAGATAAGTGAGGAGACAGACTGACTGCATCAAGGTGACCTTGATATGTTCCAGCCACTAGATCCTGATGAACTATGTCCCAGGGTACTGAAATAGCTGGCAAGTGTGATTGCTTAGCTACTTATTTGTTATAATAGTTATTTATAATAATATTTAGCCACTGTAATAATATTTGAATGAGGAATGGGAGAGGTAATGTAAAACTGAAGCAGAACAAATGTTCCAATTCTTTTTTTTAATGGAAGAGAGCAGTGTTTCTAAAGCATATACTAGTGAAACTGATTTCCCCAAAAAATAAATTCTAGAACACATTATTAAAAGGATTAAAGTTTGTGAGTATATATAATATGAAAATATTCAGCATAATTTCGTCAAGAACAGGTCATGCCACACTCATCTCATTTCCTTTTCTAAAAGGGTCACTAGTTTGGCAGATTATAGAATAGTGTAGCCATCATATAGCTAGAGTTTAGAAAAATATTTCACAAAGTTTCTGATGTAATTCTTATGGACAAAATAGAGATGATTACACTAGATAATAGCATGGTTTGGTGAATTAAGAACTGGTCAAATGACTGGACCTAAAGATTACTAATTATTGGCTCTAGGTCAGTTTGGAGGGGGGTCTCTAATGGAGTTCTCTAGGAATGGATCCTTGGCTCTGGGCTATCCATTTGTTTTAACAATGACTAAAGATGAAAGTAGGGCAGTTAGGTGGTACAGCAGATAGAATGATGGACCTGGAGTCAGGAAGACTCATCTTCTGTAGTTCAAATTTAGCCTCAGACACTTACTACCTGTATACCCTGGGAAAGTCACTTAACCCTTTTTGTGTCAGTTTTCTCATTCATAAAATGATCTGGGAAAAGGAAATGGCAAAACCATTCCAAGTATCTTTACCAAGAAAACCCCAGATGGGGTCACAAAGAGTTGGACATGACTAAAAAATAACTGAACAAGAATAGGATGAAGGTATAGATAGCATGCTTATTAAACTTTCAGATAATTCAAAGCTTAGAGGGATTGCTAACATGTTGGGAAACAGAGTTTAGATAACAAAACTATATTGATAGGCTAGAATGATGGGATAAACCAAATAAGGTAAATAGAATTTAGAAAAAAATATTAAAAAAAACCCTCTTAACTTGGGTTCAAACAATTAACTTTATGTGTGCGAGATGGGACAGATTGTGTGGGAAAGATCTGGGAATTTTAGTGGACTGTAAGCTCATTATCAGTTGATACTAAGAAAAGTTAATTCTTGATGATATTATATGAACGATATTGACATCATATGAACATTGAAGATAATAATCCTATTAACCAGGCAGCAAGCATGCCATATAGTTGGACCAAAAAATGGAAACTATACACAAGAATTCTAAGATACTTCTTCATTGATCCATAAATATATTAATTACCAAACTTACTATATGACCAGTCCTTGGAACCATGAACTATCAGAATCATCTATTTCCTTAGGAAATGTAGGAAAACATCTATGATCACTAGTGGCAAAAAAGAAAAAAAAATTATGGGCATATGTATATATGTACCCATATGTACAACAGCTTTTAACTTCCTTCTAAATCAGAGATATCAAATTCATGGCCCAGGCCGAGTATGTGTCTGAACCAGATTAAAATGTAACTGGGAAATGTTTAGCAATATAAATAAAAATATAGATAATGTTAATTTATGATTTTCCAAACCAACATTCAGCCTGAAGAACAACAAATTTCTATTTGATTTTGATACTATTGTGAGATATTTTACAATCCAGTGACACTAGGCCTTCACACTGATGACTCTCTATCATCAATAACGATGCTGTTATACTGACTGTTCCCCATGCCTGGAATGCTCTCTCTCCTTGCTTCTGGCTCCTTCTGGCTTCAAGACTTGGCTTAAATTCAACCTTCAGAAGGCCTTGCCCAGTCTCCACCTCCCCCAGCTGCTGGCACTTTCCCTCTGAGGTTATCTCCCATTTACACCTTCTATATTTTGTATCTACATAGTTGTTTTCATGTTGTCTACTCCATTAAAAGGTGGCCTCATTGAAGGCAGGGACCATGCTTTTTCTTTGTATTTCCAGGGCTTAATACAATGCCTGGAACATTTTGTTATTGTTGTTCAGTCCTTTCAGTCATGTTTTGACTCTTCATGACCCAATTTGAGGATTACTTAGCAAAGATTGCTGGGGATTACTGGAGAGGCTTGTCATTTTCTTGTCCAGCTCATTTTACAGATGAGAAAACTGAGGCAAACAGGGTTAAGTGACTCGCCCAGAGTGACACAGCTGTTAGTAAGTGTCTGAGGCCAGATTTGAACTCAGGAAGATGAGCCTTCCTGATTTCCGGCCCAGCACTCCACCACCTATTAAGAACTAAATAAATACTTGTGGATTGATTGTTGTACTCTATGCTGGCCAGGCCATATGTGTCATATCCTATGTTTAATTCTAGGCCCAGTATTTTAGGAAAGATACAGTTGAACTGGAGCATGCTCAGAAGTGACTAGGTGACATGCTCAGGGGACCAGGATGGTAGAAAGATTGGCAAAAATACTGTGTGTGAATCTGTTGAAGGAGTTGGAGGTTTTTTAACATGTAAAAGATTTATAGCAGATATATTAGCAGTCTGTTGGTATTCGAAAAAGAAGGTAAACTCCTCAAGGTCAAGAAGAGTCTTTTTCATATTTGTATCTTCAGAGCTTAGAACAAGGATTTCCTTACAAAGGAATTTAAGGAAATCCTTACTGGGGAAATTATTTCCCAATAATTAAAAATTTCCAGAAGTGGAATGGGCTATCTCAGGAGATGATGAGTTTCCTCTTACTAGGGGTATTCAAGGCTGGATAAGTTCTGGATGAGGTTGATAAAAAGGTTTCTTGGTCAGATCCAGTTGGACTAAATAGCCTCTGAGATGTCTTCCAACTCTTATATCCTGTGACACTTTATAGGCTACCTATAGACAGCCTCAAAGTGGGAGAAGTTAAAATGTAGGGCATATCAGATGTAGGATTTAATACTTTATGGGACTTTAGAAATCATCTAGACCAGTGGTTCCCAAAATATGGTCCAAGGATCTTTAAGAGAAACCCTTTCATGGGTTCCATGAAGTAAAAATGATTTCCATAATGATATTAATGAATAATAAGTATATAATAATTATAATAATAATTAAGTGATATTATAATATTAAGTTATAATACAATCAATATCAACAGATATAAACCTCATTAAAATCTCTTTGGAGGTTCTCTCTCTTTTCTTTTTTTCTTTTTTTTTTTGGTGAGGCAATTGGGGTTAAGTGACTTGCCCAGGGTCACACAGCTAGTGTCAAGTGTCTGAGGCTAGATTTGAACTCAGGTCCTCCTGAATCCAGGGCTGGTACTCTATCCACTGCGCCACCTAGCTGCTCCTCTTTGGAGGTTCTCAATAATTTTTTAGAGAGTAAAGAACAAAAAGGTTGAGCAGCTGATCTAGTCTAGTTTCCTTCATTTTAGAGATGGACAGGTAAGCAATTTTCTATACTTCACCATATCCCCTGGCATCAAATTCAGTGTTCTTTCCTATAGTGAATGTAATCTTATTGAGGGCAAGAAGTGTTTCTTCCCCCCCAACCCCCACTTTGTATCTTAAGAACCTACTGTGGTGTCAGGCCTGGAGTAGGCCCTTGATAAATGCTTATGATTGATGTTAATAATAACTGATCTTTATATATATTTAAACTTGTAAATCATGTTTTACATACAAAGAGATAGGGATTAGACCTGTGATTTCTTTGACAAAAGGAACTTTTAAGGCTGCTCCAGGGTTAACAGATGTTAGAATGAAAGCAGGCTCAATTTCTTTTTGCTTCTGTTTTTTTTTTTTCTATGAAAAAGATGCTTTTCAGACTGGAAAGGACAGAAAAATGATTAAGAAGGAAATCCAAGGTAAGAGAAGTGATAATAAAGGAGCACCTGGCTGCTCTAAATGAGTTCAAGTCACCTGGTCTAGACAAATTACATCCTAGGGTATTGAAAAAGACTTCAAGGTGTGATTATTGGGCTGCAGTTGGTGATTTTTTGAGGAATCACAAAGAATGAGACAGGTGCCACAGGACAGGAGACAGTGAAAAATGTTCTCTGGGTACTGTATTTTAAGGACATTGACAAATGGGAGTATAAAAACCTACCATAGCCAAGATGAGGGTTCAGGAATGTTGGGTTCAAATCCTACCTCAAGCACTTAGTAACTATGTACCCTTGACTAAGTCATATGAGCACCCTTGATTTAAGTTCTCATTTGTGAAATAGGGCTGACTAGGTGGCACCATAGTGCATAGAGTGCTGGGCCCTGTCAGGAAGACTCATGTTTCTGGGTTCAAATCTGATCTCAGACACTACTATGCAACTTCGGCTAAATCACTTAATCCTGTTTGTTTTAGTGGGCTCATCTGTAAAACTAACTGGAAAAGGAAATGGCAAACCACTCCAGAGTCTTTGCCAAGAAAACCCCCAAAGGGTCAGAAAGAGTTAGACAGGACAGAAAATGACTAAACAACAATAATTTGTGAAATGGGAACAACAACAGTATTTGCCACAAAGGGTTGTTGTGAGGAGCAAATGAAATAACATATCAAGTGATTTTCAAACCTTGAAGTGCTATGAAAATGACTTGTGATGATTAACCTTGAGGACAGAAGAATTTGGGTGGAAGGGGAAGTTTGAAATATAATTAGAGAATTCAACCTTATGAAGAGTTGACATGTGACAGGAAAATTGAACTTATTTTACTTGGCAGAACTCTACCTAAGGTAGGGCAACTAGAGCTTTATCTCAGGGCATTGATATTTGGGGGTATTTTCTTCTTAGTCTCTGTTCCCATACTTCCTCTGCTGACTACATAAAGTATGAGGTGTAAATATCCCTACTTTCTCACCTGGTCATCCTTAGAATCCCACCTCTCTCCTAGTTCTCATTTCCCTCCACAGCCATACCATCTGTTTTCTGCCTTTTCCAGCTAAGATCTTCCCTTTCCTTTAACCCCAAGCTGTTTTGCATGATATGGGGCTGCCAATAGACTTTCTGGGTGATCTGATCAGCCTCTTCCTCTCTTAGTACAACTGTTCCCAATCAGAACAAAATGATCCCTACCTCCCCATCCCCAACCAAATTTGCTCAGCATCTGAATTTCTATTTTTCTCTGCTTCTTTCTCCCTTGAGGACAGAACTGGGAACAATAGGCTGAAGTAACAGGGAGACAGATTTCATCTCAATATAAGGGCTATTATTAGGGCTATCCAAAAACAGTATAGGTTATCTCAGGAGGTAGTGAGTTCCCTGTCACTGGAAGTTTTCTGGTAGAGGCTAAATGATGACTTATCTGATGATATTATATATAAAAAAATAAAGGATGCTGTAAAGAATGTTTCAGGTTAAGGACAGACTAGATAACCAGCAAGGCCCTTCTTACCTCTAAGATTCTGTGATCCTAGGCTTTAAAATCTTGGTAGTATTTTGTATAACTTTCTGACTGTCTGGATTTGATCACATCTAACTATTTCAGCAATTATGAAAGTTTTTGATGACAAGATTTTGCTGTTGCAATGCGTATATAACATATTCTTCATGAGTGGATGATCAGACACCCCTGAGGTCTGGTGCTATATGCAAAACGCAGGAAGTCACATGCCACTAAAGTTTTCTTAACCAATTCCATGATGCCATCTCTGAAATCCTTCCATTAACAGCTTAGTGTCTTGCATTGACTTTCTGAAAGTTCCTCTAATGCCCTTCAGAGCATTTCCTTTGATTGTGAGTTAAGTTCCTCCAGAAGGCAGCAGTTTCCTCTTTTCCATTTTATCCCTTTTGAGCAATGGGATAATTCTAGCCAAACCTATTGCTAAAGCAGATACATTATGATCTAGGTTGGTTTGACAACTTCCTGAAACATTTTTTTTACTGCTTCATATTCCTAAACCATAGCTGTATTTCAGCAATTCCACACATGCCTGAGAATTTTTCTTCTCTAATTTTATTTTCCACCTCCTGCAATGTCAGATTACCAACTGTGGAGCATTTGCAATCATTCTCTAGTTTTCTCTCTTTGCCAACTGTCATTACATGGTAATTGGCCAATAGTAGCTTCTCTCTACCACACCATCTTACTTGCAGGTGTTAGGTCCTATCTCAATTTTATGTAGGTTATTAAACTGTCAGATAAAAACGAGTAACTTTTCTGGTGTTAAAAAAATGCTCTTTTCTTATTGCTCAGTTCTTACCATGTTATCTACATTTATCCTTATTGCGTCTCCTTAAACTGTGGATGAACTTGAAGTTATGTGAGACCAGAAATCTTTCAGAGTTTATCCCCTTAGTGTAATTATCCCAAACAAATGGAAAGTCATTTACAGAAGCTAATAATAGCATTATTAGTACCTAGGTACATCAGACTGTAATGACTTTCTATATATTTTCTTTCCTGTGTATATTTGAGATATTTATCTCATTGGATCATAAGAAAATATAATTCTTGGGTGTTGTTCTGTTGAAAAGATTATCCTTCCACACTTGAGCTCCCTGCCTTCAGAATTCTTCCCTAAGTTAAGAGGGTTAGCTATTTCCTATGTCTCTCAGTGATCATAACAAATGTAACAAGTCAGAAGGACCCATAAAAAGCCAAAGAAAGATGATCTCCTCCTTGGAACTGAGTAAAATAATCCCAAAGCAATCCCAGCTTTGAGCTTCATATATATTAACTTGGATTTAAAAGAAATTTTGGACAATAGTAAGCTTTTATATTAAATATATTCAGAGCAAATTTCCAAGAAATAATACCATTAAAATAAGACTAGTCCAAAAGACCTTGAAAAGGAAGTTATTATGGATTAGTGGTAAAATACCCCATCCTTCTTGGTTAGGGGAATTGTTTGAGATCTTTTTCAGTTCAGTTGTTTTTCAGTACTGTCTGACTTTTTGTGATTTCATTTGGGGTTTTCTTGGCAAAGATACTGGAATGGTTTTGTTATTTCCTTCTCCAGCTCATTTTACAGATGAGGAAACTGAGGCAAAAAGTGTTAAGTGACTTGCCCAGGGTCACACAGCTAGTAAGTGTCTGAGGCCATATTTGAACTAAGGAAGATAAGTCTTCCTGCCTCTAGGCCTGGTACTCTATCCACTGTGCCACTTAGCTGCCCCCCTGAGATTATTTACTGTATGTTTATATAACCAGAGGCCCTGGGCCTATGCATGTGCTAGACTCAGGTCAAAACTAAAGAGAGCTGATTATTAAATTTTCACCTTAGAAATCAGTCAACTAAAAATTAGGAATTGATTTATGATTGTGTTGATTATTTAGAATTAAGAAAGATATAAAAATGTTAATATTGCAGCTTAAATTTAAAAGTGTATTATGTGTATAATCTCCTCCCCCCCCCCATACCCCCATAGATCTAGTTGTTAAATATTTACAAGCATATCCCTTCCTTGACTCCATTCTTTGGGCTTACAAAGAATGGTTTGATATTGAAACTCTTTCCCTAAAATCACACTCTCTTTAGCTTGTATAGCTCATGTCTAAGGTGTCCAAAAAAAAAATCCCTCCAGATCTCATCTATGAACTCAAGGTAAACACACACATGCATGTGCATGCATATATGTATGTATGTATAGGTATGAGCACACATATGTGTAGGTGTGTATTCAATGTACACATACACACATACATGTGTATATTTGTGTAAATACATACATACATTGATATATATGTATGTGTGTGTGTATATATATATATATGTGTATATATATATATATATATATGAATGTTTTCTACTCCAGAGCTTTTATTTCACCCCATAGAAAATACAAAAGGCAAGGCCCAAAAGCCCACAAACAAATACAGGGAACACATGAAGTACTAACAACAGCTCATAAACAGTATAATTCTCTTCTGTCTCTTGTGATTTCCACTTTCTACCAAGTTCCTAGAGTTCCTCAGACTTAATACCACTTTCTTGTTTCAACTTTCCTTGGAAAGAAACTGGACGTGGGGTTGCTATATGGGCAACATGGCTGTTATCTAGTGAATTCCTCTTTCACGCCACAGGGAATCTCTAAGGGCTTTGACTCTTGGTTCGAGGTTGCCAGACAGACAGCATCCATTCCCTTACAACCCATACCATCTCAGTAAATCCCAGTTACATTGGCATGCAAAGTCCAGATCCTTTCTTTTTTTGTATTAAGATTTTATTCCCTTACTGCTATCCCCTTATGTACTATAATATATCTTCTTCTTTCTTCAAGAGGCATATTGTTCAGGAGAATTCTTATTCTTTTTATAGAGACTCATTCCTTACATTCACAAAGTTGGTGTTATCCAGGGCAAACACTCAGGCTAGCATTGCCTAAGAAATTCCCTTTCTATGGCAAGAAGGCTAGATTTCATGACTTCCAATCTTGGAAATGCTAAGAGGCATCCTTCAAGAACTCTTTCCACCTGGGTATGTGGTTCTTTTTCTGTACAGCAGCCATATGTCTGAACAGTTATATTGTTGTTTTTTCAAGGCTGAGACTACAAACTCTTTAAGGATCAAAGTCTTTCTTTTCAGGCCATGTGGTCAAGTACACATCTGTTTTTGTCTTGTATCTTTCAAGAAATCTTTAATATTCCACCCATGCCCCAGTTATTATGTCTCTTTGTGCAGGAAAGTTTATGCTCTAGTCTCTGGTCTTTGTACTGTGCTTAAAAAAGCAGGCTGGGGTGAGGGGAGGGGGAAAGAAAGCCAGAAAGCATCTAGCAGCTTGGGGTGTAAAAACTTTCTTCTTAGGCCACATAGGTTCAAGCATGTGCAATTTGCCATGTGCTTCCATTGTAAGGTAGCCCTTAATAACTTTACCATACTCTTAGTGGAAAAGAGAAAAAGAGTCCTATAAATGGCCAATAAAAATCATGGCTCCTCTTACAAGGGTTCTTCCTCTCAAAAGTGTGAAACAGTCAATTCATCATGGTGGAGCAGCCCTTTTCAATGAAACCTACCCTCCTGGAAACATGAAGTGGTTTGTCCATGCCCTCTAAAAGACTATACAAAATTATAACAAAAGCTTACTCCCTTTATGTTAATCTGAAACCAATATGCTATAATCACAGGCTATATTTGGAAAACAGTATTTATCAAAAGTGGGCAGGTAGGTGGTACAGTAGATAGAATACCTGGACTGGAGTCAGAAAGACTTTTATTCATAAGTTCAAATCCTACCTTAGATACTTACTAGCTATGTGACCCTGGGTAAGTCACTTAACCCTATTTGCCTCAATTTCCTCATCTATAAAATGATCTGGAGATGGAAATGGCAAACCACTCTACTATCTTTGCCAAGAAAACCCCAAACGGGGTCATGAAGAGTCAGACACAACTGAACAACAACAAAATTTATTACAAGTACACTTAATAGACTATGTGATAAAAGTGTGGTTTTATGAGAAATAAAAGAAAATGTGTCAAAATCTTGTGAATTCAATGCCAAATCATTTAAAAACAAATGATTTGCAACATAATTACATTTTTATCCACAGGGCCTTTCTTCCCTCTTAACTAAACCCTAAATATCTCTGTTTTTATTGACATACTGATTTTAAGAGATGCTGAATTTCTTGAGAGACATGGCTTTTTAATACCCCTTTTGGGATATGAAGATTTGATCATCATTTAGTTTTTTCAGGTTGCTCAAAGTAGTTTACCTTTCTAAGTTTCCTTCTTTTTTGTGGGGTGGGGAGGGGGGGAAGTGTTTGTTTCATAGATTTTACTAAGGTTCTCTGAACAGACTTGTTCAGAAGTCATAAATTCTATTAACGGTCCATTTTCCACTTGCCCCTGCCAAGGGTTAAGTTCAGTTTTTAGGATAGCTTATTCTTAGATATAGGCTCTTTTCTTTTTATCTTTTGGTATATCACATTATATTCTTTCCTTTTTTAACTTTAATAGATAATCTCTGTGATTCTGACTGGGGCTCTTTGGTATGTGAACTTTCTACAAGTTTTATCAACTTTTTGAATGTAATTGGTAAGGGAGAAGGATTACCACAAAGTTTTAAACCTGGGTGACCAAAAGTTTTATACTTGGGTTCAAAAAAATCAACTTCATATGTATATATAGGATAGGGTTAGATAGCAACCTGTCTGCAAAAGATCTGGGTTTTATAATGGATAGCAAACTCAAATATGAATCGGCATGCTCAACAGATTCATCAATAAAATATGAGTAACATTGCTTTATGTAATATTCCATCCCTCCTCCTTGATTTGAGAGAGGAAATAATGGAAAGTAGCATGATAGCCACAGGGCTTCTTACTGGGGATGGCTGCCAATTTCATTTCCCCTGCTCTGTGATGGATTAGTTATGGCTAAACAGGCCAGAGGTAGCTACTGGACAAGCCAAATGGGGCAGAACCCACTTACCTCATTTCCAGTTCATACCAGCTCCTGCATTTCATAGTGTTTAAATGTCAGACTGAGTTTTTAATTTTATCCTTGAAGGCAAAGGGAGCCATGAGTGAGCTCTGTGAGAACTGAGTTACTTCCTTCCTTTTTTTCTGCTTAAGGGAGGATCCAAAATGAACACTGATGAGAACTCCTGGATCCATACTGATACTCTGTCTGGGGGGGGTCTAATGTGGTTTGGAAGAACTTCTAGCTTGAAGCATATTGGTAGAGGTTTTGTATGTTTTATTGGGTAGCTAGGTGGTGCAATAGATAGAGTGCCAGGCGTGGAGTCAGGAAGACCTGAGTTCAAATCTATCTTCAAGGGGCAGCTAGGTGGCACAGTGGATAGAGCACCGGCCCTGGATTCAGGAGGACCTGAGTTCAAATCTGACCTCAGACCCTTGACACATACTAGTTGTGTGACCCTGGGCAAGTCACTTAACCCCAATTGCCTCACAACCCCTCCCCCCCCCAAAAAAAACCCCAAAACCAAATCTATCTTCAGATACTTACTAGCTATGAGGCTCTAGGCCTCTGTTTTCTCATCTGTAAAATGAGCTGGGGAAGGTAATGGCAAATCACTTCAGTATCTTTGCCAAGAAAATATCAAATGGGGTCATGAAGGACCAGAAATGACTGAAAAAATGTTTTATTATTGTTATTTATTTTTAATACTATACTAAGAGTAAAATCCAGTTGTTTGCAGCTAGGAGCTAGGGATGTAAATATGAAAATGATACAGTCTCTGCCTTTAAGGAACTTATAATTTACTAAGGGGACTAAAATAGCATATACAGATAAATTGACAGAATATACACAGTGCAAATACAAAATGGATGGGCAAGGTCCTAACATCTGGGGAGAATCTTTAAAGGATTCTTGAAGGAAATCCTCCTTGAGCTGAATCTCAAAGGGAGTTAGGTGTTCTAAGAGATAGAAGCTAGGAGGGAGACTTTCTAGGCCTGGGGGTTCAAGGGGGCAGTTTGCACAAAAGAATGAAGGCTGGAAATGGAATGTTGTCTATGGGGAAGAGCAAGTAGTCAAGAGTTTGGAGTTTAGGGTGTAGAGTGTGTGTGTGTGTTTGTGAAAGAGGATGGGAACAAAGGAGGAGGAGAGAGAGGGTGGGGAGAGGTAGAGACAATATATGTATGTATGTGTGTTTATGGGGGAAGAGAATGCTATGTGTAGTCAGGCTGAATAGTTAGGCTGAAGCCAGAGAGTGAAATGTTTTATATGACAAAGAATAGGTTTATGTTTTATTATAGAGGTAATAGGGAGTCACTGAAGCTTCGTGAATAGGGGAGTAACATGGTCAGACCAGAAATTTAGTAATATCAATTTGACAGCTGTGTGGAGGATGGATTGGAGATGGAAAACCTGGAGGTCAAGAGATCAATTAGAAAGCTATTGTGGATAGAGTACCGGCCCTGGATTCAGCAGTACCTGAGTTCAAATCTGACATCAGACACTTAACACTTACTAGCTGTGTGACCCTGGGCAAATCACTTAACCCCAGTTGCCATACTAAAAAAAAAAAAAAAAAAAAAAAAAGAAAGCTATTGCAATAGTCCAAATAAGAGGTTACAAGGGACTAAACGAGGGATAGTTTCATGCATATGTTTTTTCCCTTTGTTTTAATAGTCTTTTTTCCAATTATATGTAGTTTTACAAAATTTTGAGTTTCAAATTTTTCTCCATCCCTTTCTCCCTCCCCTCCCCTCTTCCTAAAATTATATAGATTATATATGTGCAATCATAATCACATTTTGGAAGATTCTAACCTGAGTCAGAGGAGTTAACAAAATTGGAAGACTTTATTAATAATTATTGTTGTTATTTAGTCATTTCAGTTAGTCTGATTCTTTGTGACTGCATTTGGGGTTTTCTTGGCAAAGACACTGGAGTGGTTTGTCATTTCCTTCTCCAGCTCATTTAATAGATGAGGAAACTGAGGCAAAAAGGGTTAAGTGACTAGTCCAGAGTCGTACAGCTAGTAAGTGTCTGAGGCCATATTTGACAACCTAGCTGCCCCCAGTCTTAATAACTTCTAAGCATTAATTCAAACTAGGCTCTCCATATCCCAGATCTCAGACTCAGCAGCCTGCTTATTTATAACTCTTTCATGAAGAATACTCTTTCTAATGGAAATATACCTACACAACTTTTCTAAGATAGAAGAAACTCTTTACTGCAAGGGACCTAAAAGTGAAATTATTTAATAGTGATACTTGATAAAGCAAACTATTCTTTATCTTTGAGGAACATTTTATATTTTGCTAATGATTTGGTTTTGGAAACTCAAATTCACAGATGCCTTTGAGGGAAATTCGCAGTTGAATCTTTTGGTGGCTGCTGGTTTGCCTTCGAATTGATCATGGATAGAAATAGGGACTTGCTTTTGCAAAGCTAGCTTTGCATTTCCAAATGTACTATTTTCTGACCACCTCTGACTTTTTATCTTGCAAAGGAAGGTTTTTTTCCCCCCACAGCTTTCACTTTTGTTTTCTGTAGAAAAAGCATCAGGAACTATAAGTGGTGGTTGCTTGGTTTGTGGTGTATCAGGGGAGCACTGAGCCTAAGTAGAGCTTAGCAAGAGATCTCATTGGCACAGTATGGTCATCCTGCCATTGCCCGACATCTGCACTTCTGGTATGGGGCCCTGGCAGCATTGTCTTAGAACAGCTCTAAATAGAGACCATTCTTAAATTTTCACTATGATCACTTATATTTCACAAGTAAGGGCTTCATTTAGTGTTCTGTTTAATGTTCTGTTAGTAATGCAGATTAAATGTAAAAGCATGTCATGCTTACTCTTTTCCTAGAGAGATGGTTGTTAAATATTTAGCAGCACATCCCTGGATCCTGGTCATTCTATCTATTGGCATAAACAAACAATTGTTGTTTAATTGATTAGCCGTGACCCCATTTGAAGTTTTCTTGGCAAAAATAACTGGAGTGGTTTTTGCTATTTCTTTCATTTTACAGATGAGTAAACTGAAGCAAACAGGGCTAAGTGACTTGCCCAGGGTCACACAGCTAGGAAGTGTCTGGGCCCAAATTTGAATTCAGGTCTTCTTGACTCCAGGGCCAGCTTTCTATTCACTGTACCACCTAACTGCCCCATTAGCAAACCTTATAGGAAAAGAAAAAATAGTCCATTGAACACTGGGAAAAAAAGCCTTGAGGAAATGGGGAAATTTCCCTTTGTGCCTAGACTTATGCTTCCTCTTGTTATGTGTGATCCGAGTGAAGTTTTGTGCTTTTGGTGGTGTTTTCAAGCTGCTTGAGATCTAGGTGTTAATGACTGTCACTGTTATCAGTGATAGAAACATCCTTGAAAAAAGGTATCCTCATCTCTTTTCTGTTCTCACAGGCACGTCTGCTTCAGAGATTGCAAGAATCTGACAAGGGCCTTGTAAATAAAGGATAGAAATGTAGTGGATAGTCAATTATATCCTGTGACCTTTTGATTTTCTGACATGGTCCAGAAAACTCTCAGCTAATTTCCAATTATGCCTTATCAAAGAATTTCAGAATCAGAGGGCATCTTGGCAGCGTCTAATCCAATAGCCACATTTTATAGATAGGAAACTGAGTTCTACAGAGATTGTGACTCGCCTAAGGTCACAAAGGTCAGGATATTCATGTTCGAGCCAGGACTCAAACTCAGGTCTTCTGACTCCAAATCCTCTGCTCTTTCTACTATAACATACAACTGTGGAATTTGGATTTCTACCCCCTCAGTCTAATGGGTTGTTTTGACCTGTTTGCTCTTTAATTTAATATGAGAGAGACACGAACCCTCCAAAACACTGGGGGGAAAGGGCCCACAAGTATAGATTTTTTTTTAAAAAAGCAAAGCAAAGCAAAGCAAAACAAAACAAAACAAAACAAAAAACCGCTGAATAGCAGGTGGGTCAGATTGCCTTTGGGCATAGATTCACATCTGGGCTGTAGCTTATATATACTTAAATATTTAAATAGATAAAGGACATAAATGCTGGAAAAACTATAAGATTTCTAGTAATAGTTCTTCAAGAAAGTCTCATTTTTCTATTGAAAATTATAACAATTTAGCTAATTATACCCACATGCTACTTTATTATGTTCTACTGAGTTTTTGCTTACAAATGCAGCTGTATGTAAGCTGCTGAATTCATAAGTTTTCTCTTTGTTCTTATTTTGTTCTAATTTACAGTCTTTCTATGAGCCTTGGTGGTTCTTTCCTGTTTATTTGGTAGCATGTAAGAAAGAAGGGAATGAGGTAGAGTGACTGGAATACTGGAACATCACCCCCCACCCCAAATCCTCAGCAAGTGTAATGTTAATCTTCCTATTAATATGGTTAATTTAGTGACATACTTTCTTCATTCATATATGGCTATAATACTTGGTAGTCTTTTTTTAGATGGATTATGAATGCTCTCTAGAAAATAAAACTTTATGTACTTGAAAATGAAAGTTACAGAACATTAGATTTACAAGAGATCATAATGACCATTCTAGTCTTTTCATTGTACTACTAAGGACACAGGCCCAGAGAGTTAAATGACTTGCCCAAAGTCACACAATTGGCCAGTGGAAAATCTGGAAGAAAATCCCAGCGCTTCCAATACTAAATCCATTTTTTCCTCCATAGTGAAGCTCTTGCCTAGCTTCCCTGGCCTGATCTCCTTGGTTCTGTGCTTCACACTAATGGTAAGACAACATTCCCCTCAAACTGATGTAAAGGAGCAGAGTAACCTGGGTCTCCTCCTCTCTCTAAGCATGTTAGAGTTTTAAAAGTCTGGTTGTTGGTCTGAAGGTATCTGCCATCCTGTAAGTGTGGGTATACTTAGTGGTTCTATCTTAGACCCCTCTTTGCTCTCTATCCTTTTTCTCTTGCTGATTTCATTAGTCTCTTTGGGTTCAATGGTTGAGGCAGTTGGCACAGTGGATAGAGTGCCAGGCATGGAGTCAAGAAGGCCTCAGTTTTCTTTTTTGCAAAGAAAGGGAAGAAACATTTATTAAGCACCTACTATGTGCCAGCTACTTTATAAATATTATCTCATTTCTCCTTATAACAACCCTGGGAAGTAGGTGCTATTCTGATCTCCAATTTACAGTTGAGGAAACTGAGGCAGTGATTTGCCCAGGGTCATACAGCTATTAAGCTTCAGTCTGAAGCTGAATTTGAACTTGGGTCTTCCTGTCTCTAAGCCCAGCGCTTTATCCAGCACAGCACTTTCTTATGCCTCCAAATGCCACCTACCTCCTGGGTTGTTGGGAGGATCAAATGAGATAATATTTGAAAAGCTCTTTGCAAACCTTAAAAGATTATATAAATGTTAGCTGTTATCATCTTTATTCAGGAAGACTTCCAAAAACTTATATCAATCTCTCATCTCTGTTCTGAAATGTAGGCCCTTATTGCCAACTACCTGCTGGACAGTTGTAGCTCCCTGTGTGTCCCATCAACATCTCAAACTCAAAATGTACGAAATAAACTGAGCCCTGATTTGTATCATTTGTCAATTTCCACCTTCTAAAAGTTCAATTAAAAAAATTAGCGGACTGTTGGAGATCACTCTGGTATATCACTGCTCCCAGGCCTGACCTTCTTTCCCTCTTCAACTCTGTCAGTCTCTAACTCCATTCAGGATTCCTTTTAAGGGCCACCACCAACAAGAGACTTTTTTCTAATATATCTTTTGTTACTACTCTTTTGTCTTCCTCCAAATTAGATTTAATTTACTTTTATGGATTCTGTATTTTCATACTTGTTTGCCCATTGTCCCCACAGAAATGTAGGCTTCTTGAATATAACCAATGTTTCATTTTTGTCTTTATGTTCCTGGGGTGTAGCATGATGTCAGGCATAGAGGAAGTGCTTAATCAGTTTAATGGAAGATGATGTTCCTGTGCCACCTCCTACAGAAACTGTAAGTGCTCTCTCTTTCCTGAAATAACTTTATATTTAGTTATCCTTTAATATATTGTATTTCCTTGATAGAATTAGGTTCCCTGAGGGAAGAGATTGTTTCATTTTTGGTTTTGTATTCCTTGTGCCTAGAACAGTGTCATGTTTATAATAGGCAGGTATGCAATAGGTACTCAATAAATGCTCATTGAATTGGATTACATGGATGAGTAAAAGTAAACACAAGATCTAAATTTTAAAGCATATTATCCTCACCCTACTTCACAGTTCCAGTAAGAACTTCAAAAAAAACTTTATTGTGGATAATGTCAACAGAAGTTAAGCATGAACTCATATATATGTGTACATATATATGGATGTATCTATGTATATACATGCATTTGTATATAAAAATATCTCTATGTACTAGGTAGTACAGTGGTACATTGGGCCTGGGGTCAGGAAGATCTGAGTTTGAATTTGACCTCAGATACTAGCTGGGTGACCCTGGGAAAATCACTTAATCCCTATTTGCCTTAGTTCCTCATCTATAAAATAGAGAACCACTGGAGAAGGAAATGGCGAATCATTCCAGTATCTTTGCCAAAAAAACCCCATAGACAAAGTTTATGGAGTCATGTAGAGTTGGACACAACTCAACAGTAGCAGCAACATATAGGTGACATGGAAGCAATATCTTAGCCTCTTCTCCCATGTGAAGTAGGCTAGATTTTTACTTAAAGTTGACAGAACTGTCCTTGGAAATTGATTGTTCCAGGTCTAGGGTGCTAAGGCTTAAGCTGTCCCTTCCTTGATATAGCTTCTTGGTAGCCTCTGAACATATTGACATGGCTTCTTGGTAGCCTCTGAACATATTGACATGGCTTCCTGGTCACCCAAGGGCCTAAACATGTCCAGCCACATGGAATCAGCACCCTTCTGACTTGGTGGTTATTCTAAAGCTGAGCAGGTTATCACGCCCTGCCCTGGTGGCCAGACTAATTCCTTTATGAAGATGGGGGTCAGGGGTCAGGTGTCTACCCAGGCTAGGTGTTGGGGTATCCTGGTTAAAAATCTTTTCTATGCTATGGAAGCTGGTGGAGCAGTGGGTAGAGCACCGTGCCTCATGTCAAATCTTACAAACTACATGACCCTAGGCAAGGCACTTGACCACTGTTTGCCTCAGTTTTTTCAACTATAAAATGGGGATGTTAATGCCATCAGGTTTGTTGTTAAGATAAAGAGATACTATTTGAAAAAAGTACATAGCACAGTTCCTGGCACAACATAGGTGCCATATAAATACTTATTCTCTTCCCTCCTTCCATGGCCTAAATAAAATTCTTTCTGTTGACTGTCAAATGTCCTATTAGTGCCTCATTTCATCTCAGCATCAAATCTGAACTAACAGGGTGCTGGCCTGAATCAGACTCTATCTCCAATATTTGGCATAATCAATAATTGACATGAGATGGCACAGTGGATTACATAGGGATGCTACAAATATTGGAGATAGCACCATGATACTTTATGGAAAGGGGCCCTTCTGGCAGTGTAAGAACTGAGAGGAGGCCTCCAACTTGCCCAGAGCAATTAGTTCAGTAGGTACTCAAGGATGCTGTCAGGAAGTATAAAGAAAACACCAAGTCCAGCATTTTTTGGTCATTGGCCATCCCACAGAAGTTGGATTGGCAGCACAATAAGACCGAAAGTAAATTGGCCCCGTTATATTCAGCAACTAGAGACAGAGCCGTTGGCTTTTAAGAGCTGTGCAATGAAGGCCAATGGGGCTTGTAACAAGAGTAAGTGAAGGGAGCTCAGCTGATGGGGTGGAGACCAACAGGCTGAAACCAGGAACTGATGGGCCTCTGGGAAGAAGTACAAGTCTACAAGTCAGAGATTTCATTGCATCATGTTGAGCTCAGAGCCATAAAACAGGAGAATAAGAGGAAGAATGAGGAGGAATAAGAGGAAGAGTGGGTTAAAAAAACAAGCCCTGGGGTTATCTGATTATTGCTCCTAAGAGGAACGAGAAGAAACTGCTTGGACAGTGGGGAAGTTGCAGAGAAGTTCAAACACTAATCTGATGAGTCATTGGGATGGTGGCTGCTGAGGGCGAGGCCTTAATGGAGCCAATTGTAGAGTCTGGAGGCAGCAGAGATATGCTTTGGGAAGAATTAGAAAATTTATTATTGAAAGGCCAGTTGAATGAGTTACCTGCTCTGCATTGAAGTTATCCTTTGTCTCTTTTTAGATGGCCAGGGTCGGGGGCTACTTGTATGAAGCTCTGTAAACATTCCTTCCCAGTGTAGCTTACTTCCCATAGGTATTTGCAAGAGAGGCCATGAAATTCCTAAAGGAAATAGGTTTGACAGATGGCATCTGTACAAGCCCCTCCATGGCTTGCCATGCTCTGATTAACCTGTTCTGGAGACAATTAGATCCCATCTTCTTGGATGAAACCTCTGCTGAATGACTTTAGACTTGAGCTATGGTTCTTCCTTTTTCCTTTCCAGGGCCTCTTCCCCACCTCCAGCCACATAGCATTATGGGTGTGGGCTAATCAACTGGTGACATTTGAGCAGGCTAACAGGACAGCTTTGGTTTGGTCAAATACTTGTTAGGGCAAACAGGTGCTAATAGAAGGAGGAGGCACAAGACTACACGGGCAGAAGTTGATAGCACTCTTTCCCAGAGGCGGCTTTGGATGTGGCTATTGAAACAAAGAGTCGATAAGAAGGCAATTGATGTCCAGGGGGGGTGTTAGGAACACTACTTGGAAATCCAACGCCAGTGTAATAAGAGCCCTTCAGCTCCATCTAAGCCTCAGGCATCTTCAAAAGCCTCTGCCCCATTTATATCACTCATGGGGAGTTAAGGAACCAAGATGGGAAGGGATATCATGAGCTCTTGGGCATTTGTATCTGTGTGGGCCCCTTCCTAAATCTCTCTGCAGGTTATTGTGAGTCAGGCCAAAAGTAAAACCTTGGATTTTCCTGAACCATCTTATGTGGTTAATACCAAACAATCTAAGGTGGTGGTTGGAGAAAGTTTGAAAGATATTTCTCCCATGGTGTCAGTCAGTAAGTTGTATTCACATATAACAGGTGGAGGACAGCTAAGTAGTTCAGCTATTAGAGCACTGGGCCTAGAGGCAGGAATACCTGAGTTCAAATATTGCCTGAGACATTTACTAGCTATGTGACCCTGGGCAAGTCCCTTAACCCTGCTTGCCTCATTTTCCTCATCTGTAAAATGAACTGGAGAAGGAAATGGCAAACCACTGCAATGTCTTTGCCAAGAAAACCCCAGGTGGGGTCATGAAGAATCAGATACAACTGAAAGAACTGAACAGCATGTGACAGATACTGTGCTAAGTGCTAGAGATAAAAAGATAGGCAAAATACTGTGCTCTCAAGGAGATGAAAAAAGCTGGACTCATTTTTGTAGCAATTCTTCTTAACAAAAATGTTGTATGACCCATGAAGAAGGCAGAAGGCACTTGAAAGCTTACAGTTGGCTATAGGGAGAAAGTCATCATACCCATCATTACAATGATTCCTGACCTTGTCAATGACCAGGTGAGTGTTCTAGGATTATTTGCCTCACCAATGCATTTTCTCCCTGTTCCTGTGGCCGAGACTAGTCAGAGCAGCTTGTTTTTACCTGGGAAGAAAATATACTTTTACTGTCCTTCCCCAGGGTTACCTTTCCTCATACTGGCCTCATTCTGATGGTCAAGGACCTGAAAGAGGCCTCCTTTTCTCTTGGCATCAATGTTCACCACTAAATGGATGACATAATGTTGACGAGGCTACATAAGGCCATGGTGGCTAAGGACATGCATTGGATGGTAGTCCGTATAAGGAATAAGCAATGGGAAATCACTTCTAAAGAAATCCAGGGTCTAGCTTGCTCAGTCAAGTTTTGGGGAATATAAGTGGGTGGGGAAAACTCAGAGGATTCTTAACATGGTGCAGAATAAATTGATGACACTTTCCTATGATCTACAAGGAAACACAGAGACTTATTGGACTCTTTCTGTTTTGGTTTTGGAGAAGTCACATTTTGTACCTAATGTATCCTGATAGCCCCCATTTACTGAATCTGTCTCTTTCAAATGGGCTTATTACAGGCTATAGCCTTGGCAGATGTAAAGGAAGGAATCTGGCATTTTCTTCCTTTTAGCCCTTCTGACCGCCTAGGGCCTATGATTTCAGAGGTCTCTATTTATAAAGACTAGCCTGAGTGGTGACTTTGTCAGACACTAAGGGGTAGCCAGAATAAATGAATTTTAGGCTTCTGGAACAGCAAGTTGCCCAAAGTAGCCACTCATGATACTGTTTTTGAAAAGCCAAGCCTTAGTTGCTGTGAAAGAAAAGGTACAGGATTATATTTTCCTCTTTTGTTGAGAAATACCTATTATGCTCTGGGTAATGTAATATGGGTAGGGCAGAGGATGCTTTTGTGTGTGTATGTTTTAAATGTAGGTAGTTTTGTCATTTTTATAATTTTGGATTGACCTAACCATGATGGTTATTTGGGTGTCTTTATTTCTCCAAAGAATGTTTTATAGTTGGATTAATATAGTTCCTGGGTGAATCTTGATAGAGAACATTCCCAAATATAGCTTCTTGTACTTAGGACATTTTTTAAAATAAATTTTTGTTGGTATTTTCTGTTTATTACATCACCATAGTTATCCCACACATCCCTTCCTCTCCCAGAGAGGCATCCCTTATGAAAAATAATATTTTTTTAGAAAGGAAAAATAAAGTTAGCACAGCTGATCAATACACTAAGAAGTCTGAAATGATGTGCAATATATAACACCTGTGAACCTCCTGCCTCCAGAAAGAATAGGTTGGGGGTGTCTTTTCCTCTCTTTCCATTTGAGTACTGCTTGATCTTTGTAATTTTTTTTGTTATTTACTTTTTTATCATTTAAATTTTTTCCATTTACTTTTTTTGTTTGTTTGTTTTTTTTTAGTGAGGCAATTGGGGTTAAGTGACTTGCCTAGGGTCACACAGCTAGTAAGTATTAAGTGTCTGAGGCCAGATTTGAACTCAGGTACTCCTGACTCCAGGGCCGGTGCTCTATCCACTGCGCCATCTAGCTGCCCCTCCATTTACTTTTGATCTTTAGATGTGTACTTGTTTTTTCTATTTACATTATTGTATTTACTGTGCATATTGTTCTTTTGGCTCTACTTACTTCACTCTGCATCAGTTTATATAGATATTTCCATGCTTCTTTGTATTCATTACAACAAAGTTATATTTCATTACATTCATGTACCACAATTTGTTTAGTCATTCACCAGTTGATGAACATCAACTCTGTTTCCAATTCTTTCATATCACAAAAATTACTGCTATATTTTGGAGTATGTGGGGACTTGCTTTTTATTGATAACTGTCTTGAGGTAAAAGCTAAGGAATGCAATCTTTGGTTCAGAGGGTATGGACATTTTAGTCACTTTACTTGCATAATTCCAAATTGCTTTTCACAACATTTGTACTATTTCACAGTTGCACCAAAAGTATATTGTGTGCCTATCCTTCTACAACCTTTCCAACATTGATTATCGCCATTTTTGTCATTTTTCCCAATTTGCAGCATGTGAAGTAAAACTGCAGTGCTGTTTGATTTGCATTTCTCCTATTATTAGTGATTAGGAGCCTTTTTCCTGTGGTTGAACTTTGCAGTTCTTTTGAGAACTATTTGTTTATATCCTTTTGACTTTAAATTTATCTATTGGGGAATGGTCATTAGTTTTAAATATATATATATATATATATACATACATGTATGTATATATATATATATACAATGTGTATATATTTACATGTGTACATATATACAGATACATATATGTATATATATCTTGGATACCAAGCCCTTATCAGAGAAATTTGATACAGAGAATTTTTTTTCCTATTCGACCACTTCCCTTACCCTAGATGCATTAATGATGTTTGTGAAGAAGCTTTTTGGTTTTAAGTAATTGGATTTATTAATTTTATCTTTTGTAATTACCTCTGTTTCTTATTTAGTTAAGAATACATCTCCTGCCCATAGCTGTAAGAGGTGCATGATCTGTTTCTCTTCTAATTTTTTAAATAGTATGATCTTTAATATTAAGGTCACATAATCATTTAGAATGTATTATGGAATGTGGTATAAAGTGTTGGTCTAAGCCCAATTTCTGCCAGACTGCTTTCTGGTTTTTCTAGTAGTTTTTTTTTTTTTAAATCAAGAGCACTATTGTTAAATGGAGATAGAATAATCAATAGAATAATCTCACTTGCCAGGGTCTTTTAGGCATTAGAGTACTTCACAAATAGGTTTTGACTATGCCAGAGACTGATATTTCCAATCTAGGCCCCGGAACGCTACCTTCTTCTCTATCTTAGGTGGCCCTGTTTTAGGACTTGGCTCAAGGAATGTTTATTTTTTGTTGTTGCTGTTTTGCCTTATTTACCAATGGCTCTATCTCCTATTAGAAAGGCATATGCAACTGGATTTTAACATCTACTAATCCAGTAATGGGGAATACTTTAAGAGATGAGGGTCCTGGAAAGGCCTCCTGGTTGACTGAGCTGCAGGCTATGTGGCTGGTATGTGAGAGAACCTTGAGGTATAGGGAGGAAATGATATTAATCTACAGGAATACTTTGATGGTAGCCCTGAGGCTGGCTAAGTGGTAGGGGACCTGGAGAGAACTGGACTAGATAATCAGACTTTACCCTTTGGCCTCAGGACCAATGAAGGAGTTTTTCAAATGCCTCACACTGAATAAAATTACTTGTGCAGCCTATCAGAGTAGCAAATATAACAAAAAAGGAAAATATTAGATGTTGGAGGGGATGTGGGAAAACTGGGACACTAATCTGCTGTTAGTGGAGTTGTGAAAAGATCTAGCCATTCTGGAGAACAATTTGGGACTATGCCCAAAGGGCTATCAAACTGTGCATATGCTTTGATTCAGCAATACCACTGCTAGGCTTACATCCCAAAGACATCCCAAGAAAGAGAAAAAGACCCATCTGTACAAAAATATTTATAGCAGCTCTTTTTGTGTTAACTAAGAATTGGAAATCAAAAGAATGCCTATCAATTGGGGAATGGCTAAACAAGCTGTGGTACATGATTGTGATGGAATATTATTGAGCTATAAGAAATGACAAGCAGGATGATTTCAGAAAAGCCTGGAAAGACTTGTATGAAATGATGTATAGTGAAGTGAGTAGAACCAGGAGAACCTTGTGCACAGTGACAGAAATATTGTATGATAAACTATGAATGACTTAGTTATTCTCAGTAATACAATGATCCAAGACAATCCCAAAGGACTAATGATGAAGCATACTATCCACCTTCAAAGAAAGAACTGATATGGATTGAACACAGACTAGAGCATGCTATTTTTCATTTTCTTTCATTTTTTTCTTTTATTTGAGTTTTCTCATTGAAAATTACTAATATGGTAATGTGTTACATAATTGCCTATCTATAACCTAGATCTGATTGCTGATCACCTTAGGGAGGTAGGAGTGGAGGGATGGAAGGAGAGAGAACATTTGGAACTCGAAACTTTAAATAAAAATATTTATTAAAAAAATTATTTGTCCAGCATGTCAGAAGCTATCGGAATCATCATGAGCTTTCCACTGAATTGAACAACCAAGTTGGAGCCATCATCAGAATATCAGAGATTCAGGTCTACTGCTAATATGGACTTGGAGGGTACTGATGCTATTGTTCTGGGGGTATGTCCATATGATTTCTTTAACTAAGGATGAGTCAATTATCCCCACTAAACTGGCCTCCTTGTACCAGTTAGACTGCTTATCTAACCAAGTAGCCCTCAAGCCGACAAATTTGGTATCTAAGTAGATTTCCAACGGGCAAAATGGCCTGCTCACCCCATCTCAGGGCAAGGAGTTTGCTTCTGTTAATCCACAGCAAATACACATAGTAATATAGTGACTATCACCTTCGCAGTTCTACCTTCTAACAATACCATTCCTTGGTCAATCAAGGTCTTCCTGGGAGGGAGTTATCTGAACCATCCAAGAAAAAAAGGAAGACTCACAATTAAGAAAGACCTAAGTAATTTCTCAATACAAAGCCCTCTAAGAGAGACAAGGAACTTGAAGCCCAGGAAACTCTGTGAAGGGGAAAAAAATATAGAAAGACTGTAAAGGGTCAGCCAGAACTATGTATAAAAATAGTCTTGTTATTATCAGCTATAGCTTTCTGGAGACTGGATTGAAGATTCTGGACCAGTAAGCCCTTACACTTCCTAAAGTGGCATTTATTTCTCATAGACATTGCTTCTGGGAGGTTGGGTTAGGCTTGCCCCTAACATCAGCACTGTTCTCTCTCCATTTGCTGTCCCTGAACAAGTAGGAAAATTGGGATTTCACCTGCCAAGATAATATGAAAGATAATCTTAAAGAAAATGAAGCAATACTACCTGCCTAATTGGAGTAAATCTCCCTTCAGTCTTCTCTTCTTAAGCATGAGTAATGCTAGATGTTTCCAAATCAGCATGCTTTTACCTTCATTACTTGTTCCAGGTATGTTATATTCTTGGTTTGGAATTCCCTTCTTCATTTAGATGTTAGCTTCATCCTCTCTCTTGAGATGAATTGATCTTTTTTATTTTGTTTATTTCTTGTTTTTGGAATTCTTTGGCTTTTGAAGTTACCATGCTTGAACTAGATTGATCGTGCTGCTGTTCTGTTGTTTGTGAGTTATTTTTAAAATCTAGGTATCCAAAGGGGACAAAAAAATCAATGATGTGGGTAAAATATTTGATGAAGATGATACTGGATACTGGAGAATGACTACTGAAAATACTGTAATGATTGGAATGATGCCACCTGCTGGAGACTTACTGTAGAAGAGTTCCGCCCATGAAGCGAAGGTCTTTGAGGGCAAGACCAGGAGTCTTTTCTTTGGCGTCAGGAAGTGATGTGGGCTAGTGGGAGGAGGAAGGAAGAGACTGGCGCTTGGTCTCACTCTCTTTCCTGGGGACTCTGGCAGAGAAGGGAGCTAGAAACCTGCTCTCCCTTTAATAGATAGATGAATGTAGGCCTTTCTCTCTCTTTACCAAATTCTTATTCTCCTTAATAAATGCCTAAAAGTCTAACTCTTGCTAAAGCTTATAATTTATTGGCGACCACTCATTAGATATTTTAGACAGACTAGCTAGAATTTTAGCCCTTAACAATACAGAAAAGGTTTGGGAGTCGTAGCATGCAGCCAATTGAATGAGCCAGTCTTGTAACTGAAAAAAATCAGGCACAAATCTGAAAAAATGCAAATTACACAATAACAAATGGACTTAACATTTCAATTTAATTTATGCCAGCAATAAGTCAAATAATACACTGAGAAAACCAGCAATCTAACTTTTTACCTTATCTTAATTATTATTATTATTATTATTTTTGGTGAGGCAATTGGGGTTAAGTGACTTGCCCGGGGCCCCTAGCTAGTTAGTGTCAAGTGTCTGAGGCCAGATTTGAACTCAGGTCCTCTTGAATCCAGGGCCAGTGTTCTATCTACTGTACCACCTAGCTGGCCCCTTATCTTAATTCTAAAGACTGAAATAAAGGGCCCATGTTAATATCAAATTCACGGAAGAGCAACATAATGTAAACAGAATATAAGCTCCTTGAAGACAGGGATAATTTGGTTTTTGTCTTTGTTTCTTCACCTGTTAGCATAGTGCCTTGCACAATGTGCAGACAGGGACTAATAGGGACCAATGATTTAATTGCCATGGGGAATCCCACCATCTGGCTCAACCATTGGGAAGAACTTTATCCTGGAGTTTGAAGGCCAGCTCTCCATCTACTCATCATGCTGCCTCTTACATAATGGGTACTTAATAATGCTTGTCAAATTGAAATAGACTAAGAATAAAGTAAAAGGGAGACAACTGGGAAGCACAGATGGAACATAAGCAAATTTGGTAAGAAACTTTTAGCCAATTAAAAAAATTAATTCTAGAGACCATAATGAATTGTCATCATTGTCCCAGCACTGTAACTTTTCAAGGTCGTTATTGAAGGGATATTGAAGATTGTGGATAGGACCAATCCTCCAGCAACATTTTGAATTAAGTAAAGTTTGTTTGGTGGCCCACCACCTCCTCTTCTTCCAGTATCCCTCCTCTTCTTGTAGATCATCACATCATTTTCCATTCCTGAATAGTCTTACTCTTCCAGCTCAATTTTGCTCCTGGAAGACCTGTCTCTACTGAAGCTCTGTGATCTTAGCTCCTGATGATTGAAAATATGTTATCCCTAGTAAGGATTTTTGCATTTTAATTAGGAACTTTGGAAGATCAAAAAGAATGACATTCATCATGAAATATTGACACTATGACAGCTGTAGTAGAGATACTTTTGGAAGAGCTATAGTTTCTAGGTGCCTTCATATCACATAGAAAGTAACACACACATATCACACAGATAGAAATATGTCCCCAAGGCCAATTGGACCCTGGATTTCCAATCTGAGCTTACCTAAGGCAAAATGAAGCCTAAATTAAAAATGGGCTTTGAGCCCCCTTGTTACTATTCCCTACTCTCCTGGTATGATAACATAAACAAAGAAATATGGAGGGGGCATGAGAGAGAAACCACAACACTGCCACTTTAAATAATTTTTTTTTTCCTTGGGATGATCTCTGTTAAATTTCTTTTTTTTTTTTTTTTTTTTTTTAGTGAGGCAATTGGGGTTAAGTGACTTGCCTAGGGTCACACAGCTAGTAAGTGTTAAGTGTCTGAGGCTGGATTTGAACTCAGGTACTCCTGACTCCAAGGCCAGTGCTCTATCCACTGCTCCACCTAGCTGCCCCTCTCCACCTAGCTGCCCCTTCTGTTAAATTTCTAAGGTTAGTTACAGCTCTGTATTTAACTGAAGGAGTTAATTGATAAGAATATATATTGAATTTTCTGGGATATCAGTAACCTTTTAGATAGAATTATTGCCTCTATGTTCTATGTTTTGTTCTTATATTTGGCTGGGATTGGGTAAGGGAGAAAGATTAAAATCAAAAAAGAAGTCTTTTCAGATATGAAGTGAATCTCTGAGGAGGGGTCTTCCAGAAATGAATAGGAAACTAGAAATTAAAGGCTTTTTCAAATATGTTGATGGAGAATTCTTATTTAAAGTGATGAAGGGCAGCTATGAGCAGAATACTGGTCCATTTGTCAATCCTCTGCTGGGACACAGACCAGGGAAATTAGGAGAGAGTGTGGTACAATGGTAAGTGCCCTGACTCTGCAGTCAAAGGACTGAGGTTCATATCCCTCCTCTAAGTACCTTAGTGTACTTAGGCAATTTATTTAACCAGCCTGGGCCCCAGTTTCCTTATCTGAAAAATAAGGGATTTGGACTAGAGGGTCCCTTGCAGTTCTCAATCTGACTCAGATTCAACAACAAGCAATTCTTTGAGTAAACTGCTGGTAGTATGTTAGCTGGGTGGGTTTTACATCTCTTGCCAGCTTCCATAATTTCTCTACCCAGGTGATACATGACATTGCTGTGCTGAATGCTATGTGGCAGTGCCCTGAAAACTTTCAAGGATTTGAGTACATCCTTAATGATTCCTGTTCAAAGAGCAGAGCCAGCCCTGAACACAGATGGATGGGTGTATAATTTGATTCAGATTTCATTGGTGTGTGGAGCATTTGGAGCAGAAATTCCCTCCAACAATGCAGATTGGTAACTTATCTCTAATTTATAGTATTACTTAAGAATTTGCCAGTGGCAGGAATTGAACTGGTCTTCCAGATACTAAGGCTGTTTGTTTAACCACTGTATAATGTTGCTTTTCTTATCTTCTTCATCCCCCAAGATCTATCCTATTGGCCTGCTGCAGTGCCCCAAACTCCCACATTAGAGTTACCCATTTGTTTCAGGCATTGTGTCCCCAGAGTATCATGGTGAAATATTAAATTACAATTATCTGGGAGAGGTAATACATTAAGCAATTTTTCAACTATTAACACAAATTAGTAAACTAGATTAGCTAACTAGTCACTTAAAATGGCTCCAAATGAAGGAACAGAACAGGAGGATAAACTTTGGTTGTGGGAGGAAGGGAATGGGAAATGTGACTGGCATATTTGAAGATGGCATTGGATAGCCAAGTGGGCAAGATGTGTTGATGGCAAAGATTTTTGTGCTGAGAGTGCACAAAGATATGCTTCACCCATTTTACACATCTACCATTCGTATTTTAAAAAGCATATTTTCGATCTCCTCTTATGACTGGAAAGAGAACAATGTACCTTCCTTTCTTATGTACCTAGGTCAGATGCCCCAGTTATTGAATTTTTGGTTGCTGAGTCACTGAGAAGAAACCCTCTTACACCCTCGTTTTGGTTGTAGCTTTCACTATGTGCTATTTGAAAAAATTCTGGCTCCAGAATTCTGGGGAGAGTGAGGAGGGACAGGAAGGAGAGGACCAGAGCACAGGAGTTATAATGGGACCTTTCTTCCTACCCTGTGTGATTCATGGGGTCACAGATTTGGAAGTGGAAGGGATTTTAGAAACCTTCTTCCTATCTAATTAGCTTTAGGGGCCTCCACAATCAAATACAAACCTTTGGTTTGGGCTTTTAAAGTCTTTTGGAACTTGATTCCTTCTTGCCGTTCCAGTTTTCTTACATCTTACTCCTCTATGTGTACTCTGTGATTCAGGGACATGGGCCTCTTGGCCGTTCCTTGCACGCTACACTCTCAACTCTGAACATTTTCACTGGCTGTCCTCCCATTCCTGGAACTGTCTCCCTCCTCAATTCTGCCTTCTGGCTTCTCTGGCTTCCTTCCAGACTCAACTAAAATCTCATCTTCTGCAAGGAGCCTTTCCCAATCCTCCTTAATGTTAGTGACTCCAATTTATCTCCTATCTATCTTGCTTACATGTTGCTTGAGCTGCCTGAGATCAGGGACTGTGAGTTTTGGGGAGGGTTTTGCCTTTTTTGGTATCCCCATCACTTAGTACAGTGTCTGGAACATACTCGATGCTTAATACACTGGCTGATTGATTGGTTTCTTTAAAAAATATCTCTATTATTATTCTGAACTTGATAAAGATCAACAAACATGAACATTTGTTTATATAAAGATGAACACAAAAGACTACATACGAAACTGTGAATCTACATCATATGCAATTTCCTTCCTTCCTTCCTTCTTTCTTTCCTTATTTTTTTCTTTTCTTTTCTTTTTTTAAGAAAATCTAATTCTAACTTAGCAAAATAATTCCAACATTTGCCCTGCTTGTGTTTTCCTTGTGGACTTTCTTTCTTTCTTTTTTTGGGAAGCATAATGAGGGTTAAGTGACTTACCCAGGGTCACACAGTTAGTAAGTGTCAAGTGTCTAGACCAGATTTATGGACTTTCTTTTAATCTCTTCAGTGTATTTTTAATGATTCATTGATGGTACTTTCTTCCTTTTTTCTTTCAGTATTACTATCCTTCTTCTCTTATTCCTCCCTTCTTCCTTCTCCCAAAATAATAGAAGCCTTTCCTTGAAACAAATAATTATAATTAATAAAAAAGATAAACACACTGACATGTCTGAAAATATATGTCTTGTTGTTTACTTCTAATCCATCACCTCTCTTCTGAGAAGTGGGAGGCATGTTTCATTTGTAGTCTTCTGCAGTCATAACTTGTCATTGAATTAATTACAGTTCTTAAGTCTTTTGGAGTTGTTTTCCTTTACAATATTGTAGTCATTACACAAATTGTTGTACTGGTTCTGCTCACTTCACTTTATATCAGTTCATACCAGTCTTCTTAGATTTCTTTGAATCTTTCTCTTTCAGCATTTCTTATTGTGCAGTAATATCCTATTACATTCATATTTCTGTCTTGTACAGATATCCTCTAATTGATAAGCAACCATATTGTTTCAGTTCTTTGCTATAATCCAATCCTCTCATTTCATAGATAAGAAAACCGTCTCATTTGGGTAAATACAATAGGGATATGCTGTGCTGGTGAGGAGTTGTTTCACTAACAAGTATTTGGGGAAGGATCTTCTTCACTCTCTATAAAGGATACGTTCTGGTATTGCAGATACCCTTACTATTTCCCTTTAGACCCAAGCAGATGCCAGAATTGTATTAGGCACAGCAAGGGATCTTTTCACCTGGGGTGAATACAGATTGGGTATGTTCATGTGGCACAGAGAACAGTCTCAAGACTGTTGGTATTGCTAACTCTGTCCTGAATTTACCATATGAATTACAATGACAATATTTTTATGTATATCCTATTTAAAAAAAAAAACACCTCGATCTGTATTTTCGTTGGTATTAGGAATTCCTGATGCAGAAACTCTCCTTACCAATGTACACTGGTACCTGCTCTGCAGCTTATGGTCCTAGAGGGTTGTCTGGGGTCCAGTGAGAGTTTAAATAACTAGTCAATGGTCCCACAGAGTTTTGTTAGAGGTGGAGAAGCATGAGCCTATGTCTTCTTGATGCTGAAGTCAGGTCTCTATCCAGTAAGTCACACTGCCTTTTTCTCTACCCTACATGCATCACAACTGTGCAAGAGAATAGAATAAATCATGTCATCAGAGAGATATCTAACCAGAAAAGAAAGTGGGCTGGTCTCATGACAAGAGCAAGAGATAACATAGTCCATTTACATCACAAGTATTTATATAAGGTCAAAAGATCTAAAGGAAGGGTTCCTGCACATTGGGGATACCCATATGGAAGATTTATAGGAGGAAACACACAACTTGTACAGAACGAAAAGACATAAATGGGTTGTGATGTTCATAATTAGAAGGAGAGATACACTGAAGTATCAGTAACAAAGAAGGTACCAACATGCATTGGTAGAGGAAGCTTTTTCCCCTGGGAATTTTCTTTACTAGTAAAATCAACCTAATCCCAGTCCCTGTCCCAATCCCTGCAAGTGAATTAAAATGTATAGTTTAATTGGTGTCTAATAATAGTAGTAGTAAATAACTTGAACATATTGATAGTACCTTTGCTCTAAGACATTTAAAACACCAAAAATATTCATAATGGAAAGAGCAACTGAGATGATATTTAAGTGAAGAAATTGTTAGATGGACTAAGGAGAAGTTTTCTATTCATTTAATTTTTATTTTGCTTAGCTCTCTTAGGACTAGAATTTATCAATATGGATATTTATCCCAAAGGGAGAAATCAGTTTGGTTTTAAATTAAAATTTGTCATTGGAAATACTTTAGCCTGACCTTGATTAATATGCATATTAGCATTATCTCATTTCCATGTGTACTTGCCCCAGGTTTTTAGAAAAGCCAGACAAGAGAATCATCTCAAATCATCCTAAGACTGGAGACATATCTTCTGACTTCTTCTTTGAGGACTTTTAAATAAACATTAATTATAACAGTGCCAATTTAGTCATGTCTCATGACATAATCTCTGAAAACCTGTCATTACCCATCAGCATATTCCAAGAAATCTATGCAGCATTTCATACTGCTCTGTGCAGGCACTTTCTGCCTTTGAAAAGATATATGCCTTATGTAATACTCAGGCCAGGCAAGCCACACTTCTGGAGCATAAAATTAGATGTAGAAAATCAGACATCATGGTTAATCTGCCTGGCATTCTATATTGGCTACGATATGGCAGAAGCAGCTAAATGCTTATCTGATCAGAGACCTCTTCCCTTGTATCATGCAGTGAAATAAGATAATGTGATGATATAAGCTCAATATTGCTTTTGGTGCTTAATTCAATATCCTGCAGTTTCTTTGTGCTATTTCTGCTTGGTATGCAGGTTTCTTAAGTATTCCCAATAAACTTACAACTGGAATATGTAGGATTTAGTAGTGATGTGTTATGTAAACAACTGGTGGACCCAATAAAAGTCACATTCCCCTTTATGTGCTTAGAATACTATTGTCTGAAGAATTGAAGTTGAGACTCATTCAAAGGGCAATGGAGAGGTGCAAACATAATGGATGTAGGCAGGCTGAAACACATGATAAGCAAGTCATTTATAAAGGTGAGACCATGTAAAGAAAGTAATTGAAGAAACATGAGTTAAAAAATAGGTTGATCTTGTTGCAAGAGTGTCCATTAATAATGTATAAGTCTGAGTGTTCTATATGTATCCTAGCTCTGTTGAAGGAAAGTGAGAAAAGCCCTGGCACATTGGGTGGTTCCCCTATGGTGAACTTATGAAAGGCAATGGTTAGAAGTCCTTCCACACATGATGAGCAAGCCAGGCTGGATTACAGTCTGCATCACTGGAGGGAATGCCTTCGATGAGAAGATCAAAGGTTCATTTGAGTACTGAATAGTTAGTTATTTTTAACAGAATTCTTTTGAGGATTATCAGGGATAAAGTCATCTCTATTTTCCAGATGAAAAATCAGGAAGAGACAAGTTAAGTGAATCATCCAAGATTAAAGGAGTCAACGCAAAATGATGACTGAAATGTAAAAAAAACCAACCCCTTAGGTTCTTATTTAAACCTTGTTCTTGATAAATGAGAGCATTAAATATATAATGTAACAGTGAGCTCTCTAGTTCCCCACTGCCTAAAGACCAGGTGTGTTACATGTCATTGCTCCCCTCTAGGATTCTTTAGTACCCTTGAGGGACTTGGGCTGGGGTATCTAGTCTCTGACATTGGCTCAAACCTTTTTTGATTGTGTTTCCCAAATTTTAGAGGTCACTCCATTAGACTGTACACTATCTGAGAACAGGAAATATTTTTTTCTTTTCTTTGCATCGCCAGGGCTTAGCATAAACATTTGGCACTTAGGTACATGAGACAGGTAGGTGACTCTGTGGATAAAGTACTGGGCTTGGATTCAGGAAGACCTGAGTTCAAATTTGATCTCATATATTTACAAGCAGTATGACCTTTGGAAAGTCTCTTAACCTCTATTTGCCCCAGTTTCCTTATCTGTAAAATGGGGATAATATTAGCACCTCCCAGGGTTGTAGTGAGGGTCAACTGAGATAATAATTGCACAGTACCTGGCACATGCTAAGTGCTATATAAATGTTAGTGGCTATCATCATCATCATTAACAAATATTTATGAACCGATTGACCTAAGTTTCATTTAACCACTTAGTATATTGATTTTTACAAAGAAATTTACTTCAAAGGTATAGCAAGAGCAAACATACTTACATTCCCCCCAATACCTCAAGGACAGAATCCATCCCACTTCCTCATAGTCTCTGGAGGTGGGGAAGGTGATTAGGTTCATAGTTTAGTTTAGTTCCTATCCAACATAAATCCTACCAATTTCCAAGTCCAAAAAGCCTTCTAGGACTTATATCCTAGGACCATGGTTTCTTAGGGTTTTCCTGCTCTGCTGATGGCAGTATCTGGCCTGGATGTCTTTTCTCCAAGTTCTCCATGTCTCTAGCTCCTAGGTCTGTGAACTTTACCCCCTGCAAGTAGAACTCAAAAGGACAAACAAAACAGACCAAAACCCAAAGTCCATTTCTTTGGGCCATAGGGCCTAAGGCGAGTGAAGGTGGTATTTTCCCTACACAATGTATTGCATGATGCCAGTGAACAAGACCTTTGCCCTTGGTTGCCACTGGAGAAAGGGTGAGACTCTCCTAGATTGGCAGTTTTAAAGATGGAGCAGTTCTGGCTACCTGGTAATAGAAAGAAACACTTCCCAGGTCCCTGGTGAATAAATGCATAATGTCTTCTCCTAGAAGCAGGTCCCTGGCATCTCCCACATGGGTGCCTCCATCTTAGGTGATCTGGGCATGTGCCAAATCTCCATTACACTCACATTTTTAATTTTATTGAAGCTTTTTGTGTTTTTTTAGCATATTAATTACTTAATATACCCCTCCATCCTTCTTTACCTAAAGAACCTTCTCTTGAAAGTATAATAATAATTTTTTAAAAGCCTTTATGGCAAAAACAACCAACATAGAAATGATATCTCATAGCATATATAACATTCCATACCCATAGACTCCCATCTCTTCAGCAAAATGAAGGAATTGTGTTTTCTCATGATTTTTCTGGAACCAAGTTTGATTATCATGTAATATGTATGTATTGACCCTGCTTTCTCTGGGCCAGGTAGAATACATCTTCCTTTCAAGGTTATAAGGGTCCCTGAGGGATTTATGGGTGTTTCTCTTCCTCTATTGCTACTGGTTTGAATACCCTACTAGCTATGTGCCTTCCATTTTTAGGGGTCTGTTGACTAGCATCCTGGTTCTATTTAATCATTTATAACTTGGTGCCTTTTACAAAGGGATTTTTACTTCAAAGACATAGCAAAAAAAAAAAATACAAAAATTTCCCCCAACATCTCTGGGGGATGGCTTCCCCATCAAACCATCTCTGTCTTTTGGGGAGAGATTAGGCTCAAAACTTTGGTCAGTTCTTACACAGTATTGGTTTTACCAAGTTCATGCCAAAAGGTGGTATCACTGCTGGATGGATGAGTCATTCTGCTAGACTGAGGTCTAGCAGGTTACTCCTAAAAATGGTTTATTGCTTCTCAAGCATGGATGCTATACTGGCTATAAAATATGACTTGAGTTCTGATTTCTGGCTTCTCAAGCTTGCTTTCTTTTGAAATTCCCAAAGTTAGAAACTTCCCTCCCTCTACCCAGAATGAAAAAGATGAATGAAAAGGTCTGGGAGGCTCTATTTCTCAGGGGCCATTTGGTCTCAGACGGGGAAAACCCCAAGGCCCTTGACTCTCACCAAGACACTGTCATCATGCCACTAGAAGACAGCTGAGATGTATAGAGAAGTAAGTGGAACCAGGAGAACACTGTGTACAGAGACAGCAATATTATTTGATGAACTGTGAATGACTTGACTATTCTCAACAATGCAGTGATCCAAGACAATCCCAAAGAACTATTGATGAAGCATACTATCCACCTCCAAAGAAATAACACAGACTGAAGCATGCTATTTCTCACTTTCATTTTCTTTCTTTTATTCAGGTTTTATTGTACAAAATTACTAATATGGTAATGTTTTATGTAATCATCCATGTATAACCCATATCTGATTGTTTGCCACCTCAGGGAGCAGAGAGGGGAGGGAGGGAAGGAGGGATTAAAATTGGAACCCCAAACTAAATAAAAATATTTATTAAAAAAATGAAAAATAAAACATTAAAAAAAAAAGAAGACAGCTGAAGACAATGAGTCCAAGAGCAGCCAAGAGGTCACTGAAGCTGACTTGGGTGTTTCTAAAGATTTTGACATTCTGGCTATTGAGTCAATAGAATGAAATTCCTCCCAATGACATCATGGGCCAACTGGAACCACTTATAGAATGACCATACATGCTTCAGTCTATCTAAGGAATTTCCATTATATGTCATCACTATCCTCCTAGAGGCCACTCCACGTAGAGTACATCTGAGCTAGCTGATGGGGTCTGCAAACATGTCAGTACCTTGTTAAAATAACACCACAATGTTCAGTTTAGTTTTATTTCATTGCTTTTTCCCCCTGTTTACGTCCTCATTGTGTATATTATTTTCCTGGTTCTGCTTACAGAAATCTGCTTCATTGCAGATAAGTTTTGCCATGTTTCAATGAATTCCTAATATTCATTGTATCTTATAGCACAATATTCTCAGTTCTTTATACATAGAACCTTTCTGCCTTGAACTTCAAGAAGGGGAGGGAGGTTTTCCAGATCTTATCCTGAACCTTAATCTATATGACTCTCCAGAAAGGAACAATTATGATGAGAGTCCCTATTCCTGAACATCAGGGAGGCAAATTTTCTACTTTAGCTTAGTGTGATCTTGGTCTAGTCTTTTTTTTTTTTTTTTTTTTTGCGGGGCAATGGGGTTTAAGTGACTTGCCCAGGGTCACACAGCTAGTAAGTGTCATGTGTCTGAGGCCAGATTTGAACTCAGATCCTCCTGAATCCAGGGCTGGTGCTCTATCCACTGCGCCACCTAGCTGCCCCCTTTTTTTCTTGTTCTAGTCTTAAACCTAGCTGTTGGTGGGATGCAGTGAGTGATTTTTGCCATTAATTATGGAAACATATAAGCCAAAGATCAAAGAGTAATTATATACTTAAAATATGGCTTGAATCAACTCATAAATCAACACATCTTTGTTGAGCATCTTTTGTACTTAGTGCTGGGTAAGGTGCAAAGTTCAGATAAAGAAAGAAGAAAAGGACCCATAAGTACAAAAATATTTATATCAACTCTTTTATATCAACTGAGGGGATGCCCATCAATTGAAGAATGGTTGAACAATTTTTGGTATATGAATGCAATGGAATATTATTGTTCTCTAAGAAATGATGAAAGGGATAATTTTCAATAATAGTAACATTGTAGAAAAAAAAATCAACTAATTCTTAAGCAACACAGTGGCCGAAACAGTTTCTAAGGACTTGTGATGAAATGTGCTATCCTCTTCCAGATAGAAAGCTGATAGACTCAGAGTGCAGATTGAAGCATATTTTCTTTTCTTTTTTCTCTCTTTGGACATGGCTAATGGGGGAATTTGTTTTGCATGACTGTACATATTTGTAAGGGATTTTGTTTTTCTTGCCCTCTCAATGGATGGGGGAGTAGACGTTCAGAGAGAATTTAGAAGTGAAAATAAAATAAAATTGTTATTGGGAGAAAAAACAAACTAACTGAGATAAAGAGAGGTTATGTAGCATGCCTGAGGTCACACAGGTTGTAAACAGGAGAGTTGTGATTCAAACCCACGTCTCTAGGTCCAAATCCAGCGCTGCCTCCACTGTACTAGATGCCTTTTCTCTATTGTCTTCTAATTTATCCTACATACCACCACCCAATTAATTCTTCAAAATAAATATCTGATTGCACCCCTCCCTTGCTCAAAAACCTTTAATAATTCCCAAATGTTTGTAGGAAGAAGCCCCAAATGGCCTAGTATTTAGGGCTTTCCACACTCTGTTCTCAATCTGCCTTTCCAGACTTGCCTTCTGTGACTGCCCTGGACAAACTTTCCACTCTAGGGAAACTGGTTTATCCACTGAACTTCTAATGAGCATTCTCACCTTTGTCCTTTTATGAGTACTATATTGCTCACCTCCCTTACCAATTTAAATCCTACATGCCCTTTAAATCCTAATTCAAATTATATCTCCTCTGACCACTTTAGCTGGAAATCATATTTCTTAATTTTGAGGTCTGACAATTATTCTTGCCTGCTTGGTATTATCTTATGTTTTATCTTTCCAACTAGATTATAAACTCCTAATACTTCTTTGAACCTCTCTCATGTCCTTCAGGTGCTCAAATATTTGACTGTTCATTTAGATAATGGGTGCTTTTTTGGGGGAAGGGAGGTTCCTTATTTCTTCTAGCTTCTTCCTAGAGAGAGCTTTCTGTTCCCCTAATCATGTTTTTGTGAATGCAAGGAGGGCACTCTTCCCAAAATTTGGGGGGTCTTGACCAGTGTTAAGAGAATAACTTCCTCAAAAAGCAAGTTTTTCGATCTTGTCTGCTTTGGACATTTCTAGATTGAACTGCATAGAATCCTAAAGTTCTACCTAAATTTCCTTGGTCAGTAGCATTGGAGAAATGACCTTCCATTATAAAAACAGCCTCAGGATAATTTAGAAGCAATTTTGTTGCATGTAATATGAGTTTTTAGTGATCCTTTCAGTGTGTAATCACCAGAAAACAACACTTTGATTTGCTAAGCTGGGTGACTTTCATTAGAAAATCTATTTGAAGTTTTAGGTATACTCATAGGTTTACATAGAGGACTGGCCTTGGAGTCAGGAATATATCAACAAGCATTTATTAATCATTTAATTTGTGCCAGTCCCTGTTCCTATTGTTACAAAGACATGAATGACAACCCATAGTCCCTATCCTCAAGAAGCTAGAAGAAAATTAAGTTCAAGTATTGCTTCTGTGAGATTCTGGGTAAATCATTGGATCTCTTATTGTTCCCAGTCAACTGTCTAAGACATTAAGACAGAAGAGTTGCTGACCTGTGGATATGAATAGACTTTACACATCAGGAGACCCTCGTTGATGAAAATCCCAAGTCCAGGACCAGAACCCCCAAAAAGTCATACTCACAGAAACCAATGATCTGTCTACCAAGAGAGACATTTAAGTATCTCAATTAAAAACATAGCCAGCTAATTATAATAATAATAGTCATAGGAACAGTAACAACAGTAGTTAACATTTATCTACCACCTACTACTATGTGCTGGGCAACTTATTAAGTGCTTATTATTAAGTGCTTTACAAATATCAGTTCATGTCATTCTCACGATAACCCTGGAGATGGATGCTGTTATGATCATCATTTTACATTTGAGGAAACTGAAGCAGACAGTGATTGAGTGATTTACCATAGCTAGTAAGTATCTAGGGTAGGATTTGAACACATGTCTTCCTGACTCCATGCCCAGTGCTCTATTTACAGTGTGGCCCCCCCTAAAGATTGAGATTGTTATGTCAACTAAAGAGAAATATCAAATTATCAAAGGCTCATAACTCTTAAGTTGGAAGAGCCCTTAGAGGTTATCTAGTACAACTCTCTGGTTTCCCAAATGAGGAAACTGAGGCCCTATGAGGTTAAATGACATGCCCAAGATCACATTGGTAGGAATCATCAGAGACAAGATTTGGACTTAAGTCCTCTGACTTGACAGTCAAGGTCCTTTCCACTATATAATGCTAAATGGGAAGATTCTGCAGTTGACCTAGATTTTTAAAGTAGAAGGGAAAAAAATTATAGATTCAGTAAAAACATCCTAGAGCTTAAAAATGTAAAACAGTCTAATATCAACAAAAGAAACACCTGGTAAAGAAAATGAGACCTAAATGAAAATATGTGTGATGGGGAAAATCTAAAATTAAATTATGTACAATAAAAACACACAGAAATCCAACCGGTAAAATAAAATGATCAAAACAACAATAAGACTAACAAATCCCACTATTATTATTTTGCTACATTAAGGATAAAAATAGTCAAATAGGAAAAATGTGCTGATTTATAGTCGGAAAGGACAATTATTTGTAATTTTTTAAAAATATAAGGTAAAGTGATTTTTCCTATCCATATCTGTGTAGCATCCTTTCAGGAACAATCTTCTCTAAAAGTTATGTAATCAAATTCAAAAAGTAAATTTCTTTCCATTAACATACATAGGTCATATAACTCTAAGGAAGTGTTTTCTTGGGAGATAAGAAACCAGTGGCTAGGTAGCAAAATGGATAGAATGCCAGGCCTGGAGTCAGGAAGACTCCTCTTTCTAAGTTAAAATCTGGCCTCAGGCACTTACTAGCTATGTGACCCTGGGCAAGTCATTTAACCCTGTTTCCCTTAGTTCTTCATTTGTAAAATGAGTTGTAGAAGGAAATGGCAAACCATTTCAGTGTCTTTGCCAAGAAAACCCTAACTGGGGTCCGAAAGAGTCGGATTCTGACTCAAATTTTTGTCACAAAAAGACACAAAAGATTGAAAAATGACTGAACAACAAAAAGAAACCAGGAGTCAGCTACAGTGGTTGCTTTCCTTGACAGTGTGTGCAAATGTATCTAGGAGAAAGTATGAAGTGAATGAATTGTGGTCATCAAGCAAGCAGGATTGTAGCATCAAGCAAGCACTGTAGTGCAATGCAAATGAAATATTTATGAATGTGGTAGTGATAATAATGGCTAAAAGAATATAGAAGGCTAATCTACATAGCACTTTTCCTCTGAAGGGGCAGTTTTCTCTCACAGGTGAGACCTCCAGAATAGCTTGCCCATGTTCAAGGTGCTCTGTGGACATAGATTCACTGGAGACAATAGCTCGTGAGCCTCACCAACATTTGTACTTTTTCAGACAGAGGAAATAATTTAAGCCAAGACATTTAATGAATAGTATAGTAAAAAGATGTGTTATAGAACATTTCTGCTTTCCCCTCTAAATCTAGGGCATGTTCTTTCACAAATATTTTATTAATATTTAATTTTTGTAGTATCACCATGAGTTAAGATTATGGATTTAAAACTGGAGTAGACCTTAGAGAAGTCAACATTTAGCCCAATACCTTCATTTCATAGCCAAGGAAACTGACACAGAGAGAAGTGACTTGCCTATGGTCAACAACATCTAGTAAGTGGCAGAGCTGTAATTCAGACCCAAATTCTCCAACTCCAAACTCAGTGCTCTTTCTTATATGTCTATTATCTCTGCTTTAGATTTTCTGTTGAGACATTGATGACTAGCAAATTTGTGACTTGTCTGAGGTCACAGAGTTACAGGTAGAATAGAACCATTATTTGAGAATGAACTTCAGTCCCAAGCTCAATGATACTAAGTTATTGGTTCTCAATTTTTTATAATGGCAGAAAATTTGATTTTGAATAAAACTTTAGTAGAAGTCTTATAGTAAAGTGAGTTTTAAAATAAAGAAAATGCCTGTCACTAATGGTATCAAATAATAAAATGGTAACTTAAAATTCTTTTTAAATTATTGAAAAGCATCTCTTTCATCCATTTTATAACCAAGGTATAAACAACTTACTTAGTCATAGGGGCTGTAACGATTGGAATGATGCCACCTGCTGGATACTTACTGTAGAAGAATTCTGCCCATGAAGCGAAGGTCTTTGAGGGCAAGACCAGGAGTCTTTTCTTTGGCGGGAGGAAGTGACGCGGACTAGTGGGAGGAGGAAGGAAGAGACTGGCGCTGACTCTGGGGTCTTTTTCCTTGGGACTCTGGTGGAGAGCGGAGCTAGAAATGTGCTCTCCCTTTAATAGATAGGAATCTAGGCCTTTCTCTCTCTTTATCAAATTCTTATTCTCCTTAATAAATGCTTAAAAGTCTAACTCTTGCTAAAGCTTATAATTTATTGGCGACCACTCATTAAATAGTTTAGACAGTTTAGCTAGAATTTTAGCCCTTAACAGATGGCTGACCACGAAGAGGAAAGCTAACCCTCAGTCTTCTTCTGATCTTCTGGTTGGGTAAGAAATTTCCCCTCCCTCTCCCTTTAACTGCTAAGTACTGGTGTACTGGCTGTGTTTTCCTTTAAATTTTTTCGAATGGACCTTTTAAACTCCCTAATTATCCTATTTTTGATTTTAGTCTGTTTAACCAGACAAATGGGAGATAAGATCATGTTAATGCTTTGTTTTTGTGGATTTTCTATTTTTCTTTTTATTTTTGTTAAAAGAGCCAGCAACTTACTCACACAAGGAAATATCTCTCCCTCTCCCAACCATGCTTTTTCAGAGAAACCTGAAGAGATTCCCGCAGCTTTTCCCAGTTCTAACAGTAATTGTTGCTTTAATTTTGCATGCCTGGAGGCAATGACCCACCCTCTAGAAGCTTTTAATCCCCTAGCACCTGGAGGCAAAGTGGGGGAAGAGGAATCCAGGCCTGAGTTCAAAATCAAGTCTGATTCAAATTGCTCTGGTCCCTCCCCTCCTCTCCAGACCCCACCCTCTACTCCTCCTATGGCCAAGCCCATAGCTTCCCCTGCCTGGGAAGTCCAGAGATCTGATGTGCATGCTCAACTTTTTCTACCTGCATTTGCAGCTTCAGGCTCAGCCCTTCCCCCGGCCTGGCTGTGCTTTTGAGACAATCTTAGAAAACTCTTTAAATTCCAGATATGCTCGTTTTGTTCGTAATTTTGCTAACCTGCTTTTGTCTTTAATTAGTAATCTTATAAAGCATTTGTATGGTGAAAAGCCCGACAGACAATATAGAGGGGTTAAAGAAGAAAAACTTAAGCTGAATAAGAATGACAATCAACATAGTTCAAGACTCTGCTTCTTTTGCCATGGAAGGGTATATATTTTACAGAAATGTAGAAGTAAGCAGCAAGGTATTGATATGAGTATTGGGGATTTTAGATATCGGAATCAAAAGTGTTCTGAATTCACTCAGAGTAATAGTATCAGTTCAGAGGTTACATAGGATTTCTATGCTATTATATATACATTTTGAAATGAATGGTATGGGTTTATTTTCATAGAGATTTTCATGCATTTGAGATTGTGTTTTATACTTAGTTTCTAAAACAAGGAGAATATTTGTAAAAGCTTTTTATAGTCATGTGATCAAGTTTATATTTTATAATACTCTTATTGATATTAAGTTCATATTCATTTAGATTTCCCTAGTTTGAATTTCATTGTCTATTATTCCACGTGTATTTTCTTCTATTCATTCATCTATCTAATTTTGAAACATGGTTTTGATTTCATAATACAATGTTAATTCTAGGAGTATTGTGCTCCCATATTCTGAGTTGTTTGTTTCTGTTATTTTTTCTCAACTGATTATTTGATCAAACTCTTTAAAGCATTTCCTTGGCAAATTGGTTGCCATGGCAAGTGTAAATTGATTCTAGAAGTATTATTTTTGATAAGCATATTCCAAAAAAAAAAAAAGAGGGGAACATTTGTAAAAGTTTTCTTTTTTCAAAAAAAAAAGTTTTCTTTGAGATTCTGTTGTGCTTTAACTTATATTTAAATATGTTCTGATTTTTCACAAAAGTGATTGTATACTAAGTAAAAAAAAGGGGTATTATTTGAAATTGTTGCATAAATATATATTGTGTCAAGTCAAGTCAAGATGTGTCAAGTCAAGATGTATTCACATTTTTTGCAATCATTTATTATCTTCAATTTTTAAATCCATATGAGACTTGGATTATGGGAACTTATCATTTAAGACACTAATTGCCTTTATTCTGAGTTATCAGATGCCAGTTGGCCAAGATGCCATCCAATCACAAGAGGAATACATGCAAGAGCAGACACTGAACTGTCACATGAGGGGAGACATGCATGAAGTCAAGGTATGGCCGAGGGAACGGCTTTTGACTAATGTTGAGGTTGGATTCTCTTGGTTTAATATTTTATTTTATTTTTCCCCACAATATTGTACAGATGGCTGGAAGTATTCATCCCACCCATCTCACTTCTACACCTGGCTTCTATGCTCCCTCCTATATGCCTGATGCCATGGACATCTCAATCCCATGCATCTAAGTCTGACTCAGTTTCTTCCAATGTGTTCAGTGGCATGGACATATATTCCATCCACCTATTTTAAGCCTGGCATACTGTATGGGCAGTACATATTGCTCAAGTGTGGGAATGCTCATATCCCATCATTTCTCTGTTCTTTTATGGTAACCCCCATAATTATCTCAGGTGTCATGATAAATACAGTGTTGAATTTGGCCTTGACACCTGTTACCAATTATATTAGATTTTTTAATTTCTCATAATGGCATGAGGATAATTAGGCAGATGATGCAAAAAGTGATGAAACAAAGATAAAATTATTTTTAATAATTAATATCGCAGCAATTGTCTTCTCAATTACCCTCCATAAGGGGGGGACTATAGTAATATTATAATTTTAAAGAATGGTTCAATTTTTGTTTTATTATATGTTTCATGTGTAACAACTAAGATTCTGAATTCCCTTAGACATGTTTTTGAGAACTTTCATTGTTTGATTTGATTATTGACAAAGCTATTTTAAAGTTGTGTTAAGCTCAATTTTGTAGAAAATTTTCCTGGCTGATTACCAGCATCCACACATCAACCCCTGAAAGGACTTCCATTCCACGACTACACCTAGAGGACATCTGAGAAAAGACTTTCAGAGACTTTAAATGAACAGTTTTGATTTGTTGTTTTTGTTGTTTTTTTTTTCTCTTTCTGTTATAATATACACCATCTGTAACATGTATTCTCTGTAGAGGCCCTCCCTTTGCAAGACTAATGTCAAAGCGTCGGTTCATGAGGACAAAAAAAAAATCGCCCCTCTGGACAAAACTTTCCTCTCTTCCTTTTCTATATTGTTGTTCACATATTATTAGTTAGCAATAGTTATTATATTGTTTTTACTGTTCCGTCAAGGAAACATTTTGTTTCTTGAGGAACAACAGGGGGGACTGTAATGATTGGAATGATGCCACCTGCTGGATACTTACTGTAGAAGAGTTCTGCCCATGAAGCGAAGGTCTTTGAGGGCAAGACCAGGAGTCTTTTCTTTGGCGGGAGGAAGTGACGCGGACTAGTGGGAGGAGGAAGGAAGAGACTGGCGCTGACTCTGGGGTCTTTTTCCTTGGGACTCTGGTGGAGAGCGGAGCTAGAAATGTGCTCTCCCTTTAATAGATAAGAATCTAGGCCTTTCTCACTCTTTATCAAATTCTTATTCTCCTTAATAAATGCTTAAAAGTCTAACTCTTGCTAAAGCTTATAATTTATTGGCGACCACTCATTAAATAGTTTAGACAGTTTAGCTAGAATTTTAGCCCTTAACAGGGCTTTACTATTTGCCACCAACGTGTTTTATAGTAGGTGTCTTGGCATCCAGTACCTTTGATCAGCTAGTGTTTCTTGGACATTTGCTTTCACAATTCAAATACACTGTATTAGACACAACCTCCTCTTGCAGCATTTTATCATTTTGGAGTGGGAGAGTACTAGCCACCAGGTAACAGGCCCTACCCCTTTCTTACAATTTCTTCTCTCACTCTATCCTCTAATGAGAGTTATTGCTGTACCATAGAAAGAGCTCTGCATTTGGAGGCAAAGAGACTTTGGTTCAAATCTTAGCTATGTCACTTACAACATATTTGACCCTGGGCCTCAGTTCACCTGAGTCTTAGTTCCTCACTTGTAAATAGAGAGTGGTGGGCCAGATAACTTCTGAGCCCCTTACCATCTCCAAATCTATTGTGGCCCAAAATGTACCACAAGCTACTCAAGTCCTCAATTTGTACTTGTACCTCCTTTTCAGTTATTCTCTTTCTTTTCTGGATGAATTTCAACCATAATGCACCCACTATAATTTCACTGCAATTTCAACTGTAATGTGTGGCTCCCAAACTCTACCCTCAGATTCACTCATATTGTCTTACTCTGTAATCTCCTACACACACCCCTCACACACCTTAATTTTGATTCCCCTTTCATGCTAAAATTCTCACAGCTCCTAGGCTGTTTCTTAAACCACTGATCAACATAGATCAGCCCTGAAGCCACCTTCTCTTTATCATAAATGCCCCAATTGCTGCAAATACAGATACTTGTTTTATCTTCACAGTGGCTATCTCTCTTTTATCTTCTCAATCCAAGGTATTCCACTTTTGAGATGCCTCTTACCAATTTTCATATCCCTCTTATTTAGGTGAATTGTTTCACCTAAAATTCACTGTTTGGTTTGTAATCCCCTTGCAACTTTGCCAGAACCATATAGATATTTTAAAAAAAAAAACCAACTTTGGTAGCTTAAAACATACATTGTATCAGTCTCATTAGAAGGGAACCAAATCTGGAGATAGCTACTGTCACTTTGGCATTTCTCCTTTGGGATCTGGTACCCCTGTTAGATTTATGGATGTTTATTCTACTATGAGAATCTTAGTTAATAACCATCCGAAATTCCAGATTTTACCCAATTATATGTAATGGGTATGGTTACCAAAAATGTCATTGTATACAAAAGTGAATAAAATTGGACTGTGATCCATATATCCACATATATATATATATGTTTTTTCTGTACTTTTTTTTTTTTTGGTGAGACAATTGGGGTTAAGTGACTTGCCCAGGGTCACACAGTCAGTAAGTGTCAAGTGTCTGAGACCAGATTTGAACTCAGGTACTCCTGACTCCAGGGCCAGTGCTCAATCCACTGCGCCACCTAGTTGCCCCTGTATTTTCTGTAGAGGCCTTCCCTCTGTAGACATTGTCAAAGTGTGAATCCATGAGGGATTGTCCCTCTGGACAAAATTTTCCCTTTCTCCCTTTCCTATATTGTTATTAGCATGTTGTTTGTTAGCATAGGTTATGATATTCTGTTATTTTACTGCTTCATAAAGGAAACACCCCATGTTTCTTGTCAAAGCAAAGGGCAGAATGTAAGAATTGGTTTGGGGAACCCTTCTTTGGCTAAAATTAGAAAGCCTCAGGCATGCCCCGCATGGCATGGTTTCCTCAGCTTCAGGTGTGCCCCGCAAGCCTCAGACATGCCCTGCCCGGTTCCCTCCACCCAGTGGAGGTATGCACAAAAACCCCAAGTCCTGGGTACACCCTGCATGCAAACCCCATGTCCCAGCCGGCCTTGGGTGCGGCCCCTAGGGGTTCCAATGAATTAGCTTGGGGTGTGTGTGGGTGGTCGGCCTGGGTTTCCTGGGAGAGAAGGGTTTTTTATTCTGGAACCGGGGTAGAGAAGAGGGAGAGAGGGGAATGATAGAGACGGAGGGAGGAGAGGAGAAGAAGAGAGAGAGAGAGAGGAGAGTTGACAGCGGCAGGGAGAAAGTCAAAGGCGAAGCAGCTGAATTGGGTGGCTGAGTTTACAGGTCGTATTTCCTGCTTTTCTTTGTCTTTATTTCTAAATCAATAAACCCTGTTTTTTTGCTTTTATTGAAAGGAGGCTTTTTAATCTCATTCCTTATCAGTCTGGGAGAAGCAATTGGGGAAGGGGCAGTGTGAAAGAGAGGGGAGGCTTGGGACCTAGAGGTCCCCCGTTGTTTTCTGAGTTCCAATATTGCAGATAGCCTTCCAATTAAGTATTCCCAAATTAAATTTGGCCCTTACAGATTGGTGGCCCACAAGGGGATTAATGAACCTGGAGGATCTTTTAAAACCCCCCTTACAATATTCTGCTGAGACTGACTGACAAAGTAGTGACTATTACACGGTCCTTGTTCTTCTCAATAACTGATTCTAGATCAATGATAGAACAGTTTTTCATTCATGCAATCATTTTCATTGACCCTCAGCTGGTCCTCTACATAAGCTAAACACAGACACATTGTGCTTGACCAACACAACATGAACAATAAAGGAGATGTTGGGGGCAGCTAGGTGGCACAGTGGGTAAAGCACCAGCCTTGGATTCAGGACTCCCTGAATTCAAATCCGGCCTCAGACACTTGATACTTAACTAGCTGTGTGACCCTGGGAAAGTCACTTAACCCTCATTGCCTTGCCAAAATAAATAAACAAACAAATAAATAGAAAATGTATAAACAAACAAACAAATAAATGAATAAATAAAGGAGATGTGTAGTGATCGTCCAGCATTACACTTTTTTAAAAAATATATCTTGCATCCATTCCTTTCTCTCTACTCATTGGGAACATCACTCTAGTGCAGGCCCTTATTACCCCTTAACTGGATTATTGCAATGGTTTCCTAATTCATATCCCTGTCCCTTGTCTCTCTTCTATCTAATGTATGTTTCACATAGCTACCTGTTTGATATTCCTAAAGCACTGGTAGGACCATATCATTCTGTTCAAGAAGCTTCAGGGGGCAGCTAGGTAGTGCAGTGGATAGAGCACTGGCCCTGGAGTCAGGAGTACCTGAGTTCAAATCCGGCCTCAGACACTTAACACTTACTAGCTGTGTGACCCTGGGCAAGTCACTTAACCCCCATTGCCTCACTAAAAAAAAAAAAAAAAAAAAAAGAAGCTTCAGTGACTTCTTGCCTCTAGGATAAAAAAAAATAAACTTCCTTGATATTTAAAGCAGACAACAATTTTTCTTCCAACCTTCCTATCCAGGCTTACTGCACAGTATGTTCCTCATACACAACATTCAAATTTGTGTCTCCTGGCTCAGGGTGTTTTCCATTCTGGGAATGCATTCTTTCCTTACCTCTGCCTCTTAGGGGTCTTGGTTTCCTTCAAAGATCAGCTTAAGTGCTGCCTCCTATGGAAAGCCTCTCCTGATTCCCTTAGTCTGAGAAACATTGAAATAAGTTAATCAACCAGCTAGGGATGGCAAACTGTGACTGACCTACAGACCAGATCTTGTCCACTGCCCATTTTCTATATCCAGAGAGCTGAGAATGTTTTTTACCTTTTAAATTAAATAGTACAAAATTAAGCATCAGATAGAGTTGGCCCTTGGACTCTAGTTTGCTGACTCCTGAATTAACAATATTTATTAAGCCACTACTATATGCTAGGAAATGTGCTAGGTGCTGGGGACACTAATTTTCCTTTTTCTTTTTTTTTCAGGGAAATGAGGGTTAAGTGGCTTGCCCAGAGTCACGTACCTAGTAAGTGTCAAATGTTTGAGGTCAGATTTGAACTCAGGTCCTCCTAAATCCAGGGCCCATGCTTTATCCACTGCGCCACCTAGCTGTCCCCCAGTTTTTTTTTCTTTATATGTGTAGTGGGTTGATATTCCTCTCTTCACTCCCAAACACATGTATATAAGATTCAAAGCCTTGTTGTTTATGAAGCAGTTTACTGTAATTTAAATTTCTTTCTTTCTCTTCTAGTTAGATAGGCCTCTTCTAGGGTCTAGGCAGAACAGGTAGTTGGCTGCCTACATGGTCTATGGAGTAATTCACCTCTATACAAACTTACTATCTGGAAAAGGATGGATAAATTCAGTCACATTTAGGAAGCAATGACATATAGCAGTAGTTTAAAGTCTAACTCTCCTAAGGACATTTGCATTTTAATAGGACTACAAGCCTGGATGAAGCCTTTTTTTTCCCCCCCCTAAACTGGTGGTACTAGTCCCATGTGTTTCATTAGTGAACAGAGATGACATACTTTGGAGTGACTCTATCTCTGAAGTGGATCTGGGACAGAGGATCAAAGACTCTGGCACTGGAACCTCTCCAATTACTCTGATCACTTTCCCAAGCCCAGATATTCAGCTCTGTATCATAACTGGTCACTTCATGTTAGTACAACCTTAAAATCTTCAGGGTGCCACTTGAGGTTTCAGATTGTTGAATGTTGTTGAGGAGCTGGGATTCAGCAGCTAATCATGATGCCTCTGGTAGAAAAGGGCCCCACAAAGGATTAATCAGGCATCATTTTTAGCCCTTGATGAAAATGCTCTTTCCCTCCTTAAATTTCCCTAGAGAGCTTGGTCAGGACCTCTCCTTTGCTCTCATCACATTCTGCCTTGTGACAGCCACATTTGTGTACATGTTCTCTCTCTGAGATTTTAGTTTCTTCCTAGCAGCTGAGAATTGGAGAAAATATCTTAGAGGTCATCTAATTCATCCCCAACCTGAAAAAGAATCCTCCCAAGAACATACTTGACAAGTTGTTATCCAGAGTTCTTTGCTTGGTGACCTCTAGTGAGAGGAAGCACACTAGCCAAGAGGTCATTCTGTGGAAAGCATTCTGGATCTGGAGTTCAAATCCTGGCTCCTCCTACCCCTTACACCTCTGTGGCCTTTGGGCAAGTTACTAAGCCTCTCTAGGTCTCAGTTTCTTCATCTGTAAAATTAAAAAGTTAGATCAGGTGACTTCTAAAGTGACTAACAGCTCAAACTGTAATCTTAAGTTTGCCTCTTTTAAGGTGGGGACCTTGCTAGTTTGTTGTTGTGGTGGTGGTGGTGATGATTGTTGTTGTGACTGGGGCAGCACTTGGCCCATGGCAGGCCCTGATAAATGTTTGTTGAATTGAAATAAATAGAATTGAGTTGAAATTCATACTTGTAGAACTAGGTTTCCCCACCAAGTTCTGGACCATAAATTATTGCATTGTAGACTTTCCTTAAAGCCCAGGGTAGCCATATTGTCCTTTCCGTGAGATTTTAAGGTTTAATTGATTGGCACTGGTAAAATGTACCCCTCTAATTTTGAGTTTGTGGTTTTAGCTTTCTAGAATTTAGTTAATTTCTTCCCAAGGGAGGTGTTTTATAATTTCCTTAAGTGATTGCTCTAACCTAATGCTCTCACTGTTTAAAATCATGACAGTTAAAAGTTAATAGGTTTCTAACAAGCTATTCTGAGTATAAACATAGTTTGTTTGTGCTCTTCCACTCCTCTTTCCATGCTCTGTTCTGAGTTGAGGTTGAATGAACTTAAAGATAAAAAAAAGAAAGAATATAAATCTGTTCTTTAAATTAGTTTTAGGCTTGGTAATATCAATGTTAAGTTCTAGGTGCCTTTAAACTTTTTTCCCTTATTTTCAAAATGTCACAGAATCTCAGTGTTAGAGCTAAAATGGATCTTAGAGATCATTTAGTTCAATCTATTCATTTTAAAGATGAAGAAAACAATATCAGAAAGGAAGAGAAGAAGGAAGAAAGGGAGTAAACAAGCATTTTTTAAAGCAGCTACTATGTGCCAGACATTGTGCTAAGTGTTTTACAAACATCTCTTTTAATCCTTACAATAAAACTGAAAGATAGATACTATGTGTTATTTCCATTTTACAGCTGGGAAACTGAGGTAGATAGTGGTTAAGTGACTTGTCTGGTGTCATAGGGCTAGTAAGTGTTTGAGGCTAGATTCGAACTCCTGACTCATGGCCCAACATTCTATCCACTGTGCCACCAAGATCAGAGAGGGAAAAGGACTGGACTAAGATCATACAATAAATGGCAGAGCCGAGACTCAAATCTAAGCTTTCTGACTATCTCCTTTGCTCTTTCCACTATTCTAAGCTTCTTCCATTATGGAATTTCTTTTCTCATTCAACAAGTCCATTATTTTCTGAACTTAAAGGTGTATCATTGTTGTTCAGTCGTTTTTAGTTGTGCCCCCATTTGGGCTTTTCTTGGCAAGGGTACCGGAGTGATTTGCCATTTCCTTCTCCAGCTCATTTTACAGATGAGGAATGGAGGCAAGCAGGGTTAGGTGACTTGCCCAGGGTCACACAGCTAGTAAGTGTCTGATGCCAGATTGGAACTCAGGATGATGAGTGTTCCTGGGTCCAGGCCCAGCACTCTATCCACTGCACCATCTAATTTCCCCTAAAGGTACATACTGAAGGTTAAAGAGATATCTTTTATGGGAACCAGACAGCCAGATGCATTCATTCAGCAAAAACTGAGCAACCCTCTATGGTAAAAAACTTTGTGCTAAGCATTGTGGGGAATAAAAGGGCATAGAATAAGCTAACCTCTGGAGGTTTATTTCTGAATTTTAAACATATGCAGATAGATTTATTAGGAACCACATTCTTTAGACCAAAATGAATTATTTTGGTCTTCAAAATCATAAACTCCATTCTATCATTTATCGAGTGATCAAAGGAGTGCATATTTGTGGAAGACAGAAAGCATTCTACAGTTCCTGTGCTCTTGTCTAGTGTCTTGCCTTATGTCAGTATAGTCAGAAATGTCAGTTTGAGTTGTAACTCCATTTTTCCTGAGGCCTTTAAATGGAAAAGTGACTGGGGATGAAGTTTATCAGATGTATCTCTAACTTCTCATTGCTCTTTGAGTGGTCCTTCACTTTAATTTTTTTGAAGACTATAGCGTTCAACAACTAATAGCTATAAAACATTCTATAGAATATGATATAGAGTTTGATGGACAACCTATTAGCTACATGCAATTGAAATCCTGAGTTTTACTCAGGTTCCTTCTATGTAAAGAAGAAATTTTTAAAATTTGTTGATTATGGATTTTGAAATGCTAATTAGGGGAACCACTCACAATACAGAATTTCTGTATTACCCTAATGGAACCCAAAAGGCCCAGACTTTTCAATGGACTCCATCAATTACTCCCATCTCAATGAATGTAACTAACAAGATGTTGACCCATTTTTTGGTATCATAGACTCCTTTTGTCAGTCTTTCTCAGAATAATTTTTTAATTTTAATTTTTTTTCAGCCAACAATCTCCTTTTTCTCATTCCTATCTTCCACTTTTCCCTCAATTTAGAAAGAGAAATAGAATTCCCATTACAAACATGTGTGATCAAGCAAAAGATATCCCCACCTTATTCATGTCCTCCAAAAAACTGTCTCAAACTGCACTGTGAGTTCATTACCTCTTTACTAGGTGGTGCGTAGCAGGTTTCATTATGGGCCCCTGAGAATCATTGCATTATTTAGAGTTTCTTGGTTTCTCATAGTTTGTCTTTACAATATTGTTATCACTATATAAATCATTTTCCTGGCTTTGCTCACTTCACTTTGCATCAGTTAATATGTCTTCCCAAGTTTTTCTGAAACCCTGCCTTTCACCATTTCTTATAGTACAATAGTTATTCCATCACATTTATATACCAAACTTGTTTAGTCATTCACCAATTTGTGGGTAGCCCCTTGGTGTTCAGTTCTTTGCCACCACAAAAAGAGCTGTTTGCTCATCCCTAGTTTGTTTTGTTTAGGATTACTCTATCCCATAATCTACTCTTCTTCTTATTCTCCCTTCTTTCTTCCCTGGTTCCCTATTTAGTGAAATGTAGTTTTGTACTCAACTCTGGGTATGCATTTGCCTGAATATGTTCTTCCCTCCTTTGACAAGTTTGGATAACAGTGATGTTCAAATGACAGATACTGCTCCCCACCCCCTCCTCCTTCTTGGTGTAGACTTGTATTTGCATACTCCAGTTTACATAGTTTATTTTTATCACTCACCCCCATTTCTTTCTGCATTTTTCTCCTCCTTTTATAGACTTAAAGGATCTAGTTCCCTTTCATAACTATAGCTCATGATTATATAGTGCTTTATTGTTATGTAATGAGCACACCTAGGAGAAGGAACAGTAGTAGGATCTTTTCCCCTTGGCTTTGTGCCACTCTGCCTGGTGGCCCATAGTGGTTCATCCTCTAATGCATCCAGGTAGGAAGGAGAAAATGTTTTGGTCAATAAATGCCTTTTAATTGCATTCTCAGTTCTGTTTCAGGAGCCAACTAAAAAGCTCCTCTTTTTCATATTATAAAAAGACTAGAAACAATATGTAAGCATGCTCTGAAGTCTACACGGGCACTGCATTAGCTGAACATGTATATGCTCATACGGACTGTGTTCATTGGACAGTCTTTCTCCTACCTCCATCTCCCACCCTCATCCCTTACAGTTATAAAATGCTTTACATATACATCATATAATTTGATCTTCCAAGAAATTCTATGAGGTTGTTAGAGGATATATTATTATCTCTACTTTGCAGTTTAGGGAACTGATAATTAAAGATATTAATTAATAAACAATTGATTGATTAATCAAAATATTAAGTGACCTGCCTGGTGTTTGCAGTGCAAATGTAAGACTCTTTCTACTGCTGGTCCACATTGCTCATGCAAACATTTATACCATGTCTTGGAGAAAATCAACTTATTGGAATTTAAGTGTAAATGACTGTTAATAGTTTAATGTGTTGCTTTTTTCTAGGCTTTTTTATTTTTCTTTTCATTCTGGGACTGTGATTTTATTGATATTAGGAACTCCTGATGAGGAAACTCCCTCTCCCAGTGCAGATCTGCAACTATTTTGCGACTTATAAAGAGTTGGTCATAAATTTGTATTTTAAGAAAAGCTACATGGAGAGTGCCTGACACATTGTAGGCACTTAATAAGTGTTTATTGATTGATTGAAGAAAGTAATTCTAAATCAAAGGAGTGACTCACTAATCAACCTAATTCATGAACCATGGAAGATGAATAGAGAGTTATTTTTGAGTAGCAGGATTTTCCAGACAGGAAAGGAACCTAGGAATTTTAAGAGATAGAGGCAAGAAGGGAGAGAATCCCAGGTATGGGGAATAACCTGAGCAAAGGTATAGATATAGAATAGAAGATGTTGCTATATATGGGAAAGAGAAAGTAGGCTGGTTTGTCTAGAATGTTCTCATTTTGTATATAGTATACTTATTCATGTATGTCCATGTCATATTTCCCATTAGGTTTATATGTATTTATACATACACATATACATGCACATGCAAATATACATATATACATACACTTACTTATTTGCCTATCATCATACTTCCTTAACGTAAGTCAGGGGTATTTTGTATGCTGCTGGGTAGGCAAAAGGAGAGACTCTAGATTGTGAGGGATTGGAGGGAGGAATAAACATGTATATTGCCTACTATGTGCCAGGCACTGTGCTAAGTACTTTTCACAAATATCCTTTCATTTGATCCTCACAACAACCCTGGTAGGTGCTATTATTATTCCCATTTTAGCAAAACAGAGGTTGATTTACCTAGGATCACACAGCCAGTAAGTATCTAGAGTCACATTTGAACTGGTCTTCCTAACTTCAGTCCCAGTACACTATCCTTTGAACCACCAGCTGCTTCTGATTGGTGGAAAGAATGCTGAGGATGATGAAATGCTAAGTACCTGCTGAGAGGCAGAGGTGGTGTAAAGAGCTCTTTGGGGACAAAGGCATATGGAGTTTGACATACTCTTTGAAACAAACTCCAAGGAGGAGAGAGAGAGATAGAGAGAGACAGAGACAGAAAGAGACAGATACAGAGAAACAGAGAGGGACAGAGAAACAGAGACATAGAGACATACACAGAGAGAAACACAGAGAGAGACAGAAAGACAGAAACAAAGACAAACTTTGGAAGCTGCAAAAACTGGCAGAAGCTAGCTCCTCATAATGACTGTGATTTCTAGCTTGTTTCCTTAGAAACTTCAGAGATTTCCTCTTGAATGAGATCAGGCCCTCTCTTTTGGTTTAGCTGAGATCTATCTTGCTTCCATCTAAGAGCTCATCACTTTTTTTGTGTTTTCTAGTATATCCTAAATCTGTATAACTTGTTCAATTTCTGTTCTCTGTAATGAGTTTACTCACTATTTGCTATTTGTGATGGTCTTTTGTGTAACTGGCATTTGGTAGGGAGGAATCAAACTGGCCAGTGTAAGCTAAGAGATAAGAACCAGGGACGTGGCTTTTGTTATGAACCAGATTTATGCTTTTAGACATGAAATATTTAAAACAGAGAGATAGATCTAATTATAGTATGATACTACTCTTGGAAATACGTGAGGGAAGGAACAAATAGCCACAGACATCATTCTCCCCTAAAAGTCTAAATTATAATCTCTTTTGGAAAGTGGTAGGCCAAATTCCAGAGATATCTATCCATATTGTCAGTGTGCCACATTTAGACAACTCATGTGGAGATATATATATATATATATTTCATATGTGCATGTAGCTATATATTACATATTATTATATAATATTGCATATTATATAATATATATTTTTACTTCCTAAAATGGTACATAAGTTTAGTTTCTTATTTAAGCCTCTCTATTGTTTTTTGCATATTCAAATATTTACATTTGTTGATCATTTTTAATTTCACATAAAAATAAAAAATTGATTTTCAAAAAGAGCTTTGAATTTTTTAAAAGGACAAAATAGGGCAACGGCCAATGGTGTTTTTCCCTTTAAGGTTACCTCCCATCTACTCTGAATGCATGGAGTATATACCTATTTTCATACATTTTATCCCCATTAGAATATAAGTTCCTTAAGGACAAGGATTGTTTTTGCCTTTCTTTGTATCACATCAAGCCTGGCACATAGTAGGCACTTAAGAAAAGCTTGTTGATTGGCTAATTCATTCAGTAAGTATTTATTAAGTGCCTACTATGTGCCAGGTACTGTGCCAAGCACTGGGAATACAAATAAGTAAAAGAAAGCTCCTGTCCTCAAAGAGCTTACATTCTAATGGGGAAGAAAATACATAGAAGGAAGCTGAAAAGCAGGAGGGTAGTTAGGAAAGCCACCATGGGGTTTGATGTTTCATGGAGTTGAAACGAAGCAGAGCTTTTGATGGAGAATGGAGAGTTACCTGGAAAGTTTGGGGCAGCTAGCTTGGTGTAGTGGATACAGAACTGGCCCTGTAGTCAAGAGGGCCTGAGTTCAAATCTGGTCTCAGACACTTACTAGCTTTGGGACCCTGGGCAAGTCACAACCCTGATTGCCTTAAACATCTGGGGCTATCTCCAGTCATCCTGATCTATATCTTGCCACTGGACTCAGGTGGCTCTGGAGGATAGAGTGAGGTTGGTGACCTAGCATAGCTTTCCTTCACTTAAATCCAATTCAGTGCAAGTCATGACATCACCCCTTTAAAAAAGGACAAGAGCAGCTAGGTGGCCCAGTGGATAGAGCACCAGCCCTGGAATCAGGAGTACCTGAGTTCAAATCCGGTCTCAGACACTTAACACTTACTAGCTGTGTGACCCTGGGCAAGTCACTTAACCCCAATTGCCTCACTAAAAAAAAATTTTTTTAAAAAGGACAAACAACAACAACAACATAGAAAGTTCTGAAAAATAAAGGAAAGCTTTGGGAGGAATTTACTGTTCTACCCTTCAACCCTGAAACCAGAGGGGAGGGAGAGTCAATTGAGGGAATTGAGAGAGTGCTGAGGAACCAAAAAAGGTACTGCTAGGTGGTACAGTGGATAAAGTGCTGGGCCTGGACTCAGAAGACTCATTTTCCTGAATTCAAATCTGGCCTCAGATAGTTATTAACTGTTTAACTCTGGGCAAGTCATTTAACCCTATTTGTCTCACTTCCTTGTCTCTAATATGAGCTCCAGTACCCAAAAGCCTCAAGTGGGGTCAAGAAGAATAGGACTAAAAAAAAAAGACATAACAATAATAATAAAAAAAAAACCCTGAGTCAATCAGCATGATGATGAGATTTCAAGTGATTTATTTATCCTAAGAGAAAGGTATGATGTTCCCTGAAGTCAAAACCAATCAGAGCTGCTGAATGAGAATGGAGACAAAGTGCTTTAGGAAAATCTGAGAAGGGAGATCACTTTAGCTGTGTGAGATTTAAAATTGGATACTAGAGCATTAACCTCCCCTTTTAATTGTTTCCCTTATTTATCTCCCAGACTAGTAAATGGAAGAAGCCTCTGGTCTCTAGTTAGAGCTTTTATTGTTTGGAAATTACAAGGTGATGTTGATTAGAGGGATAGGATAGTAGAAATACAAAACAAATAGTCTTAAGTCTAAGCTTAGTCTATATTCCGTATAAAACTCACCAAAAGCCCAAGGCCACCTTTGGGGTGGAGAGCTGCATCAAGCAAGTGCTGTTACTGTGAGCCGGGCTGAGTCCAACCTCCATCAGCACAGCCAGCGAACAAGGAAAGCCGAAAAGAGATCCCACTTCCGTTCTCTCCTTGCCTTTTAAGCTCGCACCCCAGAAGTGGAGTGCTTAGCAGCCGGACTGGCATGTGTAGCCCATGCACAGCCGTCGGTCTCCTCCCCGAAAAGGTGGTCCTTCAAAAACTGGCATCTTTCCGTATTTACTAACCGACTGTTAAAAACTTTTTGCCACAGCTGGGGGAATGAGGGCAGGCTTTGTGGAGATGTGTACCATGTCTGGGCCTTAAAGGAAGAGAATTTCAACAGAGAGATGAGGAACAAGTAGGTCCTAGGTATAGGGGGTGACCTGTGCAAGTTCAGGGAGACAGCAGAGAACAAGAAATGTTGGAGGAAAGCTGTCAGTCCAGTTTGGCTGGGACAAAGACTAAGTGAAAGGGAATAAAGTGAAATAAAGTCGATAAGGTAGTTTGAAGACAGATTACAGATGGTCTAAAAGTTTGTATCTTATCTTATAGGTAATAGGGAGTCACCAAATACTTTATATGTGTGTATATGATTATGCACAACCATTTATACACACATACTTTACATGTGTATACATATTTATGATAATGCACAACCATTTTGAATCAACATATTCTTCAAATGGCATATAATGATTGTAGTATTGGAATGTTTTTGCAGAATATGATTGTAGTTGTGCTAAAAATATGCTTTTTATTCAACTATATATGTACATATATGTGTGTATATATATATACATATATATACACAATACATGTATTTAGGGAAAGAAAGGGGGAAAGAAAAGACTTGTTTACTTTTGTAATTATTACAGACAGTTGTATGATTTGTAATATGTAGTGATTTCTTTTTCAGTACCTCAAATGTAGTGTAGTTCATAGAAAGCAAATACTGGAATAAAGCAGACTTGGATTCTGCTTCTGCCAGATATTAGCTGAATGATCATGGAAAGGTCATTTAACCATTCTGTGTTTCAGGCAACTCTCTAAGTAATAGAGGGGCTGCTAATCAGCATTAGTGGAAGGAGTTTCTACCCTGGAATTCTCTAGATTGATAAAATCATATAACTAGACCAAAAAGAAAGGTTGAAAGTAATTGAAATTAATCTCACTGACCATTCTAATTTTATAATCCTCAACCAACTATTTTAATGCCAGAGATTGACTATGTGAAGGGTCTTGCATACTAATCACGTATTAATTGCTCTTGTACATGTTAATTACTGCATGTTTCAGTGTGCTCATTTTGTTTTTGTTGTTGTGTTCATTTGTCTATGTCTTATGTTACGTTCATGCTATAGCAGTGACTATTTGTGAATTGTTTTGCATATTGTTATTGCTTGTAGTTAAGGTATATTTTATATATAGGCCTATTTTTAGTGGTGGTGTTGCAGCTAGCTAGCTTTGCTTTGTTAGTTATCTGTGCTCACTCATTGCTTCTGATTGATTGCTGTGTACTATAGATATGGATATACTCTCAAAATGTGCTTGTGTTATATCCTGTATGTAGTTGGCCATGTTGTAACTGTTGTATCCTCTCAGGTGATGCTCTGTACTGACAATTCTTGCTTTCAGAAGATTGCATTACACAAACAGACAGCTGCAACAACTGTTGTAGCCCTGAGCCATGGATACTCTGCTGTAGACAATAAAACTACTCTGGTTGTGGGGTACCTCAGGCACTGAAGCCCCTCCAGCTGCAGTGATCCAGAGCCACAGAGGGGGTGAGGCCATGCAGAGGGTAGGGGGAAGTCTTTGAATGGTCTGCTTACATAAGTGAGAACCATCTGTATAGTGCCTTATCTACTACTATACATGACAGCTAGGTGATACACTAGGTATCCACTGATAGAGTGCTGGCCCTAGAGTTCAAATTTGATCTGACATTTACTAGCTGTGTGACCCTGGGCAAGCCATTTAACCTTCAGTTTCCTCATATGTAAAACAGGCTGGAGAAGGAAATAGAAAACCGCTCCAATATCTTTGCCAAGAAAACCCCAAACGAGGTCATAGAGAGTCAGACATGATTGAAATGACTCAACAACTAATGCATGTATTATGGATGTACATTTTGTTAATGTCAGTTTCAGCGTACCGGAGGTTGGCTACCTGGGATGCCAGGAAATTTGCTCTTGTTGTTCTAAAGAACTTGTGTGTGTTTATACTGTGATACACTGTATAAACTTGTGTTTACACTATATAGTTATAGGTTTGGGTTCTGTCATTTCAGGACTTTGGATCTTTGCAAGGGACTGCAAAGATTTTTAGCCCACAGGGGAACATAATCCAAGTCCCAAAGCTTATTGGTATGTGATTGACTCCTCATTAGTGAAGATCAATGGGAAAGGTGGGATGGAGTTGAAGAGTGGGAGAGAGGGGAGTCTCTTCAGTTTCTTTGGGCTCTGTGGTCATTTGGGGTACTTTCACCTATGAGAGAGAAGATGGATCATATCAACCCTATGTCAGGTTGCTGAAGGGAGGATAAAATTCCAAGAAGAAGCTGACATGAGATGACCTGGCAGTGTCCATCATGTCCCTATCCCCAGCTTATTCCCAGATTTGGGAGAATTTCCCCTTGGGTAAAACTCTGACTTTCTCTGTTGGTTGAACTGAGTTACCTCACTCCCTCTGAGAAAGTTCCTTCTCTTGCAATTGTGTAGTCCTTATTATATGTGTATATGTGTATACAAACATATGAATATATGCATATACATATCTATATATAAACACATACTTTCTCTGATTTGTTATGCTATTAACTTGGATGTTTTTTTTTTTTAAACAAGTACTTACTGAGCACCATTTTTGTTACATTAACAAATACAGTTACAAATTGCCTATTTTTTTTGTGTGTGAGGCAATTGGGGTTAAGTGACTTGCCCAGGGTCACACAGCTAGTAAGTGTTAAGTGTCTGAAGCTGGATTTGAACTCAGGTCCTCCTGAATCCAGGGCCAGTGCTCTATCTGCTGTACCACCTAGCTGCCCCACAGTTACAAATTAAATGGCCTTTTTGTGATTCTGATCATGAAAAAAAAGACAGTGACTCAGATACTGTAATAAAATACTCACATGGCTTGTCTATACCAGTTGTGGTAGACCTTGAGAGAACGTTGTTTTAACAGCTGAAAAAGCTGACTCAATCTCTTTATAGTCCATGGTGTTAGGGGAACAAATACAGATTGAGAAATTGCTGGAGAAAAAAAAAATCAACACTTTTAAAAGCCAGTATACAATCGTTTTTTAATGTCACAGTGGCATTTGCTGAAATGAGTTAGGGAGATTGTCAAGTATACTAGTAGGCACTTAATAGCTTCTTCCTTCCCTTCCTTCCTTCCTTCCTTCCTTCCTTCCTTCCTTCCTTCCTTCCTTCCTTCCTTCCTTCCTTCCTTCCTTCCTTCCTTCCTTCCTTCCTTTTTTTCTTCCTTCCTTTTTTCTTTCTTTCCTTCCTTATCTGTCTGTCTGTCTGTCTATTCATCAAACAGAATAAGAATGGTGAAGAAATTTTTTTTTTTTGATGAAGAAATTTAACTTTTCCTAGCCCATGGTTGCAGATGGGAGATTACTAGTTCCAAACTGTGGTAGTCTGTTAATTTCTTTTTTTGGAGCAAAGAGATGGTCAAAAGACAGGTTAAAAAAAAGATAAAGATAAGCAATTACCTACATAACCCTCCAAATGGTTCATTAACCTCAGAATAACTAAGCTAATTGTACCTGAGAAACCATGAACTAGATCTCTTCTCTTATTGGGAAAAAAACCAACAACAAACCAACCTGTAATTCTACAGTGTTTGCTTCTTTTCCTTTTTGAAAGAAAACATGTAAACTTATACATTGAAATAAGCATTGTCCCTTTCCAAGTAGTCATAATGGGAAGTTATTCACCTATTCCATCATGCTGCCACAACTCAGAAGTTTTAGAATTCTTCAACTGGCTACAAAGTCTATGACACCTTCTTTTTAATATTCTTAGCAGTAGTAAATCTTCATCCCAGGGGTTGGAGACTTTAAAAAACATCAGAAAAAGTTGTTTGGAGCCAATTCTTGTAAATAAGGTAGGTGTTAAAAATTGGGTAGTGAAAAAAAAGATACCTAGGACATGATCTGACTCCAAAGTAGAAAAATGGATTGTGTGTGTGTGTGTTTATATGCATGTGTGTATGGCTTACAAATTGGCTGTAAAGGCAGCTTTACAAGAAGAATTCAATTTGAGCAACTATATAGTATTATAAATACATAGCTTTTCAAGTCAATCATTTTAAAGGATGAAACTCAAACATAGAAATCCTATTTATATTTACTTGAAAAAATCTATTTCATTATTTTAAAAGTCATGGTTCATATGTGGTGGTGGTAAATGAAACAACTGGCTCAAGAAATCAGATATTTGTTTGGATTGAGTGGAATGTATCTGCACACTAAAAATGATGGGATAATCAGGGAAGAGTCAGCAATCATGTGTCTCTGAAGATGCAACTTAAAAAACTTAACGCCAGACAGAGCATGTGAGCACCCATCAGATGGCTTTCCAAAGAATACAAATCCAAATCAAAGGAACTTATAACTTTTTTTTTTGATGAGGTAATTGGGGTTAAGTGACTTGCCCAGGGTCACACAGCTAGTAAGTGTCAAGTGTCTGAGGTCAGATTTGTACTCAGGTCCTCCTGAATCCAGGGCTGGTGCTTTATCTACTGCGCCACCTAGCTGCTCTACTTATAACATTTTCAAGAAAAATTGAATAGCATGTCCATCAAGAAAGGATGACCAATTTCAGCTAGGACACAAGAGAATAGAGATATGGAACTGGGTCTTAATTCATTTGGCCCAGCCAGTACTGAATGCTCGAAATGGAAAAAGAAAGTGGATTTAGGGTCTTTAAGTGCACTTCATGTTCAATATGAGTCTTTAATATTATATGGCAATTAAAAAAAAGGCACCCCCAACTATAACAACCTAATATAACCTAAGGCTTCACTGATAACAAACATTAGCTGACATATACACAGTACAAAGTGCCATATATGTCCTTACAACAGCCAACTATGGGTGCTATTACCTCCATTTTCCATATGTAAAGAATTAATTGTTATTTGAGGTTTTTATGTCTAGGCAAGCACTGGCCTGGGGCTCTGCAAACCTCACAGTGCTCTACCCACTGGTTGTAGCTGTTACCAAGGTGCTGGCCCCTCACATCATCACTGCTCGCCAACACCGACATGGGCCTGGCAAAATTATAATGGAATTGGAAGCCTAGTGAGGGCAGTCATGTGACTGTCAGAGCGGCCATCCCATTGGCTGGGGCTGTGTGTGGGTTTTTTCTGGGATTGGGGGAGGAGAATTGGGCATTCTAGCTGGACGCTGGAACAGGAGGTCTGCTGTGTATTCTCAGTTGATTCCTGGGCGGTGGTATCTTTTAAGGTTGTATAATTTCCCTATCCCCATTTTATTTCCTTTCCCTTGATTCTACTGATCCTGTTTGTATTTTTTTTTTTGAAGTTTGTTCTTGTTAAAATAAATCCTGTTCTGTTTTGAGGGAGGCTGCCAGTGTCCTTTCTTGCCCCAATATTGCGGTGAGCCGCTTAGCTAACACTCCCCAATTAAAAATTGGTCCCCACATATATGAGAACTAAAGCTATGGGAAACTAAATGGCTTCTCTAGGGTCACATAGTTAGTCAGAGCTGAAAGTCAGGATACTCAAGCCTCTGTGTATTCCAGATCTTGTGCTCTTTCCAGTATTCCATGCTGTCTGGGCATTCTGAACATTATGGAAGTGTTCTAGAAAAAAGGAGGTGAGGATGCTGCTATATCCTGGTATAATGGGCACCCCTTCTGACTTCCTGTCATGTGTTGGCTTGGACTCACCTCACAAAAGTAAGACATCCCAATATGTGAAATACTGAACAAAGACCCCATGGAACTTCTGCTTGGCTGAACCTGTTCTTTCAGAAATTACTAAGGTAGTTAAAGGAAAACTCCTAAAGTTATTGTGTAAATAGGATTTTATATGCCTTTTATATGAATATGTATACACATATGTATATATGCATATGCATGCATATGCAAATATATACACATGCACAAATACATTTACAGTTTTAATACCTTTTTGTTAAATATTTTAATTGTGCTTTTTTATTTGCTATTCTTGCATTTCTAAACCATGAGGCCCCTGTCTAAACTACAAGGAATAAGAGCTATATAGATAAGCACAATCATTGTGGAAGGATACATCCCTTAAATTTGAGATTGAACCAATAATAGGATCTCATCAACCCCAATCCAGGGACATGAGAGCAGGTAACCTTATCTATGTGGTATATGATAAATTTGCAGGATCAACCATGGGATGAATCAGAATGCCTCACTTTTTTTCTTTTCCCTTTTCTTCATCTACACGCCCCCTTTCCTTCCTCCCATCTCCTAGGAACCTCAACCAATTTTTTTTCTTTTGGGGCAGGGCAATGAGGGTTAAATGACTTGCCCAAGGTCAAACAGCTATCACAGGTCAAGGGTCTGAGGCTGAATTTGATTTCAGGTCCTCCTGAATCCAGGGCCAGTGCTTTATCCACTGCGCCACCTAGCTGCCCCTATCAACCAATTTTAATACTCAAAGATTCCAAAGTATAGATTTTAGAACAGAGGTAACAGATTAAACGTTGTCTTTCTACCAATTAAAATGAAATAAACGCAAAAAAGAGATTGAGAACTGGAAAAGTATGTAATAACTCTGAAAAGAAGTCCTCCTAAGTTATGAGAAACTGGGATTGGGAACACTGTGTGTGTGTGTGTGTGTGTGTGTGTGTGTGTGTGTGTGTGCTGCCATCCCACAAACTTATCTACAGCCCCTGGTATTTATATTGCCACCATTGTTTGATATAGGAAATGTTTCATAGGGCTGAATAAGAATATACCTCCTATATGGAAACAACCAGGAGGACAATAGTTGCTGTGTTTTTAATTCTTGCTTTTCACCTGAGATCCAATAGGTGGTACCTATATCCTTTAATAAATCTCAGTAGGAGCTATAAGATTTTATGTGGGCTATCTTTTTACTTTTCTGCTGCCCTGGCAGGCTTATCATGTAACTAATCATTTAGATAACATTTGCTACTAAATGGTGGGGAACAGAGAGGAGAGGCTCATCTCCTCTTCAAACTCTGAAAATTATCTCTTTAAACCCATGATACCTGGTTATACTACATCTTTCTCAGTGTAGGTACCACATTTAGGAGAAACATATTGTTGGAATACATTGGAAAGAAGGCAACCTGGGTGGTAAAGGTACTGGTTTTTATATTGTTTTTGTATTTACAGTGCCTAGCACAATGCTTCACAAATGGTTTGGTCCAGACCTGTAATTACATCAGTATAAGGAACTCCAAATATGAAAACTCTCTCCTCCAATGCAGCTCAACCACTCCTTTGTAATTTAGTCTTAGAGATTAAGAGGTTAAGTGATTTATTCATAGTCATATAGCCAGAATATGTAAGAAAAAAGACTTGAACCAAGCTTTTCCTGACTCCAAGGGTTGTTTTATCTAGTACACCATTCTTTCTATCATAGTGTGTGCATAATAAATGCTAAGAACCTGTTGGATTGGATTGACATCACATCATAAAAGGATCATTTGAAAGAATTGGGGATGGTTTTTAGCCTGAAGAAGAAAATATTTAGGGGAGACATTAAAGTTGTCTTCAAACATTTGAAATGTCATACGGAAGAGAAATTAAACTTAATCTGCTTTCAGAAGATTAAACTGTCAGCAGGCTGCAGGGCATATTGGAGAATGAATTGGAGGCACCATGAAATCTGTGTGGGGAGACTTTTTTTTATGCAGGGGGACATCTTAGGCTGGATTTTTGCATCACACCAAAAACTACTCCTTATATTCAATTAAACCTAAGAAGTATTTATTAAGCACCTACTATGTTCCAGACACTGTAGTAGACCCTGGAGATACAAAGGCAAAAAAGGACCCCCCCCCCAAAAATATAGCCCCTGCTATCAAAGGGCTTACAGAGACACACATGTATATAAGTAAGTATAATACAAAGTAGAATATTCTAAGGGCAAAGAAGAGATAAGGGAAAAATATTTTTTCTTCAACAATTTAAAGATCTATTATCTTGCTTGCTATGGTCATTTTGTCCATTGATACCATTATAGCCCCTTTATGATTTAGTAGATGTTTGTAATAGGACCACTATCTATCAGGGTTCTCCCCTCCACCCATATACACCATGAGGTAGTCTAGGTGTTTTTTTTTTCCCCTGAATGATGACAAAGATGTCCCTAGAACTTCACTGACCCAGGAGGCTAAGGCTTAAGCAGCAACTCCTTTGATATAGCTTCTTAATAGTCCCTGGCCATATCAACATGGCTTTCTCTAAGGGCATTAAAAAGCTCACCCTTTTGGAACCAAGGTCCTTCAGATTTGAGAAATGTCCTAAGACCATGTGAGCCATTTTATCCTGCCCTACTGAATGGTCACTTCTCCATAACATGAAATGGAGGACTATTTCTACCCAATTTAAGCGCTAGAGTATCTTTGTTGAATATCCTTTCTGTTCCATGGCTAAATAAACCTTCTTTTGTTAACTGTTGAATGACCTATTAGTATCTCATTTTGTTCTAACAGTAAACCTGAACTAACAGGGTACTGACCTGAGTTAGGCTCATCTCTGAAAGTAGTCTTTGAGAGCTGTTGTAACCAAATATTCATCAGCTTACAGATAATCAAGTTTTGAACTTCTCTGAATTTAGTAAGCCTGATCTTCAGTAAACAGACATACTGCTTATCACTGGGCCCATTCAGAAGCTTTTCCAACTTAGTAGACTCTGTCATATATTATGTTCTGTAGGCACAGCTTTTGACAACCCAAGGTCATCTCTATGCCCAAATGAAGCATTGAAATAGGACTTGTGTAGAGGATACTATAGCATTCAACATAGAAGAAATTACAGGAAAAAAATTAGAAGAGGGAGCCATCACTTTCCTTTGGAGAGACCAGAGAAGGCTTCCTGAAGGTAGTAGCACAGTGACCTAGGAAGGAAAAGCTTTCAAAAAGCAGAGATAAAGAAGGAATTATGATTGACATAAATAGGTTTATGAGTCATTTGCATAGAACTAATCATTTAAAGCCATAGGAATCAATGAAATCACCAAGGGAGAGAACATAAGGAGAGAAAAAAGAGGTTTTGAGGACAGAGCCTTGAGGCATGCCTACGCTTAGTAGGTGTTGGGGATTTCTCTCCACTGAGAGGAATGGAACCTCCTGGGAGAGGCACACCTGTTAGCTGGTATTCAATGACTGTGGCTCAAAGATAAGAGGCTGAACTGAAAGCAAATATATTTATTGGTGTGTTAAGGAAGATTGACATCTCACGGTGGCAGCTTTAAGCTTCCTAAGATGCAGATTCGGTTTTTATAACCATTCAGGCCTACTTAGAGTACACAGTCAAATCAGTAGCATTCTATGGCAACTTAGGATAGATAAACAAAGCATTTTACAGAAAAGGGAGGGGCAGAGAAAGAGGGGGATCAGTCAAGGGAGAAAAGGGCAGTTTTAAAAATGTAACTATCAAGATTATAAGAAAACATTCCTTGTTCAAAGGCTGGAGATCAAGGAAAATGACCAAATAATTTTTACAATTGTAAAAGAAGCCCTTTTAGAGAAAACTTCAGGGTTTCTTATTAAAGGACAAATAGGTCTTTTATAAGAATAGATGAAATCATCTGCTTTACTGTGTTCTTACAGAGTTTGTCATATTTTATTTCTCCTTCAGTTGGGGTTAGGGAATATCTAATATCAGGCCATCAGGTGGTTGGGGAATTAGTTCATTAAAATGCTACAAAATAATTGTGGTTCTTATTCTGTTTCCTCTCCCTCTGTGCCCCCGTGTCTCAGAGGATGTTTACAGAAAGTGAGGGTTTGAGAAAGAAAGGTAGGAGGAGAACCAGGAGAATGTATCTGAGAAGCCAAAGGGAAGAGAGAGTTTCAAGAATGAGAGGGCACTGAGTGGTGTTTAATGCTATAGAATGCTATAGAAAAATCCAGGAGGAAGGAGACTAAGACAAAGCAATTGAATGTGAAGTGGGATCTCATTGGTAGCTTTGGAAAGAGTAGCTTCAGGAGAGGGTTGGGTATAGAAGCCAAATTTGGGGGGATGGATGAGTGATGAAGTAATGAAGAAGCAAAGTCAGTGAATGAACACTACTCTTTCTAGAAGCTTGGGGAAGAGAGGTAAATAAGAATAGCCTGAAGGCAAGACAAATTTTTGTGATTTTAGGACAGGAGAGACCTGAGTATGTTTGTAGGTAGGTGAGAAGGAGCCACCAGGTTGAAGATGAGAGAAAAGGAATGATGGATAAAGCAAGGTCAGGAACGACATAAGAAAAAAATGGGATCAAGTGTAAAAAAATTGGATCTTAGCCTTGTCAAGAAAGAAGACCATCTCATCATCTAAGACTGGAGGGAAAGGTAGTTGAGGACCGAAAGGTTGGTCTCCATTTCCTCAGCTAAGTAGTAAGGCTGGAGTTTAGAATTTGAGGAGAGAAAAGTGTGGGTTGCTCGATGGGAAATCAATAAAATTAATAAAGGGAATATCATGCAGAGGAAAGGGCCTACTTAAGGTAAGATAACAAGCCACTGGGGAGAAGCACTACCAAGTAGGAAGAAGCTTGAAGAACAAATTAGGGCTAAGTTTTTACTTAGAATGGCAATGCTTTCCCTGATGATAATGGCTGTTGCTGATTGCAGAGATTAAACGGCTAAACCCAGAACTGGGGATTGTGTGTATGTACATACCCTCATATTTACAGAAGAGGAGACCAAAGCCTAGAACACTAAAGCAATTTGCCAAAGGTTGTTCCATAGTTAGTAAATAGCATAGTCAAGATTCAAACCCGGTCTTTTGATTCCAAATCTAAAGTCCTCTGCCATAGTGCTTCCCTGGGATCGAATAAAAATTAGGCAATGGGGCTCAACTTTCTAATTGTTAGGAGGATTTAACTGCCAAGTGTCCTTTACTTTAAATGACTTTTGTTACCTCTTGCCACAACACTGTTGAGTCACAGCTCATCTTTGTAGTGACTGACCTTTGAAGTTTCCAGCTAGTTTTCAGCATGAGCTTGACCCAAAATTTCTCTGGGTTCAGGTTTTTCCTTTTGTCTGCTCCACTTGGCTCAGATATCTCCTGTCAGTATCACCACATAGTTTAACTTTACTCAGATACTCAGATACGGATGTGTTTATACTATCCTATTGTTCCAATGCCATTGCACTTTGTGGTCCTTTGTCTCCACCCAGAATCCCATAAGAACAACAGATTATAAACTTGTTTCCTTCAAATGTTCCGCTGATTGGCCTGTACTCCTCTCCAGCTAACCTGTGTTAGTGGCTTTCAGGGAATAGCAAAGAACCTGACTAAACTGCCATTTTATTAGCCTCTACCGAGGCTGCCAACCTGGCTTTTATAGTAATCTCATTCGGTTTGATCTCCATGGGAATTTGTCAGGAGTTTTGACAAAATTTATTGTGTTTTTTTTTCCTTAGGCCACATCTAAGCAATTATTGAAATAACTGGTTTTGGTTGCGTCTACTTTTTTTTCCCCTTTAGTTTGGAGAGAATAAGTATATAGGGGTGTGTGTGTGTGTGTGTGTGTGTGTTGGTTCTTGTCATTTCATTACCCGTTTCTTTGCATTTGATGAGTTCAACAGTATGTGATTTCCCACCAGCCCACCAAATTGGAAGTGTTCTACCCCTTCTCAATTTTCACCTAGAGGACTTTGTCTTAGTAATAACTTTATAAGAATTAATTTATAATTATATCATTTATGTTTATAATATTTATAATAATTTAATAGCTTCATTCACCAAACTTCTAATCTTGTATTTTACTTACCTGGGTTTATGTAAGTCTCCACCCTTCTCCCCACTTCTGGAAACTCTAAGTTCCTTTAGGGTCCTTTTTATCTTCATGATGGACTTTAGTTCCTGGACCTGTGGCAGTGTGCTCTGCTGACCTCTGGAAGCTCACAAGGTTGAAGCCCCATCCAATACTCTTTTACTTGAGAGCAGGATAGAATAGATAAAACAAAGAGAGAAGCCAGAGCAGAGCCATATGCTCACGTGCCACATGGAGATGGCCCAGGGGGAGATGAAGTACCGTCGCTTCTCTCTGCACCCAGAGGCCCACAAGACTCCTCCCCTGAATGCAGATAGGCAGGAAATCATTCAGTTAGTGCTTTTTTTCCTAAGCATTCTCAGCTTTGGCTCAGCAGTCAATCAAAAGGCTCCTCTTCTTCACATGGTAAGCAGACCCTAAACAATACCTGACATGGTCTGAAGTCCCTGTGGGAACCGCATCAGCAGAGCTTCTGTATATGTTAATAAGGACTGGGCTTTCATGAACCCTTCCAAGTCTCCTCTTACATTCATATACTAAACACTAGCATTCAACAACCAACCAATGCTTTGCACTTGGCAGGTGCTTAGTAAATGGTGAATGAAGAAATAGAATTTATTGATGAGAAAGCTAAAAACACTGCATGATTAACCTCTTTTACATTATTTTTCTGTCACTGGAATAAACTATAGCTGTACACATAAACATATTTAACTGTTTGCACTGATAGCTCTTTTGGACAACCTTGACTGGTTAAGATGGTCACCTCTATCCAACTGGTTTGTTTATGTTCTACAGATATAGGAAAACATTCATAAAGTGCAGCTGGGACGAGAATTGCCATATACCATTCATGAATAGGACCTTGTCACTGGAATAGATGGCTCTATTGACATTTTACTGTCCTAGACAGTGGTCTATCATCTGATAAGGATATTCCCTCCCATGATGCAGATACCCACCCATCCATGCCTGCCTAACTGTGGGGCTCTTGTTCAAGTTCTCTCCAAAAATTGAGTGAATTGGGGCCTTTTCTTCAAGTTCTCTTGACATTCTGTGGGTACCAAAGGAATATTCAGGCTATCTATTGGTTGTCTCTTGTTCTTGATATATGATCAGTCCATAGTTTTGCCATTCATATGTTTCTTTGATGACATTGTTTACTTATTATAATTTCTCATTTGCAATGTATGTATCTGTATATATCTATATACACATCCATATATATATATATATATATATATATACATACACACATGTATATTATTTTTAAAAGAGCAAAAATTCCAATGTTAAATTAGCCACCAGAGGGAGTCATATGAATACAATAACAACATATTGATAAAGGCAAAGGGAAGATCATTAAATTATTTAGATAAGAAGTATAAAGATTCAGCAAAGCTCATTTGTTCTGATCCACCGAGAGGCCCATCTCAACAATGTAGAGAGCTCAGTGCTACTGAACATGAAACATAACCATGGGAATTGACTCTTTAAAAATCACATTATATTGCTGAAAGCCAAATAGATGGGTTGCCTTAATCACTCACATAGATGAAAGATATGGTAAAAAACAAACTAGCAGGAGCTTTCCAACTTTCAGCCCTGGGAGCCTAATGTTGTGCTGAAAGGGAAAATCAGGCTGTGCTCTCTCTCTTGTTCCAAATATCATTATCAACTATTACCAAGATTACTATCAAAATCCCTGGAATCCACAGTTTAGTCAATAATTGTTTTGATGATTCATGAAGCAGATTACATTTTGGTATTGTGTTCACTCTGCTGGGCTGCCTATGCAAGTGATTGCTTTGGAAGCAAAGGGCAAATGATGTGTAAAGAATCATATGTTATTCTAAAAGATCTTTTCTACTTACCTGAATTTTGCTGTGATTTCTTTTATGGATAACATTAGAGGAGGCTGGAAACTTTAATAATTAATTGGCTGGTGCAGCAATGCAAAATTTTGCTTTGTTTTCTATTTAGTGATTGGGTTAGTTAGTTAACAGATAACAGTTTTCACTTTCCCTCTGGAGCAGAGCACCCGTGTCTATAGGGTGTTTGGCTCTAGGCCCGGTTTAGTAATAAATCATGGGAAAGGGATGGGACCCTGGGAAAGTTATGTTTTCTTCCTGGGTCTGAAGCTCCTCCCTCACCTGTAAGAGGCTAGTTCATCTCTAACATCCCTTTTAGCACTGCAGACAGTCATCCAGCTCTATTCTCTCTTGCCCTAAAAATTTCTGTGAATGCTAATGTGGAATTTATGCCCTCTTGTGGGTATAGTAGTAGAATGTCAGACCAAATTCAAAGTTCAGTGACATCTTCAAACGAGAGAAAATTATTAAATGATCTTATACATGTGCATATTTCTTTTTGATCAGAACTGTGATTTCATTGTTGGGGAAATTTTCAATAAGAAAATTCTTTTACCAGTGTAGGTCAGTTCCTCTTCTGCAATGTATTCTCTTAGAGAGTTACCTGGGTTAAGTGACTTGCCCAGGGTCATATAGGCAGTATGTATCAGAGGCAAGACCTGAAAAAAGTATTCTCTACTCCAAGTCCAGCTTTCTGGTTAAAATACTACCCTGCCTCGCATAATAGAACTATGTACATATGGAGCATGTATGCACACAGAATATCTATCTATACATACATATATACACATATATTTTATGTACTTATATGTATCAATACATATAAATATATTTATAGACATATGCATACACACACTGTTGTTGTTCAGTTGTGCCACACTCTTCATGACCCCATTTGGGGTTTTCTTGTCAAAGATACTGGAGTTGTTTGCCATTTCCATCTCCAATGGGTTAAGACAAAAAGAGTTGAAGTGATTTGCCCAGAGTCACATAGTTAATGAATGTCTGAGGCTAGATTTGAACTCAGGTCTTCCTGACTCCAGGCCCAGTGATCTATCTACTGAGTTACCTAATTGCCTCAAATAAAAATGCCACACCTACATATATATATATATATATATATATATATATATATATATATAGTGTGTGTGTGTGTGTGTGTGTGTGTGTGTGTGTGTGTGTGTGTGTAGTGGTGAACAAATCTGCCTTCCATGCAGCTGACCTGGGTTCGCTATTTGGCCCATATCCCTACAAGAGAGAGCATGGCATAGTGAATGGAAGTCTGACCTTAAAATCAGGAAGACCCAGTTTCACATCTTGCCTTTGACACCTGTAAGTTAAATGACCTTGGGAAAATAATTTACTCTCTCAGTGCCTAAGGTAACTCTCTAATAACATTCATTGCTTTTCTGCATTGGTGGCTAGAGTTTCTTCACCTGGAGTTCCCTAAAGTGATTAAATCAATTCTAGACTATATATATTTGCATAGACATATATATGTGTATATAGGTATATGTTACACATAGATATGTATACATAGTATACACATATACTTGTATTCACACACATATTTAACATCCTACATCCTTAACTTTGGGGTCCCCAAAATGTTGTATGTTCTGCTTTTATCTAAAGACATGCTCTAAATGAATAAGTGAAATAAAAAGGATTTATTAAGGCTTATTATGTGCCAGGCACTGTGCTAAATGCTAGGGATGCAAAAACAGACTCTCCGCTCAAAGAGCTTACTTACTAGACTAGAAGTGGAGAACATCAGTACTGCCCTTAGACCAAGGCTTTGGAAGATAGTAGCTTTTCAGAGTCCCAAATACTTTGACCTGCAGTTTTTCCGCAACCCACCAGATCTGAGACAAGGACATCATCTCCAACCTCTGATTTTAGAATTAGTGCTACTCTTGACCTTAGCCCAGAGCCTAGTGCCTGTAGTGCTCATTGGATAGCTGAGAGGGGTACATCCTAGAAATCCTGGCCAGTCTGGGCCTAAACATTTATGAAGTGTCAGGGACTATATTAAGCACTAGAAATTTGACAAGGAATGATCTCAGTAGCTGCCTCCAGGTTCCACACTGATTTCCACCAACTGTCCTGTGCCCTTTCAAGTGGAAGAATCTCTCCAGATGCCCCTTCCTTGAGATTGGGGGTAGAGAGGAAGGGTGGACCTACTTCTATACTCTTCCTGAACCCCTCCTAGACCTGCCTATCTGCAGATATCAGTCCTGAGATCTCATATCTGTAGCTAAGAGTCCCACCCACCCATAGAGATAGACCTAAGACCAAGTGATAATGGGGAGGGGAAGTAGGGCAGTATAGCAAGTCCATGTCTGCCCCACCTGGAAACTAGGGAGAATTTTCACTGTTTACTGATTGGATAATCAACAAATATGTAAGCATCTCTTCTCTACCCATTATTCTAAATCTTCATTGATAAATTGGTATGCCTTAAATGAGCACATGGATTTTGTAATACATTTTAAATCAAAATGTTTATATAGACAAGGGCCCTGAACACCCAGCAGGAGGCCCTGGTAAACAAAGAAGGGAATTTTGGTCTGGAAATTACAGAGATTGTGAGTTGATTTATAGAACATTCAACTGAAATTGTTAAATGAACATTAAAACAATTGTTACTATTAATCTGATTACTGGGCCTAGAGCAAGAGGTAGAAAGCAGGGTACAACAGCACAGATGGTAAGATGACCAGGAAAGATGCATAAAGATGGCCAAGGGCAGATGACAATATGGCTGGGACAAATGGCTAAATGGAACGTGAATCATAGTTTGGACTTTTCTGAGGATGGCTGTTTCTAGTGGCCTAGACAAATTTGCATTCACATAGTTCCTTATCACTTAAATATAGGTATAGTTCCTATCCTTGTGTCAGTTACTAATCAAGAAAGTTTAGCCCCAGGGTGAGAATTCCAAAGCTGAATAGATTAATTTCCTCCCTGAGGGGCGATATAGATTCTAGAGGCGTGGGACTCAGGGTCTAATTAGGGAGAGGAGAGGAAGTAGTGGTGGCAGATGATGGTGATAGCAGTGGGGTGGCCTGGGTAGACAGTTATGAAGTGTAACTAAATAACTGCCTACATTTTGGAATTGTCATGATACTCTATATTCTCTGTATAGAATATAGTATTAAGTAGGTATATACATAAATAGTATTAATATTGAAAAGAAATCTTTAGACAAAAGTGAACCCATAATGTTGTGGGGTTCCCAATTGTTTAAAATTATATATATATATGAGTATGGCAGAAAGTTGTTGATTGGGGCAGCTAGGTGGCCCTGGATTCAAGAGTACCTGGCTTCAAATCTGCACTTAGACACTTGACACTTACTAGCTGTGTGACCCTGGGCAAGTCACTTAATCCTCATTGCCCTGCCCCCAAACAAACAAATAAACAAAAGTCCTGGGGGCAGATAGATGGCACAGTGGATAAAAGCACCATCCCTGGATTCAGGATGACCTGAGTTCAAGTCCGACCTTGACACTTCCTAGCTGTGTGACCCTGGGCAAGTCATTTAACCCTCATTACCCTGCCCCCCCATTCCCCCAAAAGAAAAAAGTTGTTGATTTGCAGCTTTATTTGATCTGGTAAATTTCTGTTTTTCTATTCTTTTAATGATACTTTATAACATTATTTGAACTCAAAGACTTGACTATTATCCAGCAAAATTGATTGTTCCAGTCATTTTATCCCATGCCCATAGATGTTGTCATTTTGATCACTTTTGGAGTAAATAGGTTATATCATTTGTCACTGTGATCAAGTCTTGAAAATGAATTAGTTCATGAATGTTCCATTCACTAGATTACCAGGTTATTGACCTGCAAATGATTGATTCATAGGATCACAGATTTCAATAAGAAGAGATCCCAGAGCTCATGCAAGTCCTAATCCAGACTTAGACACCTACTGATTGTGTGACCCTGGGTTAGTTACTTAACCTCTATCTTACTTTCTTCAGCTGTAAGATGAGTGTAGTAATAGCAACTACCTCTCAGGGTTGTGGTGAAGCTCAAATGAGATATGTGCTTAGCACAATGCCTGGCACATAGTAGGCACTTAATAAATAACTTCCTTCCATCCTTCCTCCCTCCCTCCCTCCTGCCCTTCCTCCTTCCCTCCTTCCTTCCTGCCATCCATTATGTGTCAAGCAGGCATGTGGTGGGCAGATGAGGACAAAAGAGGAACATCCTTTTCCTTCCTTGAGGAACTTTATTAGGAAAGGAGGAGTCAACACACATACACAGAGATATTTGTATATGTACACATACATACATACACACATACACACATACATACATACAGGCATATACACAGATACATAGACATATAAAGTGGATATAAGATAATTGGGGGGAGGAGCTGTGGGAGATCAGGAAAAGCTTAAGGAGGAAGGTGTTACTTGAGCTGAGTCCCAAGGGACCCTAAGGATTCTAAGAGGTAGAGGTGGGTGAATTCTAGGGATAGGGGAGAGACCAAACAAAGACAGAAGATGGGGTGTATTATATAAGGCACATAAGAAGGCCAATTTGTCTGGACCGTAGTTCATGTGAAGCCGATTTATTTTATTCCTTTACAGAAAAGAAGAGGCAGAATGATAAAGTACAGTCATGTCAAACTTAAATAGAAATGGGGACCACTAATTGGTACAAAAAGATACCTATGGGCTTCATATTGATTTAGAAAACCACACACACACACACGTATACATACAAATACATACACACATATACGTGTGCACATAAGCATACACACATACATATATGTATACACATAAACACATACATACAGGCATACATATAAACATACACATGTGTACACATATAATATATAAACATATAATACATGTATACACATAAATATGCATACATATAAATATATGCACACATATACATGTATACGTATAAACATACACACACACACATATATTTCCCCCCCACCCAAACACATCAACACATTCAAATCAGACAAGAACCACAGTTTAGTCTGGTGCAGGCTGTACTTGGGAGTGTTGTGGGCCATGTGTTTGATGGACCTCTGGTGTAGTACATAAGGTTCTAGGCTTGGTATAAGGAAGGCCTGGGTTTAAAATCCTACCTTTGACACGTGTCAGCTCTGCAATCCTGGGCAAGTTGCAACCCCTATGAGCCTCAGGCAACTTCTTAGGACCTGCCTACTGTGTTTTAGATCTGTGTTGGCAGAGGGAATTCTCCAAGCCCAAGTATTCACCTAAATAAATGAAGGAAAACACCGAGAGCCCTTTACTTAATATGAACACAAGATCATTCCTGTCACTGTTTCTGTTGACAAAGCCAAGCTTCTGTGCTTTCGAACTTGTGAAAGAACAGAGGGTTCTAAATTATTTTTAAAAATACCTACTTGCTCTCATCACTTCATGGTAAATCTGTGACAAATGCATGTGACAAGAAAGTCATCTATGATGAAACAGGTATTGTCCTCTTGGCTCTGAGCATCTTGGTTCCTCTTAGATCCTAAGAATAATATGTTACTCATCACTGTAATCTTGGAATTTCTCAAATTTATGAATCAAAAAAAAAAAGAAAGGCCAATTTGGGTAGAGCCTCCTTTGCCCCCACCCAGGAAAAGGACACCTTGTCTTTGTCCTGCTTTTATATTGATTGAAATTTTGAAACAGTCTTCATGCTTTCATTTTGAGAAAGTTATTTTTGCAGCTGCTAAGGCAATATCCTTCGAGTTAATATTGACATAAACCTTATTTTGACCAGGGAGGTGAGGAATTTACCAAAAAGAGCTATAGTGTATATTTAAAAAAAATATTTGATAAAACTGTAGGGTAGTGCGCTCCAGTAAAATCCATTAAGGAGCTGCTGATGCCAGTGAATCCATAGCTCTGTTAAGAAAAGAATATTAAGTAGCTCATAAGTGGCACAGGGATGTGACTTCTTTTTTTTTTCCTCTTAAACAAGGGGCTCCTTTCAAAGAAAAGGAAGTGAAGAAGGAGATGAAACTGAGCAGAATGAAGCTATTATGCTTTCATATCATTTGAAAAGAAGAGGACTTTTTTTTTTATTCCTATTCAACAAAAATGTGTCCTTTGACATAATGAAATCCTAGAAAAATAGAGGGGGGAGCTATATTATGATCACCATATCTTCTAAATTCACTATCTCATTATTTTAAGTCACATTTATTTATTATAAGCTTCTATTTTTGATATTCTTGAAAAATTAGCCGAGATTCAAATGGTATTAAAATAAAAAGCTCACTATTTTATAGAAAATATTATAATCTGATGCTAGATTTCTCAAGCAAACTATTAGTTCCAGTAATACAGAAAATTTGCTGAAGCATTATAGAAGGAGAAGCAATGTTGCCCGGTGGATTTTTAGCATGGGGAAGATCTGAGTTCAAATCTTATCTCAGACACTTAGTAGCTATATAACCTTAGGCAAATCATTAAATCATTATGTACCTCACTTTTCTTGTCTGTAAATGAGAAGAGTTGACTCTCTCTACTCTTAGATCTCTTCCATATATAAATCTTTGAAACGAATATTTTTTGGTGAAAAAGTAACTCTTGCTTTGAATTTGGTTTTCTCTATATCATACCAATGGTTCTGGGGAAGGAGCCAATAGGAACAAGTTACATCTTTTCCACACTGTCTTTTGTTTCTGTGTTGTTAGTGCTTAACGCACTGCTTAGCACATTGTACGTGTTTAGTAATTAATTGTTATTATTATTATTATTTTTTAGTGGGGCAATTGGGGTTAAGTGACTTGCCCAGGGTCACATGGCTAGAAAGTGTTAAGTGTCTGAGGCCAGATTTGAACTCAGGTACTCCTGACTCCAGGGCCAGTGCTCTATCCACTGTGCCATCTAGCTGCCCCATAATTAATTATTATTGATTAGCAATTAATAATAATTCTCCCATTATACTGTGAACTCCTTAAGGGCTGGTACTGTCTTTTGCCTTTAAAACAACAACAACAACAACCCATTACTAGCTGTGTGACCCTGGGCAAGTAACTTAACCCTCATTGCCCTGCCAAAAAACAAAACAAAACAAAACAAAAAACAACCCTTTGTATCCTTTGTGTGTGTGTGTGTTTGTGCTTATCCTAGTACCTGGGTTTATTAAGTAGGCACTTAATAAATGTTTATTGATTAATATATACATATTAAATCAAATCGTTTGTATATCTTGGGTACAGGAAAATGATGCTATTGACTTAAAGCTGCAGGTTATATTCCTGGAACAGTTTTTCTCATAGTGATATAGAGTTACAATAACCTAGACAAATTCTTTTCCCTATTTCCCTTATCAAAGCATGCATTTGAAAAATGACCAGATAGAGTTAAGGTGGATGGTTCTGTCCACTAAACTAAACAAGCAAAGCTCATGCACCACTTTTCACTTATTAGGACAAATGGAGCTAATTTTCTCATTCATGTGAATATTGTTTATCCCTTCTCCTTTGGAAATGAAAGAATGTTCTAAATAAGATGACATTTTTTCCCTGGAAATCAAATTATACGATAGAAATCAAAGTATACTCGATTGCATATAGGAGTATTAAACAGTGGAGAATAATCTTTTTTCTTTATGTATATCAGAAACTCGATTTCCAATGTCATCTCAAAGTCATCCCACAGTGTATCTTATAAGGTCCCTTCAAACAGATACACTAACTCTGGCTTCCCTTGCTGATTCCAGCAATCTTATTAGTTTCAGTTTCAATTTCAGTTTTGCTGCTTCTCAGGATAAGTCAATAAGTCCCTTACATTTAAGCTAATAGATGTAGTAGATGACATTTCCTATGACACTTACATTTGTATTTTTGTCAACTAATTTTGTTCCTTATATATTTGTATGTCTGTAGGAGCTTCTGTTATATATCCATGAAATAAAGTGCCTAGCATATAGTAGATGCTTAATATATACTTGTTGATTATTAATAATAGCTAGCATTATGTAATGCCTTATACTTTGCAAAGCACTTTATGAATATTATCCCATTTTATCCTCACTGAGAGGTAGGTGTTATTATTATCCCAATTTCACAGATGAGGAGAATTAGGTAGAGAGGTTATATGAGGGGGAAGCTAGGTGGCACAGTAGATAAAGCACCGGCCCTGGATTCAGGAGTACCTGAGTTCAAATCTGGCCTCAGACACTTGACACTTACTAGCTGTGTGACCCTGGGCAAGTCACTTAACCCTCATTAACTCACCAAAAACAAAATAAACAAAAAAACAAAAACAAACAAACAAAAAAAAAGAAGTACACAGTGAGGTTATATGATCTGTTCAGAGTCACATAACTAGTGAGTGTCTGAAGTGGGCATTTGAACTCAGAATTAGGTGGTACAGTAGATAGAGTGCTGGCCTGGAGTCAGTAAAACTCATCTTCATGAGCTCAAGTCCAGCCTCAGACACTTCCTGGCTGTGTGACACTGTGCAAGTTACTTAACCCTGTTTGCTTCAGTGTGTGTACTCACACACACACACACACACACACGTACACGTACACACACATATACACACAAACACAGAGATATGACCTTATTTAAGTCAGAGACTTGGGTGATATGAGTATGGAGAGGGTGCTACCTTCTTTTCATCCATGGTGGAGGGTAAGTCAATGAAGTCAACCAGATATTATTGGCTGTGTTATCTAGTTCCTTCTTCCCTTTGGGTACTATTTCAGTCTCTGTTACTGGCACCTCAGCAGCCTTGGCTAGGGGAGGTTCTTGATTTTTCTTTCTATCAGTTCCCTCCCCACTTAAGGCAGGGGCTCATTTCAAGCCAGCTCTTTAGTAGGGGGTGCTTCTGGTATGACTGTTCTACCTTCCTCCTGGCTTCCTCCTTGGTGGGGGGTGAAGCCTCTGGGACCAGGGCAAACCACTCCAGTATATTTGTCAAGAAAACCCCAAATAGGGTCATGAAAAGTTGGACATGACTGAAAATGACTGAATGACCACCGCAATTTCCTGACTCCATGTCTAGAACTCTAACCATTGTACTACCAAGCTGATTGATATAATAATGTTCAGAATGTAACCCACAAAAATCTTCCTATGTTGAGCCAGTCTTTTGAGTCTCCATGGTCCTAGGAGATTCAGAGTGGGACAAGGAGTAGATTCTGACATCTTTTCTATTATAAAGGGTCTGTTTGAGGTTCAGGTCAGCTCCTTCTGTGACACAATGCACAATGTATAAAAGGAGGCTGATTGTAGTGTATGGCCAACTCAGAACTTCCAGACAGTCAATATGCCACCAGCAGGTAGATGCCTGCATGGACTGTTTGGGACCAATATTCATTATGAAAAGAGAAACAACACAGTTACCTATTGTCCTGAGTCTACTGTGGAGCTTAAGCTAAGATAAATCCTGCTTAGCAACCCAGTTGGGTGAATAGATGAACCTCTTGGCTTCACCACATTTCCTTTGTCCACTAGGATCTCTGCAATAGTCTTTCTGTCATAATCTATCATCTGGTGGGAGTGAAAGAGAAATTTCCCACTTAATAGTTCAGATAAACTTGGAGGGACTAATTTGAACTGATGTAGAGTGAGGTGAGCAAAACAAGAAGAATGATTTATATAAAAACAACACTGTAAAGAAAAACAACTCTGAAAAACTCAGTGATGAACCACCATTCCAGAGAACTCATGGTGAGGCATGCTACTCACCTCCTGACAGAGTGGTGATAGACTCAGGGTATAGATTGATACATATACTTTTTGAATGTGGCCAATACCACAATTTATTTTGCTTGATTTTTTATATTTGTATATTTGTGAAATGTTCTGTTTTTCTACCCCCACCCCCACCCACCCACCCCCACCACAGTGGAGGAAAGGGAGAGGAGGAAAGGAAAATGGATTTTTGTTCATTGGAAATAAATTAAGCTAAAATTAAAAAAATAATTCTAGCACAGAACATTGGTTAGTGGAAATAGAGGAACAAAGAGAGGGATAAATATCTTTATTCTAGTGGGAGTACAGGAAAGTATGTCTATTTTATTTTAATTTCACATATATTAAAAATGTAGTCCTCCCTGTGTTGTATATATGAATCCATTTGGTGTAGAGGGAGAGAAGCTGAGAGAATGAATTAACCTACAGAATGAATTAACCTAAGGGACAGAGTCAAGATAATTGTAGCAAATACTATTTTAAATATTTATCTTGAGAACAACTCCTCCAGGTTAATGTTAAGATTTAATGCTAAGATGCTTCAGTCTCTTCTCTGAGCTTTCATCCTACATCATCGATTACCTCTTGGACATTTCAAACTGAATGTCCTGGACACATTTTGAACTCAACATATCTCAACAAACTGAACTCATTATCTTTTCTGCTAAGTCCTCCCCTCTTTCAAACTTCTCTTTTTCTGTTCAAAGCACCACCATATCTTTACAGCTTTCTAAGTGTTGTAACCTCAGTGTCTTCACTGATCTCACTCCACCTATCCAATCAAGTGCCAAATCTTGCCATTTTTGTCTCTAACACATCTCTTGAACCTGACTCTTCTCTGAATACACACAGTTATCACTTTAGTTCAGGTTTTTATGACCTCTCCCCTGGATTTTTTAAAGATGATCTTTTTAATTTCATGTATAAATTAGCATAAATATGCTCTACAGAATCTTTATTTGGTTAGATCAAACATTTGTCCAGAGTCTAGTAAAAAGATGTCCAGAATATTCACATGAGTGATGTTTATTAAGATTATTTAGTGCAACTTGATGAAGCCAATGTCTTTTGCAAGCTGCCAGAAACATTGGAAGCACAAATTGAACCCATACTTGTGAAGCCAATCATATCAGTTGGAACATATGTAGCATGAGTGAGATCCTTGGCCAAATTTGCATGGGGGCTCCAGGAAAGCCATTAGTGACCCATGTTGCCTGTAGCAAAGATGTGAGACAAAAGATCTCTCCTAAATTATTGCAACAGACTTCTGATTGGTCTTTCTGCCTCAAGTCTCTCCCTACTTCTGTCCATACTATACCTTTGTGCCCAACTGATTTCCCTGAAGTGCAGGTCTGATCATGTTACCTCCCAGTTCAATCAACTCTATTGGCTCTTTATTGCCACTAGGACAAAATGGAAACTCTTCTGTTTGGCTTTAAAAGCCTTTTACAACCTAAGCCCCAGCTATATTTCCAGCCTCATTGGATAGTACTTCACCTCCCACACTCTGTGATCCAGCCAAATTGGCTTTCTCTCTGTTGTTCATACATGATACTCCATATCACATCTCTGTGCCTTTGCATTGGATATTTATTCCCCATTTCTGGAATGTACTCCTACCACAGAGAGGTAGGAAATGGAGGGTTGTGCCTTAGGAATACAAAGGAGGCAAATTTTATTGAGCCATACTACATGCAAGATACTGTGCAGTGAGTCTGCAAGACCTTGCTCAAGCAACTATCTTTTATATGAAGCCTTTTCTGCTAGTGCCTTCACTTCCAAACTACCTTTGTATTTATTCTACTTAAGCTACTTTGTATTTAATCTCTTTAGAGTTATTCTGTGTTGTCCTATAGATGTACTTGATGTCTCTTGACTTAGAATATAAGCTTCTAATAATCAGGGACAGTTTCATCCTATGTACTTATACTCCCAGAACCTAACACAGTGTCTGGCACTTGTTAGAGACTAAATAAATGCTTTTTGATCGATTATTAGTTTGTGGATGCTTCAATAGATATTTTAAAGACTATATCTCAAATATTTCCCACGTTGTCAATTTAATGGTTTGAAAACAGACAACTTGCTTTTTTCTTAAGCTGTACCGAGAATATTTAGGTTCATTTAGGGGACTGATAGAACTTGAAGTCTGAAAAAAAAAAATCCACATCATTAATAGGACCATAGATGAAGTTTAGAAAAAATCCACCTCATTAATAGTATTATAGATTTAGAACTGCCAGGGACTTTAGAGATCATCTAGTTCAGTTTTTCATTTTATGGATGAGGAAACAGCACCACAGCAGTGAAGTGATTTACCCAAGGAACTGTGAGTTTATTGGAGTCAATACCAGGATTTAAATTTAGTTTATCTGATAGGAATCCAGTAGTCATCCTATTGTTCCATGCTGCCTTTCATTCTAACCTGATAAATTCTAACAATGACTAGTCGTTAACCAAATTTTCTCACTAACCAGCTATGTGAAATTCTACTCTTTAATTTTTTTGATATATATTATAAATATGTGTGGATATATGTATCCACACACAGATGTGCACTTATAGGCAAATATATATATAAATGTATAGATATGTAAATATGTTTATATGTGTATTGATATATACTGATTTATTGATATACATATTTTATACACACACCTGAGACCTCTGTAGAGTTACCCCAAATGGAAATGACTGGTACTCCTAACCCTTCTGCTATTATTTTGAGAGAGGACTTCGCATGGCTTATTTTCCCATTCCTAGAAATGCTTTTGCATTTCCCCCTTTTGTTTATAATCTCTAGATTCTTTAATCTGCCTTTTCCTATGAGAAATCTTTCTGGATCTCTTTTGTCATTACTGTCAATTCCTTTCTCTTCAAAATATCATATAATATATTAATATATGGATATATAATATGTGTGTACATATAAACATACATACAACAAACATGTGTATAAACATGTATATGTGTATGTGTTTATAAATACAGACACACCTACATATCGTGCCCCTTTCTCCTTGGACAGTTGAAGTGCTGTTTTTGTTCTGTCTCAATGGTCCCTTTGCTTAGCACAGTAACCTTGTTTGTAGTCAAACTACTCTCTGACTGTTCCTCCTGCACAACACTCCATTTCTCATCTCTGTATCTTTATCCTAACTGTTCCCTGTGCTTTGAATGCATTAGTTTCTTCCCTCTACCTATTAGAATACCTAGTTTCCTTTAGGATTAAGCTTCTGTCACATTCTTCTACATGAAGTCTTTCTTGATCCTCTCAGCAACCAGTGCCCTCACACCTAAAACCATCTGTTATCTATTTAGCATATGCCTATATATACGCACAAACACCCACACACATAGACATATATAGTGCTTAGCATAGCACTGTGCACTAGTGCTTGATATATACTCATTCATTCATTCATTCATTCATTCATTCATTCATTCATTCATTCATTCATTCATTCATGTATATGTTGTCTCCTCCAGTAGAATGGAAGCTCCTTTAGGTGAGGACTTATTTCTCTTTTGTCCAGCTCAGGACCCTGGGCCTGAGCACTCCTAGAATAGCAGTACTTCCCAGACCACTGCCTCAGTCTAGCATAGTGCCTGGCACATGTTAGGTAAATAATAAATGCTTATTGATTGATAGTAGATGCTTAATTATTGCTTGTTGGGATGAGATCAGATTGAAAGAAATGCCTTTTTACTAGCAGGGTAGTCCTGGTCCTACAAAACTAGCATATGATAAGGGAGTAGCTTCAGGAGAGGGGACTGCCTAAAAGGGAGACTAGGGTAGTGAGTGGCTGCTATCTATACTCTGCTCTGTGCAGGAGTATCAAACTATGGAGAATGTGTACTTTTTCTAAATGCATATCATGACTTGACCTTCCAATGCCGTCACAAAGCCATCGTCCAATGAGTCCTCTAAGTTCCTTTGTATCTGACACTTTGACTCTTGCTCCTTCTGCTGATCCCAACAAGTTCTCACTCATTTCAGTAGCTTCTGCTCTGGGGAAATCAGCTAGTTGCTACAGAAGATGCAGAGTGTGCCAACAGGGAGGGCTTAAAAGTAACATTCAGTTCCTAATGGTTTTTTTTTTTGAAACTGTAATGCATCTGATGTGGATAAGAAAAGTTTGCAAAAAATACACTTTTCCCAGCCCAAGTGAACCTTGAATTAAATATTCCTTCACAGTTAGAGTGGGATTAATAAAGGGAGATTAGTGGCAGGCCCTCTGAAGAAGCAGTAGATTCTTCCTTAATTCTTTTGGCACAACAAAGAAATGGATAAAGTTCACTACATTAATTTAAGATGAAGAAAAAGACACTGACAAAGTCATATGGAATTATTTTTCCTGGCATGGAAAGGGTTTTTCCTCTGTTAAGTACCCTAATAGCTTTAATCATGACTAATGGCTGACACCCATTACACCTTGCTTTGAATTAGTAAGAGAGACTGGTCAAAGATTTCACTTGAACTTTGCTTTTTCAATAGGACCTAGAACACTGCTATGATTTATCATCGGATATTAGCTCTTTCATCCTTAGAGCAGGATGTACTAAGTAAATTTAGATGTAGTTTGCATCCTGATTTAGTTTGGAAACAGAGATGCCTCATCTCATGCCATTTAGACCTGCTAAATCAGTTTTGAACTATTGTGGATCACTGAGTAAAACCACCCAAGCAAAGTTCTTGCTTCTTCTCTGAATCTTTGGAATAAGGACATGTGAAAACTAGCCCTTTTAAGGAACTTGCTTCTAGTGTTGGATATTTATTTGTGTGCCTACAACATCCTAAGTCTGGTAGAAAACTAAAGAATATGTCATCGTTCTGTCATTTCAGTTGTGCCTGATTCTTCGTGATGCCATATGAAGTTTTCTTGGCAAAGATACTGGAGTGGTTTGCCACTTCCTTCTCCAGCTCATTTTACAGATGGGGAAACTGAGGCAAACAGGGTTAAGAGATTTGCCCAGGATCTCATAGCTGATAAGTGTATGAGTCTGGATCTCGGAAGCCCCAGTGCCTAGCACAAGTGCCTGGCGCCCAGGAGGTGTTTAATAAGAACTTGTTAATCGATTGATGAAAGTTTAGTTAGAATTGTGCAGGGAGACCAGAAAGGTAGTGTTGTAGTGTTGCCAGCATCCTTAATGTTCAACACTGGGAGGAAATGAAACACTGCAAGTCACTGAATGTTTAACAAAGGAGGAAATCTACGTTACCAAACGCAGCAAGTATACGTAACAAGGTTACAGGGGCACTTGGCATCTCTGGACTTCATCTGGAAATACATATGGTCATAGTCATGAAGGTATGGTGACTTAGGTGTTTCCAGGCACCCATCAAGTTGGAGAGAGCCCCCCCCCCCCCATATGTGGCTAGTAACTTTTATGTACCAAACCAGACTAGGAAGTTATGCAGGGGATTTGGGGCCAATAGGATTGTGTAGGGGGAGGAAATTGCATCAGAGAAACCTGATTATCAGGGAAGCTAGAGCCCAAGGAAGCTATGTCAAGAAAACACTGGTCCCATTACAGTTAAGCTAATAGCCTGCTTTATACAGTATTTTACAATTAGGTTATCTCATTTAATCTTCAGGACAACGCTATAAAGTGTGTGTATGTGTGAGGCAACCACATTAGCTCTAAATCTATGATCCTGTTATTATCCTTATTTTAGAGTAAACCTAGTCTGATTGAGGTGAAGGCAGGGGTTTGCCCATGGTGACATAGCAAATTAGTAGCAAGGCTGCTACTTCTTTATTTTGAACACTGAAAACAATTCTATAACTATCTAGGAAAGGGGCTGTTATTTGGCATTGATTTTTGTCTCTCTCTTTCTGACTTCTCTATTTCTATTAATCATGTTATCATTCTCCTGGTCACCCAGACTTAAAACCTCTGTCACCTCTGACTTCTCCCTCTCCCTTGTCCCCCATTATCTAGTCAGACCTTGAGCCCTGTTGATCACAGGGTCTCTGTCTGCATCAATCCCTCCCTTTTAATTTCTCATGGTACTAACCTGTCAGAAGAGGCTAACAGGCTTGAGAGGCCCTTAACTCAGGCTAAATTATTGGAATAATTTAAAAACTGGTTTCACTGGCTCCAGGTTTTTCTTGTACTAACATTTCAATTAATGCTATTCAGCTAGATTCTCTTTCTAAAAATGTTATATTTATCATAGAATCCTTTGTTCAAAAATCTTTAGTGGCTCTCTTTTTTCTCCAGGATAAGTTCAAGGTCCTGGCACTCAGTTGTCTCTCCCCCTCTAACCCCAACTCACCTTTCTAGTGTTTTTTCATCTCACAATTCCCATATACATATATATTTTCTAACCAAATGGATCTGTTTGCTGGCTTCAAAACCATACCCTGTACTTTCTCTCTTCTTCACCTTTACTTGAACCATTCCTCTTTCCTGGATACTTTCCCACTATTCATTCTCTCTCTCTCTCTCTCTCTCTCTCTCTCTCTCTCTCTCTCTCTCTCTCTCTCTTTTAGGAGGAGCAATGAGGGTTAAGTGACTTGTTCAAGGTCACACAGCTAGTAAATGTCAAGTGTCTGAGGCCAGATTTGAACTCAGGTCCTCCTGAATCCAGGGTCAGTGCTTTATCCACTGTGCTGCCTGGCTGCCCCCTCCCACTATTCTCAAAACCCTTCATTGGAATCCCAACTCTGCTGCTTACTACCTATATAACAAGGTAAGTACCTTAACTTGTCTGGACCTTAGTTTGTCTAGGGAGTGAGACTAGATGGCTTATGAGGTCCTTTCTGGATCTAGATCTAAGGTACTGTATATGATCTTCTTTACTCTTTAAGCACACCTCAAGTCTCTTATCTACCATGAAATCTTTCATGAGTCACTCACAATAATCTCTCTCCTTTGAATTTCTTATATTTACTGTTGTTTCCATTTTGTGCTGTCAGACTCTATCTTGTATGGTGGAAAGAACAATGGATTTGAAGTCAGTGGAACTGGTTATAATTTTTTTGCACCAAGCTAACTATATATACTTGGGCCACTTTTTTTAGCCTTCCTGAGATTCAGTTTTTTTCATAATTAAAAAGGGAAAGAATAATACCTGCATCACTTATCATATAGGATTATTGGGAGGAAAGTACTTCATGGTTTTTTTCCTTCATTTGGAGATTCATTTTCCTTAGAACAGATATATGTCATAAGGCAGAATCATCCAATGTCCCTCTCCTTTTTCTAGATGAGAAAACTGAGGCCCATGTAAGTAAAAGGATTTGCCTAAGGTAATAAACATTAATGTGCCTTAAAGTATATAAATGTGAGTTATTACTTTGAGGGACAGAATAACATAGAGGAATAAGTGCTGGACCGAGCATCAGAAGATTTGTTTTCAAATCTTGGCTCTGACACTTATGAGCTGGTGCCTGGTTACCCTGGTTACCCTGGTTACCCTGGTCAAGTCACTTTATGCATTTGATACTTAAATTCCTCATCTGTAAGATGAACATGACCCATGTATTATCTATCAATCTTTCAGGGTTATTATTATTAAAGTTCTTTTAAATTCTAAAACACTATAAAATTGTGAATTATTATTGTAGTCATATATTTCTAACTATTCAGTCAGAACCAGAACTCTGTACTAACATGGACTCAGGTTTGAGTTTGAGAAATCATTGACAAGTAAAACTCTTTGTGGCTAATTTGACCCCACTAGGATAATCAATGTAATACCTCAATATTTAATTCATTTCTGGGGTATTAAATTAGGTCATCTGCTAGCAATGAAGGCTACCAATTTTCGGCACAAAATCTATTTATTATGAATCCAAAAAAGAACATAAACAGAACTTGACTGAGTTTTAATGAGTTCTGGGCAACACTCATAACATTAGTAATAGAAATTCTTCTAATCATGGACAGTATTGGAGGATATCATCACCATATCACCTTAGGACCAGTCTTACCTGCTTCTGGCTTCCAAGCACCTAGTCTAAGTTCATCTCAGCTCTGCTCAAGCTTACTTCCATCTCTGCTGGAAACAGGCTGTAGCAGCTCCTATGATCTCAGCCTGCCTCACTGGCTTTTCCATACCAGCCCCAAAGTCATTGCCACTTTTGTATTTCTGGTCAGCAAAATAGGTCTCAGATACTCTTCTTATCTCCAAGAGTAAGGTTTCCTTCTTTTCCCAACAATCTTACTCTCCTCCAATCAGCTCCAATGTCCTAGTTGAGGGCATCATAAGAAAATAAGTTTTTGCTCTCTTCCAGTTAATACCCATGTCTCAGGGCCTAAGCACTCTGGGGAGTCCTTTCTCCCATGGGCATGCCATTGGAATGTTAATTAACATTCCACTTATGATAGATTTTGAATGAGGAAAGGTATGTGAAAAAGGAATTTAGTTTAGATTTTAGCATATGCCATTTTAATCTTGGATGATAACGAAGCCTCATTCTTTCTACATAACTGTAGCAAAGTGGATGTACTCATCCTAGAAAAAAAGCTCCTATAAAAATCCAGGTAGACGTCTTCACTCGGGGTCATCTTAATTCTATGTCTCTGAAGTATAATTAATGTTTATAGGTGTTACTTTGGTGCAACCAACTAGATGAGTGGGTGTGAAGAATGCTGACTGCCTGAATTTTAATCATTAACTGTTTTAATCTATAATTGCTATACAGTTAGGTCACAGTCTCTTTTCTTTTCTTTTTTTAAATAAAAGTATTTTATTATTTCCAGGTACATGTAAATAGTTTTCAACATTTGTTTATATAAGATTTCAAATTTCAATTTTTTCTCCCTCCCTCCCTTCCCTCCCCCCCTCCCCTAGACAGCAGGCAATCTGATATAGGTTATATATACATAATAACATTAAACATATTCCCACAGTCTCTTTTCATTCCTGCAAGAGGAAATATAAGTGGTTTAAGCCATGGCACAACCAGTTTTTATATGGGTGACATCAAGCTGAAAATTTCAAGGGTATATTCCCAGATATTACTGACCCTGCTGCTTAATCATATTATAGGGTGGTAACAAATGAACACAAGCTAGGGTTGAAGCTGCCATCCCTACCAGACAGTAGGCTATCATGTCCCTGATGATACAGTAATATTCCACAGAAGTGGAGGATCAATTGCAGTATTATAATCAATTGCATTATTATAACAAAGAGGTAAAGTGTTGTAATATAAAGAGCACAAAACTTAGAGTAAAAAACCTGAGTTGGGGTTTAGAATGATGCTTCCATCTTTTCAATTTTGGGTGTCATTAAGCCTTCCCAAGCCTTAATTTCCCTTTCTGTACAATTCAGGCAATGAAATTTGCAGTAGCCACTTAGGGTAGCTTAAGGTTGCTAGCCATTATTAGTAAGTAACACTTTCTAAAATTATATACTTTACTATTTTAGGAATGATTCCAATATCAAATGTGAAAAGAATAGCTACTGGACTTGTATTTCAAAATTAACACTCAATTAGGAACCAAGAGACTTGGGTTTTAGTCTGGGCTCTGTGACTAATGAGTTATGTGAAATTAAAATCACTAAGCCTCTTTTCCTCAGTTTCTTCATCTGTAAATTGGGAGGGTCAAATTAAAGAATTTCTAAAGCTTCTTCCTTAGGGAAGCTTTAGGTGATAGAGTGGATAGAACACTGGGTCTTGGAAACCAGTAAGACTCATCTTGATGAGTTTGAATCTGGCCTCAGATAGTTACTAGCTGTGTGACCCTGGACAAGTCACTTAACCCTGTCTGCCTTAGTTACTCATTTCTAAAATGAATTGGAGAAGGAAATGGTAAACCACTCCAGTGTTTTTGCCAAGAAAACACCAAAATGGGATCACAAAGAGTTGGACACAACTGAACAACAACAAAACTTCTTTCATCTTCAGCATTCTATGATTTCCTAGAGTTTCAAAAAACCCCAAAGCACCCAAAACTCCAAAGCTTGAGTGTTAAAGTCATTGTCATAGAAATTACATGTTATTTTTCTTAAGTCATTTCCCTTGGAATAGAAATATATATTACAAGGAATAATCATTCAGTAATAGAACATTAGAGCCAGAAGGTGCTTAATGATCACTGAGTCCTATTTCTCTTTCTATTTTAAAGATAAGAAAACTAAGGCCCTTGTAAGAGAAGGGAATTGCCCAAAGTAAAAATGCTAGTTAGTTTGCTGAACCAGAATTTGAACCCAAGATTCATGACCCTGAATTCCTTCTCTGCCATCCCAGACCTGTGCTGTTTCCTTGTACCACAATATTTGGGGGGGGGGAGGGCAGGGCAATGAGGGTTAAATGACTTGTCCAGGGTCACACAGCTAGTAAGTGTCAAGTGTCTGAGGCCAGATTTGAACTCAGGTCCTCCTGAATCCAGGGCTGGTGCTTTATCCACTGTGCCACCTGGCTGCCCCTGTATCACAATATTTTTGTTTGTTTGTTTGTTTGTTTGTTTGTTTGTTTTTTTTTTGTAGGGCAATGAAGGTGAAGTGACTTGCCCAAGGTCACACAGCTAGTAAGTGTCAAGTGTCTGAGGCCAGATTTGAACTCAGGTCCTCCTGAATCCAAGGCCAGTGCTTTATCCACTGCGCCACCTAGCCGCCCCCTGTACCACAATATTTTGATTTAGCTCAGGAGAGTCAACTGAACTTGCTGTGTTGCTCAGCTTATGTTGTCTGTTCAGCAGAAATTCCATTAGGGATCAGTAGTTCATTACATGGATTCTAATATTCCCAAAGGGAGAAAAAGGGATCAAATTTCATTTGATTTGGTCTTGATTTATTTTAGTTGCACCTTCTTTACCATGAAAGCAATCCACACAGCTGTAGATGCAGTGTTAAAGCCAACTTGATTGATAGGTATTCTAGCTTGGAAATGTGTTGTCAAGCTGTATAATGTTGTATGAACTTGTAACTAGAAACATCCTGCTCTATTTTATATGAAGATGAAAGCCCATTTCCCCCTCTATATTTCCTTTACAAACCAGGAGCACAGTAAAATATACAACACAGAACTCTTTTTCACAGCCCAGCAATTCTTTAAAACCCTTTGATTGGCAAAATAAATCACATAGTGGTAGGACTGGAAGGAAGCTCAAGAGATTATCTAGTTCAGAGGTATCAAACTCTCAGCAGGCAAAACTCTCCCAGGAGTAAAGCCTGAACCAAATGAAAAATGCCATTAAGAAATTTTTAAAAATTATGAACAAAAGAAATAGAAATACAATACAACATAGATCATGTGCATTTGTAGTGTGTAGTCAATGTGTGACCTGCAGGGATCAACTTCTTTTTGATCTTTATACCACCCGATCTAGTACAGTTCCTTCATTCTATAGCAGAAGAGACTGAGTACCAGAAAAGAGCAGGAATAGATCACATTTCACACCAATCCTGTGAAAGGTAGGGAATATTAGTATTATTGTCCCCATTTTGCAGATGAAGGAACCAAAATTATTACCCCACAGCAGACTGTAAATTCTCTTGAGTGTAAGGACCATTTCATGTTCATCTCTGTATACCCCCTCATCATGCCAAGAATGGTGCTTTATATGTAGTAGGTATTTCATAAATGTTTTTGTAGGTTAAATGAAATATTAATCAAATGAATATTAATCAATTGTTAGCCACAATAAGGATACTGAATAACATGGGATCTTGGCACTTTAAGAAGTCATGTTATGAAAAAATGATATATTTCAGCAATCTAATGAATTTGGACTTTCTTATATAGTATATTTCATACTATTTAGTTTCAGCTTTACAAATCTGCTGTCTGAGAGAGCAGCTAGGCAATACATATGGTTTCAGCAGCGGAAATACATAAATTTAACTTTAATAGGATGGCTAACACACTAATAGCCTCCAGAGATAGAGTGGTCTGTGGTTTTATTTTCTAATTCAAAGGAGGATATATTGGTATCTAGCCCAGCATTTCTAACAAAAAAAATTCCATAATAGGACATTGCAGAGAAACTTGGGGTAAAGGAAAACTGATTTCATTTTATTTGGTTCTCTGTGCTACATGACTGTTGTTGTGATAGCATTTTAAAAATGGAAAATGAACAATTACAGTGGATGAGAAGAATAGCTATGACAATGACTTTTAATCTTAACTCACAATTAATTATACAGTGCTTTAAGATTTGCAAAATGCTTGACACACCTTATCTAATTTGATGTTCACAACAATCCTGTGATGTAGGTGTTACTATTTCCCCCATTTTCCAGATGAGAGAACAGAGACTCATAGAGTCTTAGTGACTCTCCCAGGCCCATCCAGCTACTGAGTGCCAGGTAGCTCTGTGAAAGTTGTTTTAGGATTAAATATACAAGCATAAAATTGAATGGATTGTAGTACTGCTCATTTGATTATAGGAGTAGAGCCAGGAGGGACATTAGAGATCATCTGATCTTGGCATTCTTAATCTAATTTGTGTCATGGACCCATTGCTAGTCTGCTGAAGTCTATGGGCTTCTTTCACAATAATGTGTGTAAATGCATAGAATTAGAAAGGAAACAAAACACCTTAAAATATAGTTAACAAAGTATATATTTTCTAAGGTCATGAATCTCAGGGGATCTAGTCCAAACCTCTCATTTTACCAATGAAGAAACAGACCCAGAGATAATAGGTGATATGCCCATGTTAAAAAAAAAAAAAGACTTAACTAGTAAAGACCAGATTTGAACCCAGATGTTCAATCTGATTCTCATCTGATTCTCTGCTATAAGGCCAGTTCCCTTCTGTGCTTTGAGTATTTTACACTAAATGGAGACCATGAAATAATTGTTTAGCTGCAGATATTGTCTAGCTTGACTGCTCTGTGGTCTGGTTTGGTTGACAGGAGGCTTGCAATGCAACACAAATGAATGAAAGAATTCAAAAGCTCTTTAGATGTTTTAATCAGTATAGATAGCTAAACTGCATATTTCAGGTCTAAAGAATTCCTTCTGTGGCCTGAATAATCCAGATTGGCTCACTCTCTTGACACCTCCCTAGGCCACTTTGTACTGTGAAGATATAATCTGAATCATGGCAAAACAATTCTGTTTGGAGTGATTACCTGCCTGCTTATCCACTCATCTAGACATAAATAGAATACTCAAACCTAGCTAAATAGCACTATGCTCAGGTCCCAAGATATGGGACAGTGTTATTGTAAGATCTGGTTTTGTTACTTTTAGCAATTAATCTCCTTGGAGAGGCTCCAATTTGGGTTTACCGTACACTGGCAGAGTGTTAGAGCAAGGTTCCAGTGAATTAAGAAAAGGAATTGTGTATTAAGAGCAAAGATGTTGCAATATTCACATTCAACGATTTCTTTCCTTTAACTTGAGTACCAGCTCCCTGCATTCCTCTGCTAGTGCCATTTCCCTCTGTTTGACCTAAATAATGCTGCATAGAAATTAGTCACTCAGCCTTAGTTTGTACCAAGGCATGTTCAACTTTGTACATTCATGCAAAATATATTTATGGAGCATTGTACAGCAATTTGCATTGTGGCAAATTCCATTGTGTTTGCTCATTTTTCATCTTTATGAGTGATAATGAAGAAGTCATTTCAAGCCATGTCATCGACAAGATGGAATTGAGCCTTTTTGGTGACGTTTTTAATAGCTTAGAAAACATTCAAATGAATACAGAGAAGAAATCATTTGTTATGATCATGGGTAGGACAAACCATCCTGACAATTTAGGAAAGCTGCAAGAGGCAATTGGAAGAAAATATGCAAATTAGATTTCCTCCATAGTATATCCGGAAACAAATTTGTCATGAATTATTAAATTTTATGTATCACTTCCCTTCACTATTTATTTGTTTCTTATGTTCAGTTCCTTTTAACGGAAAGTAATAGGACAGTGTTAGATATAGTAAAAATCCTGTTATCTCTTGAGCAGAAGGAATATTTTCTTCCAATTATGGGTGTATGTGTATGTATATATATATATATATATTCATTCTCATTTCACATATATAAATATGTGCATAGATATGAAGCCTGTTCATCATGGACTAAAATAAAAACAAAAAGGCCTTTTCCTTTTATTGCTGCACTCATGCAGAAATTATGTAAAATTTAATGTCTAGAGCATGAAGCATTGTCCTTGGCATGTTATGCCAATAGAATGTAAGGTTCTTGAGGACAGGGAGGTTTTGTGTTTTGTCTCTATATCACTACTATGGAACATAGTGACTGACACATAGCAGGTACTCCATAAATGCTAGATTAGATAGGTACCAATGGAAATTGGATTAAAAACAACAAATGAAGTAGGGCTAAATACTCAAGGATATTGAAGACCTGTTGACTAGACATCTGGAATCAATAATCAGTCTATTCCTTTTCCCACAACATCTGATGAAAATTATTTTGTGGAGGAGACTTTAAAAACTAGACTGAATATCTGATTCTCATCAAAATGGGAAAAAGACCCACATGAACCTGTACTTAGTGGGTAAATCTAATGTTCCAAAATGTCTTAACAAGTGACATAATTAGAAATAAACTTTTCTGTGACATAGAATGCTCAGTAGCTATAAGTCAGATATTTGTTCTAGCTAAGTGGAATTAAAAAAAAAAAGACCTCTAAGTGCCATTTCTGGTCAGCTTATGGGGAAAAAAACCCTTTTTTTTCTGATTTTTTTTTTTCTGATCCCTTCTTTTTATCTATTTTTTTTTTTTGGTCAGGCAATGGGGGTTAAGTGACTTGCCCAGGGTCACACAGTTAGTAAGTGTCAAGGGTCTGAGGCCGGATTTGAACTCAGGTCCTCCTGAATCCAGGGTCGGTGCTCTATCAACTGTACCACCTAGCTGCCCCTTATCTATTATTTTTTAAAAGAATAAAATAACTATCTTTTTATAGAGTATGACATTGCACTTTTTGGTCTCATTCCTACAAGTTGGTACTAAATAGCCATTTAATTTTCATGTTTCTAAATTCTTTTTTGCAACAAGGGCTCTTCTTCTAGAACTCAACCTGGGGCCGATAACAATGGGACACCCATGTGGGCTGCCCATTGATTGCCAGTTACTCTCCCTATGTTACTAGGTCAGTTCACTTTACAGTCACACAGGTACAGCACTTCTGAACACTACTTTACTGGTAATATGATATAGCCAGTTCACCCTCAACCCCACACCCGTCTCCTTTGTCTTTTGGGGAGTGACAACTTTAATTCTTTAGAACCTGTCGCTTGGGAGACCATGTTGAAGCAGAGAAAGACCACTAAGTCTGGAGTCAGAGGACCTGGGTTTTAAGCCTTTTCATATTTGCCTTGGGTGAGTTACTTTGTTTCCCTTGAGTAAAATAGAGTGGGATTAGACTTCTCTTACCCCTCTAGATCTATGATACTGTGAAGAATACTGATGTTTTTGTTTTGTTTTGAAGATAGGTTTTTGTTTCAGAGTAGCTTGGGGGTGGTTAGAAGCCTGACACATTTTTTTTTTTTTACAATTGTATTTATTTTTATTCTGAATTTAACAAACACCAAATAACATGATGATTTCCATATGTACAAGAGAAGAGGATTATACATGAAATTGCAAATCTCTATTATGTAGAGCTATACAATTTCCCAAATGTGATCTAGCCCATTCTCCAAATGACATCAAAATGCATGAGGTCTGTGGGTTGACTATCAAGTCGCATATTTGGCAGCTAGGTGGAACAGTGACTAGAATGATGGACTTGGAGATAGGAAGATCTGAGTTCAAATTTTGCTACAGATACTTACCAGCTACTGGTCCTTGGGCAAGTCATTTAACTTCTTTCAGTGTCAGTTTCTTTATCTGCAAAATGAGGAAAATAATAGCACCTACCTCACAGGATTGTTATGAAGATCAAATGAGCTATCACAAGGAAAGCACCTGAAGTTCTATATAAGTGCTAGTCCTCTTCCTCCTCCTTTTTCTTCTTCATATTATTATTATTAATAGTATTATACCATGGCCATATATCATAAACTATAGTGGACAATAAGTTTTCTTTGTTTTTTCCTGTATTAATAGGTAGACCAAACTCTTTTTTTTTTTAAAGTGATTATGGACTTCATTTAGGAGCTCTATAATGTTCTGAGCCTGTAGCAAAGGACAAATATGGAAGAAAACATCCCCATCCCTTATCTAACATACTACCACTTAGATATTGTTTTTGCAGGGGGCAATGATTTCCAACTTCAGCAATCCAGGAATATTCTATTATGTAACAGGATGCTGAGAAATTCTCAGCACAAAATCAATTTTGCTTTACTTGTTTAAAAAAAAAAAGAATGCTTTTTTGGAGGTTGGTGGGAGTGTCAAGAAATCAAGTAAATAATAATGCTAAGATGTCACAGCTCCCAAAAGGTTGCTGCTATAGGGAGTGGGTTGCCTTCTGTTTTGCTCAAGGGAAGCAAGTTTTTAATAGACATGTTGAGGGAATCCTATGGTGAATCCTTTTGTAAAGTACAAAATCCTATTGTAGAACAAAACTACACTTTCTCACCACCCACTCACTCACTCATAAGCTCTCTGCAATCTGGCTTCTGTTCCCACCTTTCTACTGAAACAGTTCTTCCCAAGGTCACCTATTACCTTCTAATTGCCAATTCAGTTCAATTCAACAAACATGCTGAAGTGCCTACTGTGCTTTTTCTTTAAATGTTATTTTATTGATAGCATTTTTCCCCATTATCTTCATTTTGAAATAGATCTTTACTTCTCTACCAAGTCAGTTTGTAACAAGAAAGAAAAAAGGAAAAAAGGGGGGGAAGCAGCTCAACGACACATTGATTATGTCTGATGACATAGGCAATATTCTATACCTAGAGTTTCCACCTCTTTAAAGTGAGTGATGTGCTTTTTCTCAGCTCTTCTCCAGCCAAGTTTAATCATTATAATTACAAAGCATCCCTCCTATAGTATTTATCAATTTTTGCCATTTTGAGCTTTCTATATCACTTAACAATTTTAGTCACCTCCTCTCCTTCTTGAGATACAATTTTGTAGTCAGTATTTGAGCAACCGTTCCCTAGACAAATTCCCTGACAAGTAGATCATCCAGCATCTGCTTGAGGCACTCCAATGATGGGGAAACTATCATCTTTTAAGACTATGTATTTCACTTTTGGACAGCCCTAATTTTTAAGAAGCTTTGTCTTACAGTCAACTCAAATCTGTTTCTCTAATATTTTCATCGGATTAGTCCTACTTGTGGGACCAAGCAGAAAAATTGTCATTATTATTGTTGTTGTCATTATCATCTTCATCATCATTATTCAACCAAAAAACTCCATTTGAATACTTGAACAAAGTTACCATTTAATTCATCTTTTCTCCAGGATAAACATCCTCAGTTTCTTCAATCGATCTTCATATGTCATAGTTTACAGTCACCAAGACACCTCCTCCTCACCCCTCACAAGCAATCATTTGCCAATTCTTTCATTCTCTTCTCATATGGCCTGGTCTCCATTTATCTCACTATCCTAGTAACTTTCCTCTGGACACACACTATCTTGCTAATAATGTTCCTCTTAAGATGGGGTACCCAGAACAAAAACGTAATACTTCAGTTGTGTTCTGACCAGGGCATGGTGAAGTAGGACTATTATCTCCCTCATTCCAGAAACTATGCCTCTCTTAATGTAGCTTAGGATGTCATTAGCTTTTTGGTAGTAGCTGAGTTATTGATTCATTTCAAACAAGCACAACTCTTCCCTATCTTGGAAAAACAAAATGACAACTTTGTTTGATCCAGCTGCCTTCTTAATGTATTGTTCGATTTCTATTCTTTTTACTGCTAAACTTCCTTTATTTTCTCACCATCTACTCCTTAAACTATTTCAAACTGATTAGGCCATCTCCTAGTTACTATTTTAATAGCTTTTCCCCCTCATTTATAATTTTTCTTGCCCAGTCTGGAGCATTTGCCACTTCTTTCACAGACTTATCTTTTCCTTTAGTCTCTGCCACTGTACTATCCTGATGAAATAAGATAATATTTGTAATATACTCAGTATAGTGCCAGGCACATAGCAGGTGCTTCATAAATGCTTATTTCTTCCTTCTTCTCCCTCCATTTCTTTTCTTATCTTTCTTTTGTTTTTTTTTTTCCAGTTCAGTTCAATTCAGTTCACTTGTTCTCAAAACCTTTTGTCGGTCCATCTTCTTCCTGCTTCCTTTCATTGATCTTTAAGGTTCAGTCCTTGAAGCTTTTACTCTTCTCTCTTTGAACTCTCCGTAATTTTTGTGTGGGTCCAGGCTAAATAACTTTCCCAAACCACAGTCCCATATATTTTTTTTCCAGGGCAATGAGGGTTAAGTGACTTGCCCAGGGTCACACAGCTAGTAAGTGTCAAGTGTCTGAGGCCAGATTTGAACTCAGGTTCTTCTGAATCCAGGGCTAGTGCTCTATCTACTGTACCACCTAGCTTCCCCCCATAGTCCCATATCTTAACTGGTTATTACACATTTCTACTTGGATGTCTTACAATTATCTCAAACTCAGTATTGCTAAAATCAAACACATCTTCTTCTTCAAACTTCCAATTCCTTACCCTCTCTTATCATCCAGGCATCTCCTCATTTGTCAGTGATATAAGATTAAAATCTTGGAATTATCCTTCAGTATTTCCTTTCCTTTTTCTTACTCAGCTAGTCAACAAATCATGGTTTTGTTTTGTTTGTTGTTGTTGTTGTTCTTCTTCTTTCCTTTTTATTCTTAGTACTGTGGCACTGGATCATGCCCTTATGAGCTCATGGCTGGAAGTTTCCCAATTGATCTTGAATGCAATCTCTCCCCTGCCAATATATCCTGTCCACAATAATAATCTTCCTAAAATTCTGTGTTCATCACTCTCTTTGCTTGGGAATTTTTAATGATTCTTCATTGCTGAAAGGATAAAAAATGTCTTTGACATTCAAGGTCCTCAAAAACCTACCTACAATTTGTTTTTATAACTTTATTTCCTCATAATCTCTAACTTGATCACTTTGTTCTTTCTAGATTGGTTTTCTTACTGTCTTTTGAATATGCCTTGCTTGTTCACAGTTCCTCCACTTTTCTGTTGTTGTCTTAGCCTGTTGTACCTTCCCTTATCCTCTTTACCTAATCAAATTCTACCGCTGCCTCAAGTTCAAGGTCTACCTTCTTCAAAATCCTTCTTTAGCCAGTGTAGGACACAGTGACATCTCCTTCCTCCCTCCTCCATTAGCACTTTCTTTATCCTATACACTCATTTCACAATTACCATTTGCTATTTTGTACTGTAATTGCCTACATAGTGGTTTTGTCTCCCTGACAGGAGACTAAGATTCTCAAAGGCAGGGAATGGGACTTACACTTTTTATTCCTACACTACCTAGGACATTGCCATGTGCCATATCGGCACATAATAAATACTTGGTGACAAAAAGAGTATGTATGACAATACTTTTGATATGCATCACTGAGTTAATTTAATTGGAAAAAAGTTATTTTAATTTTATAACTTTTTTGCCTCAAGCAAATACCATATGATAGTAATTTAATACCATTAGAGTGCAATGAGAGAATGCACTATATATATTATAACATATATGTAAAAGAATATATATATTATATAAGATATATAAGAATCAGTGCCTTGGATATTACATATCCTTATATGCAGAAAGATAAATATACCTTTAATCTACCTTATTGGGTAACTTCCATCTTTCTTTTATTCCCCCTCCTCCTTCTTCATCCTTCTTCCATTTTCCATCTTCGTTTTTCATACTGGATCTCTCTATCTGGAAGTTCTGTAGCTATTTGTGGTCCCACCACTGATTGGCATGAGATCTTTGACTTTCTCTGTTTCTGACCTGGGTCAATTTTGTCTCTTCTTAGGCAATCTGGTGGCTTTTCATTCTTAGGGGTTCACCATATTGGTTCCAGATGTATTGGTCAAATATATCAACTGATATAATTGTCAGTCAGATACCTGGTTAGCTCAGGACTCTGCAATTCAGAACTCTCAAGCTTAATCAACTTACCAATCTTAGCCTCCCCCAAGACTAAGATTACACATCACTATGCCCAACTCTTGATGGTTATTCTAGCAGAGGGCTATAACAGTAGACCTGATCTATATTTGCTGGAGTAGTAGGGGGAGTACTCATGTTGTAGAAGTCCTGAGTATTAAATAAAGAACTGTCACTTTAATTTTTTCTCATTCCAAAGAATATATTCCTTTGGAATTTAGTTTTGCCTGGAGGAAGAACACTAACAATTGAATTTATTGCTATGACAACATTTTATTGTGGTCCCCCAGTGAGCCTACATTTTTAGGAGAAAATATATGCTGCATCCATAATAATAACTTACATTAATATGATTCTTTGAGGCTTGCAAAGCACTTTACTTTCTTTATGTCTTTTGAATCTCGTGACCCTCTTGTAATAGAAATAATGAAAATATTCTTTTCCCCAATTTTAGTGTTATTTATGGGGAAATGGAAGTTCAGAGAGGTTAAGTAATTTGCCCACAGTCTTATAGCTAGTAAATGGCAGAAATGGATTTATACTCAGGTTTTTTTTGACTCCAAGACCAGGGTACTTTCTACTACTATCCATATCAAACCATACTAGAGTTTGTGATGTCTACCATTCCTTTTCTTATCATAAAAGTATTTTATTATTTTCTAGTTACATGTAGAAATAGTTTTCAACATTTATTTTCATAAGATTTCTAGATTCAAATTTTTCTCCCACCTTCCCCTCACTCTCCCCTCCCCAAGACAGCAAGCAATCTGATATAGGTTATACATTTAAAAAAAATTATTATTAATTTTTTTTGGTGGGGCAATGAGGGTTAAGTGATTTGCCCAGGGTCACACAGCTAGTAAGTGCTAAGTGTCTGAGGCTGGATTTGAACTCAGGTACTCCTGACTCTAGGGCTGGTGCTCTATCCACTGCGCCACCTAGCTGCCCCTACCATTCTTTTTTTTTTTTTAATTAAAAAATTTTTTTTAGTAAGGCAATTGGGGTTAAGTGACTTGCCCAGGGTCACACAGTTAGTAAGTGTTAAGTGTCTGAGGCTGGATTTAAACTCAGGTACTCCTGACTCCAGGGCCAGTGCTCTATCCACTGCGCCACCTAGCTGCCCCTACCATTCTTAATGTAGCAGTTTTGTGTCCAAGTGAAAATGGAACTTTTAGCAATTTGTTCTCACAGAATGGAAATTATAAAAAGCCAGTGAAGTTAGCAGCTAAGAGATCATTGGAAAGACCTTGGAAAGAGCTCTTTCATATGAGTAGTTGGGTCAGAAGCAAGATTGTAAGAGATGGGAAGTCAGTAGGAAATAAGGAAATGGAGGCAAGAAATGAAGAAAACTTCTTTCTAGGAGTTTGGCTATTTAAAAGAAGAATGTGTATAGGATGATAACTTGAGGAGATGGGGGAGGGGGTCAAATGATTTTTTAAAAGTAGGGGTGTAGGGCAGCTAGGTGGTGCAGTGGATAAAGCACCAGCCCTGGATTCAGGAGTACCTGAGTTCAAATTCAGCCTCAGACGCTTGACACTTACTAGCTTTGTGACCCTGGGCAAGTCACTTAACCCCCATTGCCCCAACCAAAAAAACCAAAAAAAAACCAAAACAGAAACAAACCAAAACAAAAAGACAAACAAAAAAATTGGGGTGGCCTCAACTTGTTTATAGGGGAACCCTTACATAAGGAGAGATTGAAAATTAGAGAGAATGATTGAAGAGGCATATACACAGCAAAATAGGATGAGATCGGGATAGAAGGGTTTAATAAATGTTTATCCTTATAAAATTGAGTTTAGCAAAATATCAAATGATTCAATGAAGTAGAATTCATCCAAAGAATCTTGAGTTGGGGAAGTACCATGAAATAATGGAAAGAACACTGTCAGAAGAGACCTAACTTGAATCTTACCTCTGACACTAACCCTATGTTAATAGGCAAGTCACTTAACTAACTTCTCTGAGCCTCAGTTTCCTTTATGTATAAAATAGGGATAATAATACCTGTGGTGACCTATGTCATAGTGTTATTATGAGTATCAGATAAAGTAATATAGGCAATGTGCTGGTGAGAGCATCCAGAGTATGGACCAAAGGTGAACCAGGGAAGCCTAAAGCTTGAAACTGTGTTGGGGGTGGGTGACGGCTGTATCCTGGACCAGGATAGGGCCCAGGAACCCAGGAGCCTACAAATATATTGCTTTGACCCTAAATGAGGACTCCGAAGCTTGCAACATGAAGGCAATGATCAAGATGCATCAATGATAAAACTGTTCCATACTCACTATTCCAGGCAGACTGATCCAGTAGATTGGCCTTTGTAGACTGGCCCAGCACAGCTATAGATCACCCCCTCAGTGCAGCACCTGTTCTGTCACCCTTGAAGTTCTTGAAGAACACAGTACTCATTATATATTATCTATAATGGTACATATCAGGACCAAAGAAGGTCCCACCATTCCTTCCAGATGTATACTGAGCCTGGCCCCTTCATAAAGTATTTTTTTCTTTCTTCTTTTCTTTTCTTTTTTTTGGTGAGGCAATTGGGGTTAAGTGACTTGCCCAGGGTCACACAGCTAGTAAGTGTCAAGTGGCTGAGGCTGGATTTGAACTCAGGTCCTCCTGAATCCCGGGCAGGTGCTTTATCCACTGCACCACCTAGCTGCCCCCCCCCCTTCGTAAAGTCTTAATTCAGGAAGTAAGGCTGGAGAAATGGGTAAACTGAATAAACCACCAATGATACAAAATATCATGGAGCCATAATGCTCAGGAAACAAACCCAAAAAGAGAGGATGACAGTATCAATGACAAATCAAAGAATTCACAGATGGGCCACAAGCTCTGGTGGAATTCCTGGAAGAAATGAAGCAAGAATTAAAAAATATAAAATGATTTGCCAAGCTTAAGGAATTATGTAAATGCCCATTGTGCCTCTGGGACAAACAATCTTAAGGACATTGCATGACAGTATGTTGATAAGATTAGACATTTAGGTTTCTAGGTTTTGGTTATAGTTCTGTTTTTATTACTACATAATCACGTGCCAATTCAATTCCATTCAACAGGTATTTATTTAATGCCTGCAAGGTGTAAAACAGGAGAGGCAGTGTGGCATATATATATATATATATATATATATATATATGTGTTTGTGTGTGTGTAAAATGAGCTCAGCTTGAAGACTGTGGTTCAAGTCTTCCTTTTTATACACAGAAAATTCATTTAATGTATCAATTCCCCAAACATCTCTCCTAAAACTAATTTTCAAACCATATCACCTGAATTATAACCATCCATTTCATCCTCCTGCCATTAGAATTTGGACTCTGACTCTAGAACACTGGGTTCTGTTATGTAAACTTCTGACTCATCTTGCATGTGTGTAGGCCATGCTATTATTTTCCATTCATTTCCAAACCATGCCACCACAGGCATTCTCAACCTACTCCACCCCCAAATTCCCTTCGTGTATTGTTTTTCTCTATTAAAAAAGCTCTCCTTGAGGGTAGGGACTATCTCGTTTGTTGGCACATAGGAAACACTGAACAGGTGCTTCTTCATTCATTGATTGATTCATAATTTATAGAGGAGCTGTTGCTATGCATTGGTGTAGGAAATGTCACCGATGAAATCACTGGTCTAGGGCTTCTGATTCTGCAGGGCGCTGGAGATACAAAGACACACAGAAAAGACTTTTTTCTCCCTTTCTGGTTCCTTATTAATAAAAATGGGGCCAATTATACAGTAGGCACTCCCTCACAGGGACAGGAAGGAGATGATAATGTCTTTATGTGGAGGTCTCTGAAAATGCTGGAATGATTTTGGGGCTTATTCAGACCCTCATTGGTAGATTCTAAGAGATCAGAATGAGGAATTATGGTTTAATGAAAAAGAACAGCAAGAGTTAGGAGATCCAAAGAAGAGAGCATCCTGGCAGAGGAAGAAAGCCCTGCGTTCAAGGCCTGCCTTCCACACTTTTAGCTGTCTGACTGTGGGTGAATCACTTCATTTCTCAGCCTATGTTTTCTCATCTGTAAAATGAGAGAGTTAAACTAGATGGCTTCTAAGGTTCCTTCTAGCCCTAAATTTATAAAAGATTTAGGTATAAGCTCTGGCTGTGTTATGTTTTTGGGTTTTTTTTAGCTTTTTTTATTTTTATTTTTTTTTAGTGAGGCAATTGGGGTTAAGTGACTTGCCCAGGGTCACACAGATAGTAAGTGTTAAGTGTCTGAGGCTGGATTTGAACTCAGGTCCTCCTGAATCCAGGGCCAGTGCTCTATCCACTGTGCCACCTAGCTGCCCCTCTGGCTGTGTTATGGATAAGTCATTTAATCCTTCTTAGCCTGTGTTTTCTCATCTGCAAAATGGGCATTATAATAATACACATCAGGGAGGGGGAGAGGAGCTGCTGGTGCAGTTGGGGGGAAGTGCTAACCCTAACCCGCCCGGGCCTGTGGATGGAGGTGTCCGGCTGAGCCCCGGGATCCGCCTCCCTCTGCCAGGAGCTTCAGAGATAAGGTCAACGTAAAATTTGCTCTTGGTCTAAACCTGTGCAACATGGAGGCCCCATTGGTGAGCCTAGATGAAGAATTTGAGGACTTGCGACCCTGCTATTCGGAGGACAGGGATGAGAAACCTCGATGCTTCTATGGCTCTTCTCCCCACCACCTAGAAGACCCCCCCTCTCTTTCTGAGCTTGGAAATTTCTCCTCTGAAATTATTAGCTTCAAGTCCATGGAGGATCTTGTGAATGAGTTTGATGAGAAGCTCAATGTCTGCTTTCGAAACTATAATGCCAAGACTGAGAACTTGGCCCCTGTGAAGAATCAGTTGCAGATCCAGGAGGAAGAAGAGAATCTACAGGATGAGGAAGTTTGAGATGCTCTGACGGAAAATTACATCCCTTCACTTGGGGAAGACTGGAGGGAACCAAACATCAAGGCTCTGAATGGCAATGTCTCAGACACTGAGATCCATGAGAAGGAAGAGGAAGAGTTCAATGAGAAGAGTGAAAATGACTCTGGTATTAATGAGAGAGCTCTACTCACAGCAGATCAGGTAATTGAAGAGATTGAGGAGATGATGCAGAACTCCCCGGACCCTGAGATTGAAGAGGAAGTTTTGGAGGAGGATAGAGGGGAAACTTCATCCCAGGCAGATTCCATCCTCTTGTAAGAAATGCAAGCATTGACACAGACCTTCAACAACAAGTGCTCTTATGAAGGACTGAGACATATGTCAGGGTCCGAGCTGGGTGAGCTGTTGGATCGTATGGAAGGTGCTATCCGCTATTACTCTGAGGAACTGCTACAACAGCTTGCCAGGCATGATTAGCTGGAGTTTGAGAAGGAAGTGAAGAATTCTTTTATCACCGTGCTTACTGAGGTCCAGAACAGAAAGAGCAGAGAAAGCTGATGAAGAAGAGATGGAAAGAGAAAGGGTTGAGCCTGCAGAGTAGCCGAAATGAAAAAGGAAACCAGATGCCCCTCAAGCGCTTCAGCATGGAGGGGATCTCCAACATCCTGCAGACTGGTATTCGGCAGACCTTTGGCAACTCAGGAACTGATAAACAGTATCTGAACACAGCCATCCCCTATGAAAAGAAGGTTTCACCTCCATCAGTGGAAGATCTGCAGATGCTGACAAACATTCTCTTTGCCATGAAGGAAGATAATGAGAAGGTGCTACATTGCTAACGGACTACATTTTTCCTACTTAACCTTGTCCTCCGGAGCACCCCAACTTCAGGCGGTAGCTGGGACAGGGACTGCATGACACCATGTAGCCTCCAACGTGTATTTCAATGTGTATAGCATAACCTGGATTAAACATGAGCAAACGCGGGATCCTTTGCCGTTGTTTATAGTCCTAGTAATCATTGGATGCATGAATGAGGGGCAGGGCTAGTGATGTCTATTCCTCTCTGTTCCAGCCCTCAAAACCCAGCTTACACTATGAGACTAATTTTGAAATAAACACTCATTTAATTAAAAAAATAATACACATCTTACCTACTTTACAAAGCCATTTTTTTTTTTTGTGGGGCAATGAGGGTTAAGTGACTTTCCCAGGGTCACACAGCTAGTAAGTGTTAAGTGTCTCAGGCTGGATTTGAACTCAGGTCCTCCTGAATCCAGAGCCAGTGCTCTATCCATTGTGCCACCTTGCTACCCCCAAAAAGCCATTGTTAAGGACAACGTTTTATACACATTAAATTGCTATATAAAGGTAAGGTATTATAATTATCATCATCATTATAATCATTATTATCTTGGGCCCCCAGGTCCTCAGGTAGACTCAGACCTGGCCTCAGTCCTCAAACTGATCTAACCTTCTGGGGTCATACAGAAAACACAGTTCCAGACTAGACCTTCTACATTTATTTCAGATTGAGGTATGATGCCTGTTTCATCCCACTTCAGACCCACATTCCTAGTACTATGCTTTTCAACTTATGAGGATTGAGACCCTTCATTTAGATAAAAGTTAGAGTGTCTCTTCATTGCCTAAAACTTCAGCTATTAAAAAAAAAACCCCTCTTGTTAAATGTTGTCTAACTGCTATTTATTAGAGAGATGAAAGGACATCTCTTGTGTAGATATTAGTTGCAGTGAAAATCAAACTACTGCATGTTTATTATAAAAGCAATAGCAATAAAGGCAGCATTATCTCTGTTGGCACCTGTACCTCTTTTTCACTTTTCTTTTCCTGTTCCCAAAAGAAGCATGCTTCTCAGTTTTATTGCTAAAAAAAATGAACGGAATTTAGGCATGTAGGCCAGATAGGATTATCTTCTTAATGATGGTAAGGTTAATAGGATTTTTTCTCATGGGGTTGGAGTAAGAGAGGAAGAAATATATCAGCTATTTATACAAAATGCCCCCAAAGTGGTTTGTAAGAGTTTGGAGAAATACTGACATCCCATATCCATAGATAACACTGGTTAAACATGGTTAAAAGTTTGCTGTTTGAAAAAGGCAATGATACCTATTTAGTGACTATGCTTTTCTAGATAAAGGACTTCAGGTCTTGTCTGATTGGTTTCTATATAATTTTTTTTTTTTTAGTGAGGCAATTGGGGTTAAGTGACTTGCCCAAGGTCACACAGCTAGTAAGTGTTAAATGTCTGAGGCCAGATTTGAACTCAGGTACTCCTGACTCCAGGGCCTCTGCCCTGGAGTGGATACCACTGCACCACATAGCTGCCCCAATTTCTATATAATTTTGACACGAAATGTGAGGAACTAATATAATAATGATATCATCTTTCCATACAAGGACTTGAAATGGGAGAGGAAGGTTAAAAGCTCAAGTGGCCTTTTCTTCTAGTTCATATGAACTCAGGAGAACTATCCTGGAAGCAAGTGTGTATATATATATATACACAGATACATAGATATATACACATACATATTTATATGTATATATGTATATATATGTATGTATATATGTGTATATATATATATATACACAAACATAATATTATGTATATATGTATGTGTATGTATAGGGTAGGCCAAAAGTCATGGAAGGGTTTCAATATTTAATAACTACTTTATTTTTTGTTTTTAATTTATAATTCCATAGCATCATATACAGTCTATGTAGGAAGTGAATTTATATTACATGTGAAATATCAAATCTCACAAATGGCAAAAAATAAATAAAAATAATTTAAAAAAAGTTATTAAATATCATGCCTTTTGGCCCACCCTGTCTGTGCACGTGCAACACACATGTGCATGTATTTATATGTATATATGCACTTGTATGTATATATTCACACATATAGATGTATGTGTGAATATACATATTCATGTGCATGTATTCACATATATACACACTTGTTTATTCATTTGTTTGTTTTGGATTGTATGACAAAGCACAAATTGGATTTTTTCTCTTGTAGCTTGGTTGGTAAAATAACTGTGATGAATTATCTGAGTTTTATGTGTGTTACATAAAAGTCACCTTATGATGATAACTGTATTATCATAAGGGCTAACGAAGGCCTATATTCCTCAGGATATCTGGACCCAGAGCAGAAATAGTCATTGGGAGAACAAGAATTTCATTTCCTGGGAAAGATGTGTCTCTGTGGTACAGATTGAGTATATCAGAAAAGCTTAGAGGAAAGGGCAAAAAGATGGAAAGATTGGAGAAAGTTGGGGGGAGGTGTTGTGACCACACAAAGAAAGCAATGTTTTGGTGATAGTGGTAGTTTCAACAAAGACCAATCCTGACAGTAGCCTCTGCGGAGAGCAGGGCCTCAGGGAAGCCAAGCAGGAATTGTGTTAGTGAAGGTTGTAGTCCAGAAGCAAGTGATTGGCTAGACGTAGGCATGGCCCTTTACTATCTAGGAGTACAGTTGGCCTGCAGAGAATTTGTATATTAAATTTCCTCTTGGAATTCTGAATTTGGGGGTGAGGCTTCAATTTCAAATTACTCTGAAGGGAAAAGGAATTGAAACTATACTCATTTGGTAATGAGGCCAAGATTTTCTCTTGTTTTACTATTAATTTTTGTCCCAGTTAAATATTTTACTGTTTCAGTGCTATTCTTTGCCTGGTTCTTTTTGTATGGTGAACAGCGAAAAATACCTAAACTTGAGTTATATTCAGATGTTCCCAGTTTTCTAACTGGATAGTGATGAAGTGGACCATATAAAATAAGTACTTAAAAATCTCCCATTGTTTAAATTGAATTTTAACAGTTCTGTTGTTGTGAAAGTCCAGAATTCTGTATGGAAAAATAAGTCTGAGAGATGGTAGTTTTATAACAAGACAGAATTGACTGCCAGGGTCATCATAGTATGTTCTAAAGAAGAGATAACTACAAACTTAGGAAATGATGAATGAATTTAGTGGGAGAGAATTATTAAAGGAAGGAATTTGCTTGGGATAAAGGAATGAATAGCCAGTTAATTCAAAGGGAGTGTTGGTAAAGGACACATTTGCAAAATTGGACTTTAGGAGGTTTGGGGGTAGCTAGGTGATGCAGTGGATAAAGCATTGGCCCTGGATTCAGGAGGACCTGAGTTCAAATCTGGCCTCAGACACTGGACACTTACTAGCTGTGCGACCCTGGGCAAGTCACTTAACCCTAATTGCTCCCCCACCCCCCCCAAAAGAATAGGGGGTTGGGATAGAAGAGTTGCATTTAGAATAAAGGAGATCAAAAATGGCTGGAAATGTGGAAGAAATATAGTGATCATTTTAGAATGTTAGGTGAAAATAGGGAAGCAAATCAATGTGATTTCATTATGGAAGAGGAACTGAGACTGGGATTGGGAGATTGCATTGTGTATTGTAGAGACACTGGTCTGGGGAATTAGGATTCTAGTCTCAGTTTTGTCTCTAACTTGTATCATATTGAAAAAGTCTCCTAACCTCCCTGGGCTCAGTTTCCTCATATGTAAAAGAAGGGTGTCGGAGGCAATGTGGTATGGCGGAAAGAATACTGGAGTTAGAAGAGCTAGATTCAAATTCTGATTCTGCTATTTTACTCGATAAAGCCTATGACCTTGGGGAAGTAATTTTCTTTCTCTGGCCCCCAGGTTTTATTTTTTTAAATTTTATTTCATTTTTTAAATCGGCAAAACGATAGGGTTGGACTTGGATGAGATGACCTCTAAGATCAAGTTCTAAATTCTGTTATCCTATGAGGACTAGATCATTTATCATGTACCTTCCAGCTTTAAAAATTTATGATTCTATTAATGGGGTCAAGAGAGCTAGTAGTCTGAGGTGAAATAGGCTGGAATGAGAAACTAGATTTGAGGGTTAAGCCACAGTAAATTGGATTCTGTTATTAACCTTTCTTTGTCTGTTACTTACCCGAATATTGTTTGAACCTCTCCCCTATTCCCCATCCCCATTTCTCTCAGAGAAGTGAACTAGAATTGGAGGAATCTGTAATGAGAACTGAGGTCAGAGTCAGCCTCTCTCAACTGTACCAGCTAAACTTATTTCTAACATGTCATCTTTAGAAAAGGGTATGCAGTTGTGGGAATTAGCCATGGAACTAATACACCATCACAACCCTGGAGTTGGCTTGCTCTTCCATTCTCTTCTAATATTGGACAGTCTGGTAGAGGTGATGGCAAATCTTGATATTAACCACAGAAGTTATAGAAACTCATTGGAAGATTCTGAGTTCTGCAACAATGCTTTCTTTCTTTCTTTCTTTCTTTCTTTCTTTCTTTCTTTCTTTCTTTCTTTCTTTCTTTCTTTCTTTTTGCTAAATTGACCATTTTTTCATGTATTCCAAGGTGGAAGTTCTTTAGGAGTCCATGATTTTATCTCTGTCACCTTTTTGGGATAATGATGGGAGATATCAGTTAGTTACCTTTTGGTTGTGTCAGTCAATCTTTTGAACTCATTGCTACACATTTTCATCAGACCAGACATGAGTCTCATTGATTGTTGGAAAATTGGGGAGAGCTGCACTTGTTTGGGTGGTATCCTTAATGGATAAAGTTGTCCCTATATTGGCAGGTTATCAATCCTTGAATCAATTAACTCATACTTAAATATTAAATTAAAAATTGAACATTAAAGCATACTAAACATTAAAAATCTACCATGTGGCAGGCGCTGTGCTAGCTAGCTATTTGGCTTATAGATAAAAAAATAAAAATAAAACCCCCTACTTTCAAGGAGGATTATCAGTGCTCTGAGGCTGAGTTGTGGATTATTTTGGGGTAGCATATTTGTGAGTTAAAAGCAGAGATGTGCCAGTAAATATTTATCAACCAGCTTTGGGGAGAAAAGTGCATATGACATACTTTTAAGTTTAATCTTCATTATTAACATTTTCTCCAGCATTTTCCTAAGTTTAGATAGTCAACAACAACAACAAAAATAAAGCAAGCCCAATTTGTAGCATCCGACAATTTCCAAGGTATAAAAATGAAAATTTAACAATAGTTTCTCGAGAGCCAGGTTCTAGCACATCCCTGGTTCAGAGAGACCACAGTAGCCATCAGATTTCATAGGAAATGGTAAGCCCTAGTTTTGGTGGTAGGTACCAATTAATCAACAAACACAAACATTTATTTAACATATAAATATGTGTCAAGCATCATGTTGATTGCTGGTGATAAGACTAAAAGTAAAATAGTCCTGTCCTGACAGAGTTTCCATTCTAATGGGGGAGGGTGGGGGAGGAAGGAGAGAAAGAGACAACATCTACATATATTAGAATATATTGAATATATAAAAAAGGAATATGAGGTAGTTTGAGTAGGTAGAGCACTAATAACTGAGGGGATAAGGAAAGGCTGACAAGATAGACACAGTGAGAGCTGTCTAGATCAGACAAGATAAAAAAGTATTCAAAACAATTAAACTTGATAACCTAGTGTTTGAGAAAACCCCAAATACAAATTACTTGGGAATTATTGTTATAACTGTTAGCAAAACTGGAAGGCACCTCAGCAAAAATTAGCCTAGACTAATAACTTCTACCATAGACTGTGCTAATTTAAAAGCTGATATACAACCTAAATACAATAAGTCCAACTACAAAAAAAAATTAAAAGAGCATGAGATTTTTACAACTATGGGACTAGTGAGAGATTTCTTAACCAAAGGACAGAGGAGATCACAAATAATAATTTTCATCATATAAAATTGAACAGCTTTTGTATAAATTAAACTCAGTACAGTTAGAATAAGAAGGGGAAAAAATTGGAAATTGTCAATTAAGGAAAAAATCTTTGACCAATTATGCAGATGGGGGTTTGATGTCCAACATCTGTCTATGGAACTAACATAATTATATATTAAAAAATCCATTCCCCAATGAATAGTCAAAATATTTGAATAAATAGTTCTCAAAAGAAGAAATGCCTACTCTGAACAATGATTAGAAAGGTAGCTCCAAATAATTAGAGCAACAAATCAAAACAAATCTGAGGATTTGCCTCATGTTCAAAATTGTCGAAAAATTCCAAATGTTGGTGGGGCTGGGGGAAGACAGGAATCAGGTATCAATTATTGTATCCCTAGTGCTTAGCATAGTGCTTTGCACATAGTAAGTAATTAATAAGTGCTTTCTCATTAAAAAATAAAAAAGAGAGAAAGAGAGGAGACTGTGGAATTATTGAACTGAGCATTAGGGAATAGAAAGCACTTGATGGGAGATGGAAAGAACAGAATATCCCCTAGTATAATGTAACACCTTTGGAAACTGGGCATTACAGGTTAGGTCACTAATTACTGCTCTTGACTCTGGAGAACTTTCTCTGCCCCTATGTTGGAGAAGGGAAAGAAGAATGGAGTGAATAAAGACATAAAATCAAATAGTCCAGTCTTTTTTCCAGACAGAAAAATGGAGCTCTGTCTTGTTTTTTAGCTTAGGGCAAAGAAAAAAGAAAAAAAAAAAGAAGCAAATAACGGGGCAGCTAAGTGGTGTAGTGGATAGAGCACCAGCCCTGGATTTAGGAGGACCTGAGTTTAAATCCAGCCTCAGACACTTAACATTTACTAGCTGTGTGACCCTGGGCAAGTCACTTAACCCCAATTGCCTTACCAAAAAAAAAAAAAGTTAAAAAAAAAAAAAAAGAAGCAAATAAACCCTGGATCCAGTTTAGTTATGCCTTTTGAGAAGTTTATAAAATACTAATGATCAAGACCATAAGATTCTTTCATTCTTTCTTTCTTTCTTTTTTTTTTGCAGGGCAATGAGGGTTGAGTGACTTGCCAAGGGTCACACAACTAGTAAGTGTCAAGTGTCTGATGTCAGATTTGAACTCAGGTCCTCCTAAATCCAGGGTCTGTGCTTTATCCATGGTGCCACCCAGCTGCCCCCCATAAGATTCTTTCTTGATTTGGTTCTGTCCCCAAGTAAGATAAAGCCTGGAACTTCCAGACCAGGGCTTGAACCCTAGCCTTTCTATTTCTCTTTAATACCAGTACAAAACAGTTTTCATCTATCTTGTAGTGCCTCTGTTCCCAAATAAGGAAATGTGGAGTTCAACAGCAATTAGAACTGAACTTGTGTATCAAATGGGCCCACTTCGATGCTAATTAAACAGCAAGAAAACAACTTTAAAGAACAAAACAAGGTGGGATAGAGGAGGGAGCAAGAAGGGAAAAAAATTCCTGTATTTTTGACCAGGGGAAAATTTACCTCCAATCATATACTCTCCACACTGAGATCACAGCTGTCTTATCTGTACGAATAAGGTGATATGTCAAAAATGTGTCCAGAGTGGGTCTGGGGCATGCTAGAGTTGGTAAATTCTTACCAATCATGAATGGGGCTCTAGTCCAAGACCTGGAGTGCTTGCTGAGAAGCAAAGGAGCCAACAGATAGGAAATTAAGTCATTGCTTCTATACATTAAGGGGTCTATCCAGTTGAATGCAGTTTGGAGCTGGGAGGAGGTAGTATCAATAGAAATTTTCAAGGATTGAAATGACAAGCTCCTGTTTGGGAAGGAAATCTTTTCTAAATAACTTGGCAGGTTTGTTATACATGCTTATATAGCTCAATAATGGACTGAAATACCAGAAGTGAGGATGAAAGAGACGTCAATAGTGGGGAGTGCTGATGAGAGCAATGAACTCAACCAGCTGGAAGCCAGAGAGCTGGCTGTGTTTTAGAAACATATCTGGCCAGGCAGTGTAGGTGTTCCTGAGACTGAGACAGGAAAGAGAAACCTTTTGGATATCCTCTAGAATGCCCTGAACCTAGTGTAGCTTAGTACTCAGTTGATCAAACAACAAACATTGGGGGGCAGCTAGGTGGCGCAGTGGATAGAGCACCGGCCCTGGAGTCAGGAGTACCTGAGTTCAAATCCAGCCTCAGACACTTAACACTTACTAGCTGTGTGACCCTGGGCAAGTCACTTAACCCCAATTGCCTCACTAAAAAAAAACAAAAACAAAAACAAAACAAAAACAAAAAACAACAACAACAAACATTTATTAGCACAATGCCTGGCAGATAGTAAGCACTTAAGAAATATTTAATCTATCTTTTCATATCTCTCTCTCTCTCTCTCTCTCTCTCTCTTTATCCATCCATTCATTCATCCATCCATCCATCCATCTATCTATCTATTCTTCTATCTATCTAACTATCAATCATCTACTAAGCACCCACTGTGTCTCAGAGACTCAGTTAAGGGCTGGGGATAAAAAGGCAAACAGTGAAACAATCTCAACTTTCAAGGAGCTTGCATTCTAGTGGGGGAGATAACAAGAACATATATAATTATTTACAGAATGAACACAAAATAAATATGTTAGTACATATTGTTTGTTGAATTGAATTAGGAAACCAGGCAATATTTGCAAATAGGTGAGTAGGGTTGAATCTCCTGGGGACCTTAGTCTGTCAGGGCTATACCGGACTTACTTTGGTTTGTGCTTTTAGAGTAGTGGCCCTTGCTAACTAGTCTGATGATGAAAACAAGCCCTACCTTATGGGAGATCAAGGCAATGTACCTCCCCCTGATAAGGCTGAGGGGAATGGATTTAAGAACCCTTCTTCTGATTCCACCATAAGAGCAAGAGCCCAGTCTCAAGGACACCCAAAGTCATGACTTAGAGGTGTCACACTGAAGTCCGAGGCCAGCGTAGATTTGACCAGTATTTTTACATCTCATGGCATTTAGTGAAAACCGAGGTGAACAAAATCTAAGCCTGAACTGGGGGAGGTATATTGCCACATTCATGAGAGTTAGTAAAAATGCTGCCCAGTTCCAAGTCATTTGGTCTACTTCAGATTTCTTTTAAAAAGGATTAAACTCCCATCCTAGAATTATTTTGAACATTGTTATTTGATTCACAGATAATTGTATAGCACCCTAGTTGAATCTTGCTTACACCTGACCCATTCATGTCACTTCTCCTTTCTGATTTTTGTCTTTTTTCTACTGCAGAAGTACAGAATATTAGTGCTAAGAAGTCCTTAGAAATAATTTACCCTGGGGATCCTTAACTTTTCTTATGTTATGGAATCCTTGGTGAACTATATAGACCACTTCTCAGAATGTTTTTATGTGCATGAAATAAAATACACAGGATTCCAAGGGAAACCAATTATATTGAAATAAAGTTATCAAAATATATTTTAAGAAATAAAGCACATAGAACTGTGCATACCCTTTGATCTAGCAATACCACTGCTAGGTTTATATCCCAAGGACATCCCCCAAAAGAGAAAAAGACCTATCTGTAGCAAAATATTTATAGAAGTTCTTTTTGTGGTGGCTAAGAATTGGAAATCAAAGGAATGCCCATCAATTGGGAAATGGCTAAACAAACTGTAGTGTATGATGGTGATACAATATTATTGTGCTATAAGAAATGACAAGCAGGATGATTTCAGAAAGGCTTGGAAAGACTTGTGAACCAAGAGAACATTGTGCACAGAGACAGCAATATTGTTTGATGAAGAACTGTGAATGAATTAACTATTCTCAGCAATACAATGATCCAAGACAATCCCAAAGGACTAATGATGAAGCATATTATCCACCTCCAAAGAGAGAACTGATATTGATGGAACACAGACTGAAGCATGCTATTTTTCACTTTCTTTCATTTTTTTATTCAAGTTTTCTTGTAGAAAATGACTAATATGGTAATGTTTTACATAATTGCACATGTATAACCTATATCTGATTGCTTGCCACCTCAGGGAGAGAGGAGGGAAGGGAGGAAAGGAGGGATAAATTTTGGAACTCAAAACTTTAAATAAAAATGTTTATTATTTTCAAAAATCAAGCCCAACCCCTAATTTTACAGGTATGAATATTGGGGATCAAAGAGGCTAAGTGATTTGCCCAAGACATCTTACTCTTTTTTTTGATCCCCTCCTCTGGTCATCTCCCTTTCTTTCTCCTTCTAATATTGTCTTCCTTTCATTTCTCCCCTTTAATTTTCCTCCTATTTTCATTCTTTCATATTCTCTTGACAAGCACACACATTCTCTTTTCTCTGCTCTTGTGGTCCTGTTGTTTATACTCTTTATTTTTATTTATTTATTTTTGCTGTTGCTGCCATCTATTAGGGATCTGGAAATGTAGCATTACATAGAAGACAAGATAGTTTAGTGTATTTTTCATGTTCCAAGATTCAGTAAAGCCAAACTTCAGTAATTTGCTTTAGCTTGATGATAAGAAGGGAAAGCAGAGCAATATGTCTTGGAAAATCTTGAGTGCTTTAAAAATAGATGAGTCATTTATAATTGAGATATTCATTGTTTGTATCCAAATGTTGCTGAAGGCCTTCACTCAAGTGGGTTGACATTTTCCCTTTTTATGTGACTTTACATTCTTCACAAATAAAGGTAAAATCTCTATGGGTATGACCATAACATAGAGGTGGTGTCATGACTTGCACTGAATTGGATTTAAGTGAGGGAGGTCACCAACCTCACTCTCTCCTCCAGAGTCATCTGGGTCCAGTGGCAGGATATAAATCAAGATGACAAGAGATGGCGCTGGTTGATTAAGACAATTGGGGTTAAATGACCTGGCCAGGGTCACACAGCTAGTAAATATCTGAGGTGAGATTTGAACTCAGGTCCTCCTGACTTCAGGGCCAGTATTCTATCCACTGTGCCACCTTGCTGCCCTCAGGTTGAAAGCTACCTTGCCGAGGGATAAGGAGAGAGTAAGAGGAGGAGAAGAAGTAAGGCAGTGTAGATTACTTCTTCTTCTTTTTTTTTTTTAAAGAGGCACTTTATTTATTTTTTGCAGGGCAATGAGGGTTAAGTGACTTGCCCAGGGTCACACAGCTAGTAAGTGTCAAGTTTCTGAAGCCGAATTTGAACTCAGGTACTCCTGAATCCAAGGCTGGTGCTTTACCACTGCGCCATCTAGCTGCCCCCGTAGATTACTTCTTATAGAAGTTAGGAGGAGGAAGAGAGAGAAGATATAGGATGAAAACATGAGGGAATGAAGATTTTTTAAAGGGATAAATGATATAAATAGATTGGCCTGAGTATGGCATGGATAGATGTCTGATCTTGGATCAGGCCCAAAGAAGGCTGTAAATTCTACATTTTTAGAGAGTAAGGGGAGGACTGTACTGGCACTTTCATCCACTTATTAGCAGAAATGGCAGACAGGATTCAGGATGCCATGGCTGTGTAATCTGTCCTTTACTCTCTGATCTCCAAGAGGGTTATCAGGATAGAATTCTATTTATGTACCATACAGCCAATATCTGCTACCTAGGGGGTAAAACAAGGGTTTCAGAATAAATCCCACTTTCCCTGATTGCTCTTCAGGGGAGGGCGACACCCAATTATCACTCTGCTTTTTCCTCCACACTCTTTCCCTGTGACCCCCCACAAATAATAATAATAAATAACAAGTCACATCTTAATCAGAGTAAGCAGTAAACAGAAATTGGGGAAGTTACGTAGATTGTAGTAGACAAAAGAATACTTAAGAGTTGAGGAGTTCTTTCCATGAGATATAAGGTCACACTCAGAAGAAGTATTTATTCTCTTAACAGTATCAAGGTTTGCAGACACTGGAAATGAAAGGGCCAATGTCTGTGGCTCCAGGGAGACCTCCTGTCAACTATTCAAGATTTCACATTGGCCTTTCCTTGATTCTTTCTTTCTTTATTTTTTTAATGGGGCAATGGGGTTAAGTGACTTGCCCAGGGTCACACAGCCAGTAAGTGTTAAGTGTCTGAGGCCAGATCTGAACTCAGGAACTCCTGAATCCAGGGCCAGTGCTCCATCCACTGCGACACCTAGTCACCCCTTTCCTTGATTCTTTTCTCCAACTTTCCCAACAGTTTCTCTCAACATGAAGAGAATCCTTCTCCACTTGTGCAAGTTTGAAATGTTAGGAGCTCAGAAGTCTCCCAGCCAATCAAAAATCATGTCTCCCTCTGTGTACTCAGCACATAGGTGACAGGGTTGTTTCCCGTGAAAAGTGCCTCAGGCTTCGGTTTTAGTGGGGTAAGAGTTGAAGTTCTCTTGTAGCTGATGGGAGATGTATGAAAGTTGAGAAGGGAACAGAAGGTTTTGAATATCTTCTGTGGGGAGTGAGATAGGGCATCGACTCAGGAGGAATAATAAATGATTGCCTTGCTGCAGTGAGGTCTCACTTAAAGTTGGATAACGTGAATTTATACCATTCTCAGTTAACTTGGTTCTATGATGTATTTCATCTCCATTCAATGTCCCATGAAAGGAGTAGCAGAGGTGTGTGGTAGGAGTAATCTTGGGCTGAGGTTTGGTAAAAGATGAATGGAGATAGATTGAAAAGGCAAGGGTTTTAATATAGAATTGAAATAGCTCACTATAGGTGTGAGATTAGAAAGGGAAGAAGGTGAAATCAGAGCAGACTTCAGAAAACAGTGAGAGGTTGAAGGATCGGAAGTCTCAGGTGAGAGACAAATCGGCTTTCTCTGACCAAGAGTTGCCATATTCCTCCTCAATCTAGCCTCCTTTCTGCTCTGGTACCAGAGAAAGGTAGCATCACCAAAAGACAAAGTACAGGGGTAATCGAAGGTTATTATATATATAGGAAATTAATTTATATTACATGTCAAAAATAAAATCTCATAAATGGTGAAAATACAAATAATTTTCAAAAATAATAATTTTTCTTTATTTTCACCATTATTATATATACTGTATATGATGTTATGGTATTATAACAAAAACAAAAAATAAAGGAGTTATCAAATATTTGTGACGTTTGGCCCACCCTGCATAAGTGAGGGCAAAAACGTGGCAGGGCAGGATGTTGTTTTCCTGCTTCAGAAGTCTCTCTGTATAGGCTATTTCTACTTCAGACCCATTTTGCATAGCAAAATGATAGGATCTTGGGTTGGAAAGGACCTTAAATCATTTTCAGAAAATTTGCATGCAAGTAATTTGATGCATAGGAAATCTCCACAGCAAATGAATGATTCATTTCAGTTATTAGAGAAAGGTATTTCGTTTGTCAAGACCCTATCAAGATGAGGAGTTACATGGATTTGTTAAGAGATTATTTTCCCACACTACAATCCTGAGTAATAGGACAAGGGCTTGTTTATTGACAATTATTTTGGATGATGAAGATCCCTGTTTTTCCATCTTATTTTGGGAGGCACAGTGTAGCATTCTTTCCCTAGCAATAAGGTAACAAGAATTTACAAAAGAGCATCTCTAAGGTAAGGCCTTCAGTCTCATCTAAAAGATTTTCTTTAAAGCAGAGGTTCTTAACCTGGGGTCTGTGAACTTAACATTTTTTCATAACTATTAATATAATTGGCTTCCTTTGTAATCTTATGTATTTAAAAATATTACTGTGAGAAGGGATCTCAAAGCTTCATCAGACTGCCACAGAGTGGTCTGTGGCACGAAAACGGTTAAGAATCCCTGCTTTCGAGCAATAGTTTACCAACTGGAAATTGCAATTAGGAATGTAGAAAATCTCGAAGGGCATCTTTGAGATAGAGTCTTAGTCTTCTGAGAGGTTAGGCAGGGTATTGCCAAGCTTCTTTTTTGAAAGGCATTAACTACAGAACACCCCCATCCAGTCTGAATTCCTCAAGCCATAATGAGCATTATATGTGGGGCACCACCTCTGGGATTTTTGACAATGTCAGGGGATGCTGAGAGGGAAGAAGGGGATTAGGATTTTTATGGGTACCCTTAGGAGTGGCATGTATTGCTTTAGACTCAAGTTAAGCTATGAAGATATATATATATATATATGTATATATATGTACATAGCATATACACATATATATGAATATATATATTTGTGTACACATACAGAAAGAATGACCTGCATATATATATATATACATACATACACCTATAAAGAATGATCTGCATATATATATACATATGTATACACACGCATGTATCTGTATATGTATGTGGATGGGTATATGTGTACATATACATATATGTGTATGTATGTACATATGTATGTATGTATATGCACAGGTCATTCTTTTTGTTGGCCTCCTTGACATATATACCCAGTAATGCAATAATGGAACAGCTTAGTGACTTTTCTCACATAATTCCAAATTGTTTTCCAGAAGAGGTAGTCCTTACTCTTTGCACACCTCCTGAAGATTTACTAAGGTCAAATTTCTCTTCTCTAGATTTCTGCATTGACTTAATATTCCTGCCCAAATGAGAAAGCATAAGGGCAGCTGACATGATAAATGGATCATAAAATAATAAAACATTCTATTCAAAATGGAAATAAAATGGAAACAAATCCCCATTTCTCTGCTAGCACCCCTTCCTTCACAATATTGGAAAAAGGCACCCTGGAAAAGACATTGACATTTAATTTACATATTTTATAAATTGTTTTTCTTTTTAACTAATGGTTTTTTAGAGGTTTTTTGTTTTCATTTTTTTTTTTTTATAAAGAAGCAATTTGCTATAGAGGTTAGAGAGGTGGTCTTGAAGGCAGAAAGACTAGTGTTCAAGTTGTGCCTTTAATTTCCGTTGGCTCTGTGATCCTGGACAAATCACTTAATCAATTCTCTTTCATCATAAGCTGCAGAGAAGGTGGTACTGATCTGTTTTGGTAAAGGGAGTTTCCTCATTTGTGAATTCCCTATACTAATGAAATCACATCTGTAGTTCTTATTCCCTATAAAGGGCAAGCCATTTCACTTTGATGGTTTATCACTGAATTCTTGGAAAGGCAACTTTTTGTTGATTTTTTTTCAGAACTCCAAAGCATAAAAAGATGGATTCCCCGGCCCCCCCCCCCCGCCCCATTAATCATTATGGATGTTGTCAACTTCTCCCAAAGGATGAGGATGAGGCTGAGGCATTTCTGGAAACTGGGCCTCTTAGGCCTAGTTGTCTATCCTAAAGAAACATCTCTTATACAGGATCATTTGTCTTTAGTAATTTTCAGCACCTGACATGCTTTCAGAGTGGCTCATCAACTGTATATTGATTGTATGGTGGCCTGAGGATGAATTTTTCTTTTAGCTTCGCAGAAAGAAGACTTGAATCCAGGACAGAATTGTAATGAATTATCATCTTTTACAAATCTGCTCTCCTTTGCATTATCCCTACCATTCAACTTTGTATTTAAATGAGAGTTAGTTGATAATGTAGCTAGAGAGAAATAAGAATGGATTTAAGCCTGCATTGAGAAATTGAATTCAAATTAACCTTTCTTTCTTGGCTTGGAAACCGTCATATTGGAAGAAGGGTGGGGTGGGAGTGGGGAGCTTTGAAATGGAAAGAAACCTTGGAGAACTTCAAGGCTGACCTCTTCATTTTATGAATGTGAAAACTGAGGCCCAGGGAGGTGAGGTGAATTGTCCTCAATCACACAGTGAGCTAACAGAGAGCTGGATTGAGCTGAATCTATGTAAAACATCCATAGGAAACATGAAAAATGCAGTCAGTTGTTTAAATTATTTTGTCTTTATGTTTCCAAATATGCATTGCTAGTCTGTAATGAGAGATGTGTTAAGAGCAACTTCAGACTGGTGTCTAGGCTGGCCTTGTACAAGGTGTAAGAGCATCCAGAGGAAACTGAATTCAGCAAATGGGGTCAACTTTTCATGGAACTCTGATCCTTGAGTTTTCTGGGCTTTGAACTTTTTGGCCTAATATTCAGACTGTGTCCCTTCCCTTGCTCCTTGAACTCTCTTTTGATTCAGAAATTGATTCCTGCTTCTGGTACGGACACTCCCTTCAGATTTTCACCTCAGCACTCTAACAAACTCTCACTTTCACATTTACATCTGGCCCCTTCTGAGAGGAAGCTAAGGCCTTTCCTAATTCTCTGTACTAGGAGACATCAGTTTGAAAGAAGGAAGACTCTCAGCCCTAGATTATGGTGGGTCCTGTCCCTGGGTATATCCTACGATAGAACCATAATTATATCAATATCATCTTACAGAGAATTATAAGAATTGCAAAGTATTTTACATATATTATCTTATCTGATTTTTATACTACTACTACTAGATAGCAGTATATAACACTTATGTGCCAGACACTGTGCTAAGTGTTTTACAATTATCTCATTTGATCCTCACAATAACCTTGGGAAGAGGTGTTATTATTATTATAAACAATATTGTGGGCAGCTGGGTGGTACAGTGGATAAAGCACCAGCCCTGGATTCAGGAGGACCTGAGTTCAAATCCTGCCTCAGATACTTGACACTTAGCTGTGTGACCCTGGGCAAGTCATTTGCCCTCATTGTCCCGCAAAAACTAAAATAAACAATATTATATATTATAATATTATTAATTACTAAAGCAAACAGAAGTTAATTGATTTGTCCAGGATTACACAGCTAGTAAGTATCTGGGGCTACATTTGGGGTCCTTGCCCAGAGCTCTATCCACTGTACCGCCTAGCTTCCTTCTATGGGGCAACATATAATAACCCATATAGATAAGTACTATGAGTATATTCTCCTTATATTATTGATAAAGTAACTGAGGTTAAAAAAAGGTTGATTGACTTGAACATGGTCATCTAGCTGGTAAATGACAGTGGTATATCAGGAAAAGTACAATCACCTACTTTCTGCCTATAATCCTGTTTTTCTCAACATTTTTATATGATTGCCATATAAATCTCCTATCATCTGCTTTCTTTTCTCTTGAGTTGTCAAGGAGGGATAAAGTCATAAATGTGATTTGTGAATACTGGGCTCACAACCAGTTATGGCTATCTCACCCAAGCTGAACCTTTACTGTTGCTGGCCTTGAAGATTTCCTACTTTGGCTTCCCTGACAATGCACCATTCTGTTTCTATTACTATCTATCTGACCTTTCCATTTCTACTTCCTCCCACCAGTTCTACTTCTTCTTGCATCTCATTAGATATGGACTTCCCCTAATGTTCTGCCTTTGGTTCTCTTCTCTTTTCCATTTATGCTTTCCCTTGGTCATGTCATTCATTCCCATAGTCTCAACAATTGATTTTATAGGAATGATTCTGAATTTGTATTTTGAGACCCAGTTTCTCTCCAGTCTCTAGTCCTCAATTTCTAATTGTCTGCCAGACATCTCCACTTGGATGTTCTACTCATATTTTCAAACTTAAAATGTCTAATACTGAACTCATCTCATTCCTAAAAATCTGTTTCTCCTCCTTCTGACTCATCATCATTCTTCATTTACTCAGGCTAAAAACCAAACTTATGCTTGACTCCTTCCACTCTCTTTCTTCACAAATCCAGTTAGTCACTGACCTCTCATTTCTTCCTCTGCAATATTTCTTAAATCAGTCACTTCTCTTCTATTTCTACTACCACGATACTAGTTCAATTCCTCATCTTAAGTCTCTCTACTTCCAGTGTTTTCCTTCTCTAATCCATCTTGCACACTGCCCCTGGATCCATCTTCCAGAAGAATACCATGTCATTACTCTGCTCAAAAATCTTCAGTAGCTCTCTATTGCCTACTGAATGAAATCCAAACTCACCAAAGGATGTAGGTCTTGCCACAATATGGTTCTTCCCCAATTTTCTAGTCTTTTCTCTCATGTATTTACCCTGTATTCCAACCAAAATGGACTTCTTGCTGTTCCCTAAACAACTTTGAAACTTTCTCTAATGATATATGTACTATTTTTCATTGAAGTTATTGCATATATACATATGTGCATATATATTTGTATATATGTGTGTATATACATATGTGTATATGTGTGTGTGTGTATATATATATATATATATATAGTTCAGTGGGCAGCTAGGTGGCACAGTAGATAGAGTGTGCCAGGTCTGGAGTGAGGAAGACTTGAATTCAAATCCAGCTTCAGATACCTACTACTTTTGTGAATTTGGACAAGTCACTTAAACCTGCTTGCTTCAGTTTTCTCATCTGTAAAATGAGCTGGAGAAGGAAACAGCAAACTACCCTGGTATCTTTACCCAGAAAACTCCAAATTGGAGCCACAAAGAGTCAGACATGACTGAACAACGATGACAATGATGATGATGACGACAACAACAACAGCAACATCCTTAGTAGCTTGTAGGTTCTTTGAGAGTAGGGAGCATATTTTATTCATCCTGATGTCCCCAACAATGTTTAGCAACTGCCTCCACCCAGGAGTTGCTAAATTGTCTGATGAATGAATGAATAAATGAATGAAAGAAAGTATTCAGTTAATTCATTGCATTTTTAACTTTTCCACTTAATAGTCACTAAATATTTGAAAGGGAAGTATAATGAAGTGAAAAGAGTACTGAAAATCTTTTTCCAGAAGCTCAGCTACTTTGTACTTCAGTTTTCCTTACTATAAGATGTCTCCTCCCTTATTCAGAGAGATATTGTGAAGATAAATGATAACACTGGTCTGTTGTTTTTTCCTTGTGCAGAAGAGTAAAGTTGTTCAGACCTGCCAAAAGTACCCTTTTAGTGTATCTGTGACATATTTTGTAGATTTATTATGAATACTATTTATTGTTCCCAATGGATTTTCATTGTAGGCTTTCTTTGCCTTTATCCTGTCAGTGAGAAGATACATTATCAAAATCCTGAGAAATGCAAAGATAAAACTGAGAGGATAAATTCTGGACCTCTCTGTTCTGTAACCACAAAAGCAACAGTGCATAAAAGGCTGTCACTCCAGAACACAAAAACATAGGGACGCCAAGTACTTTGCTTCATTCACTGCAGGCTTTCTAACAAAGCAACATGTACAATGCATAAATAACCTTTTATCTGACAATTGTGTCAAGGGCCAGTCTACATATTCCTAAAACTATAGCAGGATTATACAAGAAAATCCATTCCAGTCCATGAAGTCTTCACTCTGTTTTTCTTAGTAAAGTCAACATTCTCTATCTACTCTAATTCATTTCATTTCAGTTCAATTTAATTCACAAAAAATGTTAGGGATAGAAGAGACAGACCTCAGAGGTCATATATAGACTCTAAAAGGAATTACCCCTTGAATTTCCTTGACAAATGTTCATCTAACTTGCACTTAAACATATCCAGTAATGAGAAACCCACTATCTCCTGAGGCTGCTCATTCCATTTTTTGGAGAGGTGATGTTTTCCCCACCTATATTGAGCTTTATGCTGAAGCAGCTAGGTAGTGCAGTAACTGGAGCGTTGGACCCATGGTCAAGATGATTTGAGTTCACATCTAGCCTCAGATACTTAATAGCTGTGCGACGATGGGCAAGTCATTTAACCTTTATCTGCTTCAGTTTCCTCATCTGTAAGATGGGGACAATAATAGCACCTACCTCACGGAGTTTTTGTGAGGATCAAAAGAAATAATATAATATTTGTAAAGCGCTTTGCAAACCTTAAAGTGCTATATAAATGCTAGGTATTATTATTATTTATCATTATCTGCCTCACTATAATTTATACCCACTGTAATGACTACTATCCTTTGGGGTCAAGCAAAAGAAGTCTGGGGGCACAGTGGATAAAGCACTAGGCCTGGAATCAGGAAGACCTGGGTTCAAATCTGGCATTTGACACTTGCTGGCTGTGAGACCCTGGACAAGTCACATAACCCTGTTTGCCTCAGAAAAACAAAATTAGACCTAAGAAATCATGGGGGATATATGTTGTTTGTTGTTAAGTTGTTTTTCAGTTATGACCTGATTTCAGATTTTCTTGACAGATACTAGAGTGGCTTGTCATTTCTTTCTCCAGCTCATTTTATATATGAGAAAACTGAGTCAAATAGGGTTAAGTGACTTGCCCAGGGTCACACAGCTAGTAAGTATGGGAGGCCAGATTTGAATTCATGAAGAAAAATCTTCCATGAAGAAGTATCCACCGTACCACCTCCCAATGGAAATTACTCAGATGTTCATTATCCCACCAGCACTTCCCATCCATAATCCATTCTAAGTATTATTTGTAAAGTATTCCGATTATCTCTAATGTTATGAAAATTGTTTTCATACTTTTTCATGAAGCGGTAAGAAAGGTAGTATGTTTTGGGTCCAAGTATATTTGGTTCATATTTGTGAATTGTTAGCATCAAAAAGATATTTTTAGTAATATAGTGGGATTTTAGGGGCAATTCCCTCTTTCTTTTTTTTTTTTTTGTTTATGTTTTTTTTTTCTTTTTGGTGAGGCAATGAGGGTTAAATGACTTGCCCAGGGTCACACAGATAAGTAAGTGTCAAGTGTCTGAGGCCGGATTTGAACTCAGGTCCTCCTGAATCCAGGGCCAGTGCTCTATCCACTGCACCACCTAGCTGCCCCAATTCTTTCTTTCTTAATAGAACTTTCTAGTTTATAAGACACTTTTGCATTCATTATTTCATTTGATCCTTAAAGAACTCTATTGGGTACATATTATTTATCTGTATTTTGCAGATGAGGGAACTGAGCCTCAGAGAGGCCTCTGATACAACTAATAAGTAGAGCCTGGATTAGAATCCAAGAGTCCTCACTTCTAGTGCATGACTTTTTTCTACATACTTGCTTGCTACCAATATTACAGGGATATAGAAAGTATTCTTCAAAGGAAGACTGCATATTTTAGAATTCTTAGAGACAGGTAGTGTATCAGAATTAGGTATGTCATGGTAATTGAAAACTGGTTTCTGGCTCACTGACTCTTTTTATTATTCCAGCCAGCCTTCTCTCCTTGAACCTTACATGAGGTAGGATGGTGCCGGACCCAGTAGAAGAACATATCCCTTCTAGGTAGTGGATAAGTACTAACTGATGATAATGGAAAAGCTAGTCTGAGCTCTTTCTGTTTTCCAGCACCTATCTGGGAATTTTTCTCATTTGTTATTTGTTCTAATTAGAACCTGTCATTTAGTTTTGATGATTGTTCTTCCTTTTTTTGCTGATATTAACCCTTGCTACCTTCAGCATGCCATGTTCCTCACTTTTCTTAATAGTTAACTTGCATTTTAAAAGACTCTCTAATTTAACTTCAGTTGAAAACAAATCAATTTCTCAAACACTACTTTCTTCAAATGATATATTGAAATATACAAAGGTGTGTACCAAACTAAGAATATAAGTTCTTTCACAATAGGGATTCTTTTATTCCTTGTATTTATACATGCCTCACTTTTGTATTAATTTGTGCCTAATGCCTAGCACAGTGTCTGACACATAAGTGGTGCTTAATAAGTACTAGTTGATTTATTGATGAAGAAAAGTCAATATATAAATATCCAGAATTATAAAACCAATAAATCTTTAATAAATAATAACTTTATTAACATATCATCAACATAATTATTGATTATATGGATATTATAATAAATAATTGTTATAATAAGTAAATTATAAGACCAATAATTTGTATTACCAAGATATGATTCAGTTTACAAAAGGATTTAACATTTGGTTCCTGTAAAAAGAAAGCTCCCCTAATGAGTGACAGTACAATTTAAATAACAAAATATGTCCTACTCAAACTTCAGAAATGAATTCATTATATAAGGTGAAGAACACTCCCTTCCCCAGGTACAAGACATATCCCCACATAAATATTTTCTCTCCCTGTCTCCTTCTGTCTCTCTCTCTCTCTCTCTCTCACACACACACACACACACACACACACACACACACACTGGAATCAGCATATTGTAGTGGAATGAACTAGACTCCAAGTTTGAAAAACATAGGCTTGAGTTCTGGATCCAAAAACTGACTAGTTGTGTGGCTTTGGCTAAATCACTGAAGTTTTCTGAGCTTCCATGTTCTAATCTGTGAAATGGGGATTATAATCCTTGCACTATCAACTTCATGGGTAATGCAATTAATTAACTTATAAATATAATACAACTTGCATTATTTACCTCATAGGTCTCCTGTTTTAAAAAAGCACTTTGTAAAAATTACCTCACAAATGTAATATGTAGTAAGACAGTACTTTGTGTTGAGAGTATTACAGCCCAGGGATGTTGTTGTTTGTCCTTCATTTTTGAAGAGTACCATTGACATCATTGGTGATATTGTGACTTGTGCACAGTTGCACAAAGTCATCAGCCTTACTCTCTCTTCCTGAGTCATTGAAGTTCAATGTCAGGGAAAAAGTTAAGATAACTGGCGATGACCCAGGATTCAGTAGATGGCCATCTTCATGGCCATTGGAACAAATTGTTTTTTTTTTTTAATTATTTTTTTAAGACTAGTCAAGTGAAGCAGTGGGAGCAGAGAAAGAACAAAGAAATCTGTAACTGACTGTAATCAATTAATTATAATTACCACTGCAATCGGACCAGCCGGAACAAATTGTTTTTAATCTGCCCATTCCAAGAGAGGAAGTTTTCACATGCTTGGGGTAGACACTCCCCTAGCTCACTGACAGGTTTGAGGTGTGTCAGTTACCCTCAACCTGGATTAGCCCATCTGCCAAGATAGTTTGGCAGGGTGTGGCTGCTGCTCATGCTACAATTTCTCAGAGCCTCAGGTGAGAGTTGGGTGAATCAGGTGGACCCCAAAGGTGAATGAGCAGCCCTTAAAAGGGCTTGACAAGCTCTCACACTAGTGGTGCTAGTCCTCCCTGAACACCCCGGAAAGAGATGAGGTTGGCAGTGAATATGAAGGACAAGAAAAAGATTTTTTTAAAGCCATGTTTGGGGTAAGAGAAGGATAAAACTATTTTTTTGGGTGGGGTGAGTGAAGTGATGCTAATGGACAAAACTGAGAAAGCCTAACTATTAGATTCTTGTTTTGTTTTTTCTTCTTCTAAGGAGAATGTTGACTGTTAAGGATAGAACAAAAATGGAATAGAATCAAGTTATTTGGGGAAGTGGTCAGGCAATATCTAGTTGTTTTCAATATGTTAAAGTCACCAGTCTTGGGTCAACTGCACTCTAGGGTACTATAGGTATTGGCAGTAGTAATTGTTGTACTGTTGTTGGAAACATTTGGAAATTGATGGACAATGGGATAAATTGCACAGGACTGAGTGGAGAAAAGCAAATGTGGTCCTAATTTTCAAACAGAGAGAAGAGGTGGACTTTTCAAACTGTATACATATCTTGATTTCTATTCTTGAAAAAATTCTACAACACATTATTAAGGGAGTGGTTAGTGAATATACTGAAACTTAAACAATGATTATTAAATGCCAGCAAAGAATCATCAAGAATAATTCATGCCAGATTAATCTCATTTTTTTGACAGGGAAATAGACTGATGTAACAAAGAAATGTAGATGTAGCACATTAAAATTTTGGCATTTCACCAAGTTTTTCATACTATTCATGTAGACAAAATGAAAATATATGGACTAGATGATAGACCATTTAGGTGGATTTGGAACTGGTTGAGAGATTATAACCAAGGAGTGGCCATTAATGAGCTGATGCCAATTTTGAAAGAGGCCTCTAGTGGAGTGCCCCAGGGATTTGTCTTTGACATTTTACTGTACAATATCAGGGATTTGGATGGAGATTTGGCATGGTGCCAGGCACATAATAGGTGCTTAATAATTGTTTATTAATTTATGATTGGATACATAGATCAAATGTATGTCAAATTTGAAGATGAAATATATCTTGAACAGAAAGCTAATAAGTTGGATGCCAGGGTATATATTGAAAAATAACTGGATAGATCTGTGGATTGAATCAAAGATGAAATTCAATAAGAATAAATGTGAAATACTATATTTGGGTTTCCTAAATCACTCCTTGTCTGTAGTGCCTGTTATAGATATATGTATTGCTGATGTACTAATGAATGCAACTAATAGGCTAACTGTCCAACTACTTTTCATAAACTGGACAATAGACATTTTTTATTAATTTGATTTTTCCTGTATGAATTGTTTGACTGACTACTTTGGGGTAGTCATGGATCTAATCATGTTCTGGGAGCTTGATGATATTAGCATTATAGAATTTATAGACAGAAGTCACTCTGATAGGTGTGGGGTGGTAGCTCAGGGTTATTTTAATTTGCATTTCTCTGAGCAGATTGTGATTTGGAGCATTTTTTTATGTGACTATAGATAGCTTTTATTTCTTTGTCTGAAACTGCCCATTCATATCCTTTGACCAATTCTCAGTTGGGAAATGATTTGTATTTTTTTTGGGGGGGGCGGTGGGCAGGACAATGAAGGTTAAGTGACTTGCCAAAGGTCACACAGCTAGTAAGTGTCAAGTGTCTGAGGCTGGATTTGAACTCAAGTCCTCCTGAGTCCAGGGCCCTAGCTGTCCCTTTTATTTTTATAAATTTAACTCAGTTCTCTTTATATTTGATAAATAAGGTCTTTATCAGAGATACTTGTTGCAAAATAATATTTTTCATTGTCTTTGAGTGTATATCATCATTTGAAACTAGTTCTGTTGATTCTGTAAAGGGTCAAAGTGTTTGCTTGGAAAGGCAATTTGGGAACTCCTTTGGCCTAGTTGTAATATTGATTGCTTTTTACCACTTAACCTTCTGAAGAAATTGTTGATAAGCAGAGACAATGTCTTCTTGACCTATCTTGGAACATTTTGGGGCATAAAGAGCTTGTATGAATAGATCAATCTGAAGAAGTTTCTTCTCATCTTTGTTCTTCCAATTGATATTGATTTTGACTTTTGCTCTGATTTGTCAATAGTCTGATGACACACAATAGCTGATTCTGATATTACTCCTATAACAGTTTAACCTTGGAAAATTAGCACAGTGCCTAGCACATAGTAAGTGCTATATAAATGCTAGCTATTATTATTGTATATTATTATTATTGCTATTTTTCATCCTCTAGAGCTTCAATTTCCTTATCTTTCAAATGAGGTACCTAAATCAGGTGACTTTTAGGGTACCTTCTACATGAAAATTTATTATCCTATGAACCAGTCATATTCCATGTGTTAAGTTATAAACGATTTTATTTTTTGTGATCTTCAGTGCTTACGATGTCCCATACCTCCACTTTTTAAAGAAAATCTTAATGATATATAGGCAAGAGACTTCTATTTAGTTTGCAAGCCTTTGGCCCCTTTTGGATCTTAAACCTGAAGCTCACTTTCCAAAATCCTTGTCATCATTCTCTCCTGTGCCCACCTTTGCATTGTGTCATTGAGTATAAAAGTATAGTATATGTTAACTTAATTTGACAAATGCTGTTAAGTTCTCCATAGTATTTCTTGAGCATTTGGCATGATGTAGTGTGTAAAGTGCTGGGACCTGGATTTAGGAAGACTTCAATTTGAATATTGTCTTGAACACTAATGAGTTGTATGACTCTGAGTAAGCCACCTTAACCTCTCTAGGTTTCCGTTTTCTCATTTGTCAAATGTACTCATGACCTTTAAGGTCCCTTCCTGTTCTAAAACTATGATTTTATTATCCTCTGGAAACAGATGTTGTCACATAAATTGCAATTATCTTCATGTAAGTATTTTTGGTTTTGCTTATCATGGGCACTTCAAAAGAAAATGACCAAGTATCCTGCAAAATAATATTTTCCTTGCCTTTGAGTGTATATTACCATTTAAAACTAGTACTGATTCTTTATTTTGCCTCTCCAGGGAGAACCTATAAAAATCTTTCTATTTGGCTTCAATGTTCCTTTGTCATCTGGTTTTATTTAATATAAGAATGTCAATATTGTCTATTATCAATTTGTCCAGGGGCATGTTAATTTTTTGGTTGTTGGATGAAGATCTCATGTTGTAAAGAACAAGTTAAGTTAATAAGTCTAAAAACAAAGATGGTCTAAAAATGGTATTATTCTTAGCCATATGCTATTTTCTACTACTCTACTTGTACCAGAAAAAGAAGGGTGAAGAAGAAAGGGATCTATGTGTACAAAAACTTTAAAGTGACTCTTTTAGCACTAGCACTAAACTAGAAACTAAGGGGGGTGACCATCATTTGGGCTGAACAATTTGGGTTATACAAATGTAATTTAATACTGCTGTGTTTATAAGAAATGTTGGGGGCAGCTAGGTGGCACAGTGGATAAAGCACCGACCCTGGATTCAGGAGTACCTGAGTTCAAATCCTGGCCTCAGATACTTAACACTTAATAGCTGTGTGACCCTGGGCAAGTCACTTAACCCTCATTGCCCTAAAAAAAAAAGAAGAAAAAGAAGTGTTAAAGGAATGGTTTGGGGAGAGTGAAGTAAGTGGAAACAGAAGAAAAACTTAGGGAATAACAAGATTGTGAAGATAAACAACTTTAAAAGACTTAAGAGCTATGGTCGATGTAATGACTGACCATAACTTTGGAGGAACAACAGTGAAACATGCTACTCTCTTTCTGATATCATACACTCAAGATGTAGAATGAAACATATGTTTTTGAACATGGTCATTTGGGGAATTTGTTTTGCTTAACTACGCATATTTATTATAAGGGTTGGCTTTGCTTTTATTTTCTTTTTCATTTGGAGAGGGGGAGGTGGGAAGGAAAAAAAATAAATGTTTGTTAATTCAAAAGAGTTGAAAAAATTAAGGGTGTAGAATGGGTCTCAGGGACATTTTGTATTTTCTTACTATGGGTAAGTAACTCCTTACTTAATGTCAGCCTCTGGTAATAAGCCTCTCTGTATTTAGCTAGACTAGTCATCAGATAGTGGCATTCTTATTCTGTCTCTAGGGTTATGCTAGAAGTCAAGAGTATAATAGAACTTACCAGAACTAATGGTCTTCTAACATAGCTTTTGTTAACACTGTCATTTTAAAGCTATGATGAAGCACTGCTGGAGGTTAGAGTATTAAACTTAGGTTGAAAAAAGTCAACTCTACAAGTAAAGACTTAGGGAGGCATGGTTAGATCAGGTCGTACAAAAAATATCACAAGGTGAAACCTCAGTATTATTTTAATTTGCATTTCTATCTTAGGTGACTTGGAGAAATCTTTCATGTGGTTGTTAATGGTTTGAAATTCTTTTGAGAATTCTTTGCTCATATCCTTTGTTCTTTTTTTATGATAAAACATTTTATTTAGTTTTGAGTTCCAAATTCTCTCTTCCTCCCTCCTTCCCTTCACTCCCCTCTCCCTGAGGTGGTAAGTAATCAGATATAGGTTATACATGTGCAATTATGTAAAACATTTCCATATTAGTAATTTTTTATAAGAGAATTCTAATAGAAAAAAATGAAAAAAAGAAGTGAAAAATAGCATGCTTCAGTCTCTGTCCAATCAATATCCGTTCTTTCTCTGGAGGTGGATAATATGCTTCATCATTAGTCCTTTGAGATTGTTTTGGATCATTATATTACTGAGAATAGCTAAGTCATTTATAATTCTTCATCAAACAATACTGCTGTCACCATGTACAACATTCTCCTGGTTCTGTTCACTTCACTATACATCAGTTCATGTAAGTCCTGTTTGTCATTTCTTTGTCATTTCACAATAATATTCTGTTATCTTCATATACCACAGCTTGCTTAGGCATTCCCTAATTGATGGGCATTCCTTTGATTTCCAATTCCTAGATATCACAAAAAGAGCTTCTATAAGTATTTTTATGAATTGGTCTTTTTCTATTTTTTGTATGTCTTTGGGATATAAACCTAGCAGTGGTATTGTTGGATTAAAGGGTATATACACAATTTTATAGCTCTTAGGACATATTTCCAAATCACTCTCCAGAATGGTTAGATCAATTCACAACTGCATCAACAGTGGATTAGTGTCCCAGTTTACCCACATCCACTTCAAAATCCAACATTTTCCTTTTTGTCACATTAGCTACTCTGATAGGTGTGAAGTAGTATCTCAGAGTTGATTTGCATTTCTATGAACAATAGTGATCTAGAACATTTTTTTCATGTGACTACAGATAGCTTTGATTTGCTTGTATACTTTGCCTAATTATGTATTGGGAAATGGCTTTTAATTTTGTGTGTTTGGGTTAGTCCCCTGTAAATATTGGGGGCATCTAGGTGGCATAGTAAATAGAGCACTGGACCTGGAGTCAGGAAGATCTGAGTTCAAATTTGACCTCAGACACTTACTAGCTAAGTGACCCTGAGCAAGTCATTTAATTCTGTTTGCCTCAGTTTTCTCGTCTGCAAAATGAACTGGAGAAGGAAATGGCAAACCACTCCGGTGTCTTTGCCAAGAAAATTCCAAATGGGGCCATAAAGAGTTGGACATGACTAAAATGACTCAATGACATATCTTGGATATCAGACTCTAATTAGGATATTTGATGTAAAGATTTTCCCCCAAATAATACTTTCGCTTATGATACCTGTTATTATGGCTCTGAAGAGAGAAAAAAATTTTCAGTTATATAATTAAAATTACCTCTTATCTTTTTTTGTTCCTTTCCACCTTTATGACTAAAAATTCAGCATTTGGGGAATGGGGAACAAGTTGTGGTATTTGATTGTGATAGAATACTACTGTGCTATAAGAAATTATGAGCTTAATGATTTTAGAAAAACATGGAGGGGCAGCTAGGTGGCACAGTGGATGGAGCACTGGTCCAGGAGTCAGGAGGACCTGAGTTCAAATCTGGCCTCAGACACTTGACTTACTAGCTGTGTGACCCTGGACTAGTCACTTAACCCCAATTGCCTCACCAAAACAAACAAACAAACAAACAAAAAACCCCCAAACAACAACAACAACAACAAAAAACCCATGGAAAGACTTGTCAGAAATAATGAAAAGTGCAACGAGCAGAACCAGAACATTGTATACAGTAACAGCATACTGTTTTAAGAAGAACTTTGAGTGAATAAGTTATTTAACTGTTATAAATACTCAAATTAACTTTAAGCTTACATTTTTGGGGGTGGTGTGGGGCAATGAGGGTTAAGTAACTTGTCCAGGATCACAGAGCTAGTAAGTGTCAAGTGTCTGAGGTCAGATTTGAACTCAGGTCCTCCTGAATTCAGGGCCATGCTTTATCCACCATGCCACCTAGCCGCCCCCTCCCAAATTAACTTTAAAGGACATATGAAGAAAGATGTTATCTGCATCCAGAGAAAGAACTGATAAGTAGAAGTATGTATAGAATAATTTTACATATGTATGTATGTTGTATATACATATCTATTTGTGTCTAATGGTAGCCATCTCTAGGGCAGAGGGGTGGGGGAGGGAAGAAAAATTTACATGATAATTTTGTTGTATATTTGAATGGAATAGCAAGTTGTACTTAGATTTGCAGTTTCCTGTACAATCATCTTTTTATTATACTGTGTTATGGAAATGTATGTTTTATTCTATAATTTAAAAAGAAAATTTCAAAAAAAGAAAAACCTAAATTGTTTTTCTTCCTCTAGCTAGAGTTGTGAAAGAAAGGTAGGGCATATGTATTTTGTGTGTGTGTGTGTGTGGGGCAATGGGGTTCAAGTGACTTGCCCAGGGTCATACAGCTAGTAAGTGTCAAGTGTCTGAGGTCGGATTTGAACTCAGGTCCTCCAGAATCCAGGGCCAATGCTTTATCCACTGTGCCACCTAGCTGCCCTTGGCATATTTATTTATTAAGAACATTGATATGCCAGGTACTGTGCTCAGTGCTTTACAAATATTAACTCTTTTGATCCTTACACAAACCTTATGAGGTAGTTGATATAATTATTCCCATTTTACAGTTGAAGAAATTTAGGCAGAGAGAGATTAAGTGGCTTGTCCAAAGTCACAGAGCTAGTAAGTATTTGAGGGTGTATTTGATCTGAGGTCTTCAAGATTCCAACCACCTAGCTAATAAGAAAGATATATTAACTGGTACTATTGTTCATTTTCAGTGGTGTTTCATTCCCTTCATTCTAGAATGCATTTCAGCTTTCTTTTCAAGTCTTTAAAACATTTCCTACATTTTCTTTAAAACTTCTGTCTACAGCTTCTAATATCTCATGTCTAGTGATCTATTTTCTGTCTTCAGGGAGTAATAATTTGGATACTCCCTCCATCACTAAAGATCAGTTCACCTCTATATTCTAGTAGACTCTTTCTTCTTGAGGTCTTTTTTTTCTTTTTACTGGCCCTGTGATTTCGTAGTCTTAGTAGTATGGGGGCATGAAGAAGGTTAATTTACTTGCACAGTGTCACACAACCAATAGATGCAAGAGTTCTTTCTGACTCCATGTTCAACCATCTATGAATTCATTCATTATATCACATTGCCTCTTCACTCTTCTTGAGTTACTGCAATGAATTACAAACTTCATTCTGTAGCTAAGCTTCTGATGATGAGTCTTGCCATAATGATATGCACATAGTACTGTTTGTTGTAGGGATTGTAATTGATTATTTTACTAATTGGAAGCATCTAGCAGAGTTTGTAGTCTGCCAATTCAACCTTCAAGAGCTCAGGGTTACCTCTTTAACTCAACGAGGCATCCAGTAGAACTTAGTAGAAGCTTCTTTTTGGATTACCATTTTAAATTCTATAAAGCATGTCTTTATTTTGTGTGTAAAAGCTCAGTAGATCATATTCAATTCAACGAATGTTCAGAAAGTTTCTATTTTGTGCAAAGAACATTAAGCTGGGCATGGGGAAAATAAAATTTAGATAAGACATGGTTCTGTTCTTTAAAAACTACTCTAGTAGAAGAATAAGGCCCATACCCATATAAGTATACTACAACAAAATAATAAATAAGTGTATCAGAGAGGTTCAAAAATATACTGTGCAAGGCCTGGGAAAGTGATAAATTATTATTGAATGATGAGATCAGAGGAAATTTCATGGAGTAAGAAGCTTTTGAGTTGAAATTGAAAGACTGAAGAAGAATTAAACTGATAAGGAGAACAATACGAACAAAGGAAAGGTGACATGAAAACATAGAATATGTTCAGAGAACAGAATAAGCCATTTTTATTAGGGTATAGAATAGATGTTGAGGTATAGAAAGCTAAAAACGTTTTGGTAACACCAGATTGCAGAGGACCTCAAATGCCAGATAAAAAAAGACTTTGCAGTTTATTCAGTAGGCAATGGATTTTTGAGCAAAGGGTTGACATGACTTGATTTATACAGAAGTGCTTATGGTTAGTCTGGCAGTAGAGGGATCTATGGGAGTAGGAAAAGATTGGAAGTAGGAAGACTTTTTAGCATGCTAAACCAGGTCAGTGGTAATACTGGCCTGTTCTAGGCTGGTCGAAGTGAGAAGAAAGAGAAGGGGGAAAATATAAGTATTATTTTTGAGGGAAAATTAAGAAAACTTGTGAACCAATTGCATCAGTATTGAGGCAGAGGAAGGAGTAAAGGATAACTACGGTTTTGAACATGGAGGACTAGGTGAATGGTAGACCTCACTGGACTAGGCTGCTAAGTAGTACAGTGATTAGAGCATAACACATGGAATCAGAACATTCTATTCTTTGTGTGTGTGTGTGTGTGTGTGTGTGTGTGTGTGTGTGGCAATTGGGGTTAAGTGACTTGCCCAGGGTCACACAGCTAGTAAATGTCAAGTCTCTGAGGCCGGATTTGAACTCAGGTCCTCCTGAATCCAGGCCTGGTACTTTATCCACTATGCCACCTAGCTGCCCGAGAACAATCTAAATTTAGAATTTGTTTCAGATATTTATTTGCTGTGTGAACCTAGACAAGTCATTTAACCTGTCTCTGACCCAGTTACTTCATCTGTAAAATGGGCATAATGGCACCTTCTTCACAGAGTTATTGTGAGGATCAAAATGAGATATCATGTATAAAGAACTTTGCAAACCTTATAATTTGACAAAAGTGCAAGTTATTATTATTATAAGTAGGGAAGTCAGAAGGAAGAGAAGGTTGAGGGGGAAAGTCTGGTTTTGCACATGCTGAGTTTGAGGAGTTGATAGGACATGTAGATGGGTATGTCATGTAAGTTGTTGGTGATTAGCTATGTAGAGATAGGTTTGAGAATATCTATATAGAGGTAATGGTTGAAACCACCATATATGTGATTGAACTGCCAACAAAGAGATTATAGAGAAGAGGGTAAAGAGCAGACCTTGGCGAACATCTTCTCTTGGAGGGGGGTGAAGAAGGAAATAAAGGGGAAGTCCCTTCTTTTCCTATAGTCATATGTCCCCAAAACTGATAACTTGGAGGAAATGGATGAAAAATTACAAAAATATAAAATATCTAGTTTAACAGAATAAATACATTAAATAACCCAATACCATTAAAAATCCAACATCATATGTATTTTCAATTAATTCTATTGAACATTCAAAGGGCAATTAATTCCAATACTATATAAATTGCAAAAAAAAATAGAAAAATAAGAGGTCCTAACAAGTTCTTTCTATGATATAAATATGATTTTGATACCTAAACTAAGAAGAGACAAAGAAAGCAAACTATAGATCAACATCCATAGCTGAACAGTGACACAAAATATTAGCAAATAGTCCACAACAACATGCTAAAAAAAGATTATACACTAAAACCAGTATAAAAACCAGTATAAAGAAAGCATGGAAAGAATGAGCCCCACATGTATAAGAGAGGTTCACATGGGAGGTGGAGGGTATGGTGTCAAAAGTGTAGCAAGTGCCCATCAGTTGGGGAATGGCTGAACAACTTGTGGCATATGAATGTAATGGAATACTATTGTGCTGTAAGAAATGATGAGCAGGTGGATTTCAGAGAAACCTGGAAGGACTTACATGAACTGATGCTGAGTGAGATGAGCAGAAACAGGAGAATATTGTACACAGTATTAACAACATTGTGTGTTGATCAACTGTGACAGACTTGACTCTTCTCAGCAATACAATGGTCCAAGATCGTTCCAAAGGCCTCATGATGGAAAATGCTCTCCAAATACAGAAAAAAAGAATTGTGGAATCTAGATGCAGATTGAACCATACTAGTTCTATTTTTTCTTTTGTTTTTCTTTTTTGAGACTTTTCCTTTTTTTTCTGATTCTTCTTTAACAGCATGACTAATGCAGAAATATGTTTAATGTGATTGTACATATATAACCTATATCAGATTCCTTGCTGTCCTGGGGAGTAGGGAGGGAGGGGAGTGAGGGGGAAAATTTGAAACTAGAAATCTTATAAAAATAAATGTTGAAAAATATCTCTACATGTAACTGGAAAATAATAAAATGCTTTTATGGAAAAAAGTGTAGCAAGTAAAATTTTTTTTAAAAGTGTAGCTAGTATGGGGCAGCTAGGTGGCACAGTGGATAAAGCTCTGGCCCTGGATTCAGGAGTACCTGAGTTCAAATACGGCCTCAGACACTTGACACTTACTAGCTGTGTGACCCTGGGCAAGTCACTTAACCCCAATTGCCCCGCATAAACAACAACAAAAAAAGTGTAGCTAGTATGGGGAGCTATTTTAAAATGTACTCAGGTGAGAGGAATGTACTCCAGTATAGCAATAATTCATTTTCTGTGACTACAACAAGGAAAGACTGAATACTGATTCTGACAAATTTTGAACATAGGAGAAAAAGAACTTAGAGAGCTTACGTAGAATGGCTTCAAACTACTCAGGGAAGCAAGAGGCTGTGGGGAGGGCCACATTTGGGGACTTGAAAGGGCATGGAGTACTCCTATTAGGGAAGGATGATTAAGAAGGATTGTATATAAGAAGGAAAATACAAAAAGTCTTATGAAAGCATCTTTTCATTTGTTGGTGGGTAAATATTTCTTATGAACCAATATGCATTTTTTGTTGTTCAGTTGTTTCAGTTGTCTGACTCTTGGTGACCCCATTTAGTGTTTTCTTTGCAAAGATACTGGAGTAATTTGCCATTTCCTACTCTAGCTCGTTTCCCAGCTGTGGACACCGAGGCAAACAGGATTAAGTGACTTGCCCATGGTCACACAGCTAGCAAGTGTTTGAAACCAAATTTGAACTCAGGTCTTCCTTTCTCCAGGTCCAGCTCTCTATCCACTGTGCCACCTATCTGCCCAGCAATGAGCATACTGTATGTTTAACTGGTTTAGAACTACATGGGCTAGTTTATTGCAAATGATCTCTTTTCATAAGTTGTAGCCTCTTTCTTCCTTCCAATTCATCATTTTGTTCAAGCTTTGTTTTTATTTTCTACATAATTTGGCAATTTGACTTATAATGATAATTTCTGAGGTTCCTTGTAAAGAAAATAATCACAATTGCTAACATTTATGTAGTATTTTAAGGTTTGCAAAAATACTTTACATTTATTATCTCATTTGATCCTTATAACAACCCTACAAGGGATGTATTATTATTATCCTTATTTTACAGGTAAGGAAACTGAGGCTGAAAGAAGTAAAGTGATTTTCTTAGGGTTATATAATTCATCTCAATCAAGATTTGAATTCCAGTTTTCCTGACTCCAAGTCCAGCATTTTATCTATTGCACCACTTAGTAAGTTTCATTCATAATTGTCCTACTGAGTTACTTGCTTTGTGTGCAGATATAAACATATAGCATACATTGAATAATTATACACAATGATTAATTATGATATATAATAAAGTAGTTGTGAAATATATAATAAAATAACTATAATAATTAATAATATTAATTAATTATAGTCAATCAACAAACATTTATTTAATGCATCTTGTGTGTCAGGCACTGTGTTAAGCACTTGGGAAAGTCCTTATATAATTAGTGTTTGAAGTATATGGAAGAGTTCAGGAATGGACAGAAGTGTCTATATGTTTTTATGTTTATGAAAAATTACACTGTTACTCTACAAGAGATAGAGGGATATTAAGAATGTGATGCACGAGGGAGGAAAAGACCAAGAGACATTGTTGTTGTTCATTTGTTCAGTTGTGTCCAACTCTTGGTGACCCCATGGACCACAGGATGGCCTGCCCTTCTATCCTCTATTATCTTTCAAAGTCTGTCCAAGCTCGTGTTTGTTGCTTTCATGACACTATCTATCCATCTCATTCTCTTCTATCCCCTTCTCCTTTCGCCTTCAGTCTTTCCCAACATCAGTGTCTTTTTCATGAGTCCTATCTTCTCATTATGCAACCAAAATATTTAAGCTTCCTCTTTAGTATTTGTCCTTCCAATGAGCAGTCTGAATTAAATTCTTTAAGTATTGATTGATTTGATCTCCTGGCTGTCCAAGGGACTCTCAAAAGTTTTCTAAGAGACTAGTGAATATTTATTAACAACAAAGGGATTAACTGATTTTTTTCCTTCTCATTCAGATGTTTTGCTCTTGGCTACAATCATCTTTTAAAATACTTTAGGTTAAGGGTAAGTCCTTCTGATAAGATATTCAATAGCTATAGTCACCTTCAAAAATAATTTTAGATCAGAGGTAAGTCATTTTGACGCTGTATTAATTGTGATCTAGTGTTCCCCAGTTTTAATAATTATTAAGAGGTGTAAGACCATGTTTACTTACACAAACCAGCTCAGCTATTCTTGAATTACTTGGCTCTTGGAGGATAGTGATGGAGTACTCAAGAACTTCATTTTGTCTTTTGACACAGCTAAGAAAGCAACTAAAATTTCCAAGGGGGAGGCATTAAAGGTTGATTTACATGGTTTTTACATGCAAATAACAACGGTCAGTCAAACATTAGATTTAAAAATCACTAGCCATATGGCTCTACCATACATAATGCAGACAGGCTAATATGTTCCTTTCCAGGTCTTTGCCATTGCTTTTAATCCTATTGAGTAATGCATGGGGCAAATCTAGTTGTATGGATTTTGTGTTGTTATAATTTGGTAATAAATATTGAAACAAAATGAAATTAACTAGCCATGGCAAAATGTGTGTTGTTACAATTTTTCTTCATGCATAAAGTTAATTATGTAAATAGTTTGAAATAAAAATCAGTGAATTAGTGAATTTAGTTCTCAGGAATGGTTCTAGGTTGACAACCTTTAATTGGTGTCAGATAGACACAAAACTTTAAAAGAATTTTGTGAACAGACCAGAGAGGCATGGAATACTATTGTGCTATAAAAAAATGATGAGCAGAATGCTTTCAGAAAATCCTGGGAAGGCTTTTATGAACTGATACAAGGTGAAGCGAATAGAACCAGGAGAATATTGTACATAGTAAAAGCAATATTGTACAATGATCAACTGTGAATAACTTAGCTATTCTCAGCAATACAATCATCTAAAGCAATTCCAAAGGACTAATGATGAAAAATGCTATCCATTTCCAGAGAAAGAACTGATGGGATCTGAATGCAGATCAAAACATTTTTTTTAAACTTTCTTTTCTTTCTTGTTTTTTTTTTGTTAGCCTTTTTTTAACGTGGCTAATATGGAAATATGTCTTGCATAACTGCACATGTATAATCTTTATCAAATTGCTTGCCTATTCAAGAAGTGGGGAGGGAAGGTAGGGCAAGAATTTGGAATTGAACATTTTAAAAAATGAATGTTAATTTTTTTTACATGTAATTGAGAAAAAATAAAATAAAAGAGAAAAAAGGAAGAGAGGTAGGTTCAACCACCATTTAGGAATTACTGGCACCAGTATAGTTCTACAGTGAAGAATGATGGAATCGGGCCCAAAATCATATCTTTGAGGCTTAAGATTCTACTGCATCAGAACAGTGGCATTATATTGGAAATGTACCATCTAGCCTTAAATGGAATTTTAGAGCTTATCTTGTCCGACTTCATATTTTACAGAAGAGGATCAGAGAGACAAAGCAAGTTGCCTAAGGTCCCATAACCAGCTAGTGTCACAGTGACTAAACTAGAGAACCCAGGTGTTCAGGTTTCTAAGTCAGTACTTTTTTTTTTCTTTGTACCACCTCACCTTTACCTTTCATTTCTTAGTGGAGGGAAGGGAAGAGACAAGATGTTTTCTGATACCTTTTTCACCTCAGAAATCTGGAAATCAAATACAAAAGTATAAGCCCATGAAATTGTCTACTTGTATAGACTAAATAGAAGCCTTTTGATAAGGGTAGTGCCTTCTGACCCTGGAACATCCCTCTGCTATGAAAACCCCTTTCTTCTTCTCGTGAATACCTTCCAGGGTCTCCATTTTGGGGACAGGCTCAGGCTGACCATGCTTCAGTCACTTCCCAGATTTACTTCTCCTCTGGACTTTGCCACCATGCTCCCCATGAAGGTACCTTCTCTCTTTGCTCTTACCATCCCCCCATCTCTTTTTTATAGGTTATGTTTTCCCATTAGAACGCAAGTTCTTTGAGCGCAGAGGACTGTCCATATTTTTGCGTGTATTTGTTGTATCCCCAGAGCTTAGCACAGTGCCCAGCACAGAGTAAGCACTTCTATCTTGCTTACTACCATGATGATGGTCATACCTATAACTCATTTCCATATGGGCTTCGAAGTCTGGTGATTAGCACATTAGAAAGGAAAATATTTGTCACCTAATTTAATGTTCTAATTAACAGTCATTATTATTTTTAATATAATCCAATTGCAATGCAAACAGAGCAAATAATTAGAACAAACCAAGAGTCAGACAAATCTAAGACAAATCACAGCTTTGGTGATCTCTTCCAAATAATGTTTTGGACCATAAACATTTCTTTCCAGTTGTGTATCTCAGTCTTTGTGTTCATTTCTCCTGTGAAAAGAAGTTTCCTTTAATTTTCCCAGAGAAACTATCATTTGTAAAAGCAGTACATAGTACAATTTTGTCCCATCATCTCATCTAAGAGTTAGAAATATATTTGATGTCTTTTGAGTTTACATTTAACTGACTGAGCTTGTCATAGTGGATAAGGGGCTGACCCAAGAGATAGGGAGTCATGGGTTCAAGTGCCTCGAATATTTACTATGTGATCTAACTGCTTAGTTCTCCAGGCAACTTCTATAATCAAAATATGCAGTCTTTGGTAAGTGACAATATTTTAAAAAATAAGAACATCAACAAAATATTTATATTTAAAAAGAGACTATAAGTTTCCTGTGAATTATTGATTTGCATCAGTTCTCCAGAAAAAATCAGAAGTCTGGTCCAAAGAAAAAACTTGAAGAAATCTTCTACCAATAAAGGTAGAGAATGATTTCTATGGTGATAGGGGGAGTGACATCATTGTGTCTAACCACAATGTTTTTGAGTTATTATATAAACTATAGGATTTAAAGCCAAAAGGACCTTAAGGTATCCTCTCATCCAGGGGGGCAGCTAGGTGGTACAGTAGATAAAGTAGCAGCCCTGGATTCAGGAGGACCTGAGTTCAAATCTGGCCTCAGACACTTGACTCTTACTAGCTGTGTGACCCTGGGCAAGTCACTTAACCCTCATTGCCCCACAAAAAAAGTATCATTTCATCCAATAGTGTCAAACTCAAATAGAAGTACATTCCTGCAGGCCCCATATTGACTTAGAAAACCACTAATTAACATCTATTTTGTATTGTATTTTATTTATTTTGTTAAACATTTCCCAGTTACATTTCAATCTGGTTCCAATTACACTGGGGATTTTGTAGACAGAATGTTTAACAACTCTTATTCTAGTACCATTCCCTTAATTTGCAAAAGAGGAAAATGAGGCCCCAAAGTGATGAAATAACCTACCCAAGGTCACACACAACTAGTAAATGATAGGATATAGAGTAGAAAAACTGAAAAATTAGACTTCCAAACAAAAAGGAAAAAAAGGCATACCATTTCACTACTTATACTCAAATATCTTGATTTATGTTCTGAAAAAAGAATGATGATATTGGTAATATTTATATTCAGGGTCTTTCCCCATTTTTCATTCTTCTTTCTTTATGGATGCCCCAATGGTTCATTTGCTGGGGATTGCATTCCTGATTTAGTGTTCTCATGATATTCCCTGAACTCCTGGGACTCACCTTGACTACCTTAGGCAGTAGTATATTCTTTTCCCCTCTATGACTTGTTGCTTCCATATGTCTCCCCAGCCCATTAAAGCCTACCTGTCTGATATCCCCCTCACTGATAACTAGACTTTCTATATCTTCCAAGGTGACAATATGCTAACTTGAAGAACAGAGCTGGTTGGAGAAGAGAACACATTCTAAGCACTCTGTCACCTTTCTCCTATTGATGTGGGTACTCCCTATAACAATGCAGATTGAAATGCATGAATATCTTCTCATCCTATATGACTCCTGCTCATGTCTTCTCATAAGCTCACCATAAAAGACAGGATTTCCCATAGATTTGTGACAATCTATGGGTACCAATGGAGAATTCAAATTATTTGTTATTTCTTTTGCCACACAATGGGTGCCCCATTTTCTATGATCATACATTTCTGGACTAAAATATTGCTTACCCCACCTCTTTTTCACCAGTCCTCATTGTGAATATATTCATAACAGATTATGCACATTTCCATTATCTTTGGGTTACTTACAACTTTGATCCTTTGGGGACTGTGGTGTTCTTAAGATTTACAACCAGATAGTATCATTAGAAAAAAATGGTAAAAGGACATAAAGTAATTGATAGGCTCTTTGAACCACTTAGGTTGTTATCAGCTCTTTCCTAGTCTGACAATACCTAGAATTCTGTCTTCTGTTCTGAGTGATACACTTTAGGAAAGGTATTAATTACCTAGATTGCATCTAGATGAGGGCAACTAGGGTGGTGAAGGATCTCAAGAAGATCACTTGAAGGAGGTGAAGCTGTTTAGCCTGAAAGAGAGAAAACTTGGGAGGGATACAATAACTGTATTCAAATGTTTGAAGAACACATGGAAAAAGCATAGGACTTTTTCTTCTTATCCTCCAAGGGCAGAAGTAAGAGTAACAGATAAAATTACAAAAACTCAGATTTAGGTGTGATGTAAGGAAAAACGGCATAACAGTTGAAACCATCCAAAAGTGGTGTGAATTGGGATGTAGTGTATTTTCTCTCATTGAAGGTCTTCAAGCAGAGGCTGGATGATTGCTTAAATATACTGTAGAGGATCCCTGAAGTCCCTTGCAAGTTTGGAATTCTGTAATTCTCTGAATATTCGTATTAAAAAGATGGTTTTTGTTTTAAGAGGGTGCTGTGGCATTGTTGAGAGAACTATGCAATTTTCAAATACAATTAAACCCATTTTTTTCTCTTATTCAATTGTGGCCCAAACTTATTGTCCATCTTTAATATCCATACAAATATATATATATATATATATATACACACACACACACACACATATATGTATATGTATACGTATGTGGTATATATGTGTATATGTGTGTATGTGTATATATATACTGATCAATTTACTCAATGGATTTTCCTATTGCATGTCTGGAAAACTGGGTTTGTTTCAACCATTTGGTTTTTCCTTTGTGGATAGTTAGGTTCTCAAGTAGCATGTATATTTTAACAGAGGCTGGGGAATTAAACAACATGTCAGGTAGGTGAATGATATATTTTTCGTAGGCAGTCTTTGTGGCATTCCTCAAAGTACCCAATTAAAACAGGTCTGTATATAAAGCTGCTCCTCTTTGTGGTGTCTGGAGATGTTCCCTTTTAACCACTTTTAACAATTGTCTTTATTGTAAGTCATTTCCTTATTCAATTTCTCTTGACCAACAAAAATACCACCCGTCCCCACCCCCACCCCCAGCAAATGATCAGTTTTAAGTACCATGTCTCACATAAAACTATTATTGGTCCAAATTACCCAAGTTTTCTTAAACTTTCAACCTTCCAGACTGATAATTCCTTTCCCAGTTTAATTTCTAAAATCTCAATAAAAGATTAGCAGCTTCCTAAATTCCCAAGCCTAGATGTAATGACTGGTGTCTTCTATCTGTTTTGCTATAATTCATTAATTTGTAAACTATTTTAAATGATCATAATGACATGATTCAGTTTCCTCTCCACCTTTGTCTTCCAATGACACATATCACGTTTTTCCCTACCTAGTTCAATATAGAATATGTACGTGTGTATGTATGCATGCATGTATGCATAAATTTATACATATAGATGTTTAAAACCTCCATGTATTGAGGCAGAGTGCTTATGTTACTTCTTGTTTCTAGAGTTTTAATCTATATTAACTAAGAGAACAGTCCTTGCTCCAGTGAAACTTGTGCTCTAGCTCATTGACCTTGTGATTGTTTTATTCACTGAGACCATGGGATAGGATGCTATCCAAATTCAATCTGATGGGAGATTTCTGCCCAGGAACCTTCGTCAGACTTGGATGCTTTGGCACTATTCTGTGTGCTCATCTTCAGCCCCAGGCAGGTTTCATTCTGCTATTAACTCATCCCTGACATGGCATTTATAGCTGAGATAAATGACTTTATACTTCCATATTATTTACAGCAGTTGTTTGCATTACTCATCTCACCATGCTATTCATTTCAACAACAGGGATCAAGACCTTTTGTTGGTGCTTTCTCTTTTGTTTCCTTTGTTGGGTGTGGGAGAGTGTCACAGGGCTCCAGAGGGCAGTGTTGTGTTGGAAGCCTCTGGTGTTCTGCTCTCTGTCTCTACTCTCCCTGTGGGTTTCATATGGTTGAATGCCATCCATTCACCCCTAGACTTGCAGAAATGGCTTTACTCTGCTAGTCCACAATGGCCTTCATCACTTAGCTTTTATGACTCCAGCGTGTACATAGAAAAAACAGCTACCAACTGAACTAGCCCGCACATTGCTATTCATATTCAGGTCCTACCCAATGACCTTGAAGAGGGAAAACATTTTTTAGTGAACCACATGACATTGTTGAATATGTCTACTTTTTAAGGTAATGCCATGTTCTGGTACAAACATTTTAGAATATTAATAGGCACCAGAAAGTTTTGAAATCTTTTTGAATTACGAGCACCGAATGTTCTTTACAATTGCTCAACCAATGGAATGTGTATGTTTACTCTAAAAAGCAAAATCAATAGAGTAATATTTGGTTTAGTCACCATCACTCACAATAATCATTTGGATCTCCCTATCCAAAACCCATTTCTTATTATTGCTGATGTGCTTGGTCTTGCACTAAAGGTTTGACTGGAGGGAGAAAAATAGCCCTGCCAAAAATTAAAGGTAGATTCAATCTCCTCTGACCATTCTTTTTTTTGGTTAGGGGAGTATTGGTAGTGATGGTAAGGGAAGAAAGAGTATGGAGAATGGCAGGTATTTGTGACTTCATTCTCCTTTCCCTGTAGTTCCATCTGTCTCTACATAAATAAATTAAAAAACCAAATAATAATAAATACAATAAATGTTCTTTATACCTATCTGTCTGTCACCTACATGTGTGTCTGTTTCACTGCTTATTGAGCTTCTTCCATTGTACCAGTATAATTCTGTAAGTGGTTGAATCACTGAAGAGAGGCCATCTACTGTCCTGGAATACACGTCAGTTAACTTTCAATAAACCACTTAACCTCTCTAGCCCTCAGTTTCCTTATCTGTAAAATAAGGGGTTTTGGGCTGGGTGATCTCTACATTCCTTGCCAGCTGTAAGCTTTCATGATGGCTAAAGATACCGTGTGACACTGGGTGAGTCACTTAACCCGGTTTGCTTCAGTTTCCTCATCTATAAAATGAGCTGGAGAAGGAAATGACAAGCCACTCTAGTATCTCTGCCAAGAAAACCCTAAATGGGGTCATGAAGAGTCAGATCCAACGGAACAAAAAAATAATGTGTCAGTCCAAGGGAACTATGTCTGTTGCCCAGCTATGCCTATCATGGAAAGAGTTTCTTCAGGTCACATTGTTTAATATATATTAATACATACATAAATATATATACACACACATACATACATATATACACACACATATATATACACACATATACATATACACACACATATATATACACATATATATACATATATATATATATATATTTTTTTTTTTTTTTTTTTTGCAGGGCAATGAGGGTTAAGTGACTTGCCCAGGGTCACTCAGCTAGTAAGTGTCCAGTGTCTGAGGACAGATTTGAACTCAGGTCCTCCAGAATCCAGGAACAGTGCTTTATCCACTGCACCACCTAGATGCCCCTTAATTTTTAAAAAAATGTTTCTCCAAAAGCTAAGAAAGAATCCAAATCTTTGTGCTCATTTGTTTGTAGGTTCAAAACTCTCCATTCCAATGCTAACCAGGTCCACTATAATTCTCTTGTTCCTTAATGGATATTCATTTCCCCAAGTCAAGCATTTTCCACAGATGAATACTCTTGCCATGCTATTGATACCTGATGCCTACTCAAGGAGCCAAAGGGCCAAGCAACAGAATGATTTGACTGAATGACTGTCACAAAAACCCATGGACCACCCTGATGAGAGCTACTCTAAGCCTTGGTCGCTGCTGGCCCAGCCCTCTTAGAGGAGCCTGTTATCTAACAGAAGCAGCTATATGATCTGACTCACCTGCCACAGGCATTATGATGCCCACGACTCAATCAGTCTTGACAAGGTGGAATGTTTGCTTCCCTGATTTAGGAAGCAAATTGCTTCCAGCTATCTCTGGGGAGGATCATTTTAGCATCATAATTTAAAAGGGAACGTTAGGGAATTCTCTTGAAATGACAGAGCTCCATAGGCTTTCTCTTTGTTGTTTTTAAGGCCAAAACCCCTTTTTCAAAGGCAAGATCGTTAACTCTCCAGAATAAGGATTTATAAATACCTAGAATTATAGAATGTTAGAACTGTAAGGGACCTCAGGGATAATGGACCCACCTATCTGTAATCACAACACAGTTAGCAAAGGGTTTTAAAATCATGAAGCCTATCCCTTCTCCAACACAACCTTCAGGGGAAAGAAAAAAGCATAAAACCAGACTCATTTAGATGGAGATGGTGTTTAGGCTTTTTTGAAATATCTTTGAAGTGGAGATGGGCAGTGCTTTCTTTGAACTAGAGAATAGGTTTACCACTACAGAATATTTTATTTTGCTAGCAAGAGCTATACTTATTGGACAGGTAGATGGCATAGCAGATTAAATGCCTGACTTAGAGTCAGGAAGATCTGAATTTGAATCTGGCCACATAATGTGCATATATATATGTGTGTGTGTGTCCCCACATGTATACATACATATGTATGTGTATGCATATGTGTATGATTATGTATGTATATGTGAGTTCAAATCCAACCTCCGACACTTACTAGCTGTGTGATCCTAGACAAGTGGCTTAACCCTATTTGCCTTATTTTTTACTCATCTCAGAAATGAGCTGGAGAAGGAAATGACAAATCATGCTGGTATGTCCCCCCACAAAAACAACAACAACAACAACAAAAACCCCACACAAACCCAAATGGGGTCACAAATCAACGGACATGACTGAAATGCCTGAACAGCAAAATTTGCAAACTAAAAGCTCAAGTTTGCAAACCTTAAATGCCAGCTTTTATTATTATTGTCCACAGCATTGTCAGCCAATGCTATGGTGGCTATTTAATTCTTGATTTCAAGTACAGCGCTCTTTCCACTACAGCATACTGCTTCACTATGCTATTGTTGGCTACATCTTTAAGGAACATTAGCTACAGAATTTGGCAGAGATCAAGGTTGGAACCAATGTCTCCAAAGGATGGCGTGGGATTTTGCACAGCAATTCTGGCCGTAGCATTTTGTTTCCTAATATCCTGGATGAGAGGTAAGCCTTGGTCTCAGTTTGGGGATGGAGGCAGATTCAGGCACAAGGATAACTAGACATATCCTGCCCTCTTCACTCCGACCTTCCTCAATCCTGCCTCATTCCCCATGTCAAAGGGGGACTCTCAAATCCAGCCAGATTCAAGATGATCTTTTCCTAGGATCACAGGATCATAAATTTGGAGCTGAGAGGGATTTATGGGGCCATTCAGGCCAATGTTTTCATTTACAGAAGAGGAAACTGAAGCACAAAGGTCTGAGGACAGAGAGAGCACATGGATTTCTCTTTGCTCCACAGGTAAGTTAGGTCACTTAGGGGCCCATTATCTACTTCCACAAAAGATGCTAACACCAAGGAGACAGAAATATGAGGGTTTTTATTATTTCCAGCAAGGACCTGGTTGTCTAGATAGAGGAGTGCTAGATATGGAGATGAATTCAACATGGAGTTCCAGGCCAGTTAAGGACAGGCTCTGGATAAAACTGACAAAGTTCGTTTTGAAACCAGGATTGCTAATAATTCTGCTTTTCTAAGAAGCAGCTAGAATGCTGCTGCCTCACTGTTCCTCCCTCTCGCTGTAGCTCCCTTCCATCTTGCCTCTTCATTAGATTTCTTCATTTCTTCACCTATATATATATATTTCTCTTCTCACAATCCCCCATCCTCTTCACCCTTCCTCTTTCAGACTATCTCATCCACTCATTGGTAAGGTGGAACCAAAACAGATAGGGAAAGTTTAAGGAGTTTCTTACCAATAATAGGGAATTGCTTTTGTGTCAGGTCTGAGGACTGGATGCCAGAAAGTGAAATGCTCTTAATGTGTTTCACATTGCCCTCAGATCATTCCTTCCAAACTGTATGGTATTGGGACCCTGTTAGCTACTTCCAAAGGCCTGGGCCAAGCCCAAGACAAGTCTGTAAGAAGTAATTTGGCAGTGGATAAAGCACCGGCCCTGGATTCAGGAGGACCTGAGTTCAAATCTGGCCATAGACACTTGACACTTACTAGCTGTGTGACCCTCATTACCCTCCCTCTTCCCCCCTCCTCCCCCAAAATGGTAATTTGGACTCCTAGGTCAAGGTATTGTCTTGGAATGGTTCTGGCCTATCAGGCTACTGAAAAGCCAAGTTGGTTCTAAGGGTTCTCTTTGTCCTACTTTTGACACATATTATTAGCTTTTTGACTCTGAGCAAATCATTTAACCTAACAGTTTTCCAAGTCAACCCTCATACTATTAATTACAGAAGAGTCCCTAATTTGCATCAACAGAGGAAGTTTCCTCAACTTGAATTCCCTATACTGACAGAATCAAAAGTTTGATCCAAGAAAAAAGAATACCCTAAATGTCTGAGAATTATCTGTTAAATAATTAAGAAGCATCTATTCCATACGTAACACTTACCATTTTTCCCCAGTGTAAAAAACCTATTTTATAGGGAAAATAAGAAATCCATCTATTCAGTTTTGCTATCACTGACAAATAAGCAGTGCTTTCACTTCCCTGACAACATAATGAAATTACTAGCCTGTCACATTCCTGTACCCAATTGACACTTACATCACCTAAACTTGCCTTGGTTTAAAATAACAATGATAGTGATAGTAATAATTTAATAAAATAGTAAGTGCTTTCTGAAAACACAAAATTCAGCAGCACTTAGGTTGTTCTTAACAGCCTAAAATCTAATTGAAATTAAATTTATTCTAAAGTGCCTTTGACTATACCTATAAAAGTAATTTCTGGGGGGCAGCTAGGTGGTGCAATGGATAAAGTACCAGCCCTGCATTCAGGAGGACCAGAGGTCAAATCTAGCCTCAGACACTTGACATTTATTAGCTGTGTGACCCTGGGCAAGTCACTTAACCCTCATTGCTCTGCCAAAAAAAAAAAGTAATTACTGATAGATTCTATGATTCTAGTGGATTAATATTCATATTGTTTCAAAAGAAGAATCATGGCATTGAAGATAGTGGGCAGCTCTTAGAATCAAGAAGACTGGGGTTCATGTCCCACTTTTGACACACTAGTGAATGTGTGAAGGACAAATCACTGAATATCTCAGTATGCTACAATGACTCCCCCCCTTTCAGCACACACACACACACACACACACACACACACACACACACACCCCTAAGAATATGAGTTGTTGAGGAGTTGCTGACCTGTAGTAGTGGTGGAATTTCTGTTTTGGTGGGTTTAAAATTTTTTTTAATTTATTTTATTCAGAATTTAAATAAAACAAGCATTTCTATAAAATAGAATAGAAAAAAAGGATGATTGCACATGGAACTGCAAATCTTTTATGTACAATTTGCTATTCTTTTAAATATATAATAAGGTTATCATGTGGTGGTGGTGTTTCCATACTGGCAATTACCTACATGGGTGAAATCATAATTTGGAATGAAAACCAATCACACCAAAAAAAGAATTGTAAATTTGCAGGGTCATGCTATGTTGTAGTAGAACTGTTCATAACAACAACAATAATAACTACTGACATTTATGTAGTCATTTAAATTTTGCAAAGTTATTTGTTCAGTCATTTCCTACTCTTTGTGACCCCATTTGGTGTTTTCTTGGCAAAGATACTAGAGTGGATTGTCATTTCCTCCCCTAGCTCATTTTACAGATGAGAAAACAAGTAAACAGGGTTAAGTGACTAATCCAAGGTCACACAGCTAGTTAGTATCTGAAGCCAGATTTGACTCAGGAAAAAGAGTTTCTGACTACAGGCCCAGCACTCTATTTATTGCCCCAAAGTTTGCTAAGTACTTTATTTGTTTTTGTTTTTGTGAGGCAATTGGGGTTAAGTGACTTGCCCAGGGTCACACAGCTAGTATGTGTTAAGTGTCTGAGGTCGGACTTGAACTCAGGTCTTCCTGAATCCAGGGCCGGTGCTTTATCCACTGTGCCACCTAGCTGCCCTGCTAAGTACTTTATAATAATCAATTCAGTACTGCCATTTCTACTGGAAGGGGTATGTTAATCTATTATCTTTTGTCCCCTTTTACCATCCCTGTAATTATCTAAGCAAAATACCTCTTCAAAGCTACTATTCTCCGATATGTGTTATGTCCTTCCATTAGAAATATACAGAAAGCTGAAAATTGTCTTTACTTTTGTATTTGTATCTCCTGTGCTTAGCTCAATGCATGGCACACAAGGGCTTAGAAATGCTTTTTCTTTCATTCCTTCATTCAAGCTAAAAAACAACCCAGTGAGTTAGTTATCAAAGATATTATCATTCCCATTTTACAAATGAAGAAACTGAATCTCCATGGGGTTAAATAATTTCTCTATCATTATGGCTAGTAAGTGTAATATTAAAAATATTTTCCAATTTCTGTATTTTGAGTAATTTGGAAAATGCTAGTTATCCTAGAATACATTTTAGACTGATTTTAATTTAATGAAAACTTTCATCCAAATTAGATCATTGCTTGCCCTTACTGTACAAGCCTTTATATTGGCTCTGGTTCCTTTCCTCAGCATTATAAATGTATCAAATTAGGTTTCTCTCTCTGTCCATATATATGGCAATGAATTACCATTGTAGCTAACGACATATATGTCTATATATGTTATATATGCAGGTGTATATATGTATGTGCACACACACACACACACACACATATATTTGTGATTTCAATTAGTAAGTTTTTTTGGGGGGTACTTATTGTGTTCAGAGAAGCACAACATGGTTTAAAGAGTTACTCATGGCATAATAAAACGGGAAAGCTAAACTAAAGAGAGAATATATTTCTTTAGATGAAACCTTAACAGAAATATAACTAGGTCCTATTAATTAGGGCCCAGTCTCCATTGCCTACTGCAGAGCTTTGACAGTTAACTACATTACATGGATCAGCTGTTTGGAATTTGTGTGGCCCTAGTTTAAGGGCGAGTGTGTGGATAGATCAAGACAAATTGATCCCTACAGCTGACAAAACTCAAGTACATCCTACCAAAAGTGGGTCAGTAGAGTACTTTGAACTCTTTCATTTATAAAGGAGAATATATTTATAGAGACTGATTATCCAGATCCCTTCCTAAGCTTCCTCTTGCTTGCCTTTAGTCAAATCAACAAGTATTCATTAAGCACCTACTATGTGCCAAGTTCTGTGCTAAGTGCTGGTGATACAAAGAAAGGTAAAAACATTCCCTTCCCTCAAGGAGGTCACAATCCAATGGGGAAGACAAGATGCAAACAAGTATGGCCAAATAAGATCTAACTTAGAGGGAATAACAGAGGGAAGGCACTAGCATTAAGCAGTACTGGGAAAGGCTTCTTGCAGAGGTAGGATTTTAGCTGAGACCTCAAGAAAATCAGGGAAATCTGGAAGGTGAGACAGGAAGGAGAGAATTCCAGGCATGAAGGACAGCCAGTGAAAATGCCCAGAATCTGGAACAGCAAGGAGGCTAGTGTCACCAGACTGGATTGGAATCAGTGCTAATAGAAAGGAATGAAAGGGCCAGGTCATGAAGCCTTTTGAATGCCAAACAGAGGATTTATATGTATTGTGCTCAGAGGATAGGCAATCACTAGGGGAGGGGGGGGAGTGATATGGTCAGACCTTGAGTTAGATGAGTTTGACATCGGAGGGAGGATGGATTGGATGGGGGAAAACTTGAGATAGAGGAAGCAGCCACAAGACTATTTACTATAGTTCGTGCATACAGTTACTCCACTGTGTGTCTCTAGTGCATGGTGGTCAGGGATTCCCAGAAGGAGAGAAATGCAAGTTAGCCCATTTGTTACTTTTGAGCAGCACTAGTAAACCTGGGGAAAGAGGTTCAAGTAAATCTCTAAGACTGATTTTTTTTTTAAAAAGGGGGAAAAAAAGACTTTCTCCGTACATGCCATTCACACTATCCCCATCCCTTATTGCCCTGAATAATTTAGAACTATTTAATAAGCATCTACTCAGTATTTAGCACTAAGAAAGGTGAGGGAAGAATACAAAAGAAGCAGTAAACAGAAGCTATGCCCTCCAATAGTCTCTTTGGCAAGCCAAGATATACTCAAATGAAAACAATTAGGGAACAATATCACAGATAGTGCATTACCAAGTGATAAATTGTGTCATACAGAGTATTGGTGCTGTAGGAATTCAGAGAAAGGAGAGATCAATGTAGGCTAGAGTAATCACAGGAAGGATTTTAGCTGAGCCTTGAAAGATGAGTTGAATTTAAATAGGGAAGGAGATAGAGAAAGGCCTTTGCCTTTGTGTATAGCCTGTATGTAGAATGATAAGCAGATTCATCAGACCTGTAGAGGGTGCATAATAGGGAACAGAGCTAAATAATTAGATAAGTATGTTAGAACTAGGTTAGATTATAGAAGACCTGGAATGGTAGGCTGAGGAATTTAGATTTGATCCTTTAGGCAATAGGGAAATACATTCATTCATTCAAGTGTTTATTAAGCTCTTGCATTATGTGAGGTGCTGAGGCAGATATAAAGATAAATAATAAACCCCTGCCCTTAAGAAGCTTACATTTGAGTGGGTTCTTGCAGGAAGGATTAACAATGAAAAAGCTGTTTTGCCTTTGAGCTGTGGTGTAACTCATCGGAGGTAGAGAGGATTCTCATATGTTTCTAAACTGCTTAAAACTTACCTACTCCCTGAAGCCTTTGCCAATCATTCTCTCTGACTCCAATCCTTGCAGCAAAATCAACCACTTCTTTCCTATCTTCCCAATTACTCAGCCCTTCCACATTCCTTTTCACTTGATTTTCACATTTATGTACCTTGTGACCATGTGTGTTCATCTGCATTCCTGTCCTCTTCAAAGGATTGAGAGTACCCAAAGATGGCCGACAGCATCTTCTTCCTCTGTTATCTTCTGATAGTGAAGGGGAGTACTTCGTCCTTGATGTGGATTGACTGACCAAAAACACACTGCTTCTAGCTGGTAAAACTAAGATAGTCTTTGGTTTCATATTTGTTAAATTCCATTTTATCATATAAGGGCAACAGAAATTGGTTTTAGAACTACACACGACATACACACACACATACAGAGACAAATATATTATACTAAATGCCAATGCACAGGGGTAACATACCCTTAAAGTGAAAAACTTAACACACCTTTTAATTTTTTTAAAAAAATCACATGACAGAAGCCTATATTTCCCTCCCTAAAATGATAGCATTTTATGCCTAGGGTAGAAATAAGAAACAATGGGAGCTGTGTCATTGCAGAGACAGTCCACAGCCTTCTAGACAAACCAGATCATCTGCAGTAATAGCACCAGATAAAAGGACTTAGGCCTTTTCCACATCAGTGAATCAGGTGGCATTATTTTCAAAAGCATTGGTACAGTAGTTTTATTTAGTGCCCAGTAGACATTTAGAACTCTCATGACGATGAAAAATGTGAAAATTCCTCATGTATCCTAGGAGGCATGAACAATTTCCCATGTTGCATGCCTTAAAGAATTTACCATTGAGATAATAATTAATACTTACCTCCATTGGATTGCAAGTCACAGGACCTAGATTCAAATTCTGCTGGGCCATTTGCTACTTAACCTTAGGCAAGTCATTTAAATAGCTTCAGTTTCCCAATCTGTAAAATGAGGGGATTAGACTACATGGCTTTTAAGGTACTTCCCCCTTCTGATTCTATGATCTCCTCTTTCCTTAAAAGTAAGCAAATCAGATGTCCTAAGAGCAATAAGAGAACCTACCATACAAAGGAGTTTGTTAAGAGTTATCTGCAAATGAAGTTTCTAATTTGTTGCTACAGTATTTCTAAATATTTCTAAAGCTGCATGTCTAAATAAAGACTGCTTTTGTCGGGGTAGCCTTCTTTTCCATCTAAGACTTAAATGTGATTTAAAAAGAGAAAAAAAGAGAGACCTCATCAGATGGTCTTGTTTTACTTGTGAGTAATAGCAAAACACTCCTGCGCTAGGATGATATTAAAAGCCAGTGTTTTCATGCATGAAAGGCACTGCAAAGGCAAGCACAGAAAGGGAGCTAACACACTGAAAAGGAAACAGGCCTCTTCTGAGGTCCTTGGGGCTGATCTTAGCTAGCTTGAACAGGCCCTCAATAAACTTGTGAGGCTGGATTGACTCAGAACCATATTCTCTGCCAGGATGGAAGGTTTTTCTTAGTTTAACTGTTTGCTTCATTCCCTTTAAAAGGAAGGGACCAGAAAGGGTTTTTGTGTTTTCCTGAAAGAAATCCCATGAATTATTTATAGCTGATGGAACACAAAAAGGAAGAACAGTATACAAATATACATAATTTGGTCACCAAGTCAGGCTGTTTCAAATGAAAACTGCTCATCTGAAGTTAACATATAAGCAGAGAAGACCTACTAGAAGACCTGCTTTTTAAATATGCAAAAAGCTGCTGTTTTCATGGCACTAAAATCAATAAACTGGGAAAATAAAGCCTAAAAACATTAGATGAGTGTCCAATTAGTTGAAAGATTATTCAAGTCCAGCTTCAGATATTTAATAGCTGTGTTACCCTGAGCAAGTCATTTAACTTCAATTTGCTCCAGTCTCCTCATCTGTAAAGTGGGGATAATGATAGCACCTACCTCTCGGGGTTGTTGTGAGGATCAAATGAGATGATAATTGTAAAGCACTTAGCACAGTACCTGGCACATAGTAAGCAGTTAATATCATTATAAAGAGAAAGTTGTTAACAATGTGTTAGTGTTAAACGCAGGGAAATAAAACAAGTGATGTTTTGTGTTATCATTCACTACCCTGGATGATGGGGGGGAAAAAAAAAGAGCCTGCTCATTAAACCTGCAGGTAGAGTCAGGCTGAGATAAGAAAAGGTAGTGCACTGGAAGACAGTATCGGTTTTCAAAAGCGACCTGACTAAATGAGAGCAGTTAAATAACAGAATGAAGTACAACCAGCACAGATGTCCACTTAGGGGAAAGAAAAACCAGGTACCCAAAAGCAAGGTGAAGAAAGACTAGTTCAAGTTCAGGAGAAGAAGATGGCAGAGATGCTGGTAGGTAACAAGCTAACCATGAGTCAGCAAGGAAATACAGTAGTTAGAAAATCGGCAGGACTTGGAATATATATGCAGGAATCATGAGGTCATTCCGCCATTAGAGCCAGCATTAATCAGGCTCCTACTGTGTCCTAAAATCCCTAGATAAAGAAGAATGTTAAGTTGGGGAAGGTGCTGAGGAGAACCACTGGAAAATGCTAATTTGGACCAAGAATTCTGAACCTGCAAGAAAGGAATCTGGTAATAGATTATATGAAGAGATTTCTATGTAGAAGATGGTGACCAGACATTCTTTAATTTCTACTTATATAAAATGAGAAGAAACAGAATGAAAGACTAGAATGCTTAGAATAATAGCATAAAATTTCTTGGTTATAAGAAAACATTTCTGAATGGTAAGAATTGTTACCCTTTGTAATAGGTTCCTGAAAAGGATAGATACTTTTCTCTGGAGTTATTTTAAAGTATAGGATACTTTTTTCTTTTATGGAATAGAATAGCTCCTTACTCAAAGCTAAGGAAATGGATGAAAAGACCCCTTAAGTTACCTAAACTCCATTTCCTCACCTGTAAAATCAGAAGTTTGAAGCAAATAATTTCTAAAGTACTTTCTAGGTCAAAAACACAATGATTTAAAAATTTATCTCTTACTATCCTCAGGTCCTATTTTTCTATAGGAAAAATAAGGAAGGTGGCAGTTTGGTAAAGGGGGAAGGACATTAGAATGAATCTCAGATGACTAGGATTCTTGTATTGTGTTGCCATCAACTACGTGTGTGACTTTGGGCCAGTACTTATACCTTTCTAAACCTTGATTTTGTTATCTATAAATTGGAGTGGTAGGACTAGACTATCTCTAAAGTCTAAATTGATGTTGGTATGGTGACTCATTCCTGCAATCCCAGTCACTGGGAGGCTAAGGCTAGTGGATTTTCTGAGCTCAGGAATTCTGAGTTGCAGTGGATTATATCAATTGGATATTGGCACTAACATCTTTATCAGTATGATAGGGATTTGGGGATAGGACTGAACATTGTCTAAGGGAAGGGTGTACTTGCCCAGGTTGGAAATGGAGCAGATTAAAGCTGCCATGCCTGTCAGTAGTGGGATGGGCCTATGAATAGCCTCTGTACTTTCAACTTGGGTGAGAGAGGGTATCCTTATCTTAAAAAGAAAAATAAAAGTCTAAACTGGATATTTCTAAATCATGGAAACAAGAGAATAGGTCTTTCCTTTTTTGGTACCCATACTTCAAGAAGTTACATGTATTCTAAGAAGAAAATATGACACATCTTCTGTATTCTGGATGTTTTTCTTGCAAATTCTTGCTATTGCTAGGAGGAAAATTTTGGTGGAAGTTCTTCAATGCTTTGTCATCATGTGGAGGAGACTTTGGGTCAGGGTATGCTGGAGCCAGCTCATATCAGCTGGAGAGCTGATTGTTAACTTTTCACCATGAATACTTATACCTCAGAAACTGGCAAAAAATAAAAACAAAGCTTGATTTATTGTTTTATTGTTTTTCTATACTTAAGAAAGTAGTAGAGGAAAATACTGATGGTTTAGATTTACCTTAAAAGTGTGTTCAGTGTATACATTTCCCCCCAAAGAGTCAGTTGTTGAACATTTACTAATGCACCCCTACCTTGGTTTCTCAAAAGTGTTGACAAGGTGGGAAGACTTCAAATATGGACAAATGGTGCTCTGTGTTTGTTGTCTGAAGACCAGTCTTAGCTAGATTTGGTAAGACTCATCAGGGTGATCATTTTTTCTGCCACAGCAGTTCTTAAAGATAATCTACTAGGCTGCAGAGGTGTTGTGATCTACATGGGTGAAGAAATCACACCAAAGACATCATGAATTTTTGACATAACAAAATGAAGTTGTAAGGAATGTGCTTTATAGATTGTAAAGGGCTATAAAAATGTGAACTAGTCAATCAATCAGTCAATCAATTAATCAGCAAGCATTTATTAAGTACCTACTATGTGTCAGACCCTGTCCTAGGGGCTAAGGATACAAAGATAAATATGAAAAAAAAAATTCTCCGCCCACAAAGAGCTTCCATTCTATTGGGGGCAGGGGGAGGGGAGAAGAACATGCATGCATATAAATAAATAAATACAAACTATTTACAACCTTGATACAGGGTAACAGCATCTGGAGGTGGAAGGTGTACTAGTTCTTTGAAGAAGGCAAGGGTTTCTAAGGAGAAGGGAGGAGGTAGTGCATTTCAGGCATGGGAGACAGCTAGTGCCAAGGCACAGTGATGGAATATTGAGTTTGAGGAACAGAAAACAGGCTAGTTTAGCTGGACTGTAGCGTGTGTGAAGGGAAGCATTCATTCATTATATATGAAGTACAGAAAAGTAGGCTGGAGCCAAAATTTAAAGCCAGTCCTTACATATCAAATGGAAGCATTTGTGTTTTATTTGAAAGATAATAGGGAGCCACTGGAGTTGTTGGAGCAGGAGAGAGAGAGACATCATCAGATCTATGTTTTAGGAATACAAATCATGCATCTATGGAGAAGAGAGATTAGAGAGGGGAGAGACTTGAAGCAAGGAAACCAATTAGGATTCTATTACAATAGCTCATTTAAGAGTGGTAGTTGTGAGTGGAAAGAAGGGGATAGATGAGAGAGACTAGTATTAGGTATTAGTAGTATTTGTTATAAGTATTATTGTTTCTAACTGGTCATTCTTTTTTTGTTTCAAATACATAAAAGTGAATAATTTTTATCATTTTTATCTAAGGTAGTACATCTTATATTACTAATTCAGACACTTTTGAGATTCTAATGATCTTTACCCTGCAGTATATTTGAGTACACGTGTCCTTATATACAAAAATAAGCAAATAAACATGGCAAACATCTTTTTAAGAAAAATATGCTTACAGTGATGCTGGAAGAATTTGAGCAAGAGTCAAAAGACTGTGGATCATGGAATACCACAATATATGAAGAATCAAAATTACATGTGTCAGAAAAGTCAGTGAAGAGATACACAATGTGTATGAGTAGGCTGAGTAGGGTAATGAACAAAAAGTATGCAAATACTTTAAAAATGCAAAAAGTATCATAAGAATGGTTGGAAAGGGAGTTAAGCTAGTCCATATAGTGATAGCAAGGAATGACATATGGACCATCCTGGTGTTATCCTGGCATCAATAGAACGTTAAAAGAACCAGTAAGGGGCAGCTAGGTGGCGCAGTGGATAGAGCACCGGCCCTGGAGTCAGGAGTACCTGAGTTCAAATCCGGCCTCAGACACTTAACACTTACTAGCTGTGTGACCCTGGGCAAGTCACTTAACCCCAATTGCCTCACTAAAAAAAAAAAAAAAGAACCAGTAATATGAAAGCTCGATGAAGGTAGGGACAATTTCGTTTTTTTCTTTATATTCCAGAATAGAGAGATTAACACAGTGGAGGAAAAAAAAAAGTCAACCACCTCAATACCCTCAGGTTTGAGGCAAACCAAATCTTTGTTTCAGATTTCAAAATGTATCATAAGTAATTCCTCATAATTATAGTCCCATCTATGTTTTGCCTATTCTTTAATTGTCCCACTGTAGACTAGACATGCCTGGCCATATATGATAGAGTCACTGCAAACAGAAAATGAGATACTTTTTAATCCTAAAGCAAAGATTCTTAACTTTTTTGTATCATGATACCCATGGAAAGTTTGGTAATAGACCCCTTTTCAGACTAATGTTTCTAAATGCATAAAAAACCACCTAGGACTACAACAGAAACCAATTATATTGAAATATAATAATTTTTTAAAGTTTTTTTTTAAGTTAACAGACTCCAGGGTAAAGATTTCTGTCTTAGAGCTTGGCACAGTGCCTTCCTTGTAATAAGTCCTTTATATATGCTTATTGAATTGAATTGAGGAAGGCATCCAAAATATTAGATAAATGTCCTAATGGAAGATTTATAGGAGTTGTAAACTAGAATCAGAGCATAAGGAGACACACAGATGTCACAATCTGTACCATTGGTGGGTATCTCCATATTGATGAGACCAAGGATTGACTAAAGTAGACACTCATTTGTTCAAAAAGAAGTAAAGCATTTTTTCATAATCTTTTTATAAAAACTTTTTAAAAAATAGGATTTATAATCTGTGCAACCTTTACTTTTATGCTAAAGAAATGGTAGTTCCATGGGCACAAAGGGGAGAACATCTGTTAGATTGTTTCAGAGAAACAACTTGCGTTTTGCTCTGTTGAAGGTGGTTGTGCCCATAGTTTGGAGCCAATCAATGGTTACTGTTACAAAATTTTCCTAGAAGCTACTCATAACACTTCTAGATGTTAGGGGATTGACTTTGCCCTTTATATATGATACTGGCCTCCAAACAAGTTTCAGAAAGGAGGGGTCCCTTGGATAGTTTCTCCACTAATTGAAGAGATAGTCTCTCTACATAGATACAAGTTGTGCTCCTGACCCTAATCTCCAATCAAGTTGGAGAAAGCGGTTAAATTATTCTTTGCCTCTTTTCTAATACTATTAATACAAAGGGTTAATAGCAATGGAAGGAAATCCTTTTGGCCTCTAAAGGGCCTCTTCTCTTGTACAACCAACTCCAACTGGCAAAACTAAAGATTTTAAAGTCTTTCCTTAATTTGACTGTATACTCTCAAGGTATTGTGCTGTTTCCTCTCCTTCCCTGTTAAACTCATAGAGAGACTAGTCTACATTTGCCACCTCTACTTCCTAATCAAACATCCACTTCTCAGCCTTCTGCAATCTTGCTTCCATCCCTAATATACTACTGAAATTACTCCTTTTCAAGCTCATCAATTACTTTCTAATTGCAAAACAAAATTGAATCTTTTCATCTTACTTGACCTTTTTTGCTGAGTTTGACATTGTTGACCACCTCCTCATTCTAGCTACTCTTTCATTTATTGAGTTCTCTTACAGTGCTCTATCTTGGTCTTTTACCTATTTGTTTCTTCCAAGTTAGTTTTCTTGAATGCTTTTTATTTTTTCTCCTATCTTCTAAGTGCTTCCACTCAACTTTCCTCTCTTCTATCTTAGCAATATCATATATTCCTATGTACTCAATTGTTAAGGGCTAAAATTCTAGCTAAACTGTCTAAAATATCTAATGAGTGGCCGCCAATAAATTATAAGCTTTAGCAAGAGTTAGACCTTTAAGCATTTATTAAGGAGAATAAGAATTTGGTTAAGAGAGAGAAAAAGGCCTAGATTCCTATCTATTAAAGGGAGAGCACATTTCTAGCTCCGCTCTCCACCAGAGTCCAAAGGAAAGAGACTGAGACTGAGCGCCAGTCTCTTCCTTCCTCCTCCCACTATCCCGCGTCACTTCCTGACGCCAAAGAAAAGACTCCTGGTCTTGCCCTCAAAGACCTTCGCTTCATGGGCGGAACTCTTCTACAGTAAGTCTCCAGCAGGTGGCGTCATTCCAATCGTTACACAATTATTAACTAGATGCAAACAATTGCCAAATCTCCATTTCTAGTCTTTTTCTCCTCCCTGACTTTTTGTTCTGCATTTCCTAATCTCTTCTTGCTATCACCACCTAGAAATCCCACCAATGCCTCTAACTCAGCACATACAAAATAAAACTCATTATTCATCACTCAAAAACCACCCTTAATCCTAACATCACTATTTCTATTGCTGATACCATGATTCATCCAGTCATTCAGGCCAGATAACTCATAGTCACTTTTGACTTTTTCCTCTCCTTTGCTTCTTATGTCCAATTACTTGCCAAGAGTTGTGGTGTTTTGGCTCTTTAATCCATCTGTGACCAAAGTAATCTTTCTAATGCATAGGTCTCAAAATAACATTCGCTTGCTTGAAGTCTTTGAGTGGCTCCCCATTTGAATATGGAACAAAATATAAATGCCTTATTTTGTCATTCAAGGCCTTTAACAACATGACTGTGTCTTTCCAATCTTATTTCAGAAGTACTGCTCTAGATGACTCTAAATTCTAGCTCAATTTAAGTACTTATTTACCATTCCTGAGGACCCTATTGCCCTCTCCTGACTCTATACATTTACTACAGATGTCAGCCCCCATACCTTAAACAGGTCCCCTCCCCTCTTCCCCCTCAACCTATTGAAAACGTCCTTGTTCGTCATGGCCTGAATCAGACATCATCTCCTCCTTGAAATTCTTCAGCTAAAAATGATCTCATCTTTCTTGAATCTCCCATTACCACTCTGGTATTATAATTATTTGCATATACATCTCATCTCCCTATTAAACTGTAAGCTCTATGAAATCAAGGATCATGTCATTTTCATCTCTGTATCCCCATTACCTTAGCATAGTGCCTTGAACATAGCACTTATTAAATGTTTGTTGAATTTAATTGAAATATTTTTAAAATTTTATTACATCTGTCTAGATATAATTATTATAGGCCAGGGTTAAAAAGGTTATCCAGAAAGCTTTCTCCACATCATTCTTATTAACAACAAATCTCTATTACCTGGAACCTGTGTCTTTTTCAACAAACCAGTATGACTATTTTGATGGATGGCTAAAAAACCCCAGTTGAGTCAGATGAGCTGGATTATTCATTTATATACAACCTTCTGGCTAGTCATGAAAATGGCCTTCAACATTAAAGAGCTGTATTATTTTACTGTCAGAATGTTTCAGAAAGAAATAGAAAAGCCCCAGAAACTAGCATGCAAACATTCTCAGCAAATAAACCATTTTCATAATAGATTCCTGCAGTTTCAATTCAAACCATGTATCTGTACAATGCCAAAAAAATGCCAACGCAAAATTCATGGCATGGGGCGGGGGACCCCTTTCTAGGATGCTGGGACCAGAAATAACCTGCAACTCTGGTAAGCATCTACCTGGATAAATGTATTTAGCTAGTCTTTATAAAACTTAACATTTATCATCTTACCTGTATTTTCTTCTTCTTCCTCATATGGAATTAATGAATTCTATACCAGCCACTCTGTTCTAGTAAGAATGAAAGCTATGTTATGAATGAAATGGGGACAGCTCATGGTGAGTGCATAGACATGCTGAGTTTTGTTATGTTTCCCTCTGAATTACGGGTCACGCTGCCATAAAAATTATCAAAGAATCCCATTGTAAGACTTCATTACTACATGGCTTCTGATTTCTCATGAGTATATCCCCCTCAAAACACAATGATTATTTATAAAGTTGGAATTAATCCACTCTCCTACACCAGCACCATAAAGGTGATCTATTGTATTTTCAATATAATCATACTTTGCAGGCCAAGCCAGATTTTTTGGGGGGGAGGGGGTGAGTGGGTAAGGGAAAAGTACTTAGTGCCCAACTAAGGGCTGGTTTAAAAAAGCAAAAACAAAAACAAACATTCATGAGGTAGCTATTTTTTACTATGCCAAACCACTAACACAATCATATAATTGTTCCTGCCTTTGTTTCACACCCTAGAAATAAAGCCATATTCCATATTGCCACCAGAGGGGAATTCTTCCAGGAACCTCTATCCATTCTTCACAATCTGGTCAAAGCTTAGACATCCCAAATACAATCTGGCCTCCTTGTTTAACCACAAATACACTATGAATTCCAGGTCTTGCTATCCTGATAGGTGTGGGAGTATATTTGGAGATAGGAGGGTGGAGGTGAGGAAGGAGGGGAAAGAGGGACAAATTTACATCTCAGTTAAGTGTGCAAGAGACTTAGCTATTCTTAAAACTGACAACCAGGACTGTGAGAGAGTCTCTGATCCTCTTGGCTCTACTGTGCTTCTTTCATACAGCTGGCAAAAAGATCAACAATCAGTGGTTGGTGGTTTCCCCTTCATTCATTCATTCCAGTGACAATCTTAAAGGCCCACAATAGGCAATTCACCCAATCATGTCATAATTGATTGCCTAACTGGTGTGTTAGAGTGGATGGGAAACTGATTTGAAGGGCATCTCAGGAAGCCGTAAGGAGACATGGGAGAAAAGACATAGAAGGGAATCCAAGGAAAGTGGGAGGAGAGACTGACTCATATCCATGAATACCATGTCTGTTATTCAAGTATAAGCTAATCATTTTGTACCCAAGAGAGCAGAAGCAAGAGAAGGAGCAGACAAGATAGTTGATTAGCAAGTACAAATCAATCTCCATGGTAATAGAATCTGATCTTACCAACTACAACCAAAATACAATAGGCTGAAATTCAATAGAGAGGGAAAACTTTGGAAATTCAGGTTTTTCTCTCTTTAGAAATTCAGGTGTTCAAACAGTGTTTTCCATCTCCAACCATTTGCTTTGCATTGCATAGTCATCATATTTGGGGACTCAAGCAAGGCAATAGGCCTCTTTGTGCTTCCATTAATTGATGGATAAGATTGCATGGCCACAGACTATGCTCTTAATGTTAGCCAGTTATCTCACAAATATAGCCTATTGGGCACAAAGTATGTGGGTGGATCAATGCAAACTAATCATTGCTACTAGAAATTCAAAGCACAGGTTCTACAGATGGTGAGTTAGTATATGTGGCACAGCACATCATTACTGTTGACAACATGTGCCTTTCCCATTGAGCAGTTAGAAAGCACTGGGGCTATGTCTATAAGATGCCCTGATTAGATCATTTTCATGTTAAATCAGTTACTTCCAACTGTCACAACAGTTGAGCTTTCAATTGGAAGGCCAGTCGATCTGAATTTGTCATTAAGAAACCAAAAATAGACCAACCATTTGTATTCTGGAAACTTTAGTTATCTCAGGGGGAAGGGATAGAGACCAGATATATGATTTTATTGGTATAGGGAACTCTCAAGTAAGTAAACTCCCTCTATCGACGCATGTTGGCACTTATTCTATAACCTGTGGTCTTAGAGAACTGCCCAGAGAAGTTAAGTGACTTGTCCAAGGTCACACAGTCAGGGTATCAAAGATTAAACTTGAACTTAGGTCTTCCTGGCTTTGAGGCCAGCTCTGTGCACTATGTCACATTGCCTTTCACAGTTATTTTGATGACTTACAAACAGTGTTGACCTCCATTGCTCAGCACCTGATCTGCAAATGTTGGTCTAATTATTTTTATGTTCAAGTAACAATTGTACACATTAAATTTAAGTGGCTTCAAGTTTGTAATTTTCTTGTATGTTTATTTATAAGAATATATGTTCATATATGGGAAGCAAAGCTGGATATCTTGAGATATATTAGAAATCAAGTGCTCAGACCTTGGCTCCTTTATTCTTTTGCTTGTTTGTTTAGCTCCTTTAGTCTTGAACTGTATATCAGTTTTCTCCTTTATGAAATGGATATTAACATCCTGGTCTCCACATCCTTCATGGAGGTAGTATGGTGCTAAAGTTGCCAGGGATGATTAAAAGTCTGCTTGCTTAAGGTGCTCCATAGCTGTAATCACTGTAATTATTTTTTTCCAATGAAAAGCTTTCATTTTGAAATTGAATGTAATCAAAATAACTTTCCTTTGGCAAAAAGTCCTTCATTATGTTTCAGACCATGATATTAACAATTCTCATTCGAATTAGAGAGACAGCATGTTATAATAGATAGAGAGCCAATCTCCAAACTAGGAAGACCAAGGAATGAATTTTGACATGCTGGTGGTATGACCCTGGACAAATCACTTCACTTGTAAGTGCTCTAGATCCAAGCTTCTTAAACTGTGACAGTTTAAGTTTAACAGTTTCACAGGTTAACTCATATGGGGGTCACATAACTGAATGTGGGGGGTCACAAAAATTGGCAACAGTAAAAGGTTATGTATACTTATTTTATATACATATATACTCAGGGTTGCATAAAAATTTCTCAGGCAAAAAGTAGAAAAAGTTTAAGAAGCCCTACTCTAGACAACTTTAAGTTACCAATAAGCTGTTGACCTGCATTGATAGAGACAGTGTCTTCATCAGGGAGAGCCCTATCCCACTGAAATCTCAGGTCTAGTTCTTATACCAATGAAGCACATTATTTATATGTTGAGATTCATTTCACTGTAATATATTCATTTTTGCCTCAGATCCAATCAACTTTGGTATGAAGTGAAAATGAGGTCAAACAGATTGCTCACTAAATCACTGCTTGAATTCTTTGCTCTTATATGAACAAAACTCTGGATGGTTTCATATATTATTCTAGGTCAGCATGAACTTTTCAGAATTCTAGTGATGTCTTCATTTTATAGTTAATAATTTTGTGGATACAAAACTACTGTACAATGAAAGGGGCAAGCACTATATAATTTCTAGTAATCTCACAAAAAATAAATAATAAATGGTTTTGATTTGTCAGATTTTTATTGTAGGTTGTGCTTCTTATAGACTTCAAATTCATGGTGCCAAGTTGTAACTACTCTCCAAAATTAAAATGTGGTGCTTATTTCAAAACTGTTAGCCAACTAGGTATATTGGTTTGCACCTTTGAATAGAAATGTCCTATTAGAACAAGGATGAGAGTTAATTATAGTAAACCTCACAACAGTGCAATTGAAGATGATGTCATTTATCAGATTTGTGCTCCTCATCATTCATATATTTATACTTTGGGAATATAGCAACTACAGAAAATAACAAGCCATAACACATCTATAATCTCCCTAGTTTGTGCTTCCTAACTAAACTTTTTTTAATGTAAGTTTTAAAAAAATTAAAATTTTATTCCAAGAAAATTAACAGGCTACACAGGTAAATTTTGGCAAATGCAACTTTATATTGAAATTCACACATCTGTATCTTAAAGAATGAGACTCACAGACTCTAATGTATTTCTAAAATACCAGAAATCATATTATAAGCTTTCACAAGTTAAAACTTAAATAATTTAAAACGACCAATACACCCAATGTGCAGAAAGTATAAACAAGACTGTGCCTTCAGTAGAATAAATGCTCCACAAATTGTGCAAGATATCATACTAAGGCTGTGGTCTCCCCATGACAGCTGACTCAAAATATAAACATACATCAACTGCCTGTGTTTCTCAGAACAAACTAGAATGGGCAGCACACCTTAAAAAAAATGATTCACATTATCCCAATGATGTGCACCCTAATTTTTCAAACCATGGGAGAAAAAGGAAAGAGAGGATTAAGTGATCTTTCATGCACTCCCAGATGACTGACCAGAATTACAGATTCAATTTTCCTTGCCTATTTGCTCCAATGATAAATAAAATGGAAAATACTAGATAACCCTATAAGGCAACATGTGTTTGTTCTGTATTATGCTCAATTATGACTGGATATTACCACTAATGTTGCCTACCAGACAGATATCTAGTATTTGCAAAATATAAAATGAGTTGAGTAAACCTTTTTACCAAATCAACAAAAAGCTACATAACATAGTCCAATGCTAGTATTTTTTACCAGTAGGAAAAATGGCATTTAGAAACAGTAACACATTTGGGGGTGGGAAGTTAACTCAAATTGGAACCAAAATCCTGCTTTTGGAATGCTCCCCAAAACTTACAAGGCAAACAGATTTTTAAGTGTGATAATCCAATAATGCATGGCACATCTTTAGTTGATTACAGTACTTTAAGTCCCCCAGTAATTAGTCTTTGCAAAAACAATAAGAGTATGAAATGTTTCAAAGTCTTCAAACTTCTAAAATTAGTTTTTTTATCAACACATTTACCTCATGTCAACTTAATTTATTAAGATGTCCAATGCTAATCTTTTTTGATGGTCTTATCTTATGTAGTGATATACACAGCATTTAGCACTGATACTTAGCACCTGCTACTTTCAGGATCTAGATTTCAACCACATAGAGAAACTTAGGGCAGTGGTTCAGTCCTTTCTTAATTACAAACCTTCACCAATGGTCAGCAGGAACACTTTTAGGTTTAAAATAGGATTATAGGTGAGCTAATGCAAGGACTGCAGAATGTTGCCCAAATCCTTACAACTGCTGATCCCATTCTTGATTTTCTTCTCAAGATATGGCTACAGGCCACAATTGCTTAGCAGAGAAGGGTAGTGTTTCACAAGGCTAAAGATTTACAGATGCTCCCTCATATAACACAGTAAGGTTCCCTTGGTAACCTGGATTTTCTGCAGTAAAGAAGGGTTGTGCTGAAACAGCGCCTCAGCTCCCTGTTGGAGAAAATGCAGACAAAAGGATTGATTCCTGCTTGGGCAAAACTCATCCAGACAGCGGCTGTTAGAAATCCCCCTGGAACTACAGGCCCTCTTGCAAAAACTCTCCAGTAACAGGCCACCAGGTAGGGGCCCCACAAGGCGAGGAAGAGAAAAGTCATGATGTAGAACATTCTGCTGATTCTCTTTTCCATTTTGAACTCGTCTAAGACCAGCAGCCTTCTTCTGCCTGTGGTATTTGCATTTTGCCTAATGCCCAGCAGGGTGGGTGGTGTGGGGCCCCTTCCAAATCCTGCCAGCCAATTAGCAGCTGCTTGACCACTGGCTCCTGGGCCATGAAAAGTCCAGTTCTGGCTGACTGCTGCTACAAACTGGACTGGCTTCATTTTCCTTCGATCGTGGACAAAAAATATCAGCTTGAGGTAGACAAGCTGTGTGGCTAGGAGTATGAGGGCAAGGAGCAGCATAAATCCCAAGGAATCATTGGCCCTGAAGGAACGATGTTGAAAGGTGCATTGATCCTCCTCCCTAATGAATGAATAAGTGCCCACATCTAAAACTGGGGGAAAAGCCATTGCTACAGAGAGGGTCCACACCATACAGATGACAGCCAGACAAGTCCAAAAGGTCAGCCTTTTTGTATAGAAGCGGTGGTGAGCTATAGCTAAGTACCTGGTGACGCTGATGCAGAACAGCATGAAAGCAGTGTGGAAGCAGGACAAAACCCCCAGGAAGGCGATCACTTTGCAAGTCAGAGTCCCATAAGTCCAGGTAGAGCCATTTTTAACAGAGGTGAATACAAATGGGAAACAAATTGCAGATCTGAGAATATCTGAGCAGCAAAGATCCAACAGGAAGTAGTAAGGAGCTCTATGCAAGGTCTTATCTTTGACTAGCAAAATGGAGATCAGAAGGTTACCCACCACGCTGACTCCTATTATGAAACCCAGGGAAGTCAGTTTCAGAAAGGCGGTTAAAGGAGAGAGATTTTGCAAAATGTTGTCAGCTGCATGGCTATAGTTCGCCATAGATGGATGGATGCTAAGGATATTGCCTCAGTCAAGTCTCATGATCTATATATAAGAACAAGGAAGAGATAGATCCATACATCTTACTGCAAATGTAATCCACAAAAAAGAACTGATTTGGTGTCTAGTCATACATCCTCCTTTCTTCCATCTGATTTGCCATTAGAATATCTGAAAAAAAATTGAGCTATCAGTTCTTAAGTTAACAAGCAATGATGTCAGAAAGTACTAACATTAAGCTGTTAATTTATGGGAAAGCAAATGAAGTTGTAAAATCTAGTACTCTTTTTTGTTTTACATGTTATAATTTTTTTTTAGGGGGGCAAACATTCGAGGTACCTGGATGTCAAATGCATGCTATAAACTATTTAATATGCTTGAGATTTCAGAAGATTGGCTTGTTTATGCTTTCTTAAGTGATCTAGTTCAGAAAGGGTCTCTATATTTTAGAAAAGGTACCTTTTACTTGGATACCTTTAAGATTTAAAAAATGAACCGTCCTTATTTTAAATGGTGTCAACCTAGGAATTAATCATTGGCATGTAAAATTAAACCTACTGAGGCTGCTAATATAAAAGACACGGAGAGAAAGGAACATTATCTCCATCTATCTGAGGTCTTAATATTTGTCAATGTTTTACAGATAGTTGCTCCGTTGATATGGATCACACCCAAAGAACCCCCGCAAAATTTATGTATTTTAACCAGAACCCATCAAGCACACGAATCAGAAACAATCATTCCTGCATATTGTCTAGGCAGAAGAGTATTTGCTCTTTCTTCTAAACCATGATTTCATCCATTAGACTTTAGAATGAATAGACACTGGTCCTGGGAGGACACAACAGTGATGTGATTTAGTCTTTTGTCGTCCCCTTCCCCCACCCCATCCCCCACCGTTTTGGCAAAAATCTTTTCTCTTTTAAACCCACATGATACCTAGCAATGGTTAATGTAAATATTGGCCAAGGAAACACACCCAGAGGAATAATGCACTTCCATTTGTAAGCCTTGGCCGCCCGGATTCAAATGAATATCTTGGGTAATTAAGCCTCACCCGTTTACTCCGCTATTCATTGCTCCAAACAACAAGTAGCTACATTTTAAAGCAAAAAGCAGATTATCTACAGGGTACCCAGATTCTGCGTTTGGGGCCACGCCAGGGAAACCAGGGTTTTTTTCAGTCATTTCCCCCACTAAAAGCGCGTTCCCTTTGCTACTCTTCTACCACCCAGAATAAGCCACCAAAAAACCCTGGCAAAACCTGCTTTGGATGATTCTAATTTCCCCACTGGTGTGTCCCCGGGTAAATACTGACAGCACCAGGCATATTACGAAACCTGAAATCCGCCACCCCTGGATTTATAATAGAGAGATACATGCACATGCACACACAGTACATACACGGAGATGGGAAGAAAAATCGCTTCTGTGTTGCAAGGGAGCTGTTCTTGGTGGTTCGCAGCCCGATTTCCCTCAGTCTTGAAATGCTCTCCAGACAAGGAGCTCCCAATAAGCCCTGTTGAAGATGCATTGTCTGTGTGTACTTCCATTATGCAGTTTATTGTCAAAAACCACAGGGAGGTATCTCTGCCCGTGAACCTGCAGCTCCATCACCACCGTGCCCCCCCTCCCAACCCCCCCAACCTAACCAAGAGCATATCCTCCTACCTGTTGGTATTGGATATCCCGACAGACTATAGCTTCTTCTTTCTATAAATTGCTGAATTTTTTTTTTTTTTTTTGCTTTAGTACCTTGACTGAGGAGCTAGTCAGTGGCTCCAACAGCGCCTGCGCGTTGGAGCCTCCTTGAGCTACTAGCCTCGTCCTCCCCTGTCGCAGCGGCACAATCTCTCCCAGTAACGCAGGAGCCCCAGCAGCGGCAGCACCAGCAGCAGCAGCAGTAGGGGCAGCAGCACCAGCAGCAGAAATAGCAGCAGCAGCAGAAACAGCAGAGGTGGCGGCAGCAGCAACAGCAACACTAGCAGCAGCAGAGGCAGCAGCCACCGCCTCAATGAGGGCAGCTGCAGCAGCAAACCGTTATCATTGCTAGCTGGATTTACTGAAGATCCTGTCCGGTCCTCCTGGGGATATAAAGGGTTTGGCCCCTCTTGTGGCTTCTGAACTTTTTCTCTGCCTTCATTCAGAGTGAGGGCCTGGAAAGAACTCATTATGCTCTTCTCTCCTTCCCCATCACCGCACTGTTGTACTTTGCAATGCATTAGGTCCTACGACCAGTGCCCGTCCCCTTCCTCCCCAGCTTCCCTGCACTCCTCCTCCCTTCTTCCTCCTCCCCTTGCCTCACCCCCCCCCCCACAGGTTTTTTTTTTCTCCTTTCCTTCTTTGGGTATCAGAGCTTCTTTTAGTTTCCTTCTCAAACGATTCCCAAGCTTATTCTTGAATTTGCAAGCTAGCAGAAAGACTGGTATATAGAAGGGGGCGGGAAAAGCATAATTTTATTTTAATTGGGAAGAAGGGGAATCAGTTAGCACAAGTTACCCCTGTCCTTGTTAATCATCCGTATACGCAGATATGTATATTACTTGGAAGAAGGTGAACACACCCCATCCCCCCTTGCCAAGCCGCATAACATATGGTGCCCATTCTACCTTAATAAACATGACTAAAATGAACAGCCTTGGGAAGATTTTAAAATGACATCTCTTTCTCCTTCTGGAGATAAATAGGCTCCCCCCCCCTTTTCTTTTTCTTTTCCTTTCTTTCTCTTTCTTTTCTTTTTTTTTCCACCTCGAAAGTACAGTAGAATAGATTGGTGATGTCAAAGCTGTTGTATGTGAGAGAGTTTTCCCCACCTCTGTGAATACAGATGAAGAATACTAGTAAGATAAAAGGAAACATAAAGTTATAGCTACCTAAAGGTCCTGATGATATCACAGAAACTGCATAATCAGACATTTGGGTGCAACTAATGTTACCAAAGCTATGCATTTCCTTATTCACCATATCCCAGGTAGTATTTTGTTTCTTAGATATCACAATATTTTTAAACCACAACAAAGAACCCCGATGGACATACTTTCATTAATTCCCACTGCAAGACGTCTGCCTCTCTTCCTGTATGCTTATTGCTTTATAATATTCTGCTAATGAAACACAGGAAAAAAAATAAAGATCTTCTCTACGGTAATAATTTGATCTCTAGGCAGCTATAAAATAGCTCTTTGCTGGGTGGTGAGACAGTGACATTCGGGAGAACTCCAGCCAATCAGCGTACAGATAATATGAGTTGATTTGCATATTACATTCTTATTGGATACACTGCAGTCAAGGTTTCCACCCCCCCCAAAAGCTTATAAATGAATACTTCACCGTCTTGATGTCACAGCCATTACACAAAACCTTATATTGGTAAGATAGCGATGATGTAACACATTTATGATTACACTAGGATTTTCTAAGCTTATTAAATGCATGGGGACTATTTTACCTAAAAAGACACACAGCCTGTTGTTTTGGCATCCAGTTATTGTAAAAACATCAAAATAAGGCTAAAGAAGTGCTAGAAGAACCTGGAGGCATTTTTGTTAAAAACAAAAACAAAAACCAATAGCAACAAACATTTCCTCCCCCTAAATGATTTCAGTCAAAGTATTATGTATTCTCTCTCTTGTTTATGGAGATACATTGTAAATTCACATTTTATGGAAATGTAAATGATTGATTACATTTCAACTTCTTTGGTACTTTCTATGAGTTTCCCTTTCATAGTTCAAAACATCTGTAGCATAGTTTTTATATCCATGGAAATTAAGAAACAGGAAATCAAGTACCTTTCCCCAAGGGATTCATTGTTGGCCTGATCCTGTTGGGGCTTCTTCAGAAAGTTTAATAGTTTTCTTAGTCCCTTGGGGTTGATAAGTGAGTAGGGAAAAGAAAAATCAAAACCAATTTTGAGGTGGCCTGAAAGAGTTAATAGAGACTTTAAAAAAAAAGCTGTTGACTAGAGCTTTAAATGCCCTCCTCAAAAAAAAAAGTCTCCAATGTATGTATTAAAATTACACAATGCAAGATGTGAAGTCCTTTGTTTAGCAACCTATTGAATATTGACATCAAGGCAGGCATAAAACAGGAGGAGAAAAGTAAGTAATTTAGGCTGCCCAAAGGAATAGAGGTAGGATTCAAGACTTAAGATCCTACCTACATTTAGTCTTCAGAGGTCCATATGGGTCAACATCTTCTACTTTAAGATGGGGAAAAGGAGGGTCAAAGAGGTTGAGGTACACGCCCAGCCAGGGTCACACAGGTAGGGAGAGAGTGGTGGAGTTGGGATATAAATCTAGATTCTGTGAGTCCAAATCTAACAGATTGTCCCAACTCACCAAACTTTGAATTTTTAAAAATTTAATCACTGGACACAAATATCCCTCCATGGACCTCAGTTTCTTCAGTTATAAAATGAGAGATTGAATTGGATGGCTTCTAAGGCCCCTTCCAGCTCTAGATCTTTGATTAATAATGCCTCTGCCAAACCTGGTGCTCAAAGACAATAATAGCAAGCCTACAAGGCTTAGTAATTTTCATAGCGTGGAACAGAACTGAAATTACTTGTTGTTATTGAGTGATTCTATTCACCTATACTTACGTTTCTCCAGCTGTTAGATCAGAATGTCATTTTTGTTTGTTTGTTTGTTTGCTTGTTTTTCTTTTTTCAGGGCAATGGGGGTTAAGTGACTTGCCCAGGGTCACACAGCTAGTAAGTGTCTGAGGCTGGGTTTGAACTCAGGTCCTCCTGAATCCGAGGCTGGTGCCTTATCCACTGCGCCACCTAGCTGCCCCTCAGAATGTCATTTTGGTGCTTTACAAAAGGGGCCAAAGAAATTAATGAGATATTTTCAATGTGTTCATTAACCCTACTAGAGAAATCAGTGGAGTGTGCTTATCCTACCTAAAAAGATACTGGTTTTTTTTTTAATAGAGAAAAAATTACATAAATCTTACTGGTTTTCAAATGTGGAATAGTTAGTTCCCAATTACTTGGGTCATGACCTTATTTAGTATGTTAAATTCTTTCTTTCATTCTATGTTTTAGCAACCAAATTATGAAAATAGGAAGACTAGGAGATGCCACTTGTGAGAGATGGGTTAAATGGACTGAAAGCAACAACAACCAACCAAAACCCTCACTTAGAAGATTTTAGAGGTTGATATTTTGGAATAGAACAGTTGTTATGTTGAGCATGATTCAGGAAGGCTGCTGTACTTTGCCTGATTTGTTTTTGGTAATAAATATATAGGTAGAATTTCAGTAAGGAGAACAATTCAGCATTTTTTCAATGACAGGACAGTTCAAATTTTTGCCAAGTGATTCACAGTCTCATGATGTAGGAATAACAGAGGTTTGGGCTATTTATTTATATGAAAAGGTGCATCACAATATGAAATGCTCTTGGAATGTTTGGAGAGTCATAGGTCATAAAGAAACATGCTAATAAATGACTTTTATCTTTTTCAATTCTTCTCAATTACTAATGCTCAACTACCAAGCTCTGAAAAGATAAAAATAATGTTCTTGTCCTCAGTTCTTGCCAAGACCTCACAGGGATATTTAAGATTTTTTTTTCTCTGTCACTTCTCATGAGTAAGTCATCACTGGTAATATGTTTGAGCTAACTTACCAGTCTTTTGGGTCACCTGTAATTTTCATCATTCTCAGATTATGATGTTTTGTGATGCACAGCCATTAAAAAAAAAAGAATACTGATGTTAAAGAAATGGATTTGCATAGCAGTAAACGGTTTAGGATTATTACAATCTTTGAACTCCATATTTTTCCAAAAACAATTAAGCTCAGTCTCTTATTCAATTCTGGAGTCATCTCGTTGTATATCTGAAGATACTAGCTGTGTGAATATGGAACCACCACTCAATTCTCAGTGCTCCTGGCTGTGATTTCATTGATGTAGGGAACTTCCTTAATCAGTCACTAACTTTTCAACCAATGGCCTGGGGTCACTGAGTCCAGAATCACACATTTGGTATGTATCAGAGCCAAGCCTTGAACAGTCAGGCCTTCCTGATGGTTTTCTATCTACTATCCCATGTTCTCTCTCTCTCTCTTTCTCTCTCTGTCTCCTCTTTATATCTATCTCTCTATCATCTATCTATCATCTATCTATCCATCTAATGAGGTTGTGGGCTGTTCATACAGCTACATGTGTATGACAAAAATTAATTTTTCATCAACTTTTTTTTCTGATTTGGATGGTTATATGATATTTTTCTTTGAATTGGTATGTATTTCACTTAGTTCTCTAGTACAATGTGATCTTTGAAAAGAATTGGAGAATCTTATCAAAAAGAGAATCCTCTGTAAATGACATTCTCTTTTGTTCTAAACAGTTGATGATCTAACTCATATAAGCAGCTGATTCTGAAATGACTGCTATACCTATAACCATAATTTCCTATTGATTGAGATAGAGACAGATTCATCTATGTATGATTTTGTTCAGTTATTAATGAGTGCTAACTACTGAAATGAAAATAGCACTCCTCATATTTACATAGTGTCTGCCTCTTTTGGAGGTTTTTAAAGCTAGGATCAATCTAGGTCTACCATTGGAAGTTTAAATGTGGCCTTGTCTAAAATAAAAAGGATGAACAAGATTTTTTTTTTCACTAATGGCTTGCAACTCATTTAGTTTTCATAAAGATGTCTCAGTGTGGTAGAATATCCTGGGTTCTTCACCCTTCATTGCAAGAATTTTATGTGTATGTATATGGTCATTAGTTATGGTAGGGGTATTGATAGTAACCATGGTGGAGAGACAAAATTAGTAGAGTAATGAATGTGCATGCGTTTGTATTCCTACAGTGATTGGGAAACAGGATATTCTGTGTTGGGCAGATGAATCCAGAGAGAATGCCACACAATGGACAAATTGAATATTTGTATGTATACACACACATTATCTACTTACATCTACAGGTACAGATGTTTAATTGACTAATTGAATACTTGGGTTAACACATATACATATATACATACATATCTGATATATATTAATATATATACATATGCTCACATATAAAATCTATGTATAGACATACATGTTTACACACATATATTACACATAACTGGAACATAGTGAACAATATAGATGGAATGTAGTTTACATATCTATCCACATGAATTCTGAAGATAATTGGATCTTTGATGGTTCAGAAAGTATTTGGGGATCCTGTAGGGTTGTCATGAGAGGAAACACTAGGTAGGAAAGTCAGATTTATCTTCAACTTCCATCATTTACTGGCTCTGTGGCATTGGGTAAGGTATTCATAAATTTCCTATCTGTGAAACTGGGTAATAATCTTTATATAATGAGTCAAATTCTGCTGTTCCCTTGGCAAACCCTGGTGGGGGCATGTTGTGATGAAACTGTTCTGTAAGGGCAGCTAAATGGCGCAGTGGATAAAGCACCGGCCCTGGATTCAGGAGGACCTGAGTTTAAATCCGGCCTCAGACACTTGACACTTACTAGCTGTGTGACCCTGGGCAAGTCACTTAACCCTCATTGCCCTGCCAAAAAAAAAATAAAAAGAAACTGTTCTGTAAATCTTAAAGTGCTATATAAATATGCCTTATTAATAATAATTATTGTTATCTAATTCTTATCATCTCTTTCAGATGAGAAGACAAAAATGGTCATGATACAAATGGTCCTGGAACAAGACACTATCCTGAGATTTTTCTTTTATGTGTTTTGTTCCTCTCTGGGTTTCCCTCTTGACTCTCTGGTCTTTCTCCCCTATGTGATAGCAACTTTTCTATCCTGAAAGTTCACTATGTCTCTGGCCTTCTCACCCCACTCTTTCCCTATGGCCCCTTACTCTAATTGATGAGTTCCTCCCAGAACCTCCATTTTTGGGAAAGTGCTAACTACATCTTCATTCCTCTATAGGTTCCACTTCTAGCTCTCTGGATTTTACCCAGACTTTATTTATCTAGACTTTATTTATGGGCAACTTCTACCCCAACTTTCATGCTACCTTCTACTGCTTTTCAGCATCCTTTTATAGGTTATCTTCCCCAACTAGAAGACAAGCTCCTTGAGGGTAGGGAGGGACTGTCTTCCTCTCTGCTTATATTTATCTTCCCAGGGTTTAACACAATACCATAACAAATGATACTTATAAATGCTTGTAGATTTGTTGTTGTTGCCTATACTTAACAAATAACTGCTTTTTGCAGTTGAAAAGAAGTTTTAAGATATAAGGTCATTCTCTGTAGACTCACTGCAATTATCCTCATGTCAGTTACAGTCAAATACAGAAAAATTAATCTATTGACCAATAAGTATTTATTAAGTTTCTCCATCCTTTTTCTATATTATATTGTGCTTCTATGATAAGTTTTTACATTTTGTTTTTTAAAAAATAATAATAAACATTATCATTTAAAGTTTTGAGTTCCAAATTCTATCCCTCCTTCCATCCCTTCCCTGCCCATCTCCCATCCCTGAGGCAGTAAGCAATCAGCTCTAGTTTGTACATGTACAATTATATAAAACATTACCATACTAATTATTCTGTTTCAGAAAACTTGAATAAAAGGGAAAAAAATGAAATGTAGTGAAAAATAGCATGCTTCAGCCTGTGATGAATCAACCTTAGTTCTTTCTTTGGAGGTGGATAGTATGCTTCCTCATTAGTCCTTTGGGATTGTCTTGGATCATTGTATTGCTGAGAATAGTTGTCATTCACAATTCTTCATCAAACAATATTGCTATCACTGTGTACAATATTCTCCTGGTTCTGCTCACTTCACTATACATCAGTTCATATAAGTCTTTCCAGGCCTTTCTGAAATTTACTCTTTGTCATTTCTTATAAGTGTAATAATAATCCATCACAATCATATGCCACAGCTGGTTTAGTCATTCCTCAGTTGATGAGTATTCCTTTGATTTCCAATTCTTAGCCACCACAAAAAGAACTGCTATAAATATTTTTGTACAAACAGGTCTTTTTTTTTCTTTTGGGGAATGTCTCTGGGATATAAACCTAGCAGTGGTATTGCTGGATCAAAGGGTATGCATAGTTTTATAGCCCTTTGGGCATAATTCCAAATTGTTCCAGAATAGTTGGATCAGTTTACAACTCCACTAACAGTGGATTAGCATCCTAGTTTTCCCACATCCCCTCAAATATGCAATATTTTCCCTTTTTGTTATATTCGTCACTCTGATAGGTGTGAGGTGATACCTCAGAGTTGTTTTAATTTGCATCTCTCTGATCAATAGTGATTTAGAGCATTTTTTCATATGACTATAGATCGTTTTGATTTCTTTGTCTGAAAACTGCCTCTTCATATCCTTTGACCATTTATCAATTGGGGAATGATTTGTATTTTTATAAATTTAACTTAATTTTCTATATATTTGAAAAATGAAGCCTTTATCAGAATTACTTGTTTCAAAAATTTCCTCCAGTTTTCTGCTTTCCTTATAATCTTGGTTAAATTAGTGTAGTTTGTCCAAAAGCTTTAAAAAATTATCTATTTTACATTTTGTATTGTGCTATATATTTTCTTTGGTCCTAAATTCTTCCTCTGTCCACAAATGTGACAGATAAACTATTCCATGCTCTCTCAATTTGTTTATGGCATCACCCTTTATATGTAAATCATGTACCCATTTTGACCTTATTTTGGTATATGGTGTGAGATGTTGGTCTATACTTAGTTTCTGCCATACTATTTTCCAGCTTTCCCAGCAGATTTTGTCAAATAATGAGTTTTTGTTCCAAAAGCTTGGATCTATACTATATAACTATAGTCATTGACTATGGTGTAATTTGTACCTATTCTATTCCACTGATCTACCTCTCTATTTCTTAACAATTACCAGATTGTTTTGATAATTACCACTTTATAATATAGTTTGAGATTTGCTACTGCTAGACAACCTTCTTTCCCATTTTTTATCGATTCTCTTGATATCCTTGAATTTTTGTTCTTCCAGATGGATTCTGTTATTATTTTTCTAGGTCTATAAAATATTTCTTTGATAGTTTGATTAGTATGGCACTAAATAAACTTAGGTAGAATTGTAATTTTTATTATATTAGCTCAACCTACCTATAAGCAATTAATATTTTTCCGATTGTTTAGGTATGACTTTATTTGTATGAAGTGTTTTATATAGTTCATATAGTTGTTGGGTATGTCTTGGCAGATAGACTCCCAAATAATTTATATTGTCTACAGTTATTTTAAATGGAATTTCTCTTTCTATTTGTTGTTGCTGGACTTTATTGGTAATATATAGAAATACTGATGATTTATGTGGGTTTATTTTGTATCCTGCAACTTTGCTAAAGTTGTTAATTGTTACAAGTAGGTTTTTAGTTGATTCTCTAGGATTTTCTAAGTATAACATATCATCTGTAAAGAGTGATAGTTTTGTTTTCTCATTACCTATTCTAATTCCTTTAATTTCTTTTTCTTCTCATTGCTATAGCCAACATTTCTAGTACCTCTATTATTAAATAATAGAGGTGATAATGAGTATCCTTGCTTCACCCCTGGTTGTATTGGGAAGGCTTCTAGCCTAATTGTCCCCATTACAGATAATGCTCACTGATGGTTTTAGATAAATATTCCTTATAATTTTAAGTTAAACTCCATTTATTCCTATGAACTCTAGTATTTTTTTTTTTTTTGCAGGGCAATGGGGGTTAAGTGACTTGCCCAGGGCCACACAGCTAGTAAGTGTCAAGTGTCTGAGGCTGGATTTGAACTCAGGTACTCCTGAATCCAGGGCCGGTGCTTTATCCACTGCGCCACCTAGCCACCCCCAGAACTCTAGTATTTTTAATAGGAATGGGTGTTGTCAAAGGCCTTTTCTGCTTTTATCGAGATAATCATACAATTTCTGTTGGTTTTGTTATTGATATGGTCAATTATGCTGATAGTTTTTCTAATATTGAACCAGGTCTGCATTCCTGGAATAAATCCCACTGGTTCATAGTGTATGATCCTTGTGATATTTTGCTATAAGTTATTTCCTAGAATTTTATTTAAAAATCTTTGTATCAATATTAATTAGGTAAATTGGTCTATAATTTTCTTTATCTGTTTTGCTCTTCCTGGTTTGGGTATCAGCACCATATTTGTCTCCTAAAAGAAATTTGGTAGGACTCCTCTTATTTTCCAAATATTTTATATAGTATTGGGATTAATTATTCTTTAAATGTTTGGTAGAATTCACTTGTGAATCTATCTGGTCCTGAGAATTTTTTAAAGGAAGTTCATTGATAGCTTGTTCAATTACTTTTTCTAAAATTGGATTATTTAAATATTTTATTTCTTCTTCTGTTAATCTGGGTAATTTATATTTTTGTAAGTGTTAATCTGTTTACTTTAGACTGTCAAATTTATTGGCATATAATTGGGTAAAATAGTTCCTAATAATTGTCTTAATTTCCTCTTCATTGCTGGTAAGTTCACCCTTTTCATTTTTGTTTGTTTTTTGTTTTGTTTTGTTTTTTGTTTTGCAGGGCAATGAGGGTCAAGTGACTTGCCTAGGGTCATACAGGTAGTAAGTGTCAAGTGTCTGATACTGCCCCGGACCTCCCCCAATGCATGTAGGCAAAGATTATACACTCAAAAACTAAGTATTATACTCATCCCCCACCCATGAATTCTTGCTAGTTGGGCACAAAGTTAAGTTCTGTATAGCTATACCTCTCATTCTTCATTATTAGGCAATTTATAAAATACTCTCATTTCATTGGTCCCAACTATGCCAACATTTTCCTCATGTGTGACAGGGCAGTGTCCTATTGGTGCCAGCCAGCTCTTTGTCTAAAACTCTAAATAAATTGAACCCTGAGTGGCTCTGGGTCTTCAACCAGAATTCAAAAACTATTGTACACATTCCACTCTGGAAATCACCCTACTGTGTACTGCCCTAGCATGGAGAGCAATGAGGTTTACATACCAAGACTGTTCCCTGTTGGCATCAGATCTCCTCCTGTCCTTGTGAATAGTAATAAGAGTTCTGTTAATTGCTATCAGTCCAAGCTGCCTCTTGGGTAGTTTGCTCAATAACTACTGAATAATAATTGATTCTTATGCTTCTGAGACTTTTTGGCATATCCTTTCTGCTTCTTGGCCAATATGTCATTTTCTTATAAATTATTATAGATTTCTTTGTGATAGAAAGAAGATTATCATCATTGTCGTCGTCGTCATCGTTATCCTTAGGGGCATTAATTATATTGTATAGTACTATAGGAAAGTATTCTAACCCCCTAAACCTTTAGCTTTTTAAAATTCTAGATAAATGGAAGCTTATAGTAATATGGTTGGGGATTTGAAGATAGATGTTCCTGGTTTTCCCTCCTTCAGATGCAGGTAGGTGGTATATTGGACAGTGTGCTGGGCCTGGAATCAGGAAGACCTAAGTTCAAATATGGCCACAAACACTTATTAGCTGTGTGATTCTGGGCAAGTTACTTAACCTGTCTGCCTCAGTCTCCTAAATTGTAAAATTTGGATAATATTATCTACCTTGAAGGGTAATTTTGAGGATCAAAGGAAATATTTATAAAGTACTTAGCACATTGCCTGGCACATAGTAGGCACTTAATCAATGCTTCTTTCTTTTTTTCTGTTTCATTATACTGGATGAACTTCAAAATTTTATTCTAGATATATGGGAAAATCACAATTCCCTTGTACTCAATTAGTATTCATTAAGTACTTACTATGTACAAAACACTATGCTATGTAAAAAAATAATAAAACACAGTTTCTATCTTCATGGAGGTTGAAACATCAAACACTTAGTCTAAAAACTAATTTTTACAATTGAATAGGTAAGCAACTTTAAGCTCTATCACAAGAGCCACACTGTACCTGCTATATTGACTGTCTGACCTGGTTTGCTTGAGTATAAAATAACTGATATTTAAATAACATTTAAGGCTTTTGCAAAGTGACCTGATCACATTATTTCATTTGAGTTTGACAAGACCCCGGTGAAGTAGACATTATTGACGTTATCATCCCCATTTTACAGATGAGGAAACTGAGGCTAAGTGGTGAAATTACTTTCTCATAATCCCAAAGCTAGTAAATGGCAGAAATGACAGTGCCAAGGCTGAGTCTTTTAGCTGAGGTTATATCTGTATTCATACCTTTAATAAATAAAATATAAATGTGATATCATCATCATAATAACCAAATGATGAGAGCTAGAGGACAGCATATGGAATTATGGTTTTTTTTTTAATTTCATGAGGACACTGTCACAATCATTTTTACTTGGATAGAGATCAGTTCTTTAAAAATTATACTTCCCCCAAAAAGAAATTGTCCTCATTAAAAGTTTGCTTGGGAACACTGGAAATTTGGGGTCTGCTGTATCTACTGTGATATTTGAGTATAATCATAATTTCATTCAGTAGTCAGTCTAGTTGAAAAAAATAGTCTCTTCCCTTGAGGAGCTTACAATCTCATGGGAAGGGAGGTGGAAACAACATGCATGCCATAGTGGACAGAGGCATGTCAGAAAGTCAGAAAGACCTGGGTTCAAATCTTGTCTCTGACATATACTGGCTGTGGGAAATTGAGTACAAAGAAGGTGCTGAACTTCATTCATAAAGGGAGTTACATCACCTTGGAATTCCTTATGCAAAAGTAATTATAGGTTTAGTCCCTATTCTTATTTACATAATGAGAGAAATGATTATTTCTCTCTTATATTAATAATCAATTATTGAATTAGGACCAGTATTATTTTCAGAAGCCTATAGGTTTTTCAGTCTTTGAAGGATATTATTGATGAATGAGATTACCCAAATCCCTGGGGTACTGCATTTCCATTCTGGATGGGACACCACATCCAAGTAGAGAACCTTACAAAGAACTTAATCTAATCTGAGTGCAATCTGGCCCATTTTTTCCTAGTCATACAGGTATGAGTCATCAGTCATACCCCCCAGAACTTTGTTAGAATAGGTCCACCTCTCATTATAATATTCATTCTCTCATTACTTGTTAACCAATTGCCACCCTCAGGAACAACCACTCTTCCAAGGGCATATAAGTGTTGAGTGGGCTCTATGAGGGATCTTTGGCATTCAGGAGTGTCACTAACTGAATTATCTAGAAACTATGTCTCTTGAACTTTTTATATATCATAATAGATAGCATCTCTCCACTTTGTGTATATATCTATATCACACAATACATATATATAAAGAATACACATGTGTATATATGTGTGTGCATATATACATATATACACACATATAAATATATACACATGTTTATATTTCTATGCATACACATACATACATCACACATCATACATGACTAATTTGAAGAGAAGGCGTTGACCTTCATAGGTAGAGAGAATTTACTCAGTTGGTAGTTCCTCATACCAAGAAAATCAAGGGTCTACTCCCTGTCTCTCTTAATCCCTATTTACATAGTATGTCTGCTTTTTTTTTTAAAGAACACTGTACTTTCAAGCCACTTTATACTAAATTCATGCCTTGCATGCTAATCCTGAACAGATCTCAGAGTAGATGGTTCTAGCTCTTAACTCAGTGTCTAAACTCTCTCCTTTGTGATACATTAACTGGGTCTTTTAACTGGCCAGTGACATGAAATCATTTTTTGGTTTATAAGCAGAAAGGTAGGGAAGAATTTTCACTGTGCTCTGCAATGAAATATGCTTCATAATATCAAAGAATGGAGCATAATTATTGTGAATAGAAATTTAGAAATCATAAAATCATGAATGCTGTCAGTTCTTATTATTCAGTTTGTAGATTATCTATTTTCCAATTCTGTCTCCTTCTTTCTGCTTTGGGCCATTTCTGCCAGAAGGCGGAAAGATGGAAAGAAAATGAGTTGAAACATATCAGCCACTTTAGTTACTTGGTAGAAAGGATAAGTATGGGGTGATTTTATAACTAGGTAAAATCAGGATTTGTGATTTAATCTATGCATTTTATTTATCAAACAACCTCTCCTTTCTTTCACTATCAGTTGTTAAATTATAACTGACTATGGGAAATTTGTTGAGACTTTTTTTTGTGTGTCCATAGCTATGGTATGGTATGAAGAACTCCTAATATGGTAACTCCCTTCATCAATTCAGATTAGCAGCTTGCAGATAGCTTAAAATCTTAGAGAGTTGCTGGTGACACTGACAAATTAGGTGACTGGTTCATGATCACATAGCTAATATATGTGAGAATCAGGACTTGAACCCAGGTCTTTCTGAGTCCAAGGTTAACCCTCTAGCCAACATCCTGCTATGTTCCTCACAGAGTTGAAAAACTTAAGCAGAACTAATTCATTTTGCTAATAGAATGAAAAAACCCAACAACTGATGTACCAAGTGATTTTGAAGTCTATAAGAAAGATGAAGGGACTAGTGTGAGAGGGCTTGTGAATAAGGGATTTATCTAAACAACCATTGCTTCCACAACTTGGAAAACAAAAATTGCAACAGGCTCAGAGAAGACATGAATGAATGGGATTGGGTAGATACCATTTCACTGCACAGAATCTTGCTGGGAGTGACTCCATGTTTTATTTGATCCAATGTCCCAGTGATCTATATTGGCAGGCATTATTGATTTAGAGCAGTGGCTTCTGGCACTGTTATAGTTAATTGGTCATTAATCATTTTCACATAGTGCAGAGAAACTATAGCATACATTCATAATGATAAACATGAAGGCTGTTTGTTATGGAGTAAAGGATCAAAAATTCATATGCCTCATATCTGTAAGGGAATCCAGTCTGTACTACTGGACACTGTCCCACCATGTCTTTGGATCTTTCCAACACCTATCTGCTGTACAAGAATAGAACAGGTAATTCAGTGGAGTTGAAAATGAATGAATGAAAAAAGTATTAAGTATCTACTCTGTGCCAAGCACTATGCTAAAGCACTGATAAAACTACAAAGTAGATTCTAAATAGGGAGACTCAAACAATATAGGGGAATGCTGGCCAGGGAAAGAGAGATTTAGTTTAGAGAAAAGCTTCTTAATCTGTATAGGATCGTGTAACTGAATGTGGGGGTCATGAAAAATTTGGCAACAGCAAAAGTATGTATACCTATATACCCAATGTTGTGTAAGACTTTTTTATATTTTATACACTGATATATGCAGGGTGGTATAAAACTTTTTAGGGCAAAAAGGGGTCTTGGGGAAAACAGTTTAAGAATCCCCTGGTTTGTAGAATCACAGGGACATTGAGAATAACCACAAGAAAGCACTGGTAGTATTGATTTGATGACTGTTCCCAGAGTAAGAGGTAGAAAGCAGGGTATTGGGTAGGGGTATGTGTAGGGCAGGTGACAAGATGTATAGTGTTTCCTAGAGGATGGCCAAATGGGAAACATGGGCTGGGAAAGATAGATATGATGGGTTGGAGTTTGCAATCACTCACTGATCAGGACAGCTCATCTACTTGGAGAAGTTCCACAGCTGAGTGGATTAACTTCCCCAAGTCTGGTGATCTAGTATGGAGAATGCTGTTATATATGTGAAGAAGGTCGCGGCGTGCACGCACGGCAGATCCTACAGGCAGGTGGCAGTGGATGAGATGTGGGAACAGAGATGAATGATCCTCTGCTAGACTTTTTCAGTCCTTCAGTGCTTTTCAGAGCACATATGTTTGTCATGTACTTAAAAGTCCTTTATCTTCTTGTTGTTCAGTCATGTCTGTCTCTTTGGGATCCCATTTTGGGGGTTTTCTTGGCAAAGATACCGGAGTGGTTCAGCATTTCTTTCATCAGCTTATTTTACAGATGAGAAACTGAAGCAAACTGGGTCAAGTGACTTGCTCAGAGTCATGTAGCTGGTAAGTGTCTGAGGATGGATTTGAACTCAGGAAGTTGCGTCTTCCGGATTCCAAGCCCAGTGCTCTATCCCCTGTGCCACCTAACTGCCCTCCTCTTTTAAGGAATGGTGGGGAGGTGAACCTTGATTCTCTGTCCATGATCATCCAAAAGCAAGTTCTGACAAGTCCTGTTCAACAAGAAGGCTATCAAATATGCACCTTTTGCTTGAGGACCAACCTAGCAAAATGTGAAGAGGCCCATCAGCAGAAGGCTGGTTGCAAGCTATGGCTACTATGAAAGATACCATGCTAAGTTGTAATCTGCCCTTGTAGGATATGGAGGAAGTATTTAAATCAGTGAAATCACTGATTATTGGAAGTATTAAAGGATTTATCCATTTAATGATGTTATGAGGATAGAGTACTAGCTGACCCTTTTATAATCTATAACTGTTGAGCAGTGATGAAACAGTGACAGTGTTAGACCTGGTGCTAAGTAACTGATGAACCATCTTGGTGAAAACTCTGAACACGATGCCATGCCTTGGGGCAAAAGTTAATGTAAAGATTTAGGGCTAGAGCAGTATCTTCTCAAATCACTTTGGGAATTATGGATAGTTAAGAGTGAGATGGGAAGTAGATAGAAACATGACTGCTGATGTCTTCTCAGTCTGTCATTAGCTTATGTGATTCCTTGTTACATGAATTGGGAACAGAACCTCTGACAACCACAGGAACTTTGACCCCAAATGATAATGATTAGGACTTTTCTAGGGGATTTCTTCCAAAAGGCATATACCTTTGGATAGATAAACCAGTTTGTATCAGCGACTGATTTGGCCATTTGTTTAATTTCATCTTCTTCCTAAATTTATGCCTTTTGGGTAAGACTATGGTACATTAGAAATAACACTGTATTGGAGTTAGAAAAAACCTGGGTTTGAACCCCACTTCTAACACATGTTGTTGGTGAAGAAATCATTTATTGTCTCTGAACCTCAGTTTCCTCATCTGAAAGCAGGGATAATTAATGTCTATAGTACTTCCCTCATAGGGTTTTAATGAAGATCAAATGAGATATAACAAGAGTCCCACTCAATTCTGGAACCCTTGCTATTCTAGCTTCAACGTGAGGTTGTTGTTGTTTGTAATCATAATTATGCAAATTATGACTCTAGCTTCTATACCAACACATCCTTTATTCACACACCAGGAAAGAACCACAAGTAAAATTTAAAAAGCATGTAATAAATGCATAACAGAATAGTATAGCATAATAACAACAAGGGGGAAAGAACTCATTTAGAAATAAGGGCAGGTTAAGGGAGAAGATAATGTGTCTAATTTTAGGCATGTTAAGTGTGAGGTATGAATGGGGCATCTAGGTAGAGATGTACAGTTGAAAATGAGGGATTGGGGGCAGCTAGGTGGCTCAGTGGATAGAGCACCGGCCCTGGAGTCAGGAGTACCTGAGTTCAAATCCGGCTTCAGACACTTAATACTTACTAGCTGTGTGACCCTGGGCAAGTCACTTAACCCCAATTGCCTCACCAAAAAAAAAAAAAAAAAAAAGAAAGAAAATGAGGGATTGAAGCTCAGTGAACTCAGGAAGTTGTGTCTTCCTGATTCCAAGCCCAGTGTTCTATCCCCTGTGCCATCTAACTGCCCTCCTCTTTTAAGGAATGGTGGGAGGCAAACCTTGATTCTCTGTCTATGATCATCCAAAAGCAAGTTCTGACAAGTCCTGTCCAACAAGAAAGCTATCAAGTAAAGAGGTTAGGGGTAGGACACATGATGATAATTAATTTGGGAGTCATAGGCATAAAAACTATAATTGATGCCAAAAAGTATGGATAAGATTGTCACAGCAGAAAATGTAGAAGAGAATAAAAGGGGGTTTTGGACTGAACTTTGGGGGATGCCCATTAAGTTCCGGGAGGAAAGAAAGGAACCAGTGTAGGAGGGTGAATTGGAAAGAAAGGAGCAGAACCAAGGTAGAACAGCATCTCAGAAAACAAGAAAGGAAAAAGTATTAAGTTGGGTAACAGTTTAAAAAATGACAGAAAAGTCAAGAGATATGAGACCTGAACAAAGGCCACTGGATTTGGCAAACAGAGGACATTTGTAGTCTTAGAATAAATGCTTTTAATAAAGTAATCAGGGCAGAAGTCAGTTTGAAAAAGGTTAAATGGTAAGTGAAGAGTAAGGACATGGAAGCAGCAAATACAAGCTACTATTTCCAAAAGTTTGGCATTGAAAGAGAAAGAGATGGAATGATGGTGTGAATGGTTAGAAGGGTCAAACTTTTTTTTTTAATTGGAGAGATATGAGCCATGCTAACCCTACCACCCCCATCAAACTCCTTCCAATTTGACACATTAAAATAATGTCAGAATCCCAAAACAATTTTAGTTCAGTCCACAATATCTTTGAAGAACTGGCTTGACATATTTGGGTTGGTGATAATACTGATTTATAACTTCCATTTATAGTCCTGTTTTTTAAAAAAAATCTATCTCCCTTCTACTAAAATTAAATGACTTGATTGCCATTTAAGAAAAATAAAAACTACTACCTACATCTGATCTTCATGAAACTATGCTTTTTATTTTTATTCATAGATAATAAATTTATGATAAAATTATTCTAAAATAAATACAAATATTATTTTATAAAATTATATTTTGGACCCTCAAAAAAAACCAACAAAATTTTAAAAAAGTTATCCTACTTTACCAAAGTATACACTTCATAAAACAAGAGATAGTCCTGGGACCCCATATCAATTAAGTGTCCATCCCACTAGATAAAATTGATAAAGAGCAGATAATAGAGACAATGAGATATTGTAGGGTGTGCCACTTTTTGGACTCTGAGTGGTTCACTGCACTTTGTAATGAGTGTGACACTGAACAATTTGCATATGTAAAGGTCAAGAAACTCACCTGGGGCTAGGTGGAGGCTACAGACTACCTTGGTGCCCTTTCTCTGGTGTCACAGCTCTTTCAGTGACAAGAGAAAAATATGAGAATTTTTAAATGAAGGAATTGACGATAGTGAGTCTGTTAATAATAACAAAAATAATGATAATTTACATTTATAAAGTGCTTAAAGGCTTGCAAAGCTCCTTATATATTTTAAGTCATTTGATCCTCAAAACAACTTATGGGTAAGGTACAATTATTGTCTATGTTTTCAGATATGCAAACTGAAGCAGGCAAAGATTAAGTGACTTGCCCAGGGTAACACTGCTAGTAAGTGTCTAAGGCAGTATTCAAACTTTGGACTTTATGACTACAGTCCAGTGTTCTATCACCTGTGCCACCTTGCTTTTCACATTTATCTTGTTCCTCTTAGAGAGTTCAGCAAGGGAGTTGAGGGAGAAAATCTTTCTTCCCTCCCTCTTCATTGGCGGTGGCATCTTGCAGCAGAATAAAATGGCAGCATCCAGTGGAGAGAGAAGTCTAACAGTAGAGTCAAGTTCAGTTGGCAGAAATCAAGAGACTGGTGCTTGGAGCTTGGATCTTGTTCAGTAAATGGCAGGTGACAGTGTTCAGACTTCTGTTGGTTCTAGAGTATGGGTTCTGTAACTTTCTAAAAGTGTATAGGACAAAAAAAAGGGAAGAAAGGAAGAAAGCACATAGTAGCACCCTAGGCTAAGAATTCAGCTTAGCTTAGAACTGCAGATGGTAGAGACCATGGCTGAACACTAGAGCCCATAGGACCAAATGGTAGCATTGGTAAAAGTTACTTTGGCCATAGGTATTCCTCTGTGCATACTTTTCCACCTGTGAGCTCTATTTTCTCCACCAATTTGGTTTGTATTTGTGAAAGAGAGTGCTAGAGGTTTATGGGAAGAAGTTTTATTGTGACTTTTCTCACTCTATCATTTCAGTAAATGCCTTTGCTTCGGTCGAATAACTGTTGACTGTTGAAATGCAAACACATTAGTAGTTTTGTGTTTTTTGTTTCTGTGACTGATAGTTTTAGGAGTATGGACCCACAGACTATCATAAACCTGGGGTAATTATGTGAATTTGGGAGGAGAGATCAAAGGCATACATATATTCATGTATGTGCATATACAATTATATATATATACATACATACACATATCTCTGAGAACATACATATGTATGTATGTATAATATATTTCTATAAAAGCTATTAGAGTTTTAAAAGACACTGAGATTTTGGGATACCTTGTACATGTAGTCCTTGTCAATGTGTATGTATTTGTATATATAAGAAAACTATTAAAGCTTTAAAAATGCAGTAAGACTGGATATACCCTATACTTGTAGCCTAGCATAAAATATGTGTATTTATACATGTATTTGCATATATAAATACACATATTTGAATATGTCTATGTGTATGCTATTAAACCTTAAAAATCCACTAAGATTTTGGAATACCCTGTACTTGAAGCCCTGTACAATATATATGTATATGTACAAATATTTGCACATGTAGATACAAATTTGCATACGTATAGATGTCTCTGTGTGTGTGATAGTAAAGTTTAAAAATCCACTAAAACTTTTGAGACACACTGAGTGTCTTGTAGTACTTGTAGCACATCTTTGGTCTACCTTCCCCAACTTGCCTAGTTGTCTCCTGGGAGAGTTTAAGGCACTCTCTGGTTCCATAGTTCTAAAACTATAGCTTGCAAGTGTTTATACATATATGTGTGTATGCCATATAATTAATTAAATGCATCTCATTAAAGAATTAAGACAAAGCAAAATTGTTTTACTACTTCAATAATCCCAAGTGACTAATGTGGATGCTCCTTCCACCATCACAGATTGTAGCATCTCTGCACTGTTTTGTTTTGAACAATTCCTTTCCACTGAATTTCTGAAAACCCTTCATAGAGGACCTACTCACACAATGCTCTGGAGGCCTTCTTCAACTCCTCTTAAAACATTATGGATAATGGTTATTGTTGTTGTTTAGTTGTATCCAACTCTTCCTGATCCCATTTGGGGTTTTCTTGGCAGAGATACTGGAGTGCTTTGCCATTTCCTTCTCCAGCTCATTTTACAGATGAGGAAATGGAGGCAAACAGGGTTAGGTGACTTGCCCAGGGTCACATAGCTATTAAGTGTCGGAGGCCAAATTTGAACTCAATAATAAGTCTTCCAAGCCCAGTGTTCTATCCACTATGCCATGTAGCTGCCTTAGTTCTTTAAGACTTTGAGTTGCAGAAAGGTTAGTCATCTGGATTAGTGAAGAGAGTTTCCCCAACCAGAATTCCCTCTCCTGATGAAATCCCTGGTCTAGAACAGAAAAACCCAAACCAGAAACTCATCAGCAATAAGCACCAGCACTCAGGCTGTCTATCTTTTAACCTCCTCTCTTGCTGTAGTGAGTTCCACAAAGTACTACTCTGATGCTTCATCACAGTATGGAGGTGACCCTGGGCTTTCAAAGGTGATGCTCATGGAGCAGAAGTTCTGACAGATTCTACCAAGCCATAAGGTACAAGGCCAGGCACAGAGTGTGTCTACTGTCTAAATAGCCTAGTGAAGTACCAAGAGGCTCCTTACCAGTAGGTCAGCTACTAGATGCTGACCTTCTACTTCTTCCACTGGAACAACCAATGAAACAAAGGAAAAAACCTCCATATTTTCCTCTGTCCTATGTAATCCCCTTCCAAAGTGACAAGGGAAGAGCAGAGGGCATCAAGAATCTCAGTTTCTATGAAGTTGCATTCAAACAAACAAAAAAGCCAAATTATTTTTTAAAAAGTGAACCTTAAGCTAATTAAGAAAATAGTATATTTTATGAACAAAGGGATCTCATCCTCCCTACCATTACCAAGTGTATGTTTATCCAAAATGGTATTTATTATTAAATGTAATCAAAACATGTATGAGGATTAATTAAATTCCAGAATATCATTAAATAAGATATAACAAAAACTGCATAAGCCACTTAGGAAAAAAATGTACTTGCAATTGTTGGGATCCTCTTTATTAAATATGCAGTTCTTCCCAATTTGAATTTTATTTGGTATAGAAGAATGTGCTTTTTTTTTTTTTTTTTTGGTGAGGCAATTGGGGTTAAGTGACTTGCCCAGAGTCACACAGCTAGTAAGTGTTAAGTGTCTGAGGCTGGATTTGAACTCAGGTCCTCCTGAATCCCAGGCTGGTGCTTTATCCACTGTGCCACCTAGCTGCACCAGAAAAATGTGCTTTTGATGATTCATAACTACGGGTTGTTTTATCTATTTCATCATTTCTATTAAAATAGAAGCAAATTTAGAGTCCCCCCCTAATCCTTTGAAGATTACAAACCATTGAATGAATCAAAGTGGCCCTAAGCTGCAATGATTACCCACACTGAATGGAAGAAGTTCCTTCTGAGAAAGCAGCATGGTATATTGGATAAGATAATGGATTTGGAATAAAGAAGTCCTGGTTTTAAATGCTGCTGCTGATACTTACTAGCTGTGTAACTGTAAACAAGTAATTTGACCTCTGAAACTGTTTTTCTCCTTTGTATAATGGGGCTAATAATACCATATTGTCCCAAGGTTGAAGCTCAGATGAAGTCATGTCAATGAAACACTTGGTAAACTTTTAAAGGTTATCTCAATTCAGTTATTATTATCTATTAACCAGCAGGTATCCATTTCCTTCTATGTGACAGACACTGTGCTATATGATGCAACAGGAAGACATAACTGAAAGTGTCCCTGTACTCAAGGAACTTATATTCTAGACATGGAGATAACATGTACATGCGTGTAAATATATATGAAAAATACAAAATAAAGACAAAGGTAGTTCTTGTGGGAAGATATATTATGAAATTACTCATGTAGGATACAATGCTTGTGTGAAATGTTGAAAATAGGAGTTCTGTAGAGGGGTGATCAAGGATATCTTTCTTGAGTTAGTAAGTCAGTCAATAAACATTTATTAAGTGTCTGTCACATGCCAGGTACAATGCTAAGTTGGAGTTCCCTGATGAGTTTAACTTGATAGGGAGGGAGCCTTTCATGAGGATTTTTGAAAGAGTCTCCCTATAGAGGTACAGATTTATCCATTCTACCTTTTTGAGAGGATTAAATAGCACCTGGTCAGCTACATGGCTCAGTGATTAGGGTGTTGGACCTGAAGTCATGAAGACTCATCTTTGTGAGTTTAAATAAGACCTCAGATACTAGTTGTGTGACCCTGGGTAAAACACTCAGTTTCTTCATTTGTAAAATGAGCCGGAGAAGAAAAATGCCAAATCATTCCAGTATTTTTGGCAAGAAAACTCCAAATGGGGTCAAGGGGGGTAGGTTTGGAACCACCCATTGACATCTCCTGGAGGACAGGTTTCAATGATGGAGGTTGTATTCAAGATTAATTGATTGGCATTATGTTATGATCAGCTGTGAGAGACTTATCTCTTCTCAGCAATACAATGACCCAAGACAATTCCAAAAGACTTTTGATGGAAAATGCTCTCCACACCCAGAAAAAAAGAACTGTGGAATCTGAATGCAGATCAAAGTATATGATTTTCATGTTATTTAGTGGTGTTATTTTTTTCTTTCTTGTGGTTTGTCTCTTTTGTTCTGATTCTCCTTTTACAATAGGACTAATATGCAAATATGTATAACATAATTGTGTGTGTGCACATACATATGTGTGTGTGCATATAACATATATCTGATTGCTTACCATCTTGGGTGGGGAGGGAAAGGAGTAAGTGATAAAAATTTGGAACTCAAAATCTTACAAAAATGAACATTGAAAACAATCTTTACATGTAATTTGAAAATAAAATACTACCCAAAGGATTAAAAAAATTAATTGGTTGGCTCAGACTTTTGTGAGGACTTACCCTCATGAGAGGGTATATCCTTTTGCACAGGCTTATAAGGGAGACTTTTCCCACTTCATTATTTCTTGTGGAGAGGTCCTAAGAGTGCAACAAACTATAGGGGAGCAGTACCCGCTTTCTCCAAAGCCATTAATGGTATCTTTGGAGTGCCATGTGGTTCACATGTGCTTGTTCATATTGCCTGAGAGGAGAATTTCTGGATAATGTTTACTATCCCTATCCTTTTAGAGGGGGAATGATTTCTGGGGCAAAGATAGTCCCAGGGAGATAACCCCTTGTGCATAATTTGTCAATTCGAGTGTTTGGTGAAGTAGTCATTTATCACTAAAAAGGGAATTTTCTGAGCAGTTTGCTTTTGGAGAGAGACATTTATGTCTCCAAGTGCTAGGAACAATAGCAGCAAGGGACTAAAGTCACTATATGAAAAAGCAAGGGACCTGGATTTAGCAGTCTGGTATTATAGTGAATTATTCTGTTGGTGTGGCTCCAATGGAAAGTAGTGTGTATGAGGTTGGTGTGAGGGGAGCAGAGTTGCTTATCTAGCACTCTTTCCCTTCTATGGGGCTGTCTAAGCCTTTAGAAGTTCTTGAATTTAAAGAGAGACTCACCAGAATGTTGAGATGTGATCTGTCTAGTAGCCTCATGTTCAATTTCCTTCTGAGGAGAGTACACACCATGGGATGGTACTCAGGCATTTAGCACCCTACAGAGAAGTGGCACCCACTGGAGAAGGAGGTGAATTGCATTGATAATTTATGGGCTTTATGAGTATTTTCTTCATTTGTTCTTTGTGCTCTTTATATTTTCTGCAGGGTGAAATAAAGGCTATGCTGTTCTGTTGATACAGTTGTTCACTCGTGGTTCGACTGGGTCTGGGGAACCTTTTACCCATATCTGTGATGACCTAGACCTGAGCTCTATTCTAAAATTTCCCAGAATAAATTCTAGGTGAGGCAATTATGAGTCAAAGAGAAAATGCTATTTTAGGGGAAGTCCCTGAGATCAAATGCAGTCTGTGTAAAAAACAGAGTTTGGGAGCCCTGGGACATAATTATCAGAGAATCTACCATGTCGTTAGCTATATTAGGGAAAGAAATAACCAGTAGTTTCCAACATTCATGGTCACATACAAAATAGTCATAGCAATTGTAATGCTATTAAAATTTATATGCATATAAAATTCCACATAAATAAAATTGCTTTTTATTTTAATCTAATTAATGTTATGCAATTTTATGTTTATTACATGAGGATTTTTTGTTACTATCCTGTTGATCTTCTGTGACCTTAATTTGAATCTGAACTCAAGACTGGGCACCAATGCTATGTGCAATGGGGAATCATTGAAAGTTGTTGGGTATGGGGTTAATATGATGAAAGGGATGTTTTTAGAACAAGATGCAGAATGAAATGGAGAAGGGTGGGGGGAAAGACTAGAGGTAGGAAGACCAGATGGAAGGCTATTGAAATAATTCAGGAACAAGGTTATGCAAAGTTGGATGGAAAGAAAATGAAAGATTTGAGCATTATGATTAAGAAAGAATGTGATTTGGTTATTCATTGAGTATTGTGGATAAGGCATAGACTCAAATATAAAAATTTTTGTCATTCCATTTGAACCTGAACTATTGAGGCAATGATGGTGTTATTTATATCAAATGAGGAAAGCCAAGATGGCAGAGAACAGACAGCAATCCAGCTGATCTCTCCCAATACTCCCTTCCAAACAACTTTAAAATAATTCTTAAAATCAAATTTTTGAGTGGTGAGGTAAACAAAAAGTCAGAGTGAGTAATTTTTCAGCCTAAGACAACTTAAGAGGTCAACAGGAAAGGTCTGTAAAACTGGGGTGGGAGCTGGCCTGGAGTGCCCAGAGCTGGGCCTTAGAGGTGATCACAAGAGCAGCAGCAGCAGCTTTGGAAACTCTCAACTCAGATCAAGTATGAGGGTTGGACAACTTGTCAGAAAGAGATTATAGGGCATTCTTTGTTGGCACTGGAAATAGCTGATACTGCTCTACTGCAACTCTAGTCCCCATACACAGTCCTGGGTCACAGTTCCAGGGTGGGTTAAAGCACTAGCGCTTGTGGCTGCTGGGGAGAAGGGGCTTTTCCTGGGTAAAGACTAGAGCACATACCAGAAAAGCAGTAACCCCAGATCATATCACCTTGGAAACACCAAAACTTTGCTGACCCCCAAAACTAGCTCTGAAAACAGCAGCACAAAAAAAGCTTGAAGCTTAAGAAGGTGCCTCCCTACCCTAAGGTGAGCAGAGCCCAATTTTAAAATAAAGTTCAAAGTTAATAAATAGGCTGTAGAAATGAGCAAATAACAACAACAACAACAACAAAAGAACTTTACTATAAAAAGCTACTACATGGCGGCAGTTAGGTGGTGCAGTGGATAAAGCACCAGCCCTAAATTCAGGAGGACCTGAGTTTAAATCCAGCCTCAGACACTTGATACTTACTAGCTGTGTGACCCTGTGCAAGTCACTTAACCCTCATTGCCCTAAAAAAAAAAAGTTACTACAGTTGGCAAGGAAGACAACAATATAAACTTAGAAGAAAACAAAGTGAAAATAGAACCAAAACCTCAACGAAAAATGTTATTTGGACCCAAGGCAAGAAACAATTTCTGGAAGAGTTATAAAAAGAGATAAAAATAGTAAAGGAAAAATTGGTAAGAGAAATGAGAGTGACACAAGAAAATTATGAGAAGAGAATTAATGGCTTAGAAAAAGAGGCACCAAAAACCGCTAAAGAAAATAGCACCTTAAAAAACAGAACTGGTATAATGGCAAAAGAGGCACAAAAATTTACCAAACAAAATGACTCCTTTAAAAGCAAAATAGTTCAAATAGAAAAGAAGGTACAAAAATTAACCGAAGAAAAGAACTCCTTAAAAAGTAGATTTGCCAAATGGAAAAAAAGGTATAAAAGTTCACTGAAGAAAATAATTCCTGGGGCAGCTAGGTGGCACAATGGATAGAGCACCGGTCCTGGAGTCTGGAGTACCTGAGTTCAAATCCGGCCTCAGACGCTTAACACTTACTAGCTGTGTGACCCTGGGCAAGTCACTTAACCCCAATTGCCTCACTAAAAAACAAACAAACAAACAAACAAAATAATTCCTTAAAAAAATGGAATTAGTGGAAGATAATAACTCCATGAGATATCAGGAAATGTTAAAACAAAGTCAAAAGAAGGAAAAAATAGAAACAAATGAGAAATATCTCATTGGGAAAACAACTGACCTGGAAAATAGATTGAGGAATGATAATTTAAGAATGACTGGACTACCTGAAATCCATGATAAAAAAAAAGAGCATAGACATCACATTTCAAGAAATTATACAGGAAAACTGTCTCAATGTTTTAGATCTAGAGAGTAAAATAGAAATTGAAAGAATACACCAATCACCTCCTTAAAGATATACCAAAATGAAAACTCAACAAACTATTTATATTCCTATATGAGAATTGATATATGTAAGTCCTAAGAATTTTATCATTAGCAGTTAGAAGGAGTCTTCATAGACAAAGGGCAAGGTTGTGAGTTGATTACGTTGAATGATTTCCAAAAACAAATTTAAGAGGTGAAAAAAGATGGCTTCCTTGGGAGAAGGGGGAAGGGAGAGGCAGAATGGGGAAATTTTTCTCACATAAAAGAGGTACACACAAAAAAATAGATTTTTAGTGGAGGGGGAAGTGGGGGAGTGTGGAGGTCAATGCTTGGACCTCACTGTCAATGGAAATGGTTCAAAGAGGAACATTCAGTTGGATATAGAAATTTATCTTACCCAATAGGGAAAGAGAAGGGGAAGGGGATAAGAAATATAGGGTGGGGATGGGGGGAAATGACAAAAGGGAGGATGGCAGTGGTCAGAAGCATGATAAACTTTTAATTTTTTTTTTTTGTGAGGCAATTGGGGTTAAGTGACTTGCCCAGAGTCACATAGCTAGTAAGTGTTAAGTGTCTGAGGCCGGATTTGAACTCAGGTCCTCCTGAATACAGGGCCAGTGCTCTACCCACTGCGCCACCTAGCTGCCCCAGCATGATAAACTTTTGAGGGAGGGTAAGATAAAAAGAAAAGGAAGAATAAATAAAAATAGGATGGAGAGAAATAGTCATAATAAATGTGAATATGAATGGGATGAAATCAACCATAAAATGAAAGTGGATAGCAAAACGGATTAGAAACCAGATGTCAAAAATTTTTGTTGAAAAGATACATACCTGCACACCTGCAAAAAGACAAAGTGGAACAATCTTCCAGCTTATGATAACCTAGAATGTCTTCAGGAAAGGTCTGTCTCATCTGGGTAAAACCTTAGTGCAGAGGGTGCCTGGGCAAGCCAGCAAAAGGCTCTTTGCCACAGCACAGATCATCAGCTAAGGTACCTCTGTCCTAGCTCAGCAAGCTAGTGGCACAGCAGACGACAATCTGCCAGCTGGGGTATCTGCTATCCAACAGGCCTTACTAGGCTGGGACGCTCCAGTGCAGTGAGCAAGCTACAAGCAGCTGAGACCTCAGAGCAGAACACCAGTGACTAGGCCCCTGGCCACCAGCAAAAGAAGCTTGGGACAATACATGCCATACCCCAGGAGAAGAACTCAACTTTAAAAGGCATGAGAGAAGCTAAAATATGAATAAGAAACAGAAAAGAACCCTCATCATAAAAAATTACTATCAGGACAAGGGAGGATCAAAACATAAACTCAGAGAAGGTCAACAATGTCAAAACACCTACACATGAAGCCTAAAAGGGGAAGAGGAATTGGTTTCAAGACCAAAAATCCATCTTGGAAGAGTGAAAAAAGGATTTTATAAACCAAATAAGGAGAGAAGAAAAATCGGGAAAAGAAATGAGAATTATGCAAGAGAGAGTCAATAACCTGGAAAAAGAAGGATGAAAATTGAGGAAAATAACTCATTAAAAATACAATTGGCTAAATGGAAAAGGAGGCACAAAAACTGGCTGGGGAAAATAATTCCTTAAGAATCAGAATTGGGGGGCAGCTAGGTGGCGCAGTAGATAGAGCACCGGCCCTGGAGTCAGGAATACCTGAGTTCAAATCTGGCCTCAGACACTTAACACTTACTAGCTATGTGACCGTGGGCAAGTCACTTAACCCCAATTGCCTCACCCCCCCCCCAAAAAAAATCAGAATTGGGCAGAGGGAATCTAATGACTCAATGAGACAACAGGAAGAAGTAAAGCCGAATTAAAAGAATATAGAAGCAGAAGAAAATGTAAAATACCTCTTTAGAAAAACAATAGACCTGGAAAATAGATCCAAGAGGGACAATTTAAGAATAATTGGAGTACCTGAGGATCATGATCAGAAAAAGAGCCTGGACAGCATATTTCATGACATCATCAAAGAGAACTGCCCCAGTGATTTGGAACCAGAGGAAAAAATAGTCACTGAAAGAGTTCACTGATGACCTCCTGAAAGATACTCCAAAAGGAAAACTCCAGGGAATATCATAGCCAAATTCCATATAAATGAGAAAATACTGTGAGCAGCCAGAAAGAAGCATTTTAAATATCAAGGAACAACAATCAGGATCACACAGAACCTGGCAGGTTCAATATTAAAGGACCAATGGGCTTGGAATATGATATTCTGGAGGGCAAAGGAACTTGGATTACAACCAAGAATGTACTGCCCTGCAAAATTAAACATAATCTTAAAACTTTCCTAATGAAAAGCCCAGAACTGAACAGAAAATTCAGTCTACAAATACAAGAGTCAAGAGAAGCATAAAAAGGTAAAACATGTTATTCAATGAGGTTTAAATGTTTATAACCCTACATGGGAAGAAGATACTTATAACTCTTGATAACTGTATATTTATTGGGACAGATAGAAGGAGTACACAGAGACAGAGGGTGTGAGTATATAAATTGATTTTGATGTTATGATATTAAAAAAAGAAACAAAAAACTTAAGGGGGCAGCTAGGTGGTGCAGTGGATAGAGCATCGGTCCTGGAATCAGGAGTATCTGAGTTCAAATCTGGCCTCAGACACTTAATACTTACTAGCTGTGTGACCCTGGGCAAGTCACTTAACCCCAATTGCCTCACTAAAAAAACCCAAAAAACTTAAGGGATGACAGAATTATACTGGGAGAAAAGGAAAGGGAAGGCAGAATGGGATTAATCACATCACTTGAAGAAGCACAAAAGAACTATTACAATAGACAGAAAGAAGGGAAGGGTGAGCATTGTTTCAACATTACTCTTATCTGATTTGGCTCAAAGAGGAAGTAACATACACACTAGGTTCATCTTATCCTATAGGGAAGTAAGAGGGGAAAAGAGAAAGAAAAGGGTGGGGGTGCTGATAGAAGGGAAGGTAAAATTAGAGGCAAAAGGGGAAAGAAAAAGGGATGCAGGCTGATAGGAAGGGAGGGCAAAGATAGGAGGGAAAGGGCAAAAGGGAGGCAGGGAGAGTAGATTGAGGGAGGTGTTAGTGAGAAGCAAAACAATGGTGAGAAGTGACAGGGGAAAAGAAAGAGAAAAATAGAAAGAAGGGGAAAATAGGATGAAGTGAAATACATAGTTAGTAATCATAACTATGGGAGCAGCTAGGTGGAGCAGCAGATAGAGCATCGGCCCTGGATTCAGAAGTACCTGAGTTCAAATCCATCCTCAGACACTTAACACTAGCTGTGTGACCCTGGGCAAATCACTTAACTGCAATTGCCTCACCAAAAAAAAAAAAAAAAAAGTAATCATAACTGTGAATGTGAATGGAATGAACTCTTCCACAAAACAAAAGCAGATAGCAGAGTGGATTAAAAAAACGGAATCCTAGGGGGCAGCTAGGTGGTACAGTAGATAAAGCACTGGCCTTGACTTCAGGAGGACTTGAGTTGAAATCCAGCCTCAGACACTTGACACTAGCTGCGTAACCCTGGGCAAGTCACTTTACCCTCATTGCCCCCCTCACCCCCTCTACCCCCCAAAAAGGAAGAAACATATTTGAAGCAGAGTGATACACACAGTGAAGGTAAAAGGCTGTAGCAGAATATATTTTGCTTCAGCTGAAGTAAAAGCAGGGGTAGCAATCTATGTATTTTAAAGTTCTAAATGTGGGTTCTAATCTGTCCCCCCCCAGTTTTGGGAGGAAACTGGCTAAAATCACTGATAAATAACTTTAGGTTTTTAAAGGGTTTATTAAAGGGTATAAGATAGTAAAAAAAAGAGAAAGATCGAGAACAGATTTTTTATAACATGGAAATCCTAGCTTTCCTACCAGCTCACATGAAGTCCTCCCACCACACCAATGTCTCAAACCAAAAGAGGCCATCAACCCTCAGCCAGGGTCTGCTTCCTACTTTGAGTTCTCCTCTCAGACATGGGAGGTTCTTCAAGCTGATTGGCTAGTCATTCAAATTCATTGGTTCACTGGACCCGAAGGTGGTCTCGAGTTAAGTTCAAAGTTTTTACTTTCTGAGAACAATACCCTCTTAAGAGCCAGCCAGAGGTACTTACAATCTAGTTAACTGGAAGTAAGGCTAATCAGCAGTCAATCACTCTCATTTAATTCAATCAGTTTAGATTAATCTTCAGATGGGCCTTTGAGTATCCGATAAATCCCCTCATCTACCACATTCCATTATCTTGACAAAAATCCTTATCTCAGACAAAGCAAAAGAAAAAATAGAGTTAAAAGAAATGAGGAAGGAAACTACATCTTGCTAAAAGGTAAAATAGACAATAAAGTAATATCAGTATTAAAATATATGCACCAAGTGGTACAGCATCCAAATTCAAGTTAAGTGAGCTACAGGAAGAAATAGACAGTGAAACTATATTAGTGGGAGAAAGAGGAGATCAATGAATTCGGCATGCAACTAAAAAGGCTAGAACAAGAATAAATTAAATATCCTCAATTAAATACCAAATTAGAAATTCTGAAAATTAAAGGAGAGATTAATAAAATTTAAAGTAAGAAAACTATAGAATTAATAAATAAAATTAAGAGCTGGTTATATGAGAAAACCAATAAAATAGATAAACCTTTGGTCAATTTGATTGAAAAAAAATAGAAGAAAATCAAAGTACCTGTATCAAAAATGAAAAGGGTGAATTCATCATCAATGAAAAGAAAATTAAAGCAATAATTAGGATCTATTTTCCCAACTATATGTCAATAAATTTGACAATCTAAATGAAATGGATGAATATTTACAAAAATATAAATTGCCCAGATTAACAGAAGAAGAAATAAGATGCTTAAATAAGCCCATTTTAGAAAAAAGAAATCGAACAAGCTATCAATGAACTCCCTAAGAAAAGATCTCCAGGGCCAGATGGTTTTGCAAGTGAATTCTACCATACATTTAAAGAACATTTAATTCCAATACTATACAAACTATTTGGAAAAATAGGTGAAGAAGGGATCCTACCAAATTCCTTTTATGAATCAAATATGGTGCTGATACCTAAACTAGGAAGAGCAAAAAAAGAGAAAGAAAATTATAGACCAATCTCCCTAATGAATATTGATGCAAAAATTCTACATAGAATATTAGCAAAGAGATCACAGAAATGTGTCACCAGGTTAATACACTATGACCAGGTGGGACTTATACCAGGAATGTAGGGCTGGTAAAGTATTAGGAAAATTATAAAAATAATTTACCATATCAATAACAAAACTAACCAAAATCATATGATTATCTCATTAGATGCAGAGAAATCTTTTCACCAAATACAGCACCCATTCCTATTAAACACCCTAGAGAACAGAGGAACAAATTGAGCTTTCCTGAAAATGATAAGCAGTATCTATCTAAAACCATCAGCAATGTAATGGATATAAGTTAGGAGCATTCCCAATAAGATCAGGGGTGAAACAAGGATATCCATTATCACCACTATTGTTCAATATTGTACTAGAAATGTTAGCTTTGGCAAGAAGAGAGAAAAAAGAAATGGAAGGAATAAGAATAGGCAAGGAAGAAACAAAACTATTACTCTTTTTTTTTTTTTTGGCGGGGCAATGGGGGTTAAGTGACTTGTCCAGGGTCACACAGCTAGTAAATGTCAAGTGTCTGAGGCCAGATTTGAACTCAGGTATTCCTGAATCCAGGGCGGTGTTTTACCCACTACGCCACCTAGCTGCCCCCAAACTATCACTCTTTGCAGATGATATGATGGTATACATAGGGAATCCTAAAGAATCAACTAAAAAACTACTAGAAACAATTAACAACTTTAGCAAAGTTTCAGGATATAAAATAAGTCCGCACAAATCATCAGCATTTCTATACATGACCAACAAAGCACAGAAGCAAGAGATAGAAAGAGAAATTCCATTTAAAATAACGTAGACAACACAAAATATTCAGGAGTCTACCTTCTAAGGCAAACTCAGGCATTATATGAACATAATTACAAAACAATTTTCACACAAATAAAATCAGATCTAAACAAATGGAAAAATATCAATTGTTCATGGGTAGGCTGTGCTAATTTAATAAAAATGACAATTCTATCTAAATTAATTTATTTATTGAATTCCATACCAATCAAACTACCAAAATTATTTCATAGAGCTAAAAAAAGTAATAACAATATTCATGTGGTAGAACAAAAGGTCAAGAATATCAAGTGAATTAATGAAAAAATACAAAGGAAGGTGGTCTCACTGTACCAGATCTAAAACTATATTATAAAGCAGCAACCAACAAAACTATTTGGTACTTGATAAGAAATAGAGTGGTGGATCAGTGGAATAGGTTAGGTACACAAAACACATAAAAAATGAATAGCAATCTCCTGTTTGATTAACCCAAAGAGTCTAGCCTCTGACATGAGAACTCACTATTTGATGAAAACATCTGGGAAAACTGGAAATTAGTTTGGCAGAAACTAGGCATAGGCCAACATCTTACACCATACACTAAAGTCAAAATGGGTACATGATCTAGACATAAAGGGTAATACGATAGGCAAATTACAAAAGGAGGAAATAGTTTACTTGTCAGATCTATGAAGAGGAGAAAAATATATGACCAAAGGTGAAATAGAAAACATTATGAAATGCAAAATTGATAATTTCGATTACATTAAATTTAAAAGGTTTTACACAAACAAAATCGATGCAAACAGTGTTAAAAGGAAAGCAGAAAGCTGGGAAATAATTGTCATAGTATCTCTGATAAAGGCCTCATATATAAAATACAGAGAGAACTGATTCAAATATATAGGAATACAAGTCATCCCATAGTTGAGAAATGGTCAAAGAATATGAACAGGCAATTTTCAGATGCAAAAATTAAAGCTATGTATAGCCATATGAAAAAATGTTCTCAGTCACCACTGATTAGAGAAATGCAAATTAAAACTACTCTGAGTGCCACCTCACACCTATCCAACTGACTAATGTGACAAAAAGAGGAAAATGATGAATGTTGAAGGAGATATTGGAAAATTGGAACACTAAAGCATTGTTGGTGGAGTTGTGAACTGATCCAACCATTCTGGAGAGCAATTTGGAACCATGCCCCAAAGGCTATAAAACTATGCATACCCTTTGACCTAGCAATACTACTACCAGGTCTATATCCCAAGGAGATCATAAAAATGGGAAAAGGACCCAAATGTACAAAAATATTTATAGCTGCTTTTTTTGTGGTGGCAAAGAATTGGAAATTGAGGGGATGCCCATCAATTGGGGAAAGGCTACACAAGTTGTAGTATATGAATGTAATGGAATACTATTGTGCTATAAAAAATGATAAGCAGGCAGATTTCAGAAAAACCTGGAAAGATTTACATAAATTTATGCTAAGTGAAATGAGCAGAACCAAGAGAACATTGTACACAGTATTAACAACCTCATGTGATGATCAACTGTGATAGACTTAGCTCTTCTCAGCAATACAATGATCCAAGACAATGCCAAAAGACTCATGAAGGAAAAATGCTTTCCACATACAGAAAAAGAAATTGAGTCTAATTACAGATTGAAGCATACCATTTTCACTTTTGTTGTTGCTTTTTTGTTGTTGTTTCTTCTTCCTTGTGTTTTTTCCTTTTTGTTCTGACTCTTCTCTTACAATATGACTAATGTGAAAATATGTTTAACATGATAGTAATGTACAACCCATATCAGATTACTTGCTAGCTTTGGGAGGAGGGAAGGAAGAGAGGGTGGGAAAAAATTTGCAACTCAAAATCTTATGAAAGTGAATGTTGAAAACTATCTTTACATGTAATTTGAAAAAAAATAAAGGTCTGGTAAAATAAAAAAAAATGGCTGCTTTGGATGCTGTTGCTGGAGCAGAATATATTATGCTTAAGTTGAAGTAAAAAAAAGGCAGAGGTGGTACAGTGGATAGAGTGGACCTGGAGTTAGGAAGATATGAGTTCAAATCCTGCCACTTGCCCTTTGTCCCAGTCTTTAATTTCTTTCTTTAGGTGCAGATCTCCTTCAGTGGCAGCACATAATTTATACATCCCAGATATGAATAGGAAATTATATGCAGTGATCACATTTGGAACTGGAACTAGGGAGACCTGAGTTCAAATCCAACTTGAGACACCAGGTGTGTGACCTGTCTGCCTCAGTTTACTCAACTATAAAAGCCCAGGACTGTTGTGAAGATGAATGAAATAATATTTATAAAGTGCTTTGCAAAACTTAAAATATTATTAAATGTCATTTAGTATTATTATTAAAAACTCTTTTCTTCTTTATGTATAAATATTACATCCACTTCACTAGAAGCTCCCTTCTGAAGAGCAGTATTTCAGTCATTTTACTCAAGTATCATACTGAGAAAACCCAAAACAAAACATGGTAGTAGTCATTTTGGGAAATGGAAACTCATGAAATGCCCACATTTTTACTATTATCATTTCCTTTGGGTGGTATTGTACCAATTTTAAAATTATTTCCATTCTACCTAACTTTAATCATATTGTCAAACAATATAAACTCTGCTGGTTTACACTGCATAATTTTCCTGTAAATCCTTTAATACAAATTTAAAGTAAAAACCTTGGCAAAATTATGAAATAGGTGATTTATTTTGATATCTTTCTATGTCTCCCTGTCAGCATCCTTTATTCCTCTCCCCTTCTCCAATTCTCCCATCTCAGAGAAAGGCAGCTGTTTCCAGTGTTCTGTCTTTCACAGTTCTGCTAACAGTCTATTAGTGTGTTCAGCTTTACTCTTAAGCCCCCATGCCCGTCTCTTTTTCATACTCTCCCCCACTCTTTCCCTAGAAGGAATCATAATCAGTTAGAGGCTTTAAATGAAAGGACATTTAAGGTAGGAGGTTTCTTTTCTTTTTAAATTTTCTTTCTCTTTTTATTTGTTTCTTTGTTTCTTCCTTCCTTCCTTCCTTCCTTCCTTTCTTTTTTTGCAGGGCAATGAGGGTTAAATGACTTGCCCAGGGTCACCCAGAGGAGGTTTCTTTTCATTTGAATCTAGAACCCTAGAATGTCAGAGCTAGAAAAAAGCCTTAGAAATCATCTGGTTCAAGCTCTTCATTTTACAAAATGGAAATGGATGCATAAAGAGGTTAGGTCTGGGCCACTCAGTAAGTTAGGTGGAGTCAATAAAGGAAGCCAGGTCTGATTCCCGATTCATTGCTCCTTCTACTATTCCATATTGCCTCTCTCAGAATATATTTCTGCTATTTATCAACAAAATAAATTTTTAAAAAATCTTCATGCCTTTATCATGTTTCCCTGATGCTCTGTATTACATTGGTAATAGGAAACCAGTTATGGTACAATGGAAAGAGCACTGGCTTTAGAGTGAGAGGACATGAGAGTGTTCACAGACTTGCTCTTGATGTCTTTGGGAAGAGGACTAGCAAAACGAATGACTGGTTTGAAGCTAAGTGCAGTGAAATGAATTCTGTCGTTGAGGCCAAGTGCAGCACACTCATTGAATACAAACGCTCCCCGAATGAAAGTGCTCTTCAGAAACTATGTGTTTCGAGAAGAAATGCTCAGCAAATCGCGAGGCGGTATGCAAATGGATATTGGGTTGAGCTCAGTGAGGAAATACAGGTTGCTGCTGACACTGGAAACATCAGAGGAATGTATGAAGGCATCAAGAAAGCTTGCAGACCCACTCAGAGCAAGACAGCTCCCCTCAAGTCCAGCACTGGAGAGTACATTATGGACAGAGTTAAGCAAATGGAAAGATAGGTAGAGCACTTTTCTGAGTTGTACACCATCAGAAATTCTATCACAGAATCAGCTTTAAACATCATGGAGTCCTTCCCTGTACTACAAGAGTTGGACAATGTACCCGCACTTGAGGAACTTGAGAATGCAATTAGCTCCCTAAGATGTGGAAAAGCTCCAGGTGTAGATGGTATTGCAGCTGAATTGATCAAATGCTCTAAAGATGTCCTATTAAAGCCCCTACATGAATTGTTGTGCATGTGTTGGAAAGAAGGTGAAGTGCCACAGGATATGCATGATGTCTATGTAGTTACTCTTTATAAGAACAGTGGAGACAGGAGTGACTGTAATAACTACAGAGGAATTTCACTTTTCAGTGTCATTGGGAAAATGTTTGCCAAGGTCATTTTGCTAAGACTGCGTAAACTTGCTGACCGTGTTTACCCTGAATTGCAATGTGGCTTTTAAGCAGGGAGGTCCACTATCGATATGACTTTTTCGCCTCGCCAACTGCAAGAAAAGTGCAGAGAACAAAGAAAACCCCTCTTCATTGCCTTCATAGACCTGACCAAAGCATTTGACATGGTTAACAGAGAAGGTCTTTTCAAAATTCTTTCAAGAATTGGTTGCCCTCCTAAACTCCATAGCCTCATTCACTCCTTTCATTGCAACATGTAGGGTGTTGTACAGTTCGAAGGCAACACCTCTGAAGCATTCAATATAAACAGCAGAGTCAAGCAAGGATGCGTGCTTGCTGCCACGCTGTTTGGAATTTTCTTCTCCATGCTGTTGCGTCATGCTTTTGGTTCATCAACTGATGTCATCTATCTGTGTTCCCGGTTGGATGGAGGCCTGTTCAATGTTTCACATTTGAGATCCAAAACCAGAGTGAAAGGTAGCACCCTTAGGGACCTGCGTTTCGCCGATGATGCTGCACTTGCCTGTCACTCAGAGCATGAATTGCAAACCTTGATGGATCGCTTCTCCCAAGCTTGCACAGACTTTGGCCTAATCATAAATCTTAAAAAGACGAAAGTCATGTGTCAGAGTGCTATGTCGCCTCCATTGATACACATTGGTAGCTACCAGTTGGATGTTGTAAACCAATTCTCATATCTCAGCTCTATTGTCAGTGACAATTTGTCACTTGATTCTGAGATCAATCAGAGGATTGGGAAAGCTACTTCAACCATAGCTAGGCTTGCCAAACGTGGCTGGGTAAGCGGTAAACTGACAAGATGAACCAAGTTTGCTGTCTATAGAGCATGCATCCTGAGTACCTTACTGTATGGCAGTGAAACATGGACTATGTATACTAGACAAGAGAAGAAGCTTAACAGCTTCCACATGCACTGCCTTCGGCACATCCTTGGTATATCTTGGTCAGGTAGGATCACCAACACAGAAGTGCTCCAACATGCGCAACTTCCGAGCATCTACATGCTACTGAAACAAGGATGGCTGCACTGGTTTGGTCATGTGCACCGAATGCAAGACTGGCACATTCCTAAAGACCTACTCTATGGCGAGTTAGCCTCAGGCCAAAGACCTGGACGCCCCCAGCTTCTCTACAGAGATGTATGCAAATGCGACTTGAGGGCTCTGGGAATAGACATCAGCAGCTGGGAGGAGATGGCCAAGGACCGCTCCGGATGGAGTTCATTACTCAGGAGCAGCTTGAGCACAGCTGAGTTGGGCCTTCAGGCTCTGGAGGAAGAAAAACGAATGAGACGCAGGAACCAATGGGTAACAGAAAGCGCAGTTTTCTGATGTCCTCGTTGTGGCAGGAGTTGCAGCTCCCGTATTGGACTGCACAGCCACACTGTGGCCTGTGACTCTTCAAGGTGCTGATATGATCCATGGTCGTTCTCGACTGGTGGAAGCCTACTACTACCACTTATTAGCTGGATGACCTGGGCAAGTCCCTTAAACTTTTTTTTTTATCTGTAAAAAGAGGAGTTTGGACTAGATGACCGCTGGTGTTCCTTCAGGCTCCAAATCTATGATCCTAGATTAAATTTTTATTATAATTGTTATTTATTATAATAATTTATTATTATTAATATTATTCACAAAAATAGATGGATAACTAGAGTATGTTATATGTTTTTTGTAGGTTTTTTTTTTTTTAAGGAAAACTACTTTCAAGAATCACTGATTAAGCTATATTCCTAGCTTTCTGTTTCCCCTGGAATCTAGAACACTGTTTTTCTTTATTCTTTCTCATACAATGCCCTATTGGAACAGCTAGGTGGCGCAGTAGATAAATCATTGGACCTGAAGTTGGGAGGACCTGAGTTCAAATCTCACCTTAGACACTTACTAGCTGTGTGACCCTGGGCAAGTCACTTAACTCCAATTGACTTAAAAATCCGGGACCATCTCCAGTCGTCCTGATTATTTCACCACTAGACCCAGATGGCTCTGGAGCAGATAGTGAGGTTGGTGACCTTGCACAGCCTTCACTCAAAAAAAAAATTCCAATTCACTGCAAGCATGACATCACCTCCATGTCATGGCCCTCTTGTAGAATGAAGGACTAACTGTAACAACAATAATACCCTATTGTGAATTTGGGGCTTTGTTAGAATATGCAGATGCATGGTGATTCTAGTAGAATGTAAGTTCCTGGAGGATACATTGTGTTTGATATTTGTTCTCTATGTTTCCACAACCAGGCCTGACACATGATAGGCATTTAATTAATACTTTCTCAATTGAGTTGAATTGAATCAATCTTTACTCCTTTACTAAGTTGGATCCTATTTCCCTAAACAGACCCCTTTCCTACCATAACTAGAAGATGGGTAACATTGTTTCCCAGACTTTCAGAACTTCTGCTATGTGTGATGGCGATTATCCCATTTGGTGAAACCACCTCCCTGCTAGGAGAATTATAGGTACAAAAAGAAACTTGAAAGTTTATCTGACTTGTCTAGTCATGCCCCCAGTGAGAGATACATATATATACACACAGAAAGCTGGTTAAAGAGTCACACACCCATGGGTGTGCTGAAGTCAGCTGGGATAGGCAGATTGTTAAATTTTCAGGGTGAATATTTATACCTTTTAGGGACTAGGAAGACTCATCTTCCTGAGTTCAAAATTGGCCTCAGGTCCTTACTAGCTGTGTGACCCTGGTCAAGTCACTTACCCCTGTTTGCCTCAGTTCCTCATCTATAAAATGAGCTGGAGAAGGAAATGGCAAACTACTCCAATATCTTTGCCAAGAAAACCCCAAATGAAGTCATGAGGAGTTGGACACAAATGAAAAGACTGAACAACACCACTTAGACCTTGGAAACTAGCAAGTGCTAAAAGTCAAGAGTATGATGTATTGTGTTTTTGATTGTCTAGACTTAAGAAAGTCATGGAAGAAATTCAATGATGCCGATTAAACTTAAAAGTGTGTCATGAATTTTTTTTGGGGGTAGAACCATTTGTTAAACATTTGCATCACAGCAGTGGAAAATTCTCATACCTAATCATCTTCCCCCCCATCCCTTTTATTTTTTTAATCCAATTTTGCTCCAATTTACTCTTTTCTATTTCCAAAATTTCAAATCCACTTGCAATGAATAAAGACCAAGGAATCCTAAAGGAATGTGCTATAGTTTCTGAAGGTAATTTTTTTAAAAAAAGAGTTCTGGAAATGCTTTTAAGTATCTGGAACACACAAACATACAAACATATATTCCATATGTATGTAAATGTTATATATACACGCCAAACCAGCATCAGAGGGAACACAGCATAGAGGATAGGGAATATCCATGAAACCAAGGGGACCTTGATTCAAGCCCCACCTCTGACACATACAGGGCAAGTCACAACCCCTCAGTGTTGTAGACAACTCTCTAAGATCCTAAGTTACAGAGTAGGTATTGATCTGCATTGGTAGAAAGAATTTCCTTACCCAGGAATCCTGGGATTTCCATGAAATCATAGGTCTAGTATCTCCAAAGCGTTTGGCTTTGAAGGGGTCAATATTCAGTTTAATATGTAAGTTCTAAGTTCTAGTGTTAAGATATCAGTCCCATGATGGGAAGAATGTTGGATTTTAAATCAAAGGACTTCTGAGGATCCTCCTAGATCTATGATTCAATAATATTAAAAGTGATTAACCATCATTATAATAGCTGGCATGGTGCTTTAAGGTTTGCAAAGAACTTTATAAATATTATCTCATTTTATCCTAACAACCCTAGGAAGTTAGGTACTATTATTATTCCCATTTTACAAATGAGGAAACTGAAACAGACAGAGGCCAAGTGATTTTCCCAGGGGTCACACTGCTAGTAAGTGACTCAGGTTGGATTTGTCTTCTGAACTCCAGGTCTAGTATTTTCTTCAATCTGTATGACTTCCTATTCATATCTGGTATGTGGAGATTATGCACTGCCACTGAGGGGATATACTTCTAAGAAAAGGAATAGGCATAAGGGTTGGGTAAAAGGGAATGTAGCAACAGACAATCCAGGATCAGGGCGTGGCTACTAGCCAGTTGATTTTCTAACACAAATGGAGTGATGCTGAGTCCAATCTTATGCCCTTCATGTCGAAGACTCAGACAGACTTTAGGATTGAGGTATCACAATGTGTTTTCCACGGTGGCTAAAGCTGTCATACCAAATAAAATGTGAGCTTTTACTATCAGCTGTGATCGCTTCTTCTGAGAATTGTCTTATGCTGACAACTGCCCTCTGAAAACACACAGGAAATAATATATCATAGGTGATACGGAGAATGAATATAAATAGGCAAACACACTTCAGAAACCCATGGTCATAGATTGGTCTGCATGAGACACACCCAAAGTCTGTCTTGGCATTAGGCATGGCATTAGCCTCAGGAGCATCCCTTTGAAAGTATACAAAGGTTAGTTCGTTCCTTGTTTGTGCCAAAAAGAGTCCAGGCAATCTACAGGCATGGATTAAGCACCTACTGCATTATGTGAACTACTAGGGATGTGAAAAAACAAACAAAAAAATCAGTTCCTTCTCTCAAGAAGTTTATATCCTATAGAGCTTATGGTCTATAGATATCCTATATATTTATTTATTCTGTGTATTCCTTTTGTATAGGCTAAATACAAGGCAAGTATGTGGAGGATTAAGAATAGGTATGAGGAATAATGAAAAGCATCATGTAGGTGGTGATGTTTGAACTGAACTCAGGGAAGTGAGGGAGTCTAAGAAGGGGAGATGAGGCATGTATGTCCTTAAATATTTGGGCTGGAACTTCCAGAACTATAATGTGTATACCATCAGAACAAATTTATAGTGGATATCCTTCATATAGACAAATAAAATAGACAAATACATATTAAATAATAAAAACTGCATGGCAAAGGCAATTTATGGGTAATCATTATTTAAGCAAATGGCGAAATTCATCAACAATTCTTTGGCCTCCTGAGTTTCTCTCTGACCCCATCAGATCACACCACAGTGATGTCATTTTGGTCTTCTTCAAGAACAAAGGACAACAAGCAACTAGCCAGTCAGCCAACCAGCCAACCAACCAACCAACCAACCAACTAACCAGCTAGCCAACCAATCAACCAACCAACTAACCAACAATAGTATTGTAGATGCCAGAGCTTCTCCAGCTGTAGGTACCCCGAATCCTTCAGGAACCAAGTCTAAGGACAATCTTTCTGGGCCACTCCCTGACTGCAAGATTGACTTATCTGAGACAAGAAGCAGGAGATGTCTTCTTACTTGGTTACACTTCAGTAGGAGGTATCAAACCAACAAATCATATCTGCGATTCAACCAACCAAATTAAAATGGTGGTAGGGTCTTTATATGACCATAGTTTGATTCATGGTGACAGCTGGGCATGGCAGAGCGTAAGGCAAAGTCCTAGAACATTCTTCTATGATAAGAGGCAGTGTCACAGTGGATTGAGCATTGGACTTGGAGTCAGAAAAACCTGAGTTCCAATCCTGCTTTAGACACATACTAGCTGTATCACCATTACAGCCCTATCAACCTCAATCACCTCATCTGTAAAAGGGAAATCCTAATAGCAAACTTCACTGGGTTGTTGTGGGAATTAAATGAGATAACATTTATATGCACACATATGTATATAATCAATGTATGTATATGTATATATGTATACACACACATACATACATAAATATGTATGTACACACGTATATACGGAAAGGGAGAGAGGGAAGGAGAGTTGTTTAGCCATTCAGTAATGTTCAACCCCTAATCACCTCATGGACAGTATGGGGTTTTCTTGGCAAAGAAACTGGAGAGATTTGCCATTTTCTTCTTCAGTGGATTAAGGTTTAAAGAAGTTAAATGACTTGTTCAGGGTCACACAGCTAGTGAGTGTCTGAGGCTGGACTTGAACTCAGATCTTCCTGACTCCAGGCCCAGTGCTGTATCTACTGAGTCACCTAGCTGTCATTTATCTACCAATCATCTATCTATCTATCTATCTATCTATCTATCTATCTATCTATCTATCTATCTATCTATCTATCATCTATTCAGATATAGGTATATAGACATATACCTATATCTCTATCACTATCTCTCTCTACCAATAGATAGATATAGACATAGATATTTATATATAGATTTAGATGATAGATAGAGATATAGGTATGTAGACATAGATATAGCTATAGATCTATCTATAGATATAGATATACATCCATCCATACCTATCGAGAGACACATATATGAAAAGCATTTTTAACATCTTAAAGCACTATATAAATATTAGCGATTATTAGTATGGTCTTCTCTTATGTTCACTAAGGCATCCTGAACATGCCAAATTGAACAGAGCTTCTATGTCAGCTTGCTGTCCTTCCTACATCAATTAGTATGTGGGTTGTTTTCTGTGGGGTGGGAGTGGTAGGGCTACGGTTTGTTTTTATTCTTCCCTCTCAAGACAATCTGTAATCATACTCGTTCAGCAGAGAAAATGAGCTGCCCCTGCTTTACTCAATTGAAATCCCAAAATGAACCAAATGATGAGACTATAGTTTTCACTGCAGAGGGCTCAGACAAAATCAGCTCCTCATTGCTGCCTGCAGAAAATGTATAATTACAATATTTGTAACACATTAGCCCTCGTTATTTTTGGAAACTGGAAAATGGACATTTCACCTGATTAGGGAAACATAGAATTTTAGAACTTGGAAGGATTCCTGAGATAGCTTTTTGGGGGGTTGGAAGTGGGAAACTGAGGCCCAGGCAGGATGAAAAATTTGCTCAAGGTCGTAGAGCCAGTATTATAGTAGGTGACTTTTTTCACCGAAAACAAAGTACTGCCTTGAAAAGCCATTGGCTAAATAAGTAAAATAGTAGTCTTTCACCATAGAACTACTGAGAGAGTTCTCTGTAGAAATCAAATCTTTACCTTATTAATTTTTGTGGCAGGATGAAAGGGCTGCTCTGACAAATTTAAATCTAGTGATCCCATGTTTCCTGCATAGTACAGTTTTTGCTCTTGATGAGTATGTCTGGTTTTAATCTCTTTTGTTAAATAATTTATGTACATTTTTCCTGAGTATAATTACCTTGATTAATACCAAGAAATATAGTATTTATAATGCTAAATGTTTAACAAAGTGCTACATGATTATCACCTAAAAATTAATTATCCCTCTTGTACATAAAAATCCTATAATTTCATTTAGAAAGATGAAGCACTAATATTTTCCACATTCTAATCAACGATATGTACCAGTGGTAAGGAGAAGTGGAAAAAAACAACACCCAACTACTGTAACCCTAAAAATCCAAGTTAGAGAGAAATGAAAACCACATCTCATTCTCCTACATGGATCACACACTATTCAGGAATCAACCTTTTACATTTCCTTATATGAGCTGCATTATCTAATCACCAATTAGATTTTCAAATTGAATTTACTAAAAATAAAGAAGGGAAGACTCAATATCACAAGGTTATTAGTAGAATCATTTACAATGTGACTCTCCAACAATTCAGCAATTGCAATAGACACCTAGGAAATATGCTTTCTTCAAATACACCATCAACCAGGCCCTATTCACCCTAAAAATGATACCACTGGTACCTGGGATTAGTAAATCAAGAGAGAGACTTTTCTTTTTTCTTTCCTTTTCCTTTTTTTTGTTTGTTTGTTTTGTTTTGTTTTTGTTTTGTAGGGCAATGCAGGTTAAGTGACTTGCCCTGGGTCACACAGCTAGTAAGTGTCAAGTGTCTGAGGTCGGTCGGATTTCAACTCAGGTACTCCTGAATCCAAGACTGGTGTTTTATCTACTGCACCACCTAGCTGCCCCCTCTTTTTTCTTTATAAGAGAGAATCAAGTGTAAATAGTTTTTATATGGTTCACATCTTTCTGGATGATGAGATGAGTTGATGGCAACAGCTTTATTCCTGGAACCTGAAAGAAATCTGTTGTTTTTCTGAATGGGCAAAACAAAATGCTGTCCTCAATGGACCTGAGTAATAGCCTTTAAGTTTTGTTTTGTGACTTTATTAAAGCCTGTGATTAAATACCTTTGAAATACTAAAACTGATCTGGCTCTCTCTCTTAACTCACCTCTGCCATCTTCTTCTTTCTCCTCCCAAATCTTTTCCCTTGCCCCTCCCTCCTTTTTGCAGTCTTAGGTATAAACAGATAAGTCTGAGAAAGTTTGAGAGAAGCTACACCTCCTGTTTCTTCACAGGAGTGGTCTTCTCATTTCAGTCCCTTGCAAAGCCTAAGGTAAAAATACAGAAAACAACAAAGAAAATAACCAGACCTTGAGCCTTGTCCATAGAGGCTTCACAGAAGCTGACAAATGTCAGATTTGAAAAGAAGGGCAGGTGGCTATGGAGTTTGTTCTGTGGCCATGCTGAGAGTTTTATTTAAAATTTAAATATACTACGGTCCTCAGCAAGGCTGCTCTCCTCCTAAGAAAACACTCCCCAAGTGCACAGGGCCAGATGTTTGGATTTTCAGGGGAGAGCAGAAAGGGTGATGTTCAAAGAATTCTTCCCTTTTGTGTTACAAGCCTAGATGCTATAGGAATAACTTGTTGGAACTTGTCAGCAGTGCCAGCAAAGCCTAGATGGGGTGAGGGTGCATTGGGGTATAGGCAGCTGTGAGATTTCCCACTCCAAGCTAAATATCACACCACAGCTGATTTTCAAGGAGTTGATCACTGACACTCTCAAAGCTGACAGAATGAAAACCCAGGACATCCCTTATAGCCAACTTCCAATTCTCCCACACTACTTGTTTTTGCATCTCTGGAAGTTATTACAGAGCTTGGCATGTGGTAATCACTTCACAAATACTTTTTTTTCTATCCTTCCTTCCTTCCTTCCTTCCTTCCTTCCTTCCTTCCTTCCTTCCTTCCTTCCTTCCTTCCTTCCTTCCTTCCTTCCTTCCATCCATTCCTGCTGTCTAGGTTGTGATGGGTGCTCCTCAATTTAGCTTAGTAAGAAGGAGAAAGGATTAAGGAAAAGGATAGCATTTGTGGTAGTAGGGGTGGTGAAGGAGAGAAACTGAGCTATGTTTTTCAGAAGTTGAAAGGCGAATAGAATAAAATGAGGCAAATGATTTTTTTATCTGGTATTTTACAAATCTACCTGTGAACAACAGGCCCATGGGTGATCAACAAAAAATGAACTCCCTATCATGTGTGAGAAAATGTCCTGTAGTTTCTGAAGACAATTTAAAAAGAAGTTCTAGAAATGCCTTTTGCAAAGAAACATTTTGGAATATATGTACACACACACACACACACACACACACACACACACACACACACACACACACACACCATGCATGTGATATGCCTTCCAAAGGGGATGCCTGAGAAGGAGCTAAGATCCATTTGGATGTGTAAGTCCTGGTATGTCTGTTAAAGCATCAGTCCCTTTGTGGAAGGCAGCTAGGTGGCACAGTGGATAGAGAGTGCTGGGCCTGGAGTTAGGAAGACTCATCTTCCTGAGTTCAAATCCGACCTCTGACACTTACTAGCTGTGTGATCCTGGGTAAATCACTTTAACTCTTTGCTTCAGTTTCCTCATCTGTAAAATGAGCTGGAGAAGGAAATGGTGAACCACTCCAGTATCTTTTTTTTTTTTTTTTTTGTGAGGCATTTGGGGTTAAGTGACTTTCCCAGGGTTACACAGCTAGTAAGTGTTAAGTGTCTGAGGCCGGATTTGAACTCAGGTCCTCCTGACTCCAGGGTCAGTGCTCTATCCACTGTGCCACTTAGCTGCCCTGCCACTCCAGTATCTTTGCCAAGAAAACCCCAATTGGGGTCAACAGAGAGTCAGATGTGACTGAACAACAATCCTTTGTGGATAGCTGTAATAGGTTCTATGGGGGAATGTGAAAATAAGTATGAAAAGAAATACTCTGCCCCTGAAAGCCCAATTATTTTATGAAGTCCCTGTCATATCACAGGCTTTGTGCTAAGGGTTGGGGATACAAAAGCAGAAGTGAAAGGAGGAACTGACAATTCAGAGAGGGGAGGCTGCAGTGGGTGAAAAACAGTCAATTTGGCTGGACCATAAAGAATGCCGGAAAGAGAATAATGTATAACTTCTGGAAGAGCAATTTAAAGCCAGCTTCTGAATTTGCTCCTAGAAGAAACAGGACTTTATTGAATGAGGGGATGAACAAGGTCAGACTGCACTTCAGGAAAATCACTATGGTAGCTGTGTGAAGGATGGAGTTGGGGGAAGGAGACCGATTAGGAGGTGATGACAATAGTCTCCAGGAAGAAGATGATGAGTTTTATTTGATTTTTGGGGGGTGGGGTAGTGGGGGTTAAGTGACTTGCCCAAGGTCACACAGCTAGTAAGTGTCAAGTGTCTGAGGCTGGATTTGAACTCAGGTCCTCCTGAATCCAGGGCTGGTACTTTATCCACTGCACCATCTAGCTGTGTGGAAGATGATGAGTTTTAAGAGTGTAGAATCACACAGTACTTGGGGCAGTCCTCCTCTGGGAGACCCAGACTGTGAATGCTAGTTGATGTAGTTGAGAGTAGCCCAGAAATGGCCAGACAACCCGTTTTAAGAAACTCATAGTCAAATTGGGTCGTTATTATAATAAAAATAGCATTTACATAGTGCTTTAAGGTTTGCTAAATGCTTTACAAATAATAACTCATTTTATTCTCACAACAACCCTGGGCCACAGATGCTATTATTTATCACCAGGTGAGTAAACTGAGGCTGGCCGGTTGAGTGACCAGTTTAGGGTTACACAGCTAGTTAAGTGCCAGAGGCCATATTTGAACTCAGGTCTTCCTGCCTCTAAAAAACAGTGGCTCAATCCACTGTACCACCTTGAAGCTATGTGCATAAAAACATTAGGAATTGTAGGTCAGGGCACCTCAGGGAACTTGGGCATTAGTGGATGTGGGACTGTTGTCAGGTCCATAACAAAGACCAAATGAGAATAGGGCTACCCTATGTTGAGCCTCACTCCCACTGTGCTTCCATAATTATCTCTTCCATCTGGACTAGGAATCTGAAGGGCAGTGCAGGGCAGGACAGTTTTATCACCTTCCAAGATCATTTCACCCTCAGGGAATTTGCCTCTCTGGTTCTTTTGGATATAAGATTAAAACCATGGGCCACAGGGCAGAGAGCAAGTCCATATTCTTTAACTTATTTTCTCTCTTTTTTTTTTTTTGCAGGGCAATGAGGGTTAAGTGACTTGTCCAGGGTCACACAGCTAGTTGTGTCAAGTGTCTGAGGCTGGATTTGAACTCAGGTCCTCCTGAATCCAAGGCCAGTGCTTTATCCACTGTGCCACCTAGCAGCCCCTATCTTATTCTCTTTATTATTTTCTGCCATTTTCAATCAGTTGTTCTAGGAGGAACATTATTTGTCTCCTCTGGTTCTAACTCTGTTTAGCCGTTTCATCATCATCATCATCATCATCATCATCATCATCATCATCACTCTCATATCAGGCTAAATAATTTACAATTATTATCTCATTTAGTCCACACAACATTGGGAGGTAGGTGCTCTTATTCTCTCCATTTTACAGAAGAGAAAACTGAGACAAATAGAGGTTAAGTGACTTGCCCAGGGTCACACAGGCAGTCTGAGGCTGAATTTGAACTCAGATCTTCCCAACTCCAGTCTCAGACACTATACACTTCGACATCTAGCTCCTCCCCTTTAAACAACTCATGGGACCCTAGGTCTGGAAGAAATCTTATCTATTCATCATCCTTCCTCTATTCAGAGGGGAACCACACTAAGATACAGGAGGAATGATGCTCTATCTAAATCCCTTTAAAGGAGCAGCTCTCACCATCTTTCTCAAAAAAGAGGCTATTGCCGAGATGAAGTAAAAGCAAGAATGTAATGTCCCCATTTTTCTTAGGTGTTTTAAAAACACAAAAACATATTTTCACTCAAGATATATCCTTTCAACCCATTGTCTCATTTTGGAACACCATTTTAATAACATCAGGCAGGGATTAAATTACTCCAGTCTTCTGTGGTGTTGAAGGTATTTTCCCAGATTTCACAAGCTTAATGGATACATTAAGGCTTGCAGGGAAGGGACAACATCTGGCATGCTGTTGTGGTTGTGCTGGACTTAGAACAGTAGGGAACTGTTCAACAGCCTGCCACGTGTTTTTTCTTTACTCGTTTTATATATTTTAAATTCAGTTCTGGTAATTCTACTGTGCCTAATTACCAATTTGATGAATAAATAAGAATTAGATTTATTAGCCAGAAGGGACCTGAGAGATCTAGTCCAAACCTCTTTTTTTTTTTTCTAAATGAAGAAAAGAGAGGCCTGGCTGGAGAGGTCAGGTGACTTGCCTATAATATAGTAAGTAAATGACAAAATCAAGATCTGAACCTAGTTTCTCAGATGTCAAATGTAGCACCTTTTGACTTGTAAAAGCTGCACACAACCCTTCCCCTCTTCCAAATGGGCCATTTCCTGGTGGAAAAAACAAATCTGTGAAATAAAATAAATCCACTTTCTCAATAACATTTCTCAAATTTATATATTCCTTCCCGTATCTTTTACTGGCAGACCCTTGTCATTCTATATCTGGACAACACAGTGTAGAAAATTTAATCATTCTGCTGCCTTGCCTTCATCCAATATAATGAGGGTCCCAAAATCACAATGACACAGCTTGGATGCTGGAGGTGTCTCTGAAGTCCTTACCTGTCTATTCATTGGTCTGTCCCTCCTTGTGAAGACTCAATTTGTTCAATCACTTTTATACTGCCCAGAGCTACTGCATCACACTCTCTAGGCTACACCTTCTTTTCCCAGTTCTTGTGGTCTCTTGCCCATGGCATCTCTCATAAGCTCTCCAGTAAGCTTCTGCTATGCATTTGCCATATGCATTTTGCATTCTCAGTTTAAGTTTCCTTCTGATTCTGTCCCCTCTAGGAAGCTTGTCCTGACTAGGCTGGTCAAGGTAAAGATTCTTTTCTCATGGCTAAAATGGAATGTAAACTTAACCCATGGTCCACATTCCTTAAAAATAACAAATCTCCCCAAATAAGTGAAATCAAACATAAGCATTCATTTTCTTAGCACAGCAGTCTAATATTTATTTGAAGGTGATTCACAGAGGTGTTTAGCAATCAATATAAAACTTTTTTTAAAACATTAAACCTTTCCTTTATTTAAACAGCAAATATGTAGTTATTATACATGTGTCTAAATTCTTTATGAAGAGAGAATTTTCTAAACTTCCAAATGCCTACTAAATGAACTTTATGTTTAACTGTAGTATTTATCCAGGGCTATAAACTAAACAAATTCTTTGATATAAATACAGAACAAGGATTCCTTGACTCCTCTTTGGGTAGCATTTTTCTTGATTATGAGGGTACAGAAAATTTCTGACATCTGACAATTCTAAACAGGTAGTTCCCTTTCCTTATATCTTCATTACTCCAGAAGCCATGGAACATCATTTAGGTTAAATGTTAGTTGTTTTTATTTCTCTGACAGGACCCTCCACCCCCTCCTATCAGCCCTTACGAGTTAGAGTTAGAGTTAGAGTTACTAGACCATTTTCCCATAGGTGAACCATCAGGCTTATACTGAACGTGAATAAAATGAACCCTTCTTCCATTTTTACATAAAGCAGCTTTTACATTTCAAGGCAACATCTTCCAAGGAAAAGAAAATAACCGTTTGCTTACTATCTGGACCGTGACATGTTAGGAAACTGATTTCTCAGTTTGAAATCTCAAACACAGAGAGGTTATCACGTCTATGTTTGACTTGGGAGACCCCATTTCCCCCAAAGTCACATCTGTCCATTTCTCTTTCTGGCATATATCCCCAGACAAGCGCATATTCCTGTGAGGCTGAGAAACATGCCCAACAGAAGTGCTATCCCATCTCCCGCTTCCACTGCTTCAACACCAGGCAGCACACACAGCAGTGAAAGGAGGGCCAGGAACACTTTGGATATATCTCCAATTGAGGCCATGTTGCCTGGATCTTGAGGGCTGAAGGAAAATAAGCAAGGCTAGTGTCTACAAAAACAAACAAGGGGAGAGAAAGGCACTGTTAAGACAAAGATACGTGTAGATATTGTCCCAAAGATGGGAGAGATGATATTGTTGTGCTAAAGTAAAAGAGGTAATTACAGGAGTCTGAGGCAAACAGCCCAAGAGAGGTCAAGGGGGTTAAGAAAGGCACACCAATTTCTTAAAATGCTTACTATGTGCTAGGCACTGAGCTAAGCCTTTTAAATGATTATCTCATTTCACCCTCACAACAACCCTGGGTGGGGGCAGGGGCAGGGGAGGGGTGAGGTGTTATTATTATCCCCATTTTACAGAGGAGGAAACTGAGGCCAACAGAAGTTAAGTCACTTGCTCAGGGTTACATGGCTATTAAGTGTCTAAGGCTGGATCTGAAATCACATCTTCCTGACTCCAGGTCCACTGCTCTCTACATTGTAACACTATGTTGCCTTTAGTGACATGAGAGGCAGTGTGGAGCAGTGGGAAGAATGCTGGGTTTGAAATCCTAGGATCAATCAATTAGCAAACCTTTCTTTAAGCAGCTAGCCTGAGTCAGATGCTGTTTCTCAGAGCTGTACAGGAGGAAGGGGAGGGAACTTGGAAGCCATATCCCCTCATTTTACCATGTGGGCGCCCGAGGTGTCCAACAATCTGGGTCTGACTGTTGTCTCTGCCATTTCCAACTACTGGGCATCGGGGTGGTGCATCGGATAGATAAGAGTGCTGGGTCTGGGGTCAGGAAGACCTCTGTTCAAATCCTGAGTAAGGTACTTACTGTGAGACCCTAATGAAGGCCCTTAACTGTTTGCTCAGTTTCCTCATCTATAAAATGAGCTAGAGAAGGAGATGGCCAACCACTCCAGTATCTTTGGCAAGAAAACTCCAAATGGAGTCATGGAGAGTCAGACGTGACTTAACCATAACAACAAAACTAACACTACTGCTGCTACTACTGCTAGTAGTGGACATTTGTACAGCATGTGAGGCATGGTGCTAAGTGCTTTAGAGAGATTATTTCATTTGATCCTCACAACACCCATTTTACAGATAAGGAAACTGAGGCAAACAGAGGGCGAGCAGCTTGCCCAAGGTCCAGCTACTAGTAAATTTTTCAGTCCCGATTTAAACTGGGGCGCAGCACTTTATCCACTGCAATCTATCCAGCCCATTTATTTAGTCTCCGTGTGACCAGTCCCTTAACCTTCCTGGGCCTCAGTTTGTTCAATTGTAAAATGAGAGGGTAGAGCTGTACGATCTATGTAAATGATTCCTTGATCTCAAAAGCTTTAAAAAAAAAGGCTGTGCTTTTATGTCTACAAATCAAATTTCCTCATTTCCTCAGAAGTCCTTCCATACTCACAGGGACCAGAAAAAAAAAAAAGTTCCAGGTCCCTTTAGACTTAATGAAGTGATTCAGGCTTACCCAAGAGCGGGTCTAGTACCTACCAGGCAATCTGCGGAGACTGAGCCCTTGTAGCTGAAGATCCAGAGCCTCCCTGTATGGCACCTAGTATCGGGAAACAGGCAGAGTTAGGATACTCATCTAGTCTTTTTGGATTAAAGGTGCAGCTCCAGGCAGGGCGGAGTGAACGGGGGCGGGGTGGGGGTGGGGGCGACACTAGCAGGAAGAAGGGAAAGACCCCCCCCCCCACTCCCACCCCCGCAAATCAGTTTCTCCATCCCCTTTTCCCCTTCCTCCTCTCTCGTCCCCACCTCGCCCAGTAGAGGAATCAGGGCTTCAAGTTAATGCGGGCCATCCAGATGCGAAAAGAAAACCCCCAAATGGACCTGCGGACGTACATCGGCATTCAAGGCTCTATTAAGGGTTCCCACGGGGCACAGAGCTACCTTTCTCTAGAAGTACCCAGTGCAGTGGCAGCAGCGACAGCAGCTCAGGTTCCCTGGGGTTAGGACTCTTATGTTACAGGACGGGAAGCAGCCATTACAGGAATAAAACTAGAGGAAGGCCACCTCGTGAGACTACATTTCCCACAATTCAAGGGGCCTACAGCTTCCGTGATGCGCGAAACCTTCCCTCTCTTCTTTCTCCCCTCTTCCTCCCCGCCCCCGCCCCTTCCTTCCCTCTCCCTGAAGGAGTTTGTGGATGGAGAGCCATTTACAGTCGGTTGTTTTATTCTCGGGAATAAGGTGACAGCAATTTTGCGGGCAAGCTGGATCAGTTGGCTGTTATGGAGAATTAGAATAATTTGATAATTAGATGTTGTTTAGAATATGACTTAAGTGGAAGTCAAGCCAACCAGCTTTCATTAAACACCTACTGTGTGCCAGGCACTTATGCTAAGCTTGAGAGAAGGTAAAGACAGTCCCTCCCCTCAAGCAACAGCTATGTCCAAACAGGCTGTATATAGAATAAACTGGGACTAATCCTCAGAGGACTTGCAGGAAGCCAAGAGGGCATTCCGGGCATCAGGGACAGATGCCCTGAGCAGAGGGATAGGGCTGAGAATTGGAGGCGTCCCTGGCTCTGCACAAGCTTTAAGAAGCCTAATAAAGAGGGGAGGGGTGCGGGTTATAAAGGGCTTTGAATGCCAACCAAGAGTTTTGATAGTTAAGCCTGAAGTGATAGCAAGCCCCTGGAGCTTATTATATTCAATTCAATCAACATTTATTAGAAAACCTGCTATATGTACGCACTGTGCTAAGCCCTAGGATACGAAATGGCTGAAGAGAGAAGGGTTTGTAGGGTGAAGATAATGAGTTCAGTCTTGGATATTTTGATCTTAAGATGTCTATAGGACATTCATTTCAAGAGGTTGGGGATTGGAGGTCAGCAGAAAGGTTAGGACAGGATAAGTAGATGTGAGAATCAATTGCGTAAAGATGATAATTGAATCCCTGAAATCTGATGAGATCATCAAGAAACCCTGTCAAGTCTCAGTTTCCTCATCTGTAAACTGGGGGGGGGGGGTTGAACTTGATCTCTCTTTTGAGTTCTAAATCTCTATGATATCTTCCTTTAGTTCTACCAGTCATCTAGTACTTGGAGATTGGTACTATTGTTATCGTTGGAGTGGATTTCATTTATATTCCTAGGGTTTTTATAGAATCTCATGTCACCCTTGAGATGTTGAAAAAGTTGGGGTTTACATCACTGCTTTAAGCACTGAAATCCAGGAGCCAGACTAGATGGTCTTTTTTTTTTTTGGCGAGGCAATGAGGGTTAAGTGACTTGCCGAGGTCACACAGCTAGTAAGTGTCAAGTGTCTGAGGCTGAATTTGAACTCAGGACCTCCTGAATCCAGGGCTGGTGCTCTATCCACTGAGACATCTATCTGCCCCCCCCCAATAGATGGTCTTAATCCTTCCAGTTATAGTGTTCTATGAGTGTTAGTATCCCATTGATATGTTTGTGGAAGAATATTGAAAACTTTTTTAGAGTTTCTATAGAAATATTAAAAAATGTTATTTTTCTCAAAAGCTTTTCTAATCTCTTTGGAAAAGCCCCTGGTGAAGGAGAATACAAAAAGACTTATTAGGGAGACTCAGTAAAAGTAGTAACCTGTTTTAACTTTGGTTTTGTTCTGATTTTTGCCTTCCCACACAAGTGGAATGATTGGTCTAGGACACACCCCCTTTCTATAGATAAAGAAATAAACTATAAATGGAATGGAGGCAGTTATTTTTTTTAACTTCTGGAGTTAGGGGAGTGGTCTGAGGGGAATCCCATAATGACTTGGTTGCTTAATTTGGGGGTCTTACCTCAGACTGTATTTTAAGATATCTTTTCTGTGTACAATATTCTTATAAATATTGTTAAGGGATAAAATTCTAGCTAAACTGTCTAAAATATCTAATGAGTGGTTGCCAATAAATTATAAGCTTTAGCAAGAGTTAGACTTTTAAGCATTTATTAAGGAGAATAAGAATTTGGTAAAGAGAGAAGAAAAGGCCTAGATTCCTATCTATTAAAGGGAGAGCGCATTTCTAGCTCCCTTCTCCACCAGTGTCCCCAGGAAAAGAGCCCCAGTCAGAGCGCCAGGCTCTTCTTTCTTCCCCCCACCAGCAAAAGTCACTTCCTGACGCCAAAGAAAAGCCGCATGACCTTGCCCTCAAAGACCTTCCTTTCATGGCAGAGCTTTTCTACAGTAAGTCTCCAGCAGGTGGCATCATTCCAATCATTACAATATTATCTGAACTCTTCCTGGGACAGAGAATCATGGTAGAAGTCATGGGGAACTATACCAGTTTGTCCATCTTTCTCTAAGCTAGAATTGCTTGAATGGTAGATTAATGATTAATGAAGTAAAATTTGTTTAATTTGTTAATGAAATAAAATAGAGTATTATATTAGTATTAATATATTTTTTACTTCAACATCCTGAATTAGTGATTGATAGATTACGACAGGAATTACCAGCCTGGTTTTGAAAAACTTCAATCTGTGACTAATTATTTAATGCAGATCCATATAAAGTTAATTTTATAGGAAGGATTTATGATTTTCCTGTGTGGGTACTCCTATCTATCAGCAGATAAAATTCCTAGGGAGTTTTATTGAATTACATAGAGGTTAAATGACTTCTCCAGAATCATAAACAAAGTGTCAGAAGTAAATTTGAAACCCATTCTTCCTGACCCCAAGCTTAGTACTCTATGCTATAAACTATGCTAAACGAAAACACATGCCTCTCAAAAATTAATTTCATTTAATTTGATATTAGGTCCAGATCAAATTTTACTTCTTCCACAGAGCCCTTGTCCTATTTCAGTCTTCAGTGATGCTTCTCTCTTCTGAACTCCTTTAACACCTTTGGCTATTTAACATATTAGACACTTAGAATCATAAGATTGTGGAGTCCAGAGGTCTTATAGGCGGTCTAAACCATCCTCCCACTTAATACAGTTTAATTGAATTATCCTCCTTGCTTGTTTTTTTTTCTTTTTCTTTTAAGTTTTATTGGTGTCTTTTGTTTTCATATTTCGAACACTTAGGGATTACTTTCACTTTGTGATAGGTCTCTTTGACAAAGTTAAAACAGTTAAGTAAAACTAATAATACAGTGACATCGTTAAAAGTGCATACAGCATTTTATATCTATAGTATTCTGTACCTCTCTATTTTAAAAAAATGAACAGAAATCTCCGTTCTCTCCTTCCTATCCCCCACCATATTCCTAGAGAACATAGAAAACAAATTTCTTGCAGAAAATATGTATAGCTAAGCAAAACAAATATCCCCAACTCCCACATATAAAAGCACAGAGGTCTCATTTCACACCCTAAACTCATCAATTCTGTCATGGATAACATGTTTCATCATCTATCCTTAAGAACAGAGATGTCAGACATGACTGACCCACAGGCTGATTGAGGCTCACAACACTCCCAAGTATGGCCCAAAAGAGATTAAAATGTAATTGAGAACAATTCAACAAAATAAATATACAATAAAACATATTATTCAGTTGTTTCAGCTGTATCTAACTGTGAATTTATTTTATGGTTTCTTTTCTTTTTTTTTTGCAGGGCTATGGGGGTTAAGTGACTTGCCCAAGGTCACACAGCTAGTAAGTGTCTGAGGCCGGATTTGAACTCAGGTATTCCTGAATTCAGGGCCGGTGCTTTATCCACTGTGCCACCTAGCTGCCCCCTATTTTATGGTTTCTTGGCAAAGATAATGGAGTGGTTTGTCATTTCCTTCTCTAGCTCATTTTACAGATGAGGAAACTAAGGCAAACAGGGTTAAGTGACTTGTCTGAGATCACACAGCTAGTAAGTGTCTGAGGCCAGGTTTGAACTCAGGAAGATGAGTCTTCCTGACTGAAGGCCTAGTCCTCTATCCACTGTGTCACCTAGCTGCCCTTGGACTCTGCTTATTATTATTAATGCAATCTCAGGACAAACTAGCTTTTTGTCTGTCATATCACACTGCACTGCTGGCTTATATTTATTTCCCAAACCACTAAAATCTCTGGATTTTTTTCATACAAACTACTAACAATTTACCTGTTTTTTAAATAGAGGGGAGAGTCCAACTACATTTAATGAGAAGATGGATTGCATGTCCATGCCCTTGTTGGGTGTGGACCCCCTTTTGGTGAACTTTTGGGAGGTCTTGGGTGATATGATAAACAGGCATGTATAAACTGTGATCTGCATCATTGGAGAGAGTATTCATAGTGATGAGATAACAGATCCTTTAGTATATATCTCCTCTATCAATCAATCAGTAAACATTTATGAAGCACCTTCTGTGTTCCAGAAGCTCTAGGCACGAGGGGATACAAATACAAAAGAGAAAGACAGTCCCTGCCCTCAAGGAGATTACTGTCTAATGGGGGTAGACAATTCACAAAAGGAAGACAAAAACTGGGGTAGGTGAACAGAATGGTTGAAAAGTCTAAGAAGTTCCAAAGTGGTATAATGCAGCCAGGTGAGAAGTGAGATCTTCTCTCTTCTTAAATGGAGGTTTTGGAGTTCATTGCTCTACCCTCCAATCACAGGGACAGAGTGTGGTGATGAGGTGGAGGACCAAGGCTGATGGAGGTTTTCCTAATATGGACATCATATTTTGACAGGGTTACTAGATAGGCCAATGAAATGCTTTGGACGTAGGCTGTCTGTAGGCATTTGACAAAGTCTCATGTGACAGACTTGTGGATAAGTTAGAGAAATGTAAACTGGGTGATAATACAGCTAGGTGAAATTACAACTGGTTGAAAAACCATACTCAAAAAGTATTAATTAATGGTTCATTGCCAATCTGGAAGAGGGTCTCTAGTGGTATGTCACAATGATCAGTCAGTCCCGGGTATTAATTTGTTTAGCTTTCTGTCCAAAATATGAATAAAGACATAGAAGGCATGCATTCCAAGGTTTCAGATGACACAAAATAATGAAGGACAGTTAATGTGTTATATAAAAGAAAAAGACTTCATAAAATTTTTTGACAGGTTGAACTGACTGACAAGATTAAGTTTAATTGTTATATCAACTGAAGAATGGCTGAACAGATTGTTATATAAATATCAAGGAATATTATGTAGGAAAAAGTGATCAATATGAGGAATTCAGAGAAATAGGAGATTCTGAGGATGGAACTATGTGTTGCTAATACCCCTTCTACCAGGAAACTCAACCAAGTGTGTACCTAGTTTAGATGATAGACTATACCTGGAGGCAACCTTGTTTTGGGCAGCTATGTGGCATGGTGGATAGATCACTGACCCAGAGTCAGAAAGACCTGAGTTCATTTCTGGCCTGAGTTCATTTCTGACCTGAGTTCAATTCTGGCCTCGGACACTTACTAGCAGTATGACCCTGAACAAATCACTTAACCCTATTTTACTCAGTTCCTTCATCTGTAAAATGATCTGGCGAAATAAATGTCAAGCCACTGTAGTATCTTTACCAAGAAAACCCCAAATGGAGTCAGTAAGTTGGACACAACTGAACAACAACCACAACAACTTTGTTTTACCCTAAAACTCCAGTTGTAAATAGTCTGAAGGAACAGGGTGAACCCATGAGAGACAATGATAGCCATTCTGAGCCATCCACAAATACAAAAATAGGCCAACAGATATTTATAGCTAAACCATCTAGAAACCCAGAAGGTTATAGTAGAAGTATTGAAACTATTACCCACCAACTACATGGCTTTAGGACTTCTCCATCATTATGCCCTTCACTCTACTTTCTCCCTGTCCAACCTCCCCTCTTTCAGCTTCCTTTTGCCTATTATCTTCCCCCACTAGATTGTAAGTTCCTTGAGGACAAGAGCTTTCTTTGTATTTGTACCTCAGTAGCTTAGCAAGGTGCCTAGCACATTGCAGACATGTAATAAATATTTATTGACTCATGACTATTGGGCAATGACCAGAAATATCTATAATGCACCAGTAAAAGCAGGAGAAATGGTTACATATATAGCCAAATACAATTCATTAGTGTAGTATATATGATGTGTGCTCTGTATGCCCCAGCAATATATTTTGTTATGTGTTTCACCATTAATTGTTGCTATTGAACTTTGTTGTTGCTGTTCTGAGTACACTGTTGGTAAGTATGACCCATCTGTCTCCATCTTTCCTCCCATGCTCTTTCTCTCTGGGCTCACTCACTTTCCAAACTCATACCCATATTAACAATTTTTCAGAGGGGCAACTGCAGGAACTCTGCCTTTGGACTTTAGGGGTAATTCCTGTGGATGTCTACATTCCTACTATTATGTTTCCTGAGTCCCAGCTGGTATGCTTCCCATTAGCAATTACTCTTATTTATCTATTTTAAAATATTACGGTCACAAAATATATCAACAAATGAGAGCATAATGAACACGGATATTTTCATGTATAGTATCTGTACATGTTATTCATACGTACACATATTTATATATAAACTATGATACTTTGGCTATGATGAATAACACTGACAAAATCACCCCAAATCCTGAAAATATCAGTGAAATGACTGTACTTGTCTGGAAACTCAGCATTAACTCCATTCAGTGTTTCTCAGGCTAGAAAGTAACATCTCTTCTCTAGAATCATTTTCATAAGATAATGTTGAAAACAGATTCCTCAGAAATGAAGTTCTTTTCATCTCTTTCCTCTCTGTGTCTTCAGCTTTTCTTCAGCAATGACTGTGAATGTCTCTTCATCTTCTCCAGACTAATAATGGTTCAGAGTACAGAGAAAGTAATAGGCCTCCTCCTTTTGGAAGAGAGGCAGGGGAGTTTGGGTACAAATTGTCATTGGTTGATTTTTTCTTTTTTATTTGTTGTAAGGGAGGATTTAATGCTGAGGAGTCAGAATAGGATGTCATATAGAAGTAACTTATAAAAAGAAAATTTATAAATACAATTAAAAATATTTGGTATATGTGGTTTCAAAAATCAGTTACACAAATTCAGGATGGGGGAGACTGCTGAATTTTAGTTGACTATAAGCTCAGTATGAGTCAACAGGATGATGTGGCTCCAATAAAAAACCTAATGCAATCTTAGGCTGCAGTAATAGAAATATATTGTTCAGAACAAGGGATGTAATAGTCCCACTATACACTGAGCCAGACAGAACACATCTGGAGTATTGTGTTCATTTTTGAGGTCTGCATTTGAAGAATGTACATATTGACTTTAACTGGAGTACATTGAGATGAGGGAATTAGAAATGTCTCATATGAAAATCTGTTGAAAGTAACTGGGGATGTTTAAACTGGAAAATAGACTTGGGGCGGAGGGATATAATAGCTGCCTTAAAATATTTGAAGGGCTGTCATGTGGAAGAGCTCTTAGTCTCATTCTGTGTGGTTTCAAAGAAAAGAGTTGGGGACAATAGGTGGAAGTTTACAAGATGGCATATTTTGGCTTAACATAAGGACAGCTTTTCAACAGTGGTCCAATAAGTAGAATAAACTGCCTTGTAAAAATATTAAGTCCTCAGTCACTGGAGTGTTTGAGCAAAGACTGGATGCTCATGAATATTGCAGAGATGGCTTCTTCGTGAGGAGAGAGGGTAGAACTATCCAGGCCTATCCAGGAGTTATATACTAATGGAGATGCAAAAACAGTTTTAACCTATATAAAAATGGCTGCTTAGTAGCCTCAGATTAGTCACTACTAATTAGCTGTGTGAGCCTGCGCAAGTCACTTAATCATGTTTGCTTCAATTTCCTCTTCTATAAAATGAGCTTCAGAAGGAAATGGTAAACCACTCCTGCATTGTTGTTGAGTTATTTCAGTTGCGTCTGACTTTTTATGACCCCATTTTGGGTTTTCTTGGCAAAGATACTGGAGTGGCTTGCCATTTCCTTCTGTAGCTCATTTTACAGGTAAGGAAACTGAGGCAAACAGGGCTAAGTGACTTGCCCAGAGTCACACAGCTAGTAAGTGTCTGAGGCCAGATTTTAACTCAGGTCCTCCTGATTTCAGGCCTAATACTCTATTCACTGTGCCACCTAGCCGGCCTCCACTTCAGTATCTTTGCCAATAAGACCCTGCAATGGCGTCATAAAGAGTTAGACACGACTGAAAATGACTGAGCAACAAATATAAAAATGTACATCTCTTGGAACGTAGTAGAACTTGTAGTCAGAGTTTGAGAATCTCCAAATAGGATTAGTGTCCAGAAAGAGCATTGCATTTGGAGTCAGATGACCTGAGATCGTATCCCAACTCTGTGACTTATCCATGTGGTCCTTGGGCAAATTAATCTCTTCGGTCTGTTTGCTCATTTATAAAATGATGAGACTGGATTAGATGAACACTAAGGTTGAGGAACAAGATTGTGCCAGAAATGTCCTTGTATATCCATTGCTGAATAGATAGTTCTTACAAATGTTTTATGATCATGATTTGAATGTAAATAAACCCACATGTAAATAAGGCATTCAGGTAGGGGACCCCTACATATAAATAGGGTTTGTTTCATTGAAGTACTAGGGGTAATATTAGTGTGAGCTTTAATGTAAATAGGTATACCCAAGATTCCTCAATATCACCCCATGTAAGGCACATCCTTTCTGGTTTCTGGTTTGCCTCAAGGGCTTAAATATGTGTAAGAAATGAATCTGAGGCACAAAATTCTGAGCATGACTAATTTGTTAGCAAGGCTAGTAGTTGCCAATAAAAAGAGATCCAAGACTTTTCAGCAAACTAGGATGCATTGGAGGAGATAGAACAGGTATTTTTTATACAATTGGTAAAGGTATAGAGTGGGCTTACATTTGACATAATTATGCCAACTTGCTTGTAGAAGGAGGTATCCAAAGTCTGTGGTGAGGGGAAAGTACAGTTAGTCAACACCCTCTGGAAAGTTCCATATCTGAAAGTCCCATGTCAGCGACCCCCTACACAAGGGTGCTTATGATCAAGCAGAGCATCTGAAGAAAGGGTCAGTTCATCCTTTTGGGGTAGGGCAGAATGAGTCCAATCTGTAGCCCAGAGAAATTGGGAAGTTAAACTCTTATAAACTCTTTTTTTAAAAATTAAAGTTTTATTTTTTGGTGGGGCAATGAGGGTTAATTGACTTGCCCAGGGTCACACAGCTAGTAAGTGTCAAGGGTCTGAGGCTGGATTTGAACTCAGGTCCTCCTGAATCCAGGGCTGGTGCTTTACCCACTGTGCCATCTAGCTGCCCCCTCTTATAAACTCTTAATATTAAATACTAACACCTTATACAAGAAATCTATATGTCACACTGATGCCAGTGATTACTACAATGCTTAATTATCTTTCACGTATGCTAGGTCTAAGGATATAGACAAATTGTGGTTTATGTTTATAGGTTTTCTTATTTATGTCACTAATCTAGGGGGTATCATTATGATATGTCTTTCTTGCTTGTGGGAAATCCAAACAGAATTCATGTCCACCTCTTCCCTAACTGAGCAGGAAGGAAGGTGGGGTAGGCATGGATTTCATTTGGGTTTCACATAAGCAAGAAAGACATGCATAATGAGATGATGAGAGTATTCCACAGTTCAGTTAAGAATTCGGGGGCTTTGAACTAATATCCTTAGTGGGTGTCAAGAAGAAGCAGTGCTCAGGCTGCCCCAGCAGTTCAAACCTGGACAACATGCTGGTCGAATCATTTTAGTCTCTGTCCTATCTGTTCTGATTACTACTATACAGCAATGGCAGCAGGCAGAAGTGGGATTAGGAAGCAGGCGTCCAACTGATGCCACCCTTCCATTGGGTGATATATAAAATAGAATCTCTTCTCTTTTTTTTTCTCACCCCCCCAAAAGCACCCAGATTGGTAAATTGTTGACCAATCTCCTCAACCATTTTCTGGATTCTGACATCTCTATAGCAACCCTCGCAAGGTAGTGGCAAAGGAAGTGAAGGATTACGCGAACAAATAAATGCTCTATCATCTTTAGTGAGGGACAGAAGGACGTCATGAAATCAAACAAGCCCTGAAATCATTGCACTAGCCACCTTAGTGTCATCACAGGTGTTCTAGGCAAGACCTGGCTCAAGTTGGTCCCCTGGTAGTTGAGGTTCAATATGGGAAGGAAAGTAGACACTTGTAGCTCCTTTGACAACTAACAAAAGTAGTTTTACTGGGTCATAGCAGAGGAAAAATATCCACCAAAGATATGCAAAGAGGATATACAGTTAACCCTTTGATATCACGACTTTTCCCATTGTGTTTTTGATATGTGGCTGGTCAGCATAAGAAATTAAATAGGAATTCTGGGGAGTTTTGTGGAAGCCAAAGATGATACATGAAAGCCAGCAGACAGCACAGAGACTATGACCAAATACTTAACCTAAATTTTACACCTCATAAAAGAAAAAGAAAAACAAACAGATTTCTCTTGTATGAAGGGAGGGCCAAAAATTTTTACTCAGATTTTCAAGATTGTGAGGGTACTGTGCCCCTAACCCCTGAGATGTAGAAGGGATAACTGTGGTCAGTTGAAATAGCTGAACAAACTTCTCCTGCCTATGTGACCCATGGTGGTCTGCTGGCTAAACATCGAAAGAGAAAGAGGCTGGAATGTCTAGTGGTTGTGTGGTGTCAGGGACTAGGAAGAGATGTCAGAAGCCTAAGCCTGGAGTCTCCTTAACCAATCAAATCTCAGGAACAGTTTTAATAACTTTTGGGGAAAAATTGGCCTAATTTACTTGGGGCATGGGGGATTAGGATATTTTTCCCACCACAGCAGGACAACCTCTTAGTTCTATATTTACATTTTTTATAAACGATTTTTTTGTGTGTTTTTTGGTTTTTTTTGCAGGGCAATGAGGGTTAAGTGACTTGCCCAGGGTCACACAGCTAGTTATGTGTCAAGTGTCTGAGGTCGGATTTGAACTCAGGGAGTCCTGAATCCAGGGCCGGTGCTTTATCCACTGCGCCACCTAGCTGCCCCCTATATTTACATTTTTGTTCCTTCATTCTACAAATATTTGCTAAGCAGCCTACTAGGCTCAAATCACTCACTTTTGCATCTCTATACCTTATTTCTTAGCATGTTCTTTCCAGTTTCTCCATTGTGTTTTGGAACCTTTAAAAAATCAATTGCAGTTTTTGAAATACCTGTCATTTTTCATGGCTTTCTGCTTTCTACTTTAGTGAAAATTTGTAGAAAGATTTTATTTTCCCTCTAGGTTTATTCCATTGGAAGTCAGCCAAGGTGACTTTAACTGTGTTTCTATAAGACCTCTTTCAAAGAGTGTTTATACTGCATTTGATGGACTAGTTATGTATTTGAAGATTTTTTGGTTGGTATAAATATTGTATTTCAAAAACGACCAAATTAAGAAATCAACTAATTCGATTCCAGAATCTTGTCCTTATACTCAATGCAGGATTACTTAGATGCTAAGCAGTATCAGTGCAATAATGGCTTAGACCCTCTTTTGGCAGGACACTTCCACTGTGTCATTTACCTTATGAACTTACATAGATCCTTGGATTTCCTGATATGAGAGGTCATGTTTCCTAGCTTCTCCCTACTCTGCCATTTAGAAAAAAAATCTGTGATCTTATTTTATGACTATATAATGTTTAATGTTTGGCAACAGAACAAATTCTTATCAACAGATATTGAACACCTGCTATATGCAAAGTATTGTGGTAGGCATGATGAGGGATACAAAGAGAAATAAGACATGGTGGTCCCTAATTTACAATCTAGTAGGGAGGATAAGACAATCAATTACATAGAAAACTAAATATAGGGTAGATTGTGATAAACGCTATAAAAAGATACAAATGAAATACTACTAGATTTTAGAGGAGAGCCATATTATCCCATTGGAGGGAAGGTAAATCAGGGAAGACTTCATGAAAGAGAAAACTTGCTAACCCTTAATAGATGGGTAGAATTTTAACATTCAGGTGGGGGTGATGGGATTCTAGGCAGAGGGAACTGAAGGCACAAATGAACAGTGGGAAGGTGTGGGGCAGCAAGGTACATTATTGTAGGAAAGCCTTGCATTTGGAGTCAGAGGACCTAGGTTTGAATTCCAACACTACCACTTACTGCTTGTGTGACCTTGCAAAGTCACTTAACTCCTCTGGGCCTGAGTTTTCCTGTCTACAAAATGAGAAGGATATATTGGATAATCTCTAAGATCCCTTCTAGCTTTGAACCAATATGCTATATTTAGAGAACACTGAATAATCCAGTTTGGTCTTGTCATAGATGTCAGAAGAATAATGGGAAATAAGATTGGAAAGATACGTTGGTGCCATGTTATAAAGGGTCTTGAGTCAGGTTGAGAAGTTGAGACTTTATTCTAGACTTTGGGAATAGGAACATGAGATTTCAGATCAGGGAAATGACATTTTGCAGTTAATAGAATGGAAGACAGACTGGAGATAAGATAATCAGGAAGAAGGGTATGGAAATCATCCATGTGAGTGAATGAGGGTTATGGCAGTGAGGAAAGAGAAAAGGGGGTGGATGTGAGAGAAATTGGGTAGGTAGAAATGACAAGATTGAATGTGGAGAAGGAAGAGAAGAACCCAGAGATGACTCTATGTTCATCAGACTCTAGTCTACAGTTCGGAATACTTAACAAAGAAAAAGGAAGTCAGGAAGAGGAGCTGGACTGGGTGTTTTGTTTTGTTTTCCCATGTTGTATTTGAAATGATAGTGAAGTACCCTGTGGGGTAGGGGAGTGGGGCTCTTGAAATTTACCAACAAGTATTTTTATTAAGTACTTACTTTTGTGCCAGGTACTGTATTAATAGCTGGGGACACAAGTACAAATGTATGAAAAAGAAATCCTTACTTGCAAGGAATTACTTTAGATATTTGACTGGAATCTGGACAGAGAGATTTGGCTGGAAAATATCATCACTTCCATGAGAATATTAGCTAATGTTTATATGAGGCTTACACACATGGCCTCATTTGATCATTCCAACAATTGTGTAAGCTAGATAGTCCAAGAATCCCCATTTTGGAGATAAATATACTGAGGCTCAGAGAGGTTAAATGATTCACTTAACTACATACCTAATATTGGCATTTGGGACCTGAACTGAGGTCTGCAGACATATATGCTTGATTAAGTATTATATTGCTCAGAATATAAATGGACTTAGAATGCAACTTTTTGTATTTGGGTTCAAATGTAAAGAAAATTTGACTCGATGGTTAAGTTGAATTTTTCAGCTAAAATTTTAACCCCCACTCCAACTAAACCTTTTTCCATGCAAAAAACATTACATAATGTGATAAAATAATGACATTTAGCAGATACTCAAAGGCCCACCTGGAGATTATTCTAAACTGATTGAATTAAGTGAGAATGATTGAGGACTGATTAGCCTGCTTCAAGTTAACTAGATTGTAAGCACACCTGGCTAGCCCTTAAGAAGGTATTGGTTCTTCGTTTATGAAAGATGGGACCCATTTCACCGGGGCTGCTATAGTTTTTGATTATGATATTGTCTGGGCAGCTTCTCAGCCTTTCCCAAGTCAGTCCATAAGTTAGTTTAAGACTGAGAGGCAGCGATCATCATGGCATGGAGGATAAAGGAAGAACTGGGTGCTAAAAATCACACAATTCTTAGACAAGCTACAAAGCATAATTTAACTATTGTCATTTTTAGCCAGCAGTTTTGGTCCAGTGAATAAGCTGAAACATTACTGGAACAACTGAATTATATTTATACTGACATTACAGTCTAAGCGTAAACAGAATATGCAAAGAAACTGCAGTTGAATAGAAGAATTAATGAATCATAGAATCTTATAACTTGAATGGAAGTCAAAGGCCATCTAATCCAACCCAATTCCCAGTGAGTGATTCTAGTATATAGAACAGGGCCTAGTACAAATCAGTTTCTGAATAAATGTTCATTGTTGTTGAGTTGATCTATTTATCTTAGGCTACCAGGGGTTAAGTTTGATAGGCTGGGAATGACAAAGACTTGAGTTCAAATCCTGTGTTAAACATTTATTTTGTGACTACAGGCCAGTTATTTAAGCTTTCTCAGGCTAAATTTCTTCCTCTGTAAAATGGGAGTAATAATAGCATATACCCTCTAGGGTTGTCATAGGTATTATCATGAAATAACATGTTATAAAGTTCTATAAACCTTAAAGCACTACATGAAATGCTAGCTATTATGATTGTTGTTGTTGTTTTTATTGTTGTTGTTACTAGTTGCAAGCCCCCGATTAGGGGAAGATCCTTCTATCCTCTAGCTTGTAAAGCACACCATTCCAGTTTAGGATATCTCTAATTGTGTGGGAATTTTCCCTTGCATCAAGATTGAACCTGACTCTCTATAATGCCCACTCATTACTCTCATTTCTGGCCTCTGGACTCAAGAAGGACAAGTCTAATCTCTCTCCCATATATCTCAGATCCTTGAAAGCAGCTATTATGTCTCCACCAAGCCACTTCTTCAGGTTAAACATCGACAGCTCTCAGATGTCATACTCACCAGTCCTCTCCCATTCAGGTTGATTTCTGGACATGTTTCAGCTCAACTTTATTTTTCTTAAAATGCGGTTCCTACAGCTAGCCACAGTACTGAACAGGAAAGGGTAGCTAGCTAATGGGTAGAATTTTTTTATTTTTTTATTTTTTTATTTTTTAGTGAGGCAATTGGGGTTAAGTGACTTGCCCAGGGTCACACAGCTAGTAAGTGTTAAGTGTCTGAGGCCGGATTTGAACTCAGGTACTCCTGACTCCAGGGCCGGTGCTCTATCCACTGCGCCACCTAGCTGCCCCTAATGGGTAGAATTTTACAAATATTATCTCATCTCATTTACAAATATTATCTCATTACAACCATGCCAGGTAGATGTTGTTATTATCTCCACTTAACAGATGACAAAACAGAGACAAAGTTTAAGAGATTTGCCAAGAATCACACACCTACTAAGTATCTGTGGCTGGATTTGAACTTAGGTCTTTCTGATTCCAGGTCCAGAGCTCTAGCTGTGATGCCTTCTATGGTGGGTAAAGCTAAATGCCTCTTACAGTTTGCTGGTAGTGAGTTTATAATTTCACAAAATAATCTTATAGTCACATCTACGTCATCTTGGATTTGTAAAGTTGATTTGTGGAACCCAAATATAGAAATGTACATTTATCCCTGTTAATCCCTATTTATTCCATTTTATTTCAGCTAGCCTATTATTTTACCTTGGGAATTTTTTTTCCCCAATCTGCACCAACACTTTAGCTTCTCTCCAAGTTTCATCTAATCAGCAAATTTGACAGGCATGCCATCCATTCTTTTGTCCAAGTCACTGATAAAAATGTTGAACAGATTCCTGGGCAAGCACTAGAGATAACTCTCTAAGTTGACATGGACCCGTTAATGGTTACTCTTTGGGCCTGGCTATTCAATCATTTATTATCACCTAACCATCACCTTCCTAGATTTTGCACAGGGATAATATGAATGAGAAATTGTGTGAAATGCTTTGCTAGAATCCAAGTATACTGTCTTATCAACATTCTCCTGGTTTCACCTGTCAAAAAAGATATGAGATTAATCTATTATAACTTGTTCTTGATGAAGCCATACTGATGTTTAGTGATCAAAGTAAGGCAAGGCAACAAGCTTTTATTAAGCACTTACTATGTGCCAAGCACTGTGCTAAGTGTTGAGGATACAAGCAAAAAGAAAAAGTCTCTGCCTGTGAGGAGCTAATGTTCTTACAGTAGGAAGAAACACAAAAGGGAGCTAAAAAGAGGGGAGGAATAGGGGTGAGAAAGAGGAAGGTGATGAAGATTCCTGTACAGGTCATGATTAAAGTCTAGTAAGGTAAGAACAGAAGCTGGAGGGGAATAAAAGTTGGCTGGCCTAGGCTCCTCCACAAGGTGGAGTAGCCCCAGCGTGGGGGTGGGAGCGGGCGTGGAGAGAGCAACTTTGCAGAGAGCTATTTCAAGGTGAGAGAATTGCAGGGATGTTCGGATGTTATAGAATGAGGAGAACCCATATGCTGAGGGAAGTTTTAGGATAAGACATCAGCTGAGGTACAGTTTTAAAGTCCAGAAAGTTAGGAGCAAAGCCACGAGGAGCCAGTTTGGGCTCGATCAAGCCTGTCTTCTTCTAAAGTGTTAATAAACCACCACCATAAACCAGAAGACAAATTTACTGGCCTTTAGTTTTCGGACTCCACTCTTCTCCACCCCCCCCCCTTTTTATTTTGGAAAATTGACACAATATTTTCACTTCTCCCATTCTCCAGATGATTTCAAAGAACCCCTTTAATAGTGTTTCAGTAATCGAAGTAAATTAGCTCCTAATGGCATTGAATCTGTTTCTTTGGCACCATTCCCTTCACACTGCAACTAATTAATCTTCACCCAGGGTGAAAACTTGACCACACTTTAATGTCTGTCCTGGGAGAGGTGAAAAAAGGTTGCTCAAGGTGCTTTCGTCATGCATGCAAAAGCACCAAGAAACAATATTTCGTGGAATATTTCATGATCGTCTTGCCTTTTGATGAATGCTTATGTACCAATAAAAGCTGTGATCCAGAAGTAGAAAAAAAAACTCACCCTATCATCTAGAACTGAACCTGTGATCTTACATGGGGTACTTTCTCTTTTTATTTATTTATTTGTGTGTGTGTGTGTGTGTGTGTGTGTGTGAGGCAATTGGGGTTAAGTGACTTGCCCAGGGTCACACAGCTAGTAAGTGTCAGTTGTCTGAGGTCAGATTTGAACTCAGGTACTTCTGACTCCAGGGCCGGTGCTCTATCCACTGTGCCACCTAGCTGCCCCCCTTCTCTCTTTACAATTTCCCTTTCCCTCATTTTCTTACTCTCCTCTGTCTCTTAAAGAACAAGGTCAAGTATAGCACAAGTGTAGTTCAGTATAGGAACTGAATGAAAATCAATTAATTATTTGCAGTCAGGTAACCCAGGAAAAGGCAAGAAATTCACACCTATCAAGGAATAAATCTCTTAAATGGAATTTCAAAGCTTATTAAGGAGCAGTCATCAAATTCTCATCAGAGGAAGATTGTTTGATTTTTTATGGAAAAATATCATTAATTTCAGAACAGAATTCTCATTGCTGCAGGAAATAGCCTAGGCCATTGACTAAAGGATAGCTACTACTTCCTCTTCCTAGGTAAAACAAATAAACAAAAAGTTAGATCCCTGTAAATTTTACCACTGTCCCTTTGGGAGAATTGGCCTCCAGCCCAAATGCTTGCTGTTTGTCTAGGGATTTAGGAAGGTTCCATATTGTCAGGCAGCTTCTTTGCTGAATATCATTCTCAGTACCTTAAGTTTTCTAAAAGTCCTTTTAGTGGTGTCCTTGTCACAATCCATAGAGTCCTTCCCAAGTCAAAAGTTCTTTATGATGGAATAGAATTCTTTTACCTGGATAGCCTTGGTGTTTACCCTCCCCCAAGATGCATAATTGTTCAGGGACCATCAAGGTTCATGCCTTGATGCTTGCAAGGGAGCTATCTAAACTCAACCATTAAGAGTTCCAAAAACTAGATCCCAAATAAAAATAACCTGTTACAGATAGTGAAGTAGAAAAAAAAAATCTGTGATGAAATAAAGCATATGCATGGTTACTCATTGACTTCATTGTGAAAGTGGGCACAAGGAAGCATGATGAAAACAATGTTGAAAAATATAGTTTGGGGTCAAGAAATAAGATAAAAACTTGAGAAACCTCATCATGAATATTCTTTTCAAGAAGAGATTTCGTTTCTGGACTTAGCTTAGAAGACTATTATCTAACAAAAGGGAAATTGACTTTATCTCATCAAATAAGTAATGATTAGTCATATAGCCTTCATTTTAGTATAAAGGGAGGGTTATCAAAGCAATCCTTGATACACTAGAGGACACCCACCTGATGAGATACAGGAGACTACTGGTGCTTTGTGGGTTCTGTTTTGTTTTTTTAACACTTGGAACACTTCTGATTGGTTATCAAGTACTGGTGACTGAGATTCATGGGCCACTGTTCTTTCATTAAAAGGGAGCACTTTAGTTGTTAGTTGTGTATGAGCATTCTTGCTCTCTAGGATTTCCTCTTTGCCTTTTTCTGAAGGGCAGCAAGATGAAGGGAAGAATATTTATTTCTTTATTTTCCCTCCCTTTTCCTAGGACCACAAATGGAGAAGCTCATTATGAACATGGCAGGGGAGCTCCTGGACTTTCAGTCCAGGGAGCTCTGTCTTTCTCTTTCCTCCAAAGAGGAAAAAAAATCAGCTATCATAGTTCCTGAGAATGGACAGTGTGCTTTTAGGATGAAGAAGAGGATTGTCCTGTAACTGAAGGACAAAAGTCATGTCGTGGTGATGAAAGAGAGCTGGACATTGTCAAGTCTGCTGCTGTGAGTTGCTCAGGCAGTGTGGGTCCAAGGTGAATTGGGGGTGTTTGTTCCACAACCCCCATAGTGTCTACCTTTTAAACAATGGGCTGAGGGCTTTCTATTTCTGCCTTTATTCATGGCTCTCATGAGTCCTTGGGCCTTATTAATTTTCTTATCCAATACCCTAATTGTACACTACCTGTGTGGGAATTGGAAGCCCTGTTACTCACATCTGGAAACTGTAGATACAAACTATACTGTGAAGGTACTTTGAGATTTTCTTGGTAAATTCTAGGTGGGGGAGAACATGCTAAAGAAAGAAACTGACATTTTCAGATCAAGCCCCCATAATTGGAACTATTCCTCATGACTCCAGAGTCTTAGGAGTTGTGGTACTTGAGACATAGGTTGTGTTACAATCAGCTTTCTATGTGAGGTCAGATCATTAGCTATTTAGAGCAAACATCAAAGTAAATACAAAAATTAAATAAAGCATAGAGAGAAGATATTGTATGTTTGCAATAGTTCTAGCCTAATTTGTTTAAGTATGTTATTAATTCCCCCATTGGAAGAAAAACCAAAAGTATAGACATTTATCTTATCACCATTTCTTCGAGAAGTTTAACGGACATGAACCAATCAACACTACAAGGAGGCTAACTGAGAGGCCTCCAAACTGCCTTTATTAGCAAACAGTTTTTTTGAGGGAAGGGTGTCAAAAGTAGAACATAGCAATCAATGGAAACACCAGTTTAGAGTACAAGGCTCTTTGCAAAATGAGAGAAAGTTTGTAGAAAGTTATCAGTGCCATTACCTTAGGAAACAGTAAAAAGTAATTGAGGAGAAGAAAAGTCTGTAGAGACTTTGGTGAGGTTTGAAATCTACCAAAGCCAGAGCTTCCCCAAGAGCATTTGTAGATAATAGGAAGACAACAATGGAACAGATAAGCTTATGTTTTTATAGTGATAGTTCTCAATGGCAGCAATAACAGAACCATCATAGTTATATCCTACTACCATTATACTACAAGATGAAATCTGAAAAAGCTGCTGGACTTGAGCAAATACATAAAAAAAAATCAAAGCTGGATGTGACAAAAAATAAAAGGCAGCCAGGGACTGATTTTTAAAATATACTACAGAGGGAAAAGGTCCAAGAGAACGGAAAGGAACTTGAACAATGCTCATATCCAGACAAGGAAGGAAACTCAGAAGACATTTGCAGTGGTTGACTTGCATGACTGCTTTCTCTTTCCTATAAAAATCTTTATAGGAATGGCTGTTGCATGCTTCAAGGATATCTTTTTTTTTTTAAAGCAAAAGCAATTTTATTCCTATGATGGAGAATGGCTCCCAAATAACAGAATCTGTGGTTGGGTGAATCACATCCCTGTGATGGCAATGGAAGAAAATGGAAAGGAAGCCCATCAGCTTCCTAGCACATTGAGCTAATATATGTTCTGTGTGTAGCAGGCAATCTAATGCCTTTTTGCTTTTCTTTTCTTTTCTTTTCAGGGCAATGAGGGTTAAGTGACTTGCCTAGGGTCATACAACTAGTAAGTGTCAAGTGTTTGAGCCTGGATTTGAACTCAGGTCCTCCTGAATCCAGGACCAGTGCTTTATCCACTTTTTTTTCAGCAACAAACATTTACATTTAAGGGTACTTTTCAACATTCATTTTCATAAGATTTAGAGTTCCAAATTTTTCTCCCTCCCTCCGTCCCTTTCCTCCCCCCACCACAAGATTGCAACTAGATTATATATGTACAACCCACAAGTGTTCTTTTTATCAGTTCTATAGGGGTGCTTAGTAAGCTTCCTCATTAGTTCCTTGGGATTGTCTTGGATCATTGCATTGCTGAGAGTAGTTAAGTCATTCACAATTGCTCATTGAACAATACTGCTGTCACTATGCACAATGTCCTCCCAGCTCTGCTCACTTCACTATACACTGATGTTCATTAGTCTTTCCAGATTTTTCGGGGATCATCCTGTTTGTCATTTCCTGTAGCACAAGACCATTCCACTACAATCATATAGCACAGCTTTTTCCATCATTCCTCAATTGATGAACATTCCCTTGATTCTCAATTCTTAGCCTCCACCAAGAGTTGCTATAAATATTTTTTGTACAAATTTTCCCCCTTTTCTCTTTTTCATGATTACTATTGTTAACTGTTTCCCTTCCATTCTATTCCCTTCTCCATGATATCTATTCTATTATCCATCTTCTTTCATCCTATCACTCTTCAAAAGGGATTTGCTTCTGTCTGTCCCCTCCCCCACCTTCCTTCTTTTGCCCCTCTCAATTTATCCCCTTCCCCATCTATTTTCCTGCAGGGTTAGAGAGATTACTCCACCCAACTGAGTGTTTACATTATTCCTTCCTTGAGGCAATTCTAATGAGATTAAGGTCTTTGAGCCAATTCTGATGAGTGTTAGGCTCATTTACTGACCAGATTAAATAGATTACTCCACCCAGTTGGGTGTGTCTGTTAGTCCCTCCCTGAGACAGCTCTGATGAGTTTAAGGTCTTTGAGCCTTTTCTGATGAGTGTAAAATTCATTTAACTGCCCTGCTCCTCTCCCATCTCTTCCCCCACTCCATAAGCCTTTTCCTGTTTCTTTCACGTAGGATTTCACCTCTGCCCTTCCCCTTCCCCCAGTGAATTCTCTTCACCCTTCAATTTAACCCTAAAGATGTCATCACCTAGCTAAATGACACAGTGGACAAAGCATCACCCCTGGACCCAGGGGGATCCCAGCTAAAACCCGGCCTCAGACACAAGACAGTCACCCACTGTATGACCCCAGGCATGTCCCCCAGCTCCAATTTTTTATGGTTCTCTAGGGTCTTGTATTTGAAAGTCAAATTTGCCATTCAGTTCAGGTCTTTTCATCACAAATATCTGAAAGTCTTCTTTTTCATTAAAGTCCCATTTTTTCTGCTGAAAGATTATGCTGAGTTTTGCTGGGTAGGTGATTCTTGGTTGTAATCCCATTTCCTTTGCCTTTTGGAATATCATATTCCATGCCCTCTGATCCTTTAATATAGAAGCTGCTAGATCTTATGCTATCCTTATTGGGGCTCCACAGTACTTGAATTCTTTCTTTTTGGTAGCTTGCAATATTTTTTCCTTGACCTGAGAGCTCTGGAATTTGGCTATAATATTCCTAGGAGTTTTCCTTTTGGGATCTCTTTCTGGAGGTGATCGGTGGATTCTTTCAATTTCTATTTTAGCTTCTTCTTCTAGAATTTTAGGGCAATTTTCCCTGAGAATATCTTGGAAGATCATGTCTAAGCTCTTTCCTTGATCATGGTTTTCAGGTAGACCAGTAATTTTCAAATTATCTCTCTTGGACCTATTTTCCAGGTCAGCAGTTTTTCCCAGAAGATATTTCATATTGCCCTCTATTTTTTTATTCATTTGGATTTGCTTTATTGTGCCTTGGTTTCTCATAAAGTCACTGGCTTCCATTGGTTCAATCCTAATTCTTAGGCAATTATTTTCATCAGAGAGCTTTTGTACCTCCTTTTCCATTTGGCCAATTTGACTTTTCAAGCTGTTGACATTTTTCTCATGTCTTTCCTGCATCTCCCTCATTTCTCTTTCCATTTTTTCCTCTACCTCTCTAACTTTATCTTCAAAGTCCTTTTTGAGCACCACTATGGCCTGAGACCAATTCATATTTTTCTTGGAAGCTTTAGATATAGGGGCCCTGATGTTGACATATCTTCCTCTGAGGGTGCCCCTTGGTCTTCCTTGTTACTGAAGAAACTTTCTATGGTCCTCACCTTTCTCTGTCTGCTCATCTTGCCTTTCTTTTACTTTACTTTTCACTCCTTAAAGTGGGGCATTGTTTCTAGGCTGCAGTATCCCAAGCTTAAGAAGTCCCAGGTGGTATGATTTAAGGAGAATCAGGTTCTTCCCTCGCCCAGCCTGTTTCCTGGTCCTTAGATGACCCCAGACCAACTTGCTAATCAACCAGCTTTGTGAGTTGTGGTTGTTAGCTCCGATGAGCCTGTGCCCCTCCCCGACCTGGGCCACTGCTACTCGAGCCTACCTCCTGGTTCTCAGCAGGGGTGTAAAATCCAAGTTCTGCCTTAGCACCAGCATAGACCCCTGTAGCCTCCGCTGCCTTGTGGCTATACCCATCTATGGGAAAGGCTTCGGGAGTTAACCCAGAGGAAAAATCAGGAGTTGGAGTCCCTTAGGCAGTTGGATGTTGGACATCACATCCCTCTGGCAACTCCTGTGGTGGCACTGGTGCCAAACTATATTGGCTCTGCCTCTCCTTTGGATCCACCAATGTTGCAGAGAGGGAAAACCTGCTGCATGGGAAACAGCTTGTTTTCCAATTGATCTGCCCAGGCCAGTGCTCTGGAGAGGACACTCCAGCTACTCCTCATGGGGTAGATAAAACATGGGATGTGGCTGTTACCAGTTATAAGTCACTCAGGAGTGGTGGCTCCTGTATCGGACTGCACAGCCACACTGTGGCCTGTGGCTCTTCAAGGTACTGATCCATGGTCGTCTGCGACTGGTGGAGGTCTACTAGACCCCTGTAGTCTCCCCCCTGCCCAGGGCTCAGCCCACTCACAAGACTGTGAGCTTAGTTCCAGATGACACTAGCTCTTCAGCTTATTCAGAGGCTCTGGGGGTCTCCTTCTCTGGTGGGGCCTTCCTGGGACTGGATCTGTGTCAGGGTGACTGTGGGGTTGGGTTCAACTCCTGTATTAGCACAGCAGCTCCCTCCTTCTGACCTTCCAAGTCATTCTTGGTTAGAAGATGATTTCAGCACATTCTTCTGTGAGTTTTGCTGCTCTGGGCATTTTCCTATGGCGTTTTTTAGATGTTTTTTGGAGTGTCATGAGTTTGGTAACTCCCAAGGATATCTTGATAAAAAAAAATGAGAAAGCAACAAACAGGCAGACTTTTGAAGGTGATTTCAATAGCCTACCACCTATTCAGTCACAACTGAGAGGTATAGAGAATATAAGATCCTGCTTTTTCTATTTTTTATTGATTTTTCTTTCACAAAAGCATTTGATTTTAGAGAACTAAATGTGACCTTGAAATTTATCTTCAAAAATATCTTCCTTGAAAACTTTAAACTTATGCAAGACTATGAAAAATGTGGCTATGAGGATCACTTTGTTCAATGATCTGTTTGGTTTCAACATAGACAGGTGTAAGACAGGAACAAATATGTTCTTCTTAGGTATTTTATAGTATCTTGAAAGATGTTCTATACAGAGTCCAAACAAAAGACAAATTATTGATACTATGCTAATTTTATTGAACCCCAGAACACTTCAAAGCCTTTTCAGTGAAATCCACAGCAATATGAATTGGTTTTATTATTTACACTGGAAAAATGAAGTAGATGAAAAGTACAGACTATGACATGAAGTTGGAGAGACACTGTGTCAAGCTAATCCCTCATTATATATATGTATATATAGCTTGGATAGGAGATACAGATGGACTATGAGATTGGTCCAGAATTAAGAAGTAGGAGATCAGCCTAGATTTCACTTGGAAATCTTAGTTTTCAACAATCCCAACATTTTTCTTTCTTTTTTTTTCTTTTTTCCTTTTGCAGGCAATGAGGGTTAAGTCACTTGCCCAGGGTCACACGGCTATTAAGTGTCAAGTACCTGAGGTTGGATTTGAACTCAGGTCCTCCTGAATCCAGTGCTGGTTGCTTTATCCACTGCACCATGTAGCTGCCCCCAATTCCAACATTTTCAATGCTTCCAAAATCTACCTCTTTAATAACAATAATATCTCATGATGCTATGTGTCTGAATAATAGAGTGCCATGATCTTTGAAGACTCACAATAACCAGTGACCCAAAAGGCACTGGAAAGATGCATCTTGATAGCTCTTGTTCTTAGCCATGATAGGAGCAATAGTTCCCATGATCATGCTGTGTAGACTGAACTAGCTTTTCCTGAGCCTCTTTTCTTTCCTCTTTTCTTTAAGGAGTTTTGAAAAATATGCCACTCCCCTTCCAGACAGGTGATGACTTAAAGTATAGAGAGAAACATAAATGTTTAGGCATAGATAATTTAGAAATTTGTTTTGTGGGACTATGCATGTTTATGATGAAGGTTTTTTTTTTTTGGTTATTTTTTTTATTCAGTTGGGGGCACTGAGAGGAGTGGATTATTAATGTACGTAAAATCAAATAACTTTTTAAGAAGAGATATTGAAATTCTCCGTAAGACTGGATTGGCTAAGAGGACCAGCTTAGATTGTTGAGGTGGCTTCCTGGTCTCTTGAGTACAAAAGGCCATAAGCATATCTGTTCCCTTTCAGAGGCGTCCTCCATCTGTGGACTTAGAGTATGACTCTAAGCTGAATCAACATAGTGTCCTCATTGAATATCCTTTTGAATATCTTTCCCCTGATATTGCTAAGTAAATCTCCTTTTATTAAAGTTGAATCAACTATGAATGTCTAATTTCATTCCAATATTGGACCTAAATTATTAGGGTACTAGTTTGAGTCAGGCCCAACCTACAACATTAGCACTAACCCGTAAGTTTCCTACTTTACATGAAATCCAAGCAAAGGAAGAAGCAAATGCTCAAACTGAAGAACAAAATAAAAAAAATGAGGTAGTAGTATAATGTAGATTGAGTCTACTGATCCAGAGGTCATGGGTGCAGAGACGTGGAATACCAAAGCCCTGCTTACACCTAGCTGTTGCTTTTCAAGATGTTATTTGATCCAGTTCCATACCATATGTCCTACTTGATCCATAACTTGTATATCTACCATCTGATGAATAAATGAATCAATAAAAAAGATATATTGAGTATGTACAATGTGGCAGGTACTATATTAAGAGCTGGGGATATAAATACAAGCAAGCAAGATAGTCTCTGGCCTCAAGGAACTTAAACTCTAATGAGGGAAGACAATATATAAAGAGGAACAATAAAAGAAAAAGAGAGGATATTAGCAGCAAGTGTACCACCATGGTTTGTAAATGACCAGCAAGTGGTATGGGGCCTCATATTGAAAGCTCACCTATCAGAGCCCTGGATTCCAAGGACTGAGTCTGAGTTACTTTGGTATTCTTATTTTCTTTACCATTTGAATTCTTTTTGAATCAGGACACTCCATATTATAATGCCAGCAATTAATCCATTTAAAGTTGCTTGCCATGCATCCTATTGATTTTTCTGGACTTGCTTTGGTAGCGTGGTATGGCAGAAAGAGAACTCAACTTTTCCATTGAACACAGAGTAATAGCATCTGACTGTGAATCCTTGCTCTTCCACTTACTACCCAGGTGAGCTTGAGCAAGCCATTAGGCTTCTTTGTTCCTCAATTTCCTCATCTAAAATGAAAATGTTAAAGAAGATGATCTCTGAGGTTTCTTCTAGATCTAAATCTGTGACCCTATGATCTTGTGATTCTGTGAATGTAGAATGTTCATAATAAATGAATGTTCCTTTCTAGGCAAAAAAATAAAATGGATGATTGACATAAGTAGATAGTAATATGTTGTCAATTATGACTTGGTTACAAAAGGATTATAAAAGATATCATTGAAAGTATGTATAACTGGATTTATCTATTCAGTGCCATACCAATCAGACTACCAAAAATTATTTTGTAGAGCTAGAAAAATAATAACAAAATTCATCTGGAAAATAAAAAAGTCAAGAATATCAAGGGAACTAATGAAAAAAAATGCACAGGAAGGTGGGCTAGCCATACAAAATTTGAAGCTATACTATAAAATGGCAGTCATCAAAACTATGTGGTACTGGCTAAGAAATAGAGTGGAGGATCAATGGAATAGGTTAGGCACAGGAGACACAGTAGTAATCTACTGTTTGATAAACCCAAAGACTCCCGCTTCTGGGATAGGAACTCAGTATTTGACAAAAACTGCTGGGAAAACTGGAAGATAGTATCGAAGAAACTAGGAATAGAGCAACATCTTACACCTTATACAAAAATAAGGTCAAAATGGGTTCAAGATTTAGACATAAAGGGTGATACCATAGATAAATTAGGAGAGGAAGGAATAGTTTACCTCTCAGATCTATGGAGAGGAAAACAATTTATGTCCAAATAAGAGATAGAGAATATTATGAAAAGCAAGATGGAAGACTTTGATTACATTAAATTAAAAAGCTTTTGTACAAACAGAAGCAATGCAGCCAAAATTAGAAGGGAGGCAGAAAACTGGGAAACAGTTTTTACAGCCAGCATTTCTGATAAAGGTCTCATTTCTAAAATATATAGGGGACTAAATCAAATTTATAAGAATGTAAGTCATTCCCCAATTGAGAAATGGTCAAAGGATATGAATGGGCAGTTTTCTGATGAAGAAGTCAAAGCTATCTATTGCCATATTAAAAAATGCTCTAAATCATTATTGATCAGAGAAATGCAAATTAAAACAACTTTGAGTTACCACCTCACACCTATCAGATTGGCTAATATGACAAAAATGGAAAATAATAAATGTTAGAGAAGCTGTGGAAAAATTGGAACACTAATGTATTGTTGGTGGAGCTGTGAAGTGATCCAACCATTCTGGAGAGCAATTTGGAACTATACCCAAAGGGCTATGCGACTGTTTATACTCTTTGACCCAAAGGTACCACTGCTAGGACTGTATCCCAAAGAGACCAAAGAAAAGGGAAAAGGACCCACATGTACAAAAATATTTATAGCAGCTCTCTTTGTGGTAGCAAAGAATTGGAAATTGAGGGAATGCCCATCAATAGGGGAATGGCTAAACTATTGTGCTGTAAGAAACAATGAGCAGGAGGAGTTCAGAGAAACCTGGAAGGACTTATATGAACTGATGCTGACTGAGAGGAGCAGAACCAGGAGAACATTGTACACAGTAACAGCAACATTGTGTGATGAACAGTGGGGATGGACTTGGCTCTTCTCAGCAGTGCAACAATCTAAAACAGTTTCAAAGAGCTTGTGATAGAAAACATTCTCAATATCTAGAAAAAAGAACTGTGAATTATGAATGCAGATTAAATCATACTCTTTCTACTTTTGGACTGTTTTTTTTTTCCTTCTTATTTGAGGTTTTTCCTTTGTGCTCTGATTCTTCTTTCACAGGATGACTAATGTTTGATGTGACTGTACATATACAACTTATATCAGACTGCTTTCCATCTTGGGGAGGAAGGAAGGAAGGGAGGGGGAGAAAAGAAAAATTTGGAACTAAAAATCCAGTGTAAACAAATGTTGAAAACTATCCTTATATGTAACTGGAAAATAATAAAATTAAATTAAAGAAAGTATGTATAACTGTGTGAGATTTAAAATTGGATATTAGATCATAAATCTCCCCTACTTAACCCTTCCCTTAATTTATCTCCCAGACTAGTAAATGGAAGAAGCTTCTGGTTTTCTAGATAGAGCCTTTATTGTATATAAGGTGTTGTTGATTAGAAGGATAGGAAAATAGAAATACAGTACAAATCGTCTTAAATCTAGGCTTAGTCTATATTCCTTATAAAAACTCACCAAACCGATTTAGGCCACCTTTGGAGTGAGTCAGACCGTCTGTCCCGCGCCGCCAGGAGTCCCGCCAAGCCGGCAAAAAAGGCTACTCCCCTTCTCTCCACCCCGGAAGTCAAAAAAAAAACCCCGGCAGGCAGTCTGACATGCGCAGCAGGCGGACTGTACCCGGCAGGCAGTCTGACATGTGCAGCAGGCGGACTGTTCATCTCCTCCCCAAAAGGGTGGTCCTTGAAAAACTGGCGTCTTTCAGTTATCCTAACCGACTGTTAAAAACTTTCATATTTTACCACATTTCCCCCCTTTGCTTCCTCAAGAAATGGAATGTTTCCTTGATGGAACAGTAAAAAGAATATAATAACTTCTGCTGACTAATAATATGCGAACAACAATACAGAAAAGGAAGAGAGGAAAGTTTTGTCCAGAGGGGCGATTTTTTTTTTTCCTCATGAACCAACGCTTTGACATTAGTCTTGCAAAGGGAGAGCCTCTGCAGAGAGTACATGTTACAGATAGTATATAACAGAAAGGAGATAGTAAAAGCTAATAAAGCAAAACAGTTCATATAAAGTCTCTGAGTTCTCTTGTCTTCTTGAAGTGGTAAGATGTCATCAGGAGGAAACTGGATTCTGGTCTGGAAAACTGGATTCTGGACTCTGGACTCTGGTCTGGAAAGCTGGATTTCTTCTTTAACTGTTTGAATTGCTGTATTTTTTTTTTTTTTACTAAACCTTAGCATAGCATTTTGCAATCAGTAACACTTTTTACCACCATGTGTCTGGATCAAAGTCAAATTTAGTATGTGTTCATGACACCTGAAAATGTTATGGAAAGGTTATCATACCATATCTCATGGTTCCGAGACAGCCAGTGATTGTGCTAGGCCACAGGTGAATTCAACTGAGTGAGATAAAAAGATAAGTAAGTTCAGTTAAATTAGGTTAAATTAGGAGGGAGAGAGGATGAATACTGGACTGTGCCTAGTAATTGTGCTCTACATAGTCACCATCATAAGCAAACCATGGACTTATGTATACCTGTCTCTCCTTTTGTTGCACATATATTCTCTCCAGGGCCTGCATCAGAGTTCACAGCAAGTTAGTCTCTGAAATGATAAGTTTCCATATTTCTGAAATCTCATTAATTTCACCAAAGACAATATGATGGTAAAAATGTGTGCTATGCTGCATAACTGAGAATATATTAGTGATATATACAATAATTCCAAACCATACCCAGAGTATAATGACATATAAATAATAAACGAATGTAAATAGCTGATTATATTAGACATTGTTACATAATCTTCTTTTAGACATTATTACATAATCTTCTTTTAGCAAGTAGACCACATCATCTTATACATGAATTCTCTAGTATAACAGTAGCAGATACTTAAAGTGGTGATTAATTCATCAAAAAGAAATAAGACTTCAATAAGCAAGATTCAATATTCAATAGCATATACTTAAAATGCCTTTGAAAAGTCACTTAGTTCACAAAATCGGGTTTTTAAAGAAAAGCAAAAGAAACAAAAGTAAAAAAAAAAAACAAAGCAAAACCAAAAACCAAAAATAAAAGGCAAAAGATTCGCTAAGCACCCTTTTGTGCTCTTAAAGAATTTAAAGGTGTGGTGAATTCCAGGTCTTTTCAGTGCCTTTCAAAAGTCAAAACAAAACAAAAAGCAAAAAGGATTAAAAAAAAATAGGTATAGGGTAGGGAAAAGGGTGGGAGAAATTGAGGTGGGCCAGAAAACTAGGCCATGTGCTTCAGTGCTTTTGCCTGTGGAAGGAAATGCTTGTTAAATTTTAAGGTATTTAAGCTGCTAGAGTTTGGGGTATGCCACATTGTTTTAACTGGTTCCCCAATTCTCTGCATGCCAAAGTGGCAGGGGTTTCTGAATTGTCATTGATCTTTCTAATGCTGTCATAATGTTCTTTATGGTAGAAAATGTGGAGTTCTCTAGCATCAGTTTTGTCTGTGCCACTGATTTTCAATAAAGGCTGATTTAATTGATGAACCACAACATTCAGCTGATGCTGCTTAGCAAATGCTACAATTGTATCATTTCCTCCCCACTTTCCAAATTTCTTTAATTCATCAACATATTCTTCAAAAGGGGAGTCATTTACTATAAAAGACTCAAACTCTTGTCTATGGTTAATCATATAAGAAGCAGCTTCTTGTCTGTGTCTGAGATGATTTCTACAGTGACCTTCTAGCTGGTCTGCTAAAGCCCTAAAAAGGCAATTTCCGTCTCCTGATACTTTACGAAGACTGAGTCCCAAAGCATTTAACTGATCAGTGGGATTATTAAATGGGAACTGCCTTTTTCCTCTGAACTCTCTTTGCTCTTTAACAGTTGCTATCTTTAGGGTTTTTACCTCTTTAGCGTCTACCTCAGGTCTATCTGAAATCTCTTCACCTATGAATGGTGCAGGCTTTATATGAGAGCAATGAATCCATGAGTCTTTTTCACCAATTTTAATGGCAGTAGGAGTTGTCAATAATACCTGAAAAGGTCCTTCCAGCAGGTTGAGTTCCACTGGTTTTCTGAAAATTCTTTACATATATTTTATCTCCTGGGTTGAAGTTATGCAATGAAAAGTCTAATGGTCCTGCCTGGACCACAGCTCCTGCCTCATGGAGTTCACGTAGCCTGGTCTGTAATTCCTGTATATAGGAAGCAACAGAAGTATCACCTCCCACCAGTGATGTATAAACTGGGGAAAAAGTTTTAGCTTGGATAGGAGGGTGACCAAAAAGCATTTCATAAGGAGATATATGAAGTTCTCCTCTTGGTCTACTTCGTAGATAGAATAATGCCAATGGTAGAACATCAGGCCATTTCAAATGGGTTTCAGTACATAATTTGCCAATCATACTCTTAAGCTCTTTATTCATACGTTCGACTTGGCCTGAACTTTGTGGATGGTAGGGCGTGTGGAATTTTGGAGTCACTCCCAAGAAAGAGTAGATTTGGGATAAAATCGAATCAGTGAAATGTGTGCCTTTGTCAGAATCGATGCGGGCTGGTGGGCCAAAACGAGGTACTATCTCTTTAAGAAGAATTTTGGCAACAAAGGCAGCTGTGGCTCGGGGGCTGGGAAAGGCCTCCACCCACCGAGTGAGCTGATCAACTATAACAAGGCAAAATTTATAATGTCCTGCTTTTGGCATAGTAATATAATCAATTTGTAAGTGCTCAAAAGGTGTATATGCTAGAGGACGCCCTCCATAAGCTTTGGCCTTAAAAGCATACTGATTATAAGACTGACATGTGGAGCAGCCCGAGCAGATTCGAGATGCTGTATTAGTCACACCTGGTGCTATCCAGGTTCTCTTAATAGAGTCTACAATGCCTTGTGTACCAAAATGGCCTTTTCTGTGAACAGAGAGGCATACCTGGTGGTAGAATTTCCGGGGAAGAAATGGCTTACCTTCCGGAGACACCCAGATGCCATTGATCTGTTTCGCCTTAAATTTCTCTTTCCACTTTTCTACTTCAGAATCGTCATAGGTTAGGTTGGAAGGAATATCCTCAGAAGGTGAAAGGTTAAATACATGTTCAGGAGCTTCTAATGCAGCAAGCTTGGCTGCAGAATCGGCTCGTGCATTTCCCTTTGAAACAGGATCACTATTCCCTGTGTGGGCAGGGCAATGTACAACGGCTAGGGAAGAAGGCAGTTTTAGGGCATCTAAGAGGTCCTTGATAAGGTCCCCATTGGCAATAGCCTTGCCCGAGGATGTTAGAAAGCCTCGTTGACGCCAAATCATACCAATAAAGTGGCATATGCCAAAGCCATATTTCGAGTCAGTAAAAATGGTGGCACTCTTATCTTTAGCTATATTACAGGCCTGTGTAAGAGCCACAAGTTCAGCAGCCTGTGCACTAAAATGGGAAGGCAGAGAAGCTGCCCAGAGGGTGTCATAATCAGAAACTACAGCAGCTCCAGTAAAACGGGTTCCCTCTCTCATAAATGAGGAACCATCTGTATAGAGGACAAGATCAGGATTTTCTAAAGGTGTATCAAAAAGATCGTCACGGGGTTTTTCAGCCATATCAACTAAAGAAGCACAGTCATGCAATGGTTCCCCCGAGAATGGTAAGTTAGGGAGTAGTGTTGCTGGATTAAGAACTGTGCAGCGTTTTAAAGTGATATTCTCATTACCTAACAGGGTTATTTCATACTTAGCCAGCCTTTGATCTGAAAAGGCTTGTGTCCTGTGACGTAGTAAGAGAGCCTCCACTTCGTGAGGGCATTGCACAGTTAGAGGGTTACCTAGGACCAAATCAGAGGCTTTTTCTACCAAAAGCGCTGTGGCCGCCACTGCTCTAAGGCAAGGTGGCGCTCCAGCCGCTACAGGGTCCAGCTGAATTGAATAGTAGGCTATAGGACGTTGGTTAGGCCCCAGTGACTGAGTCAGGACTCCAGAAGCCACCCCCCTTTGTTCATGCACAAAGAGAGTGAAAGGCTTACTATAATCTGGCAGTCCTAGGGCAGGTGCTGATAACAAGGCCCGTTTTAATTCTTTTATGGCTGAGAGATGCTGGGGATCCAACTGTAAACTGTCTGGAACAGAACTTTTTGTAAGAGCTATGAGGGGTTTAGTAATTTCACCAAAAGAGGGTATCCATTGTCTACAGTACCCAGCTGCTCCCAGAATGGCTCTCAACTGCCTCTTAGTAGTGGGGGCAGAGAGTTGTTGAATGGCCTGGACTCTCTTAGAAGAGACAGAGCGAGTTCCAGCAGCCAAAATAAATCCTAAATATTCTACCTGGGGCAAACACCATTGTACCTTTGTCTTGGAAACCTTGTGTCCTCTCTTGTGCAGCTCCAGCAGTAAGTGACGGCTATCTTCCTGACAAATTTCAGCATTAGGAGAGGCCAAAAGTAAGTCATCTACATATTGTACTAGTATGGAGCCCTTAAAGGTAATAGAGGCCAGATCCTGCTGTAAAATTTGGGAAAATAATGTGGGACTGTCTACAAATCCCTGTGGGAGTCTAGTCCAGGTCCACTGTCTATTTTTCCAGGTAAAAGCAAATAAATATTGGAAGTCCTCATGTACTGGTATGGAGAAAAAGGCAGAGCAAAGGTCTACCACTGTGAAACATGTAGATTCATAGGGAATCGAGGAAATTATCGTAGCCGGGTTTGGAACTATGGAATGTCTAGGAATAACATAATTATTAATCGCTCTAAGATCTTGCACAAAACGATAAACAGGTCTACCATCTGGCCCAGGCTTGGGTTTTTTAACTGGCAAAATGGGAGTATTGCATGGAGAGTGATGACATGTAATAATAATACCCTGGCTTTTCAAAGCCTCAATTATAGGGGTGATCCCTTCTATTGCTTCCCTAGACAATGGATACTGTGGAATGGAGGGGGGTGGTCCCCCCTTAACTTTAAAGGTAACAGGCATGGCAGACTTAAGGAGCCCCACCTCATTAGGGGATGAGGCCCATAAAGACTCAGGAATGTCAGAGGGGATTTTGGATACCTCCCCTGCTGTTCCTTGAGCTTCTGTAAGTAAAATTGGTAATAAATGAACAGTATCCTCTGGCAATTGTAAGGAGACAGCCCCATCTGGAGCACAAGATATGGTTGCTCTAAGCTTGCAAAGGAGATCACGACCTAATAAATTTACAGGGGCATCAGGCATGAGTAAAAATGAATGTTCCACTGTTAAGGGCCCCATAGATACCATGCGAGGATTCAATTTTGCCACTCTCTGGCTCTTTCCTGAGACTCCCACTACATTCAAAAATCCTACAGGTCTACACCCAGCATCTGGTTTGCTTACTAATACTGATTTAGAGGCTCCTGTGTCTAGCAGACAATCATAATAAGTCTCCCCCACTTTTAAGGTGACATGTGGTTCATTACTCTGGGGAGGTGAATGGACTGGCACAAGTGCATTCAAAAAATCCGGATCTGGGAATATATGGCTTTCATTATCTATGTTCCATTCCTCCCCAAGACACCATCATTCCTGTGTCCTCTTCTGAGGGGGGTCTTGGTTACCATTATTCTGGTACTGCCTTTCTGTATTCCTCCAAAAAGATCTATTTCTATTTTGATTTCGCCTGTAATTAGAATTAGAATTTCTTCTCCAAGTCCTATATTCTCTCAATTCATGCCCCTCCTTACGACAGTAACAACACACCTTAGTGTCCTTGTTCCAGTGTCCACATGGCTGACTAGGAATCGCTGGTGCCAGAATGCTCTGTTTAGGGTGATCTGGATCTTCCTCACGTGAGTCAAAGACATAATTTGCAAGTTCCTTAATTCTATCTACTGAGAGATTTCTCCAGTCTGGACATTGTTTCAGAAAGTATCTGCGTATTTCTGGCAGTGAATTATAAACAAATGTGTTGAGAATGATACAGGAATCTCTTAAATCTACTGGATCCAATCTGGTGTACTGTCTAGCGGCCTCACAAAGTCTATCATAAAATCTGTTTGGTCTTTCATTAGCCTCCTGAGGTAGGCTTAAAAATTTCTGCCAGTTTTCCGGTTTTCTAGAGCAAGATTCCATTCCCTTCAGAAGTGTTTCTCTAGCATCTTTTAATCTTTGGAAATCCCTATCATCATTATAATTCCACTCTGGATCCTTTAGAGGCCATTCCACATCGGCCTTACCTTTCGCAACAAGGGCATTTCCTGCTGAGATAATATCTGTAATCTCAGTTGGGGACAGTAAAGTTTCCAAAAGGCAAGTAACATCAGCCCAACTGGGTTGATATGCATTAAATATAGTCCTTAACTGTGAAATTACAGTGTTTGGATTTTTCTCAAAACTAGGGATGATTGATTTCCATGCGCTCAAGTCACTTGGTCTAAAGGGGCTATATTTTCTGACTTGAATTGGCACTCCCTTCTTACTATGTTCTATAGCTTCCTGCAGAGGGAGTAGTTTCTGCTGATCTGATTCTGAACTTGGATCATCTCTAGTAGAAACAGCCATTTTGAGGTCTCTCTCCATATGTGAGAGTTTCCCCCACATCATAACAATGATAATAACAAAAACAATGATAATAACAAAAACAAAAAAAAAACAACAAAAAAAAATAAAATCCTTAGTCGTATGAACTATGGATGTGGTATTAAAAGGTATTTCAATTGCAGGCATAAAATTTCTACTTATATTAAACGTATTTTCCCAAAGATTCTCACGTATACTATTATACAAAAAACTTTTTGCTGCCTGAATGAGGAAAAAACCAATAATGTTATGAAGGACCATTGAGTAAACTATTCCTCTAAGTCGGGATGTTATGCTGTCCCAATACATTCCGATGAGAAAAATCAAAGGGATGGTAGAATATTCAAGCATCTTGCCCTTTAAACTGGGCTGGCTTTTCTGTTTAAAGCGAGACTTTTAGAGGCTTAAAGTCTTTAAGGGAGATTAGACAAAGGGAAAGTCCGCGGGGGGGGGGGGGGGGGGGGGGGGGGGGGGTATTTGGAAAATCCACCGAATTAGCCGGCTTATGGCCAAACTAGGGAGGGTGGGAGGGTCCTTAAGGTCCCTTCGGGGTCGCCAAACTGTGAGATTTAAAATTGGATATTAGATCATAAATCTCCCCTACTTAACCCTTCCCTTAATTTATCTCCCAGACTAGTAAATGGAAGAAGCTTCTGGTTTTCTAGATAGAGCCTTTATTGTATATAAGGTGTTGTTGATTAGAAGGATAGGAAAATAGAAATACAGTACAAATCGTCTTAAATCTAGGCTTAGTCTATATTCCTTATAAAAACTCACCAAACCGATTTAGGCCACCTTTGGAGTGAGTCAGACCGTCTGTCCCGCGCCGCCAGGAGTCCCGCCAAGCCGGCAAAAAAGGCTACTCCCCTTCTCTCCACCCCGGAAGTCAAAAAAAAACCCCGGCAGGCAGTCTGGCATGCGCAGCAGGCGGACTGTACCCAGCAGGCAGTCTGACATGCGCAGCAGGCGGACTGTACCCGGCAGGCAGTCTGACATGCGCAGCAGGCGGACTGTTCATCTCCTCCCCAAAAGGGTGGTCCTTGAAAAACTGGCGTCTTTCAGTTATCCTAACCGACTGTTAAAAACTTTCATATTTTACCACAACTGGAAAGGGAGATGGGTCAGTCATATAACAAGAATGAACAACCCAAATGTCACACTTATACATTCAAGATATTAAGAGAACTACGGGAAGGTCTACAGTGTGTTGAGTAGATCCTCTCTGAAGGGTTTATGAGAAGACAGGGATAGGAATCACATGGGATGGAAGGCATGGAGGGAGGACTCACATTAATGAAATCATGGCTCCATCAAAGTATAAGCAGATTATTTGCAACAGTTTACTGTATTCTCCATGAGCCACACAGAAGAAAAAAAAACACTGTTAGAAGCTTTGTTAAAAAGGAAATTATAATAATTTAGTCTTGTGGGCTTGGAAGCATGTATTTGTTGTTGATAAACTGTCATGGGATAATTAATTGCATATCCTGCACAGCTGAAGGAACTGCTTTTGTACTACCCCAGAGAGAAGGCATTCCACAAATAGTCAAGCATGATGCCAAGATTATCAAGACATCACCTTACCTCTAAGTCAGCTGTATAGTAAAGTCAAAGGGGCATTCCTATACCAATCCTTACTCCTAAAATTCTTGTGTAACCACAGATAAAAAATGGGGGAGCTAAAGCTTGCCTAATTTTCTGTTAGAAAAGAGACCAAATTACCATTGTCTCTAAGACAAAGAAATATATTTTGATTTAGTTTAGTGCTTTCCAACTCTCCTTGACCCCCTTTTTGGGTTTTCTTGGCAAAAATACTAAACTTATCTGTCATTTCCTTCTCCAGCTCATTTTACAGATGAGGAAACTAAGGCAAGCAGGGTTATGTGACTTGTCCAGGTTCACATAGTTTATAAGTGTCTGAGACTGGATTTGAACTCATGAAGATGAGTTTTCTTGATTCCAAGCCCAGTGCTCTATCCACTGAGATACCTAGCTGACCAAAGAAATACATATATACATATATATATATAAATATATAAATACATATACATATATACATAAATACATATGGATGTATTCTATATATAGTATATATTTATATCTATAACTATCTATGTATATATAAAAACAGAGGGGCAAAGAAGATAGAGATACAGAGACAGAGAGATAGACAGAAAAAGATGATAATCAGTTTATGACACTAAACTCTATGTTAGAAGTAGTCTTACTTGCTAAGCATATACCTGCATTGAGTGATAGGATTAATTCCTAGAATATTCTCTGTTTGATAATCTTTTTCCAAACTGAGATGCCCAACATTTGATATTTGATTGATAACAGGTGCAATTTAGTACAGTGGACTATTATCTCCTAGTTCTGGCTAAAACTCACGTACTATTGCTAAATCATGGTCAGAGATTACCTCTCTTGCATTGAGGAGCCTCATTCTCTAAATAACAAGTTATCTCTAAAATAATGCCAGATAGTGAGGCCCCTGCTGGAACTCAGCCCTAGTCAGCATTAAACATCGTGTAGTCATGGCCTGGTTTAATGCTTTTCTAAAGCAAGAGCTGCTTTACAGTTAATTTCAATGCTCTCTATATTCTTGCATTACTTTTTAAATAGTTGTATCTTTGGCATTCTACATAGAAGATTATTGAACTTGAAAGTTTGGTCTTAATTGAATAAGATTTGACTCTAGACTAGCCTTCTGTGGGAATGAGAAATTATGGGTACATAACTGTAGCAGGAAGTGAAATACCTTCATTGTCTTAGTGTTTTCAAGTGATTGGGATGGTAATCGTCCCATATATGTTAACTCTTTGAAAAAAAATCACAGTTGAAATAAGCATGTGTTGGCATATCAATTTAAAATGGTTGGAAATATTCCATTTAAGTGAGCTATGGCTAAGCTTCTTGAATGAGATCACTTGTGAATCTGCTTAAGAAGGCAGAATAGACAGGCATCAGAGCCATGTAGTGGTGTATGTCAGTCATGGAATCTAGAATACTCAGATTTCACTATTAGCAAATGAGTCAAACCAAGTGAGGAAGAGAGAGTTTATTGGAAGCTGTTATAATAATAATAATAAAAGCAACCTGGAGCTAATCAGTTTTTCCCCTCAATAATAGAATATTTATTACTGGGGTCATTACTTTAGGCCCAACTAGTCATTAAGCTAATGGGATGGGGGAAGGCTGTATTTTACAGAACTTTTTAGCTCCTGCAGAAGAGATGTCTGAGGAGTCTGAATATTTCCTGTATAAACTATTTATATAACTATATGGGAGCGCTGCGGCAGAGATTTTTTTGTATCAACCATAAGTTATGTCTTGGAACTACCCTGGACAACTGGCTTTCTTATCTATCATCACACTTCAGTAATCTGTACAAGTAAAGAACACAGAACATGGTATTTATGGTACCAGAGGAAAAAGAGGGACCTTCCCCCCACCCCAATATTGATGGAAATAATATTTTTTTAGATTCTGGAAGATAGGAACTGCTACTGTAGGTATAAGGAATGAGGAAGATGGTCTTGAATGCAGTGACTTCATAATGGTCATTTCTATAAAGGCCTTATTAAAAAACAAACAAAAAATCGCAAAACTTCCTAACATTTTCTCTGTTTCTAGATCACAAATTTGTTTCCCCCTGGAGCAGAAACAGCTGAGTAGATGAAATGTAAGTGACAAAGCAATGCTCAGCTGAGGGTATAATTACATGAAGAGAGGAGATGGTCTGCCTCAGGAGAAGGTGGGCCCAGAAGTGGGGAACTATCATAGAAACAGTCTTGACATGAGTGGTTCCATCTTGAATTTGTAATAAGCATATATAGTTGGGGCAGCTAGGTGGTGCAGTGGATAGAACACTGGCCCTGGAGTCAGGAGGACCTGAGTTCAAATCCAACCTCAGACACTTAACACTTACTAGCTGTGTGACCCTGGGCAAGTCACTTAACCCCAATTGCCTCACAAAAACAAAAACAAAAATAAGCATGTATAGTTCAGACATTTAAATATGTTAAGAACTTGATTATGCATATTGGGATAACCAGATGCTAGAGTGGTTCACATCTAATTATCTTGGCTAAATTATACTTATACCTATCAGGACTGCTTGGCTGTTGTGTTGTGAGTTCTTTACTAAACAGTTGAAAATCACTGTATGATATCACTGACACCCTGTGATAAAGCTCTGTTTTCCCTATGTTAGTTATTACTGTAACTAGAAAGGACCTATATATAATAGCTTATTCAATATCAAGGATAGGCTCCCTGGAGATGATGAATTTTCCAAAACAAATCCATTCTAGTTATAATCATCATCAAAAAAATATTTATTAATATAGTACTTAGACTAACTCTCAGTCAGGGGCATATACTCTCCTTAGAACCAGCTAGGCAAACTTTCACAATGCCTGACCATAGGGGAAATAGTTATCAAGGGGCAATGTATGGGAATGTATCAGGGAACTAAATAATATGTATGTATGTATGTCTATATCTATTTCTATATCTATAGCTACATAGATATAGTCTATCTATGTAGAGCTATCCAAGATATAAATTTTTTTATTGAGTTGTTCACCTAGTGTGCAGGGGAGCTAGCAATGTTTTGCAAGTGTCTGAAGGTGTTTTTTTTTTCTTTTTTATGAATTTCACAAAATTATGCAGCAGGAAAAATGTGTCTTCAGACTTTCTGTCTCCTTTTTCTATGTACACTTCTCCTTGCCTGTAACATTTACAATTATATTGTTTTTTAAAAATAAGTTTTTATTGGGACAGCTAGGTGGCACAGTGGATAAAGCACTGACCCTGGATTCAGGAAGACCTGAGTTCAAATTAGGCCTCAGACACTTGACACTTACTAGCTGAGTGACCTTGGGCAAGTCACTTAACCCTCACTGCCCCACCCCCCCAAAAAGTTTTTATTGATATTTTCTGTTTCTTACCTCACCATAGTATCCCATGTATTTTTCCCCTTCTCTTCCCAGAGTGCTATCCCAAATGACAAATAGCATTTTTTTAGAAAGGAAAAAAAAGTCAGCACAATTGATTGATATTATTGAACAAGTCTGAAAACATGTGTACCTCCTACCTTTGACTTTTTGGTGTGTTGTTCTTTTCAGTTACATTGTGGTAAAGTAATGGAATTTGGCAGACACCCAGGAGTCGGACTTGATTGACTTAGTAGTGTTTGAATTGGGTTTGAATGAGGAACTACTAAGTACCCACTTAAGGGTGATTAGGTTTTAGCCACACCTGTCCTGCCCTGTTATTCACCTAGTTTAAATTTAGCCAACCCTCAGGAGAGTGTGGGGTGGGAAATATTGGTCTCAGCCTAATTTCTGCTGGTCTGTTTTCAAGTTTTGCCAGCAGCTTTTATCAAACAGGGAGTTTTCCCCTATGCAACTTATGTTTTTTACTTCATAAACACCTGGTTATTGATTTCTATTTTTTTTCCTGAATCTTCCTTGTCTAATCTGTTCCATTGATCTCTCTCTGTTCTTGAATCAGTGCCAGATGGTTTTGATGACTGGTGCTCTATAATAGAATCTGAAGTTTGGAATTTCATTTCCTCCTTCATGTTTCCTTCTTTTTACAGTTGTACTATTTTTTTTTTTACAGTTGTACTATTAACAGTGGAGAATGAACTTTTTTTTATCTAAATGAAACAACCTTAACCACCATAATACAATCATTGTTTTTCATCAAGGAAACACTCTGGGTTCCTCAAAGAAATAAAGGGGAGAATGTGGTAAAATAACAAAATTTGGTAGACACCCAGGGGTCCGACTTGATTGACTTAGAAGTGTTTGAATTGGGTGTGAATGAGTAACTACTAAGTACCCACTTAAGGTGATTAGATCTTGAGCCACACCTGGCCCACCCTGTCAGACCCTAGTTTAAATTTAGCCAACCCTGAGAAGGAGTGTCCTCAGAGGCTGTGGATTGCGACATCAACAAAGAACCAGTCTGAGCCACAACTACTTGAAGGACCTCCCCTTTGGGGGAGGGAGAAAAAGTAGAAAAGAGGACCCCAACAGGAAGTAAGAGATACTCGAACTTTCTCTCCCTCTGGCTTCAGAGCTGACCAGAGACTGGCTCCCATAGAAACTACAGACTCCTGGTGGTGAGTTAAATCCAGCCCTTTGAATTAGCTGGGAATTGTATAGGTTTTTATTAGAGCCAGGGAGATTATCCATTTTCTTCTTTCCCTATTCCCTATTCCATTGTCTGACTTCATTAATTTTACTTTTGCTGTGTATTTTATTCCCATTAATAAAACCTGATTCTTTTGTGGAAAAGAGGCTGTTAAGCTCCGTTTTTATTGGCCTGGGAAAAATAACTAACAAGGCAGTTCTGAGGGGAGGAAGTTTTGGACCTAGAGGTTCCTCATTATTTTCTGAACCCCAATATTACTGTGAGCCACCCAATTAACTCTCCAAATATTAAATTTGGCCATACAATTGCATCACAAAAGATCTGTATATAAGGATGGAAGAGAAGAGGAGGGAAGCTTACCTTTGTAGTGGAGGCAGGCAAGTCCACTAGCCTTCCTTTGCTCTGGTTGCCAGTAGTGAACATGTCGTCTCCTGGAAGTCTCTCTTGCTATCCTCAGACTTTATAAGGAATTAGCCTTTTCACAGTCCATTGTCAACTGTTTCTCTCTCTGGGGAGCTGTGTCAGTCCCAGGAAGCTAGTCTGAGAACAGACCTCCATTAGTTATTCATTGGTCTTACTATCTAGGCTAACCAGACCACTCTAAGCCAAGAACATTTACATTTAAGCAGGAAAAGACTTCAGTGAAGGAAAGCATGCTCTATTTGTGTATTTTCATTAAGCCTTCCAGGAGGGGTTGAATTACTTGGCCTCTGAGGTCAGTTAGTCAGCAAGCATTTATTAGTTATCATTTATTAGTTATCAAGCACCTATTACTACCTCCCCCCCCCCCCCCCCCCACACACACACTGTGCTAAGTGCTAGAGATATAAAGGAAGTACAAAAGTTCTGCCTTTAGATATCTACTTTAGGAAGATCATTTGACATGAGGCAGAGAGATCCACCAGAAAGCTCTTTTATTTTTTTAAAATTATTTTAGACTCTTATTTTCCAAATTACATGTAAAAGCAAATTTTGACATCAATTTTTTTTTAAATTTGTGTTCCAACTTCTCTTCCTCCCTCCCCTCCCCTCCCACCCCCACCCCATGAACTCAAACAATTCAACATAAATTATACATGAGCAGTCATGGCAAACAATTCTACCTTATTTAGGTTGTGAGTGGAAACAGATAAAAACAAAACTTCAGATTAAGGAATTGTCAAAAAAAAATGTTTCAGTCTGTTTTCAGATACCACCAGTTCTTTCTCGGTAGATGTACTGAAATTTTCCTAGGTTCTTCAGTTATATTGGATTATTGCCTTGCTGAAAATAACCATGTGCTTCCCAGCAGATCATCTTATACTAATGCTGTTATTTTGTGCTATATACATTTCTCTCTGCTTCAGTTCATGTGGGTCTTTCCAGGCTTTCCTGATAGCATCTTGTTCATAACAATTTCTATATAGTACCTTGAACTTGACAGAGAATTTTCTTCACAATAGCCCAGAAGAGTAGGTACCATGCATTTTGATATTGTAGTCAATCAATGTAACTATTTCCCGCCATCCCATTCCCTTCCAATGATATTTATTCCATTGTCTACCTTATTTTGCCTTATTTAACCCTTCAGGAAAGTAGGAAGGGAAGAGGATAAGGAGGGAAGGGTGAATGAAGGGAGGGTAGAGCGGGGGAGGGGGGGGGCAGTCAGTAGCAAAACACTTATGAGGAGTATTAGGGCAAAATAAGGCAGACAATGGAATAAATAGAAAGTTCTTTTAATAATACAGGAGCGAAGTGATGAAGACCTGGGTTGTTAGGGAGGAGGGGAGGGGGTGTTATGAAGGTCTAACTGACAAGACTTTGCTGACGGTTGGATACAGAGAGGGTAAATCCAGAGGGTGAGAAGTCATGGAGGATGGTGCCTGGGAGGGTGGTGGTCTCTGACAGTAAATACAGAAATTTAAGGATTTGGGGTCAAAGGTAATGATTTCACTTTTAGAGGTATTGAGTTTAGAACTATGATTCTATGACCCGCTGTAGGTGGAATAACCACTTTTTTTGGGTAGGGCTGTCTTCCTGGAAACCGAGGCTTCCTTTTTGACGTCACTTCCTGTGCGACGACTTTCTTCCCCCAAGTATTTGCCCCAGGGCATCGGAGAAGATGGAGACCCTGAGCCGAGTCTGTGCGCTGAGCCGGGTGCTGGTGGGGGCCCCGGGCTTTGGGGCCTGGAGGGGCCTGTTCACCACCGCTGCCAACCGTCCCGCCCTTCGACCCCCCATAGATGTCCCCAAGGAGGAGGGCCTTTACCCTGTCACTATGGTTCCCGGCGATGGTGTGGGGCCTGAGCTCATGCTCGCTGTCAAAGAAGTCTTTAAGGCAGCCAAGGTCCCCGTGAAATTTCAGGAGCATCATCTGAGTGAGGTGCAGAACCTGGCCTCTGAAGAGAAACTGGAGCAAGTGCTGGCCTCCATAAAGAAAAACAAGGTTGCTATCAGTGGGAAGATCCACTCTCCGATGGACACAGAGTACACGGGGGACTTGGCATCATATAACATGCAGCTCAGGCGCAAGCTGGACCTGTTTGCCAACGTTGTTCATGTCGAGAGCCTCCCAGGATATAAGACTCGACACAACAACCTGGACTTTGTGATCATCCGTGAGCAGACTGAGGGAGAATACAGCTCGCTGGAGCACGAGAGCGTCAGGGGTGTGATTGAGTGTTTGAGGATCATCACTCGTGCCAAGTCCGAGCGAATTGCCAGGTTTGCTTTTGACTATGCCACCACTAAGGGTCGAAAGAAGGTCACGGCTGTGCACAAGGCCAACATCATGAAGCTGGGCGATGGGCTCTTCCTGCAGTGCTGTGAGGAGGTGGCAGAGCAATACCCCAAGATCAAGTTTGAGACCATGATAATAGACAACTGTTGTATGCAGCTGGTGCAGAATCCATACCAGTTTGATGTGCTCGTCATGCCCAATCTCTATGGAAACATCGTTGACAACCTGGCAGCAGGTCTGGTGGGGGGTGCAGGCGTGGTTCCTGGTGAGAGCTACAGTGCTGAATGTGCTGTTTTTGAAACCGGTGCAAGACACCCGTTTGCTGAGGCTGTGGGCAGGAACATTGCCAACCCCACTGCCATGCTGCTGTCTTCCAGCAATATGCTGAAGCACCTCAGCCTGGAATATCACTCCAAGATGATTGCTGAGGCTGTGAAGAAGGTGATCAAAGTTGGCAAAGTGCGGACCTGGGACATGGGTGGCTACAGCACCACGACTGATTTCATCAAGTCTGTCATCAGCTACCTGAAGCCACCTTGTAAGGACTAGAACCCTTTACCATTTTTTTAATCTTATCCTTTAATAGAGCCTCTGACCAACTTCTCCCACACCTGCTTCAATAAAATGGACCACATGAAGGAACCTGCCTGTGCCCCCCTTCTGTGGAACAAGAATCTCTTATCTACAGCTGTTTGTGCTTTTTTTCTCAATAAAAACATGAACCAGAAAAAAAAAAAAGACTAACTTTGCTTTACTAGTTTCAATACCAGTGTAAGGCAGTAAAGGGGATTGGATTAGATGAAGCAGATTAAGGTCATAGTGAGAAATCTCATACTCTATAACATAAAAATAAACATACCTGTGATATTTAATTATAATGTTATCATGCCATAACATTTTACTATATTTCAACTTTTTCAGTTGAGTTCGTGATAGCACTTAGCAAATTGTCTTGTTCATAGGAAAGATAAGTTCTTTGGGGCCAAGGATTATTTTAGTACCTAGAATAGTGTCCTGCACATGGTAGCTAATCAACAAATAGATGTTTGATTGAAATGGAGAGCACATGTTTGTATGTATATGTATATATGTGTGTGTATACCTACACATATAAGCATATATATATATGTATTTATATACACATGGGATGAATGAATTCAATATGTTTATCAAACACTTATAGTACACAAGACCTTCGACTAGGCACAGGATACAAAGATAGTTCTACTATTTAGTCTTTTCTCTTAGTGAAATCAGTTTCATTGGAGGAGATGGGAAAGAACATGTACAAAATAGTTCTCATGCAGAATAGTACAAAATAACTCATGCAGAATAGAATGTGATAGAATGAAAAGGTTTGAGGAGTAAGTCACTTTAGTTGGGGTGATCTGGAAAGGTTTTATGGTGTAGGTGGCCCTTGAGATGAGTTTTTTAGGAAAAGAATTTCAATAATCAGAAGTGTGGAGGATATGTGACGAGGGAATATCTGCACAAATATGGAGGAAGCAGAATGCAGATTGACTGCAATGTATGCTTGCAAAATATGAAATCAGACTGGAAATATTGGTTATAGCCAGATTGTTGAAGGTCTTAAATATCAGCCTAAGGAGTTTTTATTTCATCCTAAAGGACATAGGGAGCCATTGAAGGTTTTTGAAAAGGGGAGTATCATGGTCAGACCTTTGCATTTGACATAATTATCTCATTTGATGCTTAAAATGTTCTTGGGAGGTGGTGGTTCATTTGTGTCTGACTCTATGTGACCCTATGGACTTTGTCCATGAGTCCACCAGAGTGGTTTGCCATTTCCTTCTCCAATGTGTCCCCATTTTACACATGAGGAATAGAAGCAAATAAGAATTAAGTGACTTTCCCAGGGTCACACAGCTAATAAATGTCTGAGGCGGAATTTGAACTTAGATCTTCCAGATTCCAAGCCCAGTGCTCTATCCACTGTGTAACCTAGCTTCCCCATGATAATAGATATTGTTAGCCTGATTTATCAATTTGACTTTTCATTCTGACCCATGCTGGATATGAAAAAAGATTGTCTATCTTAAAATATTTTTTTTTTTACTTAGGCTCAAGAATAGACTTATTTTTATTTTTTTGCAGGGCAATGAGGGTTAAGTGACTTGCCCAACGTCACTCAGCTAGTGAGTGTCAAGTGTCTGAAGCCGGATTTGAACTCGGGTCCTCCTGAATCCAGGGCTGGTGCTTATCCACTGCGCCACCAAGCTGCCCCAAGAATAGACTTATTAAGGACACTTTGAGAGTGTCATTTCATGACAAAGATCATAAATTGTGATTTTTAAAAATTGTTTCAGCTCTCATGAAATCATCCAAAGCCAAAGAATAGCAAGGCACCCAAACCGTAACTATTGTCTAAATAGCACATATGTTATTTGTGTATGTTAGCACATGCATACATATACATGCATATAGGTATATTTGTGATTCTCTTTCATAAATATTAAGGAAGAATAAAGAGACTTTTTCTGAAATATCTTCTTAAGGACCTAGAATTTAAACTAACCACTTGAAAACCCTGGGGATACTATTATCAATTTAGCATCTGAAGTTCTTAGGGGAATATTAATTCTCCTTTAAAAGACATACAGAACAGGTGTTCATTATGATTAAAACCTAGTAACTGCAGAGATGGAAAGTGTGAAATTTATATTAAAAACATCCTAGGTAGAAAATGCAAATATCATAGCAGAATGAATTATATATCCAGCCAGAGTTGAGCTTTTCTTAAATCTAGTAGCTTAGAAAGTTTCATTTTTTCATTTTTCATTAAAATGTTAGATCATTTAGTTTTGCTTACCATAAAGATGTATATGAAATATGCTTAATTTTGTCTTTAAAAATTTGTGATGTCCTTGGGATCTTTCAACTTTCTCACATCTGGATAAATATGTTTGATCAGTGTTAGGAGATGAATATCTTATAATTTGGGCATTTGGAGTAACATTTTAATTTGATATACTGCAATAGATTAGACATTTTCCAGGGATGTGTTGAACCCAGCTCAAACTGGCTACCAAGAGCTTATTAAATTTTTCAATGGGAGCATTTACACCTTAAAAATTTGCAAAAGTTACAAATCAGGGTTAGATCTAACAAAGTGATGGAGAAAATCTTAATAGTGCAGATTAAACTTAAAAGTGTGTTATGCTTTCCCCCCCCCACACACATTCTAGTTGTTAAAATTTATCAACATACTCTTTTCCATTTGGTCCCCTCAACATACAATAAGTTTCTTATTGTTTGCTGATTTTAAGGAATTGTTTGATTCTGAGAGACAAGTGGTATGGTATATAGGAGTTAGGAAATCCTGGGTTCATGGTATGTTTCTGACACATACTAGCAGCATGATCGTAGGCAAATTATTTAACCTCTCATTGCCCAAGTGGGATGTGACTCATCTCACTTTCTGATTGGTTGATCACATATTCCTTGGGGTCAAACTGTAATCCTCCAGGAACACATACCCCCTATGCCCCCAGTTTTTAAAACTTTGTCATAAATAAGTTACTGATCTGCATTGATGGAGGTAGGGAGTTCCCCACACCAATGAAATCAGGTCTGGACCTTTGCCTTGTCCTACTTTCCCTTCTCCATTTTTTAAAAACTTAGAATAAAATTCAACTTTCAAGGTTTTACTTAACCAAGTTGAAACAATAACACTTGGTTTTATGACATTTGACTATGAACATAACTTTATTAAATAACTTTTTGAGTGTTGGCATAGGCATGAGATAGGGAAAAATATGCTCACCTAAGGTGCCTGCTAGTCACAGATGATGCCCTGCACAGAATCCAAATGAAAGGATTGCTCATTGATAGTAAAATTTTCAAAAAATTTCATTTGCACATGACACTGGAATGATTATATTAATCCCAAGGACATCACAAATTGTGCTCATTGAAACCCATAATTATTGAAAAGAAACTATTTTAACCTTCCACACTAGAAAAATAAAGTAGATGAAAAACATATTGCTCAGAATTCAGTATTCAAGTGGACTGATTGCCTTTAGAGTTAAGCTGTCAATATGTTCATTTTGGACCATCTCTGCAATAACCTGGCCCAGATTTGAGTAGGAAGAAGGGATTTGTACTGAATTCAAATAAATTCAGCAAACATTTATTAAGAGCTTATTATATGCAGAGCAATGTTTTAGGCCCTGAGGATCAAAAGGCAAAAAGTAAACTATATCTGCCTTTAAGGGTCATTATATATTCTACTAGATTGTAATTAAGAACTAGTACTATACTTTCAATGATATCTGACCTGCTCTATGCTGCAAAAGTTCTTTTCTTTAGTATTGTATTCTCCTGCTAGTGCTATATAGATTCAGATATTGGCTAAGTTCAGGTGACTCACTGGATGATGAAAAGAGATGTGATGTTCAGAAGCAAGCTATAGGACATTATCTCTACCTTGAATATGAATATTGGCAAGTAAAAGGAATTATTGATGGTAAGTAAGTATTGCTAGAAAGGAGGTGGATTAGTCATATGTCAAGCAAAAGAGAAAATAGATGAATAGTTTCAGTGCTACACAGGTCCCCTAAAGATGAAAGAGGAAGAGCCTATTGATTGAATCTTCTTTCTAGTACTGGAAAGAGCATTTTAGAATTCGTGCACTTGGCTCTGCCACTTATTAACTGTATAACATTGGCCAAGCCACTTAATTTCTTGGGACCTCAGTTTTCTCATCTGTAAAATGAAGAGGTTGTCCTGGTTGGCCCCATAAGTTTCTTCTAGCTCTAAATCTCTGATCCTGTGGTTGTGATTTTGATGGATAGACAGAACTTACAGTGATATAGTTCCAGATTCATTTTGGTAAGAATTTGTCCCTTATTTTTTGACACCTATTTCAGGTTGTGAATTTTGTAGCATAACATATTGCCTTGGCATTGAGTGCTTCATTTATCCATGAAATGAAGGCTATTTCCTTGAACAAGAAAACTAAGTTTTCTTTGTAGCCTGTAATTTTTAAAAAAAAGTAATTCTGAAACCATTCAATAGGCCAATAACACCAAGAGATGGACTAAATGTCACTTGTCTGCGGTTCCTTTTAGTATGATATGATTCACATTAAAAGTATTTTGGGGGCAGCTAGGTGGCGCAGCGGATAGAGCATTGGCCTTGGATTCAGGAGGACCTGAGTTCAAATCTGGCCTCAGACACTTGACACACTTACTAGCTGTGTGACCCTGGGCAAGTCACTTAACCCCAATTGCCTCATCAAAAAAAAAAAAGTATTCCGAAATTATTTAAAAATCAAAATTACAAAGGCCAGCTTGATTCTTTTGAGAACAATTAATCTGAGGGGGTTGAATTCTAGACTTTTCATTAAGTGGAAAATTCTTTATTTCAAAGGTTGACCTAAAATGGTACTCAGAAAACAATTCCAAATAGTTCACTTTAGGTCATAGAAAAAGTCCAGTATATGACTTTTCACATCTTCATTTGATTATCAAGTGGGTAATTTCTTATGTACTTGATATCTTTATTTCTTATACAGAAAAACTAACTATATAGTTGACCACAATCTGGAAGTGAGTCAGCAAACTAACTGCTGGGATATTAAAACTGTGACATGTAAGTGCTGGGAAGAAATTCTACTCTACTTCGAGTTAATCAGAACTTTATTAAAGTAGAATGACTGCCTTGGGTCGCTATGTTTACAAACAACCTAGAAAAAATATGAGAAATTCTGATGAAGAGTGACAGGGTACAAAACATGGAAGATTAAATTATGGAGGTGGTTGAGCTGGCCTTGGAAAAGGAATTCAATTGGTGGTAATTTATCCAAATTTCAAGCAACCCTTCAAGGAGGAAATAAAAAATGTCTGGGGTGCTGAACTTGTAAACTTCACCTTATAAAGTGATGGCAAAAATCCCATAGATACCAACATTTCCCAAATGGAATTCATCATCTCATAGCATATGATGATGGAAGAAACTTTAGAGGTAATCTAGTCCAGGGCTTCTTAAACTTTTTCTACTTGTAACCCCTTTTTGTCTGAAAAATGTTTACACAACTCAAGGTATATATGTATATAAAACAGATATACTTAGCCTTTTACTGTTGCCAAATTTTTCATGATCCACATTCAGTTATGCAACCTCATATCAACTTGCAACCCACAGTTTAAGAAGCTAGGATCTACTCTATAGGTGTAGATTTAGAGCCGGAAAGTCGCTTAGTCAAACTCACTTATTTTTATAGATGAGGAAACTGAAAGGCTGACTAACTTAATTTGGTGAAGTTAAATGACATGCTTATAGTCACATAAGTAATGAAGAGGCAGTTTTGAGATTTGAATGCAGGCTAATTGATTCTAAACTAAGTGTTTTCCCAATTTCTTAATTTTACAGATGATGAAAGTAAGGTACATAGTGGTGAAACAGTTTGTCTGAGGTCCCACAGGTAGCAAGTGACAGAACTGGATTTCAAACCAAGGTTTAAATCTTAAATTTCAAATCCAGAACTCTTTCCACTATACCTCAGTGGTTCTTTCTCCTTTCTCAATCCTGCCCTTCCTCGCACCGCCCCACCCACAACCATTTTACACCCTCCCTCTAATTCCCTTTTTTCTGTCAATGATATCATTACTCTAATCACCTAGTCTTTCAAACTTGGAGTCATCTTTTATTCCTCCTCCTTCCTCAATAACATTCTATTAGCACCAGGTCCTGTTTTTCAAAATTCTTGTTAATTTCTTTCAGTGTCCACTTTACCCCACTGCTTACATAATAAAGTCTAAATTCCTTAACCTGACATTCATGTTCTTTTCCTCCTCCCCCAAATATCCTTCCCCTCCCTCAACTACCACAAATCTCCCATTCCACTGCTATTGTTCACTACTGTTCAATATGGATTCTCTGTTCAAGAAAGAGAACTGTCACCTCATGGAAACATGCCATGTTCATCCTTTCTTCCATAGTTTAGGTTTGTTTTCTGTCTCTTGTATGAACTGCCCATCCTTTTACTGTGTCTAGCATGGAAAATCTAGGTAAATCTTATTCATTCCTTTTTTTTTTTTTTTTTTTTTTTTTTTGGGGGGCAATGGGGATAAAGTGACTTGCCCAGGGTCACACAGCTAGTAAGTGTCAAGTGTTTGAGGCCAGATTTGAACTCAGGTCCTCCTGAATCCAGGGCCAGTGCTTTACCCACTGTGCCATCTAGCCACCCCCTTATTCATTCTTTAAAGACTAGCTTATTGCAACTTCTCCAGGAAGCTGTCCTGGAACATTATGGTTCACAGTACTGTGAACACAGTTCTGTGGTGCTTATCATCTATAACACTTGCTTTAGTGCATTTTCATGAACTGTTTCTTATTGTTATTTAGATGTTTTACATGTCAGGATCCCTAATTAGATCCCCAATAATTCCCCTGGAAGCAGGCACTACACCTACTTCTTTTGTGTTCCCTGTGCCACAAAGTACTGTGCTATGCACATATTAACCATTTATAAATACTGGCATTTATTTTATGTCCACTTTAACTTGTTTCAAATCCTGGCCTGGTGTGAATCTATTAATAATAATGGCTAATTAAAAAAAAATCGGAATACTGAAGTTTGCCATTCTAAAGGATTTATCCTTCCTACCAAATTTGGTTTTCATATTTAAGAAATGCTATTTTTCAATATTATTTTTAAATGGAGATGCAAAAGATGCCTTTTTCCTTATTTTCAACTATGCAACTTTTGTTTATATTAGCCTTTGTGAAATCCAAGTTGTTAATATTTTACTATAAATGTAAGTAGCTAAATATTTGCTCAGGGGCTATTAAACAAGCCAGAGTGAGCTGATGAAAATTTGGCTTTCAACATTGTATTTAGGCCACTGGAGGCTTATAATATAGAGACATATTGACAAATCAAAATACTTTATCCAGCTTTGGTTCTTACGGGAAGATAATCTCAATCTGGATTTCAAACTGTCACATGAACTGAAAATGGGTTTCTAATGGATTATAAGCAAACTATTTCCTGCCATGATGTAGAATAACCTTAACAGGTTATTAGAGATAAAATTATTTCAGTGATAACTATGCTTCTGAGGGGGTAAGAGTATTTTAGAGTAATAGCTCCTAGCATTTTACAGGATAAGGACTCCTTCTTAATGCCAAAAAATGGCATGGACTCCCATATGATAGTCATTGTACTCTTAGTATCTATCATTTGAGGATAATACAGGTGCTATAAATTCAGGAATGCTTTTTTTTTTTTAAGTGAGGCAATTGGGGTTGAGTGACTTGCCCAGGGTCACACAGCTAGTAAGTATTAAGTGTCTGAGGCCAGATTTGAACTCAGGTCCTCCTGACTCCAGGGCTGGTGCTCTATCCATTATACCACCTAGCTGCCCCCTAGGAATGCTTTTAAATGAATTGTATTTTATTAATCACAAAGGCTTCTCCCATATATATTGAAAAATAGTAATAATGTAATATAAGTAATGATACTTATTAACTTTGTTCACTTTTTAATGTATTTGTAAATAGATTCTGGGGACCCCTTAAAATAATTTCTTGGCTCTCCAGGGGTCCAAGGTTCATAGATTGGGAACCACTGCCTAGGGTGGATTTCAAGTCATCCTTTTGACTTTTAAAAACCTTTAAAACTTGGCTTCAATCTACTTTTTTTTTTTTTTTTTTTTTTTTTTTAGTGAGGCAATTGGGGTTAAGTGACTTGCCCAGGGTCACATAGCTAGTAAGTGTTAAGTGTCTGAGGCTGGATTTGAACTCAGGTACTCCTGACTCCAGGGCTGGTGCTCTATCCTCTGCACCACCCAGCTGCCCCCTCAATCTACTTTTGCAACCTTATTCTATATTATTCTTCCTCACACATTCTTTGAATCTCTTTTTTTTTTTTTCAGGGCAATGAGGGTTAAAGCAACTTGCCCAGGGTCACACAGCTAGTAAGTGTTGAGTGTCTGAGGCTGGATTTGAACTCAGGTCCTCCTGAATCCAGGGCTGGTGCTTTATTCACTGCGCCATCTAGCTGCCCCCACATTCTTTGAATCTCAAGAGAAGTTTGTTTTTTAAACTTAATTCCTAACATGTTAAGTTTCTTTGACATTTACTAGTAGAGCATAATGTGCTTGGAACAAGTATGATAGCAAAGGTAAGCATGAGTGTTTCGAAGTATTTTTGACATTTCAAAAATTCCATAACCCCAGAAAGGGGATAGATGTACTACCAAACAGACTTGTGCAAATATGTTTTATAGATGCCTGTAGGGAGATACTTTCTCATCTCTCCTGGCTTATTGCCTGACTGCTTTTAAAGTAGGCCACTCTGAGACCATAGCCTCCCTCAGGGTGGGCTCACTAGAAGGAATCACTCCAGGCCAGCCTCTCAGTGCTAAGGAGAACTAATAACAGGACAACTGTGAGCACAAAGAAATGATTCTTAGAGGTGGCTGTTAGTTGTGGACAAAAAGTGAGAGAGTAGAGAAAGTAAAGATAGAGCTGTTCATTAAAAAAAAAAAAGGTCCAGACTTAAGAGTCAGAGGTTGGTATGAGAAATTCTGATACCTGAGGAAAATTTAGTTGAGCAAGTGGTTGAGGGAAGGGAAGAATGGTCCAAGGTAGGAGCAGGTTTGTGTCTGGCAGAAGTAGATTAGACAGAGGTCATGGGAGTTGAAGACATTGAGGAACTGGGAGATCAGGGATTTTTGAAGAGAAGAAAGGTTGGAATGGAGGAGACTGTGAGCCAGGTTTCTTGACTATATTAGGGGGGAGAGTGACCTGGAGGGCCATATATAATAGCAACAAGGCTCTGACAGAATGGCATAAACTTTAAAAGAGAAGTGATTATTGGATGATGTTGGTAGAGGGAGGGTATGAAAGTAGAGGTAGGGAGAAAGAAGTATGTCTCCTTTACCTCCTGGATCTGTGTGTCAGGAGGTGTGAGAAAAGGTAAAGCTAGCTTTGGAGTTGTTCTTTTCAGAAGAAAGTTAGGTTTCAGTGAATTACAGAAGATGGAAGTTTTGTGAGAGGACAAGATGTGTCATAGAAACCTAGCATGATAAACTTAGTCAGAAGGGACCTTGGAGGTAATTTGATTCAACCCCTTAACTTCTTCTTTTTCTTCTTCCTTCTTCTTCCAAATAAAGAAACATTCCCCAGAGAGGAGAGAGAACTTATATAGGCTTTACAATGGGCAAAGCCCAAATTCAGGACTTCTTGACTTCACATCTAGTCATCTTTCCATTGTGCCATGATAAAGAGGAGGTTCCACAGGGCACCACAGACATGGAGGGCAGAGTAAGATAGGGATTGAAGTCCAGCACTAATTCTGCTAGATGGGGATTACTATGAGAGGCTTTACAGTGGCTGGTGTGGCCAACCTGTGCCCTGTTTAATGCTCATTCCCCCAAATAATTTTGTGGTATCTCAGGTGCTCTGAGGATTTCTGGCCAGGTAGGGAATTAGGGATAGTCTTGCCCACCCTTGTAGAAAAGGAGCTGGGGGAGGAATATGAAGGACTCAAAGCTTTGGGGTGGTGAAGGTAAAGGGGTAAATTGTACCTGTGGGAATGGGCAGTGTTTGGTTCTGGGGGAAATAGGCAGTGCACCAATCCTGGAGCAAACATACCCCCCTGGGATGTAGATCTGCTGCCTTGGGCTACTCCTAGATCTAATTAGAAGTCTTAAATGGAAATCGCCCCTTAGTTTATTATCTTTGTTGCTTCAGACAAATCACTTGACCTTTCTGAGACTTCATTTATCTCCTGTCAAAAGAAAGTGTTAGACTACTTACCTTTAAGGTCCATCTCTTGTTTTTGTATGGCCTGTGAGCTAAGAATGCTTTTTTGCATTTTTAATAAAATAAAGCTTTATATAAAAATGTAAAAATTGTTCTTTACTCACAGTTAGTAAAACAGGCAGCTATTGTTTTGCTTCACCATATCCCCATGTTCATTTCCCCCTTCTTTTCATTCCCTATACTCAGATTCTCTTTATATCCTTCACTCCATTCCTCATTGCTTCCATATCCTCCCACCTCGTTTATTTTTTTCTCATACCTCATACATTTCTCTTCCCTTTTTGCCCACATTTATTCTCCTCTCATTTCCCCATTTCCTTTCTCCATTTTCAGGGAATAGTACAATGTTATGCATATAGTTATCAATTGATGCCTCCACAGTGCTCTCCCTGATTCCTCCCATTTCATTCTCAAAAGTCTTACCCCTATCCCCCACTCCTCCAATATTCATCACTCTATTTCTTACTCCCCCATGTCATTCTTCCTCCTCTCATTTCCCCATCCTTTTCCTCACATTCTCTCCACTTTCCTATTTCCCTTCCCAAACTCTTCCTTTCTCACTGTCCCCACCCTACTCCAACCATCCTTCTACTTTTCCACCTTCACTCCAGCCAAATCTCTTAGTCTGGGTTCAGCGGAACCCAATCCATGGTACCTTTTCTGTTTTAAACCCATGGTACCTTTTGAACACTATTTGTCATTTTCCAATAGCTTCTCCTCCCTCCTACCCCGTATTCCCCAGGATTTCTCCATTTACCCAGAAAGCTCAGTGAGGAGGAGTGGCCAGGAAAGAGCCAGGCACTCCCAGGCTCATAACTCTACAATACAGATCTTAAGAAATCCCTGAAGTGATTTAATACCCTTCTTTAAAGAGCACACCCAAACTTCATTAAAAAATGACACAAAATATACATTTTTACTGCATCTATAACATTTAAAGCAATTCCTCAGAAGTTTGTTATCTAGGCTTAGATTCATTAGTGCATAATGGAAAGGATGACAAGGGAAATGGTGGGGAGAGAGAGAATATAATTTTCTTCTTTCAGATATGTAGAATTTATTTTTCATCAGTCTCTAGTACCTGTTTCTCCACCCCTCCACCCCGGCAATCTGCACTGCTCTGCAAAAGATATTGCTCCGTGGAAACTTACAATTCCATTAAGTTAAGCTCTTGATTTTATCTTTAAGAAAATGAATTAACTTTAGGATAGGTTCAATCATTAGCTGATGCACATAACTGAAACAGTAGAATAGCTCCCATTCTGGGTTAACTAACATCATTTTTGGCAGGAGAGGCTCTTCCTGATTTGTTGCTCTCTTAAAGAAGATTCTGCACCCTGGGAACAACTCTTTTAAATATAATTGTAACATGGGTGGAGATTGCCTCTGCCTTTAATTCAAGCTCAGCTTTTGCTGCTCATGGTTCCTACAAAATGTTCCAGACTTCAAATGAGGAAACAGCTACTGGGAGTGAAGAAAGTAGGTGTCTGAGGCTGGTGAGAAGGGAAGAGTAACTGTGTGTGTGTAGGGCATGGATTCTTGAAAGAAGGAGATAGTTGCCTTGTTAGTGTTGAAAAGTCATGTCTTATGTAGGATCTATGATGCTCTGTGGTCAACCCAGCCTCAGAGTCAGAAAGAATGCTGAAGTCCGGCTTCTGACATACTGGCTATGAGGCCAATATGGGCAAGTCAGTTAACCTTTCAGTGCTTCAGGCAACTCTAAAATAATATTGCAGAGCAAGTACTGATCTACTTTAGTAGAAAGAAGTTCTTCACTCATAGTTTTCTATGTCAATGAAATAACAACAACCAAAAAAATATGGCCTTGGATAGAGATTTGTTGGTGGGATCTTGGGCAGTAGTTCTGAATACCTAAGGTACCTAAACGGCACCCTCAATTTGGGAAGGAGGAAGTGGTCCCAGAATTCACTGGGGCCTTGTGAGGGCCTAGTGTAAATTATTGAACATTAAAAAGTTGTTTTTTTTAAAGTCACCAGTAGTGGACAAATCATTTTAATGTAGCATCAGTGTTTAATGTAGGATCAGTAATAATCATTTAGCAATTCATAAGTATATAGCAAAAAAAGTATTTTCATAGGTTTTCTGCCCTTTTGTCCTTTTTTCTCAATATTATGGAATCCTGTGCTTAATTTTCTTATGTTTAATTTGGGAGATAGAATAGAGGAATATATATGTTAGAAAGTAAAGATGTATTTATTACCCTGATTAACAGATAGAATATGTGTGGCTTTTATAAAGAGAAATGCTGCTAAAAAGTTGTGCAAAAATTAATTAAAAAAATAAATCCTGGGGCAGCTAGGTGGCGCAGTGGACAGAGCACCGGCCCTGGATTCAGGAGTACCTGAGTTCAAATTTGGCCTCAGAAACTTAACACTTACTAGCCGTGTGACTCTGGGCAAGTCACTTAACCCCAATTGCCCCGACCCAAAAAAAAAAATCCTGCATTAAACTTTCAGAGAAGATTTTTATTAATTTCTTATTGTCCTTTAAGTGGTAGCTTTTTGCTAATTCCCTGGATTTAGAGTTTCTGGCCATCAGGTTTCTTTGTCTAGTAATTAATTAATGACTTAAATGTGGTAAGACTCATTATTAAAATGAATTATCAGTCCATTTGCAGTGGGAATAATTAGTCCACTCCCCCAATTAATATATTTTGTTACATTATATACTTGATTTATTTTGGTGTGATGAGAGGAATAATGGAGTTGTCTATGTGTTCATTCAAAGTCAATCAACAATCATTTTATTAAGTTCCTTCAGTGTACCAGACATTGTTCTAAGTGTTGGGGTTACCAAATAAATTGGTCCCTGGTCTGTGATATAACAATGAGATTTAGCATTAATCTATTTATCTATCATCTCTCTCTCTCTCTCTCTCTCTCTCTCTCTCTCTCTCTAACCATTCATTTGTTTGATAGTTTGTTTTCACATCACCTTCTTTTCCCAGTGTGGCACTCTTCCTTTCCACCCCTTCAGAATCATTCCTTGTAATAAAGAATAAAAAAAGAAGAAAGAGGGGAAAAAAAGCCTTCAGGAAAACTAACTAACAAATTGGAAACCAACCTATCACTTGATGTGCAGAGTTTCACACTCATAGTCTTGGACCTCTTAAAAGAAGCAAGGTTAAAGTGTTTTTCTTTACTCACCCTTTTGGCTCAGCTTTGTCATTATATTTTTGAAGCATTGTTTTAATTTTTTTGTCATTTTTCCCCATTTATTTTGTGGACATTGTAGATATTGTTTTCCTGGTTCTGCTTACCTCACTTAACAAACATTTATTGAGCATCTATACCATACATATAACTGGGCAGCCTAGGAGTCTGGAGAAGAGTCGAAGTTTTTTCTTCTTTCTTTTTTGAGTGACTTTAAATAATACTTTTAATAATAAGCCTTTATTTTTCCCTCCCATATCCCCCTTTACTGAAAAAAGAAAGAAAAATAAAACTTTTGTAACAAATGCATATAATTTGTCACCTCTCTGTCATCACCTCTCTTTATAGTCATTCCTCTGCAATCATAGTTGGTCATTACAGTTATAAGAGTTCTTAAGTCTTTCCCAATTGCTCACTTTTATGAGGTTGTTGTTAGAGAATATATTGTTTTCCTGGCTTTGCTCACTTCATTCTGAATCATGTCAGACAAGACTTCCTAGGTTTCTCTAAACTTTCATTTTTTCTTATAGTAAACATGACTAAGCGTCTTTACCTATCGAACAGTAGAATATGGGCAAAGGACATTACATGTTGAGCACAGAATACTCTTTGAAAATATTCATTCATGAAGAGAAAAGCTGTGTATGGGGGGAGATGGGACATTCTACAGGGAGATTTGAAGATGTTTGTGGACAGTGGGAAAGGAGCCAAGAGACAGAGCTTAAATGATCCTAGATACCTTAGGAGAAATAGTAGGCAGTGAGTCAAAGGCACAAGTGGAGGTTAGTTTTAGCAAAGGAGTGAGCCCCTTCATTCTTTGAAACTGGAGAAAAGGAACACTAGATTAGAGAGCCTTAAGGATGGTTAAAGTGGATTCTGTGAGTTTATGACTACATAAATGGCTCCTTGGATTGAAACATGAGTGAGTTAGGTCTCCTGTTGTTGTCAGTCTCCTGGATCTGTTCAAAAGTATCACAGCCAAATCAGTCATGCAACAAAACAGTTTTGACTAGGTGAAAGCCCATGTGTTTGGCTGTGTATTTGCCAATAATTCTCAAAATTTTGGTTTGCAGACCAGTTTGGCAATGTTAAAGACCCATATTGACCATCTGCTCTGTCAGTACCCCTTCAACCTCAACAGAATTATTAAGAGGAATAACTGCTTTTAAGGAGATCTAAATGTGGGTACATATGTATGCACTTAAATAAATGATCAATTTATCTGAGAAATAAAAGAACACACACTGTCATATTATAAACAACACTGTTTATAATTCTGATATGTTTATAATACTTCAATTTTTATAGCAGCATGATATACTGGGTGGAGTGAGAGAATCTAGGTTCAGCTCTCTCCTCTGATGTTTACTACTTATATAACCTTAGGGAAATCAATTAATTTCCTTGGGCCTTAGTTTCCATGTCTGTGAAATGAGGGGTTTAGACTAGATAGCCTTTGAGTACTTTTCAATTCCAGATCTTTGTTGTTAAAAAATTTTCACATATATTCCTTCAACTTATCTTAATAATGGTCACAATGAAATGATTACAAATTTGTGAACCTGATTTTGAACTGTCATTAGGATTGTGGCATCTCAAACTCAATAAGTCTAAAACAAGACTTCTTATATTTTTACCAAACCCTGACCCTCCTTCAAACTTCTCCATTTCAATTTCATAAAGGGCAATAATTGGACAAAGAAGTTTGGAACTAGGGTGGATTTTGGTGAAAATACAATGTGTTGTGTTTGAGACATATTTTTTTGTTTGTTTGTTTGTGGGGCAATGGGGGTTAAGTGACTTGCCCAGGGTCACACAGCTAGTAAGTGTCAAGTGTCCGAGGCCGGATTTGAACTCAGGTACTCCTGAATCCAGGGCTGGTGCTTTATCTACTGCGCCACCTAGCCGCTCCCATGTTTGAGACATATTATATCCATTTCACAGATGACTTCTCTGTGGCTCAGAGAAGTTTTCATAGAAATCGTCATTGGACTTAAATCTGGAAATGACTGTAGGGATTTAATATAATTATGGATAAGAATAGTGAGACATAGAAGTTAAGTGACTTATCCAAGTTCACAGTTAGTGGCAGAGTTGGGAATGGAAGCCAGATCTTCTTACTTCTAGTCTTGTGCTTTTCCCACTATACCATACTACCTTATGCCAAAACAAACCAAAACCAAAATAAATAAATAAATAAACCAAAACAAAATAATGACACATACATCACTGAGAGGACCATTATGGCTCATCCTTTAACTGCCTGGTATAGTCTTAACATTATAGTATTATAAGAGCATCGATTTAGAGCTAGAAGGAACTTTAGAGATTATCAAGGCCCCAGTAAAGTAAGCCTTTTTAAAATTAAAAAAAAATTTTTTTTTTTACTGAGTCATAGAGAATTAAAGTGATTTGCTCAGGTCATACAGCCAGACATATTTGAGGCAAGATTTGCATTAAGGTCTTCTTAATCCCAAGTCTAGCATGGTGTAGACAAGAAACTAGCCTTTTATTAAGCTTAAGAGCTAGTAATCAATCGTCTGTGTTCCAGACACTGTACTAAATGCTAGGGATACGAGTACAAGGGGGAAAGAAAACCAGTCCCTGCTTTTAAGGAGCTTTCATTCTAATAGGGAAAGACAATACATAAAAGTGAACTACAGAGTGGGTGGTGGTGGTGAGGAGGGGTACCTAGTAGGGAGGATGATGGTAAAGTTCTAAGAATCAGAAGCACACGTGGGAAGGAAAATGAAGCATGACTAGGTCAGGCCCAAATCCAAAATGGAGGTTCTAGAAGGAGTTCACCAATGGGATAAGGGGGCCAAAAAGGTGGACCAATTTTCCATGGTAAGATGGATGCTAAAACATGGTAGCTAAGTATGGAGAATCAGAGTACTACTTAAGTCCTTCTTTCTTTTCACTCACCAAAATCATAGGGGCCACTCATGTATGTCCTAGTGAGATTCCTGAGATATATTGAGGTTAAGGGATTTGCTCAGGGTTACAGAGCTGGTCAGGGTTGGGCCAGTGTTTGAACCCAGGGCTTCATTATCCCAAGCCTAACATTCTGTCCATGACACTGTACTAATTCATGGGGCTTTGACTATGGAAAAAGGGTACCTCCTTTATTAGTGTCATTTCTGTGATCATTGTAGTCCTTGCCTTTCTACTATATGTTACCATAACTTCTGCTTAAGGAGATCTGTAGGGCAATTAAAACCACATTTTTAAAAGCAATAAAAATAACACAGCCACTAAAATACTATCCAGTAGCATTCATTGCCGGAAATTGTTCTCTCCTTCGCTGGGGAGAAAGTGGATATTTTAGCACTTGAGACACATTTATGGCAGCCATTAATTTCCTCACAGAATTTTCTTTTGGTTAATTTGTATTTTTGAACAAAGAACATGGCGTTCAATATTATGCTTTTTTTTCTTTGGGGTTTGAATTACTTGAAATATGTTGCCCATATGCTAACATGATGGTCTTAGGTTTTATGATGCATACTTTATCATTCTAATATAGTACTACTGTCAGGCGAGATGCAGTCCATTTTGTTGACTGCATCTGCCTTGGTTTGCACTGGCCATTGCCCAGAGCACGGGACTCATTCAGCAATTCGTACATAGTGGCATGAACGCCCCTGAAATGTTTTCAGTGGTTTCTGTTCTACCGGCTTATTTTCCAGTGAAAGCTCCATGTACTTTTGTTTTCCTTTCTGTTAAGTGAGGATGAGTATACATGTTAGTGAAGTATAAACATGCAATTGATTTGTAGCTGCAATACTTACTCCTTATACCATTGCATTGACTTATTTTATTATAAGGATGAGGAGAAATAGCAAAGCTATTGAATGTCTTCATAAAATCCATCAGCATCTGTCTCAGACTTGACAGGTAATCAAGGAATTTGATGCCCCTCTCTATGTAATTTGGAATGGGAAATGCTGAAAAGCAATTAGGGAAAGCAGATCCTCAATTCTAAGGAAGTCACCTTTACATTTAGACCACCTGTGATTTAATCCTGAGGGATGAAATCTTTAGTAGGCAGTACCTAGGCGGTTCACTAGATAAACTGCTGGACCTGAAGTCAAGAAACCTGAGTTCAAATCCTTCCTCACATACACTTTAGTTGTGTAGGCCTGTGCAAGTCACTTAACCTCTGCCTGCCTCAGTTTCCTTATCTGTAAAGTGGGAATAATAATAGCATCTACCTCCTGAAGGTGTTGTGTGGATAAAAATGAATGGATTTTTGTAAAGTATTTTGCAGACATTAAAGTGCTACATAAATGCTAGCTAATATTATTATCACTAAATTATGCTGGAATTATAACCAAACAACCCTACCCAAACTCTAAATTATGATTATTCTTGTAATCTCACTAAAGGTTTAATTGTGATCAATGCAAATATATTTCCTTTTAAATTCCATGATTTGGCTAATATAGAAATATATTTGCATAACTTCACATATATAATCAATATCATATTGCTTATTTTCCTAAGGCATAAGGGTGTGGGGTGAGTAAGAATTTGGAACTCAACATTTTTAAAAAAGAATGTTAATTTTTACAAAATGGTAATTGGGAAATATTAATGAAATAAATAAAACTACATTAAATTTAAAAATAGAGTAAACTGAAAAAAATAAATTTCACAATTTAACATAATGGAATTAATTAGTATATATCACCCTTCCATAATATATATTTTGTATATTATGTATTTAATTATCTATCTAACATGTTTCTCTGCAATAGAATATAAGTTCCTTGTGGGTAGGGTAGGTCCTATTTCATTTTCAGCTTTATGTCCTTAGTACTTAGCATGGTGCCTTGCAAATAGTGACTATTTAATACATGCTTGTTGAATTGAATTAGTGTGACTTAATAAAACATTTGATACTTTAATGTAATCACATTGTTACCATAAAGAATATTGGGATTATTTGAAAATCAATGTAAAGAGCAATGTTATCATCCTGCTCTATTTTGTAAAAAGGGCAAGTTTAATGACCCAGTTCTCTAGCAAGATGGCAATCAATTTCAATAGACTCATTTGCTTGTACCCTACTTGAGTTGTTAGTGAGAGCTATTGGAATTCAGCTTTTTAACAAAATAAATAGTTTCTGCCAAGAAGCTTCCTAATGTCTGGGAAACGTTTGTATAGATCTCATAGGTTAAACAAAGGTGTACTTGTGTTTTTCTGAAATACAGGAATTCATATCAGTAAACATCATTGTCTTTTTGCCATTTGGCAATGCATTTATGAAAACACTTATCAAAAAAGGCACTTTTGCTCACAAAGATCAATATTTGTGACTGAAGCAGTAAAACTGCTAAAAACAAGTTATTATAATGCAATTCTCAATCCTTTAGAAAAACAGCATGAACTACCTAATGCCAAGATCCCTTATAGTGGTTATCAAAGAAGACATATTTCTAAATGGAGAGTGTTACATAATTATAAAAGGCAATGAGGTAGCATGGAAAAAGTCAGCAGTTCTGGAGTTGAGTGTGGATTCCAACAGCTGTGGGAATAAAGGCAACCTTTCTGAGCCTCAGTTTCCTTATTGGTCAAATGGGGATAATTTTTAATTATGCATGTCATAGGGAGATAATTGTGCTATGAAAGTAAAAAAAATGAGTCATGAATAAAACCATAACACAAGTTAAATTTGTAAAACTGTAGGAATGAATGAATTAGAACACATTTATTAAGCACTTATTATGTGCTAGCTATTGTGCTAAGTGATGGGGATACACATAGAAAAAGGAAGGCAAATAGAAAGAGCAACACAATTCCTAGACTTTCAACAGGTATTTAAGTGGGCCCATCCTATAAGCAAAGGTGCATATAAACAGTCTTTATGTAAGAAAAGGTGGCCCAAAGTTAAATGTTTAGAAGCTATAGTAAAATGACTATTCTTAATAAATATTTATCACACATCAATCAACAACCTTTAAGTGCCAACCATATGCCAGAAGTGGTACTGTGTTAGGCATACAAAGACAAAAGCAAGGATGGAACTGCCTTCAGGGAGCTTACATTCAATTGGATTGAAGGAGAGGGAGAAGAAAGAATATAACATGAAGCTATATAAATATATGATATATGTATATGTATGTATATATATATATATTATAGGCACATCTATATATACACACACATATTACCTAGAATTTGTATAGTGCCTACCATGTGCCAGGAACCATGCTAAGTGTTCTATGCATATCTTATTTGGTTCTCTAAACAGTCCTGGGAAGTGCTATTATTATTCCTATTTTACAGTTGAGGAAACTGAGGCAAGCAGTGACTTGCCCAGAGTCACACAGCTAGTAATCAATCGTCTGTCTGAGGCTGATTTTGAAATTAGGTCTTCCTGACTTCAGACAGAGCTCTACCACTGTGATACACACCTATACCCATACCTATATATGTATAAATATATGTATATGTAGGCACATATGCCTTTATACAGGTATCTTTGTGTATATATATGTATACACACACACACACACACACACACATATATATATGTGCTATATACACAAAATTGTTCTGTAGGGGCACTATTAATTGGGGAAATTAGGAAAGACCTCTTAAAAGAGGTGGCACTTGGATTGAGTTTTCAAGGGAAGAGTTTCAAGAAGTGTAGATGAGGAGGGAGAATATTCCATGCATTGAGTATAGCCTGTGAAGAGGCATGAAAGTAGGCTTGTCTAGAGTGTAGTGTAAAATCAGCCTGGAAAGATAAGTTGGAAGTAAATTGTGAGGGAATTTAAGTAGGAGGCAGAGGGAGTTTGTTTTATCCTGGAGACAATAGGGAACCATTAAAGCTTCTAGGAAAGGGCAGCTCCATGATCAGACCTGTACTTTAGGAATATAAATTCAGCAGCTATGAGGACTGATTAGAGAAAGAACCTGAATGCAGGGCAAACAATTCAGAGGCTATTTACATTAGTTTATATGAAAGGCTTAAACTAGTGTGAGTGGAAAGAAGTGAGGAGGAAGATGGAGTGGAGACATACCTTGGAAGTACGGTTGATGAGACTTGGCAACTGACTGGAAAGGGAGATGAGGGGAGTAACAAGTTATAGATGACTCTCATGTTATGAAAATGGGTGTTACCCTTCACAGAAGACAGTTAAATTAGGAAGAGGGTTGTTCGTCAAGGGAAAGTTAATTATTCTAATTTTGAGATGAAGAAACTGAGATCTAGAGAAGTGATTTGCCCAAGGTTACATAGATATTAAAAAACAGAGATGGGTTTCCTTTCCAGATATTTTGGCTCCAAATTCACTGCCTTTTTTTGAGTTCTTAGAATTGATCCTGGTCCTATAAGCAAACATTACAGGAATATAAGGCTTTGTTCCTTCTTTCATAATTTCTCCTCTTGCGTTGGTGGTTCAGGCCCATTCCAGCTAGTTGGGAGATCAAATCCAAGGTTTCTGGCTGATGTAGATGCTTTTTGGGCAAAGTTACTAAATATCTCAGCCTTTAAGCATCCTCTTCCCTAACCCTTAGATCTGCGTAGGAGATACTATAGCTGGTTCATTGGCACCCCCTTCTCTGACTCCTGAATGAATTTTTTTCCCATGCGATTTTGGTTTTCATGAAAGTTTCAGTCACCTTAGCCTCACTTTAGGCTCACTGGCTATTAAAGGCCTTTCCCCCCTCTCTGCTTTCTTTGCCCTTTGTATTTCTCTGTGTGTGTGTGTGTGTGTGTGTGAGTGAGAGAAACAATTGTGGTTAAGTGACTTGCCTGGGGTCACACAGCTAGTTCTCCTGAATCCAGGGCTGGTGCTATATCCACTGTGCCCCCTAGCTGCCCTCACCCTTTGTATTTTCTGATAGCCTTATCTATCGTCCAAAGATTTTCTACTTGTATTTTAAATCTTTATAAGATGGGCACGTGTCTGCGTGATTTGCCCAAATGTATAGATATGCAGCTTTTGGTTGACATGGATAAATGTGATCTGGCATCTGGCCCACATCTTTAGAGATGAGGCCTGTATTAGAGGCCTACAGGCTGGCTGGGAGGAAAGGGGGTAGGTACTCATTTCCCATCTTTGAGAGAGGTACTTGATAGATTTCTGTCTATCTGCTCCTCTCAAATCTTTCTAGACTAGAAATTTCTAGTCTAGAGGTACTGCTCTGAATTCAGAAGGAAATCTATTGAAAAAGCTGACCAGTCTTAAGGGGAGGGTAGTTCTTATCCTACATTCACCAGCATAGCTCCTTCCCACCAAACTCTGAGAAGTACACATAAGACCATCATGCGTAATGAATAGGGAGTAAAGCCACTTATTCAGCAAAATAGAAAATAGAAATTGAAGAAATTCTACAGATTAGAACATACCAGAAAACATAGAATGAATGGGTTCTTTAGGGTCATATTGAGAAGTTCAGTGCCCCTATGTTGCTGCTTCTTTTTCCCTATGTCTCTATCATCTGAATCATGCCTCTTTCTGAAGAAAAAACTCTGGCACTGCGCGCTCCCGTGTTTGTGTGTGTGTGTGTGTGTGTGTGTGTGTTTCCACATAGGCAGCAGCACACGAAATGCTCCATCCTTGGTTAGAAGCTGTGCAATGCTTGTAAGGAACTAGTGATCACCTCTGATACTCTCTCTTAACCATGACCATTCTTTGTCTTGGCTATTTCACATGAAGTGATTTGTCCTTTTAGATGAAGTGTTGGCTCCTACCCTCATGTTTTCAAGATTTAGCTTCACCAGTGATCCACTGCCATGGCTGAGGAAGGTATTGCTGCTGGAGGTGTAATGGATGTTAACACCACTCTAGAAGAAGTGCTGAAGACCATACTCAACCATGATGGCCTAGTTTATGGAATTCACGAAGCTGCTAAAGCCTTGGACAAACGCCAAGCCCATCTTTATGTTCTTGTTTCCAGTCGTGATGAACCTATGTATGTAAAATTGGTTGAAGCCCTGTGTGCTGGGCACTAAATTAACTCGATCAAGGTTGATGACAACAAGAAGCTGGGTGAATGGGTAGGCCTCTCTAAAATTGACAGAAAGGGAAAGCTGTGCAAAGTGGTTGGCTGCAATTGCATTGTTGTTAAAGATTATGGCAAGGAATCTCAGGCCAAAGATGTCATTGAAGAATATTTTAAATGCAACAAATGAGTAAATAAAAACCTTGGTCTGATTTGAAAAAAAAAATTACTTATATTTTTTTAAATGAGCAAACCAATCTTTTCCTTCCTATCACGTTAAACAAATTAACAAACAAGCCCCACCCCCCCGACAAATCCTTCAATACATATCAAAACAGTACAGCAAAACAAATTTCCACATTAGCCATATCTGAAAATGTATGTTTTTTTTTGCTTGTGTGTGTGTGTGTGTGTGTGTGTTTTAAGTTTATCATCTTTCTGTCAGGAAGTGAGTGTCATATTTCATCTTCATTCCTTTGGACTCATGATTGATCATTGCCTTTATGACAGTTCAAAGTCTTTCAAAAGTTGTTTTCTCTATAATGTTGTTATTGTTATATAAATTGTTTCCTCTACACCTGCATCAGTTCATAAAGTCTTCTCCAGTTTCCTTTGAAGTCATCCATTTCATATGACAACAATAATTCCATTGCATTTATATTTACAATTTCTTTAGTCATTCCCCAGTAGTATACCCCTTAGTTCTCCAATTTTTGGTTATCACAAAAAAAGGGCAGCTATTAGATTTCTTGGGGCAAAAGTCTAGTGGTGGTGTTAATGAGTCAAAAGATATGAACAGTTGGGACATGGTTCCTATTTGTTTTTCCAAATGACTAGACCAATGTCACAGCTCCTCCAGTAGTGCCAAGTATACCTGTTTTCTCACAGTCTTTCCAACATTTATACTTTTCCTCTTTTGTAATGTTTGGCCAATCATACAGGTATGAAGTAGAATGTCAGAGTTGATTTAATTGCATTTCTGTAATTATTAGTGATTTAGAACATTTTTTCCCATGATTGTTGTTAACTTGCATTTCTTCCTTTGAATAACAGGTTCATACCCTTTTGAATCTGTTGGAGAGTTGCTCTTAGTCTTTATACATTTATTTATTTATTCTTTATTTTAAATGTTTTTGGTGAGGCAATTGGGGGTTAAGTGACTTGCCCAGGGTCACACAGCTAGCAAGTATCAATTGTCTGAGGCCAGATTGAACTCAGGTCCTCCTGAATCCAGGCCGGTGCTCTATCCACTGTGCCACCTAGCTGCCCCTAGTCTTATACATTTAAATCAGTTCCTTATATATCTTGGAAAGGAGACCTCTATATCATCTGCCTCCTTGTGTTGCTTTGGAGTGTAACTTCCCTCTAGAGTAACCTTGCTCTTTCCTTTTTAAACTTGTGGCACTGCTAAACCATATATTCAAATTCCTTTTTGGAGAATGCCCTTCATTCTGACTGCATTAGCCAAACTGAGATTGGACACAGCATGTTTCAATAAAAGGAGTCAGAGGACTTTGACTTGAACTCTACTACTTACTCCTTGTGTAATCTTAGTTAGATTGCTTCACTACTCTGGTCTTAGTTTCCCTATCTGATGGAGTTGGATTAGATAGCTCCGAAAGTCTATTTCTAGCTCCAAAAGTATAACTTTATGACCTGCTGATCTTGGAACCACTGAATAATTGCCAACTTCTGTTGGTTCAGATGTTTCATATACCTCCACGGGATCCTGTGGCCGACTCATAGCTCACATTTACTTTCCAGGGGAATGGTTTATAACAACAACAAAAAAATCTAACTCTTGACCATATAATGAATAATTGTCACTACTCACTATCTCGGGGATGTGACATGAAAAACTTCCTTCAATACAGGGACATAAAAGAGGGGTGAATGCATACACAGTAAATAATTTAAATTCTAGCTATGACTCTCATTTTTACCCCAGCAGTAATGATTACAGTGTCACAAATGACTAGGATTTGGAACAGGGAAAGGGAAAAGGAAGATTTTTCTGGACAGGGGGAAACAGCAATGATAAAAGTAGGGAGTTAGGGATTCATTCATTCGTTGATTCAGGAGTCATTTATTGGAGTGACTGCTACATTTTTGGCAATGGAAGGGATGCAAAGATGGTTAAGGCATGCTCTTATCTTCAAGTCATTTTGGGATCCTTACTTTTTGGTGATATATTTAGCATAGTCGATAATAAATATTTTGGTGAGAATAATCCATTGACTGTGCTGTAGTATTCAGTATTCGCAAGACCTGGTTCAAATCCTGGCTCAGTATTAACTCTCTACTGTGATTATGGACAGGACAATTAAACTTTCTAGGCCTTGGCTTTCCTCCTTCTGAAAGTTGTTATGGTTGAACTAAATGATCTCTAACATCCTTCCAGCACTAAACTTATCCTAGGAATAAGACATTTTAAAGCTTACAAGGCACTTTACATTCATTATCATGTATGATTCTCACCATTTCACCTAGAGGCAGGTACTGATATGCCTATTTTACATTTGAGGCAACAGGGGCCTAGAATGGTTATGTGACTTGACCTTGGTCATGCAGTGAGTATAAGAGATTGAATTCAAAACCAGGTCTACCTGACTCCTACACCTTCACCCTTATTGTGCTTTTCATTCCATTAGTCTCCAAAATGATCAAAATTATGCCCGAAGCCATTTCTTACTGATATCAAAACAAGAGAAAAAGAAATTCCTGGCAGTTGACAGATTACTTCCTATATATGATGTTAAACAACCGGTTTGATCTTTTTAAAAACTTGACTGAATTGATTGGTGGTATGTATAAACAGGTGAATTCAGATTTAATCCAAATGATATTACTGTTGTATGTGGTTATGGCCCTAGCAGAATATTTATTGGTCAGCCTATATCCAGGGTTACATTCCTCAAAAGCTGAATTATTGATATAGTAAGTCAGGGAAGACATTTTAGTAATTGCTTAAACTCTGAATGCATTGAGACTGCTTAGCTGTCCTCTTGCTCTGCTGTGGCACCAGCTGACAGTGATGAAATCTATAGAAGTAGGACACATTTCCATAACATGAATATTCAGGGTTGGTGACGCAAGAATTATTATTAAACTACTGGGAAGGATCACATCCACCTTTTATTATTTGAATACTAAATACTTGCCATCTCTATTAATTGAATACAAACACTCAGATCATGAGCATGAGCACGGGGGTATGCTTGGAGAAAAATCTTTTCCATTCTCTCACTCCACTCCCCAGTATATTACAGGGAAATTAAATTAAGTTTAAAATGTATAGTATGTCTAGAGGAGCTATTTGAGAGTCATTACCTATATTTCATTTAAATCTGTCTTAAGTTATGGAAGTTTAATATAATGGAATTCCAGAATACGATTTCGTTTAAAATGCCTTGTAAAAAAAAAACCCACCATCATCTAGAATGTATAATGAATCATAATCAAATATAAATATGAAGGAGTGAAAATAAATAAAATGTTTATTCCAAGTAACAATTATCATCATCAAAATAGTCTTTCACAAGGCTAGATGTATGTGGTGCTATATTAGGAGCTGCTCAGAAATGCTCAAAATGACCTAGTCCTTGGTTTCTAAGATCACCAGTTTTCTTAAAGAGCCCTGTAGACCTTTGAAGACAGAGATCTCACATAGGAAAGACACATCGGGGTTTTTGGTTTTTTTCATTTTTTTCAAGTGACAAAGGATATGTATCTGGGAAGTATAGAAGAACGGGGAATTTCATTACTTTCTCTTCTCCTCTTTCCATCCTTTATCACTTTATTTGCTCTTTTTCTCTCAAGTAATTTAGGTAGAATTACCCCCAGGCAAAATTTAGAAGGAGGCACAGTTTGTCTTCAGCAGCTTCCTACTGGCTTTAAGCACCTATCATCTTCTACCTCAAGGAGCTCTTACCTGCCCAGGTGCCTGGTGCTCAGGGCAGCTAGGTGGTACAGTGGATAGAGTACTGGCCTTGGAATCAAGAGGACCTGAGTTCAAATTTCACTTCAGACACTTACTAGCTATGTGACCCTTGGCAAGTCACTTAGCCCCCAAATGTCTTAAAAAAAAAAAATCCGGGACCATTTCCAGTTTGCCTCTGTATATGGCTAAAATTCTAGCTAGTCTGTCTAAAATATCTAATGAGTGGTCGCCAATAAATTATAAGCTTTATCAAGAGTTAGACTTTTAAGCATTTATTAAGGAGAATAAGAATTTGGTAAAGAGAGAGAGAAAGGCCTAGATTCATCTATCTATTAAAGGGAGAGAGCATTTCTAGCTTCGCTCTCCACCAGATTCCACACGAAAAGAGAGAGAGTCAGAGCGCCAGGCTCCCCCCTCTTCCTCCCACAAGCAAACGTCACTTCCTGACGCCAAAGAAAAGACTCATGGTCTTGCCCTCAAAGACCTTCACCTCATGGCGGAGCTTTTCTACAGTAATTTTCCAGCAGGTGGCGTCATTCCAATCGTTACACCACTGGACCCAGATGTCTCTAGAGGAGAGAGTAAGGTTGGTTGCCTTAAATCTCACTTGCAAGTCATGACATCACCTCTCAATATCATGGTCCTCTTTGAGAATGAAGGAAAAACAACAAAACAACATCCTAATGCTCTCATAGACACTTGTTAGATGGCCACTGTCTACTATGTTGGCTTTCCCAGACCTGCCCTGGCTAGACAATAGGGTATTAGGCCTAACTGTAAGCTCTTTTTTCCTTCTTTACTCCTTCCCCAACAAAGGTAAACTCTCTTATGATATTTAGCCAAAGAACCTTGCTGTCAACTAGTTGCATGAGGGAGCAAGAAGTTAGATTAGCTAACTCTCCACTAAGTTATTCATTCTAAATACCTGCCAGTGGCAATTACATTTAACAGAAAATTCTTAAAGACAGAAAAAATGGGGGCAGCTAGGTGGCACAGTGGATAAAGCACTGGCTTTGGATTCAGGAGGACCTGAGTTCAAATCTGGCCTCAGACACTTGACACTTACTAGCTGTGTGACCCTGGGCAAGTCACTTAACCCTCATTGCCTTGCAAAAAATAAACATTTTTTTTTTTTTTTTTTAGTGAGGCAATTGGGGTTAAGTGACTTGCCCAGGGTCACACAGCTAGTAAGTGTTAAGTGTCTGAGGCCGGATTTGAACTCAGATACTCCTGACTCCAGGGCCTGTGCTCTATCCACTGCGCCACCTAGCTGCCCCTAAAATAAATACATTTTTTAAAAAGGCAGAAAACTGTTCACCAAAAAGGGTAGTGCCATCTTAGGAGCTTGTGACAGCATGGTGGAAGACATATTGTGTGGGGCAATGAGGCTTTGCTGGTGCCCTTAGTGGTCATCTAACCCAGGGCTCCTTAAAATTTTTCCACTTGTAACAAAATGGGGATAAAAATATCACCTACCTTTAAGGGTCAAGGGTCAGATAAGACATTATATATAAAGGAGATTAGCACAATGTGTAGCACATAGTAGGTAAGAAGTGAATGTTTATTCCCTTCCCCTGTTACTCAGATCTTTTGCCTAAGAAATGCTCATAAATATGTAGCTGCCAACATGGGTGAGGCAAACTGCTGAAAATAATGGAATATGCCCTTTGCAAACCCAAGGGTATATAGCTATCTCCTTTTTCCTTCATTAATTAGAAAAAACCCCACAAAATTTAACTTAAAAATACCAAAAGTAATTATATAATAATTTTCAAAGGAAATGGAGGTTAGAGAAAATCTTTTAAAATTATTATTTAATTTAACCATTCTTTCTTTTTAAGTTTGAGTTCTAAATTCTCTTCCTTCTACCCTTGCTCACCCCACTGAGAAGGCAAGCAATAGTACATCATTTATACATGTGAAATCATATAAAACATTTTTATATTAGACTGCAAAAAAGCAAAAAAAAAAAGTGAGAGAATTATGCTTCAGTTTGCACCCAGAGTTTGTTAGTTCTTTCTCTGGAGGTAGATAGCATTTTTTCATCTGAGTCCTTCAGAATTATCTTGGATCACTGTATTGATCAAAGTAGCCAAATTTTCCACAGTTGATCATCATTACATCATTGCTGTTATTGTTCACAATCATTTCTCTTTTTTAAGCCAACTGTTTTTTAATTTTAATTTTTAAATTTTTTTTGGTATTTTTAACATTTACTTTTTCCAATTACATGCAAAGATAGTTTTCAACATTAATTTTTGAAAGATTTTGAGTTCTAAATTTTTCTCCTATCCTCTCTTCCCCCTGTTCTCTCAATGCCAGCAAGCAATCTGATATAGGTTATACATTACAATCATGTCAAACATATTTCCATATTAATCATGTTGTCAGAGAAGAATCAGAACAAATGAAAAAAAAACACAAGAAAGAAGAAACAACAACAATAAACAACAACAAAAGTGAAAATAGTATGCTTCAATCTGGATTCAGAATCCACAGTTCTTTTTCTGGATGTGGAGAACATTTTCCATCATGAATCTTGACATTGTCTTAGATCATTGTATTGTTGAGAAGAGCTAAATCTATCACAGTTGATCATCACACAATGTGTTGATACTGTGTACAGTGTTCTCTTGGTTCTTCTCATTTCATTCAGCATCAGTTCATCTAAATCTTTCCAGGTTTTTCTGAAGTCTGCTTATCATTTATTACAGCACAATAATATTCCATTACATTCATATACCACAACTTCTTTAGTCATTCCCTAATTGATGGGCATTGCCTTAATTTCCAATTCTTTGCCACCACAAAAAGAGTAGTTATAAGTATTTCTGTACATGTGGACCCTTCTCCATTTTTTATGATTTCTTTGGGATATAGACCTAGTAGTGGTATTGCTGGGTCAAAGGGTATATGCACAATGATTTCCCAGGTCTTCTCACTTCACTTTGTATCAGTTCATAAAGGTCTCACCATGTTTGTGGTTTTTTTTTTTTCTGAAACCACCACTCCCTTGTTAATTTTTATAGCACAATAGTATTCTCTCACAATCATATACCACAACTAGTTCAGCCATTTCCCAATTGATGGGCATCCCCTTAATTTCCAATTCTTTGCTACCACAAAAAGAGCTGCTATAGATATTCTTTGTATATATAGGTCCTTTTCCTTTTTCTTTGATCTCTTTGAGGTACAGACCTCATACTGGTATTGCTAAGTTAAAGGGTATGCAGAATTTAATAACCCTTTGGGCACTGTATGTTTGATAAGTTCAGTACTCTACCAGTAGTTCATTAATATACCTATTTTCCCTCATCCACTCTAATTAACCAGACAGCAAAACTTTGTGTGCTGTGGTTGTTACCGCAGATGAGCCTGTTCCCCTCCCCCACCTGGGCCATTGCCACTCAAGTCTATTTCCTGGTTCCCAGCAGGGGTGAAACACCCAAATTCTGCCTTAGCACCAGCAGAGAACCCTGTAATCTCCCCCTTGCCAAGGGCTCAGCCCTCTCACCAAACCATGAGCTTAGTTCCAGATGACACTGGTGCTGCAGCTGATTCAGAGGCTTCCTTCCGAGCCTCGGCCTGTCTGGGACTGAATCTGTGTCAGTGTGACTGTAGGGTTGGGCTCCACTCCTGCTTCGGCATGGCAGCTTCCTTCTGCCGACCTTCTAAGCCATCTTTGGTTGGAAAATTATCTCAGCTCATTCTTCTGTGGATTTTGCTGCTCCAGGAATTGTCCTATGGCATTATTTAGAGATTTTTTAGAGTGATCGTGTCATGAGTTCTAGAGCTCACTCCAGAATTATTCTTAAGATACCTGAGAAGATACTAATCAATTATGGAAGGCATTATTAATGGAAAAGACATGAAACAAGGAGATGCCATTGTTATGTAGGATTACCCAGAGCAGAACATAGGTAGAAGGAGGGTTCTTTATAGCAGAAGGGTCCCTTCAGATGCTTTCATTATGCTGATTGCACCAAGTCCTAAAATACAATAGAGACTCTTAATTGAAATTTACATCCAATCAAAAGAATATGCTCTAACAATTTATGAGAGAAAAACCATGTGGATTAAGAATCCTTATTGTCTAGACCAATGCTGTCAGACTCAAATAGAAATAATCCCTGTGGACTGCATATTGACTTAGAAACCACAAATTAACATTATCTAGTTTGTATTTTATTTTTACTTATTTTGTTAAACATTTCCTAGTTATAATCAATCTGGTTCTGCTACACTAGAGAGTTTGACACCTTTGGTTTAAACTATGATATTGGATGGATAATCATCTAACAAATTGGCCCAAAAGTACATAAATCATGGAGATGGATCACTGTAGATGGATAAAGAGTTAGCCCTAGTATTGACTAAGATAGAGAATTGATTATATAACATTTGAGAAATTTATCAAGGGCAGCTAGGTGGTGCAGTGGATAAAGCACCGGCCCTGGATTCAGGAGTACCTGAGTTCAAGTCCGGCCTCAGACACTTGACACTTACTAGCTGTGTGACCCTGGGCAAGACACTTAACCCCCATTGCCCTGCAGAAAAAAAAAAAAGAAAAAAAAGAAAAATCTACCTTTTTAAAAGCAGTATTTATTCATTGATGCTATATGACTCCAAATTATGGAATACCATTTCTTTGAAAATTAAAATTGTGGGTGATCCAAAGGCCAATGCAGAGGCATATAATAGATATTAGTAAGCTTCAGCATAATATCAGTGATAACATGTGGCATAAAATATATAATTGAGGATATTTATGATTGGAAAATGAGTTGGGCCAGTTATGTAGTGAAATGAAGGGCAACAGAGTGCTTTCATGAAACCCATATAATTTAAAAATGATTGCTTTTATTTTTTCTCATATGCATACCCAAATATATCTCTTTCCACCTCTTACCCTGAAAGTCATACTGTATAACAAAGTTTTAAAAAGTAAAAGTAGTTCAATAAAACCAACCAATTTATCAAACATGTTCAATAGAATATGCAACACTCCCACAGCAGAGTCCCTCATCTCTGACAAGATTGGAGAGAGGTATATTTTCTCAACCCTTTTTCAAGGCCAAACAAATTTTGATGCAATTTTATTTGATGCAAAGATCCCCCCCCCCCAAGCCCCCACCCCCCAACGTTTTCTTTTCTTAGTCTATCTACATTGTTTTTGTTGGTGTAAAAGCCTTTCAGTGTCATGTAATCAGAGTTATCTGTTTTATCCTTTGATTCTTTCTATCCCTTTCCCCCCCCCTTCATAATATAAACTCTTAAAAGAGCTTGGCCTCTAGGATATTAGGTGGATCTTCCCCTTCCTTGGAGGATTTGTGGAAGAACGGGAAAAAAAAATCCCGAATTATGAGGGTTAAAAGTGTTGTTATCTGCATTGTGTGATGGAGTAAGCATACTATTGAGATGATGGATATATGGAACTACTTGTGTATATAGTCTGGGGGAAAAAGTGAAATGTATTGACTTGTTTATTGTATAATATTAATCAATCTGTAACAGAGAAGTTATGGTGCATGGCAAGTGTAATAGTCCAAATAGCTTCTTTGAATTTTATAGAGGGGATGAGGAGGGTAGGTTAAATTTTTGGACACCTGCAAATATCCAGAAGGAATTAGAAATTTGTAATTTATTAGATCCTCTACCAAAAGACCAATGTATACAGGAATGGCCCAGATATATTTAATGATGAAAGTGAAAAGCCAGTTTGATGTTTTACAGAAATTGAGACCTTTTGTGAGAGGCCCCTCTTCTTTCCTCTTAATCTCACGCCAGGGGTATATGGGGTGTTCAGGGAGAACTGGCACCTTTGGTGTGAGGACTTGCTGAGTCCTTTTCAGGGATGTTTATCCACCTTTTGTAGCTACCTTCAGCCAACTCTCATCTGTGGCTCCAAGACACCATATATGCTAACCCCATGTTGCTCTGTGCCCCTCTTCTTTTTTACTTCTAAACTGTCTTACTAAGTGATCTCATCAACTAATTTGAGTTCAGTTATCTCTATTTAGATGTTTCTTTCATTAATCTAGCCAGCCCTAGTCTCTCTTCTTCCTGACAGTCCTGCATCACCAACTGTCTTTTGGAAATCTATAACAGTGTACTTTAGGCATCTTAAATTCAACATGTCCAAAACAGAATTCATTACCTTTCTCCCCTAAGCCCTCCTCCCTTTTAGTCTTTCCTATTATTGTTGAGGGTACTACCATCTTCCAAGTTACTCAGGCTCATAACCTCGATTTCATCCTTGACTCGTTATCCAATTTGTTGCCTGATCTTGTTGTTTCTACCTTCATTACGTCTTGGCACCTACCTCCCAGGTTTGGTGTGAGAATAAAATAAAATCATATTTGTAAAGAAGTTTGGAATCCTTAAAATGTTATAAAAATGCTAGCTTTTATTATCATTGTTGTTATTGTTATTACTGTGATTGTCATTATTACAATATCTTTTGTATATATATCCTTTCTACTCATATAACCACCACCCTAATGTAGGCCCATATCACTGTTCATCTGGACCATTTTCTTTTTCCACTTTAAATTCCAAGGGTAACCTCACACCAAGCAAATTTGCCAGTATGACAAAAGATGGAAATAGTTTTCCAATGGGTTTCCCTGTCTCAAAGTCTCTCTCTATTCAATCTGTTCTCAACTCATCTGTCAAAGTGATTTTCTTATATCATGTCAAACACCCTCCCTCCACCTCTGGGCCCCTATTGCTTCCAGAATCAAATATAAAGTCCTCTGTTAAGTATTTAAAGCTGCTCCTAACCTGACCTCTTCTTTCCTTTCCAGTCTCCTTATGCCTTATTCGCTCTACAAACCCTATGATTCCAGCTACACTGGAGTCCTTTTGTTCCCCAACAAGACACTCCATCCTCTCCCCTAAGCCTGGAGTGTTCTCCTCCTTCTCAGCCTCCACATCTTAGTTCCTTAGCTTCCTTCACAATGCAGTTACAGATCTCAATCTTCCAACTGCTTCCAAGCCTTCTCCGAGATTACCTTCCACCTGCTCTGTATGTATCTTGTAGGTACCTAGTCATTTTCATGTTTGTCTCCCTCTTTAGAACGTCACCCTCTTTGAGGACAGTGGCTGCTACCTTTTTCTTTATCCCTAGAATTTAGCATAATTACTGATGTATAATAATGCTTATTGCCTGATTGACTATAGCAGAAACACATCATGAGATTTTGAGATGGGAAAGACTATGAACAACCTTTAGTCAAATTTCTTTATTTTACCAAGGAGGAAAGTCTATAGATCTTTATCAACAAGGTGAAGGGGACTTTCCCAAGGTGAAACAGATAGTAAATGGCCAAAACTGAGATAGCCTTCTGACTCAAATCCAATGATTTATTAGGTAATGATATGCCAACATCTTCTACCCATGTACATTTTGGCCACCTCTTAACACATATAGACAGTATATAAATTACACAAAAGAGGTTTGAATGTTTTTAATACTGACTTAACTGGTAAAGTCATTTAAAAAATTATCAAGCTGGTCAAAACAGTCAAATCAGTGTGTGTAATTAGGTACTTTGACGTGTACTGTAGATCATACATGAAAAGTAGTGCAGAGGTGCAGAGAATTTTCTTTTTTCCCATTTTAAAACTCTAAGGTAACTCAGGAACCAAGCCTGTGGGAATCTGTATAATTGCTCAAGACCGTTCAAAGACTAATGGGAAAAGTTATCTTGCTTCCTCTCTGACAAGACTAATGTCCCTACTCAGTAGGAATTCTAGGAGCATGAGGTGTCTGTAGCCCAGAGCCTTTGAGGTATTTCTAGGTGAAATTAAGTATAATTCACAGTGAGCCTTGAGTACCTGAGAATTGCTTTGAATCTCAAAGGAAAAGGAGTAGGCAGGTCACTCAAATAAGCCCATCCACTCTGTATCTATGGTCCTATCTTAAAAGAAATATATTTCAACCCAGTGAACCTAGAAAATTCTCATAGGAATTGCAGGGAGGATGGAAAATGCTATGGCACTGAATAGAGAAGAGATGTTTTAAGATTACCCCAACTACATTTCAAGGGGGATCATGGCTTAGTGTAGGCTTGATATTTCCTAATATTTCCACTGAGGTCATCTCTACACAATAACCAGTCTGACTGTTGCCTGACTTGACTGTCCTCAGTAAAAACAACAAACAAACAAACAAAAACCTTACCTCACACTTAAATTGGTTTACATTTATAGACTGTACAGCTAGAGGAATGTATAGTATTATATGGGTTGAATTTGGTGGAGAGTCAAGTGAGTAATACAATTAGGGTCCCTCAGAGAAACCAACTTACATAAATGTAATTAATTTTATTGCTGCATTTCCGACTCCTTCTTATTGCTCTGGAAGATTATAAAGTATGCAGACAAACTCATTCAGCTATAAAGGCAGCCTTCGTAATAAGCAAATGAAATTTCAATGCTTTGGCTATAAGGTATTTGATTATCAGCAGATCTTTATATTAATCCCAAAGTATTATTCAGTAATCTCATCTCCTTATAAGAACACAGTGAGGTACAGTGAAAAGTGCACTGCATTTGGAGTCAAAAGCACTGGCTTCCAATCCTGGTTCTGCCACTTACTTTTTTGTAAGGGAGGACATGTAACCTACCCTCAGTGAGCCTCAGTTTCCTCACCTGTAAAATGAGTGGGTTGTATTTAGACATCCTCTAAGGGCCTATTCCAGCTTTAAATCTATGATTTATTTCTATGATTCATCCTTTCATAAAAGGCACCTTTTCTTTGGTCCATTCATCTCCACCGATCTCAGTCCCACTCAATTCTTGTTTGTGCCACATTTAAAGGCCTGCTAGACTCTCACACTGAGCGGTGAAGCCTGTGATGATGAGAGTACTTTCCCCCCACTGAATGTTTCCTCACTTTGAGGGAGCAAGAATTTATAATGATCAAAGGCTCAGCTGGAAACACATTTCATGTGGAATAAAGTCTCCTCATAAGAAGCTTTGCCTCTGTGCTTACTATTAGAGCTGCTGTACCGAGGTGTCCCCTTTTATACCTCTCAAGACAGGAGTGAGCCCTTTACTGCCTGTGAACAGGGCCATCCCTGGGAAATGGTGGATAAAAGATAGTTTGCTTTCCATATGTCTGCCTCTGCCTCCTGAGCAATTTCTCCCTCTTTTCCCTTTTCTTCTCCCTATTCTTAGCCATCATTACTGCTACAGGGGATCAATGGTTACCCTGGAGTGACCCCCGCCCAGTCTTTTGTGATTATGCAATTAGCAGCTTACTACATTACCCTTCTTAGGAATATTTGGATTTTAAAAAGAGGTACCCCTACCTCAAAAGCAGAACTTTTCCCCTTTGAAAAGGCTGGTCGAAAGGCTGGTGAAGGTGAATCTTTTGGGTGAGGGACTTTCTTGGGTTCCTTAAATCATACTGTGCAGACCTTGGTCTACAGTACCTTCCTATAAGGCCAGTTCTGTTCAAGTGGCAGCAGCAGGAGGAGGATAGAGGAGGGGAGAAGAGGAAGAGGAGAGAAAAGGGAGGAGGAAGAGGACAGAAGAAGGAGGATGAGGAGGACAGAAGGAGGAGGAGGAGGAGGAAGAGAAGTGCTTGAATTCTCAGTCAGGTTGGCTTGTCTGCATTATTGATGGCAAATGTCTCAGGAACTCCAGATCTTGGATTTCTGCATCTCCTTAGTGGTACAGGGCATGGACTAAGGATCTGTTGCTTTTCCTTCTTTTAAACATCTCCTTATACAAAGAATGAAAAAAGAGGATGCCATAGGAAGTCATGGATCTCTGCTATGTACAGCTTACTTTTTTAGGGCATATTTCAAACATGATAGTTCCAACTCTGCCATGTTCATTCATCTGTGTCTCCCACTGAATTTTTATTTTGCTTAATTTTTAAATGATTTGTTGATATTTCCCCCCCCCCTTTACTTTTTAAGTAGTACTGTCTTGCTTTCCTCCTTGATGTTCCAGTCTGGCAGGGGCATCAAATGTTTCTCTTTGAGGTTTTCTCAGCATGGAACAGGAGGAGTGCATTCAGTGACAGACTTCAGCAAGAAGCAACATGATACCTCCATTGCATTTGGAGACCTTCAGTCTCATTTATGGAGTCTGGGAGGATTTGTCACATCCTTTCCTTTCCCTCTAAACCTAGTCACCATGTCTGAAGCACCTCTCCTGGGTTGCAGCATCCATCATTTTCTTGTCCTATCATTCCTTGTTAACCACTCAGCTCAGGGCATGAAAGGGAGGTGCTAAGAATTGAGAGGGTTTCTACATAATGGTCAAGCTTTGCACATGCTAGATGCTTAATAAAATTCTTTTTTGAATTGTTTAACTGAATTAAATGTTTACAGGGCAATTTGACTAGTCTCCAAATCCCTTGAAGAATGCAGGATTCTTTTTGTAAAAATGTTTTTAGTATTTTGTTTTTCCCCAATTACATATAAAAACAATTTTTAACATTTGTTTTTAAAACCTTGAGTTCTAAATTCTCCCCCTTCCTCATTGAGAAGGCAATCAATTCAATATGGGTTATACATGGGTAGTCATGTAAAACATTTCTATATTAGTCATGAAAGAAAACAGACCAAAAAAAAGAAAAATAAAGAAAGTTTTAAAAAGTACACTTAAATCTGTATTCAGACACCATCAGTTCTTTCTCTGGGGACGAATAGCATTTTCATCATAAATCATTCAGACTTGTCCTGGATCATTGTATTGCTGAGAACAGCTGTCATTCACAGCTGGTCATCTCATAATATTGCTGTTACTTTGTGTATAGTACTTTTCAGTTTGCATCAGTTCATGTAAGTCTTTCCAGGTTTTTCTGAGAGTATCCTGGTTATCATTTCTTATAGCACAATAGTAATCCATCATAATCACATACCGCAATTTGTTCAGCCATTCCCCAATTGATAGGCATCCCCTTCATTTCCAATTCTTTGCCACCAGAAAAGGGCTACTATAATATTTTTGTACTTAATAGGTCCTTTTCCATTTTGTTTTGTTTTATCTCTTTTTGGATACAGACCTAGCAATGGTATTGCTAGGTCAAAGGGTATGCATGTTTTTATAGGCCTTTTGGCATAGTTCCAAATTGCTCTACAAAATGGTTGGATAAGTTTACAATTCTACCAACAGTACATTAATGTCTCATTTTTCCCACATCCCCTCCAACATTTATCATTTTCTTCTGACCTATTAACCAAACTAATATGGTATTAGGCAGTGCCTCAGAATTCTTTTGATTGGCATTTCTCCAGTCAATAGTGAGTTAGAACATTTTTTTATATGGCTATAGATAGTTTGATTACTTCATTTGAAAACTGATTATATCTTTAGATCATTAGCCAATTGGAGAATGGCTCTTATTTTTATATATCTGACTCATTTCTCCATATGTTTGAGAAATGAGGCCTTTATGAAAGAAACTTGCTTCAATTTTTTCCACAGTTATTGTTAATCATTTCCCTTCATCCTATTGTTGCCTCCCCCCAGCTTTGTTCTATTTTCTCTCTCCTTTCATGGTCCCTCCTAAAAAGTGTTTTGCTTCTGACTACCCCCTCCCCCAATCTGTCCTCCCTTCTATCACTCCCCCCTTTTCTTAGTCCCTTTCCCTCCCACTTTCCTTCAGGGTAAGAGATTTCTGTGCCAAATTGAGTGTGTATATTATTGCCATTTTGAGGCAATTCTGATGAGAGTAAGGTTCACTCACTCCCTCTTTCTTCCCCCATCTTCCTCTCCACTGTAAAAGCTTTTTCTTGCCTCTTTTATGTGAAATAATTTACCCCATCCCATCTCTTCCTTTCCCTTTCTCCAAGTACATTCCTTTCTCACTTCTTAATTTTATTTTTTTTAGATATCATCCCTTTATATTCAACTCATATCTGTGCCCACTGTCTATATATACTCCTTCCAGCTGCCTTGATAATGAGAAAGTTCTTATGAGTTATAAGTATCATCTTCCCATGTAGGAATGTAAATAGTTTAACATTATTAAGTCCCCTATGATTTCCCTTTCTTGTTTACCTTTTTATGATTCTCTTGAGGATTGTATTTGAAAAATAAAATTTTCTATTCAGCTCTGGGCTTTTCCTCAAGAATTCTTAAAAGTCCTCTTATTTCTTTGAATATCTTGTTTTTCCCCTGAAGGATTATATCAGTTTTGCTGGGTAGATGATTCTCAGTTGTAATCTGAGTTCCTTTGCCCTCTGGAATATCATATTCTAAGCCTTCTGATTTTTTAATGGATCCTTTAATTTAAACCTTTAATGTAGAAGCTGCTAAATCTTGTGTGATCCTGACTGTGGCTCCATGATACTTAAATTTTTTCTTTTTGTTTGCTTGCAATATTTTCTCCTTCACTTGGGAGCTTTGGAATTTGGCTATAATATTCTCTGGAGTTTCATTTTGGAGTCTTTCAGTTTCTATTTACCTTCTGCTTCTAGAATATCAGAGCAGTTTTCCTTGATAATTTCTTGAAAGATGATATCTAGGCTCTTTTTTTTGATAATGGTTTTCAAGTAGTTCAATATTTAAAAAATTATCTCTCTTCGATCTATTTTCCAGGTCAGTTGTTTTTCCAGTGAGACACTTCAGTGTCTATTATTTTTTCATTCTTTTGGTTTTATTTTTTCTTGATTTCTTATAATCATTTCCTTATTTCTCAAGTTATTAGCTTCTATTTGTTCAATTTTTCTTTTTGCAGGGCAATGGGGGTTAAGTGACTTGCCCACGTTCACATAGCTAGTAAGTGTCAAGTGTCTGAGGCCTGATTTGAACTCAGGTCCTCCTCAATCCAGGACTGGTGCTTTATCCACTGCACCACCTAGCTGCCACTCAATTCTAATTTTTAAGGAATTATTTTCTTCAGTGAGCTTTTGTACCTTTTCATTTGGCTAATTCTACTTTTTAAGGAGTTTTTTCTTCAGTGAATTTTTGTGCCTCTTTTTCCATCTATCCAATTCTGTTTTTTAAGGCATTCTTCTTATTGGTTTTTTGTACCTCTTTTATCATTTGGCCTAGACTATTTTTAAGGTGTTATTTTTTCAGTTTGTGTGTGTGTGCATGTGTGTGTGTGTTTCTCCCTTGCCAAAGTGTTGACTCATTTTTCATGATTTTCTTGCTTCACTCTCATCTCTCTTCCCAATTTTCCCTCTACCTCTCTTACTTGATTTTCAAAATCCTTTTTTAGCTCTTCCATGGCCTAAGACCAATTCATATTTTTTCTTGGAGGCTTTGGATGTAGGAGCTTTGACTTTATGTGTTTTGATTTTCCTTGTCATCATAGTAATTTTCTATGGTCAGATTTTTTTCCTGTTTGCTCATTTTTTCTAGCCAATTTCTTGACTTTTAAATCTTTTAAAATTTCTTGACTTTAAATCTAAGGCTATGCTTCCAGGGTAGAGGGTGCATTGTCTCACGCTTTGGGGGTTTTGTGAAGCTGTTTTCAGAGATACTTCTAGAGACCTATAAATTTTCAGTTCTTACAAGGTAGTATAATCTGAGGAGAGATGTGTTTACTTGTTTACTACTGTCCCATCTGTGAGCAATCACAAACACTCTTTTCTACCATGGGGATGTGATCAGGGTGTCCCTGCTCCACCGTTGGCCCCAAGCTCTGGTGTGCTACTGTTTCTCCTCACCCTCAGACTGCCACCCAGGACTGCAACTCAGATATGAGTAGAGGCAAAGCAACAGAGTCCTGTTTCATGCTTGCAAAGAGACCCCTGTAATCTCCTTCTGACCAGTTGTTTGACCCCTTTACTGTCTGTGGGCTGAGAGCTACAGAGGGAGCTGCTGCTGTTGCTATTGCTAATTCAGAGGCTCCCAAAGCCTGCTCCTGGTCTTTTGGGTCTAGGTCTATGCTGGCATGGTCTGTTTTGCATCATGCTCCTCTCTTACCCAGTTGTGACAGACCTTTCCTGCCAATCTTCTAACTTGTCTTTGGGGGGAAAATTATTTCATCCTGTCCTTTGTGGGTTCTGCTGCTCCAGGAATTGTTTTATGGTGTCATTTAAATGTGTTTGGAGGGGTTCTCATGCTGCCTTTTCTCTGCCATCTTGACTGCAGGATTCTTAAAAGACAGAAGAAACTCCCTAAGTGATGCATTATTTTACAAAGACTATTCCTAATATTATACATATAGCATGATATTTGCATCATATTGCCCCTTTAACTCTGCCTCTTAGAATCCCTAACCTTTCAAAACTCTTCTCACATATCACCTCTTATAAGAAGCCTTTCCTCATTCTCCTGGTCATTAGTGTTCTTTCCTTCCTCAAATTATCAAGTATATACTTGGGGCAGCTAAATGGCATTGTGGATAAAGCACTGACCCTGGCATCAGGAGGACCTGAGTTCAAAGCTCACCTCAGACATATACTAGCTGTGTGACCCTGGGCAAGTCAGTTAATCCCCATTTCCTTAAACATTTGGGGCTATCTCCAGATGTCCAGATGTCTTGCCACTGTACCCAGATGGCTCTGGAGGAGAGATTGAGGTTGTTGACCTTGCACAGTCCTCCCTCACTTAAATCCAATTAACTGCAAGTCACGACATCACCCTGATGTCATGGTCCTCTTTGAGAATGAAGGACAAACAAGTATGTCTTTATCATCTTACATTTTGCATTCTGCTTCCCTCCTCCCCCCCATCCCCCAATTTGAAAGTAAACTCTTTGAAGAGAAATTTTTTTTGGCTTCAGATCTTCACCATTTAGCATGATGCCTTGCACTTTTTAAAAAAGGGGGTGGGGTGATCTAGACTCCTATTTCATTGGCATAGGAAAGAAACTCCCAGTGTAGGAATGCCCTTAAATCCACATGAGCAACTCTGCAGCTTCTGGTCTTAAAGGATTTTTGGGGGGCACTAAGAGGTTAAGGTGACTTCCCCATCCTAACTCCAGTTTTCCTGACTCCCAAACTGGCATTTTATTCACTCTTCCATGTTTCTTGTAACCTCACTTATAGCAGGAACTTGTTGGACAGCCCTGGAATGGATCACACGGAGACACATATCCTCAACTTGATTTCAATAACTACCATAAATTGCACAGCCATTATGTGAATGGATTTCGTCTTTCACCTGTGGATGTTACTGAGGTTTGTCCTCATGGATGACATGGTTTCCATAGTAACATAATGTGCTTCAAATGTTGGTGGAAAAGTGGAGACTTATAAAGACCAATTAGAAACACTGTACATAAATGAGTATATTAATAACTGAAGCCACAGCTGTGTATGGCTTTTTAGAAGTGAATGGCTATAGGAGAAGCAGCTTTGTCTGGAAGATAGGATAAAAAGCTGGTGTGATTCAAGAATTCACAAGTCATTGTGAAGTCTATATAGGCCCAGCTTTTTGCAGTATAAACAAGCAACCAAAAAAGGGAGATAATCATGTAATTAACTTTTAATTATTTGTCTATTATCCAAGCTTTCTGTGGCTCTTCCACTCAGAACTTATTTGCCTCTGGCTATTTTATTGTTCATTAAACCACTTGTAGGAGAGGGTGTGGAAGAGAATAAGGAGTTCAACTCAAAGTATTTTGCTATCTGCTTCCAGCACTGACAAATAAAAAAAGAAGAGTTGTTGGGGGACAGAAGAAGGTTGAAACAAATAGCTAAAATAAGTCATTTGGATTTTGGATTATCTGTGATTTCACTTACCCTTGCTATAACAGCACCCCATTACCACGGATAATTGCAAATTGACAGTACTTGCCAGCTGCCTTGGGGAGCACTTCTGGTGATTAATTTGGAGATAGTATTTGTAACTCACTGGAAGGAAGGTGTTATAGAAAGATAAGGTATTACTATTCAAAGATGCGAAATGAGACAGGGAGGAAATGGAATTTGATTATGGAGTACAGTATAAATCTCAAGGCCTGATGGTTTCTACAGTGTTACAAGTCGTAGAGTATAACTCAGAGTTACCATAATGTCCCCAAAGATGGAAAACTTTCTTCTCCCAAGTATTTTGGGTTCAGATGAGATTTTCTTCAGCTGAACACTTGATATGAGGTGAAAGCTCAGGTTACTAGGAACTTTGCCCCAGTGACATATGAAAAGGGTGTGCCCAAGGAACAGAAATAAATTTTTTTTTAATGGGGGATAGTGCTTTTTTGTGTCTCAGGACAAGTTGTAGGGCTCTTTGCACTCTGCCCTGTTGACAGACACTCACACAGAGTTCAGGCAAATGGTTATTGACATCACTCTGGCATGGGATTCCACCAGGCCACATCTTTGGTCCCTCAGAGGAAATCTAATTTATTGGGCGCGAAAGTACTAGTACAGTCTAATGTGTACAATAAACACATTACTCAATACTGCTTTGACCAAGACCAGGAAGACTATCAGTTTCCGGGGTCACAGAAGTTTAAAGTAGGTCCCAAGCACATTGTGAAAAGTACATTAGGAACAGTAAGGTGCTGAATGGTTCAGAACAATTGCCTTTACACATAAATGGTTTCCATTTATTTCTGTGACCTACCAGGACTGGTTCCCCAAGGCCAAATGTGAGGCAGCCTGCAAAGCAACTTTGTAATATAATTCAGATGGGAGAGGGTAGAGAATAGAGTATGACAAAGTTGTTAGACCTCAGGACACAAAGTCTTCTAGGGGTGGTAACTTTGAGACACCACTCAAGTGGGGAAACAAAGACTCAGAAATGCAGTTGATGGGGAATTCCTGTACCCCAATCCCTGCTTCGCTCCCTAGGAACATGGAACAGCTTGGAGTGGAACTCACCTGGTATTCTGGAAGTCCTCAGGATCTCATCGCACCATCAATCATTTTTGCGTGAGCCCCAGACTCACCCACATGTTATATTCCTTGGTCTATTATTGGAGGGGTAGTTAATAGCCCTCACAAAGTGATGCAGTCTCACTGGGTGGGGGAGGAAAGTAGCTCATTTCCTAGCAAGCTAATTCAGCTCCTCCTCCTCCTCCTCCTTCCTTTTTTTTTTTTTGCAGGGCAATGAGGGTTAAGTGACTTACCCAGGGTCACACAGCTAGTAAGTGTAAAGTATCTGAGGCAGGATTTGAACTCAGGTCCTCCTGAATCCAGGGTTAGTGCTTTATCCACTGTGCCACCTAATTCAGCTCTTCTATGACATAGCCAGTTACCCCTGTCCCTCCATCTTCTTGAAGAAGGTGAAGAGGTAAGGAGAAGGCAGCAGGCAAGAGAGATGTAGTGGTGGTCTTTTCCCTCATCTCTGGTATAAAGAATTAATTGGGGCAGCTAGGTGGTACAGTGGATAAAGCACTGGCCCTGGATTCAGGAGTACCTGAGTTCAAATCTGACCTCAGACATTTGATACTTACTAGCTGTGTGACTCTGGGCAAGTCACTTAACCCCCATTGCCCTGCAAAAAAAAAAGAATTGTGATTTGAGGTTTTTACGACCCCATCTTTTGGCTAAAATTAAAAGCCCCCATTCGCGCACTGGCCGGGGTTCAGGCACCTCGCCTCTGCATGGGCATGCTCCACCCACTGGTCATCGCCGTCTCCATGGCACCTCAGGTCATCACCACTCGCCGATGCCTACGTGGGTCTGGCAAAATTATATTAACTGGAAGCCCAGTGAGGACAGTCATGTGACTGTCAATCAGGGCTGCCAGCCAATTCGCTTGGGGCTGTGTGTGGACGGCCCGGGGTTTGTTGGGAAGAAGGGAGGAGATTCCCCATTCTGGCGTGTAAACTGGAGAGAGATGGGATGCAGCTGTGTGCTCTACTGAGCCCCAGGCAGTGGTGTGATCACAGGTCATATTAGTTTCCTTCCCCCATTCCCTTTTTCCTTTGTCCCTAGTTCTATTAATCTTATTTTTGTTTTGAATTTGTTTTCCTGTTAATAAACCCTGTTATTGGGGGCAGCTAGATGGCGCAGTGGTTAAAGCACCGGCCCTGGATTCAGGAGTACCTGAGTTCAAATCCGGCCTCAGACACTTAACACTTACTAGCTGTGTGACCCTGGGCAAGTCACTTAACCCCCATTGCCCCGCAAAAAAAAACAAACAAAAAAAAACCCTGTTATTTTTTTTTGGAAGAGGCTGTTAATCTCCTTCCTTGCCCCAGTATTTCGGTGAGAGCCGCCTAATTAACACTCTCCAATTAAAAGTTGGCCCCCTACACTGGCTTGGTAGTGGTGGTGGGGTTGTGTCTAGCAGACACTTAGAGATGGATATGATAGTGAAAAGACCATTAGAAGTGGCCATCCAGGGTCCTAGTGAGGATACAAGTATATACAGAGGTCTACAATGTATATAGATATCATCTAGAGGGGAAGCAAATACAACTGTTATCTACCTGCCTTACTTGTTAGTTGTCTATCCACTGAAGAATGCTCCAGTGCTGTCAGCACTCTATACTTGGATACCCTGGGACAAACTTACAGTTGCCCTACTTTAGTTACAATTCCACTAAAAGCACTGGGTAATTAATATCCCAGTTCACATTCTGTGTCATGGTCAACCTGGTACTAAAATCTATAGTGGGCTCAGCTACTAGTCTGCAGTATTTTCAAGAAGTAGGAACATGCATCAAATAGGCAAATCTTTGCATTCTCCAGAGGATGTGGAAGTTTTTTCCCCGATTAGTACATTTAGAAGTGACTTTTATTTACCTACCTGCTTACTTTATTTTGGCAGAAGATAGCAATTTGGGTGCCAAATTGCAGCAATGTATTGTCTTCCCTATTTGGCCTGGCAGTATTTGATCAGATGTACTTTTTGTCAGTGGCCACATAGTGCATCTCTGTCTCATGCCAACCTTTAGGTCTTTAGAGCTATCTTTTCCAGGCAATCTCAATTACTTTTAATGAGTTCAGAAAATCAGTCAAGTTAAAATTATTTCCCCTGAGTCAGGGTTGACTTTATGTGTCTCTCTAGATTTCTTTTCTAGATAAAGAATGATCAATAATCTGCTATGCAAAAAGGCCTGAATTATCTAGGAGGGTCTGTTTCTGGCATTTTCAGTTGGTTAACCAAAGCTCTAATAACATCTGACTTTACAATCTTTAGCCATGAAATAAGGGGCTGTGAAAAGCAAACGAACTATAGGATCAGAGATTCTGAGCTAGAAGGGACCATGGGAGGCATTGTCCAACTCTTTTATTTTGCAGATGAAGAAACTGAGGCTGAGACAGGTTAAATGACTTGTCTGGAGTCACATAGCTTTAAGTGTCTGAGATGGGCACCAAACCTGTTTTTCTGATTCCCAAGTCCAGGATGCTATCCATCAGGCTGCCTAGATGCTTTACAAAAATGCTGTTGGAGAAAAGCTATGTCATCAGATTGGAAGTCAGCTAGGATTAAAAGTACACATATTTAACCTAATTAATGTAAAGCATCTTTAATCAGATAAAAGAATATGTGCTAAGGTTCAAAGTGGACCTCAGTTATGGAGGCAACTGCAGCAAGGACAAAATTGTATTATTGTTTTCATACATATGATTATTCTTTGGTTCAAAAAGTCTTTGTTAAATTGTCTTCTTAGGAAGTTAAATTATTTAAGGTAATGGTTTACTTAAATATTTAAATACTTGGAAAGTGTTACATTTAGGATCCAGAGAACATGTATTCCAATTCTGTCTTAAACATATGCCAGCTATATGACCTTGGGCAAGTCAACTTCTCAGAGCTTGGGTTTCCTTTTCTATAAAATGGGTATAATAATTATTATTCTGCTTAATAAACAGAGTTGTCTTGATTATGTCCTTTACAAGAAATAGAACACTAAATAAATATGTTATTATTATTATTATTATTAACAGCAACAACAACAATAATCCATAAGTGAATTTGAGATCTTGTGAATTCCCTCCATCAGTGTAGATTACCGTCTATTCACACCTTCTCAAGATGAGACTCTTGTTAGTATTCTTCATAAATATCTTCCAGAGAGGATTATTTAGTATGTTGGATGCTTTTCTCTGGGTCTCTGTACAATTTCTTGGCTATCGATGGAAACAGAGAGCTATCCATCTGTTATCCCTTGTAATTGGGATACCATCATGGTATCCCATGTAGTTATCACCACATGACTGGTCCACCTTTTCTAATCTTTTCCCAATTCCTTTTCCAATCATAATTTGCTTCTGTAATAATAATTATAGGTCAAATTGGTAATGTACTTTAAGATTCTCAAAGTGTATTACATACAGTATCTAGTTTGTCAAAACAATCCTATAAGGTAGGTGTTATTATAATCCTCATTTTATGGATAAAGAAACTGGGGTTCAGAGCTGTTAGGTGAGCCTTGTCCAGTGTCACAAACTGGTTAAGTTCCTGAGGTAGGATTAAAACTTAATTAATTCTGACTGCAAATCCGACACTTTCCAATACTTCATGCTGCATTTATAATATCCTTTATACCATTTCATGAGTCTGGGTCATAGATGGAAATGTGCTGTAGGCAGTTTGCATTCATAATATGCATATCAATTGTCCTTTGAATCAGTTATGTATTTGATTCTTTAGAGATTGTGATATTCCAAGATTTCAAGTCATAAAACACTACTAGGACACTTTGCTTAAAAACATGGGGTTTGGGACAAGGGAAGAGTTTGGGATTGTTAAAAATTTTTCCACAGTTTCCAAAATTAAATCCAGCCTCTTTGCTTTTTCTTATGTTCAGTTTTTGGTTCAATTCACTGAGCATTGTCTGGTTCATCCCTAAATATTTTCAAGACTGTATTGCTTATTGTGTGTATTCTTAAGTATGTACTTGGTTGTATAGTACTAAATTGTTTCCCTAGACAACTACATGTTGTAGTTAGGACAACAAGCAATTTTTACCCATTTACTTAGGGATTGTTAGGCCACTTTTTTGAGTGATAATGAATCTCATACAAATGACCCTGATTACAGGGGCCCGATATTGTCACCACTATACACATCATGTAAAAGCAAAAGCACTTAGAGCAGAGGTATCAAACATGCAGACCACAGGCCACATGTGGCCCATAACATTTTCAAGTGCAGCCTGAACTAGATCAAAATGTGTTGGGGAATATTTAACAAAATAAATAAAAATACAATAAAATAGAGATAATATTATTTTTTAAAAGTAAATCAATGTGTGGTCCTCTGGGATCGTTATGTATAGCTTAGTGGCCTTTGTTTCTATTTGAGTTTGACACCACTCATCTAGAAGATCTGACTTTGCAGTTTCAGTTGACCCTTGTGCAGGATATCCTCTGTGATCCTGGCAAATATATCCCTGTTTTATATGTCACTTAGTGTGAATAATGTGAGGGTCATTGAATACGGTTATTTTGGGGCTTATATTATTGAGGAATTTTGTATTATCTTAGCATATGTGAGAAACTTCCTTTTTGGAAGAGAGCAATCAAGGCTCCAGACTGTATTTTAATTTACCAGGCCAAATGTGTGTTGTTTTTTTGTTTGTTTTTTTGAGGAGGTAACCAACAAATAAATTCAGAGGACTTTTGTGTTCTCTACAACTTTTTGTCAATTGTGTGACAATAAAGATGTGATCTGTTAGAAAAAAATTTTCTGTGAAAGCCAACCAGTCAATTAATCAATCTGTCAAGCAGTATTTATTAAACACCTGCTATGTACCAGGCATTGTGTTATCTGCTGGGGATGCAAAGCCAATGGTGAAATAGTCCTTGCTTTCAAGGAACCCAGAATCCAGCTAGAAAAGATATGTACATTTATAAACACACACACACATACAGATTTTTGGGGGGGAATGGGGCAGGAAACATATGAGCAGTATGGGGATTAGGAATGGCTTCATAGAATAGTGATTTTCAACCTGCAGTCTATTAACTTGACTTAAAAATTTTTTTATAACTATTTTAATATAACTTGTTTACTTTGTAATCCTATATACTTTATCTTATATGTTTAAAAACATTATTCTGAAAAAAATAAAATGAAAACATTATTCTGTGAGGATGTTGGTAAGTTTCATTGGACTTCCAAAGGGTTAATGTGATGGCTTCAACAGTGTTACAAGTTTTAGAGTGTAACTCAGAGATAGATCCCTAAAGATGGAAGACTTTCTTCTCCAAGCTTTGACCCAGTTTTTCTTCAGCTAAATGCTTTATATGAAATCTTTAGCTGTAATTGAGTTGAGCTTTGAAAAAATTAGTGTTTTTGAGAGATTGAAGGAAAAGGTAAATATTTCAGACATGGGGGACAGTCGAGGTAAACATGGATAAAAGCAATGATGTGTTGTGTATGAGGAAGAATAAGAAGGCCAATTTGGATAGACAGTAGTATACATGACAGGAGTAATAAGGCTGGAACCAGATTGGAAAGAGCTTTAAATGTCAAACAGAAAAAAGTTACATTCGATTCTTGAAATACTAGGGAGACATTGGAGTTCATCAGATAGAAGTATGATGTGGTCAGACATGTTTTAAGAATATCTCTTTGGCAGCTGTGTGGAGGATGGAATTGAATGGGCCCTTAAATGTTCCCTTCTCACATTTTCATCAAGGATACCCTTAATATGTTTTTATTTCATCCTTATAAAGATATTATAAAATATTGAGTAGGAATATGGGTTGGTGGGTATTAATGATGTCTTGATTTCCTTTTCTGGGTAATAATATTATGTGTGACTTATTCCATTGTTCTACAATCTCTTCCTGCCCCCTCCAATCCCCCAAAGAATATTTTATAAAATGATTTCAAAATGTTTTTATTTTGCTTCATTGTGTACTTGGTTGTATAGTAGTACCCTAGGGACTGAACTATTATGGTTCAAATTTAGTAGTTAAAATATAAATTATGATAAAAATAGATTGTTGTTGAAATATGGACATATCGGTTCTGTTTTTCACCTGTTTTCTGTCCTACAAGTTTTATCTTGTGGGTTGGGTTTCATACCAAGTTTTGTAAAATATTATCTTTGTTTCCACTAACCTTTGCTGTGTTATAAGGTGACACTGTTTAAAATCTTCCTCCATAGGGTTTTATGAATGAACTTGTTCTCTGTACCTTTTTGCTTGTCAAAAAGTCAACAGTTTGCTTGCTAAGGCACTTACTGGGCTCCTTTGACGTCACTGTAATGATTGCCTTGTAGCAGTTAAATTCTTTCAGTTTAAGGTTATTTTTAAGGTTAATATCTTTGCCTTTTCTCTTTTCCTATCTTATATCATTCATGGCTCTTTTGAACATTGCAGTTTGAAGCTGTTGTCATTGTTTGCATTGGATTCTTATCTTTAATATTTTCTTCTAATACGATGGTCATTCTAATTAGTCACTCTGTCTGAATACAGATTGCTGATTCTGATATGACACCTCTGTCATAGGATGATTGATGTAGAGCTTGAAGAGATTATAGAGGTTATCTAGTTCAGTTTGCAATTTCATCAATGAAATAATGGAGGCCCATAGAGATTATATGGTCACGTAAGGGTTAGAGCTAGAATTCAAACCTAGATCTTCTGACTCTAAAGCCAGTGCACTTTCTGGTCCACTCTCTGTATCTAGTTATTTCTATTTGTTAAGATAGAATTAATTTCATTTTTTTAATGATGTTGTATGGTTCTCATCATGTCCAGTGCCCTTGATCTCTCTTTTGGAAGGAAGTATTAATGATTAGATGCGCATAGGGTGTTTTAGTAGTGTTCTTAGGTGAACCTGATGCAGGCTAGTGCCCTGGTCATTTAGGTTTTCTATTGAAACAAGATGAGTGGTGCAGTGAATAAAGCACCAGCCCTGGATTCAGGAGAATGAGAGGCAACAGGTATATAGGTAGCAATATAGATAGTAAACTAATAGATCATTACTATGTATATTGACAGCATTCTGTCATTGATCTAGATTCTGGGAATCCAGAAACAAATTATTTCCTAAGGATCTGTCACAAGCTCCCATGATTCTATTTATAGTTAACAATTTTTGGTGTCAGAAGAAAAAAAGTTAAACAAAACCATTGGACAAAATGACCACATCTGACAGGAGATACAAAATTCAATTTTTCTAATTCTTTACTTCTCTACTTAGAGGAAAAAAATTTGTTACATCATCTGTTCTCCAGGATCAAGTTTGATCATTGTAATTAATTTGCATCCACAGATCTGTTGTCATTTTCATTTATATTATTATAGTCAATGTGGTATATTGTTCTTTTAGCTCTATTTCACTTTGCCTCAGTTCAGTAAAATCTTCTCATGTTTCAATTCCTCACATTTGTTTTAATAACTGCAAATATTCCATTATGTTCATATATCACAGTTTGCTCAGGCATGTCCTAATCAGCAGACCTGGACAAATGCACACAAAAGAAATCCACATTACAGGCAACACAATTTTAAAGGAACTTAAGGATTAGTTTTCATTATATTACTTTCTTTTTTAAAATTTTTGCGTGTGTGTGTGGGGGGAGCAATGGGGGGTAAGTGATTTGCCCAGGGTCACACAGCTAGTGAGTGTCTGAGGCTGGATTTGATTCATTATATTTCAAAGAGGAGGAGAGTCTAAAATTTTTTAAAAGATCACAAATTATTTTAACTAAAAATGGGTGACCAAAAAACCCCATATTCCTTTCCAACAGTGTATCTCCCATGCATGTGTTAAAATTATCTAAGATTCAGTGACACATGGTAACACGGAAATAACTCTGTTAGTGATGTGCTGAGTATTAATATAAAAGGCACATAAGTTAGGTAGACACCTGCTCACCTAAGATATTTACCATTGTCTTGGAAGATAACTTCCAGAGTTCAAAAATAAATCCCACTGGAAAAAGAAGATGGTAAGATCACTTCAGGGTCCTGAAAGAAAAGAAAGACTCTAGAAAGAAGCCAACATGTAAAGAAGTCAGCATCTCAGTAATAGCCCTATCCATAGTTTGCTTCACTATAAACGTTGGGGAATTTCCTCTTGGGTGAGATCTAGAACTGTTTCTCTAGAATGACCTCACTACCAATGGGAGAACTCACTCTATGTATTGCTTGGTGCATCCTCATTTGTATACCTTTTCTGATTTCCATTTCCTATCAGTTTGGATTAATGAGTTTATTTTATATGTACTATGAAAGAAATTGTTATTTTCTATTATATTAATAACCCACTATAATTAGGATCTAAGCTTTTTATTTCCTCATTTAGGGACAAGTCACCTTAGGACAGTCAGCCAGTCTCTGAAGGCCATGGCTGATAGAGGAGATTGCCTTTATTTCCTGCTCCTTCATCTTGGGCAGGACCTCACCTTACTTCTGTTTAGGATGTAAACAGAATCTAACACAGGTGAATTCCTGCCCCAAAGTAATGAGCCCATGTCCTTGCACCCTTTCACTGGAGTATAGGGTGACCCTGAAGAGAATCTGGAACCATATATATTCTCTCTTGAAGCAGGATACCAAAAGACTAGGAACCCTCTTCTCTTAAGCTCTTTTTAAACTCCACCCTTCAGGCAGTCTTAGAGCATTGTGTGGTCAGCCTCTACCAATGAAGAGAGTCTTATGCACATAGGCTTTGAATCAAGTATTATACTTTCATGTATGGGGTTGGGCTAGTTGGTCACTGGATTTGGAGTGAAAAGACCTGGGTAAAAAAATCTCACCTTTCCTACTTATGACTTATGAAGCCTTGGGTAAGTCACATAACCTTTTTGGACCTCAGTTTTCTCATCTATGAGAAATAAGTGAGTAAAATGTAAAATGAGGGATTTGAACTAGATGACCAATGAAAAGGTAGGCATAAGGGGAAATAAGAAAAATATGCTAGAAAACATGGCCCAGGAGATGGAATTGAGAGAGGCAACAGACCTAGAAACTAGACAGAAACCTCACATCTACTTATCATGTATATATAGTGATGTGGGACATAGGGAACCTCAAAATAGCATTACAAAAAATGAAATTAATTATATTTTGCAACACTTGGTAATAGTAAAGCTTCCAGCCCAGTGCCTGAAGCCATCATCCTTGGCAGCCTGGCAACTGCTTCTTCAGATGCTACAGCCACAGCTACTTAACACCCAGAGAAGAAAGTTCTTAGTGTCAAATGGTTCAACATCAGAAACGGATATGATTTTATCAGTAGAAATGACATTAAAGAAGAGACATTCCCATGGGACCTCTCCATTTGACTTGTAGCTGAAACTTTCTATACATTTTGTCTCTCCCACTAGAATGTGAGTTCTTTGAGAGCAAGGACTCTCTTACATTTCTGTTTGTTTTGTACATGCTGAGTGCTTAATAAATGCTTCATTCATCCATCCATCCATCCATCCATCCATCCATCCATCCATCCATCCATCCATCCATCCATCCATTCATTCATTTACTCCCATCAATGAGTTTTCATAGGATTCTAGGTCTCTCTCATATCTAAATCTATGCTTTTACTAAAACCAGATACCAAGGAAGGGTTACTATCTCCACTGGTTGAGTAACTATATATAAATTTATAAACACAAATATTTATACATAAGCACATATTTTATGCAAACACATAGATTCAAATATACACATACATGTAAAATTTATGTCTACCGGTATAGTTTTGGCTTCTGACATCTAGCAATAATACTTAGTCTTTTTTAATGAATATTTTAAAAGTCCTAGTCCTCTAAGTATTTTGCCTGAGATGCAGGTACAGAAAAAAATTAATGGGTTAAAATCATAGAATGTTAGAGCTGCAAAAAAGCCTTAATATCACCTAGTCTTTCATTATGAAGGCAAACAAATGTGATGTTCCAAAAAGTTAAGTGATTTACTCTTAGTCACACACTTAGCTAGTGATGGAGTTTGAATCAGAAGACATATGCCTTGACTTTTAAAAAAATTAATTATTTAATTAATTAAATTTTTTGTGAAGCAATTGGGGTTAAGTGACTAGCCCAGGGTCACACAGCTAGTAAGTGTTAAGTATCTGAGGCTGGATTTGAACTCAGGTCCTCCTGAATCCAGGGCCAGTGTTCTATCCACTGCGGCACCCAGCTGCTCCCAGATGCCTTGACTTTTTTTTTTTTTTTGGTGAGGCAATTGGGGTTAAGTGACCTGCCTAGGGTCACACAGCCAGCAAGTGTGAAGTGTCTGAGGCCGGATTTGAACTCAGGACTCCTGACTCCAGGGCCGGTGCTCCATCCACTGCGCCATCTAGCTGCCCCTCAGATGCCTTGACTTTTTTTTTTTTTTTTTTTAGTGAGGCAATTGGGGTTAAGTGACTTGCCCAGGGTCACACAGCTAGTACGTGTTAAGTGTCTGAGGCTGGATTTGAACTCAGGTACTCCTGACTCTAAGGCCAGTGCTCTATCCACTGCGCCATCTAGCTGCCCCTGCCTTGACTTTTAATAAATTGTTATTTCAATTTGCTTGTATTTGTATCCTCAGGACTTTTAGTTCTTTGCATACAGCAAGTTCTTAGTAAATGTTTGTTGACCTATTGACTTGTTGACTTACACCTATACATTTTAATTTTATTTCCTTTGCTCATCTACCTATGGAAATCCTGCTGAGCCATTATATGATCAAGTAAATGGTGAGCTTCAAGAGTGAGGAAGAGAAGATAGACAATTCTTTCTGAATAGCTGCAGAGTTCCTGCATAAGGTTCTACTCTGATGTCTCATAGTGGTGTAGGGACGAATCTTCATGTAGAAGGCTAGGCCAGTAGTATTTTATCTAGCCTAGCCTTAAGGATCATAGGATGGTAGAAGATTGTGAGCAATATTGCTTCATAAAAAAGTAAGAGGCGATAGAGAGGAAAGAAGTTTACAAAAAGCTTGGTGAGAGACCTTACTAAGCAAGATCATCCCAAGCACATTTAATGATAAAAGTGGAAAGAGAATAGTTATTTGACCAAAAATAGAAAAGACCTATAAAATTTATATTAAAAAAACTTGTCTATCAATCACAGTGGAGCCTCCACATTTGGACATGAACATAAAAATCCCCGATGTGCTGCATGGTGAAGCAGAAATGGCACTCATGAAAACAAAAATATTAAGAGCAGCTGGACTCAATCAAGTATAAACTGAGGAAGTCTGTTCTGGAGGTGGAACAATTTTGAGGGTGTGGAGGGATTAATCCTTAATACGGCTGAAAGAGAGGAGGATGATAAATGCTTGGAAAAATTCACAGATCTTGTTATCACCAAAAAAGGCTATTGAGAAAATATCAATAACCACTGACTCATGTCCTGACTTTCCTAACTCTATAAAAATCTTTGTGATTTCATGCATGTATTGAACAACATACTTGATAAAGTAATAGGAAGGGAACGAGCAGAGAATATAACATCCCACTGTGATTATTTGTTGATAATATTTGGTTGAGTCAAGCAAAATATTGGCTCTCTTCCACCAACTAATTGCCCATGCATGTATGTTAAAATCACACAAGATTCCTTGAAAGGTGAAGAATAGAGGCAACTTTGTTTGATAACCTACTGATTATTCATACAAAATAATGTATACAGCAGGGAGCTGTATGTGTCTCAAAAATGTTTATCACCATCACAGAGGATGTCTAGTTCAGTTTCCAAATGGAAAAGAGGTTCCCTATGGATGACTCAGACCTACAGATGTTCATGTTTATGTGTGGCATTGTGCTGATTGCATCGAACCCCAGAACACCGAAGAGCCTCCTGGATGAGACCATCATCTTTCACAAGAGAACATAACTGTACAGGAAGAAAAAAAACACCAAATGGATGAAGCATGCCTGGTTTTTTCAGATATGCAGTTGGATGGGCAACTCAGAGTCCATTAGTCCATCAGTCCATCTCTCCTAGTGGGCCAATGTGGATGGACAATAAGCTGTATCCAGAATAGGCCTCAACATATGACCAAATGAAGAATTACACAGAAGAAATATCGTGATATCTGTAAGGTTGGTGGGTTGTTGTCCTTTGTTCTTGAAGAGGACCAAAGTGACATCACGTTTTAGAGTCAAGTTACAGTGTGTCTGACTGTGACTGATCAGACCAATATAAGCTTAGAGTGCTTTATCACAGGTTGGCATGTGAACATTTGGGTTGGATTTGCTAAATGTGCACATCTTGTATTTTTTTTGAGCTACTTCAATTCTGCTTTGCTCATAAAGCATGGAACCTTCTTTGATGAGGGCATGGCATGCCTGGTGGTCCTATGCTAGTGTCTCCTATGTCATTCAGTCCATTCCAGAGTTCTTAAGAGAGGCCTTGAGAATGTCTATATTGCTTTTGCTAACCACTATATGAATATTTGCCTTCTGTGAGTTCTCCACAAAATAATCTTTTAGGCAAGCATGTGTTTGGCATTCAAACAACATGGCTAGCCCATCAGAGTTGTGCTCTCTGCAGTAGAGTTTAAATGCTTGGCAGTTTAGTTTGAGAAAGGACCTTAGTTTCTGGTATCTTATCCTGCCAAGTGATCTTTAGAATCTTTCTAAGGCAATTTTAATGGTAGGGAATCAGTTTCCTGGCATCCATTTGTATACCGTCCAGGTTTCACAGGCATAAAACAATGAGGTTGATAAAAGGACAAAAAAGGAACCAGTTTGTCATAGAGTGAGAGTGAGGGGAAATTGAAGGTCATTGAAACTCCAGGGGGCAGTTAGGTGGTGCAGTGGATAAAGCACTGGTCCCGGATTCAGGAGGACCTGAGTTCAAATCTGGCCTCAGACACTTGGTACTTGCTAGCTGTGGGACCCTGGGCAAGTCACTTAACCCTCATTGCCCCGCAGCAAAAAAAAAAAAAAAAAAAAAAGGAACTCCAGCAATGTCTAGCAATTTAGAGGAAGTCCCCAGAATGTTAGGTAGACCCCTAGCCATCAAGGATTGATAGTAGGCCATGGATAAAAGTTGTCCAGGATGGGAAAGCATAAATAAGTTGTGATATATACTGGTAGTAGAAACTCCCACCCTGATGAGGCCACAGATCCTTTAAAGTAGCAACAGAGAGTTGCTATAACAACATCTTCCAAATGAACTGGCCAGTTAAATAAAAGAAGAGACCATTTCAAGAAAAAAAATAGTTAAATCTGCTATTTTGCCCTAAGTAAACAGAGAAATCTGATGGCTTACTGACCTTTTTTTTCTTCTTTTAACTAGTGTCAGGTATAGCTTTTAATCAGAATTTTTCTGGTGATTTTTATGATTTACATTATAAATTGTAATCCATAAAAAACATGTTTCATATCTTCTCTATCAGGCAACTACAATAATGCATGTGTTTTTCTAAAGATACAAGTAGACATGAGGGCTGATATATCACAAGATCCTACAAATTTATAGTCGCCACTTTCTTTATATACCAACCATTTTTAATGACCTTCTACTTAATTCCTCTTGAGTAGGCTCTTGGCATAGATGAATACTCATTCTGGAACCTGTGAAATGTCACTAATGCATTATCACACCAGAGGAAAATTTTATCTTTAGAGAGTAACCCTGTTATAATACTGTGTCCACTTTAAGTTTCATCCCTCTCATGACTTATGACACATCTTCAAAGAATGTTACCAAGTAACCTTGAGTCTATAAATTATGGGCCAGCAGTTCTTGTTTTTCTCTCTGAAAGGACACTGAAGACCCTATAGTAAATCATCTTGATGGACGAACATTTGGGGAAATTGTTACCCTACTTGTATAGGGTCCAAAAGAAAAGGAAGCTCAACAAGACTACTTTGTTATCCCTATGGCACTGAGCTATGTCTGTGAAATATCAATAGAGTTATAATTTGATATATTCTTATCTCCATCATGAAAAGCAAATGATAACACTCTCAAATAAATTTAAAGGACAGAAAGGATGTTTTAACCACTAGTATTGCTGAAGAAATTTTCTTCAAATGAACAATCCATAGTTTAAAGCATTTCTTCATGCACTCTAGGAAAATATATGCAGATTTAATCTTTTTTTCTTTCATCTAGTAGTTTAATGTTAATTTGCTATTGAAATTTACAAATGACTTTTTTGATAGGTCCATAAGAAAGTGGTTTAAATTTGAGATGCTGATGAAAATTTTAATGCAGTTGATACAATAAGAAATCAGCAATAGAAAATCATGATTCTATTTTGCAGCTTCCATTCTCCCCACAAAAATGATTTGGAATTAAAAAAAAAACCCAACAAACCTCATACTTAGTTCCACAGAACAGTCTCTTTTGCTTTTATTTGCAAGAATTCAATTTACTCCAGATCTCCAACAATTATAAATAAACAAAAGCAACGTATAATAATTCCAAACTAGAGTTCATAAATGTTATACTTTGGGTTGAATGATAACAGCATAGGGATGTAATAGAATTTTTAGAATTGAAAAATAGAGATGGGACACTAAAGTTTTATGTGATTTTACAAAGTTAGGTGAAGGACTGAAATTATTATCTTGATAATTCTGGGTAAAATATTGTTCTTGTCTAAATTATCTGGATGGTTTAAAAAATAGACTTAGAAATGGCTCAAGTGGGTGCTTACCATTCTGATTCTTATTAATCTGTAAAGATCACCAGACAGTCATGAAAAATATGGTGATTCATACTGACCATGAAAAATATCAGTGGGGAACAGTTTTAACTGTGGCCTCACTGGCTTCACAGGATGGAAGCATTATGTTTATATTTGGTTTCAGTGACCATGAGCTATTCAATTGCAACTCAGTAAGAAACAGCCAACAACCTGCAAAAGTATTAGTCATTAACTCATAGAGTAGTGAATTAAACCTCTATGATACATGGGGAAGAAATAATATCAAAGTGGAAAAATATGGAACAGCTATGTAGGAGCTAGAGGTTAACATTTTAAGACCATCAGTCAATAAAAAGAACAGTATGTGGGAAAGGGCTCATTTCCTAGTCGAGGTAACACAAGATTTAATGTCAGAATGATTTTATTTAATATTGGTATACTAAAAGAGGGATTGAATAGAATTAGTAAAATGACATTAGGCTGTCATTTAAGTTTCTGTAGAACTAGAAAGAACACCCCAGCAATTACAAAAGATCATACCCCAGAAGAGGCATGGTATGGAAATATCTAGTGAATATTTTTAAAGGCTTTCGTGATCTACTCTAGCACCTACTGGGAAACTAGGTGGCTCAGTGGATAGAATGTGGGGCCTGGAGCCAGGAAAATTCATCTTCCTGAGTTCAAATCTGGCCTCAGACACTTACTGGCTGTGTGACCCTGGGTAAGTCACTTAATTTTATTTGCTTCAGTTTCCTTATCTGTAAAATGAGCTGGAAAAGGAAATGGAAAACCACTTCAATATCTTTGCCAAGAAGACCCCAAATGGGGCCACCAAGAGTCAGACACAACTGAAAAATGACTTAATAACAGCAACTAGCACCTAGTAGGTTACCAGGCCCCCAGTTAATTCAGTTTCCTCTTCTTTGAAATGAGGGTTCTATATCTGATAGACTTTTAAGGTTCATTTCAGTTCTGAAATATGTGATCCCATGGTCCCTAGATCAGGACCCTCATCACCTCTTGCCTGGACTATTATAATAGCTCCCACCTTGGTTTCCCTTTGTCTAGACTATACTCTCTCCAGTCCGTCTTACACACAGTTGCCAAAATAATCTTTCTAAGGCACCAGGCTTATTAAGTCATTCCAAGGCTCAAAAACCTTCAGTGTTTCTCTCTCCCCTTAGAATTAAATACAAGCTCCTCACTCTGGCATTTAACTCTTTTGTACTCCAGAAAAAAAAATCTGGCTATAACCTACTGGTCCTTCAAATACCTTGTATTTACTTACATATATGTTGGACTCACCCAGTAAATGTGAACTACTTAAAGGCAGGGCCATTTTATTATTGTCTTTGTATCCTTTGCATATGTAGCACATGGTACCTTGTATGGTGTAGATATTCAATAAATATTTTTTCATTGAATTGGATTAATGCATGTTAGTTGGGAAAGATGAGAATCCGAAACAGATGTAAATAAATAGGAAGTCTTCGAAGGAGGGAGAGAACACCAGCAACTGGAGGGATTTAGGAAGAACTTCATGGAAGAGGTGGCATTTCAGTTGAATCTTGATGGAAGATGAGGATTCTGGAAGTATTTACAACAAACACATGCAAGATTTCCCATGCAGCATCTAAATGGAAAAGGGATACCCTATTGAATATGAATATCTGCAGACTTGTCTTCTTTGTGTATAACATTATGTTTATTACACCAAGCCCTGGAGAATTGAAGTTTCTGTTAAATGGGATCCATAATTATTCAAAAGAGTGTGGACTAATCATGCACATAGGACAAACCAAGTGTCTGAAGAATGCCTGTTATCCAGAATATGATATGTAGTTGGATAACTAGCCCATAATTTTGTCTATCAGTGTATATGTTTTGGACAGACACTATAAAAACTGAAAATGATTGAACAGGAAGCAACAGAGATCATATCCCATTAGTCATTCTATCCTTCACAAGCCTATCACAAGTAGGTACTAAATAAGTATTTGTTGAATTGACACAGGAACATTTTTATGCCCCCAATTCTTAGAATGTTTGGATGGTCTTTGTAATTGTTAATTTTGACAACAGAAGTAACTATTACAATTTATAAATGGTTAAAACTTGTAATCTAGAAAATACTGGTTTAGAATTTATTTTACAAAATATTGTTTTGTTAGATCCATTGGGAGGGTTTGGTGCTCTGACTGCCTATTTATTGAGGAGGGAGGGGAAAAGAAGAAGCATTTATTATGTACCCATTAGACGCCAAGTACACTGTTATTGTTGTTGTTGTTTGTCCTTCTTTCTCCAAGAGGACCATAACATCAAGGAGGTGATGTAATGACTTGCAATGAATTAGATTTAAGTGAGGGAGGGCTGTGCAAAGTCACCAGCCTCACTCTCTTCTCCAAAGCCATATGGGTCTAGTGTCATGATGTAGATCAGGATGACTGGGGATGGATGGCTCAGGATGCAGTTTGATACCTTGGCCTTTTTAAACTAAGGTCTTTCCCAGGTCACAATTTGCCTGAGGCAACACCCATTCTGAGACATGGAAAGTACACTGTAGTAATCACTGAAGATAGTATTTCATTCAATTCTCACAATTATCATCTGACGTGGGTGTTACTATTACCCTCATATTACAGTTGAGGAAACTGAGGCAGAGGTTAAATGATTTACCCACCAATCACACTATAGCTAATAAGTGTCTGAGGAGGAATTTTAACTCAGACCTTCCTGCCACCATGTTCAGTGCTCTCTATCTGTTGTACCATGTAGTTGTAATATGTTGATATTGTGGCATACTCACTCATTTGTTTTTGTAATTCTGATCTCTATCTCTATCTCTATCTCTATCTCTATCTCTATCTCTATCTCTATCTCTATCTCTATCTCTATCTCTATCTCTATCTCTATCTCTATCTCTATCTCTATACCTATACCTACATCTATATCTATGTATTTGTATATGTATGTGTGCCTGTATGCATATATGTATGTAAAATACAGGATCCATCCCTAGTGGGAGCTGCCCAAACATGGGATAATGATTATTAGTCTGTGCTGGGGAAATGGTTTGAAACTCCAAATAAGGGGAAGTGTCCTTTGGCCCTGTGGAGTATTGATCCACTCAGCTCTGCACAACAGTGAATAGGGCAAGGCCTACTGGGACAACAAAGTTCTACTGGGACAACATGGAGTCTTTGACTTCAGATGATTGACAGTTGATTTAGGAAGAGTATCTAAAATTTTGTTATTTACATTCATGAGTTATAGTTAAAATCATAGAATCTTAGAGTTGCAAGGGGCCCCTGAAGCCAACTAATTTAATCCATAAATACCTAAAACAAATACCTCTTCTGCAACTTATTCAAAAGTGGTCATCTAATCATTGTTTAAAGATCTCTAAAAATATGTAACCATTTAAGTTCCAAGACAACCTTATTCTATTTTTGGAAGACTTATTAAGGAGTTTGTTGTTTTGTTTTGTTTTGTTTTGTTTTGTTTTGTATTGACTCTAATAATGCCTCCTTTCCATTGCCACCAATTGCTATTATTACAGACTTTGAGGGCCAAGTAGGACAAATCCAACCCTTCTTCCAAGTAGCACCACTTAAAATACATGAAAAGAGCTTATTCTGCCTAAATCTTCTCACCTCTAGGGTATATAAAAGGCATGCAGCAGTATTAATGCAGTATGGCATAGATTATTCAGAACAGCATATTCAAAAAATTTCTGGGCATATTAAACAATATTATTTTTATCCTTTCCACTATATTTTATTTCTCTCCTTCTCTTAAAAAAAGGCAAATGTTGGGGCAGCTAGGTGGTACAGTGGATAAAGCACTAGCCCTGGATTCAGGAGGACCTGAGTTCAAATCCAGCTTCAGACACTAGACATTTACTAGCTGTGTGACCCAGGGCAAGTCATTTAACCCTAATTGCTCTGAAAAAAAAAGGTAAATGCACTGATTTAAGACATGAAGACCCCCATTAAAATACCCTACAGGAAAAACCCATCTGTTTTGAAATAATTTTCTAGGATTCCCTAGAATCCCACAAAACTAAGGGCTAGATCTTTCCAACTGGTCAATTTTGGCAAACTTTTTAAAGGCTGTTCTCATTAACATATTCATTTCAGATAGTCCTCTCCAATGGTTACAACAAAAGTTGGTTACAACCCACTTTGTGATTCCACTTAGGATGATGTACTAGTTTTCACCACCATTTCCTTTGGTTTTATTGGGTTCTCTATCTCCAGGACCTGGAAAGGGGAATCATGTTGGGTTTCCTCATACCATTTCTTTTCCTTTTCTCCCTGGGCTTGAAAGATTACAATCCTAATTTTATTAGGATTGAAATCTTTCCATTTGTTTTAAATATTTGTAGTTATGTTATCCTAAGTTAATTATAGCATCATAAATTTGGAGTTGAAAGAGACTACAGAGAAAGGCTTAATTCAATCCCATCCAACTAACACAACTTTTAGCTATTTTTAGACTGACTCCCTTCAACATATTAATTTCACAGAATTCTGCCCAATGGTTAATGCAAAAGGAAAGAAATCTGATTTGGAAGTATACAATGTAGGTGTGTACATTTTTATAAGCATGTCATGGCTATGAGTCCAACTATTAACCTTGTCCTTTCGATGACAGGCCCTTCATCTCTAGTTTTTTACTATTCAATGATCAAACTGAAAAGAAGAAAATATTAAGAAGGAACAAATCCAAGAATTGTTTCTTACCCTTATAGGATGATTGCATTCAAAGTTTGTGGAAAGTAGGAACCAGGTCGAGGGAAGATAGACATACTAATATGCTAACTATGGGTGAGGGAGCTGTAAATTGATCAAACCATTCTGGAAAGTAATTTGAAATTAAACAAAAAAAGTTACTAAAATGTCCATACCCTTTGACCCAGAGATCCATTGCTAAGAATATATGACAAAGGGATTATAGACAGGAAGAAAGGCCTAATTTATGCCAAAATATTTATTGTAGCACCTTTTTGTGGTTGCAAAGAACTGGAAAATAAAGTAGGTACTTACCAATTAGAAAATGACTGAACAAATTGCAGTATACAAATATAATAGATTATTGTTATTGTTATTGTTATTGTTATTATTATTATTATTATTATTATTATTATTATTATTATTATTAGTGAGGCAATTGGGGTTAAGTGACTTGTCCAGGGTCACACACAGCTAGTAAGTGTCAAGTGTCGGAGGCCGGATTTGAACTCAGGTACTCCTGACTCCAGGGCCAGTGCTCTATCCACTACGCCACCTAGCCGCCCCAAATGTAATAGATTATTACTATGCCATAAGAAATGATAAATATGAAGAAAACAGAGAAGCAGAAGAAGGCTTACATGACTGATGAAAAGTGAAGTAAACAGAACCAGGAAAGAAACCAGCTAATGTTATGACAAAACAAAAATGAAAGTAACAGTAAAATAAAATTGTCTAATTCTAATGACTAGATTTGGTTCCACAGAGGAATAAAGAAAATTCACATACCTTCTTTTTTTTTTTTTTTGCAAAGGTGGCAGATTATTGATCAAACAAAATCAACAAGCATTTATTAAGTACTTACTATGTTCCAGGCACTTTGCTAAATGCTGGGGTAACAAAGAAAAGCAAAAGTAGTCCCTGCTCTCAAGAAGCTTACAATTTAATGGGGGTGGGGCAGCTAGGTGGCGCAGTGGATAAAGCACTGGCCTTGGATTCAGGAGGACCTGAGTTCAAATCCGGTCTCAGACACTTGACACTGTTTGACCTTGGGCAAGTCACTTAACCCTCATTGCCCCACCAAAAAACAAAAATAAAAACAAAAACAAAAAAACAGCAACAATTTAATGGGGGAGACAAAATCTTTCTCCGTATCTCCCTGTCTCTCTCTGTGTCTCTGTCTCTGTCTCTGTCTCTCTCTCTGTGTCTCTCTCTATATATAAGTTAAAGATAATCTCAGAGGGAAGGCACTGGCATTAAAGCAGACCAGAAAAGGCTTCTTGTAGAAAGTGAATTTTTTTTTTTTGCTGGGACTTGAAGGAAATGAAGGAAACCAGGAGGTGGAGATGAGATTGTGAGCTCCTCCAGGGCAGGGACTGTCTTTTGCTTTTTTTTGTAACCCCAGCACTTAGCACAGTACCTGACACATTGTAGGCTTTTAATAAATGTTTATTGACTGAGTGATGAGGAGGGAGAGTGTTCTAGGAATGGGGGATATTCAGTGAAAATGCTTGGAGTCAGGAGATGGAATGTCTTGTGAAATGAAGAGCCAGGAGGCTTATGTTATTGGATGATAGAGTACATGGAGTGGTGGAAAGGTAGAAAGGGGCCAGGTAACAAAGGGCTTAAAAAAAACAAATAAAAGATTTTATGTTTGATCTTAGAAGTTATAGGAAGCCATTGGAACAGAGGGATGACATGACTAGTTCTCTGATTTAGGAACAGCTGAATGGAGTATGGATCACAGTGATGAGAGAGAAAGCTGGAAAACCAATTAGCAGACTATTGTGAACAGGACTGGTTTTGCCTTTCTTTGTATATTCAGCACTTAGAATTGTATTCTCTGTTGTTCAGTTGTTTTTCACTATGTGACCCTATTTGGGGTTTTCTTGGCAAAGATATGGAACTGGTTTTCCATTTCCTTCTCCAGCTCATTTTACAGATGAGGAAACTGAGGCAAAGAGGAGTAAGTGACTTGGCCAGGGTCATACACCTAGTATGTGTCTGAGGCCAGATTTGAACTCATGAAGATGAGTCTTCCTGATTTCAAGCCCAGTGTTCTGTCCTCTATACCACATAACCATCCTGGCACAGTACTGGGTATATTATAAAGGTTTAGTAAATGCTTGTTCACTATTGACTGACTTTCTTGATTAGGATAGCAGTACAGTTAATATCTGTTGTAGATGAAATAAACAACAGAAGTAGTTTATTTCTTCTACATGATGTAACAGAAAAGGCATGAAACTGGAATCTAGGAGACTTGAATTCTAGTTCTAATTCTGACATTAAATTAGCTATATCATCTTAGATATCTTTTACAACCACTTGAGCCTTGTAAAATAAAGGAATTGGAGTACATGAGCTCTAAGGTTCCCTCTGGTTCTAGAATTCTACCAATATACTATATTTCATTAGAAAGATTCATTTTATCTTTTTGCTCATTCATATGAGTAGTTCAGCTTTTATTTCAAAGGATTTTTTTTTTCAGAATAGTAACAACTAGGTCTGACTGTATGACCTAACTTTACTTCTATGCTTGACTTTCATCTTTAGAAGGTGGCTTGAATCCAGGTTATATCCATAGAGACCAGAAGGTTTGTCCACATGCCAGCTGTGTTGTGATTAGATAAAATATTTCACTATGTGTAGTAGAGTTTGTAGTAGATTAATGTCAGAATAATGGAAAAACAAACCATCAACATAGTATTGCCAATATTACCAAAAAAATCAATTTTTCTTTTTCTTTGTTTCATTTGTTGATGGTAGTACAAGTTAGATGTAGGAAAAGATGGATTGGTAAGTAGCTTTCAAAAACCACTAGGCCAGTAGAAATTCTAGTCAACCTATAATCCTACGTTGGCATCACCCTGATATTTAATTTAAACTTTGTATTTTCCTTAGCATCTAGCATGGTGCTTTGCACATAGTAGGTACTTAATAAATATTTGTTGTCACTGCCTCCTGCTTCTCTACACATCATCACCTATGTCAGATACCCAGCAACCTTTTGCCCTTTAGAGTTTCATTTATTGTCCCTGAAGCAAGTGAGGGGATAAAGAGGTCAATCACAAACTGAGTTGATGTTGTAATTAAAAAAATAACAACACAACCACATGTAATGGTGGCAATACTGTTGCCTTCTTGGGCATAATGGTCACATGTAGTGGTGGCAGTATTGTTGTCTTCCTGGATCTGTATTCAGGGTACTCCTAACAGAAAAATTCCTGCTATTACTTTACTGTCTTGCCTTGGCATATTCTAGGTACTCTAAAGTTTATGCGTCTTGATACACTCTCAATTGGAGTACCCTGACTTAAGTACACTGATATAGGGTCCTAAACACTAGGGATAACTCAGGTTAAGGTAGTCAAATTAACTCACCTCTCAATTGGCTTATAGTGAGTCTTTGTGAAAATCTTTTAATTATCAAAATCATTTGTTTTTTTCATTTTTAGTGCAGTAGGTAATGTAGGTAAGCCCCCAAGCCTTCTTGCAAAAAAGAATGTTTGGGTGTATCTATAAGAATCTGCATTCTGATATGAGATGGACAGGTTGAGCTACATCTGTCATTGCGTGAAAGACCTGTATATCCATTCAGTAGCTACAGGAAATTCTGTGTACCAGGGAACCAAAACCCATCGAAGATACTGAAATTGTGACACAGTCATAATATGGAAGAGCCAATGTATGAATCCTCCCTTGCTAGTTGTAGGGAGCATTAATGAGGGACATGATGGGAAGAGACAAGTCCATGCAATTTCCCTTGCTGCTGCTAGAGAAATCAGTGCATCAGGGAATGTTGTGCACTGAGGAGTAACCTGAGTCTCTTCTTTTTCAGGCAATGTGAGTCATATAGCATGGGTCCTGATGAAAGTAAATGTCTTCCAGGGAGGAGGGTGGCTTGATAGCGTTCAAGAGAAGAGGACAGTTTTCCTCATGATAGAAGATCTAGGGTATGAGTCGGTTCTGCATTTTTTTAGGTTCAGACCAAATGAAATTAGTCCTATATTATATGTATTATTAGCTTGAGTTGTTTCAAGGGAGCTAAAGGCCTTCTTTTGGAGAATAAAGTGAGTCAAACACATTCTTCAGGTTTTTTTTAGGAATCAAGATGTTCCCAGGGTAGGGGAACAGACTATAGAAATTTTGTGAGATATTCATGACCTCAGAATCTTACCCAGGTCTGTTACGGTCTAGCCCAAGGTCCTTATGACACATTATGTTAATTTAAAAATGTTTGTTGATGGATTTGATACTAAACATTTTACTGATCTTAATGATCACTGTTGCCACTTTAATTCATTTTACTTCCAAAACATTCTGTTGCTTTTATGTAAATATGAGCAGAATTTTTCCATGAACCCAGTGGCATAAGTATCTTCTATAGGAATATATTTATCTAGAAACACTGAACAAATAGGATGGAAGAGTTTCTCAGACTTTTAAAATTCAATAATCCTTTCCTATGGAAAAGGTCATGAATAATGTATTAGTTTGTTTATTGAGGAAGAATCAAGTGGGAAAAGAATACCTTTTGTCCAGACTATGATATGCTATTGCATAGATAACCCATAGAGCATCAATACCTATACCTCAGACAGACACAGGAGGTCAACTACGAATGGGCTCCAGAATTGAACAGGAAGAGAGCAGGCTGCATGGCTTTTGAGAAGCTTAGGAAATGACCCTGGGTTTTGTTGTTGTTGTTATTGTTATTTTCCTGAAACAAAGGCCCATTTTTAACATTATTTTATTCTCTTCTGATGTTTCAGAGCTATGAGTCATGGAATACAGAGTTTCCAAAGAATTAAAGTTTGAGGTGACTCAAAAGGTAATGGATTGAAACATGTTGGGTATGGACAGACTGTAAAAACAATTTACTAGTAAAGAATTGTGTAGGAGAAGTGGCATATAGGACAGCATTGGAGAAGTGTAGGCACAAAAAGGGAGGTGGGCTGATGATGAAGAGAGAAAAGGATAACCAGTGACAGCCTTTGTTCTCCATTGTTATTCATGAAATGCCAAGAAAATTAAAAGCAGCCTCCTGGCATGTAGAATAGGTTTCTTATGGAATGTTTTTTTTGGTTTTATTTTGGAGGGGCAATGAGGGTTAAGTGACTTGCCCAGGGTCACACAGCTAGTGTCAAGTGTCTGAGGCTGGATTTGAACTCAGGTCCTCCTGAATCCAGGGCCGGTGCTTTATCCACTTCACCACCTAGCTGCTCCTATTATGGAATGTTTTTGGAAGGACACACAATATGACATAAGAATCATACAATATGATGAAGCATGCATAGATTATAATCTGAACTGTTGGAGGGAGTATCCACATTAGATCACAGATCCATCCAAACATTAAATGATGGAAGATTTATAATTCTTTATAATTTATAATATATAATTCAACAGCTATATGTTTAAGTATCTTTGCTGCCCACCAGATAAAATTTATTCTTTCCATTTTGGGGGCTCTAGGACTATAGTGCTTATACTAACTTGAAGTATTTTCTTGTTTGTTTAATTATTTTATAATAAGTCAAGAATTATGACACTGGGAAAGTCTCTATCTTGGTCCACACTGCTCCTACCACAAAAATATTTTAAGCAAACCAGTTAATTCACTAATGTGGGTTCCAAAGGCCCTTTTGAGATTAGTGGAATCACATAATCTTGAAGTTCAAAATCTCTTAAAAGTCACCTAGTATAACCCCTACTGAAGCACTGACATCCTCAACAGCTCCCTAGAATTCTTTATTTCTGTCACTAAGAACACTGGAACAATCTAATTATCTCAGCCATTGAAACAGTAGGGCTGTATTAATCATTCACACACAATGATTCTTTGGTGAGCTACTTAAGAATGGTAAAATCAATTGGTTATGTAGTGTTCATATTTTAATTTTGGTGTTAAGACAGCAGGCTGAATGATCTAATCTATAAGGTACATAGCATTTTTCTAGGAGTGTGAAGAAACTTGACCTTGTTAAATCAATCAATCAATAAGCCTACTATGTGTCAGGATCTATATTAGACTTCGAGATATAAAGACAAAAGCAAAACAGCCTTTATTCTTAATCAATCAGTCAATAAATGTCAATTTAGAAGACTATTGCAATAATATAGGCAAAAGGTGATAAATCTGTATTCTAATGGGGGAAAGAAGAGACAACATGGTAATGTAACAAAAATAATAATAAACACAAAATAAATATAACACTTAAATGCAAGGCAAGAGGAGGGCACTAGAAATTGAAAGTATGGATGTACTTAACCTGAGCTTTGTCTTAAAGTAAATTAGAGATTCTATGAGGAAGAGGAAAAGAGAATAAATTCTAGGTATGGGGTACAGCCACTGAAAAGTCATGGAGAGAGGAAATAAGAGTGCTGTGTATATGAAGAACAAAGAGAAATCCAGTTTGGCTAAACTGTATAGCGTGGGAAGGAGGTGAATGTATAATGATGTTGGATTGATAGATTAAGGTCAAGTTATGAAGGACTTTAACAGTGAAATAAAAGAATTTCTAGGTTATTCTAGAAGAAATAGGTTGACACTGGAATTTACTGAATAGAGGGAGTGATTAGAACTGCATTTTAGGAAAATCACTTTAGCAACTTTGTGAAAGAAAAATTGGGAGGGGGGCAGCTAGGGGGCACAGTGGATAGAGTACCGGCCCTGGATTCAAGGGGACCTGAGTTCAAATCCAGCCTCAGACACTTGACACTTACTAGCTGTGTGACCTTGGGCAAGTAACTTAACCCTCATTGCCCCACAAAAAACAAGAAAGATAAATTGGAGTGAAGGGAGCCCTAAGGCAGAGAGGTCACTGCAGTAGTTTAGATGAGAGGTTGTGATAGCCTGAACTAAGGTGGAGGCTATGTGAATAGAGAGGAGTCAAACATAGAGACATGGAGATAGAGAAATCAAGATTTGGCAACTCATTGGATCTATGAGATGAGGAATCAGAGATGACACCTGTAAAGGAGTCAGGGTAACTCAGAGGTAATTAACCAGAGAGTCCAGAAGGATGGTTAAGCCCTTGACAGAAACAGGGAATTTTGGAAGGGGAAATGGTTTTGGAAACTAGGCAATTTGTTTTGTTTTGGACATGTTGAGTTTGAAATGTCTCTGGGACATCCAGTTTTAAATGTCCAATAGGCAATTTGTGATGTAGAACTGAAACTCAGGAGAGACTGAGGCTGTTTAATTAAGTATAATTAAACGTGTGGGAGCTGATGACATCATCAATTAATCAGTCAACAAATATTGATTGAGAACTTACTATATGCCAGGCTTGGAGGATCCTAACAAAAAAGGAAGGAGCTTTGGTCTAGTATGTGTAAAGGGCTGGGACCATTGATTGATTGCTCCACCTCACTTGAATGCACTTCCCTTTCTTAAGGCTTTTTCACTGAATCAATCAATTAAAACTAGGTGTGACAGGAAGCCTGCTGCATCTGGGGAGAGGGGAGGCAGATTTGGTCACATCTTGAAAAGCCTTTATGAAAGCAGAAAAGAGTTCAGAACCAGGGAGAGATTTCCAGGGTTTGGCAGCTGAGAAGGAGTAGGAGGACATTTAGAGCTGCACTGAAAAGAACCCACAACCCAGGGGCAACCAGCAAAAGCAGAAAGAGAAATAGGAGTGAGCTGTGGAAGCCAAGGGAGATATTAGGGAAAGCCATTGGCCTTAGGGGCATCTTGGAACAGAAGACTTGGGCTGACTGCATCATGAGATTGACCTTCTTAAGGACTGAAAGAAGGTCTGCAGTTCCTCAAATTTTCCGTCCTGGTGCCTATTTATCAATAACAGACTCTGTGATATAGTCTGTAGATCCTTTTCCCAAATGTTTGTGGTAATCTGAATTTTACCCCAACCAGAGCATTCAGCACTGTAGGGATAACTGGAAACTTTGCATGAGGCAGTTTCAATTGAGTGATGGTTGAAGGAAGATGGCAAAGGGCTGAGAAATGAGAGATCTATAATAAAAAAGAGAAGAGGAAACATAGGTCAATCAAGTATTTAGAGAGAAGACCTTCACTGAGGTCCACCTGAGAGGAAACATATTAAGGGATAATTCATGTTTCAAGCATGCTAAGATTTATTTGGATATTGTTTACACTTCTGTAGAGCTAGAAGCTAGGGTTAATGTGGACATTTGAGTATTGATAGGAATAGGAATTTTACCTTATTTTATGAGTATAGGATTTGGGAACGGTTGGGTGAGAAAACTCTCTCTATTCATATAGGTCAGTAACTTCTCTGCATTTTTCAGTCTTTGAGAACTGCTTAGAGCACTGAGACATTAAAACCACAACAATGACAACAATAGATAACATTTATGAAGTAATATGTGTAATAATTTATTTCTCTAGCTCCCCCTAATAATAATCTATACGGTAACAAATAATAATAATAAATAGCTAACACATATATATTATGGGACAGATACTGTGCTAAGTGATTTATGATTATTATTTACTTCATCCCATAACATTCTGGCAGGTAGGTGATATTATTATCCTTGTTTTACAGATGAGGAAATTGAGATTGAGAAAGGTCAAGTGACTTGCCCAAGGTCACACAGCTAGTAAGTATCTGAGGCTACATTTGAACTCTGGTCTTCTTGATTCCAGGCCCAGTGCTCAATCCATTGCACCACCTACCTGCTTAGGGTCACATAGCCAATATGTGTCAGAGGTGGTTCTTAAATCCACATTTTTGGAGCTTTGAAGTCAGATTTCTAACCAATATTACACTGTGCTGAGTCTGAGTTTCAATAGCTTTATCATATCTATTTCCATCTCTAACTCTCTATAAAATCATCTGTGATATATTCAATCCCTATGTGGAGTTATTGAATTTGTCTTACTCTTTGGGAATGGATTGTGTCCCTGGCTATTTCATAAATATGTTATGGGGAGAAATGAGGAAGGACTTGTCTATGGAGTGAACTGCTACTATTAGAAAAACAAAGCCATCTGAATCCCCCCACTTAATTGTCATTTCCTGTTTGTATCTATAGATCATCTGGTAGAGTGGTATAATGTATAAAGAGTTGACTTTGAAACCAAGAAGATCTGGGTCCAAGTGCTGCCTCCCACATAAATGACCTTTGTGATCCTGGGCAAATCACTCAATGTCTCAGTGCTCTAGGCAATCCTTTAAGGATATAAGTGGCAGACAAAATTCCAACCTGGACTGGTAGAGGGAGTTCCCTATGTCAGTGGAATCATAGGCCCAGTTCCTATTCCTAATTCATATGTCAAAGTAGTTTGGAAATTTTCCATAAAGGTAAGGGGCATGTTCTTTTTGTACCTGTAAATGGAAACTATTTTGAAGTGTGTGATCTGTCAATTAAAATATCTAACACATTTCAGTTAAAAGCAGAAGATTCATCCTTTTTAAAGAACATCAAGCTTATTTCACTGTACCCCTGCCTTCCCTGTTTTCTAACTGATCAATTACAGCTGGAAATGATTGGCAGGTGCAAACCCTACTTGGGATAGCTCTTTGTAATGGAAATCAATAATTATGCAAACTCAGTGACTAAAACTCAACAATTTCAGGGGACTCCTTCAGTTTCTATGTCTTATGCAGAGGCTAGAAAGGTAGGACCACTGTTTAGAGTGTAATGTATCACATTATTACCATCAAAAACATTTCCATTGGCTCTGTTTAAATGTGTGTCCTGATATTTTGGAAGAGACAGCACAAATGTCTGATTTCATTCACTTGACTGTTACTGTGATTCTGGGTCATAACCAAAATGAGATCCTTGGGGACTGGGAGGGGCATTGCTCCATTTGTGGATGCTTAGGTTCTGTTTGGAAGTTCCCCCCATTCTCCACTCCTTACAGTACAATAGGGGAGACACACTAAACATTAAACTGAGGTTGCAGAAGGCTTTGGACAGATTGGATACCTTGTATTCTCAGACTACTCCCTGAAACACTTTTATGCTGTTGAATCAATGGAGAGAAGGGAAAGGAGGAGAACATATCCTGCCACCTCCAGTATGCATGTAGCGAACATCACTCAGCTATCAGTCAACATCAGGCCAGTCAGGAACAGTATAGCTGATTACAACTGTTGTTGGCTAATCTGATTCTGACTGACAGCTAGGTTGGCCGGTGATATTGTTGGGGAAAGGGAGAAGGTGTGTCCTCCTTCTCTACATTTTTAGGTACTCCATAACTATTTCTGGGATTCTATTAGTATAAAATTCCTATTCACAGTCCTGATATTATCATCATCAGTAAAATGAACTGATAAAATGGCTGATTTTTTCCCTTGCTAAATTATGAGTCTGGAGTAAAGTGCCCTTCTATGAGATACCTTTAAATGCAATCTGTTCCTATCTCAACAGAGTCTAGAAACCTGGATTCTCAGAATGGGGTAGAAGACTCTTGGAAAAATAACTTTCAAATCCATAGCACATGAAGGTACTTAGATACAACAGAATCTAAAATTTCCTTGTTATGGAATATTCCCTCTACTAACACATATTTTGACTCTTCCATGTTTCCATTCTATGAGATTTATGTCCACATTGTTTTCCATAAGTCTTCCATACTTTTGGAGATTTTCCTATTGTCTTTTTGTCTTTTTGATGCCTTGAGGCTACCAAGGTACCATTTGACTTGTCTGTCATTCCCGCTACATGAATGGCTCAACTTTTTCAGTTACGTGTGTCTTTAGTAATGTCCTTTATAATACTAACCAGGATCCCTTAGGAATGAAAAAAATCCAACTAACTAATATTTATATTAAGAACTTCATTACTTCTTTGACAGTCACTTACAATTAGGAAATTGTTAGGACTACATAACTTGGAACTGGACAAATGAGAAATAAAAATCATGAAAATCCCCTTATAGTCAGTTTATCTCATTGTTTTTCAGACCTGTTCTGCTTATTGACTTTTTGTTCCCAACCACCAATGGTAATAACAATAATAACATTAATAATAGCAATGCAATCCCGAATTTATTCAGAGCTTTTCCTCTGAGGGGCTTAAAGTGATTCATATATGTTTTCTCATTTATACTGAAAATATTCTGGTAAGAAGAGAGTGATGGAAATAATCTTATCTTAGTTTGATAGCTATCTTTGTTATCCCTTCTTTATGATTACATGCTTTTCTCTGCCTACCCAGTCTTCCCCTCACATCCTTCCCTCAAATGTGTTCAGTAGGGCAGATTGTGTGGTGCATGTTTTGCTCTCTCAATTTATACAATCCTTTTTTTTGGAGGGGTTTTGGGGGAAGGTTGGTGGTGCTTATCAATGTAATTCCCTACATGAGATAATGTAGAAAACTCAAAGAATTGGCCAAAAGCAATGTTTAAAAATGTACCATTTTCTGTTTATCAGAAATGCAACTGTCCTTAACCCCAGAGTTAGAATACCTCCACTTTAAGATGTAGCTTTTGGCAAATTGTAATTTCAATATCTAGTTGAGCTGATTACAGGGAAAGAATAGGATTCGTGTAAATCCCAGTTGTAAAATATCCAATTTTGGAATGAATTAGGTAAGGAAAAAAGGTATATAGTAAAGGCCAAGAGATGGAGTCAGGGCAGTTATTACATTCTGAGAGCAATAGGTTATAAAATATTTCCTTACATTTTTCTTTCTAATGGTACAATGTCTTGTGACAATGTCCTTAACATCATCGTGTATTTTGTGCTCAACATCTGGATGAATGTTGCCTTCAGGAAAGAAAAAAAAGAGGCCAAGTTATCTTGAAAATAGCATGATGGTTTTTATTCTCCTTATCTATAGATTAAAACTCTAGTTCTTAATTTAACATTTAAAAGCCTATTTGTAAGCCTAAAATAAGCAACATCAGAGAACTGTGTTGGTTGGATTTAAGCAGTAGGTTTGTTTCCTTGCTTTTTTGGATGCATTGAACCTTAGAACTGGAAGATTCAATTAGGTTGTCTACATTCAGACCTGATTATAGGAAAATATACAAATGAATCAATATTTATTTCTGGTGTCTCTCCTATTCTTTGTTGTCCCTATTCTCCTACCTCTTCCATTCAAAGCTTTAGAGAGGACAGTGGAAAAAAAACCAAAACACTGGTTTTGGGATCAGAGAACCTGAGTTCAAATCCTCTTCTTTGCACTTATTGTGTGTATTACCTTGGGCAAGTCACTCTCTGGATTTCAGTTTCCTCATCTGTAAAATGAGAGGTTTAGATTAAATGCCAATGAAAGGACTCTTGCAACTCTAAATCTAGGATTTTACCAACCTGTCAGCTACCTAAAATACCTTTATGAATCTCTAATCTGTCTGTATTACAAGTCTATACTTAATTTTCTTTTGTTTTTTGTTTTTTGGTGGGACAATGAGGGTTAAGTGACTTGCCCAGGGTCACACAGGTAGTAAGTGTCAAGTGTCTGAGGCTGAATTTGAACTCAGGTCCTCCTGACTCCAGGGCTGGTGCTCTATCCACTGCACCACCTAGCTGCCCCACAAGTCCATACTTTAGATCCTTCTTGTTCCTACTCTCAAAATTTGCCATGTCTTATTCTTTCATAGGCTTGTTCTTTGTTAGATGATCTGACAACTGAATGGCTAAAAAAGTAATATTTATAATTTCCAAATAATGATTTTTATTTTAATAGAACTTCCCATGCCTATCCAAATAGTTGAAATGAGATATTCGTGAGGCACTTAGCATATATAAATTCTCCTTCCCTTATTCTGCAGGAGTAAATGACAGACACCTTATACACTGTGGTAGGTCAGTGGGAGAGATATTTGTGGATAGGGAGACCTTTTAGTCTACTTGTTATCACACTGAGTATACTACCAGATATTCTGATTAGTCTGGTACTTGCTAAATGACTACCTCATTTTGTCCTGGGGAGCAAGTTTCTGATTGACAGCATGATTATTAGATAGAATGTAGGATTTGGAGTCAAGACCTGGATTAAAATAGTCTGATGCTTAGGAGCTTATGTGGCCATTGGCCAGTTACTTAACCTCCCTGAGCTACTTTATGAAATCATATCACAGGACTCTGAAATATTGATGTAGAAAGTGTGTTCAGCTCAAAGTCTTTTGGAGGTAGCACAGTGGATAGAATTATGGTCCTGAAGTCAGGATGATCTGAGTTCACATCTGGCTTCAGATATTTCCTAGCTATGTGACCCTCACTCACCAAGTCTCTTGTCCTCTGCCTGCCTCAGTTTCCTTAAGTGTAAAATGGGACTAACAGTAGCACCTACCTTCCTTGTTGTAAGGCTTAAGTAATATATTATTTGTACAAGTGCTCAGCAAAATGCCTTTTATGCAGTAGGAGATATAGAAATGCTTGTTCTCTTCCTCTTCCTTTAAAAAAAGTAATAGTGGGGGAAAGGATTTTTAATGAAAGTCAAATACTTAAATACCTAAATATTCATAGCAGTACTTTTTTTTTGGTAGCAAAAGTATCATTAATTACCACTTAAATATACCAATTAATATTTTGGTACCAAAAGAAAGTACCAAAGCTACTAAAGCATAAATTTAAAATAACAGAATAAAGTATGGTATATTACTTCAATAAAATTTTTTGTGCAGTCAAAATTGATGAATTTGAAGAATTCAAAGAATATGGGAAGACTTGATGTTGAGTGAAGTAAGCAGAACCAAAAGAACAATATGTATGACTACAGTAATGTAAATTAAAAACGAGTATAAAAAGGGAGCCAGACTTTATGTAATTATAATAATCAATCTTGGTGCTAATGAAGAACTAACACATCAGATCTTCACCCTTTAGGCATATGAGGGCTACAGTTACAGAATGTCACATATGCTATGTGTTCATAATATTGGTTGTTTTAGCTAATCTGCTTTCTTTGTTTTAAAAGAGGGTCCAATTTTGTTGAGTAGGGGGTAGGATAGGATAGGGAGTTATGTCTGAAAATTGTGATGATAAAATATGTGAAGGTGTCCTACCAATTTCCTTTTATGACACAAATATCGTGTTGGTACCTAAAATAGGCAGAGCCAAAACGGGGAAAGAAAATTATAGACCAGTTTATCTAATTAATATCAGTGCAAAAATCTTAAACAAAATATTAGCAAGGAGATTACAGCAATTCATCACCAGGATAATAGACTATGACCAGGTGGGATTTATGCCAGGAATGCAGGGCTGGTTCAACATTAGGAAAACTGTCAACATAATCAACCACATCAATAACAAAACTAACCAAAATCATATGATTATCTCAATAGATGCAGAGAAAGCTTTTGACAAAATACAGGACTCAATCCTATTAAAAATACTAGTGAGCATAGTAATAAGTGGAGCTTTCCTTAAAATAATAAACAGTATCTACCTAAAACCATCAGCAAACATTATATGTAATAGGGATAAGTTAGAGGCATTCACAATAAGATCAGGGTTGAAACAGGGATGTCCATTATCATCTCTATTATTTAATATTGTGCTAGAAATGTTAGCTTTAGCAATAAGAAAAGAAAAAGGAATTGAAGGAATTAGAATGGGCAAGGTGGAAACAAAACTATCGCTCTTTGCCAAAGATATGGTGATATACTTAGGGAATCCTAGAGAATCAACTAAAAAACTACTTGAAAAAATTACCAGCTTTAGCAAAGTTGCAGGATATAAAATAAATCCACACAATTCATCAGCATTTCTATACATGATGTACAAAACTCAGCAGCAAGAGATAGAAAGGGAAATTCCATTTAAAGTAACTGTAGAGGGGGCAGCTAGGTGGCACAGTAGATAAAGCACTGGCCTTGGATTCAGGAGGACCTGAGTTCAAATCCAGCCTCAGACACAACATTTAACTAGCTGTGTGACCCTGGGCAAGTCATTTAACCCTCATTGCCCTGCAAAAACAAATAAACACCCCCCCCCCCAAATAAAGTAACTGTAGACAATATAAAATACTTGAGTGTCTATCTGCCAAGCCAACCCCGGAACTCTATGAACACAATTACAAAACAATTTTCACAAAAATAAAATCAGATCAAAATATTTGGAAAAATATTAATTGCTCATGGATAGGCTGAGCTAACCTAATAAAAATGACAATTCTGCCTAAATTTATTTACTTATTCAGTGCCATAGCAGTCAGGCTACCTAAAAATTGTTTTATAGAGCTAGAAAAAATAATAACAAAATTCATCTGGAAGAACAAAAGGTCAAGAATATCAAGGGAACTAATGAAAAAAATGCACAGGAAGGTGGGCTAGCCATACCAAATTTGAAGCTTTACTATAAAGTGGCAGTCATCAAAACTATTTGGTACTGGCTAAGCAATAGAGTGATGAATCAACAGGCTAGGCACAGGGTACACATTAGCAAATGACTATAGTAATCTACAGTTTGATAAACCCAAAGACTCCAGCTTCTGGGATAGGGACTCAGTATTTGACAAAAACTGCTGGGAAAACTGGAAGATAGTATAGCAGAAACTAGGCATAGACCAACATCTTATACCATATACTAAGATAAAGTCAAAATGAGTACATGATTTAGACATAAAGGGTGATACCATAGGCAAATTAGGAGAGGAAGAAATAGTTTACCTCTCAGATCTATATAAAGGAGAACAATTTATGACCAAACAAGAGATAGAGAATATTATGAAATGCAAAATGGGTGATTTTGAGTACATTAAATCAAAAAGGTTTTGTACAAACAAAAGCAATAAAACCAAAATTAGAAGCAGAAAGCTGGGAAACACTTTTTTTATAACCAATGTTTCTGATAAAGGCCTCATTTCTAAAATATATAGGGAACTAAATCAAATTTATAAGAATGCAAGTCATTCCCCAATTAAGAAATGGTCAAAGGATACGAACAGGTGGTTTTCAGATGAAGAAATCAGAGCTATATATTGCCATATGAAAAAAGTGCTCTAATAACTATTGATCAGAGAAATGAAAATTAAAACAACTCCGAGGTACCATCTCACACCTATCAGATTGGGTAATATGACAAAAAAGGGAAATACTATATGTTGGAGAAGCTGTAGAAAAATTGGAACACTAATGCATTGTTGGTGGAGTTGTGAACTGATCCAACCATTCTGGAGAGCAATTTGGAACTATGCCCAAAGGGCTATGGGACATTGCATACCCTTTGACCCAGTAATACCACTACTAGGTCTGAATTGCAAAGAGATCATAAAAAGGGGAAAAGGCCCCACATGTACAAAAATATTTTTAGCAACCTGTCAGCTCTCTTTGTGGTGGCAAAGAATTAGAAATGAAGGAAGGGAGGGAGAAAAATTTGGAACAAAAAATCTTATGAAAACAAATGTTGAAAACTATCTTTACATGTAACTGGAAAATAATAAAATACTTTTGTGATTAAAAAAATTGTGATACTGTTAAAAACAAAAGGAATTATTAAAATGAAAGCAAAATATATAGATATTAAACATGTCACATACTCCATTCAAATTTTAGAGATATCTGTAAAATAGATTCATATTCCTGACAAATTTGTAATAGGACTAGCAAGTAGTATTAAAATAATTTATGGTTATGTTAGAATAAATATTTGACTCCATCACCTATATTTCATTTGTTCAAAAATCCATTAAAAAAGAATATAGCATTTTTTGAATAGTGTTCTAATGTGAATGAGGGATAGCAATTACTTCTTTGGTGCTTTAGAGGGACATTTTATTCATTTTTATCAGCAATGTGTGACACCAAAGCATAGTTACACTATCATTTTAAAATTGTGTTATTATTATGCTATTTTCAAAGAATGCTGAAAATGCAGACTGCATTATGAACACAAGCATATATATCACATATATGTTCATAAAATATACATATACTATGACAGGGAAATATTTCATAAGGCAGTACTGTGATTAATGAGACATAGAAATGTGTGACTTATAAAGTTTCTAGTGAATAAGATCCAACAAAATATGCAAACCACTCAAAATTTATATCCTCCCTTCTTTTTTTTGCTCACTGATTAGGATTTTCAGGCTGTGTCTGAATGTAGAAACTGGTTTGACTGCTGTAACTGACTTGCCTGCTTGGTTTTGTTTGGTCTTGGCAGTGGTCTTGTTCTAACTCTATGGGAAATGTTTGCATTGTATATGTGTTGGCCAGAATCCACCTCCGGTAGCTCTTCATCTGGTTCTCTTATTTCAACACCACATTTCAGAGGTCAATATAAAGGATTCCCGAGAAGTAACTGATGTGATTTCAACAGCCATGCATTTTCAAGGCAGAATCATCTAGGTTGATGATTTGTTTTAGTTACTGTCATTGTAGAGACTTTCCATGGAAGAAAGCATTGCTAAAAGTTTGTGTTGTATATAAGTTGACACTTTAAGGGGTGGAATTGTGGGGGAGGGAGTGTGCTTTTTCTCTGCTGATGTAAATAAGGAACTCATAGTCTTAGAAAGTTTTTCGAGGGGGCACTGAGAGGTTAAAATAACTTGCCCAAACTCACAGGCAGGACTTGAACATGGGCACCTGATGGTGCACATTTTTATTTGATGCCTTGCATCAAGGCATAGTGAACTCATCAAGTTGGTATTTCAGGGAATAGAAACAGCCTAACCCACTTCTACTCTAGTTACGGAGTTTATTAATTGTCTATAATCCACCAGTAGCTACCAGTTGGATGTCATAAGCCAATTCTCGTATCTTGGCTCTATTGTCAGTGACGATTTGTCACTTGATTCTGAGATGACTCAGAGGATTGGGAAAGCTACTTCAAGCATGTCTAAGCTTGCCAAGCATGTCTGGCTAAACAGTAAACTGACAAGATGAACCAAATTTGCCGCCTATAGAGCATGCGTCCTTAGTACCTTACTGTATGGCAGCAAAACATGGACTACATACACTAGACAAGAGAAGAAGCTTAACATCTTCCACATGCACTACCTTTGGTGCATCCTCGGCATCTCTTGGTTAGATAGGATCACCAACACAGAAGTGCTCCAACATGCGCAACTTCCGAGCATCTACATGCTACTGAAACAAAGACAGCTGTGCTGGCTGGGTCATGTGCACCATATGCCAAGATGGGCACATTCCTAAAGACCTACTCTATGGCGAGTTAGCCTCAGGCTAAAGACCTGCTAGATACCCCCAGCTTCGCTATGGAGATGTATGCAAGCGAGATTGAGGGCTCTGGGAATAGACACTGGCAGATGGGAGGAGATGGCCAAGGACAGCACCCAATGGAGTTCAGTACTCAGGAGCAGCTTGCGCACAGCTGAGATGGGCCTCCAAGCTCTGGAGGAAGAAAAACAAATGAGACTCAGGAACCAAAAGGCAACAGAGAGCGCAGTTTTCTGATGTCCTCGTTGCAGCAGGAGCTGCAGCTCCCAAGCTCCCATATTGGACTGCACAGCCATACTGTGGCCTGTGGCTCTTCAAGGCACTGATCCATGGTTGTCCACGCCTGGCGGCAGCCTACTAATAATCCACCAGTGAGACACTCATCACACAAAAAGGATACAAAGAAAAATATACTTCTGCAGCACTTTGGGTCCCAATCCTGTACTGAGTCTTAGAAATGAAGCTGTTTACATAACTGCACAATCTAGTGTGTAATTTAAGATTCTAAATGTGGATTCTAATCTGTTCCCACAGTTTTGGGGGAAACTGACTAAAAATCACTGATAAAACGAGTTTAGGTTTTTAAGGGTTTATTGGAAAATAGAAAGAAAAAGATTGAGAACAGAATTCTAACAGCCTGGCATTCCTATCTTTCCTCAAATTTCCTGTGAAGTCCTCTGCCGCCACCACCATCAAGTCAGGAAGCCAAAAAGCCCCAGCGCTCTCTGCACAGGCTCCCTTTCCTCCTTCCTGTCTCCTCCCAGACCATAGGAGGCTCCTCAAGTTGATTGGCTGGTAGCCTTGATAGACAGCACCCATGAGCAAACGTCATTTCCTGATGCCAAGGAAAAGCCACAATGCCTCTGAGGCATTTTCCTCATGGTGGAGCTTTCCCACAGCAAGTCTCCAGTAGGTGGCATCATTCCAATCATTACACTAGGTAACTGGATCTATTCAGACTATAAATGGAATCTTGGTGACTGTTAAGAGCCTGATAGACAAAACAACAAAGGCTTTTTTATAAATGCACCAATTGGTGTTTGAATACCAATCATGAATAGAGTAAAACACAGAGGTTGATAGAATTACGTTGAAGTTAGGGAGCTATACTAATAGATCCATGAGATATCTAGTTGCTTCTTTACATGTGCCCTACCTACTTACTCCTAGGAATAGGACCCATTCTAAGCAGACCTTGTTAAGTGTCATGCTTCATTAGCCTATCAATTCATATCACCCCATTCAGATTCATGTTGCTGCCATCTACTGGCCTTCTGGCCATTTTCTCAAAGAATCTTCCTTTCTGAGTCTTTCTCTCCCCCTCAACTTCTGCGCTCATCCCTGAGACTTTCATATTCTAGCGGCTGCCCCTAAGAACTCCCTGACCTCCCAATTCATCATCAGTCTTCATAATTGCCATGGCTTCTCCACTGTACCTCAGCCACCTACAGTGTGATCATCTCCTTTGAAATCATCCAAACTATTGTCATCCATATTCTCTCTCTCTCCCCTCCTCTTTCTGTCTCTCTTATCTCTTTGTCTCTCTTTCCTCACCTCTTCTCTCTCTTTCTGTCTTGCTTTCTTTTGCTCTTTTTCCCCTCTGAAATATCCCTTTTCTTCATTTGACTAATACAGCACATACTTCAGCACAACAATGCAATTGTCCAATTGTCAACCACATTTATCTTAAAGATGGAGGGTTTTTTTTTTCTTTAGTGAGGCAATTGGGGTTAAGTGACTTGCCCAGGGTCACACAGCTAGTAAATGTTAAGTGTCTGAGGCTGGATTTGAACTCAGGTACTCCTGACTCCTGGGCCGATGCTCTATCCACTGCGCCACCTCGCTGCCCCAAAGATGGAGTTTTAAAAGGAGAACCCCAAACAAATAATTTCTATTTTTTTAAAAACCTATTTATTTAGTATTTTATTTTCCCCAATTACATGTAAAAACAATTTTTAACATTTAAAAAATTTTGAGTTCCAAATTCTCTTCCTTCCTCCCTGCCCCTCTCATTGAGAAGGCAAGCAAGTTAATATAGGTTATACATGTATAGTCATGCAAAACATATTTCCATATTAGTCTTGTTGTAAAAGAAAACATAAGCAAAACAACTCCAAGAAAAATAAAATTAATAAAAAATGTGCTTCAATCTGTATTGACTCCATCAGTTCTTTCTCTGGGGATGGCTAGCATTTTTTATCATAAGTCTTTCAGAGTTGTCTTGGATCATTGTATTGGTAAGAATAGCTAAGTCAGTGACGGTTGATCACCTTACAGTATTGCTGTTGCTGTGTACAATGTTCTCCAGGTTCTACTCATTTATTTCACTTTGCATCAGTTCATAGAAGTCTTTTCAGACTTTTCTGAGAGCATGCTGCTCATCATTTTTTTGGTAGCACAATAGTATTCCATTACATTCATATACCACATCTTGCTCAGCCATTCCCCAATTATTGGGCATCTCCTTGATATACAATTCTTTGCCACCAGAAAAGAGCTGCTATGTCAAATACATACTTAAGAAGCAGAAATTTCAGTGAGTTGATTTCAAAGTTGAGATTTCAGCATTTTCCTTCATTCTGATATGGATGTTGTTCTCCCTCCACAGTTTACTGGAGTTCTACCATTCTCATCACAGCATCTTGGTGGTGCTCCCTATTTTTTTCTCTTGTACGCACATGGTTGGTCACTATGCATGTATGTCAAGGCTGCTTTCCCACTCTGCAGTTCTCTTGATTACCTATCCCCATGCTAGCCTTCTCAGAGCTTCATGTATGACCTTTCATCTTGGCGTGCCTGCCCTTGGTTTCTTTGTCCCCTGTGTTTAGCTCCTCCTACCCTACCACTCCAACGAGAATGGTAGGGTCTAGGTTGGTAATCACAGTCTGGTTCTTATCCATCATTGGATCATAGAAGCTCAGTAGGGATTTAAGTATTAGAAAATTAGAGGTTCTGTATGCCAGCAGACACATTCAACCACACATGAGTGAAAGTTAACAAGTTGGAAAGAGTATATGACTTCTATATAAGATAAAATGATTCCCCTTGAAGGTAGGATGAACAGGGAACATATAAGAAACAGAAGTTTCCTAGAAAATCATGATAAATGAACAATCCCAAATATCACAAATAAGGGGCAACTAGGTGGCGCAGTGGGGTAGAGCATCAGCCCTGGATTCAGGAGGACCTGAGTTCAAATTTGGCTTCAGACACTTGACACTTACTAGCTGTGTGACCCTGGGCAAGTCACTTAACCCTCATTGCTCTGCAAAAACAAAACAAAACCAAAAAAAACAACAACAACTAAGCAAAAAACCCCAAATATCACAAATAGGAAATAATACTCCTCTATTGCTCTTGAGACTTTTTTCTTCACCATTTCTCAGTAGCCATCTCACTCCAGAAGATCCCTCCACCCCTGCAGCTCCTACCTTTGAGTGGTTACTTTTTCCCAGGACCTCCACTTTGAGGTTAACCTGGGGATTAGCCATATTTGCTCTCTTTATTCTTCTCCCAGGTGCTACTCCCCCTTTCCCCCTGCATCTAGTTTTCTTTTGTGTGTTGTCTTCCCTCATTTGAATGTAAACTCCTTGAGGTCAGAGAATCTTTTTTTCTCCCCTTTGTTGTATTTATGTTTGTAGTGCTTAATATAGTGCCTGGCATATAGTGAGCACTAATAAATGCTTCTTGGATTGAGAAGAAAATTACCCAGAAGCTTTTTTAAAAGACTACAACGTACTAATCAATAGAATCTTTATATTACCGACAGAGATACACCACAAACTTGACATTCCAAGGCATGCAGTGTCTGAATTTCAGATCTTCAGTAACAAATAACAACTTTGTTAGTAGTGAGGAGAAAGGTTTCCATCTGTAATGGAAAGTCTGTTTGATAGCCCAAGATTACTCTGACTCTATTAAAAATCAGAGTAGAGGACAGACTATGACATATAAAAAGGCAAAGAAAATCAGGATGCACACCCACACTGTTGCAAAGTTGAGGCATAATTATAAATGAAAACCTATGGCCTTTCAACAAAAGAGAGACATTCTTAAAAAAGAAACTAGAAGTGTATAGAATTTTCAACTTATAAACACTCCAAATAAGAAATTAACGTGTCCAAAATGAAGTTCATCTTCCTTTCTAATCTACTTTTCTAAATGTCTCTCTTTCTTTTAAGGGTGCCACCATATTTCTAATTGTCCAAATTTTATATCTTAGTGTCATCTTTAATTTCTCTCTCCTACTAACGCCACTTTCTTCCATAACCAATCAGTTCCCAAGTTCTACTGAATCTATCTTTGTAATATCTCTTACATATGCCTCCTCTCCACTCATACAGTTACCAACCCCGTCTAGGCATTCATTAAATCTTGTCTAAGCTCCCTTTCCTTTCTTCAGTCTTTCCCACAGGTACCAAAATAATGTTCTAAGGCATAAGGATTGTCATGTCATTTCTCTTTTCAAAAACATTAAATGGCTCTCTATTATTCGCTTTGCTTCCTTACCTTTTGGTTCCTTTATTGCTTTTTTCCATCAAGAAAGGAAGCAATGATAGAAGAAAATTGGATGAAAGCAGTGGCTAGAAAATTGGTACTTTCCCTATTGTTTTTTCATGTTTTGGGGGAGAAATAAATTCCTTGGTAGGGACAAAGGCAAACTTTCCTTTCTCTAATAGTTATTTTTTCATCAACATTCAGGGGTGTGCTACTAAATTTTTTATAGCACTCCCCAGTACAATGTACACATAACATTTTTTAAAGTTTAATCTGCATTATTAACATTTTTCTCCATCATTTTCTTAAGTCTGGACAATCAACAAAACAATAAGTCAAGGTCTGATTTGTAGCATTTACTAATTTCTGAGGTGTAAATGCCAACACTGAAAATGTAACAATTAGCTCTCATGAGTTGATTTGAGCTGTTTCTAGCACATCACTGCTATACTACTTTATTTCTCATTAATGGGCCAATCTATCCACATCTAAAACTCTTTGGTTTTGTGGCAAATCCACTTAACATTTCTATTTTGAAGTCTGATTAAGTTCTGCTAAAATTTGTTTTTACCAAATATAATCTGTCACATAGGCAAAGTAGTTCACTTTTTAATTGGTCAGCTATGCAAGATCCATCTATAATATTGTTCCAATGGGAAAAAATATGAAAGTTCATTCCTTCACATAGTTTCCAAGTACTTGCTATGGTCTAAAAAAAAGACTACATGTCCGTAGGATTTTTCTAACTCTCAGTTATAGCAAAGGTAATTTATATGAATTTTTGTTTCTTAGGCAGGGTGATGGAGTGGAAAGAATCCTGGGATTTGGAGTCAGAGGGTGTGGGTTCACAACCTAGTTCTGCTCCTTCTGACCTATGGGACTGTAAGCAAGTCAGTTAGACTCCCAGGGCTCCTTTTTCCCTTATCTGTAAATTGAAGGTGTTGGACTGGATGATCACTAAAGTCCCTAAATCTCTGTTCTAGTGTAAAATGGGTTCTGGTTTCAATGGGCAAAGAGGTTAAGTTTCAAATGTAGGTGTATATGTTTTCCCCTGCTTCTCTTTGGGGGGAAAAGACAATTATGAGTTGTTATGCTTTCAAAAATAGGGATACCCTATATTTCCACAAGTATTTTTTCTACTTTTGCACCATGGGGTTGGGAAAGAGAAGTTTTCAAAGGGAAAGGAAATAGAACTGCTGGGAAATTAGTACCATTGAACAAATAAGGATAGTGATAGGAATGATTCTTTGATAATGATGGATTATAGTTAGCTTTTTTAGTATTTTTTTGGGGGTGGGGCAATAAGGGTTAAGTGACTTGTCCAGGGTCACACAGCACACAGCTAGTGTCAAGTGTCTGAGGCTGGATTTGAACTCAGGTCCTCCTGAATTCAGGGCCAGGGCTTTATCCACTGTGCCACCTAGCTGCCCCCCCACCCCCTCCATAGTTAGCTTTTTTAGAAGCTTGAAGGACAGTTTGATACTGGAATGGTGAAAAATTAGAGAATGAAGGACAGTGCATAGATGTCTAATTTTCCTGTATATAATAGGCACCAGAGTCATGAAAATTCACCAGAAAGATTTCCGTTCAAAGTATAGAGCATTATATTTAATTTTTAGCAAGGGAGAGTGGGAAGGGAGAATTAAGGAAAAGTTTTAGATTAAGCATTAATTAATAAAAGTTAAAACAGTGAGAAAAGTACCTAATTTTCCCTAGGTATTTATATCTTTTGATTTGTGTGTCATTTACAAAAATTCTCATTATTTATACACATTGAAATGGTTGACAAGATAGTCTAACTGAAGTAGTAAATCACCCTGAGGGAGAGACAGGAGACAGCATGTACCTGGCTGGTTAAAAAATAACCACTTCACCACCACCTTCCCTCAGATCACAGTGTAGACAGCCTAAAACTCTGAGTCTAAAGGTCTTGGGAATAGTAGCTCCTTCTAAACTAAAGGCCCTGTTTCCTGCCTCACCCCCACAGCCATCATCAAGTACAATGCTTGTGGAAAGGCGACTCACCATCACCGCCCCAACTCCTACTTTCTTCAACTGTTGTTTGGTTAGTAAGTTCTCCAGTTCCTTCACCATCAACATCTTCTTTTGCCACTGTTTTAAAATGTGGTATTCAGAAACAAATATAGAATTTGAGATATGATTTGACCAGGACAGAATACAGGTGGATTATCCTCTCCATTTTTCTGGACTTAAGCTTTCTTAATTAAAGCCAAGATGGTATTAGTTTTTTTGGATCTGACTGTTCACTGTTCACTGTTCACTTGAAGCTCACATAAACAAACAAATAGAAATCCCAAATCTTTTTCATATGATCTGTTGTCTTACAATTAATTACTCATTGGAAACAGTACTTGTGTAACAACTTCTTTGAACCCAAGTTTAGATATGGCATTTATTCCTACTGAATTTTACCTGAATAGATTTGGTCCATTCTTTTAATTTGTGGAAATAATTGGATCCTGCCTCTCACATTCAAAGTTCCAAGTATCCCTTTCAACTTCTTTTCATATGTACAAATAGGTCAAATAACATATTATTCAAATCACATATAAAAATGTTGGCTAGCACAGAGCTAAGAGCAGAGAGATCCCTAGATAGTCTAAGTCTCTCTTTCTGTCTCTGTCTATCTCTCTCTGTCTCTCTCTTTCTCTCTGTTTCTGTGTCTGTCTGTTTCTGTTTTTCTCTCTCTCCCTGTCTCTTTCTCCCCCTCCCTCATTCCCTCCCTCCCTCTCTTATCTTACTATGGATTTTTCTTAACCCCCTTCTCATTTTCATCCTTTAATTATTATTTTTTGGGTCTGATCATTCAAGCAGTTCCCAGTTTAGTGAACTATACCATCATCTAGCCCAGAGGTGAAAAACATGGGGCCTAGTGGTCACATTGCATGCAAAAGTCCTGAGTGGGTATAGCCTAAAAAGATTAAAAATGTAACTGGGAAACATTGAACAAAATAAATAAAAATATAATAAAACATGGGAAAGATTAATATGTAGCTTTTCAAGTCAACATTTCAACCTGAAGAAATACTTGTATATGGTATAGTGGCCCTGTTTCTATGTGAGTTTGACACCACTGATCTAGCCCCATATTTCTTTTTTTAATATAATAAACTTTTTATAGTTTTGAGTTCTAAATTTTTATCCCTCTTTCCCTTCCTCCCCTTTCCCTTTCCTGAGGCAGTAAGCAATCAGATATAGGTTATACATGTGCAATTATGTAAAACATTACCATATTATTAATTTTGTATAAGAAAACTTGAATAAAAGAAGACAATTAAAGAATGGAAAATAGCATGCTTCAGTCTGTGTTCAATCAGTATCTTTCTTTGGAGGTGGATAGTATGCTTTATTATTAGTGCTTTGGGATTTTCTTGGATCATTGTATTGCTGAGAGTAGCTAAATCTTTCACAATTTTTTTTTTTTTTTTTTTTTAGTGAGGCAATTGGGGTTAAGTGACTTGCCCAGGGTCACACAGCTAGTAAGTGTTAAGTGTCTCAGGCCGGATTTGAACTCAGGTACTCCTGAATCCAGGGCTGATGCTCTATCCACTGCGCCATCTAGCTGCCCCCCACAATTCTTCATCAAACAATATTGCTATCTCTATGCACAATGTTCTCTTGGTTCTGATCACTTCTCTATACATCAGTTCATACAAGTCTTTCTAGGCCTTTCTGAAATCATCCTGCTTGTCATTTCTTAAATCACAATAATATTCTATCACAATCATATGGCTTGTTTAACCATTCCCTAATTGATGGACATTCCTTTGATATCCAGTTTTTAGCCACCACAAAAAGAGCTGCTATAAGTATTTTTGTACAAATGTGTCTTTTTCTCTTTTTTTGTGTGATGTCTTTGTAGTCCCAAATTTCTTCATATTTTTTACAAGAATTACATGAAAAAAATTTCATTGAAATCTAGGTATGCTATATATAAAACATGTGACACATTTCTGACACTGTCAGAAAAAATAAGGTTATTCTAATACGACTTATTCTTAATGACATCATGCTAGTTCAGTTACTACCATTTTTCTTTATAGATGTACACAAACCATTCCTTTAATGATACCTTTTAGAATTGTGCTAGGGGTTAAAGTCATGCTCTCCAGTTTGCAAAGTATAGTTTTTAGATTCCACATTCTTTCTTTCATTGAAAATTAATATAGCATCTGCCTCTCTCTAGTTCCCTGGTACCTCTTCTGTTTGCCATAATATTTCGAAGATCACTGTAATAACAGCAATTGTATTCACCATTTCTTTCAATATTTGGAGGCAGGGAGGAGTAGAAGGGAGTAGTTCTATGGCTGTTGACTTGAATTAACTGAGGACAGCTAGGTGCTCTCTTACTATCTTCTCACTTTTGTGTTTCAATTCTCTCAATAACTTGTTCTGTTCGTCCCAGTCTAAAGATCATTCCCTTGGCAAAGAAAACAAAAACACAGTAAGAGTTGAGTAGTTCTACCTTCTTTCTGAATTGTCCATTATAATTATTCTATCTACTCTGAGCAAGTCACATTCTTTGATCATTTTGTCCTTGATACAGCTTAAAAAAGGGATTTTTTAGTTGTCCTTTGTATTCATAACCATACTTCCCCCCCCCCACCCCAGCATTACCGTGGAAAAAGCTACAATACAGAGTGGCTTGTTCAAGGTCATATGCTCAGGGCTTTAACTCTAAATTTACATCCCCTTAGGTCTTTTAATAAAGAGGTCTATTTTTGTTAACAAACATAGTCCCTTCATATGGAATCACACACCATCTAAAAGTTGCCCTCCTGTAGTCCTCACTAGGAGTTTGTCCTGGGCAGACTAACCATGTAGAATAGAGGTTGTTGGGTTTCCCTTTCAATTTTTCTCATATTTGGTGTAGTGGTGGGAAGAGCACCCACTACTAGGTATGGGTGCAGTCAGAGGAAACAGCAGCAATAAAGCTAGAGGAGAGAGAAATGCTTTCTGGTGTTCTCTGCCTATAACAGAGAGCTTATGGAACAAAAGAGGGAGGTGTAGCAAGAGCTGTCCCTTCTAGGTCAAAAGGTCAGAAGAATTTTCCGATTACCTTCAGTGAAAAATAGTACCCATAGCTACTGATATTCTTTCTTGGCCTCTATATTTTGCACATCAATTCCTCAACAACCTGCTCTTTGAGATTTGGATTCTAATTTAGCCTATGACCTTCTAAAACAATTTCCTGACTGTGATTCATAGTGTAAAGGAACAACAGTTCATTTATTTGGGGCATAGTTCTGCTCAGAGTTCTAAGAAAAGTGTTTACTCAGAGTTATGAGACAGCAATCACTCAGTTTGAATGTGACAAGCTATTTAATACTGGAATGAATAAAGAACACAATATACTTTTGTGATATGTATATGAAGAATTGAAGAATTAGAGACCTTTTTACATTAATAACTGGGAGAAACATGGACACCAGAATCATTCTATCATATGAGACAAATGTAATTTACCTCATCATTGATAGATGATGAGACCTTAGTTAATAATAAGCTGAGGTAGTGTTGGTGTTCACAGAGAAGACCCAGTGTATGAACCCAGAAAGATCAAATGAGGAAGAGGCAGAGGGGTCAAAGGGACAAGATACAGAACTGTATCATATAAGTTTGCAGCTAGAAGTGATGGATTATACTGTTGTTTTGGGGGAGTCAGCCCAGCTGGACATTAGAACAGCTTGGTACAAGAGAATTAGAGAAGTTACCCAGCTGACGGATTAGTTTGAGAGCAGAAGCTCTATTCAACATGGTTCATCAGAGAACCTTCATGGACAGTTCCTGAGACAAAAAGAGGGCACTGAAGTTTGAAGTTCAGAGTTGTGAATGACCCTGAGGATATGCTTTTTCTTCATACATGTTTCTCTGCCAAGTTTTTGTAAATGTGTGCCAACTCTCTTCCAGATACCAAGTACATTGATGAGAGTATAACCCAATTCTGTAGATAGAATATGGTATTATTGACAGGCGAGTTAACTTTTCTCTCTTTTGCTGCTGGGGCTGAACCCCACCCTAGATGGGAGCTGGCTTTCTAGTTAGATCTCCTAGATCCCCTCCTGGGCAAGTTTGCAAGGGACAAGACACACTGGGCACAACACAATTGTGAAAGGTAGGAGTCTCTGGACCCCAGTGTCTTGCTACAAAGGAAGGAATTTCATTAAAGGGGGTAATCAAATTTTAGGGGGTGGTTGTGTATACATATGGTCTAGGCAAAATGAACCAGAAGGATGTAGTGGTAGCCATATCCAGACCCAGAGGTGTCAGGAACAGGACAAGTTAGAAGTCAGTGTCCCACCTTCTGCAAGAAACTTTTCTGGTCCTCTTTAAAATTAGAGCCTTCCTTATGAGATTTTTTCCCCAAATTCATCCCATATATATCTTGTTCATAGTTGTTTGTAGGTTGTCTCCCCCATTAGACAATGAATTCCTTTTTGTTGTTGTTCAGTCATTCAGCTATGTCTGATTCTTCCTGACCCAGTGGAGTATACTAGCCATGGGATTTTCTTGGCAAAGATATTGGAATGGTTGGTCATTCACTTAAGGCAAACAGATTCACATAAGTGACTTGAGACCAGGTGTCTGAGGCCACATTTGACATCAGATCTTCCTGACTACAGGTCTAGTGCTCTTTCCAGTGAACCATTTAGTTACCTTCTCCTTGAAAGCAGAGGCTCTTTTGTTTTTGTTTTGTTTTGCTTTTTTTTTTGTATCTTCATCACTTAGCACAGTGCCTGGTACAGACAGAGTAGATGCTTAAATGCTTGTTAACTTGACTTGCTCATTTAGTCAGCAGGCCAGCTGACTCCTTCCTAAGCACCAATACTGAAAATAGGCCTATCTAAGTCAGTATAAGAGTATGTTCTTATAGTGCCAATTCTCTTGGTCCTGGAATGGCCATAAGAGATAGAGTCTTTATTCTACAAAGTAAAACTGGGGCACAGAATTATGAGAGGTCTTGTACTTGTAGCGGCCTTAGGTCTCCATCCCTGCTCATTCTTGTTTTTTAATTGGAGTATCATCCTGAGGACTTCTCTAGAATTCATAACTCAGAAATATGGTCTTGCTTATCTGGGTCCTGGACAGACAGGGATTCCTGTTTAGAATCCTATTTATCTTGTCAGTCCCTAGAGAGTGGGAGCAAGTGCTGGGTATAACTTAGCCATTTATGGTCACATTAGGAAATAACTTCTGACTCAGTCCATGACTGAACAGTGTGAATATAAAGCTTTCCCTTTTCTTAAAAAGAGGGCAATATGCATGGGAGGAAGTCCTTGACAATTGCAGGTTGAAGAAAAAAAGGATAGCTTGACTTACATAGTACTTCAAAGTTTGCAAAGTGCTTTACATATATTATCTCAAATGAGAAATAAACTGTCTATTGAGCTCCAAGTTTGCAAACTCACACCTAATAGAAGAAAGTAAATATTACAATTTCTTATCTTTGAAAAATATGGGCTCCCTGAGGACCAGGGATTATGTCATTTAAAAAAAATCTTGTGGATACCATCTGTGTTCTGACAGCACAATGCTTAATAAACATTAAATAATATTAATAATGATCCTTATCCAGTAAAGTCTTACTCTGATTCCTTATCAAGGTATGAAAGTGACCCTGGCTTCTCAAAGATTTTAACAGAAGAGGAAAAACTGAGACAGGTCCTACCACGCTGAAAAAGGTTTCCATTCTGGGCCTGGTTGTAGATCTGTCATTTGGGGATTAAAAAAGTAAAGACAGAAAGATTTATTACTAGAACAGTGGCCATAAAATGATAAAGATGTAATACAGAGACCACTAGACAAGGAATCAAGATAAATCTGGGTTCAATAGTGCCTTTGATACACTATCTTTGTGAATTTCTTTATCTTTAAAACAGTAGTAATAATTTCCTTTATATAGCAGGATTGTAAGGTTCAAATGAAATAATGTATGTAAAATATTTGTACATTTTAATTCTACATAATATATATCATTTACATAGAATTTTAAGGTTTGTAAATCATTTTATATTATTACCTCATTTGATTCTCACAACAATGCAGTTAAGCAGATATAAATTTCTCCATTTTAAAGATGAGGAGACTGAAATTTAAAGACAATAAATGAGTAATACAGAGTAACACAGTTATTAAGTGTCTGAAGAAGGATTCAAATTCATCAGTAAGTCAACATTTATTAAGCTCTTACTTTATGCTAGGCACTGTGCTAAATGCTGGGAATATAAATATAAGCAAATAGAAAGATAGCCCCTTCCCTTAAGTAGCTTTTATTCTAATATGGAAGATAATACATAAAAGAAATTTCAATCTTCTTGACTCCAGGTCCAGTGCTTCATCTGCTATGCCAACTAGCTTCCACTCTATAAATATAGCCAACTAGGTTTTGGCTAGGTGCTATGTGCAGGGTTTCTGATTACCTGAACAAGTGTCCCAACTTCTGTATCTCATTGTCACTGGCTTGTTTACTTATTAAATTTCCCTCCAGGTTCAAAAGCATTCTGGGGGATGAGTATCTCAGAGTTTACAAAGATTGTAAAAATTCTTTTCCTAATTGGCTTATGTTCCACATCAAGCTGAGCTGATGGAAATATCTTTTCCCTTTAGAGTTAATTTACCCTCCCTCTCAATTCCAAACCATGTCCTTAGAGACTTGGATATAAATCACTATCAGTGACCATATGCCTTAATAAGCATTTTAAGGAAAAGGATTCCACTTATGGGCTACAGTAGCTGCTGCTACAGAGCTAAACTATTCCCACTCTCTTCACTTCTCCCTTTGGTTGGAGAAGAAATGAAAAGTGTCAGATGGGTGAAGGGGAGCTGGGGTTTTTCATGGGTAGTGCTTCAGGGAAGCAAAGGAAAGAAAGGTACTATGAGCTAAATACTGGTAGTATTACTAGCCCTGATCTGCTGGCCTGCTTGATTATACATCTTCTCATCTCTCTCCCTATCTCCATGTATTCTCTGACATGTTACAATTTCTTAGCTCCATTTGCTTTTTTGCTTTGTAATATAGGAACATTTCCTATTCCTCCTCCTCCATTTCTCCATTGACTTTGCTGTATTTTTTTACATGGCTTCTCTGCATCTTGGCATATAACTTCTCAATGGGAGAAAGTTCCTTACAAGGTCAAAAAACCCTGGAAACTTGGGGAACTTTTGGTAATGGCTGCATGCTAGCATTCCTGCCTCAAATATCAATGGCAGCATTTTTGAGGGAAGAGTTACTTAAATTTATGTGGTATACCAATTATTGTGCTAAGGAAAGTACGGAAAGCAAAGCTCTCCAGCCTTACTATATTTGATTAGCCCTCTTTGGCTGATGTGCATGGCAACCAAGGGAATTATGGACATTGAAAAGTATTTTGTCATCTCAGCTTTACCCATATCCTTTTCAGCTTTGCTAAGTGAAAGCCCTACAATAATTTCATGGAGAACGTGTGTAGGGACATAGTGGGTATTATAGAAGATAAAAGGAATTTGGGACCATAAATCAGGAATTTAGACTATGAGACTCTGAGTAGCAGCAAGGGAAAAAAAGGTGATTTCAGTGATATTTAAAAATAGCCAGTCTTTTCTTGCTAACTGACTTGGTGTGGCTTGGAGACTATAATACAAGATATTTAAATATAATCCTATGGGTATATGTTAGAAGTTACAGACATCTCCCCTTATGGGGAAGAAACTTGACCACAGCTAAGGACTAGCTGTGTAGTTTCGCACAGAAACCTTATAACCTCTATTCTCTTTCTCCCTGGTAGACAAAATCTTTGTACTCCCTACATAAATGTCAGTTGCTGTTGCTGTTTGTTGTTGTTACCATAGAATTGTCTACCAAAAGACAAAGAGGCTATACTCTTTTTTAGTGGAGGGAGCACACACACCGTCAAAAGCATGGATCATTTGAAGTTTTGAAGTAATGATAACTTCTACAAACATACACATATTTAAAGTTCTTCCTAATCCAAATTTCTAATTTTCTAACTCTATCTTGCAAACATAATGAAAAATTCTTGGTAATGTCAAAATGTGGTTAAACATTTTGTCAAAATAATTTATTGGCATGAAATATGGCAGCTTCATACATTGCTGATACCAAGAAATAAAGACAGCATCTACAGTAATGCAGAATACTGTCAGTATTCCAAAAGTAGACTTTACCATAAATTATACCACAAATAGATCACCCACACATCACAATGAAATCTTTAAAAAGATAGAGAAACACAGTGTAATAGTATGTTGGTATTCATTTCTTATGAAAAGAGATTACTCAGTGTTCAAAATAAAGGTTGCTGGAAAGCAGAAAATTCAACAATTGAATAGGTTTCATGGAGCTAACAAAATGTGCCAGCACATAGACTCGAGGTCATTACTTGCAGGTGACATAACTAAGATCAAGATCTCTAGTTTTAGTCAAGAAAGAATGAAATCCCACCTCAAATATTTAAGAGTATGTTTGCGGAAGATTTTTTGAGAGTCTGAGGATAATAAATATTTTAGCATCAACCAAAGGATGGAATGTGAAATTTACTGATTAAATCTTCAGGATATATGATGTGAAAACACAAAAGAGATAGAAAATGTAATAAAGGCAACACAAAGAAAAATCACAGAAGTTGGCTTAAGATAACAAACACACAGCTAACCAAGTCATGTTTATGAACACTCTTAGTCTGAATGAAATAGTACTAAAGAAAATCTCCAGGATAAAAGAAAATGTTTTATTCCTCCTTTCTTTTAATTCCCAGGAGTCATCTATCATAGAATTGTTATAGCTTCACAGACTCAAAAGTTTTGGTCAGAAACTTTAGCAAAAATGATTTCAAAGGTGAAATAACCTCAGCTTAGATTGGAGCATTTAATAGAATTTTAAACATACAGAGCCATCAATTTACTGTCTGTAAACAATCTGAGTGGGGTGGGGGTTTCCATATCTGTCAAACCATTCTAGCCACTCATTAATGAAGACAAATCAGTGGGAGGAAAATAGTCATACTACTTTCATTGGGATAATTTGATGTTAGTAAAAACATTGTGTGCATCTTATTCCAATATTCTAATGGGTCTCATTGATGTTCATAGTACCTCCAATAATGCAGATCACTGCCTTTCCAAGACTGACTTCTCATCTTGTCTGTGTCCTCCCATCAATCTGGCATAGGAGGTCTACCCAACATTCTGGGGGCCTTTCTCTTGGTTTCATGATACTGGTGTGGATATCAGTGGAGCAAATGGGCTGACTTCCAGTTATTCCTTTCAGTATCAATGTAACCAGTTAAACCTTTTTTCCCCCCATTCATAATCATTCATTTGGAATGTGTTTCAGTTTGCTCATACCTGTCACATATCTCTCCATTGCTCTTTGGATCATCTTCAACCTTAGTTATTGAGATACCATGTTATTGTTATTTATTGTTTTCAGTAGTCTCCTCTTACTCTTCCTGATCCTCTTTGGGTTTTTCTTGCAAAGATACTAGAGTGGTTTGCTATTTCCTTCTCCAACTCATTTTACAGATGAGAAACTGAGGCAAACAGGGTTAAGTGAGTTGCTCAAGGTCACATAGCTAGTAAATGTCTAAGGCTGGATTTGAACTCAGGTCTTCCTAACTCCAGGCCCAGCATTCTATTCACTATACCACCACCTACCTAAGATTTTAGTATTCTGTGACTCACAACCATATAACATCACTAGGACAATAGGATAGGAGAGAGAGGGACAAAACTGGTGATTGAATTGGTATAGGGAATTCCTGAGTGAGAAAACTTCCTTTGCCCAGGGAGGTTGACTTATAGTATTAGAAATGCCTCAAGAATTAAGAAGTTATGTGACTAGCTCAGGAGCACAACGCTAGTATGTGTCAGTGGGCTATGAATTAATTAATCAATCCACAAGTATTTAAGCACTTCTATGTGCCAGACATTATGCCAATCTCTGATACAAGTACAAAGGATGAAACAATACCTACTTGCAATGAGGTTACATTCTAAGGGAATTGTTCAGTTCAATTGTGTCCAACTCTTTGTGACTGCGTGGATCATTGCATGCCAGGCCCTTCTATCTCCATTCTTGAAGTCTGTCCAAGTTCATGTTCATTGTGTCCATGATGCTATCTATCCATCTCATCCTCTGTCATCCCCTTTTACTTTTGCCTTCAATCTTTCCAATGAGTCTCATCTTCTACTCTGTGGCCAAACTATTTAAACCTCAGCTTCAATATTTGACCTTCCAGTGACTGGCCTGAATTAATTTCTTTAAGTATTGACTGGCTTGATCTCCTTGCTGTCCAAGTGACTCTCAAAAGTCTGCTCCAAACACCACAATTTGAAAGCATTGATTCTGCAGTGCTAATCTTTCCTCATAGTGGACAAATACATATATGTAGCATAAATACAAAATTAATAAATAAAAATATATTCAAAGTACTTAAATACAAGGTAGCATAGAAGAGAAGTCACTAGCAGTTGGGAGGATCAGGAAAGCTGTATGCTAAAGATGGTGCTTGATTCTGTGATTCTAACTTCCTCACTTTACCAAGTGTATAGTTGTAGGAAAATGACCAGTACCCTATGGTTCTGTCTGAAGTACCCTGGTCCCCCCTTTCCTCATCTCACATTGCTATTAATAGAACCATAGAATCACAAAAAGGAACAGATCCGGTCCAACTAACTTTCCCTTACTTTTCTTGATTTGTCAAGCTGCTCACGTAACTCATCAAGTTGCTTTTAACAAAACAAACCTTTTCCTATTCCTTGAAGATTAAGTAACTTAAAATTCTCATCTGAAAGCAGTAGTTCTTAGTAGAGAAAAAGATGTTTTCACAAAGTAATGTAGGCTAGTTCCTAAAAGTTCAACTGCAGAATCAACTGCAAGAAATAGTCAACCTATTCTCAGTGGTATAAGTTCTCCAGAAGAACTGAATCTGCCTATATGACACTTTAGTAAATGCTAAAATGTGGAGATCACTTAAAAGGAAATTGATACACAGTGTAGGGAGTAGACTGCCACTTATTCCATAGTAAAAAAAGAAATCTCTGGTATAAGTGTGTGTTTGCCATCTAAGGACAAAAGATGTATTAAAAATTTATTGAAACAAAAACTTTGTTTTTTTTTCTGTAACTTCTAAATACAAAAGTCATAGGTATATAAAAAACACATATATGGGGCAGCTAGGTGGCATAGTGGATAGAGCACTGGCCCTGGAGTCAGGAGGACCTGAGTTAAAATCCAGCCTCAGACACTTAACACTTACTAGCTGTGTGACCCTGGGCAAGTCACTTAACCCCAATTGCCTCACCAACCCCCGCCCCCCCCCCAAAAAAAACCACATATAAATATATATACATAGGCATGTTGGAGTGTGGGCATGGAAGAACTGGGTGTGCCAGCAGATCCAAGCAGTAATATTCGCATTGGTTTCATGAGGAAGGCTAGGAATATTTATCAAAGTGTGTTCTAGCACACCCAGTCCACACTCTATGCACCCACGTGTACATCTATATGTGAGAGGCAGGATGATGTAGTAAAGAGAGAACTGGTCTCTGAGCCAGGAAGACCTGTGTACACATGCTGTTTTTAATACATGCTGTCTTTGAGACCTTGGATATTTGATGTCTCACTGTTCTTGACAGCTCTCAGACTATAAGTTGAAGAGAAAAATGCCAATTTGCATTGGCAGAGGGAGTTTCCTCAATCATTATCTCACTATATTAAAGGAATCACAGGTTCACTCACTGTACGTGTGTGTATGTGTGTGTGTGTGTGTGTGTATGTGTGTATGTATGAATAAGCAGCATGGCATAGTAGATAGCACACAGGAATTGGAATCCAGACAATTTCTGTTCAGTTCATGCTACTGATGCCTACTAATTCTAGGACTTTAACCAAATCACTTAAGCTCTCAATACTATAAGCAATTTGAAGAATATGTTGGTGATGTTTTGACCATCTGCATTGGTGGAGTGAGTTTCTAAATCAAGGAGTCCCTCATATTGATTAATTCATAGGTCTGAGAAAAACAAAACAAGCAAACTTGACCATGTGATTTCCCCAACTAAATCAGTTCTTGTAGTTTTCTCTTGCCTCTAAGATAAAATATAAATTCCTCTGAAAGCTTTTAAAGCCCTATACATCCTGCCCATGCCTCTCTGCTCTAGCTTCATTGGACATTACTCCCCTTCTCACACTCTGCATTTCAGTCAAACTGGCCTCTCTGTCCTGCATTCATGATACTCCATCTCCCATCTCCATATCTGTGGATTGGTTATACCCCCTGCATGGGATTCAGTCTCCTTTTACCTTTGCCTAATAGAGTCCTTCTCTTCCTTTAAGATGCTGTTCAGGTAGCATCTTCAGCATGAAGCCTTCCTTGATGCCTTCAAATACTAGTATCCTCTTTGTATATCCAGGGTGGTCCAAATGTCAATGTAGTTTTTGTTTTTGTTTTGTTTTTGTTTTTGTTTTTTATTAGTGAGGCAATTGGGATTAAGTGACTTGCCCAGGGTCACACAGCTAGTAAGTGTTAAGTGTCTGAGGCCAGATTTGAACTCAGGTACTCCTGACTTCAGGGCCAGTGCTCTATACACTGTGCCACCTAGCTGCCCCCGTCAATGTAATTTTAAACGACTAAAACTTAAAATTAACTTTTGATACACTCTACATCTATGTTTATTAACTTTATTTTTATGCTGGTTTGTGATGATTAAAAAGGTTTGAGAGACATAGTTTCTGGGTAATTTAATCAATTTATTAATAAGGCCAGCAGTTTTAAATTAAAAATGGTCATTTGGCCATCTCTCTTAAACCAAAGACCCCTATTTATGGTGGGGTCACCACTTATATGCCCTTTGAAGAGTAGGTATCCCAAGGGGTGCATAATCTGATCTGATTGGTTAACACAGTGGTGTATGCAACTTAGGTCACTCAAATCTTGGTCAGAGACATCAACCTGTCTTGATAATAGGGAGAATAAACCTTTCCCTAGACCTGTCTGAGTAAACACAATGAGCAGGAACATACCCATTAGTCCAAACTTAGAATTTCTTTTACTGTCTGATTATTTCTTGACCTGGGTAAATCTCTAAGAGAGATTTCCTACATTGGTTGGTTTCTGTATGAGGAAGTAGAAAAGGGGAAAAACCTTGGTCCTAACACAATAATTAGTTATTAAATATAAGAGGAAAATATTTATTTCTCACAACTTGTATCTCCCATTAAAATGTAAACTAATTGGAAGTAAAGAGTGTTTCATTCTTTGCACTGGTATCCCCAGTGCCTAGCATAGTGCCTGGTACATAGTAGGTGATTAATAAATACTTGTTGATTGATTATATATATATTTATGTGTATATGTATATACTCTTCAGAATATATGTATGTATTATATATGCCTATATGCATGCATGCATGTATGTATGCATGTAGTACAAGCCAGAAGACCCGGGTTCAAATCCTATCTCTGATACACATACATACCTCTATATATATATATATATATATATATATATATATATATATATATATATATATATACACACACACATATATGTAAGCTTATACTTATATTCTATATGATTCATAAGTATATCGATTTGTATATATGTATGCTTGCATGCATATATACTTATATATTTATATTCTGTATAGTATGTAAATAAATGCCCATACTCATTCCTCTGTACTTAATAGCCTCTGCAAAGACATCCTCTAAAGTTGCACATTTTTAAATTAAAAAATGTTGAAAAGAAAATTTCTATCCGGGTGGCAGCAATGTCAATGGTAATAAAATATTTCTGTTGACTTTTACTGAAGTGACTTAGACAGCTCTGGATACAATGTGCCAGCTTCTCAGAACCCTGTCAGGCTCTCACGTGGGAAGCCTGTCCTTCTATGGTTGATGAGAGGACTATATTACTAGAGAGAATATGTTAGCATAGTAAATTCCAGTCTTTGCCCAAATAATCGTCCTGGTGATTGTGCCTTGATCATGACATCTGGAAGATTTGCTGTCAAGTCTGCTACCTTAGTTCATAGAATATACCCACAGGTATGTTCACAGTTCAAAACAGTCTATTTCCACCCCCATGCCCCAGGACAAATTGCATGTCAACATGCCACTAAGTGCTAGAAATCTGTTATGGCATCTCCTATTCCATTCAACTCTGATTCAATTCTTGTAAAACACATTTTCTTCTTTAAAAAAAATGTTTATTTCTTTATCTGGTACATCTCTCTCTCTCTATCTGTCTCTGTGTCTTGCTGTCTCTCTGTCTCTGTCTCTGTCTCTGTCTTTAGAGGTTCTTGAAATTGGATGGAAATAGCATCAGGAAGAATTTATTTCTCCATTTGCTCAGCTTGGCAGTATAACCTCTACAGAAGTGAGAGAATAGTAGGTAATCTTTGGATTATCATTACTTTTATAGCTAATCTTGGTTTGAGATGCTTTTGTGTAGAAATGGTTACAAGGGATGTGGAAAATAAAGGTAATTTCATGGGGCTGTTCAAAGAATCATGGTTCTTTAAAAAAAGATGTTCTCAGTAAATACTTCCCCCCTGCCTTTATATACAAAACAAGGAATGTCTTTTGTTCCCATTTCCAGCCTGGCATTCCATTGAATGATCATTTCTATCTTGAATACTTAGGTATCACTTACTAATAAATTTATATAATGAGGAACTGTTTTACGTCACAGAGAGCACTGCTGGGGCAGTTCCCCATAAGGAAGAGACTATGGAACCTGCTCCTGAGAGAGGTGTGATAACATGTAAGAGAAATTCCCTTGAGAGACTTCATATCAATCTATTGACATCATATAGTTGGTTCTCATTTGCTAACCATATGGTGAACGGAAGCTTCTCTGGCTGTAATTGTAGAAGCCAAACTGGGAGATGCCTTCAAAAGTCTTTAGTTATCCTTAGTCTTTTCTCTCTTGTGGTTTGACTTCTTTTTGGTTGACTTCTTCCTCTGTGGTAGGAAACAGTGTGTTATAAGGGGAAAGACCTTGGGCCTTTTCCCCATCCAAGGCTGACGTGAGGCCCTATAAATAGAGGCATCAATCTTTGCCTTGGCATTTGTTCTTTTGTTTTAGTTGAATGAGATTGATTTGGATGTTATAACATTTTTGATTTCCTAAAGGTCAGGAAAGTCAGCTACCTGAATCCTGGAGTACAGGAGTCAAGTCTGTATTGTTTTTTTCTAGTCAGCCCAGCATCAATTTCTTGAGAATTGATGGTTAAGCTTTGGTGACCAGCAATACCATATTTAGTTAGACATGAACTTGCTGAGACCCATGCTAAGTAGAAAGTACATTAAATCTGAATCTACTATTCCAATAGATCAAGGTGATTTGGGGGGAGTGTGCTGCTGAGATTTGCTGGAGGCAAATGTCTGTCAAGTCAATTCAGCAAGCATTTATTAAACACCTTCTGTGTGTTAGGCACTAAGCTAAATGCTGTTGATACAAAGAAAGGAACTCACAATCTAATAGGGGAGACAACAACTAAATAAATTGGAGATAGTCTCAAAGGGAAGGTAATAGCATTAAGAAGGATCAGGGAATGCTTCTTACAGAAAAAGAGATTTTAGCTGAGACTTGAAGGAAACCCAAAAAGCCAGCATATGGCCATAAAGCAGGAGAGAATTCTAGGTTTGGAGGACATCTTGTGGAAATGTATGTGTGTTTTGGCTTTATCTTCAAATTAAATATCTCTTTGTAAAAAACTTTAATTGATGTCAAGTAGTTAAAAGAAATTGGGGCACTAGGCATTGGAGGATAACAAAAAAGCAATGCAAGAAAGGGCTTGGTAGAAAGGACAAGGGGATAGGGATCAGGAGACTTTCTTCCACTAGTCTTTTGAAAGTCATTTAACCTATGTAGAAGTTTCCATTTGTTCATTTGTACAATGGGAATACCTGTGTTTTCTATCCCAAGGGGTTTCTATGGGTATGAAATTAGAAAAGGCATGTAAACACCTTGATAAAATGCTTTTTTATAAAGTATCAGCTTGTTTTTCAGGGACTAAAGGGTGTCGAACACAACACTCATTCATCTAAAAAAATTATTAAGGGACAACCATTTAGCCAGGCTTCTGCTTAATATTTTGTTGTTGTTAGGTCATGTCCAACTCTTCATAACCTCATTTGGGGTCTTCTTGGCAGAGATAGTGGAGTGATTTACCATTTCCTTCTCTAGCTCATTTTCCAGATGAGGAAACTGAGGCAAAAAGGGTTGAGTGACTTGCCCAGGGTCACATAGCTAGTAAGTGTTTGAAGCCAGATTTGAACTCTGAAAAAGGAATATTTCTAACTCCAGACTCAACATGCTATATACTGTACCACCTAGGTGTCTGCTTAATAATTTAGCATAACTTAAATGATTTGTATTTTTAGGATCATAGATTTGGAGTGAAGAGGGAGCTCCAAGGTCATTTAGTCCAATCCCCTCATTTCACAGATAAGGAAACTGAAATAAGAGAGGTAAAATGACATGTAGCAAGTAATAAAGGAAAGATCTAAACCCAATTCCTCTGACTCCAAAGCCATCCCTTTTTCCATTATCCTATTCTGCCTCAGCAATTTGGTTGTTTCTTCCACTGGGGTAGATTCACATCTTTCCATCTTCTGAGACTTAAAAGGCCAAGGTCTCCCACTGCATCCTGGGCCATCTCCCTTTCATTCCCTCCCCCCCACCTCTCACCACTGGACACAAATGGCTCTGGAGGAGAAAGTGAAGCTGGTGACTTTGCACAGTCCTTCCTTACTTAAATCCAGTTCATTGCAAGTCATGACATCACCTCCCTGATGTCATGGTCCTCTTTGAGAAAAAAGGATGAACAACAACTTACAGTCCTGTGACATTTTTGTGTAAATTCTTCCTAGAGAATACACCCAATGTTCTTGAGGTCTTCCCCTAGTTCATTTACTATCTTGTGAATAACTAAAACATTTGGGTTGTCCCATGGATTATTTCTCACTGTTGCTGAACAATCAACCTACCTCCTCCTCTGGTTATATGTATGTGTGTGTGTGTGTGTGTGTGTGTATACATACATAAATACACACACACACACATATATATACACATATATGTTCAATTATATAAAATGTGGGGAAGAGATTTATACAGTCTTTCAGTGTGTCTTTAAGAAGTTTTTTTTCTTTTTTTGTTGTGAATTTAATTTTCATATGTTACCATATTTCTTTCCATCTCTGCAAATCTCTTGTATTTGTGATTCTTTTGCCATCGTTATATTCCATTATTTGTTGCTAAATAACTAAATTAGCACCAGGAGGAAAAAAGGAGCAAATAATTGGGCTGGATCAATTTGGGAAATTAAAGTATCATTTTGATTATTTTAATCTGTTCACTGTTACTCAATTAAGTAGTCAACAACCTTTGGTAAGTGCTTACCATGTGTTGGGCATTTTGCTAAGCATTAGGGATTCAAAGAAAGGTAAAAATCCTATCTCTGTCCTTAAGGATCATACATTCCAATTTTCACAGGAAGGGAAAGGTAGAGTAACATGTAAACAACTAGGTACATACAAGATATAACCAGAGTAGATGGAAAGTAATCCTAAGGAGGAAGGCATAGTCACAATAGATCATAACCACCCCCCCCCAAAAAAAACCAAACAAACACAACCCACCAATATTATCCTAGTGATGTTATAGGGCATTAGATAACAAAATAAGAAATTCATGTCCTAAAAGGTTATATAGTCTAGTAGGAGAATTATACACACATAACTAAAATGCAAAACAGAATATAAGAAGCCATAGAGACATCCAATCACAGTGCTTTGTGAGGATCAAAGAGGGAGAGTTAACTTTCAATTGATTGTACAAACTTAAAAAAAAAACCCTACATTTTTATTGACATCTTTTGTTTCTAAATCATCTGCATTTTCCAATGTTTGCCTCTTCTACTCTTCAAGAAAGCCATCCTTTATAATATAAAAAATAAAAAGGAAGGAAAAAACAGTTAAGAAAAATCAACTAACTGAAAAAAGACTGACATTATTGACAGTGTTCCACACCCATCATCCCTCACTTCTGCAAAGAAATTGGGAGAAGTGCCTTTTAATATCTTATATTTAGGGACAAGCTTGGTCACTATCATTTTATAGGATAGGGTTTCAATTGTTTTTTCATTCTTTCCATTTTTGTTGTTATTGTGTACATTATTTTGCTGGTTCTGTTTATTTTACTTTGTATTAGTTCATATGAATCTTTCTATGCTTCTCTGTATCCATCATATTAATTCTTTTTTTCAGAGTATATTAATATCCCATTACATTCACATATCACAATTTGTTTAGTGATCCCCTAATCAGATAATATCTACTGTGTTTCCAGTTCTTTGCTATCACAAAAAGTGCTGCTATATTTTAGTATATATAGAGTCTTTCTGTTTATACATCACCTCCTTGGGGTATATGCCTAGTAGCAGAATCTCTGGGTCAAAGGGAAAGGGGAAGAGAGAAGGGAATAAGCATTTATTATTCTATCTATGTGCCATGCATTGTGCTAATCACTTTACAAATATTTTCTTACTAGATCTTTATAACATTCCTTCCTGGAAGGTGCTTTTATTATCAACATTTTACAGTTGAGGAAACTGTGGCCAACAAAGGTTAAGTGACTTGCCAAGGATCACACAGCTAGTAAGTGAGGCTAGATTTGAACTGAGGTCTTCTTGACTCCAGGCCCAGCACTCTATTGATTTTTTTTTTGGTGAGGCAACTGGGGTTAAGTGACTTGCCCAGGGTCACACAGCTAGTACGTGTCAGGTATCTGAGGCCAGATTTGAACTCAGGTCCTCCTGAATCCAGGGCCGGTGCTCTATCCACTGTGCCACCTAGCTGCCCCTACTCTACTGATTTTTGCCACATAGTTCTTTATTTTCATAATTCTAAATTGTTTCTTAGTTTCAGAAAAAATGCTTTAGTGTGTCTGTTTTTCCACAGAATTCCAAATTACAGAATAATTGGATGAATATATATTTCCAACAACAATGCATTAGTGTGCTCATCTCAGCTATTTTCTTCTTATGCCATCTTTGCCAATTTTGCTGTGTGGGTGTAAGATGAAACCTCAGTTATTTTGATTTGCATTTCTCCTCCTATTAGTGATTTGTAACATTCTTTCATGTCTTAGGAAGATTCTGAAGATCACCTGGCAAGAAAATGTAAAAATGTATCAGACACTGAAGTCCTTTCTCTTTTTAAAAATATTTTATTTTATTTTATTAAAATTTTTTTTTTACCTTTTAAAAGTTTATTGTTGTTAAGTATTTAAATGGAACCAGGCTGCTAATAGGAGCCTAGCAATAGGGGGGTGAGGTGGGGAACTATACACAGCCAAAGGTCATGTCAAATCAACAGGCATTTATGAAGTACTTACTATATATCGGGTGCTGCACTAAGTGCTAGGGATACAAAGAAAGGCCAAAACAATGACAAGAACAGCACAACAAAATAATCCTTTCCCTCAAAGAGCTCTCACTCTATTGGAAGAAATCATAATGCAAACAACTATGTACCAATGAGATAAACAGGAGATAATCTCAATCGGAAGGCACAAAGATGAAGGAGGCCCAGGAAAGACTTCTTGAGGAGGTGGGATTTTAGCTGAGACTTGAAGGAATCCAGGGAAACCAAGAAACTATGAGACAAAGGTTTAGGAATGGGGGATAGCCTGTGAAAATGCTTGGAGTCAGGAGATGGAATGTCCAGTTTGAGAAACGCCAAGGAGGCCAGTACTATCAGACCAGAAGATGTGGAGGAGAGCAAGGCATAAGAAGAAAGGTAGGAAGGAGCCAGGTAAATGCCAAACAGTGGGCATTTATATTTGATATTATTAGTAATAATGAGCCCCTGGAATTTATTAAATAAGTAGTGACATGGTCAGATTTGTGCTTTAGAAAGATTAATTTGACAACTAAGTGAAGGATGCAATGGAGGTAGGGAGACCAATCAACAGGATGTTGCAATGTACCAGGCATGAACCAATAAAGATCTGCACCATTGTGGCAGGGTCAGAGGAGAGAAGGGAGCATATATGAGAGATTTTACAAAGGTAGAAACTTGGCAACTGATTGGATGCGGGAGTGAAAGAGAATGAAGACATCACAATCTAGGTGTGGAGCCTAGATTATTTATTTATTTAGGTTTTTAGTTTTCAACATTCATTTTCATAAGATTTAGAGTTCCAAATTTTTCTCCCTCCCTCCCTCCCTTTCCTCCCGCCTCCACAAGATCGCAATCAGGTTGTATTTGTACAATCCACAAGTGTTCTTTTTATCAGTTCTTTCTATAGGGGTGCATAGTAAGCTTCCTCATTAGTTCTTTGGGATTGTCTTGGATCATTGCACTGCTGAGAGTAGTTAAGTCATTTACAATTGCTCATTGAACAATACTGCTGTCACTATGCCCAATGTCCTCCCAGCTCTGCTCACTTCACTATACATCGATGTTCATTAGTCTTTCCAGGTTTTTTGGAGATAATCCTGCTTGTCATTTAGGATTGAACAAATGGAAGCCAGTGACTTTATGAGAAACCAAGACACAATAAAGCAAATCCAAATGAATAAATAAATAGAGGGCAATGTGAAATATCTTCTGGGAAAAACTGCTGACCTGGAAAATAGGTCCAGCAGGTCCTTTCTCAAACTAAACTGTCAAGTGTTCAAACCCTACTGCAGATAGCACAACTCCGATGGGCTGGCCACATTGTTCAAATGCAAAACATATGCTTTCCTAAAAGACTATTTAATGGAGAATCCACACAAGGCTAGCACTCACATGGTGGTCAGATAAAGTAATACAAAGATACTCTCAAGACCTCTCTTAAGAACTCTGGAATGGATTGTATGACATGGGAGACCCTGGCACAGGACTGCCCAGCATGGCATGCCCTCATCAGAGAAGGTGCTGTGCTCTATGAGCAAAGCAGATTTGAAGTACCTCAAAAGAGACATGAAATGCACAAATTTAGAAAATCCACTCCAAACATTCACATGGATTATTTGCGCCCAACCTGTGGTAGAGCATTCCAAGCTCACAATGGTCTGATCAGCCACAGTCAATGCACTGTAACTCAACTCTAACATAGTGGTGCCATTTTGTTCCTCTTTGAGAAAGGATAACCACCAGTCAATAGTTTGCAATTCTAATTTGCTCATAATCTTTTGGTGATTTACCTATTGGAGAATGCCCTTTGATATGACATATTTTTATTGGTTGTCTACATATCTTGGATATCATATACTTATCAGAGATATTTCATCTAAAGATTTTTTTCCCAATTGATTTTTTCTTATTCCAGTTCTATTAGTTTTGTTTTTGCAAAACCGTTTCATTTTCATGTTTGGCACATGCAAATTCTTACTCTCCCCATCTTCACCTACCCAGGTCAGATCCCCAGAGCTCTCTTCTGTCTTATAGGGATCCTAGAGTTAACCAAAGGACTGGGGAATTTTATTTCTAATGCTTTATAGTTTATGAGCCTTCACCTGTGTGCTTCCCACCATGATTATCAGTTAATATAAAGCTCTCTGCCAGGAGAAAGGGGTGTTTGCTAAGATCACATAATAAGAGCAATTGCTACAAAACATTTTCCCAAAGTCTGTGATCTACTCTCTCTTCAGTATATATAGAGTCCAGGGGAAAGTTCACTCAAACTTAGAAAGAACACGAGGCAAAAGGGTAACACAGCTTTTAGACATTCTTTTACTCGAATTCTTAAGATGTTCTCCTCTGGTTTGTTGTATTCTTTTTCCTAATAGACTCTTTGTAGAATCTTGAATCTATTTCAGTTCTGTCCTTGGTTTCCAGTGCAGACATTACCATCATGCTTTCTGTTCTGAAATGCTTCTAGGACATTAAGGAAAAAGTCCAAATCCTCTGTATTCTTCAAAATCCATGAGGCTCCTCCAGGGCAAAGAGAGGGGGAGGAGATCAAAACTGAAGCCAAGGCCTTGGGCCTTGCTTTATCTTCTCCCCCAAACCACTCTTTTATCCCTTCCCCAACCTTGCCCAGTCAGTTCCTTCTCAGAGGTTTGGCTAGAATGCCCTCTCCTCTCCACTGTAAAGCACTTGAATCTCTTAGACCCAAACTGGCTCAATATTTTATAGTGAACCCAGAACGTATGATCAAGTTTCCTCAAGCAATCTGAATATATTTCCTGTGTAGTGTCTCTCGAATTGATCAAAACCTTTTTCTGAACTTGGTCTAATGCCAGTGAGTGATTGATTAAATAAAGAAGTGTTCTAACCTGGTTAAGGTATCAAAGCTTAGCATCTTGTCACTGACTTAAAATGGCGTGGAATGAACTGATTGATTTATTCAGTTGACCCCACATATATGTATATACAATCAAAATTACTTATTTTATCTTTTGTGATCTTCTCCTTTGTTTGGTTAAGAATTTATCTCCTAACCATATTTGGAAAAGGTACCTGATCTGGTTCTCTTTTAATGTATTTATTATTTTCCAACCCAATTACCAGGGTTTATACTGATGTTTTTCATGTGCTCAAAAGTTTGTTTTCTGGAGTTACATTTGTACCAGAGCTCTCAAATTTCAGAACTTTTAACTTGAGTTTCTACTGGATTTGTTTGTTTGTTTATTGGTGGGGTGTCTTGAGTGGATGGAAGGATTTACGTCTTGTTCCTTTCTGTTTTCCTTATTCTTTTTCTATGTGTGGTCCTTTTCAGATATTTATCAAGATCTGTGTTGAAGAGCTAGATTCCTATACAGCTGTTCATATCATCATTAACTAGAAATTGATAAGCTATGTCTTGAAGAAAAAAAAAAACCACTGGGCCGAACTCTTCCAATGTTGTTTTGTAGTTGGTGGTCCCAGAGACTGAAATTTCTTGGACATTATCGAGGTAGGATTGCATATGCTATGTCTGAGATTCCTTGGGGTCTTAGGTAGTCCATAACCAGATCCTATACTATCTAAGGGTCAGAACAACAATATATCCAAGGGATGATCTGAATAATAATTATGTGTCTTCCAGATTTGGCTTCATTACTTTATATCTAACTCTCACGATTGACTTAAATATCTCATAATTGGAGAAAATTGCCATACTTCTGAGTAAAGAGATTAGGAAAGCATATGGCATAAGAGCAGAAAAACCACAATCATGTTGTGTTATGTTCAGAGGTCAGTTCAAGGCTTGTTCTCTACTTTGCCACATTGCCTTGATTGCATATGCATTTCTTTGTGTGTACGTGTGTGCATGTATCTGTATATGTATGTTTTGGTCTGGGCCTGTGATTTCATCAATTTGGGGAATTTCAGTGCAGAAATTTCTTCCATGGATGCATACATACATATGCATAGATATATATGTACATATGTACAGACATATATACATATGAACACACTTTAAAAAAAGAAAATCAACAATCTAAGAATTACAGACCTTCATACATGGAAAAAACCTCCAATATAACCAATCACTGAAAACTTGCTTGGTAAACACCTAGAAGAAAATACTCTACTGAGTAATATCCAGCATGGCCTTGAAGACAGGTTTTGTCAGACTAATATAATCGCCAATGACAGAGTGCTAAGATAGATAGGTAAGGAGGAAGCAATAGCTACAATATATCTTGACGTTGGCAAACTGATTCATTTCTGCATCAATAAGTTGAAGAAATAGGTTCCAACTTACACTGAAATTAGGTGAGGCTAATCTCACCCCTTCTCCAACCTGTTCCTCCTTAAATCATGTTCTTTCCAAAAAGCCTTTGAAGGTAGAAATAGGGGTATCCTTATCCCCACGTTAAAGATAGGGAAACGATCTCTGAGAGGGTAAGGGATTTGGTCATGATCACATAGTTAGTAGCTAATGGTGTGTTTTCAGCTTAGGTTTTCTAATTTCAGGCCCAACACTACTTTTACTGTTATTGCAGAATTACTCTTCATAATTAAGAAAGAAGATTGTCTCAAAATTGAAAGCAGACTGGACCTGAGGTTAAAATGGGAGGACGAGAGAAGTCAAATCCAGACAGAGCAACTCATGGAAGATCTGGGATGGAAGCCAAGAGATCCGAAGACAGTAAGGAATGTGGGTTGTGTGGTCAGAAGAAACCAAATTGAAGATGTTCTTCTGAAACTTGTGAAATAATCCCCAGCCCCTGGTCAGGAGAGCTGGGGATTGATTACAGACATTCCAAATCAAAGACAGGATGAAAACAGGTGATTAGAATAGTAGAGGCAGGAAGGGAGGCTGGGAATGTTATCAGAGCACATTACCCAGTAGCAAGCAGTGAGAAGAGAGTCTGGGAGCAAGGAATGGTTAGAAATCCTAGTTGGAAGTGGAGAAGGTGATAATGTCAAGACAGAAGACAGGTCAGTCGGGGGCAAATGGCTGGGTTCTTTCCCAAGGTTAGTTGCATTACTGAAGCATGAGGTTGAATGCAACTTTTAACTTTTTTCTAAAGAAACAGGGCAACTCGGGACTTTTCAGGACGTTTGCAGACTTCTCCTGACAGGAGCAGACTCTCCACTGTTGGAAGTGTTTTATTCCAAGTCTTAGAGGCAAATGAGCAGAGGATTCTGACTCTAAGTTTTATGTGAGAAGCAATATTATTTCTTTGGAGCTAAGAAGAGGTGGCCACCAAGGGCTGGGTGGATTTGGCAAAACCTACATTCTTGGGATCATTGCTCTCTGATTCATCTCCTGGGGGATAGTGTGTGTATGTGGGTCTTAATGATGTAGATTATATTTGTTTTTTTTTTTTTAAAACATGCATCTGTTTCTATCTGCAGAGTTTCCTTAATTAGACTGTGACCTTATCAAGGGCAGAATGGTATCTCTCCTTTCCTTTCAATATTGTCATAAGTTCCTAATATGGTACTCTTTACCCAGCAAGTACAAAAAATATTTTTGACTGATCCCTAAGTAGTACTGTTCACTAAGCATGGAGATGATTCCAAAGTGGGCTGATTGATGGAGGAAGTACAGGTGGAGAAGGAAAGCTAGGTGGCTGCCTTGGGGGATAGGATCAGAATGTACAGGAACCTTGATAAGCCAGAGAAGCCATTAGAAAACAACCAAATGACTTCAGCAATAAATTCAAGGAAGAAAAATAAACTATGAACATAAGATGAATAATGACTAGTTAGGCTCAACTGTCTGAGAGAAAGATATCAGAGTCATGGTGAATTACAAAGGCCAATATGAGTCACCAATGGAGCTTTCTATTTAAAAAAGCAAGCATTTTATGGGGATGCACAAACAGGATTATAGTAAAAGACATTTGTCCTTGGTGACTGCATCATTTGAAGTGCTATAATTAAGTGAGGTGACATGGAAAGATAGCTTGGGTTCAAATAGTGAAATCTGACTGGGATTTCTTTCATTTAAGATCTGGGAAACATTTTATGTCTGATAAGCCTGATTCTAAAAGAAAACAACTAGTACATGCTCTCACTGTCAGGTCTGGAGCACAATTTCTGTGCTGTGACATCCAAAAGCATTCCTTGAGTGTTGAACCATTTTCAAGTCACAATCACTATGCCAGGAAGACTTCGAAAAATGTAAGAGAAAAACTAACGGCACCCATTTTCTTACAACGGCTCCAGCAGTTTTTGAATAGAAGTATCCCCACTCTATTAACCTGATGGTAGCTGGTTACTAAATATTCATAAGGTCTAAGTTTACACATGCAGTGGTACTTTAAAAATGTGTAACAATTTTTAAAAAATGGGTCCAGGGTTTTGAAAAATACACACTGAATAATAAGAAAAAAGAACCAAAATATCAGAATCCTTTATCATTCCCTGTTGGGATTTTATTGCCTTCTGGATGTGAAGACTTTTAAATGTATTTTAAAATGTACACTGAGGTCTAGGAAAGACAAACACAGAGATTTCCTGACTGATATTCCAATATGTAAAAGGACTCAAGTTGCATCAAATGGACTTCATCAGAAGGAGAGTCATCCAATGCAGCTTCTTGGCATGAAAAACAATAATTCCATGGTCTTTTATTCTAGACACAATGCTTTCAGACAATAGTAGCGAGTGAACTTGGAGACATGGAATAAAAGCATGACAATAGAGAGAATCCCTGGGCGTTATTGTTTTCTTTTTAAATAGATGAGAAGAACTCCATAAAAGGATATAAAGTCAACAAAGTTATGGAATAGTTCATTTCTATAATGAATTAACTTGACTTTTAAAAAATTATACTAAATGGAAGAAATTCTTACAAATCTCAGTGAATGGCCAATACGTGACTTGGTTTGCCATATGTACATGCAAGGAGGCAGTACTCGTAGACCTACCCAGGTTTTTGGATAGGGTAAGGATTGGGTCTGTGATTTCACTGATATAGGCTCCTTCCGGGTGAGCAGACTCTTCTATCAGTGCAAATCAACACTTATTTTGTAATTTATAATCCTAGAGATTACAAAGCAAAGGAAGTTAAATGATTTGTCCAGGTTCATTCAGCATTATGTAAGAAGAAGTAGGCCTCCCACTCTTTGTCCACTGATCCAAGCTCTGATTTTTGAAGGTATCTTTCGCTTAATGTTATAAATACAATAATTCCAATAGAGTTTGAAACTCCTTGAGGGCAGGGGTAGTTTCTGGTTTTGACTTTGATTCCTGGTGGATTTGTTCTTGCTTTGCCTGTGGGCCAGCATCGTGGTGTCAGTGGCAAGAGCGATGGATCCAAAGTCAGAGAACTTGAGTTCAAAGCTTGCCTCTGTGTCACCTCTTACTTCCTCAGGACCCTACATGCCTCGGGTATAAATGAGGGGATCAGACTCAATGAGCTCCAAGGTCTGTTGCGGTTGTAACTCTGAGCTTCCACAGAATTACAGAATCTACAAGTTAAGAGGGACCTCAACAACCATTTAGTTCAAGCCATACTCAAAAAGGAATTTAGAACACAGCAGCCTACTTAACCCCAATTGCCTCACTTAAAAACAAAAACAAAAACAAAAACAAAAAGGGGGCAGCTAGGTGGTGCAGTGGATAGAGCACCAGCCCTGGAGTCAGGAGTACCTGAGTTCAAATCCGGCCTCAAACACTTAACACTTACTAGCTGTGTGACCCTGGGCAAGTCACTTAACCCCAATTGCCTCACTTTAAAAACAACAACAAAACAAAACAAAAAAACCAAAACAGAACACAGCAGCCTTTGCTTGAAGAGGTACCCCTTCTCCAGAGGCGGCCCATGATGCTTAGGGATAACTTTAAATGTTGGGAAGTTTTTACTGACATTAGACCTAAATTTGTAGCCTCTTTTGTGGCTTCTCTTCATTGCTTCTGTTTCTCTACCCTCTGCAGAAAATAGAACTAGTGTAGTCTGTCTTCTACATGGCAACTTGTCAAACACTTAAAAAGAGTTCTTAATTCCTTTTGGATCCTCTCTTCTTTTCTCCAGGCTAAATGTCTCCAGTTCTTCAACCAATCTTTATATGGCATGGATTTCAGGTCCTTTGTCATTCTGATTATGATCCTCTGGATGCTGCTCTTTAACTTACTAATATCCTTTCTAGTCTTGGTCCCCAGTATTGAACACAGAATACTCCAGATGGGGTATGACCAGGGCAGGATATAGTGGTACTATCACCTCTTTTTTTTTTCTGGAAGATATACTTCTCTGACTGTTGTTTAAGATAACATCTAATACTCTCACAGAGCTTGCATTTCACCATTATTCCTAGATCTCTTCTCTCTAAAATATACGGTCTAATCATTCCCTACTCATCTTATATTCATGGAGTTATTTTTTTTTAAATCAGTTTAGGGGAAGCTAGGTGGCACAGTAGATAAAGCACTGGCCTTGGATTCAGGAGGATCCAAGTTCAAATCCAGCCTCAGACTCTTGACACTTAACTAGCTGTGTGACCCTGGGAAAGTCACTTAACCCTCATTGCCCTGCAAAAACAAAAACAAAAAAAATCAGAGTTTAAGATTTGTGTCACACACTCCTTTATATCTCTGGCTTTTATTGTGAAGACTGTCCTATTACTAGAGTAAATAGATGCCAGCTGACAGAAATGATGCCTTAATTATTCACTGATTGACCATCTATGTACCAGGAAGTTCCTATGTTCTCCCTACAGCTACATTCAACCAAGGAATTCAAGATTCTACTGATCAAAAACAGTTTAAAAAACTTAATTTAATTCAAGTATTCAAGATTAGCAGTTTCCTAAATGACAATACCCTTGTGATCAATAAGGGGCAGGGTGGGGGTTACATTCCACAACACCTGCTGATTAACTGCCCCTAAGGTTTCCCTCCTACCCAGTCTCTGTGAACCTGCCTAGCAACAGTAATCATATATAAGAGCAGAGAATCACAGATCTGGGATTTGGAATGGACTATACATACAACTATATGTGCTAGCCACCATTTTTGCTTGCCTGTGGGACTGAAGGAACAGTGAACCATATACTTGCATGCCTGAGTAATTAACTGCCTGACTTGTGATTCTTTGAGCACTTAATGTTACTTCTTGGTATGTTACCACAATGTATATATGCCTTGTCTCCCCTAAAAGACTAATATCCTCAAGGGCACAGTCTATATATTATGCTTTTTGCCATAGAATTCAGAATGTATGTATTATCTTTTGTATATACACACAATTATCTTTGAATAGGTCTCAGAGAGTAATGATACTGCTGTAAATGTATATTAAAATAACTCGGGAAACTTTGGTAAATTTGATCTCATTTACAGATGTATTTTATCTTTTTTGAGTCTATCCACAATGGGTTTTTACAGAAGCAAAAATTAAAGAGATAATTATAGATGTTTGTTTCATTTAAAGCAAATATAAGGAAACATAAGGAAAGTCAGTATCCTGTTTGAATAATTAAATGGGTATGAAGTGTTGCTAAATAAGTTCCCAGCATAGGATTATTGACGGATCATCTACATTAACCCATTTGGCACTTTCAATAAGATCTTTGAGGTAGGATGGGAATGCAAAAACATGTTTTTTGAATATGTTATTGCAAGTAAATGTCAAATGTACCAACAGTACAAGTTCAGGATAGGGAAAAAATAAATGTGGACTAGAGTGATTAGAAGTGGACTTGATTACAACTTGAAGGAATAGTGATTGGACAAGTTGGGGATGGGCATCAATGAATAAATGAATGAACAAATCCACCCCATATTTGTTAATCACCACTGTGTGCCAGGGAATGTGCCAGGGATACAAAGACAAAAACTAAACAGGATCTGCTCTCAAGGATTGTGCATTCTGATAGGGGAGACAACATGTACATAGGGATAAGGTGATTTTATTAGTATATGGAGGTCCCACTGAGGATGCCCTCTTTACTGATGAATGTTGGCACTTTCTGCACAACTTAGGGACTTGAGAGCTGCCTATAGCATTTAAAGTTTGAGAGACTTTCCCAGAGTTGCACAGCTGATATGTTTCAGAGGCAGGGCTTTAACCTAAGTATTCCTGCCTTTAAACTTGGCTTTCTAGCCACTGTGCCATGTTGTCTTATGTAGGAACATACACAGAATAAATAAAAAAGTAAACACAAGATAGTTCAATCAAAGTAGTTATGGAGAAATATTTCATCAGTTGAGTAAATCAGGGGTGGTTTCATGTACATAGGAGTTGTTTTTTAGCTGCATTTTGAAGCCAATGAGGGATTCTTTGATGCAGAGGTGAAGAAGGAGTACATTACAGGTATGGGGGGGTGAGGGTAGCCAGTAAAAGTCACCAAGGCAGGAGATAGAGTTCTATGTGTGAGGAATAGAAAGAAAACCATTTGACTGGCTCAAAAAGTGTAGAGAGAGAACAGTAGTGATGTTAGAAAGTTATGTTAGTGACAAGCTGTGAAGGGCTTTAAAAGACAGAGGAGTTATATTTTATTCTAGAGATAGTAGGGAGCCAATAGAGCTTACTGAGTAGAAGGAGTGATAGCTATACTTAATGAAAATTATCTCATCAGCAGTGCAGAAGATGGCATTAAGTGTGGTAAACCAATAGGAGGTTTTTCCAGTGGTCTTCGAGACAGGTGATGAGGGATTGAACTAAAAGAGTAGCTATGTAAGAACAGAGAAGAGGTTGGATGAGAAAGGTGTAGGTAGAAAGTTACTATTTGTCAATTGATTGTATAAATGAAGTGAGGAGAAATGTGACATTAAAGATATTGCCAAAGTTATGAACCTGGGAGACCAGAAGGATGCTGGTGTCTTGGCATTCAAAGATGGTGAATGGTATCAGTATACCCACAGAGACAGGAATGATCATGGTGTACCCAAGGGACAGTACACAAAGAGAATTGTCTAGAATAAATGGAGTATAAAGGGGAAAAGGGGAAGAGTACAAGATATAGTTAGAAGGTCAATTGAAGCCATATTATGGAGCTTTGCACTTTATCCTGAAGGCAAAGTGCCTACCAAAGGTTTTGTTTTTGTTTTTTAGCATCGGGGTGACATGTAAAAATTGAGTTTTTGTAATATTAACCTGGAGGTTGTATATAGGATAAATGAGAGAGAAAAAGAAGAGAAAGACAGGTAGACTTCTTTGGAAACTCAGGATGTATTTGAAAGAGTATTTGAATGGGAGTCAGTCTCTGTGTGTTGTGACCTGGCCAACACATGATTTTAGGCAAATTATATAATCTTTCTGATGTTTAAGTTCCTCAACAATCAAACAAGGGGTTGAAGTAGATGATCTGAAATATTATGGCCAGCTCAAATTGTCTAGGAACAATCCCTCTTCTACTATTTTTCTTCATCTCAAAACACCTTGACATCATTACCTACTCTTGTATCTGACAATGAAATAGGTCTTCTCCTTGCCAAAGTCAACCCCTCTAAAAGTACTCTTGGTCAATAGATTATAACCAAAACCATCCGTTCTTCTCTAATCTAAACCTCCCTATTTACTGATTCCTTCCTTAATCCCTTCAAGCATGCTGATGTCTCCTTCCTTCCCTTGACCCATTATAATTTGGTTTTCAGCCTCATTACCTAATTGAACCCACTCTCTCTAAAGTTATTGATGATCTCTTCTTCATGAAATCTTATATGCTTTCTTCAGTGACTTCCTAATTGCTCTTTATTCTTCTACTTTCCTTATTCTCCTTGTCTTTCTCCTAAACCTATGGATGGTTCATCATCTACATTACTCCTTCTAACTGTGAGTGTTTCCCAAAGTCTCTGTCATGGGTCTTCTTATCTTTTCCCTCTATGCTTTTTCTCTCCTGGTGACCTTATTGGCTTACTTATTAATTATTATTAATTCATTATTATCTTTATGGCAATTGCTCACAGATATACACATCTAGCCCCAGTTTCTTTCCTGAGCTTCAGTCCCACTTCACCAGCTGTCTATTAGACTTTTCACACTGGATTGTCCTGGAGTTGGTTCAAAATCACATCCAAAACTGAACTCATTATCTTTCTCCCCAAACTTAGCTCTTGTTCAAATTTCCTGTTTTCTGTCAAAAAGTACCATCATTTTTCCAGTCTGCTAGGGTACCATCTTTGAATTCTTGCTCTCCCTCAACTCACATTTTCATTCTATTTGTAAAATTTGCCATTTCTAACTCCACAATTCTTACATTCCACTCCTTTTTACTATCACAGTTACTACTCTTGCTTAGCCAGTCATTACTACTTCCCTAATTGGTTTCTCTGCCCCAAGTCCCTCCCTGTCTATCCTATATACTACTGTTACTATTACTACATAGTACTTTGTTGTACACACATACACTATCACCACCACACACATAGTTATACACACAGAAAAGAATTTTTGTGTGTGTGTGGGGGCAATGGGGGTTAAGTGACTTGCCCAGGGTCACTTTGAACTCAGGTTCTCCTGAATCCAGGGGCAGTGCTTTATCCACTGTGCCACCTAGCTGGCCCCACACAAAATAATTTAAAGTATTTTATGGGGAAGCACATTCTTCTGTGAGAGACTTCATACAGAAGCTAGTCTTTGAGATGAATGTTGAGGGAAAATTAGGATTGAAGAAGTAGAAGTGAGGAGGCAATGCATACTGGGAATAGAAGATAGTTTGTGCAAAGGAATGGAGATGAGAAATGAAATTTCATGTGTTGGGAATAGCAAGAAGTCCTATTTGAATAGACCAAAAAGTGTGTGAAGGGAAATAGCATGGGAATAGTTATTTGGAGCCAGGAATAAAGGGTTTTAAATTCCAAACAAGCAGTTTGTATTTGATTCTGGAGGTAATAGAAATCCATGAGAGTTTATTGAGTGGGAAAATAACTTGTTCTCTAGGAAAGTCACTTTCACAAGCTGTATGGAAGATGGAATGGAGACATTTGAGAAAAGAAGACCAGTTAGAAGGTTATTACAGTTGTTCAGGTGAGAAGTAATGAGAACCAGAACTAGAGTGGTGGCTGTTGAAGTATGATTATTCTAATTAATATTTCTTGTTGGAGTGCAAGAGGTAATATGACATGGTAGACTTGGACCTGCCATCAGAAAACCTGATTTCAACTTCTGGCTCTTACACTAGTTTGATCTTGGATAGGTAGTTTAACCTTTCAGCCTATGTTTTCTCATCTATAAAATGGGAAGAATGATTCTGGCAATATCTGTCTCATAAAGCTATCATGAGAAGCTTTATATTGCTATTAAAATATGAGTTATTTACATTTGAATAATAGCATGACATATTGGGGGAATTAAGAAGGTGTGAGCACACTACAAAGATGATGTATCCACAAAAGGATTGGAAAATTACTGAAATTATCCATGCTGACCACCCTGTGCAATTACTTCTTGTTTCCTACTCCACAGGAAAAAATATATATATTTCACACTAATAAGAACACTGGCCTATGCAAAATTTTCTTCTCTAAAATCATTTTATGCCTGGCTCATACCATCCTTGAGAAAAGGGTTGCTCAAATGGAAACATTCAATTAAATTTAGGTCAACAAGAATTTAGCAAATCTATCTATAGTCATATGAAAAAAGCTCTGGATCACTATTGATCAGATAAATGCAAATTAAAGCAACTCTGAGGTATCACCTCACCTATCAGAGTGGCAAATATAACAAAAAAGGAAAATATTGGATGTTGGAGCGGGTGTGGGAAAACTGTGACACTAATCTACTTTTGGTGGAGTTGTGAATGGATCCACCCATTCTGGAAAGCAATTTGGATCTATGCCCAAAGGGCTATCAAACTACACATTACTTTTTCCAGCAATACCACTGCTAGGTTTATATCCCAAATACATCCCCCAAAAGAGAAAAAGACCTATTTGTACAAAAATATTTATAGCAGCTCTTTTTGTGGTGGATAAGAATTGGAAATCAAAGGAATGCCCATCAATTGGGGAATGGTTAAACAAGCTATGGCATATGATGGTAACAGAATATTATTATGCTATAAGAAATGACAAGCAGGATGATTTCAGAAAGGTCTGGAAAGACTTGTATGAACTGATGTATAGTGAAGTGAGCGGAACCAAGAGAACATTATACACAGTGACAACAATATTGTTCAATGAAGAACTGTGAACGACTTAACCATTCTCAGCAACACAATGATCCAAGGACTAATGATGAAGCATACTATCCACCTCTAAAGAAAGAACTGATATTGATTGAACATAGACTGAAGCATGCTATTTTTTACTTTCTTTCATTTTTTCTGTTCAATTCTTCTTATACAAAATGACTAACATGGTAATGTTTTACATAATTGCATGTCTATAACCTATATCTGATTGCTTACTACCTCAGGGAGGTGGGGAGGAAGGGGTGGGAAGGAGAGAGAAAATTTGGAACTCAAAACCTTAAATAAAAATGTTTATTATTTTAAAAAACAAAACAAAAACCCAAGCATTTAGTAACCCCCTAACAACATGTTAGGCATAGTACTAGAAACTGAGAATATAGAGATAAAAATGAAAAGTCTTTTAAAGAATTTACAAAATGAGGAAAGGGGTAGAATAACATGTAAACAGGTAAATCAATGCCATTTCTGCATATGTGTGTATATGTATGTGCATATATGTATTTTTATAACTATAAAGGTATTAAACTGTATATATATGCATATGTGCATGTGTTTATCTTTGCTATCCGCTCTATGTGTACATATGTTGAGATTGGTGAAGGAATTGGGAAGGGGAGGATTAGAAAAAGAGAAGTAGAGGTGGAAGTGGATGTAAGGAGGGAGAGCTCTCCAGATGTGGAGGACAGCCTGTGCAAAGGCAGGAGATGGATTCTCAGTGAATCCTTTCTTTTGCTCAAAGCTGAACTATTGGAAAGACTTCAGTAAATTGGTAGACAATCAGACATTCAGAATGTGTGCCTTTTCTTTTTATCACTGAGTTGTTCTCCTAAAGTCATTACATCTTCACCAGAAATGTTGAAAAAGACACAGTACTTTAAGATCTTTTCAGCTTCCTTCAAGATGTGATAAAATTTCCCTAGACTCGGTGCTTTTATTGCATTCTCACTAGATCAGGAATTGAGAGTCAGTTGGACAGAGCCCACGAGGCTGATGCTGATAGAAAGCTCCTTGAGGGCAAGGGCCACTTTTAAAATTTAGAATCATGAAGTATTTAGACATAATAAAAATAATTTTAAAGGAGCAATTTTGGTAAAACAAACAAACAAGCAAGCAAATTATGGTATACACTATACTGAAAGGAGTCATTAATCTTAAAGTCAGTGACAATATTAAGAAGCAATTCAATCTATTCATACTGTATATGATGATGCATGTGAGGAGTAAAAGGGGGAAGAGAAGGAAAATGAGAAATGAGTGTTAGATCCATAGATCTGCCTAGATGTTGTACTCTTGCTTAAAAACATTCCAATCACATTATTTGAGAAAATTCATTTCCAGTCTGAAGTAGCCATTTCTTTTCCCCCTAAGTGAAAGGATTGAGTCATCCATTGATTAAACTCTTAGTTGAAAATAGAATGTATTCCAATGATTGAAGCTCACAGTATGGGGTGAATGGAGTATTTTACTAGGGTCAGTCTCTTGATTCTATACATTGCCTTCAAGCATAGAGCAAATACTGAGGTCATTTAGAGTTTTATGATGGAGAAAACAGGCAGAATTCAGAAGATCTGTGTCTGCCTCTTAAAGAATCTTCCCATAAATATTATGGAAATATAATGCATAGAATTATTAAAAATTTGGTTTTTTTCCCAGTGGACTTTGGAATTGAAAGCTATGAAGTTAGATTTCAGAGTCCTTTCTTCTCTTTCCTGCCTCCACTACATCTTGTAAAATAAAGTCAAGATATTTGCATAGCATATAAAAACTGGGACAGTTGGCCCCATGAGTTTACAAATAGAAACCAGAGTAGGTTCCATTGTTTAAAGAACCACCTTTTTTTATTGACAACATCTTATTTAGAGCCAAAGCAGGTTTGGCTAGATAGAGCATTAAAACCAGAAAACAAGGTTATTCAGTCACAATAAAAGTAGATATGTACATATAGCAATAATAATAAATAATAGCAATAACTGACACTTGACTGTTCATGCATACAAAGAAGCAGCATGGTTTAGTGATTAGCATTCTGGACTTTGAATCAGGACAACCTGGGTTTGCATCCTACCTCTGAATTTGATAGATCTATGAGCATGGCCAAATCTTTCATCTTTCTGAGCCTTACTTTTCTCATTTGTGAAATGAGGATTAGATCTATTATGAATCTGTTAGGTTCCAGGGATACAAGCACAAACACGGAAGCTGTCCCTGCCCTCAGAGAACTTATATTCACCTGGAATTACTGACATTTGTAGAGAGGTTTAAGGTTTGCAAAATGTTTTACATATGTTATCTCAATTGAAACTCATCAAAACCCAGTGAAGTAGGCACTCAATAATTCCTTGTTGAATTGAATTGCTGTGAAAAGGCATTGAGTAGAATGCTAAGATATGAAAGAACTAGAGACCAACCGAAGCCCTTTATATCCTTTACAGAAGGTCCAAGATGAAGATAGGACCAGATGATTTTTAAGGTTCCTTGTAGCTCCAAATTCTCTGATCCTGTGATCAATTATGCTAATGCATTTTAATGGGGCAGCTAGGTGGCACAGGGAATACAGTGCTGGGCCTATAGTCAGGAAAACTCACCTTTATGAATTAAAATCTAGCTTCAGACACTTACTAGCTGTATGAACCTGGGGAAGTCACTTAACCTTTTTTCCTCAGTTTCTTCTTCCATAAAATGAGCTGGAAAAGGAAATGGCAAACCACTCTAGTACCTTTGCCAAGAAAACCCCAAATGGGGTCATGAAGAGTGTGACACCATTGAAACAACTGATCAATAACAATGCGTTGTAATAGAAATGCTTTCTTTAAGTTAGAGAGGAGGGATCTGTGAGTTCCAGTCCATCCTAATGTCTTCTAATACTATGTGATGCCAGGAGAAAATGATTTTGTTCTAGTTAATGGGAAGCTCTTCACTCTGGGCCCTGAAAGAGAAAAAAAAGAACAGATGACATTCACTGGAAAGAAGATTAGAGAGAGATTAAGCTGAAAGCAAAGGGCAGGATGAAAGGAATTGAGGGGAAGGGTAGAGACTCCTCCTCCCTACCCAATCCTTGATAGTTCTTCCTCCCTCAATATTGTGCTATATCATTTTTTGTGGGGGGGGCGTTTTTTTTGTGAGGCAATGGGGTTAAGTGAATTGCCCAGGGTCACACAGCTAGTAAGTGTCAAATGTCTGAGGTCAGATTTGAACTTGGGTCCTCCTGAATCCAGGGCCAGTGCTCTATGCACTGTGCCACCTAGCTGCCCCCTGTGCTATATAATTTTAAAGGGTAAGTTAAAGGAAATGTAACTCCCATGACCTATTGATTTTATTATATCACTATGTTTGCAAAAAGGTGGCATTAAAAATTGTATGATTTTTATAGAGCTTCTCACTTCCTATAATATTTATGAGGAATATCAGATGCACCAATCTACATTTTAAAACACATTTTTTTGCTGAAACAAACTTTTCCCTTCCTAAAGTGATTGACACATTGCCAAAATGCTGATAAAGCTACAGACTTACCAAGTACTAACCAAAATCCAAAACTATTTTATAGAATTATATTTACTTGGTTTGTCATTGGTCACCATGGCAACTATTTACCATCTCCCCTAACATGGTAGAGAAAATATTCCAAGTTGAGAAATGGTTTGACTATCCTATCCATAGAGAAGCTTTATCCCAAAATTCAACAAGAAGGGCTATACTTTTTATTTACAAGTAAGGTTCCTTCCTCAGCCTCTGAACATAAAGCCTTATAGAATATATTCACATTTTGTGTCATCATTATCTAACAGTCATATATCAAAATTACTAGGAAATGGATTGCATATATTTTCAGGGCTGTTGCCCTAGCAACCATTGTGTTATGATTCTTTTTTGCTCTTGCAAATAGGAAAGATAGAATATTTTACAGATCCAATTAATATTCCAGGTTTCAAACTAGAAAAAAATAATAGATAATAAGTTAGAAGGGTAAATAGACATGTTCCACATCAATGTTGTTTACAATGTGAAGATTATTTTGCTGTTATTAATTGAGCAAATAAATTCATCATTAATTAGTATGAATCCTGACAATGACACAATGAGTGCAGAAAAATCTATGCAACTTCCAGGTAAGGGGACAAACAAAAATTGATTTTTTTCAGGAGCAGAAGCTATAAAAGGGTAAAACTTCAAAAATAGTTCAAAATAGCTGGTTTTTCATTTCATGAACTTGAAACCTCTACATGATAGTTAATTGAAATGTCTTTGAGTTATTGTTAAGATGTTTGAGGCATCTTGTGTCTTTTAAACCTGGGTTGATGACTTCATTGCAGAGATCCATAATCACTCAAAAGATTTTGACTTAACTATCCATACAGGAAAATCAAGTGGATGAGGAGTTCTCATTGTTCAGATTATGATACGCAGTTGGATGGACAGCCCATAGAACTGGTCCACCAGTGCTTTATAAGCATTACAAACGAATAACAATCTAGGCCCTGAAGAAAATAGAAAAGAAGGGGAAGCCTTTTTTGCCTTTGGAAAATCACACTTTCATTTTTAACAGTGCTTTTATTGATCCCTGAAACAAAAATCCATCTTGTTACCATTATTCTTCTTCTTATGAGGCTAAATGGTTATAAATCATAGAATACCACAATATTCAAAGAATTGAAGTTTCAGCTGCCTTAAAGGACAATGAATGAAGGTGAGTATAAATGGACTTCAACGTTTTACAAATAAAAATTTCTTCAGGAGAACCAATCTGAATGATGCTGACAAATGCATGATCAGAAAAAGAGATAGTCTGGTCACACAGTGATAGTTAAGTAATGACTACTTGACTACACATTCCACGATAGCTATGTGATGTCAAGAAACATAAAGGAAGGCTTCCCAGTATGCTGAATGGTTCCTCTGTTTCAGATTTATAGGGAGACATGGACAAGAGTTATGTAGGATGATAGGAATCCTATCATCTCAATCTCCACTAGAACTCAACCACCCATAGAGGTGCCTGTATGTATCACCCAGTAATCTCATACAATCTCTCTACCTCTAAGCTCTTAAACTCTGAATTTTCCTTTTTCTATCACAACATTCTGTATTTCCAACTTTTCCATTATGTCACTCCTTCTGAACCTTTTCTATTCTCTCAATCTTTTCCTACTCTAGTTCATCACCCCATTTTATTTTAAGTTACCTTTTTTCAGTCTTGATCCTAGTGAGCCATTTTGAAAACATACTGGTTTTTTTGCTTTTCAATCTCTTGCTCTTCTTTTTTCAAATCCCCTGCCAACTTCCAAATACTTGGTCATGCATACCATCTATCTATTTCAATTCCCAAGCTTTCTAGTGTTTCTGGAAGAAGTTGGAAAACCAGAATGAATCTGTCCACCTCAACTGGAGCCTCACTACTGCATGACAATCTTTTCTTCCATCTCTTATTGATTCATCACATGCCTCCATCATCTCTATTCCAAACCTTGAACTTTTTCAGGACCCCAAATTCATCTTCAATCTCCTCTTTTTCAGGAAATATACTTGACTCATATTTGATTGAGAAAATTGAAGTCATTCATCCTGAGCTCTCTCATTTCCTATTCACTGAGCCTCAAAACCTCTTTGTTCTTCATCTTCACCTTTATTTCTGTCTAAGAGAATGAGGAAGCCCTTCTCCTTGCCATGACTAATGTCTCCATTTATTCATTCCCTTAGTTCTATCCCTTCCTATTTTTGCTGGGAATTTTCTATTTTCCCCATTGTCACACACACTTTCTCTGTCTGTGTCTGTGTCTGTGTCTGTCTTTGTCTCTGTCCCTGTCTCTCTGTCTGTCAATTTGTCTCTCTGTCTCTCTCTGCATCTGTGTCTGTCTCTCTCATTTTAAGTCCTCCCCCCCCTTTGGACTTATCTATATACATTCTGAGCTCTACTCTAACCTTAAAAATTATTTTGATCTTGCTTTCCCCTTAAGCTATTGTCCTATATTTCTATCCTTTCAAGTCTGAATTTCTATAAAGAATAGTCTAAGTTCATTGCCTCTATTTCCTCAGCACCCAATTATTCTTCAGCCCCATGAAATTGTGCTTCTGTTCCCACAACCATGCTGAATTACTCTATCCAAGGCCATCTCGTATCTTCTTAACTTCCAAATCTAATGGTATTTTCTCAGTTCTTGTCTTTCTTGAACTTTTTGAAGCATTAGGAGCTATTTGTTTCTCTTTTTTCTTGTTGCTTTCTTCTTTCCTGACTCTTGTGAAACTACTCCCTGCTAGTATACTTCCTACCTGACTGATTACCATTTCATATTCTCCTTTGTTGTTCTTAATTCTTATTCTCTTGACATACTATGTATAAATGTTCCCAAAGGTTCACTCTTTGGTCTTTCTTGTTGGTTCTGTCTTCTTTTCTCTATACTTTCTCCCTTGATGATTCATACATGGCTTCACTTACTACTTTTCTGTAGATGCTTACCAAATATTGAAGACCAATTTCTTCTACATCTCCAAATGTCTGATGGATAACCTGTGTATTCTACTTATATCTCAAAATCAAAATTTCTAAAAACTGAATTATTCTGTTAGCTAAAACTGTTCTTCCTTTCAATCCCCTTCCTTTTTTTTGGTTAATAATGACAGTATTCTCCTGGTCTCAAAATCTTGCAACCATTATTTATTCCTTACATGTAATCATTTGCTTACTTCTATAAATTCTGTGTTCTCAATAGGTGTATCTCCTCCACTCTGATTTTATTATAACTCTGGTAGTGTTTGCCCTCATCACATTTTGACTGGGATATCATAATAACCTTACAATGATATTATGTTTATACTTCATTATTAAGATTTCCATGTTTCTTAGCTCTTCTTGTTCATCTTTCACATAGTTACCAAAACAATTATCTTAAGGCCACATCTGATCAGGTTATTCTCTTGTTAAAAAAACTTTCAGTGGCTCCCTATTGCCTTTAGGATAAAATATACACCTCTTAGCATGAACTTATGGCCCTTAGCAGCCTACATTTCTATATAATTTCTTATAGTCCTCTTCTTCACACTCTTTATGGCCCAGTCAAACGGAATTGTTCCCTTAACTCTTCACAGCATATCCCACTTTTCTTGTACTCACACTGATTATTCTCAATGTTGGGAATGTTTTTCCTCCTTCCAATGACCTCAACTAACATTGTCTCTATTGCTAACCTTTTGTATGAATCCCTCCTAATGTCTTTATAAATACCTCAGAAATCTTTTAATGTTGGAAGATCACTTTAGCCTTGTAATTCTTACCTTGGAATTACTCTCTGCTGCTGAGCCCGGGTCCCCTGATTAAATGATTCCTCCTAGAACCTCCATAGAAGGAGGGTACTTGAGGCATCCTTCTCTTCATTTCCCACTAGACTGACCTCTTGACTTTTCCATCATAGTCCCCATATGATCTCCATTTACACTGCCCTTTCTGCTTCCTTTTATGTGTTGTCTTCCCCATCACAATGTAAGTTCTTAGAGGCCAGGGGGCTGTCTTTCTTTTTGCTTGTATTTGAATCCCCAGTGCTTAGGTAATACATATTTAAGCACTTAATAAATGCTTGAGGACCTTGGCCAGATCACTTATTTTCTTTGATCTCTCAGCTTACTCATTTACAAAATAAAGGTGTTGTATTAGATGGTCACTGAGGTCTTTTTGGGTAATACCGTATTATGATATTCTGATGCTAGAACTTAAGGAAGAATAGAATGGTGTGGGGTATAGTATGTATGACATTTTCCTTCTTCCCCTATTAGATCCAAAGCACTTGCTAATTCACTGCAAGTAGTCCCTACAAACTTTGTTTCTCTTCACATCTTGCAAATTGGGAATCTGATTTCTAGCTGGTTCTTCTTTTTAACTAAATTTTACTCTATCACAACATTGTGGAAGTCCTGTGGAGTTCAGTTTAATAGAAATGTACCTGGAGTCATAAATGAATTCTGTAAGTGCCATCTGAGGATCATCAGCCTTGCATGGGTGATGTGGACTTAAAATGCAGATGCCTTCCAGCAGTCCTTTGGAAAACAAGTGCTTTCTCTGCTGCTTCTACTTCACAGAGTGCCCCCTGACTTTAGTCAGTCTCCTATAGTTCCTTGAGTGGAAATTGGTAAACAATCTTGGTCTGATCCTTTTGGCACTTTACAACCATATATCGCCTCCTGTGCTATATGGACTGAATCCTGACAGAAGCTCATGTCTTAGACTTACTCATGCTCCCAACTTGGATCTATGCTTTGTACTTCTCACTCATTCTTTCCTCTCTTATTGCCCTTGGGACAAACTTCTTGGCTAGACAGTGGGATTCCAGATGTCTCTTACCCTATAATTCCATGCAATGTATAGCAGTAGTTATACTAGAGTGTGACATTGCTTAGCACAGTGCATAGCACATAGTACGAGCTTAATAAATGTTTATTGACTGACTGGCAAGTGCTGCCTTCAGAAGTGCAAACATACTCCTGAGGCAGCTGTGGTTTTCTGATTTGGATTATTTCTTATTATCCCCTGAACTTTATTTTCTCTGTTGTGTATTTTTAACTGAAAATGAATCTATGTGACCACAGATAACACTTGGTAGAGTTTCAATGTTCTTTCTCGGTCCTTATTTCCCACTGGAAGAAAAAACAAACAAATGTAATAAATATGCATAGGCAAGCAAAAAAAAAATTCCTATATTGACTATGTCCAAAAATGTCTGCCTCATTCTGCATTTTAGTTGAATGCATCTCTATGGGGGATGGGTCAGGGGGTTGGTTTGCATTCTCCATCATTGGTCCTCTGGAATCATTGTTGATAATTGTATTAGTCAGAGGTGTCTTCCAAAGTTGAAGCCCCAGTGTTCAAACAGGGCACTTGTTGTACAAGAACAATTTTATATGGAAGATCTTGAAGGATAGAAATCACACATCTCTTGGTAGCATGTTCCACTGTTAGTTCACTGGAGTATATTGATAGGAAATTCTTGATTTCTTTTTTAAATCTTCCTTATTGTAGTTAAAAGACTCTTTTCTGTTTTAATCAATTCAGTAAATACTTATTACCTCTCTATGAGGTATTTAACATTGACATATACTAGCTGTGTGACTGTGGGCAAACCACTCAGCTTCATAGTGCACCAGCCATCTTTCTGAGAATATAAATTATAGATAACTTGTCTATCTTCATTGGTAGAGGCAGTTTCTGAACTGGGAGTTTTATACAGGCCTTTCTAGATCCAGACTTTTTATTTTTTAAAGCCAACTTACTGTATGCTGTCTAGCTCAAGGGGGAAATAAGGGCATTGAAATAAAAGCTAGTATTTGCTGTAATAGGTTTCGTGGTCTAGCACAGGGTATAAAACATAATCAAAAACTAAGATACAAAAAATACACAAAAAGCACACCAAATCAGTGTAAACAAATTGTCTTGTTAGAGGTAAAAATGGAAATATCATGCATTGGGAACTCAGGATAAACTTCATCAAGAAAATTATAATTGAAATAATCTTTAAAGGATGGATAGGAATTAAATTAGTAGAAAGATGAGGTAAGATCATGACAAATATGAAACATGTGGGCAAGAAATAATGGGGCATGCTTAGCCATCAAGAGTTTGTGTAGTATGACACAAGGCTGACATCCTCCTTTATAATGTTTTTCTAATATTTTTAGCAAGAGGAGATTCAGAATTACAAGGAAACATAAAAGAGAAATTCAAGTGTCAAGAGATCAAAAAGATAGTAGGATGTGATTTGTTCTTAGGCCAAAGTCAGACAAGGGTCATTAGAATTTTCAATGTTTTTAACCAGCTCAGCTATTGTGATTTGCATAGGACTGAGACAGGAAGCTGAAAACAATTTTCTTAGCACAGTGTCTCTTAGCAGGTTTTCCATTGGATGACATGGTAAGAGCTAAGGACTTAAATAGGTTTTTGGCCTTAGATCAAGTGACATTGAACTAAGAGAGTCAGAGAAGTAAGTAAAGAACATAGTTCAAAGAGAATATAGAGAAGTGAAAAAGAACTTTCTTCCCATGGCTAAAGGGAAGAACTTCATAACCATTTGTTAAAGGAGTGGGCTGAGAGAATTGTAGACTTCCACAAAGGAAAGAGGCTTACTAACCACAGCATAGGTTGTGGACAGAGTATTAGGTCAATCTAAAGATAGATGGATGGCTATTAACCAGCTGTAATGTATACAATACCAAATAGGAATGACAGGTGTCACAATATCTAATAGAAACTCTTAAGGACAAGAAGAGAACAATGAGATGACCCAACTAGTAAACAATGTCTCTGTAATAGTGGAAGCACAGTCTCTCTGCATGGGTCCATTAGTCATATTTGTTTCCCTCATGTCTGTATCCCATATGTGATTCCTATAAAAGGCTATTCTTCCCATTGAGGGTTTGAATATTTGTGGGAAAGTAAACAGCTTAAAGTTTTTTATGGATTGTTGTTTTTTTTATTACTTTGTTTTCTCATTTTGTCTTTCCCTTGAATTACTGCTTGTCCTTTGGCTTACAAGCAAACATAAACACTTTATTAGGGACTTGTGAAGTATGATTTAGAAATTTTTCTAATCCACAGACTACTTCAAATCTGGGGTAGCTTTCTGGGACCCTAAGTGTAAGAGGGTCCTTAGGTGCTACAAGGAGGAAAGGTGATATTATCAATAAATTAAATAGTGGGTTACTTATATACTTCCCAAAGGAAACACTTAGCACTGACTTTAACTATTCAGTACTTTTTATTAACAAACACTTAATGCTGACTTGAGCCAATGTTGGACTAACTAAAAAATTATTAAGGGTACTCTTTGAGCATTAGTAGGAATCATGACTGAAAAGTGGGTGATATCAATGTATGACACATCTTGCTGTGGTTTTAGATTACAATAATTAACCTGGCATCTGGGACTGCAGACACAAACTATATGCCTTAGCATCATTGCTCACTCAGAATTATTCCTCATTTAGCTCATTTGGAAAGCTAGAGCTGCTCCTGCCTGTAAACAAAGGAATAGAGATGAAAGTTGCTGCATCCTGTTGTAAATGGGCAATTATTCTTTATCTGGTTCCCAACTTTCCTTGCAAACATGCCAACAGAAAAAACAGTAGCTTGTGCGTTGATTCTGGAATTCATTTTTCCTCTCCATATGAGTCAAGCACATTCTTGGGCTTCAGTTCCCAGAGCTGGCTGCTCATTCCCCAAAGCAATACCTTTCAATGGCTGTTGCCATGACAACAAGCAACCAGTTGAAGGGGAAGGGGGGTCAATCAGATGAGTGGCATTGTGGGTTGTCTTGATTATCACATCAAATTGCCCACTGGTTTCATCCTCAAACAAACTTATCATTTAACCAAAGGTTTTCCTTGGACTGGTGGATTTTAGATTTCTCAGCACACTTTGTCTAATCTGTTTTTACCTTAACTCCTGTACAAGTAGCCTAATTGGCTCAAAGGGAAACTAACAGACAGGACTCTGGTTTCTCACAGAGCTGGAGTTTCCCATGGGTAGTTTAGGGTGTGGTATTATCATGTATGTTTGCTTCTTTCTCTAGGAATGAAAACTAGATTCAGCTCATGTGGTATAGATAGCAAATTGCCTTTGTGGATGGAGCGCTGGACTTGGAGTTAGGAAGAACTAAGTTTGAATCCTGCTTCTGTGACTCTGGAGAAGTCACTTAGCCTCCACCAGATTCAGTTTTCATGCCTATAAAGTGGGGATAATAATGGCACATGCCTTACAAAGTTGTTGTGAGCATCACTTGAGATAATATGTAGAAAGTGCTTTGCAAACCTTAAGGCACCACAGATGAAGAAATTATGAAAAAATGTTCTCAATCACTACTTATTAGAGAAATGCAAATTCAAACTACTCTGAGGTACTGCCTCATACCTATCCAACTGGCTAATATGACAAAAAAAGGAAAATGATAAATGTTGGGGAAGACATGGGAAAATTGGAACACTCAAGCACTGTTGCTGGAGTTGTGAACTGATCCAATCACTCTGGAGAGCAATTTGGAACCATACCCAAAAGGCTATAAAACTGTGCATACCCTTTGACCCAGCAATACCACTACTAGGTTTATATCCCAAAGAGATCATTAAAAAGGGAAAAGGATCCACATGTACAAAAATATTTATAGCTGCATTTTTTGTGGTGGCAAAGAATTGGAAATTGAGGGGAAGCCTATCAATTGGGGGAATGGCTAAACAAGTTGTGGTATATGAATATAATGGAATATTATTGTGCTATAATAAACAATAAGCAGACAGATTTCAGAAAAATCTGGAAAGACTTAGATGTATTGATGTTGAATGAAATGAACAGAACCAAGAGAACATTGTATACAATATTAAAAACATTGTGAGATGATCAACTGTAATAGACTTAGCTCTTCTCAGCAATACAATGATCTAAGACAATGCCAAAAGACTCATGAAGGAATATGCTCTCCATGTACAGAAAAGAAAAAAATTATGGAATCTGAATGCAGATTGAAGCACACTTTTTTGATTTTTGTTGTTGCTTTTTTGTTGTTTTCTTCTTTCTCGTGTTTTTTTCCTTTTGTACTGGCTCTTACAACATGACAAATGTCCAAATATGTTTAATGTGATTGTAATGTATAACCTATATCAAATTGCTAGCTGGCCTAGGGAGGGGGGAGGGAAGGGAAGGTGGGAGAAAAATTTGGAACTCAAAATCTTACAAAAGCGAATGTTGAAAACTAAATTTATATGTAATTTTTAAAAAATTATGGTCTGGTAAAATGAAAAAAAAAAGAATTTACTACATTGTCTGGCAAAAAACTAAAACCAAAACAAAACCTTAAGGCACTCTATTAAGTGTTACCTATCATTATCAATAATACTAATTCAATGAGACAGTCTTTGGGTTGGATCTGATGATAGCTTGAATCAGCACTTAATTCTCTAATTCTTGTGCATGTCCTATTGCTCTGAACAGACACAGATACCTGTGAATGCCCTCACATATCCCTATAATAACATAAGAGGAGGAAGATAAGAACCATAGTTTCTTCCCAGGTTCAAGTGGTCTCCCACGAATAAACAGTCCAGGGGAAAAGTGAGATTAAGCTTAGAACATAAGTGACAAACTGGGGCAGGTAACTCACTGCTTCTGGGGAAATCATCATTTTCTTCATTTTCTGGGACCCCCATAGGTTCCCCTTAGGCATGATTTAACTTTACACTGGGATCCCTGCAAAGTTCTGAAGTGTTATTTTCTCATTGTTTTTAGTTTGTCCTTGACTCCTGATGCAGACGTTGCTGTTATATCTAGGACACCCAAGTCTTCATGTCCAAGTCTTCTGGATATTTATGAAGTTTATAAAGTCCATTTGTTGGTGGTAATGGTGGTGGGAGAGGCAGTGGCTCTTTTCTTTCCTCTCCCCACCAAAGTGATTCTTTCTCAGGGCCTTAGATGAAAGGTTCCCTAGGACAATCTACTCAAATGCCTGGATTTCAACCTGCTTTGCTTGAAATCCTCACAGAATAGGATTGTGTCTCCTCCCCATCCACACTTTTCAGTCTTATATTAATGTCTTTGACTGATTCACCCAATAAAGCTATCACAGTACAGACTCTTGTTTAATTGCCTTGAATAGGGTGAAGTTGGGGGTGTGCCATTGATTCAGTCAATACTTAGAATGGCTAGCTATATCAAAGACATACCAGATCACCTCTACTCATGATAAGCCTTCCCTGAAATGTTGGTGTAACCTATGGCAACTAGCTTCATCTATTTAGGGGCAAACATGAAGCAAATGTTCTGTGAAGCAAACATTCTGTGAACAATTAAAGGCATGACATGGTGGCCAAAGAAGACAAAGGTGGTGCTCTAGTTGTCTCTTTACTGACAGAGCCAGGGATGTCTGTAGACACTTCATTTAGGAGTCATGGGACCCAGTTTATAATCCTGGGTCTACTACTGATTTTCTTTAGTGTATGATCTTGAGCAAAGTCACATAATCTCATTAGGCTTTCATTTATTCATCTAAAAGGGGACTTTGTAGAAATACCTGCCTTGTCTTACAGGGGTTTTGTGAGGATTATTAAAGGATCATTATGCTTTTGGATACTTAGCTGGGTCTGAGTCATTTTAAAATATATTAAGTCTCTCATAGCAATGTATATAGGAATCCTCATCTGTATAATGTCAGAGCAAATGATTTAGATGTACTTCTTACTTAGAAGGACTTAGATTTGGCCAAGTGATTTAGATTTCTGAAATGTGGATGTTTTGATCAGTAACTGTGATTGTAATTTACACCATCTGTCCAATTGATAAGGCGTTTCCAGGGACACTGTAATCTCCTGGGGCTAGGTCCTCCTTCAGCACAATGGACCTTTGAGGCATTTACTGGAGATACCCCAAGGTCAGTCACTAGCTGTGACTTCTATCAGTGCCTATCTACACATTTCTGTCTTGAGTAATAGAAACTGTTACTGTCAGGAGAGCTGACTTGCCAATAAGTGAAGGACAATATGTATCAGCCAGAAGGACTCAGAATACTAAGTTTCCCTTGTATAAACATGACATTCCTTTTTGTTTAAATTATGTAAAATAGAGTGATAGTAGCAAGTTGGGAAAGTGCCAGCCTAAGAAACAAGCTCTTTGGATAAATTTCTGACAATAAATTGCCTGAGGAGTGGAAGGCAGTTCTTTGGGGGAGAAACTCCAGTCCACCCAATAATTTTCCTTCACCATAGAAATGCTAGTGTGGCTCCAGTATTTTATAATTTGGATATATCCCCATCACCTTTTGTTTATAGTCATGAATAGGTGAATGTTAACAAGGGAGTCATAAGGAGGGAAACTTGGCAAAAACATCATGGCAATCAGAAAGCTTCCTTTTCTCTGCCAGATTTCGTCTCAACATGAGAAGTTGAATTCAATTAGGAATCCTCTGATTTTTCAAAAATAGTGTTTACAACATAACTATTATAGAATAATTTGTTCATGGCATAGCTATTTAATTTTAAATTCATATATTCACAAATGCTGCAAAGACATCAGAGATAACTCAATCAGCAAACATTTCTTAGTGTCTACTAATTGTCAGTGGGGTTCTGGAGATACCCAGAAAAGGCGAGAATAGTCCATCCCTACAAGGAGACTAATGAGAGGGACGTCATATACATAAAAGGTTACATTTACCTATACGTACACACACACACACACACGTGTGTGTATGTGTGTGTGTGTGTGTGTGTGTATATATATATATATATATATATAAATTTATAATATATATAGAGTAAATAGAAATTAACCTTAGGGGAGAAGGCAGTAGTAGCTGGGGGCCCCAGGAAAGGTCTCCTGAAGGTATGCTTTAGATGAGGTTTGAAGGAAGCCAAGGCTTCTAGGAGGCAGCAGTAAGAGGGAGAACATTCTAGGTATCAAGGGATAGCTAGTACAAAAGCACAAAGTTGGGAGATAGAACATCATGTGTGAGGAACAGTAAAGAGGCAAATATGGCTGGAATAGAAACCGAATACAGAAAAGTACTGGAGTACTGGAGAGAAGTACTAGAACGATAGGAAGGTGCCAGTTTATAAACAACTTGCAATGGCAGAGAAAGGGCTTTATATTTGATCCTAGATGTAATAATATAGAGTCATTGGAGTTTGAGTATGGTCATCCATAGTCAGACCTATACTCTAATCAGGTGTACTTGGGAATATCTGGTCTGCTCAATTTCTGTGAACATGATGGAGTGCCAGAAATCTTAGTCTCACTTTTCATGTTCCCTTAAAATGATCTTTGGGAAATGCACTACATAGACAATTCACAAAAATTAAGCAAAAAAAAAAAAAAAGTGCTTTAGGTAGAGCATCAAAGAAATCAAAAGAAATGCAATAATAATTGGCACTAGTTAATATGATTAAATTATAAAAATCAGGAAGAAATACTTGAAAAAAAATTTAGTAAAGTTACCAATATGTATAACATTGTTTCAATGGAGTTGTTGTCTCATCCATGTAGGTATTACTCCATTCAGGTAAATCACAATCCCTCCATCCTTTCTAATCCTATGTAATTTTTATTCATTTGCTCCTATGGAGTATCTACCCAATATATTGGAATCCTTCTTCTAGGTATTTTTAATTTTTAGTGCATTACAACAAGGATTGGGCTGTCTGCCCATTAGCCTATGGGTCCCATGATTTTCTTAATAACTGGTTTTATCCTCCGTTTTATCAATGACATCCACGACACATTTTTTTTTTAGAATAAAACTACAGATTACTTGATTTGATCGAATTTAATGCATATGGCTATTAAAATTTTTTTGACTAAAATATTTATAAAACTGGTTTCTTATTTTCATAGTTAAGAGGAAACATTAAAGGAAAAGCAACAGCAACAGCAAACGGGACTATTTTTCTCACTGGGAACAGATAATGTTAAATGAAAACAATTCTTGAGAGGCATAAATCAATGTTACTGTAAAGCTTGAGCCTCACTTACCCTTGTAACTTTTTATGTGTTGAATTCAAATATTTAAAGCTATGTTAAAATAAATAAAAAGATGCTGCTCAAAAAAGTTTAAAGATGTTTTAAGAAATTGGGAAACCTGCCACATAGTAGGCCATAAATACTTGTTAGCTGTGTAATGATTGGAATGATGCCACCTACTGGAGATTTACTATAGGAAAGCTCCACCATGAGGAGAATGCCTCAGAAGGCAAGGCCATGTGGCTTTTCCTTGGCATCAGGAAGTGACGTTTGCTCATGGGTGTTGTCTATCAAGGCTACCAGCCAATCAGCTTGAGGAGCCTCCTATTTTCTGGGAGGGGACAGGAAGGAGGAAAGAGGGCCTGCGCGGAGAGCTCTGTCTTTTTTTGGTTCCTGACTTGATGGTGGTGGTGGCGGCAGAGGACTTCACCAGAAATTTGAGTAAAGATAGGAATGCCAGGCTGTTGAAATTCTGTTCTCAATCTTTCTCTTTCTATCTTTCAATAAACCTTTAAAAACCTAAACTCGTTTTATCAGTGATTTTAGCCAGTTTCCCCCAAAACTGGGGGAACAGATTAGAACCCACATTTAGAATCTTAAATTACACAGCTGACTGACTGTAAAAATACTCCATCCTATATATGTCAGATAAATATTACATAGATTAAGAATTTATTGTCATAACTATTTAACTAGAGAAAATACTTTAAACTTAGGCATTATTTATTCTAAAAAGTAAAGTATCAAAGGACTCATGTAATAATGAACATAGTCTGTCATTACATAAATTTACATATACTGCTTACCTAGAAACTATAGGCAGAAAGCATTTTTTTAAAAAATCTATAAATTGTCATTCCTTTTTTTCTAACACTATTTTAATAAAAGTAATTCTTTGGTACCTAATCAAATGATATATTTTTAAAAATATATTATTTTAGTTTTAGTTTAAGTAAAGATTTGTTGGAGAAAATGTTTTTCAGAGCAAATGCATCATGATGAAAAAAAAACTCATTATATCTAGACTAAGGCATGAAGTTGAATGGTCAGTCCATTGATTTAAATTGAGTGAACCAGATATTCTTATGTATACCTGGCTAAAGTATAGGTCTGATTATGGATACCCATACTCAGCAAAGTCCATTAGTTGTATATTACATTTAGGATAAATTATAAAGTCCTCTCTCTGACATTTTGAGCTCTTTATAAACTGACCTTTTCCTATCTGCATATATTTGAGACAGGTACTTCAGATGGACAATGAGTTAGGATGAATTCATTTGAGAATTTGCTCAGTCTTTTTTTTATCCCAGTCTTTTATCCCAGACCCTATTCAAAGACCTATAGATATTCTAGAGGCATTGTTATATGGTGATGAATCTTGAAACACAATATTACCTGAATAATAAATGTTGTGGGTGATCCAAAAGACAACGGAGTTGGGGGCAGCTAGGTGGCACAGTGGATAAAGCACTAGCCCTGGTTTCAGGAGGACCTGAGTTTAAATTCGACCTCAGACACTTGACACTTACAAGCTGTGTGACCGTGGGCAAGTCACTAAACCCTCATTGCCTTACAAAACAGAAAAAAAAAAAACAAACAAAAAGATAATGTAGAGACTAATGGTTGGCAAGTAAGCTGAAGTATGGTTCCAGTGATGACCTATGCTTAAAAAGTGACATAAGATATACCATTGAGGAAATGTATGATGGCGTAAAGAAGAAGGTTGGTTATATGGCCTAAGCTATATAAGAAGAATGGATGAAAGATCATTTACCAAGCATCTACTATATGCCAGGCACCGGGGATACAAGAACAAAAGGAGATAGTCCAGAGGCTTACACTCAGAGGAACAATTCAAGTGTTTCAGTGATACCCTCAAAATTAAAAAGACCTAAATGAAAGCCTCTACTATGTTGTATGGATCCTTTATGGAGGAGCTATAGAAGAACAGTGGCAAGAATCACCTAAGATGGGATAGGTGGCATAGTAGAGAAAGTACCAGCCCTGGATTCAGGAAGACCTGAGTTCAAATCCAGCCTGAGACATTTGATCCTTACTAGCTGTGTGACCTTGGGCAAGTCACTTAACCCTCATTGCCCTAAAAAAAAAAAGAAGAATCACCTAAGATGAGAAGGAATAAATAAGTCCAATGGAAACCAATGGAATAATTTCCTATATGGATGAGATCCCTGGAAGTACTGATGAATGCATATGTGACTTTATTTAAACATTTTCTTTTCAAGCTGTTCTTAACTTTATCAGAAGGGATAGAGACTGGACCTATGATTTCATTTGTAGAGAACTCCTATTACATGTGCAGGTCATCCATTGCCTAGAGCACCGAGTCACACAGCCAATAGGTATCAGGTTTGGGGCTTTAACCCAGATTAAACCCTCTCTGACCTTGGTGATTATTTGCTCTCCATTATACCACACTGACATTTGAGTTTTATCCTATCACCATATTACGTTTTTGAATTGTCTGAAGAATGCATGAAAATTGAATGAACGATTGAAGGCTATACAGACCACTTCCTTTATGACTTTCTGGAAACCATCTTAATGGTACAGTGAAATGAGACCAGGATTTCTGACTGTCTCTCATGTTCACAGAACTAGAATGGGTGGGATTTTTCCACGTAGAACTGACTTAAGAAATAAACATATTTATAAGCTGGTTTTACTTTAGTGTTTTTTTTTTAATTTTGAAGTAATCAAGCCACTCATACTATTTGGGAGGACATCATACCTGAAAATAAAACTTGGTAAAATGATTTTCTTTGTCTAGAACTGTGATTTCATTGGTAGAATAAATTTCTGGTGAAGAAACTCCTTTTGTCAACGTTGATTGGCATGTAGTTCTTCAACTTGATAGATTTAGAGAGTTGCCTATTGTCCTATAATTAACAATGTGAATATGACAGAACAATGCCAATACAATGAGTTGGTTCATTCCACTTAATAATTGTATACATCCAAAAAAAATGCTTAAAATAGCAACCAGTTCAATCAAGTTGTCTGTCAATCTAGTAAGTCATTTTAAGAGGATTTTCAGGGTAAGGCAGGAGAGAAGGCTATAGTCACTAACTCCATCTTTTCAATTAATTTGAGCCAATGATGGAAAAGGGAGAAAGGATGTTAAAGTCCTCATTTGCTTGAAAGTGCTGGATTTGGGTTTGAATCCTGGCAGTTCAACTTATTCCCTGTGTGCTTTGGGTGTAATTACTAAGTCTCCTTGTACCTTATCTGTAAAATGAGGGAGGTGGCCTAGACAATGTCTGAGGTCCCTTAATTTTATATCTATAATCCCATGATCTGTGATCCCAAAGTGGGGGAAAATGAGATTTATTTTAATGGTCAGTGATTTTAAAAATAACACTTGTTAACAAGAGTTGGAAACTATTTTTTCATGGCTGAATAATGAAAACATCTTTTATTTCTATTAATAGCATTTATATACTACTTTATAGTTTTAAAGTACTTGATTAATAATATCTCATTTTTTTCTTCACAACAATCCTGGGAAGTAGGTGTTATTATTATTATTTTATAAATGAGGAAACTGAGGTAAAAAGAGTTTGTGACCTATGGAGAGTCTCACAGAGACTGTATTTGAATTCACATCTTCTTGACACCAGGTCCAACACTCAGTTGTGCTACCTACCTATATATAAGTGAAATGGATATATTTTTTTAAAAATTGTAAGTAGCCTACTGTCAGTGAACCAACACTATCTAACATATATGTATTACTGGACTAATTCTTTTTTGAAATTCATTTTTATTTTATTTTCACCTTAAAATTCTTTCCCACCCACTTCATTCCTAGTACCACCTCCCCACCCCATTTAGAAAGCAAGAAAACCAAAATCCATTATGTAAATGCATGGTCAAGCAAAACAAATTCCTGCATTAGCCATGTCAAAAAAAAATATGCCTCAGTCTCTGACTCCTGAGACATTACGCTTCTGTACTCTGAGTCCATCACCTCTCTGTCTGGAGGTGGACATCATCATGAGTCTTCTAGCATTGGGACAGATTATCATTGCATTGAACACAGTTCTCAAGTTTTCCAAAGTGATTTCCCTTTATAAAAATATGGTTATTGTAGAAATTTTTCTCCTGATTCTCACTTCATTCTGCATCAATTTATACAAACCTCAGTTTTCTCTGAAACTGTCTTCTCCCTTTCCAACAGAATAATAGTCTGATGGACAGATTCTATGGGCTTCCATTTCAGCTGCTTGTTGTAACATGCTTTTTCATCTATTTTCTTTTTCTTTAAGTATGGAGATTCTAATGTCTGGTTTTCTTTGCCATGTTGTGGATTTATTTTATTGAAAAAGCTCTGTAGTGTTCCAGGGCTCAGTGTAATAAGAACCTGTATCATCTGAAAAACCTGCCCATTTATAGGGAATTCCTCTTTTGTTTATATTCTGTTTTAAACATTAACCATGGCAACTCATTGCACACCTACGGTAGATTGAATATATCTCTCCCTCCTTGATGCCTGATTCGATGCTGGTACCCAGTAGATTATTGAACAAAGCAGTGAGGCACAGTAGGAAAAGTCCTGCCTCTGGAATCAAAGAACTTGGGTTCAAATTTTGGCTCTCTGTGATGCAGGGCAAATCATTTAAGCACTCTAGGAGGAGGTGGGAGGGAGAGGGAGTGGATTCCAAAGTGAAAATAAAATAAAATTGAATTTTGAAAAATCTCTGTGCCTCAGTTTCCTTAGCTATACAAATGAGGGGAGTTGGCCTAGATGACTTCTTTTCATAAGGCAGTCTTTTCTTCTGGAGTGTATACCACCACAAAAGCTGAACTGCTCAAAATGAAGATAATGCATGGATTATTATACAGTATCTACAATTAAACCCCAAATGCATAATGAATTGTTATTCATGGGTTGTTATTTGGCTCGGGTAACTTAAAATGTTGCTTGAATTGAATATATCTTGAGAAATCTGCATGCTATTACTCTCATACTGGATGTCACTAAACGTTCCATGGGACACATTAGGTTTTTGAATCTTAAGGTCTAAGAGACCCAGTAAACAGTATAAAATAAACACAGCTCTGAATTCTTGTCACACCAGGAACAATCGACATTGTACCTTCTTTTGTGCTAAATCCAGAATAGCTTTAGGGAATTGGGATTGGGGATGGAAGGGGGGTTGGAGATCACAGAGCTAAAAAGAGTCTGAGGCTTCTGGGACTAACTTGTTTTCAGCCTTTATTTACAATGATATCTTTCTTTAAAGTCTTTTTCTTTTTAACCCAGGTACTAGAGAAGTCCACAAATGAAAGCAATGTGAAGTTACATGAATAATGGAAAGGACTGGGAAAAATGGAATTGAAAATGCCAATTCTAGGTCTGCCTTCTATTAGGTGATGTTTCATTAATCAATCAAGCAAGCAAAAAAAAAATAAAGTATCTACTATGTTCCAGACACTGTGCTAATTGCTGAATGTAACTCCTTAAGAGTAGGAATTACTTTATTCTTTGTAATTGTATCCCCCCTCCCCGCTATAGTACCTAGGGCATGGTAACTAATAAATGCTTGTTGATTGTCTTTTTAAAAGTTAGAACTAAGGGGGGTAGCTAGGTGGCCCAGTGGATAGAGCACCAGCCCTGGATTCAGGAGGACCCGAGTTCAAATGCAGCCTCATACACTTCACACTTACTAGCTGTGTGACCCTTGGCAAGTCACTTAACCCTCATTGCCCCCCCCCCCCAAAAAAAATTAGAACTAAGATCTCATTTACTTTGCATGAATTATTACATTATGGTAGAGGTTCAAGGTAAGGAAAGAAGTAAAGACGTGAGTATAAAAGGTTATGATCACTGAAAATACCTATGAAGAACCTTTAGATTTTAAATAGAAATGATTGGGTCTGGGGCACAGTAGAGGTGGGACAAAGCATCCTGGACAGAAAGTCTTTGGTATTTACCAGGCTCTTTTCTCTCCCTGTACACATTTCCCATAATGTCTGACTAAATCTAGGAGGGTCTTAGGGACTGGACTTGGGTTTTATTTTGTAAAGGAAATCTCTGGATGAGGAAACTGCCTCTACCAAGACAGTGGCACCTTCTGGACAACTTAAAGCCTTAGTGATTTGCCTAGGATCATTATTCAAGAGGTTAAGTGACTTGCCCAGGATTTCACACACCATATGTAAGAAGTGACACTTGAACCTGGGTCTTCTAGGCTCCCAGGACTGGCTCTCTTGGCTTCTTAAACTCTGGATCATGACCCCAAATGGGGTTGAGTGACTGAATGTGGGGGATCAGGAAAAATTTGACAGCAGTAAAAGGTTTTGTATACCTATTTTATATACCTATATACTCAGGGTCGCATGAAATTTTTTCCAGTGAAAAGGAGGTTCAAGTGGAAAAAGTCTAAGCCCTGCAATAGATTATATCATATTGCCTCTTCTCCGTTGAATATAGAAACCATTTTTTCTTTTTTTCTTTGTTTTTTTTTCTGTTTCTTTTTTGTTTTTGTTCCTTTGTTTCTTTCTTTTTCCCTTTTTCTTTCTCTCTCTTCCTTCCTTCCTTCTTCTTTCCATTTATTCAGTTATTTGTTCATTTTCTTTAATTGTTTATTTAGTTTACTTCTCTTTCCCTTTCTTTTCAAATGGTTAATTTTAAGAAGATTGAGTGAGAATAGCAGACCATTATAGATCATTATTTTATTTCAAGGAAAAGAAGTTACTGACCTTTTGTAGGATACAGGGATTTCACACATAGGTAATACTTCCTTAAGTGTTTGAGGGGCTTTAGTAGCCTAGCACTTCTTAGAGTCTGATTGAAAAGCTTCACCCTGAACAGTCTATAAGTCCCATTAATAACACTTGTGAGTTCAAGAAAGTAAAAGGAAAAAAAAATCTACCAGTTCCCATATTCAGCTGGAGGCATTTATGCTGATAGAATATTTTTGGCTATGGGATATTAATATTTGGATTCACTTTAAGATGGTATATGATGTCCCAAAATAAAAGAGCACCTTTTTGTTTGGGGCCATGTCATCAGGGTATCTTGATAGCATTTTAAACACCAACAAGCAGTTTCTCCCTGGAAAGGTATTTTTCCAACCTCACAGCTTCCACTGTCACCTCCATGCACATGACTGTCAAACCCATATGTTCAGTGGTAGCCCCAATCACCTTTAATTCAGGCCCTCATCACCTGGGCTATTGCAATAGCTTTCTAATTGGTCTCTCTGCATCCAACCTCTTTCCCCTCTAATTTATCCTCTACACATTGATATTCCTTAAGGGTAGGTCTGGCCATGTCCCTCCCATGCTCAAGAAGTTTCATTTGCCTCCTATTGTCTCTAGGATAAAATCCTGACTCCTCTGGCATGAAAGCCCTTAACAATCTGGATCCATTCTGTTTAACAAGGTTTATTTCACATTCTTTTCCCCTCTTGCACTCTTGGTTCCAGTCAAACAGACCTGTTGGATGTTCTCCTTACATGGTATCACATGTCCTTACCTCCACTTCCTGGAACCCCTGGCTCCCTTCAAAATCTAGCCCATGTGCCACCTCCTTCAAAAGGTCTTTCTTGATCCCCAAGTTGTTAGTACCCCCCATCACTTTCTATATATTTTATCTACTTCTCTGTTAGCATATTGCATCCTCCCCCTACACCACCCTCAATAGATGTTAACCCCTTGAGAACAGGGATCATCTCTCCTCTATCTTGGTATCCTCTGTTACCTATGTGAGATTTAAAATTGGATACTAGAGCATTAACCTCCCTTTTAACTTTTCCCTTATTTATTTCCCAGACTAGTAAGTGGAAGAAGCCTCTGGTCTGTTTGGAAATTACAAGGTGATGTTGATTAGAGAGATAGGAAAGTAGAAATACAAACAAATAGTCTTAGGTCTAAACTTAGTCTATATTCCATATAGAACTCACCAAAACCCATATAGGACTCACCAAAAACCCAAGACCGCCTCTGAGGGGGAGAGCCGCGTCAAGCACGTGCTGCTACAGCGAGCCGGGTGGAGTAGAACTCCAGTCAGCGTCGGTGTGTGCAGCGCACCTGTCGGACGAGGAGAGAGCGGATCAAAGACCTCACTTCTGTTCTCTCCTTGCCTTTTAAGCTCACACCCAGGAAGTGGAGTGCTTAGCAGCCAGACTGGCGTGCGTAGCCCATGCACGGCTGTTCGTCACGGTCTCCTCCCCAAAGGGTGGTCCTTGAAAAACTGGTGTCTTTCCATTATCGCTAACTGACTGTTAAAAACTTTCATTTTTTTACCACACCTAGCACAGTGTCTGCCCTATATAGCTGCATAATGCTTGTCGATGGATGATTGGTCCTCATTTTCTTTCCCTAGGGCTTGACTTCCCAAGCATTCTTTATGATTTCCCTCGCTTGTTTGTTTTTCACTGCCACCACCCTGAGTTTCTCCCCATTCAGTTTTACATGTGGGACAAAACATAAGATTTCCTATCTCTGCACTCCTGACTCTGGATTTAGCATTCAAATCTTCTTTAGGTGTTTTAAGGGTTTTTACTTCTAATCCCTATGGGGAAATACACAAGGGCTTAAATTAACATGTGAAGAAGGAAATTACAAAGTTATATATCTTAAAAAGGTTTGTCTGGTATTCCATACAAATGTATAGGAAATCAGGCCTAGGTCTTTTTAAATTCTCTCTTATACTTTGACTGAACCTTTTTTCTGTCTTGTCTCTGGAATCAATTGGACCCAGTACTCTTTGGGTTGAATCATGGGATTGGGTTTCTAGCTAAAATAGGTTCAGTTTGGCAAAGTAGTTAGATATCTCAGCGCTTTTAATTCTATTTTATTAAGCAAATACACATTAAGTGCATACTTTGTTTAAGGAACTGTACTAAGAGCTCAGGATGGAAAAAACAATTCAATGAAATTGTCCCTACCTTTAAGGAGCTTACAATCTATTGTGCATGGTATGTCTTGGGGAGAACATATATATCAGAGTAGATACAAAGTATATACCAGATGATATAGAGCAATTTCAAGAGAGACAGGAGGGATTTCTAAGTGAGGAGAGTTAGGAAAGGCTTTATTCTGGAGATAGCATCTGAGTTATGTCTTGAAGGAAGCCAGTATTTCCAGAAGCAGAGGTGAAGAGACCACATGGAATGCCACACATGGTGGGGTGGGTTCAATTGTAAAAAGGCACAGAGGTAAGAGATAGAATGTTGTTCATAGAGAACAACTACTTTGACTAGAATGGAGACCTTATGAAGATGAGTAATCAAAGGTTGGTGGGAGAAAAACTTTGAAGAGCTTCAGATGTCAGCCTCTGGAACTTAAATTTTATCCCAGGGACAATAGGGAACCATTGAAGGTTTTTAAGTAGTAGGATGGAATGGTCATATCTATGCTTTACAACTATTAATTTGCTAGCTATGTTGAGGATAGATTGGAGAGGGGAGAGAATGGAAACTGAGAGGCAAATTAGGAAGCTTCAACAATGGTCCAGGTAAGAGGTGATGAGGGCCTGAAGTAGGGAAGAAACTTTGTGAGTATAGAGGAAATGGATTAAAAAATGTTGTGGAGATAGAATAAACAAGACTTGAAAAACCTATTGACTATGGGAGATAATGGAGAGGTAAGAGTGAAGGATGATCACAAGGCAATAGATCTTGGTGACTAGAAAGATGCTGAAACACTCAACAGAAATGGAGAATTTTAAAGGAGAGATGGCTTCTGTAATATATATGATTTCCTTTTCATACAGGTTGATTTTAAGGTGCCTGTAGGACATCTAAATCCTTTTCTTTTTCTTTAAATAAATTTTCTTCTAAAAAATTCAACAAAAATTATCTTCCTCTCTCTTCTACCTCTCACTCCTAATTGAGAATGAACAAAACAAACTATATTACAAACATATAGTCAATCAAAAAATTTCTGTATTGGCCATATCTAAAAGAAAGTCACCTGTACAATTAATTTTGCTGGGTATATTCTTGGCTATAAGTCTATGTCCTTTGCCTTCTGTAATATCATATTCCAAGCTCTTCTTCCTTATAGTGGTGGCTGCTAAATCATATATGATTCTGACTGCGGCTCCTTGGTACTTCAATTCTTTCTTTCTGTCTACTTGCAGTATTTTTTCTTTGAGCTGACAGCTCTGGATTTTGTCTATAATGTTCCTGGGGATTTTGATTTTGAGTTTTTTTCCAGGAGCTGACTGAAAGATTATTTCTATTTCTACTTTGCCCTTTGGTTCTAAGCAATCTACCTTCTTCTGAAGGCAGTTTTTTTAAGATGTCTTGAAAAGTGATATCTAGGTTCCTTTTGGTCTTTCAGGCTTTCAGGTAGCCCAATGATTGTTAATTTTTTTTCTCCTTGATCTATTTTCTAGGTCAGTTGTTTTTGCTATGAGATACCTGGTATTTTCTCCTATTTTTCAGTGTTTTAAAATATTTCTTATATTATCAAGGAGTTATTGACTTTTATTTTGTCCAGTCTAAGTTTTAAGCAGTTTATTGCTTGGGCAAGGTTTTGTGTCTCCTGTGTTAAAGCTGTTATTTTCTTTTTTTCTAATTCTTTCTTCACTTCTTCTCTTCTAGAAATTCTAGTTGAATTTTTGTCCGAGCTGTGTTTTTATTTGAGGCTTTACTTGTAGATAATTTGGAGTCATTATCTTTTTCTCAGTTTGTATTTTGAATATTCTTGTCACCATAATAACTTTTTATGGTGGGATGTTTATTTGATCATTCTTCTCTGACTTTAGACTTTATGTTAGGTCCAGGACCTGTACAATTCTGGATTGAATGTCTGGACTGTTCCTGTTACTACTTTCTTGAGGTATTGTATTGTGTATTCTAGGTCCTAAAGGATAGCTCATGCTGGGTACCTGAAAGTTTTCAGCATTCTTGATCCAGTCTGATCACCACCAAACTGGTCTGAGCTCTCTAAAGTTCTGATCTGGGTTTGTATTTAAGCAACAGTAGACTATTGCTGGGCTCAGCCCTTTTTAACTAGTCAGGAGGTTCCAATGGTTAGGAGTGATGGAATTATAGGCTCCTCTTTGATCTAGTATGGCTGCCCTGATTATTCCTCTGAAGGCTTCAGATTGGGCTAGAAGCTTGACCTGACACTCCCCTCTGCTCCTGAGGTCTAATGCACACTGCTGCTACTTGCTTCTCAAAGCCTTCCTTGCTCAGTACATAGGTTAGAGCACAACATGCCATTTACCCTGGAATGCTACCTCTAACAGAGGTCCCCTCCTCAATTAGCACTGGATCTGTGACCCAGAATTCAGTTGTGGGCAACAACTCTGCCAGTTGGCACCTGCTCCCTGCACAAAAAAGTCATGCCAGATATGAGTCTGGGATCTTCTTTTGCTTTGGAATGTGGTTTCTCCCCTCACTGGAGTGTTGAACTCATGACCCTCCCCTGGCCAGACCCTGTGCCCAGCATCCACAACCTGGCTGGAAAATGACTCAATGTGACTTTTTTCCTTGGCTTTCCCCATCAGGATTTGGTCTGGTGAATTTTTCAATCTACATGGGGAGGGTTTTCTTCTCAGGATGGGGTATTTCTTCCTGACATTGACATATTAGCTCTGTCCTCCTAAACCCTGCTTTCAACCTGAGTTCAACTTGTGGGAAGCACTTCTAATTTCTGTCCTCCAAGGAGCCTTTAAAGGCCCAGGATTCATTCCTTGTTGGTTGTCTCCCTCACTATTTTTCTCGATGGCTATGAATGATTTGAAGTCTTACCCTTGAGCCTGGTCCTATGGATGAGAAAGAGCCTTCCTTTCACATATACTGACCTGGTAGTCATCTACTTTACCATCAGGAAGATCTTACTTGTACTGAACCTTGGGTGTGATTACTCAGCTTTCATTCATTTTTCTCTGTACTACTCAAATTTCCTAAAGCAAATTGACCAGTCAGTTAGAATCAAAGTGGGAATAAGTGGTGGTAGAGGAACTGAAGTACTAAAAGAAGGTACCTGAAGTTAGAATAGGGACAGGGGTGTAAATGAATAATGATCTCCTCAGTTATTAGTGTCTTCCATGAAGGAAGGAAGGAAGGAAGGAAGAAAGAAAAGGAAGGAAGGATTTATTAAGTGCTTACTATGTGTTTAGCATGGTGCCAGTTAAAGTAAGACAGTCCCTGCTCTCAAAGAGCAAACATTTTAATGGAAGAAACAACATATATGGAAGGATTCAGTCCTGCCCCTCTCCCTTAGCTGAAACAACTTATTTACTCTACATTTCTTTTGCATGTACTTCTATGTATATATGTTATTTTCCTCTAGAATGTAAGCTTCTTGTGGTCAGGGACTGTTTTGTTTGTGTCCTCTTTTCCTCAAGGTCTCACCCCCATTTTCCCTTCTACTATAATAGCTCTTCCTCATACGCCTCTTTTATGTGAGAAAAATTTCCCCATTCTACCTCTCCCTTCTCCCTTTACCCAGTGTATCACTTTTTCTCATCTCTTCATTTTTTGAGATCATCCCAACATAATCAGCTCATATTCCATTTATGTATGCCCTCTGTGTAGACTGCTTCTAACTGCCCTAATAATTCTACAATCCTTAGGAGTTACATGTATTCTTTTCCTATAAGAGGAATGTAAACAGCTTAACCTTATTGAGTCCCTTACAATTACTCTTTCAATTTTACCTACAACCTGGAACTGCTTATAAACAATAGAGTTGCCAGTCAGTGCCAGCTACACCCAGTGACAACAAAAGGCTCCCTATAATCTCTTTCTGATCAGTTGTCCAACCCCCTTCACCATCTCTGGACTGAGAGCTCCCCCCATGGTTCTGCTGCTACTACTGTTGCAGCTGCCTCCAAGGCCACTGCTGGTCCTGCTGTTGTGTCATGGGTTAACTCCCACCATGGTGTCACAAACCTCTCCTGGCAATCTCCCAAGTTGTTGTAGGCTGGAAAAATGTCTCACTCTGATCTTTTGTTGTCTCTGTTGCTCCAAAATTTTATTTATTCTGAGTAGTTATTTTAATTTAATTTTTTTTTTTGGTGAGGCAATTGGGGTTAAGTGACTTGCCCAGGGTCACACAGCTAGTAATTGTTAAGTGTCTGAGGCCAGATTTGAACTCAGGTCCTCCTGAATCCAGGGCTGGTGCTCTGTCCACTGCGCCACCTAGCTGCCCCCATGAGTAGTTATTTTAAAGCTGTTTGAAGCAGAATGTTAGGAGAGTTCAGCTGGGTTGCTACTTGTATTCCACCATCTTGGCTCTGTCCCCCATTTTGTTCTTTCTCCTGCTCCAAAAGATCTAAAACTTTTTTTTTTTGGTGGAGCAATGAAGGTTAAGTGACTTGCCCAGGGTCACACAGCTACAGTTAGTAAGCATCAAGTCTCTGGGGTCACATTTGGACTCAGGTCCTCCTGAATCCAGGGCTGGTGCTTTATCTACTATGCCATCTAGCTGCCCCTCTAAAACAAAAAAAATTAAAGCTCTTTTTAAATGTTTGTCCTTAACATTTGTCCCAAGTCACCAGCTTATTCTAAGTTTTAGTATTTCTGACATTGTTCTTATAGGACCATGCCCCTCTTTTGCATTCATCCCCAGATGCTTGCCCTTGCTTCCATCTTTTCTACATATCTTTTAAAAATTACGGTGATTGACAAGTTCCAATATGTGTATCTTTAGACATATTAGGAAGGATGCCAATAAACTACAGTGATCCAGAGAAAGATGGTGAAAGGTTTGGAGAGCATTCTATAGGATTGGGCATGATTTGCCTGGTGATAAGAAGGCTTAAATGGTACCTGATAGTTCTCAGGTATTTGAAGGGATCTTTTGTAGAAGAAGTATGGAATCATTCTGCTTGGCTCCAGAGTCCAGAAATAGTAGTAACAGGTGTAAGATGTTCTCAGTTAGGTTTAGGCTGCAGGTAAAGAAAACTTCCCTGACATTTAGAGCTCTCCAAAGGTTGAATGGGTCATCCTGAGAAGCACTGAGTTTCATTATCTTTAGAGGACATTAAAAATTGTGAAGAAGTATATGGAGCAGTGGATTGAGCACTGAGCCTAGAGTCAGGAAGACTATTCTTTCTGAGTTCAAATGTGGCCTCAGACACTAACTAGTTGTTTGATCCTGGCCAAATCACTTAATCCTATTTACCTCACTTCTTTATCTTTAAAATGAGCTAGAGAAGGAAACAGCAAACCACTCCAGTACTTTTGCCCAGAAAATCCAAATGGGGTCATGAAGAATCAAACATGACTGAAAAACAGCTGAACAGAAAGAGTAAATATGTGGTCCCAACCAACTGTGAGAATCCATGGTTCTGTAGAGAGTTTAGTTTATCTAGACCAATTTTCTTTACTTTACAGAAGAAACTGAGGTTCATAAACAGTACATAACTTTCCCAAGATGACACAGGCAATTGTTACGTCTGATCCTGTACTTTAGGGGAAACTTGGCATTTATCTTAGCATCCTGGCCCCAGTCCTTTCTCAACCACATGACTAGTATCTATATATTTATCCTAGCATTAGGCTAGAGCCGCCCCTTCTCATGCTGTCCATTAAAGCATTCCACAGTAGGTTCTAATCTCCTTCCTGTTCAAAGGACATCCAACCTTAGTTGAATCTTCCACAAAATTCCTATTTCTGGAGCATCTGGCTTAAAGCTTATACCAATAGAGGTAGAATAAAAGGCTTCCTTCCCTGGGATCAATGAACATTTCTCATTTTACCTAGCCCATCTCTCAAGTCTGTTCAGTTCTCTCAATGCTCAAATTAATAATACTCAGTCCTTATCAAGGGCATGGTTTTCTACAAATCAGGTTCATAATAGAAAAAATGCATTCTATATACAGTAATAAATAATGGACAGTTCCTTTTTCAGACTCTAGTGAGAGCCTTCCATAAAACCAGACAAAGTATATAATGAAATAATAATTATAGCTGACATATAGAGAAAGCTTAAAGGTTCACAAGGTTTTTTTGTATATATTATCTGATTTGATCCTTACCATAGGCCTATGAATTAGGTGGTACAAATGTTATCTCCATATTATACATGAGGACACTGATGTTCAGATAAAGTAAAGGGCGTCTGATCATAGAGGTATCAAGACGTGGAAGCCAGATTATCTGTCTACAAATAAATATTCTTTCCACTCTACTCTAAAACTGACTCTAAAACTGAAGTCATCATTTCTTTTCTGAAAACTAATTTTTATTGATTTTTTAAACATCACCAAATATTTTCCCAGTATTCTTCACCTTTCCTGCATCAGAGAACGAATCCATATAACAATATTTTTAAAGACAAAAAAGAAAAAGTAGAGAAAAAATTTCAAAACTGATCAATCTATGGCAAAAATCTGAAAACATATACAGTATATCACATTTGTGGACCTCCTTTCTCATGCTCCCGCAAAAGGGTTGGGTGCTTATCAATTGACTACCTATCAAGGCTTTCTTGCTTCCAAATATCTCCCCAGTGATACCTGAAATTCCTTACTTAGTCACATTACCTTAAATCATTCACCTAAGTTACACTCTTTGAAGTACTGATTAGAAGTTAATTTGGGTTAACTAGCTCCTCAAAACATGTTAATATCCTTGAGAGGCCTATGGGCTCCTATTAATGATTAATATGTGTGGTAATTCAGTCCAACTAACTTTCTAGCATGTAGCTCAATTCAACTATTCTAAGGGAATATAAATTTTCTTTCAGCGAGGGTATTAGAAACAAGTAGGGGGAGAAAGAGACAGAGAGAAACACAGAGACAGAGAGAGAGTTAATTTTGGATTATGGATATGGTATTGCAAAACAAACATTAAGACAAGTATTTTAATGGATAATATTTCTCTTTGAAAGTATAATTAAAATTCACTTTATTTTCTGGATGTTGAGCCTACCCCAGAAAATTTAGAACATGTGGACACCATAATCATGGGCCACTTTAGTGGGGGAGGCAGCAGAAGGGGACAAAGGGAATGAAAAGAAGGGAATATGGCAAAACTACCCATATTTCAAAATACTACCTAAGGTTGGGGCTCCTCCTTTACCTTTCCTCAGAGGTTAGGTGGGAAAGCCTTCCTACTTTGCCCAAGGATGAGAGAGACCTCACACTTTTAGGTCCTTAATCTGGATATCCTGTCTTGGAGAGAGTTTAGGGAATAGGTGTAAGAGGCCAGATGAAGCTCCAGTGTGTCCACTCCTTGGATTGGAAAGCAGACCTTTTCCCCTCACATCCCCAGCTCTGATTGCCTGCCCTTTTCACCCTTCCCCTTTTCTGCATCTGTCTCAGGGAATTGGCTCTATGGTAAAACAGATGGGGACAGAGGAGGGGCAAGGCAGGGACTGTTGCCTGAGTTAGCTGTGTGGGTTTTTATTTTAATTGAATATGGCACCCACACACCTTCACAAAGCTTATAGGAAACACAGTTTATAACTCCTTAAGCTGGCCCAGGTACTTTGTTTCTCTGATGTACATTTCTGATAAATGGAGGCAGAATATTTCTCATGTAAGATCCACCCCCTGAAATTCCTCACCTATTGATCTTTGAGACATCTGAGAACCCTCTTCAACCCTTTCACCTAAATACAATGAAAAATTATAGATGTAGTTATGGAATTTTATCATCCTTGTTACCAAGGGAGCACTTTCAAAAGAAAGCTAATAAATGAATAAATACATTCAAGTTAAGATACAATTTTCCTTTCTACCTTTTTAAAGGATGAAAGTGATCAATACCAGCAAAGAAATAAATGACAGCACCAGAAAGCTTGATTATTCACTAATTTGGCTAATCTACTGGGAGGAATCTTGAACTACACTGGTAGAAGGCTAAGTGAAAGCATCCCAGGTAGAACTATCCTTGTCACTTGTCAGCACATTTTAATGAAATGCCAGTCTTTTCATACCAAATCCTGAAGAAAAACCTCCGGGTACCGATTGATGAAATGATTTCCCTCCCAAATGGAGCCTAAACTTAAAATAAAGCATCTCCAATTTTGCAAAGCACAGCAGTCTGCAAGTTCAAGAGGTAAGACACACTTTCAGTATGTATAAACTGCAGAGTACATTTGAAAATAAAATTTTTAATTATGTTTGACATCCCGGGGCCCAGTGCTGTCATCCTGGAGGAAAGGAACGTCTGTTTTGACATCTCCAGTGCTAGAGACTTTAAATCAGTTTTCATATTGCTTACCTGCTAGCTAATCAGAATTGGGGGACAGATTCTTATCACCTTTCAAAGATTCATTCACAGGGGAGATGCAGATGGTATAGAATGCAAAGGAAGAGCTGGTCTTAAAAAAATGATGTGATGAAGATAAATTCAATTATCCATCCATATTCCCAGCCAACTATCCAACAAACATTAAGGAAGTGCTTATAACAAGGCACTGCATTAAATGGGGAATTCACTTTAACTTGCTTCTATTAACATATAAACTTCCCATTTTAACAAAGAAGGCTGATGGGTAGGGTAGAAAGGACACTGGGTGTAGAGTCTTATGCTTCCTGCCCATGTGACCTTGGGAATATCATGTGGTCTCTGTGGGCTTTAGATTCCTCATCTATAAACGAGGGATTTAACCTAGTTGATCTATAAGGTCTTTTCCAGCTCTAAATCTTATGATTGAGCACCAGCCCTGGAGTCAGGAGTACCTGAGTTCAAATCCGGCCTCAGACACTTAACACTTACTAGCTGTGTGACCCTGGGCAAGTCACTTAACCCCAATTGCCTCACTAAAAAACAAAACAAAACAAAATCTTATGATTGAAGGTTAGGGATATTGAAAAGGTCATTTAACACAAAAGAATGCACAAGTTAGTTTTTCAGATCCTTGACATGTTCACCAATTTCACTTAAGATGAAAAATGTCATATTAAAGGAAAGGGTTGGAAAGCATATTTAACTACTTAGTGAGACCTGCTTGGCCTTAGTATTCAGGGTCCATTTTGAGAGAAGAGAGATGATTTGTTATTTTTCAACAAGTACTTTAAGAAATGATTCAAATGTCTTCCTTGTATATTGAATACATAGGGTATTGTATACTCCTGGTATGCTGTTGTGCTGATTCATTGATGACCATTATAGCTTGGGTTTCTTTTGGAAACCCATTTTATTTTTAGACTTAAAACTGTATATAACAAGATCAGAAAGAAATAAAAAGAAACCTTGTCAAGCCAGTCCAAAGGATTAAAGCAGTTCATATTTGTAAGTATGAGGTTAGTCTACAGAGAAGCTTTGTGTACCTAAGAATGAGTGACATTAGTAAATGTGGGTAGACCTAATGAAGATGTAGTGGTTTCAAGAAACTTGCTAGGGACCTGTGTATTCTTCAAAAATGTGGTATATTGCCCTATATTGTTTTATATCTTTTCCACATTCTGGTCAGTGAATTTGTTTTCCTAATTCCAAGTTACATGATTTGAATGTGCCATCATTGAATACTCAATATTTATAATGTGTGGTGGACAGAGCCTTGGGTCTGGTGTCAAAAGACCTTGAATGTCAGCTCTGCAACTGTGGGACCTTGGGCATGTTATTTTACCTCTCTGACTCTTAGTTTCATCATCTGTAAAATGGAGTGAGACTCAATGATCTCCAAATTCCCTTCCAGCTCTAAAGTGATTATCCAAATATAATATAATAACTGTTAGGATGTAGCATTGTTACACCCCCTCTGATATATGGGAGCTACAGCTTAAACACTGATGCCCTCTATGTTACTATAACTATCATTCAACAATCAGTAAATCTTGCCCTGAAAGCAGAAGAAAAATATATTACTTTGTTAGCTTTGAACATATCCCTTATATGAACATAAACATTTTGGACTTCAACCTAATGCTTATTTAATTGATGACCATCATCCAAAATAGGAATCCTTAGTCTATCCAAAATAGAGTATAAAAAATCCAGTCATTCCCCTTGGAAATAAAGGCATGATCACAACAATGATTTATTATTTTGTTGGGCTGTACCACCATTCCTTTCCTCTTATGTGCAGACATGAAAATCCCATCCCTCCTCTAATCTCCTCTCCACACCTCTTTGATTGATATGCATACTGTGGCCTTGATCACTTGAAATGTCTAATTTTAGCCAATCTGCAGGCTGCATTTGTATACCTTTTATATTTTTTCAGTGCTATATTTATTAATATAATTCATTTATTCTATATAAAATCTAATGCAACTATATTCAAAGGGGCTTTAAATTGGAAAAAAAAAAAAAGAAGGGGGAGGGAGAAAATTGCCTACAATCTAAATACCATAGAGTCACTGTGATGTAGAATGCAAAATAAAAGGAGAGATGCCCAATAATCCACAGAAGACAAAACTCAAAGAAGGAACCAGCAATACAATCTCTGACCCAAGTTGTCTATATACAAATTCACAAATTGTGGGTAATAGGCAAGATGAATTGTGCTGAGTTTAGTTGCATTTACAAAGTCAGTCCATCATCTAGCATTTATTGAGCTCCTACAGTAAATTTCCCAAGTTAAATATATTGAAATATTAAGCAGCATCAGCAAAAGTATTTTTCCCAGGTTATAATGCTTTCTAAGTCATGCTTTCTAAAATTTAGTTCCTCTCTACTCTGAGGTTTTTCTTCCTCCTTTTATAGGAACTCTACATTTTCTTAGTTCATATTTACCTCATTTCAAGATTGCTTTTTCACTTCAGGATTTTCAAGCAGCTTTTCACTTCAGGTGAGTATGAAATCAAGGCACACCTGCCCCAGCCATACCTTCCTATTGCTCCACTGAAAAATGATTCCTGGGGCTTTCATGAAGCTAGGTCAGTGATGAGCCAAAGTGCTAGGAACCTCAGATAAAGAAATCCCAGCAATGTAAATTATTTACTTGCTTCTTGTTTATTCCAAGCAGTACTGAGTCACAATGCCTGTTAATGTTTTATCCTGGAAAAAAAGAGAAATATAAAAACTTTCAATGATTGTGGTATGTGGACAATGCCACGGAGTAGAATTATTATGAAGGGAGAACAGATTATTTTACACAGTGCAATATTATGCATCAACACAGAATATAGGAAGTATAGGAAACCTGCCTTGGAGACAATCTATATTTGAAGAGCATATGTCAAAAAGATCACTTTTCTGTGGAACTGCATGTAGGCAGATAGATGACACCTGTCATGATTGAAATTAGAGTATGAGGAAATCTCTGTCATAGGAATGAACAATTATCAAACATGAATTATGATTTTGTTTCCACTGCTGTTGTTAAGCCTATTATATATTTAATTAAGGCGATTCATTCATTAATTAAGGCTACTTCATTAGTTAACAAAAATGTGTTTAAATGTCCACAATGGTTTAATTTAACTCCAAGGATCTAGACTTGACCCGGATTTATAGCCAATTAAGCAAGAAGAAACTGTTATTTCTTGAATGACAACTATGTGTTCATCACTGTCCTAGGCAATGTGAAAAGTATAAGTGTGCTTGCTCATTTAATTTTTTTCAGTTAACAAGTACTTATATTCTCTCCTTCCTATCTTCTTTCTCTTTTGGGGAAAGCAAAAGAGAAAAAAATAAAACCTTTGTAATTAATATGAGCAATCAAGAAAAACAAATTCCTACAAAAACGTGTCTCGTTTTGCACCTGGAGTCCATTATTTCTCTGCCTTAAAGTGAGTAGCCTGTATCATCCCCAGTCCCCTCAAACTGAGGTTGACTATTGTGTTGGTGAACATAGAAGTGAGTTTATGAAACTAAACTGTAATTAATCTGGAAAGCCTTAATAGCAGATCCCAACATCATCGATTTTTAGATTTGGAAGATGGAAGATGGTTGAAAGGTTATATATTCTGACACCCTCATTTTACAGTTGAGGAAACTGAGGTCCAATAAGGTTTTGTGACTTTCTCCAAATAACCCAGGTAGTGAGTGGCAATGATGGGATCTGCACTCAGGTTTTCTGAGTCCAGATCCAGCTCTCTTAATATAAATAGACATCTGGGATCCTGAGCAGTACATAAAAAATGTCCACTCTGCTTTATCACATAAGGAGTCAGGGGGCCAAACAATCCAAAACTATTTCCTACTATGCAAAAAGCAACTTCAGCTATCCATATGGCCAACACTGGTTAGCTCAGATCATTATTTTTATCTTTTTTTTGGGGGGGGTGAGGCAATTGGGGTTAAGTGACTTGCCCAGGGTCACACAGCTAGTAAATGTTAAGTGTCTGAGGTCAGATTTGAACTCAGGTACTCCTGACTCCAGGGCCAGTGCTCTATCCACTGCGCCATCTAGCTGCCCCTATTTTTATCTTTTGAAGAAGGACAGCATAAATTCTTGAGGAATCCTAAGTGAAGGCCCTTTGGACTTCACTCATTCAACCAAAAAGTATTGTGCAGAGTCCTACTCTGATGTCTCACTGTGGTACAAAGGTACCCCTGGGCTTTTGAAGGTCATAACAATGGAACACAAGTTTTGGCAGGTTCTACTGTGCTTGTTGTTGTTAGTCCTTCATTTTCAAAAAAGACCAATAACATCATGGAGTGATGTTTTGCTTTGCATGTGATTGATTTCAGTGAGGCAGAGTTGCACAAAGTCAGCATCCTCACTTTCCCCAGAGTCATTGACGTCCAATGGCAAGACAAAGTCAAGACAGCTGGTGATGCCCAGGATGAAGTGAATGACCTTGGCATTTTCAATGTCTGACCAAGCTTTAAGCACTCCAAAGTACCTGCTTCAGCCTCAGTTCACTGGGGGAAGTCTTCATATGCCTGGGGTAGATACCCCTTTAACCCACCCATGGATTTGAGGTCCATCAGTTACCCTCAACCTGCATTAACCCATCTGCAGAGATGGTGTATCAGGTTGTGACTGCTGTGGATTCTATAGCTTTTTGGAGACACAGGTGAGAGTTAAGTATTGGTAGACACAATAGGTGGATGAGCAGCCCTGAAAAGGTCTTGGCAAGCCCTCACCCCAGAAATGATAGTCCTCCTTGAACACCCTGTACTACTGTGATAGAAAGACTTTTTATATTGACTCAGCAACTAACTATATCTGCTTTTTAAGGACCAGCTGATCTAAGTACAGAGATGCTCACAAACAGCAAACTGGACTTTAGAGTTTTCACATTCTTTGGCTATGGCAACCCATGAAACAAAGAAAAATACAAAATGGTCCTCAATTCTGTGCTTTTATTAATACTTCCTCAGTGAGAGAAATAGAGCGGTAGAATGGGGAGATGGTGAAGAAGCACAGGATGCTAAGGATATCACAGTTTTTATAGTCTATAAAAGTTTACCTAGCAGTCACTCCTCTGTATGTGAAATCTTTGTCTACTGACCAAATAGGCATACTACTGAAGAATGAATTAGAATGTTCTCATATTAAATAAAGTTAGATGCTCTCTTCATTTCCCCCTCCCTTCATCAAAAAAAGTTGTAACTTATAAAAGAATGGTTCACAGGTTCTCTCTGCAGAGCAAATTACGGGGTTGGTTTTTAAATAATGTATTCAAAAGCAACAAGAAATAGTATTTCATGGGACTCTAGGTCATCTTGTAATATGTGTGATAAGCACTTGCATAATGTTTGCCATATAGATAATTACAATTAATGCATGGATGAAGAAAGCGAAGAAGGTAAATAGAGAAAAATCCTAAATGGATGTAGAAAACTATAAATTAACATACTCTTTAATATTTAGTAACTACAATGTGAAAGGGAGAAAGAGATGGTAAAAACATATTTTGTGGGGCAGCTAGGTGGCTCAGTGGATAAAGCACCAGCCCTGGATTCAGGAGTACCTGAGTTCAAATCCGGCCTCAGACACTTGACACTTACTAGTTGTGTGACCCTGGGCAAGTCACTTACCCCCCATTGTCCTGTAAAAAAAATTTTTGGAAAATACATTATCTCATTTGATCCTCACAACAACTATATGAGGTAAGTTCTAACTTGTTCATGGGCACAGAATCTAATAAGTATCTGAAGCAAGCTTTGAACTCAAGTTTTCCTGACTCTAAATTCAGCCAATCCATTATGTCACCTAACTGCCTATACAGATACCTCACGACTATTTATCATTAATATTTTTCTCAAAATAGAGAGTTGGGAAATACCACACATGGTGAGCTCTAAATAAAATCACCACAAAAATGATTATATATTTTTTTTGAGAGGTAATTGGGGTTAGTGACTTGCCCAGCGTCACACAGCTAGTAAGTGTTAAGTGTCAATCCAGGGCCGGTGCTTTATCCACTGTGCCACCTAGCTGCCCCCCAAAATGATTATATTTTAACAGAGAGGTTATAACTAGTTTTTGATGAGTCATTTCTGATTTAGCTGTCTGTGCACAGTCAGATCAACAGCTAACAAAGCTGAAAGAAGAAAGACAAAAATCAATACTCATAGAATAGGAGGTAGGCAACTGAGGCAAATCCAATCTGATCTCTTCAAAGAAGTGGTTGATATAAGGGGAAAAAAAACAAAACAGAGGGGGAAAGGAGATTGATTAAAGAGCAGACAATGAAACTATCAGTTTCCTTTGGAAGTTTAACCAATATAAATCACTCACCACAAGGAAGAGGCTAGGGGAACCTTCAAATTGTCTTAACTTGCTATGTGGAAAGATATGGCAACCATAGGGAGTATCAGTTTAGAATACAAAGTAATTTTTAAAATCTCAGGAGCTTTTGAGGGGTATTATTTCATGAATCAGTGAGAAGTAGTGGGAGGAAAGATGAGTTTACAGAACATTTTGTAAGAGACTCAACTAAATCAGATTATGATGAGGGAATTTAAAAATAAAACTGGAATAATGAGAAATTATTGAGAATTATTGAGAAATTGAGGATGAAATTGTTGCATTAAATTTTTAAGAAAGTAAAACAAGAAATCATTTGGTTCATTAGAGCAAACATTACCTTTAAGGTTGTCTTCTAATAAGGTATATCATGGTTATGTCAAAATTATATGTGATGCCTTGAAAGATAAAATAGAGAGGTCTTTTATACATAAGGCATGAAATAGGAGACATTTTTCCCCAAAAGGTGTTTCTCACTGTTATGGAAGATGTCCAGAGTAGAGTCCTAGTAGAAGAGGGTTGAATGTTCTTTGCACATGACATTGTAATGACTACATCAAGTCTCATAACATTGCCAAACCTCTTTGATAAGACAGTAACAAAAGATTCAATGAGTCAACCAATATTTACTCAGTGCCTACTATGTACCAGGTACCATGCTAAGTGTAGGGGATACAAATAAAAGAATACTTTCTCTCAAGGAATTCACAGCCTAACAAGAGAGACAACATGCAGACAACAATGTGCAAACAAGATATATACAGGATAAATTGGGAGTAGTCTTGGAAGAAAGGCACTATGTTCTTGCAGAAGTGAAACTTCAGCTGAGATTTGAAGGGAGCTAGGGAAGCTATGAAGTGAAGATGAAGAAGGAGTATGTTCTAGGCATGGGGAACAACAACCAGTGAAGACACTCAGAGTCAGGAATTAGTCTCTTGTTTGAAGATTATCAACAGTCCAGTGTCACTGGATCTAAAATTAAATATAGGGTAGTAAGGTAAAAGAAGACTGGAAAGACAGGATGAGGCAAGCTCATTTATCTAGACAGGGAAAAATAAAGCCCAAGTAAACAAGGAAAGATCATTGCCCAGACTGTTTACATGGACAAACTATAGAGCTGGTCTATTGGTATAACATTGGTGGGTGGTGTTGTGGCAGATGGAGTTGGCCAGTCAATACTTAGTCCTTTCTGCTCCCTTGTCTTTGCTGGATAAGGGCAGAGTTGAATCTTTGTCAAGATTGCCCTATCTCTTTCCTGGGGGATGATTTAGGGTGATGTTTTAGAGTGTTGTTGTCTATGTTCATTGCCCTTTTCTGCTTGCCCCCTTTCTCTCTGGAGACTTAATCAACTATACTCGGTTATGAAGATTAGCTTGCCTTTTAGCCTAGGGGCAATATAGTGGCCTTCAGGGCCACTTGGTCCCTTTCTCTATTTGATGGAGTTTAAATATCAGACAAAAAACAAAACAACTATCAATGCCATCACACTAGCTCAGAGAGCCCAGTTAGGAAAATTCCCACCGTTCACACAAAAGTTTGTCTCTCTGACCTAATTTAAATTTTTGTTTATCTTTTGTTAACTTTTGAGCTTTTTATAGAAGGGAGCTAGGTGGTGAATTAGAACACTAAGCCTGGAGTCAGGAAGACTCATCTTCCTAAGTTCAAATCTGGCCTCAGACACTATATTACCCTGGACATGCCACTTAACCCTATTTTCTTCAGTTCCTCATCTGTAAGATTATTTAAAGAAGGAAATGGCAAACCATTACAGTATCTTTGCCAAGAAAATCCCAAATAGGGTCATGAAGAGTTGGACATGACTGAACAACAACAAAGGGCTCTATATGTTTGAGGCAAAAATTAGGATACGAGAAATGTTTAGGTCAAAGAAGTGAAGCCTGAAGCTCAGCCTTCCTTTCTTTATCTCTTTTCAGTCTTTCCTGTCAGTTTCTTCTTTCTCTTTGTGCCCTTTAGCTATTTATTTTCTTCAGCTCAGCTAGTTAAGTCTGGTGGAGGTTGTGGATGTATTCTCCTGACCACTGTTAATGTTCAGTCCTTATAATTCCCACTTCTTCCTCTTAGTCAATGACTCATAGACAGTGTGTTCAACTCCCAGAAGTCTTAGGTATGACTAAAGTCCCCCTCTGGCTCAAAGACTATAATAGTTCCAGGGCTGAGAAAGAATGTTTTTGCCTTTGAACTACCCATCCCAAGATGCTAATCAATTCTTCAACCCCTAAAACACATATATAACTTAGAAACACTCTGTAGATGGACAATAGCATCCCAAAGTTGAATAAAAAGAAGAGTGAGGTATATTGCCTTTGGCAGACTGTGCAGTGCTCCTAATGGCCATGAGCTCCTTTGTAAAACATAAGCCCATTAAAAAAACCCCACAAATCTTTTCCTGGTGATTCTGTATGGCTACATGACCTTCTTGAAATAATTAAAATTGTAAGTCAGTCAAAGGGCAAGGGAGAGGTTCTTAGTGGGTGTGAATAATCATCATATAACAAAAAAGAATGTCTTAGGAGAAGCTATGTGAAAGATATCATCAGAGATAGCCTGAGCCGGAAGGGAAGTGAGCAAGTCATTAAAGAAGACTGATGGGTAACTGATAGATGGCACACATGCCTTATTGTTATACATGTAGTGTTAAGAGACATAGAAGAAAGTTCTCAGCAAACTGGGTGGATGCCCTGTGCAAATTTAAGGTACGACATGGAAAAAAGTGGGACAGACAGAGAAGGGATGAATGGGTTGTTACAGGGAAAACCTTAATAATCAATGTGATCATAGATCTGTCAAAGTTTAATGTACAAGGAACTGTGTCAAGATTTATAAGACTCTGTTGCTGCCTTTAGGATGGTTAAAATCTAGTAGAGGTGTTAATAAATCAACAGGTCAAGAATCTGTGATTTTCTCACTGTATGAACTTCCCTTATCAACACAAATAGCCCTTCTAGTATTTAGTAGACATCTTGGAGAGTTACCTTGAGGCTCAGAGAAATAAAGTGATGTGTTTATGTTTGCACAGATAATAAAGTATTAGAAATGGGATAACACACATAGAAAAGCAATTAATGTAAGTGATAATGTAACAAGTGCATGAAAGGAGAATTCAGAGGAAGGGGCATTCACTTTGAACTTGGGGGTGGGAAATCATGAAAGAGGTAGCTTGTGAACTATCTTTTGTGTAGAACGTTGTCATTCACTTTGCAATAGGCTTAGCAAAACTGAGAATGGGGAGATCATTTACTATGGGAAAATAAGGGCTATGTTTGGGAAGATTGAGTAGTCCAGTGTGACAGAAACACATGGTTTATGAAGGGAAGTAGTATAGATCCACTTTGCATCGGCTGCTCTGCCTGGTTTCACCTCCACAGAACAAGAAGCCCTTCTCAGGATAAACTCATCCCTTCTAAACTCAGCACCATCCTGCTAATTCACTTGGCCTCCTATCCACTATTGTTGGAGGGCAGAGTACCAAACTCCTCCCATGCTTTCCTTTATGGAGGGCAGAAGCTTGACTCTCAGCCTACTCTACTTTGCATATGCTGCTCTGCTGGTTTCAACTCCACAGAACAAGATTCCCCTATGCCAGCTACCCTGTGGTATCTCCCCATCACTGCTTTTCTGCTTACTTTTGTTTGTTGTTTCCACCTTTAGAATTGTAAGCTCCTTGAGGGCAAGGAGTATCTTTCTTCTTATTAATTGTATTTCCAGGACTTAGTACAGGGCCTGGCACACAGTAGATGTTTATTGGATTATGTCTTTAAAGGAGGTAGATTACTAGTCGACCAAACTAAGAAATTTTCTTAACCTGATAAAATTAAGAAATTCTTCAGTCTAACTGCTGGATTTTTTTTCTTTTGTGGGACAATGAGGAATAAGTGACTTGCCCATGGTCACACAGCTAGTTAGTGTCAAGTGTCTGAGTCTGGACTTGAACTCAGGTCCTCCTGAATCCAGGGTCAGTGCCACCTAGCTGCTTCAAACTGATGGAATTTTAAGGTGTTGGCCTTTGGATGAAAGCAATATGTTGGACTCAGAGAATACCTGATGTTTGGCTAAGAGGAACACAGCCATACTTTTGTGGCCTAGATGAAAAGACAAGTCTGGGTAGTTACTTCTGAGGAAAAAGTTTGCTTCCCACCCTTGATTCTCTTGCAGATGTCAATGTATGTATGTGCATGTCTAATTCGTCTTTCTTCCTCATTCTGTTGTCCATGGCATCTTGTGGCAGAAATATATAGAAGGCTCCAGTGAATCAAGGAGCTCAGCTTTGGAATCAAGACAAATTGAGTTGGTGGGAAAAGTCCAGATACCTGAAGCTGGTATCCTGCCAGAAGATGATAGACCCCAGACTTTAATCTCTTAAGTGTATGGTTTCTATTTTTTTTTTTTTAGGAAAGAGCATGGTAATACTCCAGGCCAAGACTTCAGCTTAGCCTAGTTGGAGGCAGTGGAAATCATGGATAAACAACAGAGCCATGTGCCTCATTCAGGAGCATGCCCAGAAGGCACAGTGTAACAACTCATCCAAATGTGTCCTGGGATGAACAGTGTAAGGAAGACCAGAAGGTACCTGAGGGTAGTCTAGAGGTCCTGGAATATAAGCTGCTTTCATTCCATATATTCATTCCGATGCATGTAAGATACATACAATTTTTTAATCTCTGTGTACATAAGGTATCTATATATGTATAGAGATGTGTCAAGATAGTATATGGCAAATATATAAATATACGTGTTTATATGTAGGTATGTATATGAATGTATTTACATACTATATATGTATACATGTATATATATTATATATATATGGAGAGATGCATGTATTTACATGAGATTTTTGATTGTAGAAGAATTACAGCTTTCAGTTTCCTAATTCCACAACTATAACTTTGTGCCTTTCTTATCCTGGGATGTTTTGACAACTTGCTCCGCTGTTCTTGGGTACAGAGGTATGGCCTTTGTTAAATGTCTTCAGTTACTGTATGTATTTTTACTATATGTCACCCACCCAGGCATCTATAACAGGAGACATAACAATGATGGATCACTGAGAATGATCTATAAACAAACACTTAAACACACTGGAGTGAAGCTTTTTCTGAAGCTTAAAAGCCTTTTTATGAAACAAATGTATTTTTATAGGTATTACTCTGGTAAATTTCTATTTACTTATCTAGTTTTCTTAAAAGTAAGGGGTGTTGCATTGTATTGTATTAACTATATATTTAATATAATCATATAACTTCACAGTTTCCTTTTCAGAAACTTCTTCCTATGGAGCACAGTTACAAGAATTAATTCCAAGGGATTAATTAGTTTTAGCAACAACCCCCCAAATGTGAAAACTCCCAGGGTTATAAAAATGGAGGTATACTGACTATCTACTAAGTCACTCCAGTCATCATAGCTGAATTGAAATGCCAGTGAGAATCATTTCTGGGCAGTCACATTAATCAAAACACGAGAAAGCACCGCCAGCCACCTTTCACTCTACAATGTGCTTGGTTGTGCATTACTTTTGCAAGTTGATTTGTAGTTCTAGGGGAAGCTGGTTGCTGCTGGTCACCAAAATACATTGTCCTTTCTGAGTTTCAAATCCCTTGCCGCTCAACCTCAATGAATTCTGACAGCAGAAATGGAACCACATTCCAGCCTCTAAAATGATCCCTTTTACTGCACATAACTGCTATGTAGACATTGTTTAGGTTTCCAAGTTCTTATCACTGATAGGGAAAAATGAAAACTTCTAAATCAACATGCACACAGAATGCATTGTTGATTTAGAACTTCTTAAAGAATTTGCTCATGTTATTGGCTGAAACATTTCTTGGCTCTGTATCTCTCAAGTTTCTCTGATTGCCCTATACATACATACACACATATACACAATACATAAACACACATGTGTGTATATGCATGCATGTATATGTGCACATGTGTGTGTTATCTCTAAGAAAGCTCTCAGTATTATTAAACAAATGCTACACAGGGAATAACTCTAACTTAAGAAAACATTTCTTACCTTGGAATATTAATAGGTCATGACCCAGTTTTGCCCGGTCATGTAAATATGATATAGAGGTACTGTGGTACAAGGAGCTATTTTGCTTCTTTTGAGTCCTATAGTATTTGAAGAGGAAACATGTTGTAATTGTTACACTGTGGAGTAGTTTTCTTTGTAGACAGGAAGACCCGAGTTCAAGTTATGCCTTGGATCCATACCAATGGTGTGACCCTGGGCAAAACCTCTCATTTTACCAAGCAACTCCCTCAGCCTGTAAGTTCCAAAGCAGATGCTTATAGGTATTGGTAGAGGAAGTTTCCTCGCTGGGAGTTTTTCATACTAGTGAAATCATATGTCTAGTGCCTGTTCTCATCCTGATTGCCTGGTCTTCAGTGTAAGCTCTCAATAATAAAGCTAAAGGGGGCAGCTAGGTTGCACCAGCCCTGGATTCAGGAGGACCTGAGTTCAAATCCAGCCTCATACACTTGACACTAGCTGTGTGACCCTGAGCAAGTCACTTAACTCCCATTGCCCCACAAAGTAATAATGATGATTATGATGATGATGATAAAACTAAGTTGTATGGGAGACCTGCTTTGTCTCTTTGCCTTGATGATACTACCTAACACAATGCCATTATGGACATGATGTTGAGAGCTTGAAAAAGCTGTATAGTGGCAGATAGGGGGACAATACTCCTGGTAAGTTTTCAAAGATGGTCCTCACCAGAAGTCTGAGCTACCATGTTTTTTTTGTTGTTTTTTTTTTGTTTGTTTTTTGTTTTTGCAGGCAATGGGGATTAAGTGACTTGCCCAGGGTCGCACAGCTAGTAAGTGTCAAGTGTCTGAGGCCAGATTTGAACTCAGGTACTCCTGAATTCAGGGCCAGTGCTTTAACCACTGCGCCGTCTAGCTGCCCCTGAGCTACCATGTTTTTATAAAGGTTGCTTTTTGGGAAACACTTAAGAGCTTCATGCCAGTCTGCCAGGGCTTCTGGGAGTCTGTGAGCTACTGTCTTTTTTCTTTTTGAGTAAGTAAAATAGAAGGTGGTGAGCCAGACACATGCTGAGCTCTTCATTGTCCCTGAGGACCAATCAGATGTCCCTGTAAGATCCTTCACTACTTCTGCTCAGCCTAATTCCAAAATAAAAACTTGTGGCAATCCTTGAAAGCTGTTAAAATATAAACTGTCTCATTTTTGTACTTTCGTATCCTCAGTACCTAGGATAGTACCTGGCACATAGCAGGTACTTCAAATTCTTATTCATTCATTCATTTGTTTATTCGTCAAAAAGCACATTTCTAGCCAGCAACAACTTGTATCTTCTTTTAACTAGCCAAAAAGTATTTATCACACATAGCATATATATCAATATCATATATAGCATATATATCTATATCATCTATATCAATATCATATATATTTTTTGGGGAGGGTGAAGCAATGGGGGTTAAGTGACTTGCCCAGGGTCACGCAGCTAGTAAATATCAAAGGTCTGAGGCCGGATTTGAACTCAGGTCCTCCTGAATCCAGGGCAGGTGCTCTTCTACTTGGCCACCTAGCTGCCCCTATGTTATATATATTTTAATAATATATGTCCATATATTTTTGCATAATTGTAATCTGTACAAATTTAAAACCTTGTATTCTCTTTTTTTTTTTGCTCAATGTTATTTCTTATGAATGTGTATGCTTTGGTATACTTGATAGGTTTTTTTGTTTGTTTATTTTTTGCGGGGCAATGAGGGTTAAGTAACTTGTCCAGGGTCACACAACTAGTAACTGTCAAGTGTCTGAGGCTGGATTTGAACTCGGATCCTCCTGAATCCAGGACCTGTGCTTTAATCCATTGTGCCACCTAGCTGCCCCTCTATTTGATGTTTTTAATAGCTAGCTACAAAATGTTCCAAGTTTCTTAGTGCATTTTAAAGCTATTAAAGCTTAAAACTGCATTGACTTTTGGGACACCCTGAGCATGGAAAGACCACTGGACTGAGAATCAAGAGGCCTAGGCTCTAGTCTATGCTCTGCTACTAACTAGCTACATTTTGTTTCTTTGTTTGTTTATTGTTTATGTTCCATCTGTGACTTTATTAATTAGTCCTGAAAAGGAAACGCATTCCCCTAATGTACAATTTATAATCTTAGACAGTTGCTTAGAGTTCTGAAAATTCAGGTGACTTGCCTAAGTTCCTTAACTAGTATGAACCAGAGGCAAAAGTTAAACCCATGCTTCCCTGATTCTTTATTCACCAGTTGATGGTTGCCTCTTAACTGCCTACATTTACTTTGGTCAAATCATCTAATGGTTATCAAGCTATAGGATTTAAAGTACATAAGCTTTAAACTTCAGCTTGTTTATTCTATTCTATTCTATTCTATTCTATTCTATTCTATTCTATTCTATTCTATTCTATTCTATTCTATTCTATTCTATTCTATTCTATTCTATTCTATTCTATTCTATTCTATTCTATTCTGTTTGTTCTGTTCCATTCTGTTCTGTTCTATTCTGTACTACTATGTTCTATCCTCTCTTTCTCTATCCCTATATACATATGCGTGTATTCTTTTTTATTTGTTTCTATCGATCAGTAAACATTTATTAGGTACCTACTATGTACTACGTATTGTGCTAAGCACTGGGGATATAAAAAGACAGAAGATAGTCTCTGACCTCAAAGAGCTTATCATATAATGGGGGAGACAACATGCAAACAAATTAAAAATAAGGCAAGCTATATACAAGATAAATAGGAAATAATTAATGGATGGAAAGCACTAAAGTTAAGAAAGTTTGGGAAAGGCTTCCAGAAAAAAAATGCTATTTTAGTTGGGACTTGAAGGAAGCCTGGTCTTAATTACTTTCTCTAACCTTGAAATAGAACTAGCAGCAAAGAGATTTGAAACCTCTCTACTTTTATTCTATCAGAAAGCTGAACTTACTGAGAGGATAATAATTTAATGCCAATATTGAACAAGGTTATAGTAATTCCTTTCCTTTGTATGGTGTTGGGTTTTTGTTTTAGTTTTTTGAGGGTTTTTTGCAGGGCAATGAGGGTTAAGTGACTTGCCCAGGGTCACACTGCTAGTAAGTGTCAAGTGTCTGAGGCCAGATTTGAACTCAAGTCCTCCTGAATCAAGGGCTGGTGCTTTATCCACTGTGTCACCTATCTGCCTCCCTCTGTATGGTGTTTTACACATTAGTCATTCTTTATAGATTTAAATTGTGTAATTGGAATCAACAACTTGGTTAGTACATTATTGTTAGCAAGCAGATGTGAGGGCCAAAGAATGGAATTGGAGCCTCTGCAACAGAGATGAACTTCAGAGATATACTGGTTTTAAAGGGGAATAAACCCCAAGTATTTAAGCTCATTTTGTACTCCACCTAATTGCTGGTGTGCCATTGTTGGAGCAGGCAATCTTTTGTGAGTTTTATAGGCGGTGTGTTAAGAGAGTGGGGAAGTGTGGCCAAATATTGCTCTGAGAAGCTTAAATCCGTTCTATTGTGGTGGTTTGGGTTTTCCCTTCTGTCTCCTTTGTTGTTGAATGTGGCCCTTGCTTCTCTAATTCTGGCTAGCAAAGACAGTCAGGAGTTTACGTGGCATGCCTGTGTTCCCTTGGGTTTCTAATGTGCAGATTCGGCAAGAAGAGCCACCTTGAGAGAGTACGCCATTCAAAATCCATTAGAAGGAAGCCCTGGAATTGTCATAGCAGTTCACATCACCCAGAATAAGGTGACCTTGATTATTCATATGACAGTAAAACCCTGGGACTGTATCATATTTGTAGGGCCAATGCCTCAGGACACTGAAGTGTTTGCAAGAGCACTCATGAGTACAAGATGGAAGTTGACTCTGGTTGTGCAGTGTCAATAATATGTAAAGATTCCTAATCATAACAACAATGACTGACATCTATATGAAATTTTAAGGTCTGTAAAGAATTTTGTGTATATTATATCATTTTAGTTCTACAACAACTGATATGTATGCCACAGAGATCATATTATTCCCATTTTATATTATTCTTCATGCCTTGCTTGATGTTTTTTTCCTGAGACCTATTGCCACAAAACGTTGATGTCCTTGTACCCTTAGAGACTAGGGCATGGTAGAACTGGGAGGTGGAGGTAAGTGCTACTCATTATTAGTCAAAAGGAAAGTTTACTTTGCAGCCTTCCCATTGTGAAAGCATTGGGTGATGGGAAGGGTTGAAATAATAATGGATCTTTATGTAAGACTTTCAAAATGCTTAATGTAAATTTTGTCATTTTATTGTCACAACACCTGGGCAGGAGAGAGAGCCCAGTGGTATGGATAGAAAGCTAGCCTTAGAAACAGGAAGACTTAGATTCAGAATCTGCCTCTGATCTGTTCTGTGACTTGGGTCAAGATACATTTAACCACTCATTGTCACAGGCAACTCTCTAAGCTGAAAAATTGCTGATTGATTGTCAGTCTGTGTTGGTAGAAGGAGCTTTTAACTGGGTGCTCTTGATACGAGTTGTAGATCTAGTTAAACAGATACCTAGAAACAACCGTCAGGGATAAGTGCTATAGGTATTGTTATTTCTGTTTGAAAGTAACTTGCTTATGATCATATACCTAGGACAGTATGTAGTGCAGGGGATAGAGCACCAGGCCTGGAGTTAGACCTGAGTTCCAATTGGGCCTCAGATGCTTACTAGCTGTGTGACCCAGGGCAAATAACTGGACTCCTATTTACCTAAATTTCCTCATCTGCAGAATGGAGATGATAATTTTAGCATCTACCTCTCAGGGTTGTAAGGATCAAATGAGGTAAGAATCATCAAGTGCTCAGCATGGCGGCTGGAACATAGTAAGCACTACGTAGATGTTTGTCGTCGGCGGTAGTGTTATTACTCTCACCTTCCCTTCTACCTCCCTTCCCCCATCCCTCAGCAATGGACCAGGATGGGGAGGAAACTGATAAAACCATGAAGATAGTTCCAATGTAACCCTGCCTAGATGAATTGTTTGGGTTGAGCTTGTTTCTGGTTCTCTGTGCCTAAAGAAACCTGCTTAGGGGCACTGAGTGTCACAACACCGTCAAGATTATACTAGTATAGCTGGGAGTTGGATTGTGAATATGAATGTGAAATATGTTTTCTTTTGTTTTGGTAGAGAGACCCCTGAACTGGGTTATTTTTCAATCATGTCTGACTCTTCCTGACCCCCATTTTGGGGTTCTCTTGGCAAAGATACTGGAGTGGTTTGCCATTTCTTCTTCCAGCTCATTTTACAGAGGAGGAAATGGAAGATAAAGTGACTGCTCAGGGTCACACAGCTAGTAAGTGTCTGAGGTCAGATTCGAACTCACAACGATGAGTCTTCCTGACTCTCGGGCCCATACCCTCTCCACTGTATCACCTAGCTTCCCTGTAGAAACCTCTTGTCATTGAAAGGCAACAGTGCAAAAGCCTCTTAGGCGATGTGGTTCATACCACTAAGAATATATGTAAACTACTAGAATTTGCTAATATATGTTCCAAGCTATTCTTTGAGAAACAGGTTGTTTATAAGGGGTAGATCTAGCCATTACACTATTGGTCTAAAAAATTAGAAATTTGCTATTTGTTCTAAGGGAAAAAATGCTTTTGAACATCCACTCAAACAAAGTGGCATTAAACCAGTTTCATATGCTTTATGGACTTTGCAATAACCAACTATGCCAACATTATCATCATCGCCATTACCACAATTATGGTTATATAGCACTTTAGGGTTTGCAGAGCATATAACAAATATTATTCCTATGACAGTATTGGTAGGTCAGTGCTAGTATTATTCTTATTTAAAACCCAGTGCTAAGCCAATACTGGAGACAAAGCGAAAAGGGAACTTTTAACATATATAGGGCCTATAGACAAGCAATTTCTTGGGACTTTTCATATGTGTGTGTGTGTGTGTGTGTGTGTGTGTGTGTGTGTTGGGGTGCAGCAGATAAAGAGTTTCAAGTTGTGACATTTACCTCATTGATCAATAACAGATGGCTTGTTAGAGATATTACTTTAGGCATTCTAGCAGCCATCCAGTTAAGTGACATCATTTTCTATTTCTTTTGCTTCTGAGATTTTTCCAATGATACATGGATCCCTTGCATTCTAGGATTCTAAGTGGGGTACCATATTCTTATAGTGTTCTAGAATACATTCACAGAAACACAGGAGTTATATGCCATTTTGAAATATCATGTATCCCAGTGAAAAATAAATGTAAACTTGGAGTTTCCAATGCTACCTTTGTGGGCTACTTTCAATTCTATTGGTATTAACCTGAAGACACTTTCTGGAATATTAAGTAATTAACAATTTCTGCTTTTGTCCTATTTGTTCTTACTACTAACAATGTACCACTGTTGGCCTGCAGTTTATTCTGATATTGAAAAGGCAATGTAACATGTGTAAGACTCCAAAGGCACCAGCTTCTTTGCTGAGATATGCTCAAGAAGTCTTCATCAAGAATCCATGTTGATTTTTCAAAATTGTTCTAGATTTTCTTTTCTTTTTTCTTTTCTTTTTTTTTTTCCTGGCAGGGCAATGAGGGTTAAGTGACTTGCCCAGGGTCACACAGCTAGTAAGTGTCAAGTGTCTGAGGCTGGATTTGAACTCAAGTCCTCCTGAATCCAGGGCTGGTGCTTTATCCATTGTGATACCTAGCTGCCCCCTGGATTTTCTTGATTGTGGTGAACTCCTTCAGATGACTTTGTCACCCAAAATTCTGCTGTATCATTCACATCTTGAGGCCAGTTATTGGCAATACATGCATTATTGGAGACTATGCTTTATAACAATGACTCTGCATTCACTCATTTATTTTTTATTTTTATTTTATTTTTATTATTTTGTAATTTTACATTTTAAATTTATTTTTAAAATTTGTTTAAATTTTAAAATATTATTTATTTTATTTTAATTTTTAATTAATTTATTAATTTTATTTTTTTTAACATTCACTCATGAGAATAGCAGAAGTAGAGTGATTCCTTTGCTATGATAAAAATAGCTTTGTAGGGGCAGCTAGGTGGCACAGTGGATAGAGCACCAGCCCCGGAGTCAGGAGTACCTGAGTTCAAATCCGGCCTCAGACGCTTAACACTTACTAGCTGTGTGACCCTGGGCAAGTCACTTAACCCCAATTGCCTCACTAAAAAAAAAATAGCTTTGTAATGGTGAAAAGCTCTCTTATGTTGTTATTATTATAACAAAATAATCATTCTATATTAAATGTTTATAGAGATTCAGAAAAGCCTAATGGACAAAGTGCTAAACTTAGGGTCAGAGAGATCTTGATAATTTAATTCCCTACTGTGACACTTGCCACCTGGATGATCCAGGATTTATTTACTCAGAGTCTCAAGTAACACCTTAAGACTTATCTATCAAGTTGTGTTCTGTCTTGGCACATGGAATTCTCATACCAGGAGTTCCCTATGCTGACACAGTTATAGTTCCTTCGTTTATCAGTGTATATACAAATATAACATAATAATAAAAGTATAATTAGGGATCTCTTAGGGAAATGTAGTGATATTCTGATGGAGTTTCTTAGTATTTCTGCACCTTTTGAGTCCCTGTAGTTGTAGCCATAAATGGTATTTGCTTTGCATCAATCAAATTGAGTCATGCTGATGGTCTGCTTGTCCCTCACTTGTTTACCAATCCCCAACACAACTAGCAGTTTCACAATCACTTAGGCATCCATCTTTTCCCAATGACATAAACTCTGTAAAAGCATAGCTGACTTCTTGCAACTCCCTGAAACCTGGTGTGGATAACAATTATACATATTGGGTTGCAAGACTTCTCTGGATTTAAAGAGAGAACAAAATACAGAGCAAAAATACAGAGGGAGTTCAAGTTCTTTTACTATCTCTATCACTGATTTGAGGTATTTAACCTTCAAGTGACAGCTGTATTCCCATATGAAAGTGTTATCTGCTCTGCTGTCATATTTTCAGGTTAAATGACATTACCTTTGCAGTCCCATGGCAATAAGGAAGAGAATCAGATTTAGAGCCGGAAGAGAACTTGGATCACCTACTTCAACCCCTTTCTTTTACAGATGAGGAAACCAAAATGGAGAGACCTTCCCAAGGTCACACAAGTAGTAGCGGGGCAGGGATTTGAACCCAGATCCTTTGATTCCTAATCCATCCACAGCTGCTAAAGTGCTTTTTTTCCCAAAGAGCAGATCTGGCTTGACTGCTTACTTAACTTCCATTGACTCCCTATTACCTCTAGGATCAAATACATAGCCCAAAAGTCTTTGGGCAGTTTTAAGCTAGTAAATTTTAAAGAACTTTAAATGCCAAATGGAGGGCTTTATAGAGTGTGTCCCAAAAGTCTTAGCACAGCTTGAATCTCTTCAAAGTTTAAAACTTCACTATGACTTTTGGGGCATCCTATAGAAAGTATTAGGTTTGTCAGTTAGAGCTCTTCACGCCCTGGTCCTTCCCACTGTTCAAGCCTTCAGACACATTACTCTCCTTTGCAGATTTTGGTGATATAGTCGTGCTTGTACATAGCACCCTCTCTACTCTCTCCATGCCTTTGTTCCTAGACTGCTCTAAGTTTCCCCCATGCCCCTTAGATTTCCTGGCTTGCTTCAAGACTCAGCTCAAACCCTATTTTCTGTCTGAGGCCTTTCCCTAGAAGCTTCTAGAGTCTTCTTTTCTAAGATTCCCTTCCAGATGCAAGGATATGCTGGAGCTGAGCACTTAAGGAGGAGCATGCTTGAACTGTCTTGTGTGAGGGGATTGTCAAAGTTATAGTGTGAGTATTTATACCTCAGAAATTCCCAACTGCAACATTGTTTTATTGATTATCTAGACTTAAGAAAGTGCTAATGATGCAGATTACACTTCAAAAGTGTGTGCCTGTAAAGAGCCTGGTTATTCAACAGTGACCAATTGTAGTATTACTCTATAAACATGGCTCAGAAAGAGTACAACGTAAGGCTTAGGGAATGAAGTCATCTCTATACTAGGCTTGGTGACTGTAGGATAATATCACCACCATCACTACCACCACCACCACCACCTAGCATTTATATAGCCCTTTAAAGTTTTCAAAGTGCTGTATGTCCATTATCTCATTTGAGCCTCACAACACCCCTGTCTACATGTTTCTAGTGTGTACCTAGTTATTTACATGATGTCTCTCCCATTAGAATGTAAACCCTATGAGGGTAGCAAGTATTTTTTACTTTTCTTTGTATCCCCAGTGATTAGCACAATGCTTGGTACATAAAAGGCACTTAAATGCTTGCTTGCTTGATTGAGTGCTCTCATTACTACATCCCACAGTTTCTAATCATAGAGAACCCGCACTTATCAGGGTTAAGTGATGTCAGATGGTGTATTTATCTTCCCCAATGTCTTCTACACCTCCTTCCCCTATCAGAATGTTACTTGGGCCAGTCAATACAAGTTGGGAGAGATTTACCCCCAAACTTGGGGATTCTGTGTTGCTGAGGCTGCTGGAGTTTTAGGAGGTAGTGGTCCAAGAGGATAGGATCCCAGAGCTGGGAGGGATCTCAAAGGTCATGCAGACCAACACCCTCATTTTACACATAAGGCATCTGGGGCCCAAACATGAAGAGCATTGCCCAAGCTCAGGTGCTTAGAAGTTAGGAAGAGTCTGACTCCAATGCCACTGCCCTTTCCACTGAATCACATTTCCCCAACCTATCTATCGGGTACTGAAGCCAGCTGGTGCCTAAGAAAAAAATATGAAATGTATTCATATTCATATAATAGGAATGTAAAGAGGGTGGGGCAGGTTTCCAAGCAACAGTGTGCTCCTTTTCCTCACTTTGACACATACCCTCAATAGCAGCTTGCTTTTCTGTGACATCTCTTCTCTCCTTTTGTCTTCTTTGCTATACTGGCTTCTAGAGTACAGTATTTATGATGCAGACAAATAAAGTTTAGAATGACTAGCATTTATATAGTGCTTTAAGGTTTACAAAAGGCTTTACATATATCATCTTATTTGATCTTTACAACAACCCTGTAAGGGAGGTATTATTATTATCTTCATTTTTACAAAGGAGGAAACTGAGGCTGAGAGAGGTTAAAGAACTTGCCCAGAGACATACTACCAGTAAATGCCTGAGGCAAGATTTGAAATTATGCCTTCCTGACTCCAAGTCTAGCCACCATGTCACCGAGCTGCTGAGTGGACTGACTTAGATGATGATGCATTTTGGAGATTCTTTTCCTCTCTCATTTTTCTACTAATAATATTTTATAGAGATCATTAGTAAATAATCAAAGGTATGTCCTCATACCCTTAGATGATGAAACTGAAGAATTCAAATTGGTCATTAAATGTTTACAGGAAGGACTAAGAAGCCCCCAAACTGTTTCCAGTTGAGTATGATTACTCTCTGTCTCACTCTTCCAGAGCAGGACCAGACACATTTCCTCCTGGGAGTTATAGGGGTTTCCATGAGAAGTTTAGGGTTTCTCCTCTCTAATGCCATTGGCTTGACATTCTCACCCACTCCCAACGATTGGATTGCTTCTACTATTAATCACCAATGAGTGACTAACACTCCTGTTCCATTTAGCCATTTAACAATAGTTTTTACAAGGAGAAGTTTACTTTGAGGATATCATAAAAACAAAAGTACAAACATTTTCTTCAAATACCTAAGACACATTCTTCCCTATGCCATCTAGTTCTCTGGGGAGGGTAAGTTCAGATTTAGCAGTTTCTGTGTACTGTTGGTCCCACCAAGTTCATATCCAAATTTGGCATTGCTGCCAGATGAGTCCTTGTCTCAGCTACCCTGGGGCTGGAGGAGAAAGCTCACTTCCTATCCTTGGGGAAATGATACTGGGCTAGAAGCAAAACCTGGCATAGACTCGACTCCCACATTCATTGCTCTCCCAGAATGCTTGCTCTTTTGACGTTCAGAAACTCACACATAGCCTCTTATTTTTTCACCTAAAATGAAAGAACAAACACTTGGGACAAAAGACCAAATCCCTTTTTTCACTGGACCACCATTTTTCTCTCAAAGGGAGAGGGCCCAAGGCTTGTCCTTTTTCATCATTGCCTCTTACTGGATGCCATCAGCAAAGAAGTCAAATCAAAGGCAAGAGATTCACTAAAAGAGAATCAAATATAATGGCTGAGGCTGAGGTTGGCTAGTGATTTTTGAAGAAACCCCAGTTCAATTTTGCAGCATACAAAGAAGCTACTATTTGTCATATGGTTAGTAAGTTTGAACCAGTTACAGAATGTCTATGCATGCTATAAAGTCTCTCCAAGATACTTCTATTATATGTCATCTCAATTAATTTCAGTATGCAGATAGGCATAGATACAACACTAGAGCTGGCATCAGGAAGACCTGATAATTACTAGTTATATGACCTTGGGTAAGTCATTTAACTTGTTTGCCTCAGTTTCTTCATCTGTAAAATAAAGATAATGATAGCACTAAATAGTACTCCAGGGATTACTGTGAAGATAAAATGAGAAAATATTTGTAAAGGGCTTTCCAAGCTTTAAAAACTGTATAAATGTTCATTATTGTTATTATTAGTTATTATTTTTACTGAAAACAGGTTTATTTTTTTAGCATTTTCTAGAAGGTGAGTAGTAGCATAAGAGGTACTTTGCCCATGTGCCAGTCCCCCATTACATTTGTATATTTTCTCTCACATTTGAAAGTGAACTCTTTGTTGTCAATTGATCCAACCATTTTGGAGAGCAATTTGGCACTATGCTTAAAGGGCATAAAATTGTGATAACCCTTTGATTCAGCAATACCACTACTATGTCTGTATCCCAAAGAGATTTTTTTTAAAAGGTAAAAATATATTTTTACAAAAATATTTATAGCAGCTCTTTTTGTGGTGGCAAAGAATTGGAAATTGAGGGGACTTCCATCAATTGGGAATGACTGAACAAGTTTTGGTATATGATTATAATGGAATACTATTGTAATATAAGAAAAGATACTCTCAGAAAAACGTGGAAAGACTTACACAAACTAACACAAAATGAAGTGAGCAGAACCAGGAGAACATTATAAACAATACCAGCAATACTGTATGATGATCACCTGTGAATGATGTAGCTATTCTCAACTATATGATGATCCAAGACAATTCCAAAGGACTCATGATGAAAAATGCTTTCCATATCCAGAGAAAGTACTGATGGAATTTGAATGTAAATTTAGTCATCCTATTTTTTCCACTTTCTTTAATTTTTTCTTTTTGCTCTGTATCTTCTTTCACAACATGACTAATATGGAAATATATTTTGCATGATTGAACTTGTATAACCTATATCAAATTGCCATCTTAGGGAGGGATGAGAGTAGAGAGGGAGAGAGAGAACTTGGAACTCAGAATTTTTAAATGAATGTTAAGACTATTTTTACATGCAATTGGAAAAAATAAAATATTATTTTTTAAAAAGTGAACTCCTTGAGGGTGAGGACCATATTTTTGTCTTTGTTTCCCCAGGACTGAGCACAGTACCCATTACATTCTAAGTGTTGAATAAATCCTTGTTGACTAGAGACATGCCAGTATATTTATGATGCTTCTCCCTGGCCTGAATGTACTCTTTCCTCATCTCCATCTCTTACAATCCCTCATTTCCTACAAGAGGTAGCTCAAGTACCTTTTATGTAAAAACTTCCCTGATCCTCATAGATAAGTGCCCATACATACTTCCAGTTACCTGGTATCTATTTTGTACACATTTAAAAAGTAGAGGTACATTTGTTTCCTCTGAGAGAATAGAAATCCCTTTAGGAAAGGAACTGTTTCATTTGTATCTTTGTATTCTCAGTACCTAATATACTGCCCCATGTGTAGTAGGCACTTAATAAATGCCTGTTGATAGATTTAGGAATGCCCTTAATACTGACATGAAGGAAAGTTCAACCATATAAAATGTTTGGGGCATGAGATAATAGAGGATACAATCAATAATACTGCTTAAAGAAGGCTTTGACCTTGCTCCCTCCCAATAGTACCAACAATCTGTAGTTCTGTTCAGTGGACAAATCAGCATTGATTTATTATGCCTACTGTGTCCAAGATAGTCAACAAACATTTAATAAGTGCTTACTATGTGCTAGACACTTTGAATAAACGTTAGAGGTGCAAAGAAAAGACAGAAATAGGGAACCAGCCCTCAAAGAACTCACATTCTAGTTGGGGGAGACAATACAAAAGTAACTATAAATTCACACCTGTGGCTCTAAGAAGCTGTAGCAGTGGCCACACCCCAGTGAACCATCTCAGAAGATGGGCTAAGACAGGTTGAGGGTAACTGACAGGTTTGTTCAACTACCAGAAGCATGTGAAGACTTTGCCTAGTGAAATGGGTAGCTTAGAACAATTTGTTCTAGTGGGCACAAAGGTGGCTGAAGCAGGTGTTGTGGAGTGCTTAGATCTTGGTCAGACCTCAAAGAATGAAAGTCATCCACTGCAACTTGGGACATTGCCAGTTGTTTTGACTTTTTTCTTGCCACTGAACTTAGATGACTCTGGATGAGAGTGAGGCTGATGACTGTGCAACTCTGCCTCACTTAAATCCAATTCACACAGGAGTCAAGCCATCACCCTGTATTATCACTGGTCCTCTGGAAAATGGAGGACAAACAATAACAACCATGTCCATACAAGATAAATACAAACGGAGGCTAATCTTTGAGGGGAGAGACTTGTACTGGGGAGGGCAGAAGAAGGACTACTGAAGAAGATGAGATTTGATTTGAGCCTTAAAGGAAACCAAGGAATCTAGGAGTTTGAGGTGAAGAGAAAAAGTATTCCAGGCATAGGAGATTGCCACTGAAATTCAGGAAGTCAGGAGGGAGTGTTCTATATAAGAAAAAACAAATAGGCCAGTGTAGATGGGTTATAGGGTCTGTAGAGGTGAATGAGGTATAAGGAGGCCAGGTTCTGAAGGGCTTAGTGGATTCTATAGTTGAGTCTGGAGGTACTAGCTTCTGGAGTTTACTGGATAGGGCTGTGACATGCTGTGTTTTTGGAAAAATCCCCAAATGACAGATGAGAGTAAGACAGTATGCATCCATTCGTATTCAATAATGATACAGTCTTCTGTTTCTTAACTCCCCATTGTCTCCACTTTGGCTAACAGTCTTGGCTTCTTTTGGGATGAGAGAGAAATAACCAAGGTGAAAGAGAGGGTTCATGGAATTTTATTGTTATTATTATGACAAAACCTTATGTAAATTTGTTTTTTCCTGATTTGAGGTGTGTAGTTGATGCAGGGAGGGTAAATTAGACATTGAGGAGTACAGGAAAGTTTGAATACAGGAGGAGAGAGGAACATGTCAGTTGTGACAGAGCCAACTCACTGCTCTTTCTAGTTGTTTACCTGTGAAAACATATCATTAATGCTGAAGCTATGTCCTTTTGGGTGGTTCCAGGTGTGGGCAGTAAATGTTTCAAGATGAATTGAGGGCTAGCCAACTTTAGAAGTAGTGATTGCAGGGTTAGAAGTCATGGCAATGAGCAGAACTGAGTTAGAAGCCATGGCAAATAATGCTGGGCCCGAAACCACAGCAAGCATAATGTCTGTGACACGGTCAAGGGAATTTTCAGATTGTGTTCCCTGCAGGGAGGGGTCAAGGGGCTTTCCCAACTCTTTGGCTCACAACTTCCACTCCATCCTGGGGAGATGAGACAGAATGGATTGAGAAATTTTAAGTCTTATCATTATGAAGTACCTCCTACTTAGTGACATACGCTCATAACTCTCACTAATTCTTTTGTTTTACTATGCTTTTGTTAATTGAATTAAAAGTTGTTGTTACAGTCATGCGTGTCAGTAATTTGGAAACATAATGGGAAGAGGACAAAAAGGAGGAGTTGCTCTAAGTAGGACAAGGACTACGATTGTTGTTTAGTCATTTTCAGTCACGTCTAACAAAGAGTTAGGTCTCTTTTTTGGGTGTGTGTGTCTTGGAGTGGTTTGCCATTTCCTTCTCCAGATCATTTTATAGATGAGGAAAGTGAGGCAAACAGGGTTAAGTGATTTGCCCAGGATCACATAACTAGTGTCTCAGGCCAGATTTGAATTCAGTGCTTCCTAATTCCAGCCCCAACACCCTATCCACTGTGCAACCCAGCTACCCCAAAGGAGACTATGAACTATTGATGTAATTAGTAAATACACTAAGGAAGAATCTAGAGACAAAAAAATGCACCACTATGTACGAAGGAGAAGGGAATAAAAGGAGAAAAAAGATGAGTAGCATGTAAATTTTTGAAAAACAGAGACTATTATGATTATCTCAGAGACCCCTTAGCACAGTGCCTGTCACAAAGTAGGTACTTTATAAATGCTAATTGACTGACTAACTGAGAACCTCCTAGTGTTTGGTGATGTTCAAGGCAGGGAAGGCTAAGCTTTAGATTGATAATTCATGCTTTAGGTCTAACTTCTGAATAGGATGAGGTGCTAATCACAACACTCTCCTATGGTGTCATGTTGTTTTGTTTTATGAAACTACCTTCATTGTTAGAGTGAATATTTAATATTCCTAAGTAGGATAACAAACAGTATAGAAAACCTAGAATAAATGGTAAAGAACTAAGCTTTTCTTTGTCTCCTTCATCTTTGTGAGGTATCATTTCACAATAACCCATAGTTTTCTTATCTTAAGTTAAAGATAGAAAGGCTCAGATGTTTTTAAAGTGGTTATTAACTATGCTACAACTTTTTCACAGCTTTCTAAAAGATGAAAGAAGAAAAAACTATTGCTATTGAAAAAGGTAGTGAAATATTTTATTTATTTGACAATGTAGCTGAGGCAGTATTTTGAGAAGTAATACATTTTTTATTTCTAGATCTTAAAAATATATAGATCTCTCTTGCCCGAGGTCCTGAAAATGGCTGGTTCTATATTGGCTGTTGTAAATGTGGAAGAAACTAGTGTGGACTTATGTCACCAAGTGAGCTGAATCATAGAGGGATTATAGGAAAAGTCAATAGCAATTGCTATGTGGGGCCCTACTAGGAATCTGAGTATGAATGAAATCAATTGCAGTAACCCAACCATCATGTAAGAATTAGGAACTGATAGCTCTTTGAAGAAATACACTAAAGTAAAGAATGCAATTCATAGCACTCATTTTTAGACTGTATCATTCCATAAATCTAAAAGAAAAGCTATAAGGTGTATTTGACAAGGAATTTTTTAGAGGCTATGCTGGAAAGTACTATAGTATATCACATAGTTGATTCAGAATAATCTGTTAAACAATATTTAATCAGCCTCTTCTAAGGACAACTTCTGGAATGATGGCCTTGGTCTGTGATGGACAAAAATCTGAAATTGTCTTTTTGATTAGATGAATATAGTCCATAGTCTTACTTTAGTAGATGATTTCATATTGACCTGGATTTGAATCCTACCTCAGATATTTACTAGCTGTATGGCCCCTTATGACATCTATATCTATTGTCTTGTCTGCTACTGGGGTTGATATGAAGATACCTTAAGTAAGATACCTTACAGAAGATGAGCTTATAGCCTAGTATTTTCATTTAATTATAAAAGGCATTTTTTATCCACTTGTGTGCAATCGTCCATGGAACATTAATCACAAAAGAGTAATAGTGGCATAGTGACTAATCTCAGGATCTGAATTCCATTGAAAAAGATGACAAGATAGCAAAACCTGACAATGACAAAGCATATTTAAATATATTTATCTCATTTGATCACCATAACAATCTTATGAGAAAGGTGTAGTAAATATCATGTACAAATGTCATCTCATTTGATAGACTGAATTATCCCTTGAAAAGGGGTAAAATAAGGGTCCTAAAGATATTGAAAACTTAATTTTGAAAAGCCCTTTTTGAGTCTAATGGCATGACTCCAAGATGCAGACCAATTATAGCAAAACAGCCAGATGGCACAGTGGCTAGAGTGCTAGGCCTACAGTCTTGAAGAGTCATCTTCCTGAGTTTAAATCTGGCCTCAGACACTTAATAGCCATGGGATATTGGGCAAGTCACTTTACCCTGTTTGCCTCAGTTTCTTCATCTGTAAAATGAGCTAGAGAAGGAAATGGCAAACCACTCTAGTATCTCTGTCAAGAAAATCCCAAATGGGCTCATGAAGATTCAGACACAACTGAAAAACGACTGAAAAGAATAATTTAAAAAGTTATCTTTACCATTGCTTTGCCTCAAGCCTTCTCCTCAACAATATGGATGATGGACTTTACTTGGAGGGGGCTATTATCTAATTTGTCTTTTCTTTCTCAGTGTGGTTCAGATAGAAATGATCTTTGGAAAAGTTGCCATCCTGTTATTATTATTATTTTATATTTAATGTTCCATGGACTCTTTTACAGGTAGGTAAAATAACTTTTTGTTGTTTTAGAATAAAAGTATGAGGGCAAAATTGCTTTCTTTGGAGGCTCACTGAAAGCATCCTTAGTATATGTCCAGTATAAGACAGACTAATAGGGATGACAAGCACCGCATCGTGTTCCCTTAGGACTTTGGTCTCTTGTCTGGGGTGATATTGCAAAACTGTCAAAGCAGATCACTCAGATATCATTTATTCAAAATAAATCATCCATTTACCAAGAAAACCCAACTATTCAAATACCCCACAAGAAAACAGCCTCACAGAGATTAAAAAGTTCAAGAAGACAAACGTGGATAAAAGCCTAGAGTTTTAAAATAGCTAAGAAGGATATTCCCTGGGATCTCAGGAATTCCCCTCTCAAGTCTTAAAAACTACTTTTTCTACTCTTCTTGTCCAAGAATGAGTCCCAAGTCAATCCATCTGGGGGCAATGTTAACCCAAACTGCCCCGGTTCTGTACCACAATTCCTTGGTCACAACAATTTGTTATGAAAGTATATGGGGTTAACTCATGCCTCCTCAGTGTTACCAGTATCCTGACCCACACAGCACTTCTACTAGTTCCCATACTTTGAAATCTTTTCATTTTGTATAGCTTGGGGATAATGTAAATTTCTCATGGTGACATCTATTTAAAACACTGTTGTTATGTTTTTATGGATCACTGCTATATCTGAACAATTATAGATAAAAGTTCAGTCTGTGTTTATGGCCCATTTCCAAAATAATTTATTGGTTGAATTCTCCAGGTCTATATTTGTAGTATGGGGATTTATCATCTATCAGTCCATGAAAGATAGTGAACTTGAGATGGTATGATTCTAACCCTCCAGGTCATGTCTTGCTAGGCATTCTAAAGGAGCTCAGTTTTTACAGCTTGCTATGCACAGTTTCATCCATCCATAATCAACATTGATCTTTAAGTTAAGGTTCCCTAAGATTAAACCTTCTATAATCAACACTGTAATAGCCTCAAGAATAGCTCTTTTGTAATAACCCTGTAAATAACTTTAGAAATTACCCTTCGGATGGCAATGACCTATCCCTGAATTGCTGTTATTTACTCTTCTCTTTTCACAAACAAATCCTCATGTCTCCGTCATTTATTTGTTGCTTCCACATCAACATATTGTTGTTTGAATTTATTCTAATGTTAACCATGGAGGATCTTTTGATTTCATTCTTTGATTATAGCCATTTCACTGGCCCCATCAGGAGATAAACCACTTTGGGTTCCATTTGACAAATCCAATGGGATAAACCTTCTCAGTTATCAGTTTTGACTATTACTGGATGAAGTGACATTTGTTTATTTCTGTAGGTTTTTGATCTGTTTATCATGTGATGATGATGATGGTGGCAATGGTAAGAATGTGTTGGTTTTGGTCAAAGTTTCTTTCTTCTATCTTATCTCAAGTATGAAAAGAAGTGTGTCTAACAGTTCTTCACCTACTTTTGTATCTCTGCAAGAAGCATACTTGTTGATATTTCTAAGACATTTTATTTTAAGGAATGACAGGAACAAGCATGGAGCTAGAAGATCCTCTCCTGTCATCCCCTATACCCTGCCAGTCCTACCAGCACAGGTCTTACCCTGAACTGGCCCAAGAGTAGTACTGAGTCAAAATGGGAAGCAACGATTAATTTGGGGGGTGTTATAGAGGAGAGATTACAGGCAGCAATCTGTAGTAATATGGAGGAAAAGGAAGAAGGAAAGGTGAAAAATCCGAAGCATTGGCTTTCTAAATATAAAGGAATTTCCTTTGGTTACTGTACTACTCAGTCTAGTGACTTTTCACATGGTAGGGAAATTTTCAAGTCAGGCACAACTAATTCAGAACCTGCTTGTATTGTTTAAAATGAAGTTTACAGATTATCTGTAAATGTTAATTATCCATGCTCCCTCTATACTACACTATAATTGAAATTTGATTGTATAGCTAAATAAAATTTCAAATCTTGGAGAAACCAAATTATTATAGCCATTATCTGTCTTCACTTTACTCATGGAGAAACTGAAGCATGGAAATATTAAATTGTATAATGAAGGTCACAAAGCCAATATATTAAAAAAGAGATTGGACAAAACTCCCATAATACCTAATAATAATTGTAATAATGCCTCACATTGGTATAGCACTACAAAACTAGGTTGATACACCTAGCCACTAAACAGTCTCTTTTGAAATGTGGCATTTGCAACTTACCCCCAGGTCCTCAGAATAGTTTTTAAAATGTAGGACACACTGAACCAAATTCTTGACCACCAACCCTTTGGGATAGTCTAAAACACAAAATACAGAAACTCAGGTAAGAGACCTGAATTTCACCTTCTATTCACATTGATGTTGAAGGTATACTATCTCTGAAATTCTAGAATATCTGTCACTTTCTGACTCTATTAAGGATAGTGGCCTTAAATTCACATAAATTCCTTTAGACTGTCCAATAGACCTTTAAAAATTAACCAAAAATTCTATAAGTTTTATCAAATAGTATCTTTCTTTAAAAAATCTGAGGTTAGGCAAGATACTTGTGTGCATTATATAACATTATATTTTGACATGTTAATTATATATATGTATACATATATGTGTATGTATACATATACATATACACACATAATATGTATGTATAATTTCACTAGTAGAGAGAGCTCCTGGAATGGAAACTCTAAGTATGGAAATTGATGTGTATCAGTAACTTGTCTGCAATTTTATTATTATAACTTATAGTCTTAGAGAATTGCTTCAGGCACTAAAAGGTTAAGTGACTTACCCATGTTCTCATAGGTAGTATATATCAGAGTTGGAACTAAACATATTTTCCTGACCATTATTCTATCCATTATTCTATTATACTACTACTACTCTCTCTCTGTCTCATTGTCTCTCTGTCTCTCTCTATTCTTTTCTCCTCCCTCTTTCTTACCCTCTTTTCCTCCCTCCCTCTCATGGTTTCCCTAACACCCCCCCCCACACACATATAAATGTGTGTGGATGTGTTTTTATATACTCATATGCATTCATACAAATGCATATGTACATATACATGGACACTCATATACATATTATGTGTATGAGCGTGTGAGTGTGTGAATGATTAATTTGTTCCAGGAAATTTGCCATTTCCACTTACAGATTTTAAGGAAATAAATTGGTATGAGGAGAGATTATTACAAGGTCATAAAATGCCGCAGAGGAAGCATTTTAAATGAGTCTTCCAGAAACTTGAAATAAAAAAGATCAGAAATAGAGTTATTGAAATAAAACCTGATACTGTCTACGAAGGATTTTCTTGTTATATTTCAACATGTCTAAATGGCATAATGATTGGTGGGTAAGTTAGGTTGTAAGCTATGAGAAAACAACATACATTCCCACTCTAGCTCTTAGCTATGCTGCAGGCTGCTGTGAGTATTTTCCAGAAATAGAAGATGGCTGTAACAAACAATAAAATATAGATGATGATACTCATGATGGTCTCTCCATCAGGTCTGTCAACTCTGCATTTATTGACTGATTTATCAGAATGTCAACTGAGACTGAAGCCCGATGGGCAACATACAATCTGTGGCTCTACATCATCTTGGAAGATTTGTTCCTTAATTAAGAAGTAATAGAAGTCCATCCATGTCAGGAATAAGAAAAAATATGTATTTGTATCTCCCCAAAATTGGACTAAAATTCTGATTGTTATTAGTCATCAATATAATAAGCATGCATTTCGATTATACTAATCATTTCCTTTACTGAATAATTTGTCTTTAAAATACTAAATAATTCATAAATCAGAGGGACCAAAGCTGTTATCTGCATGTACAGGGTGGCTTGACTGTGTTGACTTGTCGAGTCAATTAAAAAAGAAAATCCAGCAGTAAAGTTAATCTAACTGATTTGAAAGTCATTTAAAAAGTACAGTGTCCCAAAAATCTTTTTTTTTTTTTTTGCAGGGCAATGGGGTTTAAGTGACTTGCCCAGGATCACACAGCTAGTAAGTGTCTGAGGCTGGGTTTGAACTCAGGTCCTCCTGAATCCAAGGCTAGTGCTTTATCCATTGTGCCACCTAGCTGCTCCCCCCAAAATCTTAATGCAACTATAACACTAAGGCTTTTGGGATACACTGTATAATTATTTGTTCAGATAGACAAAGTCTGCAGTCAAATATATTACATTTCCTCAGGAGAAATAAGAGTTACAATATGAGAACCTTGGGCCAGGAGCCAAGAGACCACCTCATTCTGTAGCTGAAGAAAATGAAACTCAGAAGCAAAAGGAACTTGCCTGAGGTCACACAACAAGTTCTAAAGTTTGTGACTCAAGCCCAGGTCTTTGGAATAGGAGTTCCAAACATCTAAGCTGGGTTGCCTTATGGGATACCATGCATTGATTATCTCTTTAGATCCAAGTTTTTGTAACAGGATATTCTCTCTCTTGGTCATCTCTATTCTGATGTATATTTGCCTGAGGCTTATGGAAAGATGAATAAATATTTCATCAGTAAAGGCAATACCTAAACATACCTCAACCAATTCATTGTTTCATTTGTAAAAAAAATTCTTTCTGCTTTTGTTAAAGGCCTATGCTAAAACATCTATGTGATCTAAGACTGCAACAGCACCAGAATCAGAAATCCAAACAAGCAGTAACAGAAACCTACCCCAAAGGCCAAGCACAAGATATTTCAGAGAATTAGTCATTCCCCATTCCAAGGCACTTGGATGGTCCTTGGAAGGAAGTAGTTACAAAGCATTCCCAAAAGTCTGTAATTCTAACTTCCTTGGAGACTAATCATTAGTACTCAACTTTTAATTTTGGCCAGCTACGTGGCAAAGTGGATAGGCAGAGCCTGGAATCAGGACACTGTATTTGACAGTCTTCAGTAATTGAAGAATTTCATAGGTGGGAGTACATGTACAGTAATTTACTTTTTTCCCCTGTCTCTTGAGTATTTCTATTAGGGAAATATGGACGACTAGTAGGCATCTCCAACATACTGATACCAATGCAGGCCAAGGTTACAATGCTGTTATTTTCCCTGATCTGTATCCTGAAAGCCTGAAATAACTGTGCCTGTTCTTTGGTTTATAGGTCCAGGTAGGAAATTTGCTACCTAAAGACAACTGCAGGCCTGCTTGAGTTCTTAGTTCATTTTCTTATTCATACAATAATCATTTATGAAGTACTTAATTGTGCTCAAAGTGTGTTGCGGGGCATATAAAGTTTTGTTTTGTTTTGTTTTAAAGTACTAGTACTCCTGTGAGTCTACAGTTCAATAGGATATAGAAGACCTTTGGAAGTATGGGTCACTTTTAGAGGAAGTACAAATTGTGCTTGCAATCTTTGCTTTTTGGAACTTCTTGAGCAGAGATTCTTAACCAGGGATTGATGGACCCCTTTATAGATAGATTTCATGGGGGTGAATAGGGACAAAGAGCAGTCTGTGAACTTGGAAGGGAAAGAAATTACATCTTTATTTCATTATAATGGGTTTCTTTGTAATCCTATATATTTTATTTTACACATTTGAAAGCATTGAGAAGAGGTTCATAGGTTTCTCCAGACTGTCAAAGAGATCCATAAAATAAAATAAGATTAAAAACTAATGTCAACTTACTAATTCTGAAGATCTAAAAGGTAGGCTCATCAGATTTTGGGGAAATAAATCCTTTTACTTTTTTCCCTTGTGCCTTAATTTTCCTGTTTCTAAAGGAGATTTATATTTATTAGTATTATTTTTCATTATTAATAATTATAAAAAGAGTAGTTGACATTTCCATGGCATTCTAAGAATTGTAATTTTCTCTCTTGAGACTTACAACAGCCCAAATATTAACTTTGTTTTGTGACATAGTTAGCCTTTTTAACAACTGAGGTATAAGTAGAAGCATGAATTATTAGTTACATAAGTAACTGCAACCCTCATGGAATTCCTGGAATTGCACACTCCAGTGATTTATGGTACTCTCAGAGGCATCCTTAGGCTTCAGCTAGGTAGGCTAGAGACACCTGGTTAGGTTAGCAACCTATTGGCTTTGGGGTTTCTCTTCTGTTCTGGTGGTGTTCTAGCATTTTGTAGACTAATTCTGTACCTGGGAATTTTAGACCCATCTTGACTATAGCCACAGGTGAACAAATCACACTGCCTGTAGTCATCCCCTTGGCCCTTCTTGTAAAAGTATGCAAATACCTTAACAACTACCACTTTTGGACTTTCCATGCCTCTTAAATGCCTCACTAAGATACAGTACCACTCCCTCATCTGGGTAGAGGGAGATGCTTTTTAGTCCACTGTGTCTGACAGATGAAATTTCCATCAGTTTGGAGCTGGCTTACATTAAGCAGCTCTAGAGATTGATTGAGCATCTCTCCTTCTCTTCTGTTATTAATCATCTATTCTCAGCAGTAGCTTATTGCTTGCTTTAGTAAGAGCAATGATAGTTCCTTCCCCTCCCCCCAACCCGGTCCTAAAATATTGGCTCTACCCTGAGACAAATGAAATGATTATGAATGTCAAGCTTAGATGGATTTCAGGCTAGCTTGTTAGACTTCTTTTCCTTTATGAAGTACCAAACCTTCCCATTTAAAAACATATTACCTTATCAAAATATAATTATGTATGAAGGCTATGTGATCTCAAGGAATAGCCTTTATAGACAAGGACTAATAAGTTTCAAGTGGATGCCAATTAGATTATTTTTAAACACATCTGCCCTGAAATCAGAAGTTCTGGTATAGCTGTCCAATTGTAATCTTCATGGCACTGGCATTAATATAGTGCTGTCACCACCTAAATTAACCAATTTTCAAATAGAGGACTGGACACATTCCAGATGCATGTGCTCATTTTGAATATATCAGTGATAATAGGTATTTTGACTGAGGTTGAGTTTCTCTATCTGACAATGCCAAATATGCTGAGTATGGAGAGGAAAAAGTCACCTTTAATGTAGCTGTTATATTACATAGTAGGTCAGAAGACCAAAAAGGTTGAATTTTTTAAAAAATTTCATTTTTTGCCTTTGTTTTTTATATTAATGATATTATCCTAGGCACCTACCCCAATTGAATTCTCTCTCATAACAAAAAAAGCATGTATACAAAATCTACCAACCCTTGATTGTCAGAGAATAATGTTATGATTATAATGGTGGGGAGTGGAAACAAAATAGTGAAACAAAATGATGAATTTGAATCCAGGCAAATTTGATTCAGAAGTCCTAGGTTCAGTTCCTCTCTTTAATATTGTGTGACCATGGGATGTCACTTAATCCCCTTGGACTTCAGTTTTCTCAACTGTAAAAATGAGGGGATTGGATTACATGGCCTTTGAAATCCCTTACAATTCTAGATCTGTGATTCTCAGTTTTTAGTTTTGTTAATTATGTAGCCAGATACTTTAGGTAACATATAGAAGTACAGGACAATATTCCTGCTTATAATCAATCTGGAGAGACGAGACATGAAAAAAAAATAAAGAAAAGGAAAAGATCATAAATACCAGAGGTAGGTGTTGAATGCAGGTCCTTTGACTAGAACTAATGTTCTCTCTATTATACCTAGAACAGGGCAGGGAAAGAGCAATAAAATAAACAAACAAGGATAGAGTAAAACCATATTATAAAGCATTTCACTAGTTCAAGAATTCATCTATGTTTCAAAACTTCAAAAAAGCAGGGCATTTTTGTGTGGTTTTCTATAATTTTGGGATGAGTACTCCCTTCATAGGGACAGATTGCCACCTATCCAAAATATGGTAGATGTCCTTGGTGACTTGGAGTGCCTAAAAAAAAGCATCTTTCTGGGAATGACTCTCTCCAAACTGAGCTAGGGCTGTTGATCAGTTGACAGACATACAATCTGTTGCTGGACCTGAATTTGAAAATTTTCCAGTTTGGTAAATTTGAAACCTTTCTACCATGTGCTCTGTTGATCTAGCCTTTGAAAATCAAGGGTTGCCTCCAAGTAGAATGACTGGTATAAGGTAAGAAATAGTGATTCTGGAATCAAGGATCTGGGGTCAAATCCTGCCTCTCATAGTTAGTACCTGGATGATCTTGGACAAGTGGCTTTACGTCCCTTGGACTCATTCTTCGTCTATAAAAAGAAGGGGTTAGGCTAGATGGCTTCTGAGGACTCTTTCAGTTCCAGGTCTGTGGTCCGTGAGATAAAACTTTAAGTGTCCTCTTCCCTCCAAATGCCTTAGTGTCTATTTTGTTTATAATTATATTTTCACACATTACCTCTCCAGGGAGAATGTAAGTTCCTTTAGGGCACAGACCATTTCATTTTTGTCTTTGCATCCCCAGGGTATAATGCAGTGTATATAACATAGATGGGGCTTAATAAATATTTGCTATTTGGTTGATAGGACTAAAGTCAACTCAGTTAATGCCTGGGTTAAGTTATGTCACTCCTATACATACATACATACATACATACATACATACATACATACATACATACATACATATATACATATTTACAAAGTATTGTTCTTTGTCTACAGTATAGAGAATTTATAATGAATGTAACCATAAATTTAAATTATGTTATTGCAAAGAAGGAATTAACCATTCCACTACTAATTTGACTTTGGCTTTATTTGGACTTGCCAGTTACTAAATGTGTTCCTTTGAAGAAACTGTTTTGATCTTTTTTTTTATTTTAAAACCTACATTTCATTTGAAGGTTACAAAATGTCAGAGATGAAAAGTCCAGCCCATTTAAGGACAAAGATAGTAAAATTATGAATCACTTATGTGCAGTGAGGGTCTCTGAATGAATGATTTGGGAATATCTTGGAAATATCCAATGATGTTAAAGTTTTCTTTGAAAAAGGATAATTGGAGGGAGGAAAGAGGCTTGGATAGAAAGGAGGTAGTATTTAATTCCCAGAGTGGGAGAGAAATTTAAAGGAAAATGATTAATACCTTTATTATAAATTATATCTCTGAATTGGCTGGAATGGTCAGGTAGGTGATGCAGTGTATAGATCACTTTGCTTGGAATTAGGAAGACATCTTCATGAGTTCAAAGCCAGCCTCAGACACTTATTAGCTGTGTGACTCTGGTCAAGTCACTTAACTCTGTTTGCACCATTTGTAAAATGAGCTGGAGAAGGAAATGGCAAACCGCTCCAGTATTTTGCCAAGAAAACCAAAAAATGAGGTCACAAAGAGTTGGACACAACTGAAACAACTCAACAACAGCAACATTGACTGGAATAAATAGGTTCAAAAATATTAAAAAAGTGCCTGGGACAGTACATAGTATGGAAAAAATATTAAAAACATATTTAAGTGCAATTATATATATATATATATATAAGTATAAAATATCAAGCACATATTTAAAGAAGTATCAGTTATAGGTTAAGTATATTAGATACTTAATTGGTACTTAGGAGTATTTGTTTCTTTCTAAACCAGTTGTTCTATTTGGGAATATTCCACAGTTTTCAGGGAAAAAGTAGAAATAACCAATTTTTGTGCTATTGATTAAATACATACCTTTGGGGAAGTCTAAAAAGATAAATCTAAGTGGATTTTGGCATGTTGAGCAATATATCACACTTCTTGTCACATATCCATGCCTGAAGTAAGCTACTGTGCCTTTGTGACCATAGTCAGATACTTCTTGTTATTTTTCCTTCTTTCTCAAAGAGGACCATAATATTGGGGAGGTGATGTCATGACTTGCAGTGAATTCAATTTAAGTGAGTCAGGGCTGTGCAAAGTCACCAGCTTCACTGTCTCCTTCAGAGCCATATAGATCCAGTGGCAAGATATACATCAGGAGGACTGGAAATGGCTCTGATACTACTGATTGCCTAGAGGAAGCTATCTGAGGTGCAGGTATGCCTAGGAAGAAATAAAAAATCTCTACAGTAGTACTAGGCCTAGAGTCTGGGTCTTTTCTAAGTAAACAAAATGTCACAATAACTATCTTGCCTTCCATTCTACTTCCACCTATGGATTTAGAGCGACTGTCGTCTCTAATGTAGCTGCCTTTGTTGGGGGTGAACAAACTCAATGGTCAATACCACATTTAGTTGACAATGTATATGTGAGTTCTTTAGGGTAGAGGTGGTCCCTGATTCTAGTTATTATTTATGAGGAATAAATACTGGGACTCTGGATGAAGCCCTGTCCCTATAATTGCCTTTCACTGGTTGACAGGCCCACTTGTAAACTCCATTAATAATAGAGCAGGTAGAGGCAAATAACTGGCCTGAGTGTTTCAGTCTTACCTTGGAAACGGATCTGCCAGTCAGGAGAGAAAGTTCCAGGATTTACTTTTCTTGTCCAGGTGATTGACATCTTCATTAGTCAAGGAAGGACCTGCTCTGGATTTAAGGCAAAGGATTTCTTGAACTTGTTGGAAAAAGTAAACCCAGAACAATTTATTGTAACTTGATATTTGTGCCTAGGACACTTGTAAAAGTAAATTGTGAAAAAAAAAAGTAAATTGTGGGTCAGGGTAGAGAGGAAACATGGGTGTAGTAGTAGAAAAAGCATGGGGTTGGGAATCTGAAGGCCAGTATTGACATCCAGGCTCCATTACATACAACTTAGAGGGCCTTTGATAAGCTGCTTCTCTTCTCTAGGGCTCAATTGTACTCATGTGAAAAGTAAGGATTTTGAATTAGATGATCTCTAAGGTCCAATCTCGCTCAAAATACTATGATGAAATGACACTGGGAGATCAGAGGCTAGGAAATGATTCCTGTGGTATTCTCTGTCTTTTTTTTTTTTTTTTTTTTGCTTTATGGTAAGCTATTTAGGCAACTACATGGTAGAGCTGTGGGACCCAGGGCAAGTCACTTGAACTGTCTCAGTCTCAGTTTCCTCATCTCTAAAAGGGAGGTCCTCCCATGGTTGTGAAGATCCAACTGAGATCATTTGGCAAACTTTAAAGTGCCATTATTATTATAAGTCCTAAATTTTTACACTTGAACAACTAAATGTGGAAACATAGATTGTATGATGTCTCCACTTCCTTTTAGCATAGTGCCAGGCTGTCCACTCTAAACTTCTATGAAAAGGAGATACAGGTAAAATAATGAAGACTATGAAGTTTGTCACTTGTTCCCCTTCTCCCACCCCTCCCTTTTTCTTATCTCTTGCATTTGTGACTTGGATTTCTCCTACCAATACCCCTCTTTTGATGGGAAAGGGTATTAAGGAGTTTGGAGGAGAAAGAAAGGAAGTATGAAACAATTATTATGACTAGAAGTTTTGGAGATACATACTGAAAGGAGCAGTTTAACACCTGTTCTTCACAGCCAGGTCCCTTCAGAGCACCTGCCTATTTACAAACAAAAGAAAAAAAGTTTAAGTAAATAAATAAGCACACATATATGTATGTGTGTATGTATATATATACATACACACACACACATATAAACACAAACATATTATATATCTATGTACATATATGTATACCATGTATGTATGTATGTATGTATGTATGTATGTATGTATGTATCTGGGAGAGCTAGGTGTCACAGTGCATAGAGTGCTGGGTCTGGATACAGAAAGACTTTTCTTCTGGAGTTAAAATCTGGCTTCAGGTACTTACTAGCTGTGTGACCCTGGGCACGTCACTTAACCCTGTTTGCCTCAGTTTCCTCATCTGTAAAATGAGCTGGAGAAGGAAATGGCAAACTCCTCCAATAACTTTGCCAAGAAAACCCAGAAAAGGATCATGAAGAGTAAGATATAACTGGAAAAATTATTAAAACAAACAACTATATATATGTATGTATGTATATATATGCATATGTAGTATACATATATACACATACATTCTTAGTTATCAGCTTTACCCTGACTCTCTTGCCTTCACAAAACCTTTCATCCTTTTTTTCTCCCTCATCTACTCACTCAATAGGTAGGAATAAATTCTTTTTTTTTTTTTTTTGGTGAGGCAATTGGGATTAAGTGACTTGCCTAGGGTCATACAGCTAGTAAGTGTTAAGTGTCTGAGACTGGATTTGAACTCAGGTCCTCCTGACTCCAGGGCCGGTGCTCTATCCACTGTGCCACCTAGCTGCCCCAGGAATAAATTCTAAAGGCAAACTTAGGCAAAATGACAAATGTATAGAGTTAAAGCCTTTGAGAAGGTAGCTGGAGGCCTACTTGTTTTCCCTTCTTTCTTGTTCAGGTTTTAAGGCCCTGCAGCCTAGTGGCTCAGCAGCCTTTATCCTATGTGTTCAGGAGTGCTTACCTCACCAGTGCCTTGGTTCTTCCATTTTCAAAATCACACTCTTTGAATGAACTTCTTTAGGGCTCCAATGATTCACTATTTCACAGAGATGGCATCAGATTCCTTCTTTGGCCCTTCCACTGCTTCTCCAAACACTATTTCTTGGCTTTGCAGATCTGTACGGGAGGGAATATGAGGAAATGTATGATCCTAGAGAAAGCAGAAGGACTGGACAAGTGAGGGAGCAGGAGAACAAAAATGGTTTAAAATCTAGTAAAAAAAAAAAAGATATGTTTCTGCGAGGGTTGTGTGAGTGGGAAATCAGAAACTTTGGGGGAAAAGACTTAAAATTTCAGTCATGTTTGGCTTCTCACTCAACCCTTTTCCATGTTTGATCAGTAAGTCTTGTTGATTTTTATTTTGTAACATCTCATCAATTAAGAAATATGATCAATACAATGAGCATTCATGACTTCATAGTAATGATAGTGAAACATGCTATCTTACAAAAAGCTGATGATGGATTTAGGATGCATAATGAGACATATATTTTTATATGTGGTTATTAAGGAAATTTGTTTTACTTGACCATGCATATTTCTTACAAGGAATTTATTTTACTTTTCTTTTTCTCTCATTGAGATGATACGTGGGAAGGGGGAGAGTGGTCTGCAGAAGAGAAAATATATTTATATTAATCTTGAAGAAAAATTGACAGGGTGCTATAGATTTGAAACATTGCATGCACTTTAAGACGAGTTCATTGTATTTTTAATTTCACTTATATGTTCTACTTTGTTATGAGAGACTTCTCACCAAGTGTGAGTAATCTGCAAATGCTTATAGTATAAAAACAAAACACACAAATAGAACTTAAAAGAACAAGAACCACCACAACAAACCCATCCCATTAATTTGTCTCTTTGCCCCACATGTTTTCCACTATAATGGTAAGGGAAAGAATCAGAAAATATAGACTTGAGTCCCAGATCTGATAGTTACTCTGTGACTATGAGAGAATTATTTAAACTCTGAGATTCTGTTTCCTTAATTATAAAATCATTTACAATGTCTCCCTCACACTAAAGTCTACTTCCCCTATAGGGATGTAGTGAGGAAATCATCACATAAGTCTGTTCTTCCCCCTGACACTGTCCTATTTCAGACCTCATGAAATCTCACCTGGGCTATTCCAGTTGTCTTCTAACTTATCTGAGCAACTCCAGTCTTTTCCAGGGTCAATCCACTTGCTAGGGAACCATCAAAATAAACTTTCAGATGGATTATAATTGATGGAATTCTCTTGCTTAATAAATATCTCCCATTTGATTATAGATTTATCTTGCTTCTAATAATAATAGCAGCTGGCATTTATCTAGTCCTTTAAGGTTTGTGCAAAGTACTTCATATGTCAACTCATTTGATCCTTACAACAACCCTGGGAGGAAGGTGATTTTATTACCCCCCATTTTACAGATGAGGAAGTTGAAGCACAGAGAAAGTAGTGGACTTGCCCAGAATCATGCAGCTATTGAAATGTCTGAGGCAAATTCTGAACTCAGATCCTCTTGATTTTTAAGTCCTAGGCTCTATTCCAACAAATTAAAATTCATTAGGTTAGTATTCAAGCCCCACCTCAATCTGGCTTCAGTCTACTTCTCTAGTCTCTTTTCAAAATATTCACCTTTGCATACTTACAAAAACAAAACAAAAACAACAACAACAACAACAAAACTTTCCCCTTGCTCAGTCTGCCATGAATTTTCTCACTGTCTTCCCTCTGTATCTCTAGCATGAACTCCTGCCCCTATTTGGCTGCTGAAATCCTACCTCTTCTTGAGGTTCTAATTCACTTTTTACCTTCCCCATAAAGCCTTCATTGATTGCCCCCTGAACCTCTGAGATGGAAGTAAACTCATGTCTTTGGAGTTTCCATAGTAGTTATCATTCCAGTCTCATGCATTTATCATATTCAGTTTTGCATTTTAGTCATTTGTGTTCATGCCCCACTAAATTGTAAGTTTCTTGAAGGAAGAAACCTGATTTTAGTCAGCCATGTGTATACCAGCACTTGATACAATGCTTTGCACATAATAAGGGTCTAAAAATATTTGTTAAATTTAACTAAACTATGTGCAGTAATTATTTTTTAACCTTTTCCAAATATGAAGTCACTTTATTAGTTTTAGAACATTAAATTTAATTTGTTAAATGAGATAATCTTATGAGCAAGCCAAGTTTTATTTATATATGTGTATTTTAAAAGCATAATTTATCCACATAGTAATTACAAATTTACTAATTTAATTTTAATTTTGTATAACCTGGCTTCTTTGTGCATGCCCAGTTTGTCTGACATGGAGCCAACTGAGTCCCCTGGCATATAAGGGGGGGGTAGGTTCTTTGATTAGCTGCTTGCGTGTTTAAAAGTGTGAGACTCTTTCTGTCGTGGCAAAGAATTGGAAACTGAGGGGATGCCCATCAATTGGGGAATGGAAGGACAAGTTGTGGTAATTGATTGTACTATAATAAATGATGAGCGGGATGCTCTTAGAAAAACCTGGGAAGACTTATATGAACTGATGCAAAGTGTAGTGAGCAGAACCAGGAAAACATTGTACACAGTAATAGCAATACTGTAATGATGATGATCAACTGTAAGTGCTTTAGCTATTCTCAGTAATACCATGATCCAAGACAATTTCAAAGGACTTATGATGAAAAATTCTATCCACCCCCAGAGAAAAAACTGATGGAGTCTGAGATGGAGTCTGAATGCAGATCAAAGCATACTCTCTTTTTTATTTTCTTTCTTTTTCTTTTTGGTCTGTGTTTTCTTTCATAACATGACTAATATGGAAAACTATTTACATAACTTTGCATTTATAATCTATGTCAAACTGAAAGAAAGGAGGATAGGTAGAGAATTTGGGACTCATTTTTTTTTAATTAGTGTTAAAATGTTTTACATGTAATTGAGAAAATAAAATAAAAATAAATAAAAGTGGTAAGACTGAAGCATTGGCTTTTTTTCCCCAGTCTCTACCATTTTTACAACTCTGCTACTTTAATCTACTCCTAGCTGCCCTTTCCAGCCATAAATGGAACCAGTGAGAGGTGAAGGACATCCTTTCCCTGATTACCTACTTTTTACCCTTGACTCAGAGAAATGGGCATAGGGGTGTTAGTTTTTGGTTTGTGTTGTTTCCCCTAATTTTCATATGGGATGCAGGAGGCGATCCTCACTGACCCAGAGTGACTTTGGAGCTAGGATTGTAAATGGGGTCATACAGCCAGCCAAGCATGGATTCTTGAAAGGACAGGGGGCCTGGGACTCGAGCCCAGGTAGGGTTTTGGACTTGGAACTGTGACTGTACTTTCTGGGAACTGAGCTAAATTATGAAGCTAATCCCCTTCACCTCCCCAGACACTGAAGTAGTATAGGAAAGGAGGGGAAATTATGCCTCCCAAGTGTTAGTGGTAGTAGGTATATTTGTGATTATATCTTTCTGAAGTTAATATATTCATTTGTAAAAGCTCCACTGTGTTCCATTTGTTATAAATGGAGCCAAAAGAAATATCACCTCTCAGGTTTTTTTTTTCCAGTTTATGAGAAGCAGGCAAAAACGTGAGAACAGAATACATTACCCATATAAGAATAAAATAAATCAGTTATTACATATTCTTGACTTTATTATGTTCCCTATAGCTTAAAGTCCTCCTCTTTAGAAGAGGGAAGAACTAAAAATGCCTGCCCCACATTCCAATTCAATGGCCACAACTTCTATCATGTGCAACTTTTATCACATCATCCTCTTTTTTCTGAGATATTGTGTCATTTCAGTCTGACAAACATTTATTAAATTCTTACATCATGCTAGGTACAAAGGATACTAAAACAACAATGAAAAGTCCCCCGCCCTCAAATTCTTATGTTGTGCTAGGGGCAAAGGCTACTAATACAAAAATGAAAAGTCACCTTCCCTGAAGGATTGTATATTCTACTGGGCAGATACAATATGTCTATAGATAAGTAAATACCAAGTGTATACTCAATAATTTCAAGAGAAAGAGAGAACCAGTACAACTGGAAGAATGAGAGGGAGTTCTGATAGGATAGTGGTGTCAATTCAGAGAGAAGTGGGACCACTAATCAAAATTTAAGGATCCCTATGGATTGCATACTGAAAACCATATATATATATATATACATATTTATGTATTCTTTTATATTTTTATTTATTTTATTAAATATTTACCAATTACATTTTATTCTGATTCTATTGCACTCCTTGTACATATCCCACTGGCTTGTGTTTGACATTACTAGTATGGGATATGGCACCTGAGCTGCCCTTTGAAGGAATGTGTGTGTGTGTGTGTGTGTGTGTGTCTATACACAAGTGTGGTGTACTGTCTCTTAGAGAGGAAGAGCACCTCTGGTTTGTGAACTTGCCAAGCCCTTTTCAGGGCTGCTCACCTACCTTTGTTGTTCGACTGGTCACCCGCTTCTTACCTGTGGCTCCAAGAAGCTGTAGCATGTGAAGCAGCTATAACTTGGTAAAAAGACTCTTGGCAGAACCCTCTAGACAGATGGGCTAAATCTGTTTGAGGGTGATCTATGAGCCTCAAATCCATCAGTGAGTCAGGGGGAGATCTACCCCAAGCACGTGAAGACTTTCTTCCAGTAGAATGGGCAGATGAAAGCAATTTGTTCCAACAATCATTAAAGTGGCTGAAGAAGGCCCTATGGAGTGCTTGAGCTTTGCCTGACATCAAAGAACCATTTCCCAGGCCATCACCATTTCTCTATTGGATAATGACTTGTGTTCTTATAAATTTGAATCAGTTCTCTATATATTTGAGAAATTAATGCTTTATCAGAAACACTGGCTGTAAAAATTATTTCCTAGCTTTCTGCTTTCCATCGAATCCTGGTTGTATTGGCATTGTTTGTGCAAACCCTTTTAAATTTAATATAATAAGAATGATGATTTTTGCAGTTCATAATGTTCTGTATCTCTTATTTGGTTATAAATTCTTCCCCTCTCTCTAGATCTGACAGGTAAATTATTCCCTCCTCTTCTTATTTGCCTATGGTATCACCCTTTATGTCTAAATCATGTATCCATTTTGACCTTATTTTGTTATACAGCGTGAGATATTGATCTGTGCCTAGTTTCTGCCATAAGATTTTCCAGTTTTCCCAGCAGTTTTTGTCAATGAGTTTTTATTCCAGAAGTTGGAGTCTTTGTGTTTATTAAACACTACTGTTTTACTAATCACTATAGTCATTTACTACTGTGTCTTGTGTATCTGATCCACCACTCTAAAATAGTTTTGATGACTGCCACTTTGTAATATAGTTTTATCAGATCCATGTTTTAATATTAGTTGATTTGGAATATTCTTTGGATATGGGAGAATAATTAGAAAGCTATTGTAATATCTCAGGTAAGAAAGAATGAGGACCTAACTTAAGGTAGAGATTGTGTAGATAGATATAATGGAGATGTAATGGAAAAGACTTTACAACTGATTGTAAGGGGTAAGGGTATTGCAGGAGATAGAAAAGTCAAGAATGACTCAAGAGGTGAAACTGTGAATGATTAAAAGGGTGTCTGCCCTTCAGCAAAATTAGGGAAACTTTGAAGAGGGATGTGTTTTAGGAAAATTATGATTTTCCTTTATTTCGGACATGTTGAGGATAAGATGCCTATAGGACATTCATGTGGGAATGATCAGCAGACAATTGCTTCTTCTGAAGCCTGAGGTTTGTTTTTTTTTTTTTTTTAGTGAGGCAATTGGGGTTAAGTGACTTGCCCAGGGTCACACAGCTAGTAAGTGTTAAGTGTCTGAGGCCGGATTTGAACTCAGGTACTCCTGACTCCAGGGCCAGTGCTCTATCCACTGCGCCATCTAGCTGCCCCCCTAAAGCCTGAGTTTAAAAAAAAATCATCTTCACAGGTTTCTGAGTTTCCCTGGGCTGAGGTAAGATTCTCTTCCGAATTTATTACATGCTGGTTTTGTTTCTTTTTCAGGGTTTACCTTCCAGTGTTGTCATACAGACCATTCATAGGCTGTTAGGCTTTAGAACTGGAAGGGGTAATGTAATGATAATCTGATAATGTAGTCGAATTCCCCTACTTTAAAGATCAAGAAACTGAGGCTTAAGAAGTGCCCTGCCTCACGTCTTGTGACTCAAAGCCATCTTTGACTCCCAGTGCAATACCTTTCCTTTAAGTGATCTTTCTTGTAGTTTGTGGGAATTTATGGTTAAAGACAACAGAATGTTGAGGTAAATCACACTTAGAATCTAAATACTCACTGAAGTCGACATAGTTAATTTTGCACATCACAGCACCTCCAATAAAAGAGGGTTAATCATCCTACAGACCCAGAACTTGGAAAGTAGAATAGACATAATTCTTGAAATAGACATAACAGCTTTGGATTCCATATGCATTGAGAACTCACTGGTAATTTTCAGGGTCTTATGGCAGCTATGGAAATAAGAACATGAGATCAGACACAGTATCTACCCTTAAGGAACTTAAAATCTGATGGAGTAGATAAAACAAGCTCACAAATAAATAGCTATAATATAAATTCAACAATAAGTGGCATAAGATGTAAAATGTTAAACTGGAAGTTAGAGCAACCAGTGTCCTGCCTCCAACAGTTTTGGGGTGATGGAGGAGGCAGTTGGGGTTAAGTGACTTGCCCAAGTTCACACAGCTAATAAGTGTCTGAGGTGGCATTTGAACTCAGGTCTTCTGAACTCCAGGGCCAGTGCTTTATCCACTGTGCCACCTAGCTGTCCCCATCCTCAAATACTTTCTAGTTATGCTTCCCTGGACAATTCCTTTAATTTTTATGACTCTATAAATTATCATTATTGTATGTAATCCTCAGAGAAATTTTTTCTGGGTGTGGGGCAATGAGGGTTAAGTGAGTTGCCCAGGGTCACATAGCTAGTAAGTGTCAAGTGTCTGAGACCAGATTTGAACTCAGGTCCTCCTGACTCCAGGGCCAGTGCTCTATCCACTGCACCACCTAGTTGCCCTCCCTCACAGAAATTTGAAGGTGGGAAAAGTCACCTCTAGTTTGTTTGAATCATTGAAGACTTCATAGAGGTGTTAGGTCTTAAAGGAAGGGAAGTATATCAACGAGTGAAGATGAGATTGAGTCAGTTCCAGGTATGGGAAATGGAATGAACAAAGGCATGACCAAGAGAGAGGGCAAGATCATAGATCCAGAGCTGGAGAAAACAAAGCAAAACCAAAACCAAATGAAAAAACCAAACCAAACCAAACCAGAGAGGCCATCTTCTCTAATCCTCTCATTTTTTAGATAGAGAAGTGAGGCCTAGGCCTCAGAGCACAAAGGTAAAATGCTATTTCCCTTTATTGTATATGAGCCATCCATTTTGCCTAAAACAGAGGATGATGATGAATTAAATCTAGAAAGGTGGGTTGATACCCAGTTGTGGAGGTTGTTGAATGACATGCTAAGAAAACTACTTTACTAGGTATGGAGGAAAAGTCACCCAAGGCTGCTGCTGAGCTTTGGATTATTACAGTGGCATTTTAAGAAAGATTACATAGTCAATAGCATAAAGGACAGAATAAAGTAGAGAGAGGGAGTTAGAAGGCTATTATAGTTATTTGACAAAGAGATTATGAAAGCCTGAAACAAAGGTTTACTTTAAGTTTCACTGTCTCTGGACCTTAGCTCATATTGTCTTCAATGCCTGGCATATCTCCTCACCCCTCTTTATCCTTGATTCTTAACCTTTCCTCTAAAGGAACAGTCTCTAAAATGGGGCCATGGCCTGACTGAAGGGAATTGTATGACCAACCAATAAAAGGGGAGGGAAAAAAGTCACATCCTTATCCCATCTCCTCCAATAGCCATTAGTGGGATTTTCCCCACACCTAACCTCATTATGGAACACTGCTGTATTCTGCCCCATCCCCCTCTAACCTTGGGGTGGGGAGAGGGAGGGGGAAGGTTGGCCCCTGGGGCAGTTATACCCAACTATTACCTGGGCACTCATAGCAGCAGATGCCATTGGGAAAATCATCACCCCCTCCCCTTCCCCCCAGAATACCTATTTCTTGCCTGCCAAATCATCTCGTGATTTAGGCAGGCACTCCAAGAGCATGATATCTGTATTTTGGGGCTACAACTGCTGAACAAGAGCCTTGCTGTTGCTTTTCATTTGGGGTAGGATAGAGTGGGTTGCATAGGAAGAACAGGCACAGGTGGGTTGTAATCTTTATTTCAATTCTGAGTACATTATCTTCCCCCTCAAACCCACCCCTCTTCCAAATTTTTCTATTACTGTCGAGCACAATCAGACCTGCTTCCAGCCAGCATCTCCCAACCCATACCACCACCTGGCCAGTGATCTGGGAATCAACTTTTAGGGACTAGTAACTGCCTCTGTAGTTGCTACAGCCCCTGACTCCTCAGTAGCCATAGCTACTGAAGACCTAGAAAAGAGAGTTTTCACCCCCAAAGTTCTTGAAAGTATAAAGTGGTTCAACATTAGAAAAATTTATGGTTTTATCCCTGGAAACCACACTAAAGCAGATGCATTCTCATCTGCTTTGTCCTTATATCATAAGGATCACTGGATCTTTCCATTAGCTCTATAACTGAAACCTACTATCTGTGTTGTCTTCCCCTATTAGAAGGAGATGCCCTTGAGTGCAGGGCCTGTCTTATTTTTCTCCTTGCATCCCTAGCTCCTAGGAGAGTGCGTTTCATGTAGTAAGCACTTAAGTGTTTTTTTTTATTCATTCATTCACTATTCTTCTGGTCTCCCAGGTTCATAGCCATGGTGTCATCTTCGACTCTTTACTCTCCTTTAACCCACATGTCTGATCAGTTGTCAAATATTTTCATTTTTTCCTTCACAATATCTATCATGTCTATTCCCTTTTTTCTACTGACACCACTGCTACCCCAATTTGGGTCTTCATCATGTCTTACCTGGACTATTGCAATCTCTTCCTAATTGGTCTGCCTGCTTTGAGGCTCTCACCTCTTTAATCCACCCCTGCCCCAGTTGCCAAAGTGATATTTCTAACCTGTCAAAGGACATGTCTCTCTCCTACTCAGTAAGCTCCTCAGTGGCTTCCTAATGGTGTTAGGAACAAATATGATATTACCTTTTTTCTTTATAAATTGGATAGGGGCAGTTGGTGATGTAGTAGATAGAACACTGGCCCTGGAGTCAGGAGGACCTGAGTTCAAATGCGACCTCAGACACTTAACACTTACTAGTTGTATGACCCTGGGCAAGTCACTTAACCCCAATTGCCTCACCAAAACACACACACACACACACACACACACACACACACACAAATGGATAGTGTACATTATTAACATAATACTAAATGTATGTGTATATATACACATATGTACAATTTATACATAATTAAATATATACATATTGGGAATGTGTGTTCAAAATTTTTTACTGATCTCTGAGTGTGCAGTAAAAAAAAATAAAGACAACTTCTCTGAAGTGCAACTTATATACCATAGTCTCCCCCAAATCCTCTTTCAGTCTCTTTCCTATACATGACCTATAACATGTGTAAATCTTGGTTTTGTGGAAAAAAATATCTTTTCTGTGCTTGTATTTGCCAATTTCTAAGGGAATGTTGTATTTTTAAGTGTTCTTTAATATTAATAATGAAAAGAATAATAGGTGTTCCATAACAGCCTAACCACATTTCACTGTTTTGTACATAATATTAGATATTAGATATATTTTCACAAAATATATATCATAGCCGCAGCCATAATATATATTACAGTTAACTCTGTGTTTTGTCCTACTAGAGTATGAGCCTCTGGAGGGCAGGGTATCAATTTAATTCAATTTGGCTGGGTTTTATCTAAACATTGTATCTCCCCCAGCCTCTGTAACAATGTAGTATACTCTGCAGGTCCTTAATAAATGTTGTAGAATTGTCAGTGAGGACAGTGGGAGAGGACAGGAGAGAGGGGAGAGATTCCAGAGATATTTCAGAGGCAGAATTGACAGTACTTGGCAAATGATTGGATGTGGGTGGCTACAAGGCTAGTTTTAGAAAGTTAACCTGATTTTAGAGTGTATTAAAAGAAACAGCATGAAGGACGTGGGAAGTGATTCCTGCAGCATGCTTGGTATTGGGCAGACCCTTATTTAAGTGCTGTGCCCAGTTTTAATCTTTCCATTTTAAAGGACACTATATAGAAATTAAAGAGAATCCAGAGGAGTTCTGCAAAATTATGAAAGGGATGGAAAATAGATCATTTGAGCTAAGATGAAAGGAAATGAAACAACTCAGCCTTAAAGAAGATGAGGCTGGGGAATAATTTTTAAAATTGCTTTAAGTATATGAATGGTTATCATAAAGAGGCCTTGATCACTTCTTCGTCTCCACAGGAGCCTGAAGGAAATGGCCTTAAATCATAGAAAGCTATATTTAGTTAGGCACAAGAAGAACTTTCTGATAGTAAAGAGGGGGCATGTCAACTAAAGAAGAGAAAACAAAACTAACTTGTCTAATTGGAAATCAAAATTAAAGCCTTTGTGTACTCAGCACCAAATTCTACTGAACTAACCTATGTGGAGGCTAGTTTTGAATATTCTTGTGTTGGAACGGAGATGATTTCTTTGCAGATAAGGCAGTGTGGCAAAGTGGAACCTCAAACTTGGACTGAGAAGCTCTGAATTTATAGTCCTGGCTCATGCTTATTACCTGTGTTATCCTGGACAAGTCACAGGTACTATTTGAATTTCAATTTCCTCAGCTCTAAAATGTAAATAAGAAGATGTGAATTCCCTACCTCAAAGGTTGTTGTGAAGAAAGTACTTTGTAAAACTTGATGGGCTATATTGAACATGAGCTATGATGACTCCCACTTGTTAATACTATGAATGCTTAAGTGATGTGTAAAATATTTAGGAATAATATCTTAAAACAGGACAGAATTCAACAGGCATAAGTGTAAGGTAAGATTTCCAGGGGCATAAAATGAATGACTAAGACATAGCTGAGTAGGGAATGAAAGGCGAATACCAATATGGTGGGGGATTTTCTTAGATATATAATAGAACACTGATGATAATTCATCAATATTAATAAAATAAAACTACACTCATACACACACACAAGGAAACAAAAAAAACCTATAAAATTATAGGATCTGGTATAAATAGAAATAACCTTGTAAGCCCAAACATAATTCTACACTCAGCAATTGGCAGCCTATACAAGACCATGCCTGGGCAACTGTGAAGTAGGTCTCTTTACTTCCATTTTCCTTCATCATCTGAGTCAATTCCCTTTAGCCTGCCAGTGCCTTTATCTTTTTTCCTTTTTCTGCCCTGTCAAAACCTATCCTCTTAAAAAGAATCTGAAATTCATTCACATCAATGATTACCATCATTATCATTCTAACTCATACATCTATTCCATTCACATTATTTTTATCTTAAATCTTCAATTTCAATTGAAATGTAGACTCCCCTGTTTAGCAGGTACTCATTCACATTTCTGGTGTTATGGTCCCCTTTGACGATTTAGTGAAGGCTATACATGGACCCTTTCTAGAAGTGTGTCTTTGAATGTATAAAATAAAATACACAGGATTGCAAAGGAAATAATTTACTTTGAAATATAGTTATCAAAATATATTTTTTAAAAGTTAGTGGCCCCCAGATTAAGTATCTCAGATGTTCAGAAATTTAAGCTGCTGCTCATTTTGAGAGGCATAGTCATGTAGAGGGAGAAACATTAAATCTGATTTCCTACCTCTCATACTTGCTAGTTATATGACCATGAGTAAATCACTTAACCTCAGTTTCTACCCCAGTGATCCATAAAGCTATTCTTGAGACCTTATAGAGCCTAGCTTCTTAAACTGTGAGTTGTGACTCCATATGGGGTCATGTAATTGAATATGGAGGTCATGAAAAATTTGGCAACAGTAAAAGGTTATGTATACCTATGTTATAAACCTATATATATCTGGGGTTGTATAAACATTTCTTGGGTTAAAAGGAATTGTGAGTGGAAAAAGTTTAAGAAACCCTGATATAGAGCAATAGTATCAAAATCAAATAAAAACAGGAGCCACTAAACTATACATAAGGATCCCTGTGATCATGTATTATCTTAGGAAACACATAGTAACTATCTATGTCCTATTATTTTTTTTTTGTTAAATATTTCCCAATTTACATTTTAATCTGGTTATCACCAAACTCTAGAATGTTGTTCCTATGTTTTACTCCTCTGATATAATTTATTATTTTATTCATATAATAGGAGTTGACCTTATTTATTTTACAGCACAGAAAGTTGGTCATGATTAAATAACATTTTCAGTGTAACCTGGGGCTTTCCTTCCCATGTGAATCCCCTGAAAAGTTATCTTGGTTTTTCCTACTTTGGGTCAACTTTATTCAAAGCATAATTCATGAGCCCCCACTACTATTTATTTTAATAGCTCAACCAGGCATCCTATTTAGTAAAAGCAAATGCTATTTAATCCAACAATGTAAAAAAAAATAAGAAAAAAATCCCTTACCCATTTATGTAGGAATATTCCCTTTTACAGATAGGTACATGGCTCAGTGGATAGTACACTGGTCCTGGAGTCAGGAAGACCTGAGCTCAAATCTGGCTTTAGAAACTTACTAGCTGTGTAACTTTGGGCAAGTGAGTTTACCTCTCTTTGCCTTAATCTACTGGAGAAGGAAATGGCAAACTACCCCAGTATCTTTGCCAAGAAAACCCCATGGACAACATGGCCGATGGAGTCACAAAGAGACACAGATATGGCTGAATGACTGAACAACACAATGTAAGAAGGAATTAGATGAAACTGGTGTCTATTCCCAAGGTTGCTTCCAGAAACAGTCAATTCCCTTTCTATACAGATACTTGAAGGATTATCATAAGGACAATATTCTATAAAACATTGAATTTTAGACAAAGCTAAAGATCCACAGAAGGTTGTATTATTAAAATTATTAATTAGGCTAAAACTGTGTTTTCTAATTAATTTCTATTGTACCAGTTTTGGTAGTAAGCATATTATTATTTTATTAATATAATCTATCAGAAAAAAAAGATAAAAATAAATGCTTTACAGATATCATCCCTTCATAATCAATTTCCACCTCTGCACTCTGTCTAAATTTATTCCTATCATCTACCCTAATGCTGAGAAAGTTCTTATGAGTAAGACATATCATCTCCCCATGTAGGAATGTAAACAGATGACATCCAGTTGAAGAAAACCCTCCTCAGGTTCCTTAAGGCAAAGTCCATTTTCTAGGTGTGGTACTTCACTGGGCTAGTCAAAAGAGTCTATCTGCTATCCCAGACAAGATCTGTTGGAATTCTTCAAGAACAGGACTTTCTTGGGTGGGGTGGGGGGTGGGGGAAAGAAAGGACTAAAACTGATCTCTGGGTCCCCCCAAGAAATTCATTATGAATAATTATTTTCTCACAGGGAGTTCTGAAACTTTTCTTATGATTGACTTTTAACTTATAGTCTATAACTTCTTAGATAATGACTACCTTTTTTTTTCTTTTGAGGATAGAACAAACAGACCTACCTGGTGGTGAGGGAGTTGTAGATGCAAGTACTGTTTCGCAAACAAATTGTCAATTCAATTCAATAATTCAGTGGAAGAACCTAACCAAACTTGTTTGTGAAGAAAACATTAAATTTATGATTTTCAGCTAGTAGTTTAGACATTGTGGGGGCATCATAATAAAAATAACTTTTTGATTTCTTGATGTAATTATAATAATAATTAACTAAATTTATGTAGCAAACTAAGGAGGCTATCTAATCTTTGGCACTTGTGATCATTATCATTCTGTCCTTTGAATAGGAAAATGATGGCATCAGCATGTCATAATTAGGATTTTGGATTGTTTTTCCAAAAGCAATGGCAGTTTGACCTGAGAAAACCAGACTTTCATGTCTGAGTGACCAACCTTTTAACCAATGGCAAAAAATTGCAAGTCATCCTATTAGAGCAAAGGGTGTCAAAGAAGAGAAGAAAACTAGCCAATACATTTGGGGATCAAAATTAGAACATTGGCTTGATTAGCACCGTTAAAAAAAATTAATTTAACTGGCTATTGAAAAAGTGAGATTTGCAATCATTTGTCTTAGACATTTTTGATACAGTCTGGTTAACATGGCTTTTTTTTTTTTTCTTTCTTTGAGACTGGGTTTCCCTGTTACTCCTACGATGAAGTGCATTGACCCCTCATGGGCCTAACTCAATCAGTATTCAGTATGGAAACTTTAATCCCTTTGTTTTCTCCCTGGATGGGTTTGCTCCACCTTAGGAATTCTGGTGGCCCCCGATTCCAGGTGCTCACCATATTGATGCTAGACTTAGTGTAGACAAGCAATTGGCTTTATCTCTGCTATAGCTCAGGATTTCTGAGCTCAAGTCAACCACTAATCTTAATGGAGGTGGTCAAAGGGTTAACACAGTCTCAGCCACTCCAGCAACAGGGATTACATGGTTTTGTCACTGTAGCTAGTCTTCAAGATAATTTCTTAAGGACTCTTCCAGCTCTATCATTCTCTTGTTGGACCAGAATATAATGGATTTAGAGCTGAAAGGGACCTTATCTAATCTTTTTTGTTTTATAGATAAAGAAACAGAAGCAGCATGGTTTATTGAGTTCAAAGTGAGAAAAGCTAAGTTCTGATATTAAGTATCTGTGTGAAAGTCATTTAACTACTCATCTATAAATGATGAGCACCTAAGTGTCACAGGGGATGGAGAACTGGACCTGAAATCAGGAAGACTCATTTTCCTGAGCTCAAATTTGGCCTCTGATACCTACTAGCTGTGTGACCCTGATCAAGTCGCTTAGCCCTGTTTGTCTCTGTTTCTTCATTTGTAAAATGAGCTGGAGAAGGAAATGGCAAACCACTACAGTATCTCTGCCAAGAAAACCCCAAATGGGGTCACAAAGAGTTGGACATGACTGAAATGATTGAACAACAGTGGAAATTTTGTACTAGGTGATCTCAAAGGCCCCTTTTAGATACCAAGTTCCCATTATTCTGTACTTGTTATATGCTCCCGAAGAGTACTGTGGGTTTTAATATATAAAATGTAGGTAGAGAATATAATCATGAATAGAGCATGCACAAGTTATAAATTCTCCAAGAGGAAGGGGCTATGGAAATACAGTCTGCTATTAGTATTTTTATTTCTCTCACTAATAGTAACAACAGTGAGGCTGTTGTTTTTTCAAAAAGCACTGTTCAGTCTTCCTTTCCTACTCAAGTCATCCTTTGCTGACATCAGGGACTACTCTGTTTCTGTACATGCATTGAAATACATTATTTAGAATATAAATAAGACCCCACAGCAAAAGTTAAAAAAAAAAGGAATGTTCATTTTAGGCATGGATGATAAATAATATGCACAGTGAGAAAACTGAGGCAAAGAAAAATTAAAATAGTATACCAATTATTTACATATGAACCTAGAAATAAACAAATTACACTATCTAGCATACCTAGGAATTAAATGTTTTGGTGCTATTGGGGGGCTGTGGTTTTTGGTCCTTCTTTATAAGTTTGAATTAACAAGTCTAGCTCCACCAAGTACTACTTTCTTCTTTCTACACATTAATGCTAGTTCTTTCTTCCATCCAAATGGTTCCAAAGTTCAAAAAGGAAAAAAAAAAGCACTCTTTTGTGTTGCCTGCCCCATCCCAGATCATTCATCTCTCTCAGATCTTTGTCTGAGACAATGGATCTCTACTGCTGAAGCATATTTAAAATAACTCTCCTTTATATCATCTCAGGTGATACTAATGAAGAGTGAACCTTGGATATACCAAAGAACAAGATGGTACACTATGCTCTATTTCTCCATGGACACCATTTGTAGCTTTAAGAAATTAAAGAGACTTTGCAATTTCTTACAAGCTGGACAATCCAACCATCTATAGGTTGTTTTGAGAGAGGCAATGTTTTGTTATTCTGTGCTTCTAAATAAAGACTTTGCTTTATTTGAAAGCAGCAAGAGAATTATGAACACTTTAAATTTCCTTATTTTTTATTATTTTCCAAGCATGTGGACTAGAAAATACAAACTAAGTTTCAAAAAGAATTATAGTAGGCAAAGAGAAACATCTAAAGGGATAGGGTAGGAGGATCAATTGTATAACCTGAAAGTAAAGAAGAATCTAAATTTGCAACCATAAGATTTAAGATGAATACTCTTAGGGACAGCTAGGTGGCACAGTGGATAGAGCACCAGCCCTGGATTCAGGAGTACCTGAGTTCAAATCCGGCCTCAGACACTTAACATTTACTAGCTGTGTGACCCTGGGCAAGTCACTTAACCCCCATTGCCCAGCCAAAAAAAAAAATGAATACTCCTACTACCAGCTGAGATGAATAAGAACCAATTTCCTTGTTTCAGTGTTTACTATAAAATCTACTTAAAATTGTTACTATTTTAAGAATACTAGTTTTTTTTCTCTTTGAAAAACTTGAGAGATAACAAATTTTTATTCCACCCAATGGAATTGTCTCCTCAGCTAGGGAGATTCCAAAAAATAAAAAGAGGATGAGAAGGAAGGGAGAAAAATGGAGTTTATCATCTTCCCTGTTTCCTAATGTTGGTGTTTTTGTGCTTTTAATTATCATTTGGGACATGGATTCAGAGCCATCTACATGTATAGTTAGCATCTGTGTTTTGGCATTCTATGAATATGAAACATACAGAATGGTTTCAGATAAGCATTGGATGTGATTATAAGCAGACAATGTAATGACATTCAAGATGCCTTCAGTTGAGAACACCCAAGAGATCAGCCTGACACAGTTCTCATCACAACTTGTCAAGAATCATGGTTGAGTACCAGGAATAATGTGATCCCTGTGAGCTCAGGCAAATCACTTAACCTCTCTAGGACTCAGTTTCTTTATTTTAGTGGCTTCTTTTTGACTATAGGATAAAATAGAAACTTCTCAGCACTCAACAATATGGCTTCAATATACATTTTCAAATTTATTTCCTATACTCCATATACTTTTCATTCCAGTCAAATTAATCTACTCGCGTTTTCTATAGATTAAATGTCCTTTCTTATCTCCATGGATTTACACATTCTGTCTCCTAAAACCTGAAATATGCTCCTTCCTTACCTTCATGTTACAGAATCTGTACCTTACTTCAAGATTCAGCTTAGGCATTACCTCCTTCATGAATATTTCCCTGATGCCTCCATCTTCTTCCTCCCCTTCTCTCTGTTTTTAGTATTTACTCCGTATTCAAATGATTATATATTATTACTTTGTGCAACAAGTTTTTTGATTTAATCATTCAACTGATGCTTTGCTTTCTCCAAAATGACCAATGATCTCTTTATTGGAAAATCTAATGGACTTTCCCCCTATCCTTACCCTTCTTGGCTTCTTCATCATTTGGCAGATCTTCTCTTTTCTTCCTCTACAACGTACCTCAAATACATCCATTTCTCTCCAAATACCAGCAGTGTCAAACTTGGGGCCAGTAAAACTCTCCAGTATGACCAAAGCAGATAAAAATTCAACTGGAAAATACTTAATAAAAATGTAGTACAATGTAGATAATATTAATTTGTGATCTTCTTAGTTAATATGTGGCAGCAGGGATCCATTTCTATTTGAATTTTTGATACCAGTGAACATGACTAGGGATATGTTGGAACTAGCTCAAAGCAGCTTTTTGAAATCCAATTGTTAAATGTTCAGTGTCCACAAATGTTATGAATCAGTGCTCTATTTCTTGTTTTGCTGATTGTTTAGACTTAAGAAGGAGAAATCATTAATAATGTAAATTAAACACTTTTAACTATGCCGTACATATTTTTTCCCAGAGAGTTAAATATTTACTTGCATGCCTCTGCACACAACCTCATTAATTCAGGCCCTCATCACATCTCACTTGAATTATTACAATAGGCTCCCAATTGGTCTCCCTGACTCAACTTTTTCACAACTCCTTTGCAACTTCCACACAGCTGCCAAAGTAATTTTTCTAAAGAGTAGGTCGATTATACCACTGTATCACTCAACATTTTCTCTCTATTACCCTTAGGATCAAATAAAAACTTTTCTGCTTTTCATTTAAAATTATTCAGAATATAAATTCTTTTTATCTCAAGGCAGCTAGGTGGTACAATGGATGGACCTCAATCTGGAATCCAGAAGATCTAAGTTCAAATCTGATCTCAGGTACCTACTCCCTTAGTGACCTTGCATTAGTCATTTAACCTCTGTCCATCTCAGTTTCCTCAATTGTAATATTTTCTAAATGTGTATCATAGTGCCTAACATGTAGTAGGTACTTCATAAATACATGTTTCCTTCCTTCCTCCCACATTACTCTCCTCCACACCCCACATATGGTATGCCATCTCCCATCTCCTCTGCACTTACTGCCACCCATTTCTGGAATGCTCTCCTTCCTTACCTCTGCCTCTTAGAATCCCTAGATTCATTAGAGACTCAACTTAAACTCTACCTTCTGAAAAAGCCTTTCCTGTTTCCTTTATTGATAGTAGCTTCCCCTTTAAGATTGTATTTATCTTGTTTGTATTGCTATTGTCCATATACCTATACATGTATATGTTGTCTGTCCTATTGGAGTGTAAGCTTCTGTTGGGCAGGGACTATTTTTGCTGCTTCTTTGTATCCATGATGTTTGGCACACAGTAAGCACCTAATAAATGCAGTGTTAATTGATCAAGGGATCTTACTCCTTCCTGTCTTCTCTAGTTGATTGCCCCTTTTATCATCCCTACTCTCACTTATCTCCAATCTCTCCCTCTCTACTTACTGCCTATAAGTCATGGCTTACTTGTCTTTAAAAACAAACAAACAAAGAAAAAAAACACCTCATTGGTTGTTGTTGTGGTTGTGGTTTTTTTTTTTTTGGTGGGGCAATGAGGGTTAAGTGACTTGCCCAGGGTCACACAGGTAGTAAGTGTCATGTCTGAGGCTGGATTTGAACTCAGGTCCTCCTGAATCCAGGGCTAGTGCTTTATCCACTGTGTCACCTAGTTGCCCCCTGCAGTGTTAATTGAGTGATTTATGTACTTATCCTTGTACATGTAGTGTTAGTGGAATAAAAAAGAATTATTACTAATAGATACTGATGGAATTAAATAATACTAATAAGAAGAGATACAAATAGTATTAATACTATAATGTGAGCTCTTTTGTTTTTGTCTTTGTATCCTAAGCTCTTAGTATAATGTCTTATACATAATTAATGCTTAATAAATGTGCGTTGAATTAATTTCATTTAACATGGAACTCTGACTAAATTCTAAAATGCATTCAGAAATAGGTGGTTCAATAATCAGCAGAAGAAAGCAGTGCGTAGTGAAAAGAAATCACTTGATGTAGAATCAGAGGACCTCAATTCAAAACTTACCAGGGCAACTTTTTTTTTTTAATCATAAAAGTATTTTATTATTTTCTAGTTACATGTAGAGATACTTATCAACACTTTTTTGTTTTATTTTGGTTTTTTGTGTGTTTTGGATTTTGTTGTTGTTGTTGTTTTGAGGGGTAATGAGGGTTAAGTGACTTTCCCAGGGTCACACAACTAGTAAGTGTCAAGTGTCTGAGGCCGGATTTGAACTCAGGTCCTCCTGAATCCAGGGTTGGTGCTTTATCCACTGTGCCACCTAGCTGCTCTCAACATTTGTTTTTATAATATTTCTAGTTCCAAATTTTTCTCCTTCCCTCTCCTCCCTTCCCCCTCCCCAAGACACCAAGCAATCTGGTATAAGTTATATATGTATGATCACATTAAACATATTTCTGCATTAGTCATGCTATGAAAGAAGAATCAGAACAAAAGGGAAAAAACTCAAAAAAGAAAAACAAAAAAGTCAAAATAGTATGGTTCAGTATGCATCTAGATGCCACAGTTCTTTTTTTTTCTGGATTTGGAAAGCATTTTCCATCATGAGTCCTTTAGAACTATCTTGGAGCATTGTATTGGTGAGAAGAATCTAGTCTATCACAGTTGATCAACACATAATGTTGTTGATACTGTGTACAATGTTCTCCTGGTTCTGCTCATCTCACTCACATCAGTTCATATAAGTCCTTCCAGGTTTCTCTGAAATCTGCCTGCTCATCATTTCTTACAGCGTAATAGCATTCCATTACATTCATATACCACACCTTGTTCAGCCATTCCCAGACTGATGGGCATCATCTCAATTTCCAATTCCTTGCCACCACAAAAAGAGCAACTATAAATATTTTTGTACATGTGGATCCTTTTCCGTTTTTATGATCTCTTTGGGGAAAAGACCCAAAAGTGGTATTGCCGGGTCAAAGGGTATGCACAGCTTTATAGTTCTTTGGGCATAGTTCCAAATTGTTCTCCAGAATGGTTGGATCAGTTCATAGCTCCACCAACAATGTATTAGTGTTCCAATTTTTCCACAGCTTCTCCAACATTTATTGTTTTCCTTTTTTGTCATATTAGCCCATCTGATAGGTGTGAGGTGCTACCTCAGAGTTGTTTTAATTTGCATTTCTCTAATCAGTAGTGATTTAGAACATTTTTTCATATGGCAGTAGATAGTTTTGATTTCTTCATTGGAAAACCTCTTCATATCTTTTGACCATTTCTCAATTGGGGAATGACTTGCATTCTTTTTTTGTTGTTGTTTTTTTTTTGTTTTTTTTTTTTTTTTAGTGAGGCAATTGGGGTTAAGTGGTTAAGTGACTTGCTCAGGGTCACACAGCTAGTAAGTGTTAAGTGTCTGAGGCCAGATTTGAACTCAGGTACTCCTGACTCCAGGGCCAGTGCTTTATCCACTGCGCCACCTAGCTGCCCCATGACTTGCATTCTTATAAATTTGATTTACTAGGCAATTTATTTTCTTTGTGAGCTTGTGTAAGTCATTTAACCTTTGTGGGCCTCGTATTCTTACTTGTGAATTAAATGAGTTTGGTTTAGATGATAACTAAGTTCCCTCCCATCTTAAATAAAAACCTATGTGATAGACTCTCGATTATATACATATATCTTTATCTATTTCTCTATCTTCTATCTATCTATCTATTTATCATCTATCTTCACATTTGTATATAAATATGCATACATACAAAATACACACATACACACATATTTAAGCACCGTCCTAGGTAAGTTTAGAGATATTTATCACTATGAGGGGTTGAACACAAGGTGAATTGTTTGGACTCTGTTAACTTATAAAGCCTATTTACTAAGGAAAAGAGGAGTTATAATCTGTATCAATGGATGGATTACTAACACAACCTACTCATGTAGCTGTGAAGTAAATGTCAGGATGGTAGATTAGGGAAATGTAGACATGTTATATTTGGATTTCATAAAGACATTTGACTAAACTTTTCATGATAGTCTCTTGGACAAAATGGTTAAGTGAAAGATTCTATACATTTGGGTAGATTTGGAAGTGGTTGAAGGAATGGACCCAAGAATGGATAAGTAATGGATTTAGGTCAAACTGAAATGACACTTCTAACAGTTTGGCACAGGATTTTATACTTAGCCCTATTTTGCTGAACATTTTAATAAATGATTTATATTAATACTCATCAGATTTGCAGATGTATAAAACTATGAAGATTAGCCAATATGATGGATGACTGAACTAAGATCCAAAAGGATCATGGCCAGTGAGAATGATGAGCCAAGTCTAATAAAGAAAAATTTAATAGAGATTAATATAATATATATATACACACATATATAAATATATATATACATACACACATACATACACATGTGAGTATGTATGTATGCATATATCTATATACGCAACTACTAAAAAATAGAAGGGGAGAGACTAGGCTAAAGAGCAGTTTGAGTTAAAAATACCTGAAAGTTTAATGGTGTGCAAACTCAATATAACTAAGCAGTGTGATGTGGCAGCCAAAAAAAAAAAAATGAAGTGTTTTGTATTGCATTTATTGCAGCAAGGCTTCCCAAACTGGAAGGTAATGGTTTCCTATGTTGTGCCTGAGGCCAACCACATTGAAATATTATGTTAATCCCTACCTATGTAATACATTTTAGATAGGGCAGTGTGACAAGGATGGTGGAAGAGGTATTAGACTTACTTTGCTTAGAGCCAGAGGGAGAGTAGAATGAGAACTAAGTCAAAGTTTGGTTTGGTATAAGAATAATCTTCCTAACGATTAGTCATACAAAAGTTAAATGTGCTACTTAGTAGCTCATGGGTTGTTTTGTTTTGTTTTCTTATTTAGGTTTTTAAAGTTTTATTGATGTGTTTTTAAAAATTACATATATTTATGGATTCCTTCCACTTCATGAGAGATTGCTTTTAACAAATAAAACAGTTAAGTAAAATTAATGCTAAAGTGACTTCATCTGAAAATGCATGAAATATTTCACATCTGTAACTACCCCTCCCATTCTTATGAGAAATATGCACAGTCAAGCAAAGTAAATTCCCTCAAAGGCTATATAAAAAAATTATATATATATATATATACACACACACACATATACATATACATATATGTGTGTATAATGTATGTACATACACATATTACATATACACATATATAGTATGTATACACATACATATATAAACATACACACACATACATGTGTGTTTGATTCTGTACCATAAATTCATCACCTCTATGTAATGGGTGATATGCTTCATCACTGGTCCTTTGCATTCATGGTCGCTGTATTGATCATAGCACCTTCAGTTTCAAAGTTATTTGTTTTTATAGAGTTGCTGTTTTTGTATAAATTAATCTTGTTCTTCTCATTTCATCTTTTATTATTATATAAAGGTCCTCAAAATTATATATTTTTATAATATTGATATAAAACAATTTTTATTTGGTTCTGCTTACTTTACTTTGTATCAGTTCATATAAATATTTCCACATCTTTTGGAAATCATCAATTTCCTCATTTCTTACAGCACTCATTTTTCACATCACATTGATGTATCATAGCTTATTCAGCCATTCCTCAGTTAATGGACATAGATTTAGTTTCCAGTTTTTTGCTACCACAAAAAGAGTTACTATAAATTTTGTACATAAATATATTTCAGTACATACATTTCTCTGACCTTTTTCTTTGGATATAGTGGGTTCCAACTTTTTTTGGAGATCTGCAAGCAAAGCTGGGTTATTGGAAATGTTATGGGCCCAGAGTACCCCAGAAGTTTTCTGGGGTAAATCAACCTTTTCCTTGAGAAACTAAACCAAAAGACAGACACACCTAAAGAGATAAGTGGCACCAGATCTGGACTGAATTAGCTCCAGAACCATCACCCTTCATTCCAGTCTCCCCCACCCCTCCCAGAGATAAGATTAGGTATGTCTACTGTCTTTGTGGCATGAGGGGGAGAGAGATGGCTTGAGCAATCTGGAGCTGCCCCTCACCCAACTTCCCCCAGCCACCACCAGTGGGGGATTGTCCTTCCCTAATAAGGGAAATTTCTGTAGTCAGATGATCACCCCCTTCAGTCCTCTATAAAAAGGATTTCTCTGTCTCCTGCTTAAGGAGATAGGTATCTCAGAGAGCCATGCCTCTGTGCCATGCCTTCTCCCCATGGGAAGAAGTCTAAGGATTTTTCTCTTGGTTTCCTTTCCCTATCTCCTAAATAAACTATTATTTTATTCTAATTGGATTTGTGTGCAAGAGGGTGTAATTCTTTAAAGAGGAATTCCTAAGAATCCCCTACCCCAAACCCCTACCCAATTTCCTCCATGACATAATTGGCATCCAATGTGGGACTTGAACCCACAACCCTGAGATTAAGAGTCTCATGCTCCATAACAGCCTCATTGTAGAAAAGATTCTTGAGAAGCAGGGGGAAATCAGTTGAATTAGATGGACTCTGACATCCTGTCTAATTGCTAATTTTGTGAATCTATAAAGCATTAAAATGTTCAGAAGATGGTAACAGATCTTAGAACTATGTCATGTGGAGAACTGGTTGAAGGAACAGGTGATATTAAGACTAGAAGAGAAAACATTTAGCACAAACATTTTTTTCAAGTATTTGAAAGCTTGTTTTATGGAAGAAGGATTAGATAGAGAAAGCAGAGTTAAGACCAATAGGTGGAATTTATTATTACCCAAATTTTGGCTCATTATAAATATATTTTGGGGGGGGCAGCTAGGTGGCGCAGTGGATAAAGCACTGGCCCTGGATTCAGGAGTACCTGAGTTCAAATCCGGCCTCAGACACTTGACACTTACTAGCTGTGTGACCCTGGGCAAGTCACTTAACCCCCATTGCCCTGCAAACAAACAAACAAACAAATAGATAGATAGATAGATAGATAGATAGATAGATAGATAGATAGATAGATAGATAAATAAACGAACTAATGAGCGAATGAACGAATGAATAAATAAATAAATTTTGATTCATGCCATATTAGTTCATTCTATTTTTTATTTTTAAGAATAAATTCACTAGGAATTGGGCTTTTTAAGCAGAAGCTGGATGGTTACTTATAGAAAGGCCTCATGCTTCAACTAGGGGTTGGGTTAGCTGAATTTGTTATTTCTGATCTAGAGTAGGAATCTGTGATTCTAGATGGCTACTAAGAAATGGATATAACTGTACCTCAAATGTTCAGATATCTATGATATCATCAGTTTTGCTATTGCTTCCATTGATACAGATTAGAACCCCTCTACAATTAAGTGAATTCAATTGTATTATAAGTCTAATCTTGTTACAACTACCTTTTCATGACCCACTTAATGTAGGTTCAAAATCATTTTTACTTGTAACTCTTTCTCTAAATATTTTGGACCATTTTACCATATTTCCATTATCTCTTCCAGTCATCCTACTGCCTGCAAAGATGTGCCAAATAATACCTGTGTTTCTTGAATGAAACAATTTATCCTGCAAAACTATTTTGATTCACATAGCATTAGTTTTACTTATGAATTGTGCTTCTGCTAAGAAATGCTATTCCCAATCTCAAACCTGTTATATTTTTTCTATGAAAGTTATATCTCATATAAGAAAATTTAACAAGATTGAAAATACTTTTTAAAAACTCAGAGTATAGCAGTGGTTTGCCAGCTGCAGTCGATTGGAACCCAGAGAAAGCAATTAGAGCACACAAGTAAAAGAGAAATTGTGGTCAAACTGGACATAATTAATGTATTTGCCCCATTGCCCATAAATCCTAGCAGGACCTCAGGAAGCATGGAGATTCTAGGTCAGGAAAAGAGTACCATATCTAGTAGAAATTGGCAAGTCCTATCAAAGTAAAATTTGTATTAGAATAATTGCACAAAGTTCATCCAAATTAGTGAAAAATTAAAAATTAGAATAAATTTTTTCAAGAAATAGAATTTTATTTTCCTCAAGCACACAATTACTTAAACTAATTGCTAACAAAGTAATTTGAAGTAGAAGTCCTATGGGCCTTGCTTTAATGAGCTATTAAGACTCATTTGTAATTAGCAGCATCCATTTATATGTAAAAAAAAATGTGCTCAAGTCCTTAAAAAGAGACTCTTTTCTTACTTAGTTTAGACATGCCCCTCCTTGTTCCCCACCTCCTCCTTTCTTTAATAGTACAGATTTGGTTAGTAATCCCTCTCTCCATAATATAGGGGTAAATGGCAACCCAGTCCAGTTCTAATTATCACATTCTGAATTGTTAGAGTCAAAATTAATGAGGTTTTAACATATTAAAAATGGAATAGGTGAAATGGGTCAGGCTAGATCACATTTGGGAAATTTTCAGTCATCCCTAGCTATTCACTGTCAATTTTTTTTAATCTTTTTTTTTTTTTACATTTATATTCTCCCATTGATGACTTTGAATCATGAGACATCATGATCTCAGAGGAAGAAAAATTTTAGATAACTCAAAGAAAAATGACTTTCATTTGAGAATGTAATGTAAAGAATTAATTGTGATTTGAGGTTTCTATGACCCCATCTTTGCCTAAAATTAGAAACTCCATGCTCCCTGACCCTGGCATGCACCTGTTTGCCCTGAAATCACTCTGGCACACACCCGAGCACCTGCATGGGCCTGGAAAAATTATAATGAGGGCAGCCCTGCCATGACTGGAAGCTGGATGAGGGCAGTCAGGTGTCCTCTGGCATCCAGAAGCTGAAGGGGGGCTGGCAGTTGTAGAGCAACTTGTTAATTCTGTCTATCAGGGCTGCCAGCCAATTAGCTTGTGGCTGTGTGTTCACCCTGTTTCCTGGGAGCCTGGGGGTTGCTAGTAAGGAGAAGGGAAGAGTTTCGCCATTCTGGCGTTGGAGCTGGAAAGAGACAGGACACAGCCATGTGTTCTGCTGAGCCCTGGGTGGTGGTATGATTCAGGTCATATTGTTTTCCTTCCCCCATTCTTTTTTTCCCCTTTCCCTTAATTCTACTAATCTTACTTGTGTTTTTAAGTTCGTTCTTGTTAATAGACCCTGTTCTGTTTTTGAAAGAGACTGTTAATCTCCTTCCTTATCCCAATATTGTGGTGAGCACCTAACATTCCCCAATTAAAATTTGGCCCCTAGAGTAGGAAAAAGCAAGACCCATATAATATGGACAATCTCAGTTTTGTACTGTATGCCTCCAAATCTTTAAAGGTCTCTAACATGTTGTGTGGAACCTCTATTATTGAAAGAATGAAAAAGAAATGTAATCTGAGGTTCAAGCCTAATTGTTAGTGGTGATGCTTAGACAAAGACTTCTAATTTGGTAGAGACAATGATGAAATTGACATTGAATGCCTACATGAAGGGTGGCATTGATGCAAGAACTTTGGAAAGAGACATGTAGAGAGACACATGCAATTCTAGACTGTTTGGGAAAAATAAAAGTCTTTGAGAAGATAGACAGGTAGGGGAAAACTGGCTCTTCAGCATGTATCTGACTTCTGGCTGATTTCTGATTTCTTACTACAAGAGATTCTCCCATGGAGAATTTGTTTGGATGAGATCAGAGCCTCTCTTTTGTTTGAGCTAAGATGTCTTGCTCCCAGTAAGAGAACTCATTTACTCTATGTACTTTTTTGGCATATTCTAATATGTTTAAATTCTGTGGTTTTTGTTTGCTATCTGCTAGGATAAATGAACTAGGAAACAGTGCTGGGCCTGGAGTCAGGAAGACTGCTCTTTGTGGTTTCCAATCTGCCCTCAGATACTTAATAGCTGTGTGACCCTGGGCAAGTCCCTTAACCCTGTTTGGCTCAGTTCCTCATCTGTAAAATGAACTGGAGAAGGAAACGGCAAACATCTCTAGTGTCTTTGCCAAGAAAACCCCAAATAGGGTCATGAAGAGTTGGACATGACTGAGCAACAAATTCACTATTGGTGATGATCTTTTTCATAATTTGCATTTGGTGGGAAGGAATCAATCCTATGTGTATAATCTTGGAGCTACCCCTTCTTCTTTAAGGGATAATAAACAGAAAGCAACTTGAAATGAAAGAAAAAGTAATTCCCCAAGCCATTAATATTTAGAGAAATGAATAGATATAATTATATTCTGGTAAAACCTGTCATAGGTGAACAAAGAGGCTAGCCTTGCAACCCATTCTTCTGCTCTATTCTAGGTGGAATCTTAGTCTTCTTTGGATATGGGTAGGCAAGATTCCAATTTATTTCAATAATATTCCAATGATAGATATCAATGCCTTTATGTGAGCTGCAGCCCATGTGAACACACATATAATCTATATGGGAAGTAGATGAACTCTACTGTGATGAATGAAAAGTTGAAGAGACATAGTTTTGGGGTAATAATAATCAACTTATTAATTATGGCTAGCAAATAATAAATTGAGGTCAGTGGCCCTCTTAGAAACCAAAGACAAACCTTAGGATCCTCTGAATACTTAAATACCCTTAGAAAAGTGGGTGTTCCTTCTGAACACCACCTCCTTCAATCTGCCCTCCCTTTTATTAGCCCCACCTCTCTTTTCTTTCCCCTTTCCCTTCCTACTTTTGCCCTCCCTTCAATCAGCACCTCATCCCTTTTTTCCCCTTTTACCCTCTTACTTCCTTATTGGGTAAGATAAATTTTTGGACCCACCTGAGTGTATATCTTATTCCCTCTTTGAACCAAATCAGATGAAAGTAAGGTTGAAACAATACTCTCCTCTCTCTTGTTTCCCTTTATTGTAATAGGTCTTTTGTGCCTCTTCAGTGGTATGATTTATACCATTCTGACTCCCTTTTCCTCCTCTCCCAGTATAATCCTTTTTGTCATCCCTTAGGTTTTATTTTTGTATCATCACATCCAAGTCAATTTATACCCACTTCTATCTGCTATAATATATAGTTTTCAAGAGTTAGAAGTATCTTCTCATGTAGGGATGTAAAAATTTTAATCTTATTCATTAGCACGTTTTTTTCCTTTTACCTTTTTATGCTTCTCTTGAGTCTTATATTTGAAGATTGAATTTTCTGTTCAGTTCTGGACTTTTCATCAGGAAATTTTTTAAGTTCCATATTTTCTCCTGAAAGATTATGTTCATTTTTGCTGGGTAGTTGATTCTTGGTTGCCATAAAAGCTCCTTTGCCCTCTGGAGTATCATATTTCAAGCCCTCTAATCCTTTAATGTTGAGGCTGCTAGGTCCTGTGTAATCCTGATTGTTGCTTCTTGATATTTAAATTATTTCTTTTTGGCTGCCTGTAGTATTTTCTCCTTCACTTGATAATTCTGGAATTTGGCTACAATATTCCTGAGAGTTTTCCTTTTGGGGTCTCTTTCAGGAGGTGATTGGTGAATTTGTTCAATGACTTCTTTCCTCTGGTTCTAAGACATTAGGGCAGTTCTCCATGACAATTTCCTGAAATATGTTGCCCAGCTTCTTCTTCTTTTTCTTTTTATATCATGGGTCTCAGGTAGTTTAATAATCCTTAAATTGTCCCCTCTGGATCTATTTTTCCATGTGTGGTTTTTTTTCCTATGAGGTATTTTGTTTTCTTCTATTTTTACATGTTTTTTATTCTGCTTTATTGTCTTCCACTGAGTCATTAGCTTCCATCTGCCTGATTCTGATTCTTAAGGAATTGTTTCCCCCTGTCAGCTTTTGTACCTCCTTTTCCATTTAGTCAATTGTATTTTTAATGAGTTGTTTTCCTCACTCAATTTTTGTCCTTTTTCCAAGCTATTGACTTGCATAACTCATTTCTTTGCCCAATTTTCCTTCTACCTCTCTTATTTGACTAATAAAATCCTTTTTGAGATCTTCCAAGATGGGTTTTTGGTCTTGAGACCAATTCCTTTTCCCTTTTGAGGCTTCTAATGTAGGCGTTTTGACATTGTTGTCCACTTCTGGGTTTCTGTTTTGGTCTTCCTGGTCACCATAGTAGCTTTCTACAGTGAGGGTTCTTTTCTGTTTCTTACTCATATTTTAGCCTATTTTGTGCCCTTTGAAGTTTTGCTTTGCTTCTGGGGCACAGGGGGCACTATACCAAGCTTCTTTTGATGGATCAGGGGCCTGATCACTGCTCTGAGGCCTCAGTGGGTTCATGGCTTGTTCATTACACTGGGGTGGTCTGGTCTAGTTGCACCCATTGTGCAGTAGATACCCCAGCTAGAGAATTGCCTTCTGTTTTGAATCTAGAGGCTTCACAACTGGCCTACTATGCCACTGGCCTGCTGAGCCAGGACTGAGGGTCCTTAGCTGCTGATCTGTGCTGTGACTAAGAACCTTTTGCTGGCTTGCTTTAACACCCTTTGCACTGTGCTCCTCATTTACATAAGTGAGACAGATTTTTTCTGAAGTCCTTCTAAATTATCTTAAGCCAGAAGATTGCTTCTCTCCATCTTTTTGTAAGTTCAGTAGCTTCAGAATCTGTTGAGAGGCTTAATTTAATGTTGTTTCTGGGGGAAATTTGGCAGATCCTAGGCAAATTCCATGTTTTTCTCCAACATCTTGGCTCTGCCTCCAAAAGTGGGTGTTCCTGACAGGTGGAAATCAACTTTGTGTAGTCAACAATGAGATGAATGTTATAATGAGAGATGGGTTTATTATAATGAGGGGCTGGGGGAAATGTGAGTCTGATTAAGTCACTTCTTGGACAAAGTGACTCATCACCACCTAGACCACACCTGTTTTCTGGCAATCTAGTCAAAAGGACCCAACTCCACCCAGACCACTAAGTACTTGAATTGTGGGCCAGAGTTCACCAGATTAGATCCTCTTTACCCTTAAATCAGAAATAAGTTTTCCCAATTGGGTTGGTTCTGTCCAAGAGTGAAAAGAATGTTTACCCAATCTCATTATCAATCCTGTTCTTCAAGAGACTGTCTTGACCTAGTCTTTAAATGAGGAAATTAGAAAGAAAAACCTTGAATTCCCACCCCCCATATTAGTAATTGGTTATTAATAATAATTTCTCTCACTACAAAAGCATTTATTAAGGGTTAACTATGTGCCCTTATGGAAGATGCTGGGTAAAAAGGTAGACCAGAATTAAGATCTGAATAAAGTAACATCAATACTGTTGAAATCAATGATCCTCCTAAGCATAACTTATAAAAGGATGAATTTATAGCTAAATTCAGAAGGAAACACAAAAGCCCAGAAACTCAGGGGGCAGGGGAGAACACAATTTTGCTTAAAGTTTATGGTTACATTATTTACATACATTTTCTCCAAATTCTACTTTATGCTGTTTATGTGTTGCATCTTCTCAACACAATGTCAGTTTTGGGACGTTGTGGCTCTTTTTTCATCCTTAAATCTCTAACATACCTTGCACATAGTAGGTATTTAACATGTGTCTACTGAATTCCTACCAGGGTAATTTATTGAACCCATCAATAAAAAAAATGAAATTAGTTCAATAAAAAACCCATTAGTCAGAGAGGTTTTTGAAACCTGTCAACCTCCCCCTCTACCCTACAAAAATGATGGAAATGCTTGCTTTTCAGCTGGTTGTTGAGGCATCAGGCAGAAACAGAAGTGTCAACACCCTGTTTGCTTTTTTCTCTGACCTCCCTTGTAAAAATCCAGTTTTACATAAGCATTGCAGAGGAGAATTGAGAGCATACCATTCAGCTGGAAAAATGTAACATTTTCAAATGTCAGAAATATTTTCATAACATGAGAAAGTCTTTGAACATCCACGAATTGTCTTGACTTTTGCCTCTCCTCTTTTCTAGCCTGATGGCTTTCAGATGGGTGGCTGTTCTCCCTTATCTTTGAAATACATTTTTTTCCCTAGAGTCTGAGTCTCTTTAGGATACTCTCCATATTGCTCTTTATTGGAAGGGGTAAAAATATAGCAGGTGAGAGGACAAAGGGTTTGAGGATGGGAAGGTTACCCAGGCTGAAGGAATAAAATGTCTTCTGCTGTGGTATCTATTAGCTTAATCTCACTTCAGAGAGACACTGTGAATGGGGCCTATTTATTTGACTCCATTATGAGGTGGATTTTAATCTTACCAGGATCCCTTTGAATTTGTCCCTGTAGATTTTCTATACATGTTTTTGCAGCTCATTATCTGGCTCAATAAGGTCAGTTGCAAGCTTTCCATAGAATTTTGAAAAGTAATTTCATAAAGAGTGTTTCTGGTTATACGTTCTTTTGTGTATTCCTTGGATCATGTTTTAGGTGATGAACTTAGCATAGAAAAGTTGCTTTTTGGGTGTAGTAGTGGCATAAAGAGAGAGAACAAGAGAAGGATAAGTTGAATTTTAACTCTTAATTTTTCTTTTTAAATACAAAAATATCTATTGGATTAGTGTTTTGCATTCCATCCTTTACACCACTGCCATACTAATCTTCTTTAAAAGAACACCACTACCAACAACAACAACACTCCTTGGATTATGTTATTAAAGAATTTAATTCTGTATTTTGCATTTTTTTCTGCCTTAGCCAAGGCAATTTTTTATTACTTGAGACTAAAAGGAGGGACCAAAACATGGAAGCACAAATAGTTCTCACAGCTGTGTTCTCCACTCTAGCATAGTATGGCTAACCAATTTATGGGCTCTCAATTGGATTGAGAAAACTAAGGATAAATAGAGGGTGGTACAAAGTTGAAAGATAAAGGAGGAAGTAAGTGCAAGATTAAAAGATTGATAAAGGTCTTCTTAGTGGGACACAGTGGCTGGGTTGTGATGTGAACATTTTAGGAAGAAGTACTGCAAATTGAGCATGTACTTTCCATTGTCCTTCACTATTAATCTCTTTAAGGGTAAAGAACAACTTAGGGCCTTCTGCCTTAGCCTTGAGCCAAAAAGATAAATGAACATTGGGTTTTGAGGCAGAGGACCTATGTTTAAGTCCTGGCTTGCCATTTAATACCTCAGTGACCTTGTCACTTAATCTTTCCAGGCTCAGTTTCCTCATCTATAAAATAATGGGTTAGACTAAATGATCTCTAAGATTTTTCCTAGTTCTAGATTGTGTTATTAATGTCTATTTGACATTCTTATGGAGGTGTTTTTTTTTTAGCTCAAAAAGATATGTAATTTTAAATGATTTCTGGAGTATTTCAAAGGCCAGACATTCCTGTCAAACTTCTACTAGTGTAGGAATTTGGTGACCTGTATTTTTAGTTTCTAGATTAGTATGATCAGAATTGTATTCATAAATTCATGTTTTAGATTCTTTAGTCAATGATAGATGGAACTTTGAGACATATTAACAGAGCCACTGACAAGGTAAGAGAGCTACTAAGTACAATACTAGGGAATGGAAAAGAAGAATTATTTTAAATTAATAAATGGTATTCTCAAACAGCTAAGTGAAGGGACCTTATACATCATCCATAAAAGAGGAAAATTAAAAACATAGAAGCTAAGTGACCTTTCCAAGGTCATACAGGTAGGAAGTAGCATTCATTAAGTTCCTACTATTTGCAAAGTCTTGTTCCAGATGCCGGCAATACAAAATCATTGGCATAGTCAGGATTCAAAGCTAGGCCCTCTGACTCAAACTCTAGGGTGTTTTATACCTAGTGGTTTAAAGTTAAAAGTGGTTTAAAGTTTAAAGTAAACTCAGACCCAAGTGTCATTCAAGAAATAAGCATAGAGGGGGGGAAAGAGAATTAAGAATTAAGCAGAGAGGGGCAGGTAGGTGGCACAGTAGATAAAGCACCAGCCCTGGATTCGGGAGGACCTGAGTTCAAATCTGGTCTCAGACATTTGACCCTTACTAGCTATGTGACCCTGGGCAAGTCACTTAACCCTCATTGCCCCTCAAAAAAAAAAATTAAGCAGAGAGAGGAAAAAAAGAGAATTCTCACTAATTGTCAGGAAAATATAAAAACAGAAAGTAAAGGGAACAGTCCCCAAATCTCAGTGAATTAGAAAGAATAACCAAATCCACTGTCTGCCATATACATCATCAATTGTGTTTGGCAAGAGTTGCTGTTGTTTCTTGGCAGTAATTTCCAGAAGTAGGTGGTTAGCAACCATTATTAATGGTTGGCTGCTAAGAGAAATCCTCTGCCCTCAGGGCAATGAATATGATATCTACTCAAGGAGAAGCACTGACATCAGCAACATTGACTCTTAGTTCTCTGTATCTATGTCATTGATGTCTGACTTAGAGAGGCTAGGTGAATACCAAGAGAAAAGTTTAAGGACTAAAGTAGTGTTTTCTTTTTATTTAAAATTTTTTACATCCTGACTTACTATGCACTGAGAGCCAGGAGAAATTCTGCTTGTGGAAATAATCAAGGGAAGCCTTCTGGAATGAGGATGACAAGAAAATGAGAGAGGATGAAGTAGTAAAGACTGAAAAAAATGAAGAAAGATAAGAACAAAATACCCCCTCCTTTTGTTACTTTTTTTTTTCAAAAAAAGCTTTATTTTTAAAAAATTTTTGAAGCCTTTTGTTTCTACATAACAGCCATGTTCAGATATCTTCCTGCTTTCCACTCAGAGGATCCCAACAAGTCCATTTTTTAAAGAAAACATGATGGCTAGATTACCCCCACCCCCACGCCCCAATTCCCACTAGGCCATTCCACAGCCATTTTTTAGTAGAACAGGAAATGATCTGTTACAGGAAAGATGACTTGTACACATCTCCTTTCCTGCTAATAAGTGTTCAAAGAAAATATTAAATGACAATGCTGCAGCACAATTTTTACAGAAATAAGTGAACTCTATAACTATTATGTATGGGAGCTTAAAATAACCATAAATGAATATTAAATCACATACTCATTGCTTTTCTGCCTCCTGTGGTACTGTGCAGGCTGGATATTAATGCTACAACACTGAACCAAAATTAAACTGGCTTTTGTGACACAACATAGTAAAAATAATAAAATTGCACACTTAGGTTACACCCTTGCCCAATTATTCTTGTTTGGAAATCTCACAGGAAGCCCTTGACAAGATAAGGTGAGGCAGGAGAATTCAACTTTGCATTATAGAAACTGACACAGAAACTAATAATAGCTTACCTTTATATAACATTTTATATATGTTGCTTCATTTGATTCTCACCATAAACCCATGAGACGGGCAATGAAGGTACTATTATTCCCATTTTCCAGATGAGGAAACTTAGTCTCAGAGAGGCCAGCTGCCTTGTGTGAGGCCACACAGTTACTTTAGTGGCAGATTCATTTTTTTTTTTTTTTTTTAGTGAGGCAATTGGGGTTAAGTGACTTGCCCAGGGTCACACAGCTAGTAAGTGTTAAGTGTCTGAGGCCGGATTTGAACTCAGGTACTCCTGACTCCAGGGCCGGTGCTCTATCCACTGCGCCACCTAGCTGCCCCTGCAGATTCATAATTTTAACCTAGATCTTCTGGCTAGAGTTCAAATGTATCTAAAATGAAGCCCTCACCTTTCAAGCATAGTTCTGTGAAGAATATGCATGCACGCATGCATGCATGTATGCATGTATATATGTGCATCTGTATATGTATACACACATGTGTAATATATAATGTGTATAAATGTATGTATACACCATATATATGTATATATAGGTGTAGGTCTATAGATAGATATGCTGCTTCTATTAAAATATGTCTATTTCCCTTAATTTTTTAGACCAGATGTTATTATTTTATTTTTTAAAAAAGCATCTGTGAAAGCTCATACAGTTGTCAGTCAGTCAACAAGCATTTATAAGCACTTAGTATGTGCCAGGTACTGTGTTAAGTTCTGAGAACAGAATACAAGGAAAGATAGTAGAAAGACAGTACCTGCATTCAAAGAGCTTATGTTCTAATGAGGGAGCACAGTTCATAGAAGAAAGCTGAAAAGGGGTGAGGGAAGGGAGACAAAGGTACCCAGCATGAGGTCATGGTAGAGAGAGTCCAGAGTACAGCCTAGAGAAGAAAGAGATATGGCTGGCGGGGTACCCTCTTTAAATGGGAGTTCTGGAAGGAGCCATCTCATCAGGAGGGGCTTCCCAGGTAGAGGTTCTTCCAATTACATTTTTTTTGATGGGGCACTGGGGGTTAAGTGACTTGCCCAGGGTCAAATAACTAGTAAATGTCAAGTGTCTGAGGCCAGATTTGAACTCAGGTCCCCCTGAATCCAGGGCCAGTGCTTTATCCACTGTACCACCTAACTACCCTCCCCTCCCCTGCCAGGTAGAGACTCTTCCAATCTGTTCATTGCAGGACTGAAGTATGGCATCAGAAGGAAGAACTGGGGCATGAGAGAGGAATTCCATAGAGCACCCTGGAGAGGAATGAAGTTGAAGACTTTCTTCTTTCAAATAAAGACCCAGAAATTTGTCATGATTCTCTTTGTGTCTGGTAAAGATAAAAAAAGTGCCTTACATTTTGTTTTTGATTGTTAGACTCACTGATCAATCAATAGTCATTTATTAAGCACCTACAACATGTCATTTGCTCTGCAGAATCAGGGCATGTCATTGGTATTGCTACCAAATGACCCCCAGCCCTCTCTAGCCCCCTTCCCCCAAATAAAACAAACCAGTGGTTATAAAAAAAAAGATACAACATTAAGAAGAATGTGTTTCCCTTCTTGTCATGCTTTCTCTTTCAGAGTAATAGTACGTTTTCTAAATTTTGCTTTTGAGATCTGAAATATCTTTTAAATTCTGTGAAAAGCTATTAAGCTTTCACATCTGTGCTCCACAGCTCAAATAATACCATAGGTGTCATTTCCCTTTTACAGGCCATTTTGTTTAGGAAATAATGGAGAGATGTGTTACTACCAGCTCTGAAGACATCTTTATATAGCTGAACTGGTGGTGGCGATAACTACCTGGGAATCATTAATTAGTTCACACAGTTCACAGCTGGTAAACCTGCTACCATCACCAGCAAGTAAAATTGTATACAACAAACTTCTATTTCTTTTTTCCTTCGGTTCTTAATTCTATGTCTTTAAGAAAGAAATATACTGAAATCTCAACATGAACTCCAAAGGTTCCTTTGAGCTCAAAAATTCATGGCTTCTGTGGACTCATGTGTTATGAGTTGGGTCCATCTTGAATCCCATGTTGACTTAGAGAAGGTTCTTGTTATGAGGTGGTTTCAACTATGAGGAAATCTCTCAGCATGGAGGAATATTTATACTAGGGTACAAGCAAGCAGCACAAAAATTCCCAATCAACTTTTTGTATCTGGGTATTAGGAGATAGCTATGTGGACAGTGGAGGAAAGGAAGGAAAGGGAATATAAACTCTTATGTGCCAGTCACTATAACATTGGGAACATTGGGAATTCAAAGAAAAGGTGTGTGTGTGGGGGGTAGTCCCTGTCCTCAAGGAATTTACATGCTAATGGAGGAGACAGTAGACTAAGGATGAAGCATACTTTCCACCTCCAGAGAAAGAACTGATATAGGTTGAACACAGACTGAAGTGTGATATTTTTCACTTTCTTTCATTTTCTTTTATTCGACTTCTTATATAAAGTGACTATTATGGAAATGTTTTACATAATTGCACATGTATAACCTGTATCTGATTGCTTACCACCTCAGGTTGGGGACAAGGGAGGGAGGGAGGGATAGCATTTGGAAATCAAAACTTTAAATAAAAATATTTATTAAAAAAATCTAGGGCAGCTAGGTAGCACAGTGGATAAAGCACTGGCCCTGGATTCGGGAGGATCTGAGTTCAAGTCCAGCTTCAGACACTTGACACTTACTAGCTATGTGACCCTGGGAAGGTCACTTAACCCTCATTGTCCCACAAAAAGTAAAAAAAAACCCCAAAGCTACACACAAGTTATAGACAATGTAGATAGGCGTCAATCTCAGAGTAAAGGCACACACACACACACACACACACACACACAGCCAATGTATAGTCCAGCCAGACAAAAGTCAGGGATAACAATAATGGCTTCTTTCGGAAGATAGGAATTGAGCTTGAGTCTTGAAGGAAGCCATGTAAAGCAGGAGAAGGAGGTTAGGAAGGTGGGGTTAGGTTGACAAATAGCTCATCTCTTCTGTGACTCCTACGGGAAAGAAGGAAACTCCATCTATATAGCTTCCAATTTTAACTAAGTCTTGATAACAAAATGCTAAGTGCTATGGTTTCTACACTGATGAAGGAATATAAATAAGTCTTTTCAGAATTCTGTAAAATTGCTTCTCCAGGACAAGGACCCCAGTCTTCGTGCCCTAGATCTGGATTTGATCAATGCTACAGAGCAATAGGTACAGATGGTATCTCAACGCCTTCTTCTCTTTCTTATATAGTATATTGAACAATTTAAAACCATTTTCATTACAAAGACTTCTGACTTAGAATGAAAACTGAATGCATATTTCTAATTGAACATTTATGAAGAATTTATAGAGTGTTTTATATTGTGAAAGCTTTGTAATTATTAACAGATTATTACTGGTTAGTTACTTTGAGATTGACTGGCTTATTTTCACTTCTTCACATTTCAACTATTTTCAAATTATTTTCACTTTTTCATATTTCAACTAACTATTGGCATGGAAGTACTTATCTGAAGGTTCTGAAGAAAGTGGATGCTTTATAAACATCTGTTTTCATTAACTGTCAATCAACAACCACTGGGGTCCCCACTGGAAAAGCAAAGGGGGAAGCCAATTAATCAACAAACTTTTATTAAGTTCGTTAACTTAACTTACTATGTATTAATACTATAACAAGGTCTGGGGATATAATTACAAATAGTGAAGCAATCCTAACTTCAAGAACTTTACATTCCAAGGGTAGAGGGGTAGGAGGAATCAGTAGTATGTGTATTGTGTATATGTATATATTTATAGGTATCAGTATATATGTATATGTGGATATACAAACTACATATATATAATGTAAATAAGAATATGTTTAATAATGTATTTGTAAAATAAATATATACATAATAAATGTAAAATAAATACAAGGGAGGCAGGGAGGAAGCTAACCATTGGAGAGGGCTTTATGTAGAGATTGGTGCTTGAGCTGCATTGTGAAAGAAGTTTAAAGTTGAAATGAGGAAGGAGTATGTTATACAACTGGGGGTTCCTGTGCAATGGCACAAAGAAAAGAACGATAAGGCTACGTGTGAAGAGTAGAGACTTCAGTCTGGCTGGACTATACATTGGCTCTGAGTGTGTGTGTACTGCACTGAAGCAAGTGTGTATGTGTATATACATATACATATATTTGATATTATATAGTATAGTATAGATACATATACTATACAGTATAGTATACACACATTACATGGTATAGTATATATACATATGCTATATACTATACAACACAGTATATACACATATACTATACAGGATAGTGTATATACTACACAAATATATACTATATGGTATAGTATACACATATATTATATAAGGGCAACAAGGTATTGCAGTGGATAAAGCACCAGGCCTGGAATCAGGAAGACCTGAGCTCAAATCTGGTCTCAGATACTAGCTGTGTGACTCTAGGCAAGTCACTTAACCAATCCTGCTTGCCTCAGTTTCTTCATCTATAAAATGAGCTGGAGGAGAAAATGGCAAACCACTCTAGAATCTTTGCAAAGAAAATCCCAAATGGGCTCACTAAGAGTCGGACAAAACAGGAATGACTGAACAGCAACAATACACTATATACTAAATACTACAGCATATTCACACATATACACAACATACTATATACTACAGCATATGTATATACATACATACTATATACTATATGGTATATATATATACACATACATATATGCTATATATTATATGTATGTACTATTATGATAAAGTACTATATGCATATATATGATACATAGACATACACATATCCTATATAGTATGTGGTACAGCATATACATACTCATATAAAGATATATATTATATAAAACATACGCATATGTGTGCATACAAACACACACCTTACAATGTCACCCAAGTAGGAGGGTGTGACAATAATCTAGGCAAGAGGTAATGAAGTCCTGAACCTAGCTAGTGGCTGTGTGAGTAGAGAGAGGGGATTAGATGAGAGAGATGTTATGAAGAAATAGAAAGATTTGGCAATTTACTGGATATGTGGGATGAGGGAGAGTGAAGAGTTAAGTATAATGCTGGGGTTATGAAGCTGAGAGACTAGAAGATCAATAATGCCTTTGATGGAAATAGGGAAATTTGGAATAGGGGGGAGATTTTTTGTGGGGAGGGAGAGAGTAAGAGACAATGAATTTTCTTTTGAGCTTGTTGAGTTTGAGATGACTGGCATATCTAGATATATCTATATATATGTATGTGTATATGTGTGTTTTACACATAGTTTATAAATGCATTTGTGCACACACACATATATGTTCTATTTACTAGGATAATAGGTAGGTCATGATTCAAAACTGAAGCTCAGGGGAAGAAGTGGAGCTGGATATAAAGATATGCAAGTTATCTACATAAAGATGAGAAAGAAACCCACTGGAGTTGATGAAGTTAGCATGAAAGAATGTAGAAAGAATAAAGAAGGCCTGAAGTTCACACAAAGTCAGGGGGCAGGATATAGAACATAGAGACTAAGACATAGCTGTCAGATAGGTAGGAGGAGAGCCAGGAGACTTAACCTTTTCAGTTTCAGCCGTAGATTTAGAGCTGAGAGTGACCCTAGGGGTTATTGAATCTGACTGCTTTGTTTTACAGATGAGGGAACATAAGTGAAGAAGATAAATAATTTGGCCAAGGTCACACAGCTATTAAGTGTCAGAAGTAGGATTTAAATTTAGAGTTTCCTGACTCCAAGTTTAGTACTCTGTCTACTACACCATGTGACATCTATTCTTTTAGCTGAACCCTATAAAATAGAATGTAAGTTTCCTGAGCACAGGTACCATGTAATTTTTCTCATTACATCCCCAGTTCCCTGTAAAGTGTTTGCCTCTTAATAGGTGCTAAATAAATACTTACTGATTAATTGGACACTCTAAATTTTTTCCTATATAATTAAGTACTTAACATGGCTTTTGCCTGGTCCACACCCACTAGCATCATTCTTACTGCTGACTTTTTTCCAATGTCAGGCTACATTAAATACACTGGCATTTTCACATAGATAGTTCCAGAAAAAATTAAAAACAAAAAAGGGAAAAGAAAAGAAAGGCAAAGGGAATACCATTTTATTAAGCCAATTGCCTATTTGTTTTCTTTTATATTTTTTTTCAAGAAAAATAACTACATAAGATTCTTTCTATGTGATTTGGTGGATGGAACCCTGGACTTAGATTCAGGAAGATATAGGTTTAAATTCTGCCTCAAACACAGTAGGATTGTGATCCTGGGCAAGTCACTTAACCTTTTCCACATGAGTTTCTTCATGTGTAACATGGAGATAATAATACTTGTAGTGCCTGTCTTGTACCATTGTAAGGCTGAAAAAATAATGTTGTAATGTACTTAGCAAACTTTAAAGTCTTATGGAAATGTCAATTATCATCCTTATCCTCTTCTCACTCAGCCAGTTAACAAACAGACCACCACAATGCTAGTTGTCGCTCACAAGCAAATAATTTCATTTGTGGATGATGAAATAGAGAAATCCTATGAAGAATCTGACTAGATCCTCCAAAACAACAACATTCTCCATTCGTCAATCACAATGTAAGCTCTTATATCCGGTAATATAAAATACAACCCATCCAGGGTTGTTTTTTATTTTAAATCCTGTATAAGTCCTATTCACTTCATCCTTCAAATGTCCTAAGGACATTCCTCTGGTTCTTTTAACACAATGGAAACTGATGTAGTCACATGACTGACCCACCTTTCTGTCTAATTATTATATTTCTCTGATGAAATCTCATGTACCTCTTGTACAGTACAATTCTCCATTGGCAATGTGCTACAACCAATTCCTTCCCACCATGTTCCTCTCCCTTGTCATTTGGTCAACCCTCAGTTTTAACTCTTGAATGACATTGACTCACAGTCACATAGCTTCATTAATATAATATTCTTTAAAAAGAAGGCCTTTGTTTCAAAGAGAAGCTGAGGATCATTAAAGGCACATCATAATTCCACAAAGACCATCAACCTCCATCCTTTTCTTGTTCAATATGGGCCCAATTTATATCCATTTGCAATCTCCATTCAGGATATGTGTACAGATGGATCAGCTCAATTAGGTTATATCCAGTTGCATATTGTAGTCTGAACAATAGGTGTACTTGATTCATTTTTTGTCCTATGGGTGGATTATAAGGCTAAACTTTTTAAAGCAATTGTTGATCTCATTTAGGAGGCTTTGCAGTGTCTTACTGCTTGATCCAATAAATTTAACATCATTTACAAAAAGGAACATCTGGTGATATATAGGGAATCCACTCTTCCATTTGGATTCTATATTAGACATCCTCTAGAACACTGGCTAATTCCTTTGGTGAGCATATATTTCCCCATTTTATGTCTCAACTAACCAGAGTGTCGTTGAGTAAAGTTGTCACTGTTGTTATATTGTTAAAAAAATCTAATAATTTTAACATATTCATGAAAGTCACAGTGATGGAGGATAGCCTTTGAGACACTGTATTACTTTATTGAATCAAATGCTTTTTTATAGTAAAAAATCTAAAAAATATCTTGAAAAGTCCATTTTAATTCAACTGAGCAAACTCTTATTAAGTGCTTGTTATGTGCAAAGTACTTGTACTAGGCACTGGGATATAAAGATACTTTTTAAATGATATATCCCTATTCTTAAGAGACTTGCATTCTTTGGGGTCAGGGTAGGAGTGGTTTACATATGCATAGATAATATAGTGTGTGTGTCTATCATATATATATATATATATATATATATATGTCTTTCTATATTTCTGTCTATTTATTTATCTATCTCCCTCCCTCCCTCCCTCCCTCCCTCCATCCATCTGTCCATCCATGCACCTTATGTAAGGAATGATGGAGGTAGAATGGCACTCTTGGCATGGTGTTCTGGTTAAATTTAAGGTGGGAGAGAATATTCACATAGAGAGCCTCAAAGATTCCAAAATATATAGCTAAATGTGCAAGAGTATTTTTGACACGTGATTGCACAGATGTAGGGGAATGTTCTGTCCCTTTCTTGAATAAGGTTCAGAATCACAGGATGCAGTATGAGGAGCTACAATCTCCCTTATACGTCATTTATGTTGTCAGAGGTAAGAGCCCAGGATCACATGGTTTATTTAGGGCAGGCCTCTGGTCATAGCTATGGTGTAGAATAAAAGAGGGCAAATCCTACCATTAAGATATGAGGTCCTACCTTTACTTCCTTCTTGGGTAGTAGGACTGTTTGTCAAGGTCATTACTCCCATCCCTGGTCAGTACTTTTCAAGAAGAAAACTGGCTTGACTAGGAGGAGTTGGAGCAACAAAAGGCAGAACACAGCACAAGATAGGAGCCAGCAAAGCAAGCAAGCTTTATTAAAATGGATATAGTCGCAAAATGAGGGGACAGCCAAGAAGAGTGGAAATCAGTCACTTTTACTAGGGTAGCTGGTGACACATGGTACCCCAAACTATTAAAGCCTGGTGAGTTTTTATCAAGTTCTCATCTGAGTCAAGCAGAATCAAAGATTAAGAGGAGAGAGTGGGGAGTCTCATGTACAGGTCATGTTTTGGGGACTGGGCTGGCTCATTTTGGGTGATAAACTTGGAAACTGGACAGCTAGTTGATATTTGAACTCCTCTATAGCCTATTACCACAGGTCTTGCTTTGGGCAATTAGGAGCTTTGGAATTCTCTGACTTCTTTGAGGAATGGGGAGGTGACCTATGTCCTTGTGAAGAGGGGAGGTTGTATTCAAGGAATACCTAGCTACCTAGTTTTTTGGAATGTAAAATGGGAGAAGGAAAGGAAAGTGAAACCAAATGTGGGAAATTGGAATGGAAACTTTAACTGTGAAGCTAAGAATGTGTATTTTATCCTATAGGCAATGGGAAGTTGTATTGGGGTTTGAAGGGAACATTCCAAAAGACTGGAAATAGTTTTGTTGTTTTTTAAAAGAAAAAAGGTGACTGAGAAGACAAGCAACTGTTGACATATAGGCCTGTTTGCTCATCTCTATAAAATCTTTATGAGAACAGTTTATGCATGCATAGAGGTTATTCTTGAAGAGAACCTGTACAGAGAGTAGGCCAGCTGTTGCAGATAATTTTCTAAAGTGGACCACATTTTCCTGGTCATAGAAGTTAGATGGGTAGATAATTTAATAACATCCTGCTGAGTCTATTGTTTATTAAATTTTTTTAAAAAAGTATTCGACTCAGTGTAACAAAACAATCTCCTTAAACAAAGTATCTCCCACACAAATACTGGTGTTTTGTAAGACCATACAATAGATGTGACTAGAGAGATAATTCTGTGTAATGGTCCACTGAGTACTGATGTAAAGAGATATAAAACTGGGTGATGTATGCTTACTGAAGGCGTTCACCAGAGCCATGGTAGAGGATTTAAAAATGTGTAATACATTTTAAGAATCCACAGATTAGGATTCAGTTCATAGAAATATTTTCAATTATATAATTTAACTCAGCTGGCAAATTACCTCTTTTGCTTGGCTGCCACCTCCCAAGTTGACTGGAAACTTCTAATTTCAATAAAATTAAGGTTTTTTTTCCTACATCTAACAGACAAACTAAGGAGCATTTGTTGAAATAGTATGATATTTAATTGGAACAGAAGTAAGTAGTAAAAATAAAAGGAAAAGTCTCAGACATGTTCCTGGACAAGTATAACTCCCATTCTTGCCACCCCCACCCCTCCCCTTACCCTCACGCAGACTTTGGAAACAATATTCACCAAGATTTGTGTTTGGATGTGGGAGAAGTTCAAATTGTCAGTACAGAGAGCCTTACCATCATAGCATGAAAAATGATCCTACAAGCATTTGCTGACAATTCTCATATTGCACATTTCTGTGTAGTTCTTGGCTTGTATGTTATAGTGCATAACTTGACTTGGTTGGTCATAGTTATCTTTGTGATGCCCTTACCTGCTTACCTCTTCTCATGGTTACATCCTCTTCTTGCACAGTCACCCTAATGATACAGTCATTTTGTATCTAGACACATGGTCCATTGGGAAGTGAAACCCTGGAGATTTTCCCAATGAATAACCATGATTTAGGTCTTATAATGTCAGGGAAAATAGTCCTTCTTTATAGTAGAAGTGCTTCTGTTACAAATGATTACATGCTGATGAAAAGATTCTCCAAAAGCTCATATTCACAAAAGATATTTTATTAACTGGGTAAATAACTCAGTCTCATTGAGCCTCATCTAAAATTTTTGACAATGATAATACCTAATTTGTTGGATTGAGAGGATCAAATGGTATAATAAACAAAAAGAATTTTACAAACCATACATTAAGTATGTAAGTAAATGTTCATTATTATTATTTTTTTTGGTGATGCAATTGGGCTTAAGTGACTTGCCTAGGGTCACACAGCTAGTAAGTGTTAAGTGTCTGAGGCCAGATTTGAAGTCAGGTCCTCCTGACTTCAGGGCCAGTGCTTTATCTACTGCACCACCTAGCTGTTCCCTAAATGTTCATTATTAATGTTATAAATTATATCTCTGATTAACTAAAAATGAGTATCACATGGAGGGAAATGGAGAAAGGCATAGTGCCATAGTGCACTATTGGGAAACTCAAAGAACAAGAAGAAATATGTCATGCAGGGATTACATGATAGAGAATATGGTGTGGTTGTATGGTAGATGTAAGGAATGACAAGTGGATAGCTGGAGTACTACAGTGATATTCTGTTACCGTAAGGAGAAATCAAGGATAGCCTCTAACACATTGGAGAGACCACATGGGGAGACCCTATGTGGGGAGAAGAGCTTGATAAGAGTTACACAAGATGGGCAGGCATGGATAGGTTGTATCCTGTAATTGCATCCAGAAGGATTGAACACTTTCTATTCTGTTTTTTAATATTATTACAAAGCCTATTCAGTGAAATCCAGAATAACGCAAAGGAAAAAAAATTGCCTGTTAACATTGAACAAAGTGGACGAAAAACGTATATTGCATACACTGTGTTATGCAAGTCAAAGAGTAGTCTAATGAATCAGTCCATTGTTTTATTTACAGGAGATAAGCACTATAGGTGGGAAATGAGCTAGTTTCATAATTAAACAGTAGGAAGAGAATAGGCTTTTGATGACCCCAAAGTGTTTGCTGCCCAAAATGCCTATCTCTGTAATACCAATATGGCCCCTGCTATATAGCTGTAAATAATGGAACACCTTTTTCCTAAAAGAAATAGAATTAAATGTTTCAGCCCAAATGGCAATGGTAAGATGCATGGAGGAAGTTTTAGCATCCTCATAGGAATGGAGGATTTAGAACCATATGAGAAGTTGTGTGGTACTTTGAAAATGGGTTTGTAACCAAAAAACTTGGGTTTGAATCCTAACCTTTTCACATTGTATGTATGCTCTTAGGCAAGTCACTTAACTTCTCTAATCTCAGTTTCCTCATGTGTTAAATTAGGGAGTTGGACATTAAGTCTAAATTAGCCTTTTTGCAATTTCTACCTATTGTTTCTCATTCTGCCTTCCAGCAAGTGTAATCCCTCTTCCATGTGATAGCCCTTAAAGATAGCTATGATGTTCCTCTGAGTCTTCTCTATGTTAAAAAAAAAAACAAACAAAACAGTTTCTTTTACCAGTCCTCATAAGACATAGACTCAGTATTCTTTGCCATCCTGGTTGGCCTCCCCTTAAAACTTTCAAGATCATCAGTGTCCTTCTTAAAATCGTGTACCCGGAATTGAACTCCAGTTGAGGTCTGATAAAGTCAGAGTACAGTGGAACATTCAACTGGAGGCTTTGTCTCCCAAGATTTCATTGTCTTTTTTGGAGGCAATGTCATACTGCTGAATCATATTTAGCTTGTAGTCCATTAAAACCCATGCATCTTTTTTTTCCCCAAGACAACCACAATCTAACCCAGGCTCCTCTATCTTGTACTTGTGAAATTAAAGTTGAATTTTTGTATTCAAATGTAATACTTTTATATCTGTTGACTGTAAGATATATGTTTGTCTACATATATTTATCTAAATGCAACTTTCAAGGAGGGATGTATTGATATCTATGGAAGCTTATGTACCCCTCTTCAAGGGAAACTTTGTTGCTTGCCAGGAGAACAAGAATTTGTGGCCATGAGGATGACTTGCTCTGCTTTCCTCAGAGAAGATATACAAGACTACAATTATATTTATCTGGCTCCCTAAATAATGTGAACTTAGGGGAAATGATTTTTAGGCTCAACCTTCTTTTCCTGGTCATTATCTCTTTTTTTTGTGGGACAATGGGGATTAAGTGACTTGCCCAGGGTCACACAGCTAGTAAGTGCCAAGTGTCTCCTGCCGGATTTGAACTCAGGTCCTCCTGAATCCAGGGCCAGCGCTTTAACCACTGCACCATCTAGCTGCCCCCATGGTCATTATCTCTTAATAATATTAGCTAAAACTTAAATTGCAATTTAAAAGTTATAAAGTGCTTGACAAATATCTCATTTATCCTCATAACGACTCTAGGAGGTAGGTGGTATTATTATTATTATTTGCATTTTACAGATGAAGAAACTGAGGCAAACAAAAAATAACTTGCCCAGGGACACATAGTTAGCAAATGTCTGAGAGTGGATCTGGACCTAGGTCTTACTGATTCTAGGTCCTGTGCTTTATCTACCGTACCACCTTAACTGTCTTAATGAGGAAGGAGTGGCCCAAGCTGTATGCAAAGGTTTGACTACCTTTCCACCAAATGCTAGTTACATAAAAATCAGTCTTTCTTTCCCTCCAGGGAAATGATTCCATGTTGATGACAAGATTCTTCAAATGCTCATGTTCACAAAAGATATTTTATTAACTGTATTATAGACTCTGGGTAAACCACTCTCCATAAAGCCAGGAATAATGCATGTTCTCTGTTGAAGGTAGAAGCTAGAAAAAGTTTCTCTCCTCTATCAAACTCTCACCAAATTCACCCCTCTTGAAGGAATTGAGTAATCCTTCTCTCCACCAATGAAGAGTCCTATGCAAAATATTCAGGCTTGAGCGCTGGGTTACATCCCTAATGGATTTCACCTTATTTAATTCAGCACGATGCACTAGCAGATCTTTCTGGGTCCTGACTATCATCTATGGTGTTAGTAGTGCCTTTCAGTTTTTTGGAATTTGAAAATCTAATAGACATCCCATCTCTGCCTTTATCCAAGGCTGGGATAAAAATGTTAAACAACACAGGGCCTAGGGGTGGTTAGGTGGTACAGTAGATAGAGCTCCAGGAATGAAGTATGGAAGACCTGAGTTCCACTCTGGTGTCAGACAAATAAATCACTTAACCTCTGTTCACCCCAGTTTCTTCAGCTATAAATGAGGATGATAATAATAGCACCAACTTTGAGGGGGTGCTATGACAATAAAATGAAATAATATTTATAAAGCTCCTGGCATAAAATGGATGCTTAATAAATGATTGTTTCATTTTTTTCCTGGAGTACTTCTCAGGAGACCTCCTTGCCACATTGACTTTGAACCACTAGCAAGCACTCTTTGAATTCAACTATCTGCTCAGTTCTGAATCTGTGTAAATGAATTATTGTCCTGTCTACATAATCCATCTTCTCCAAATTACTAGCATTTGTTTTCCTAAAAATTATGTAATGAACTGATGCAGAGTGAAGTGAGCAGAACCAGGAGAACACTGTACACAGCAACAGTAATATTGTATGATGAATAACTGTGAATGACTTAGTAATTCTCAGCAATAGAGTGATCTAAAACAATCCCTAAGGCATTAAGATGAAAAATGCTATCCACATTTAGAAAAGAACCAGTGGTATCTAAAAACTGAAACATAATTGTTTTCTCTTCTTTTCTTCCTTCCTTCCTTTGGCTTTTGTTTTTCTTCCACAAGAGACTAATATGGAAATGTTTTACATGATTCACATATATAACCTATATCAAATTGCTTACTGTCTCAGGGAGGGGGGAGGAGAAGAAGAGAGAAAGGGATAGAATTTGGAACTTAAAACTTAAAAAAATGTTAAAATTGTTTTTATATGTAACTGGGGAAAATAAAATATTATTAAAAATAAAATATATATAAATTATGTCTATAGAATTCTCATTATTTACCATTTTAATAATCTTGCCAATAAAAGGAAATGAAGTTAATCTGGCATGACTAGTTCTCAATGATATCATGCTGGTTCTTGGTAATCAACACTTCTCTTTCTAGGTATTTAACAATCAGTCCTTTAATGATCCATTCTAGGACTTCACCCCCAAATTGGAACCAAGCTTCCTGGACCCTATCATTGACAGACTGTTTTCTTCTCCTTTGTTTGAGAATTTGGACACCATTCACCTTTCTCTAACCTGTGGTACTTCTCCCATTTTCCATGATCTTTCAAATATTACTAACAGTGGCTGAACAATTATATTGGCTAGTTCTTTTAGTGCCTGAAGATACAATTGTCCTGGGCCAGGTGATGTGAATTGTTTTAGGGTAATCTAGTTGCTCTCTCTTAACTCTTCTTGTTAGTCATTTTGGAGATGACAGCACCTCTAGTACAAAGATCATTTCCCTTTGGCAGAGAAAACAGAAGGAAAAAAGCATTGAATAGTACTGTATACTTTATGGTGTCAGTTATCATCATCTCATATGGCCCAAGAAAAGGCTTATTCCTTTTTTTATCCCTTCTTATCTCCTGAAATAGTGTAAAAAATACAAATCTTTTTGTTGTCCTGATCTTCCATTCCATTCCAACAAGCTCCATCTTGTTCTGAGCTTAAGTATGCTTGAAAGTTTTTTTTAATTCTTTTTGTGTGTGTGTGAGGCAATTGGGGTTAAGTGACTTGCCTAGGGTCACATAGCTAGTAAGTGTCTGAGGCCGAATTTGAACTCAGGTCCTCCTGACTCCAGGGCCGGTGCTCTATCCACTGTGCCACCTAGCTGCCCCGAAAGTTTTTTTTAAAGGAATGTACATATGATTCCCTTTTAGGGAATCATTAAGACAAGTCAGAAAATTACTGGCTGCTTGACTTTTGGGAGAGAGAGAGATGGAAAAGGAAAGAGGGAAAGATAGAGATAGGGGGAAGGAGAGGAAAGGACACCAAACACACCAAACACTTGTAATAATGTAAGTCCCCCACTGCTACTAAATCCTGTCTCTCTGCCAGACTTTTGGTCTGTTTCTCAGATTCCTCATCTATCTCCTATTCCTATCTAGTTGCTATGTATCCCTTTTTCCCCCCTCATTTAACTTTCTTTCTTTTTGTTTGTTTGTTTGTTTTTTGTTTTTGTGAGGCAATTGGGGTTAAGTGACTGGTCCAGCATCACACAGTAAGTATCAAGTGTCTGAGTCCGGATTTGAACTCAGGTCTTCCTGACTTCAGGGCTGGTGCTCTATCCACTGCACCACCTAGCTGCCCCTCCCTTCATTTACTTTCACCCAAATATATTCCATCATACTTTCCCTTTACTTCCTTATTAATATACAGTTCTGCACAATAATCAATGAAATCTTTTTATATTTGATAACCAATATTTTTAGTCACTTTAGGAAAGGCTGTTGTCTTATTATAACTTTGCATAATTTTAGATCTATGTCTTTTAAAAATATATTTATTTTATTATTTTGGGGGGGTTATGTTTTGAGTTCCAAACTGTCTCCTTCCATCCCTCTCAACCTAGACCAGAGAAGGCCAATATCTGATACAGGTATATATTTGTGAAGCCATACAATACATACTTCTATATATTAGTTCTTTTTCCAGAGGTGGATAGTATAGGTCCTTCGTAGTTGATTTTAATATTCATATTACACAGAATGGCTTAGTTATGCAGGGCTCCTCATCATACAATATTGCTATTACTGTATATAATGTCCTTCTGATTCTGCTCATTTCACTCTTCATTATTTCATGCAAGTCTTTCCATGTTTTTCTAAAATCAACCTGTTGATCATTTCTTACTAAATAGTAGTATTACATCAAAATCATATACTACAACTTATTCAGCCATTCCCAAGTTGATGGGCATACTCTCAGTTTCTACTTCTTTACCAACACAAAGAGATATGCTGTAAATATTTTAGAACATATAGATTCTTTTCCTTTTTCCTTGATCACTTTGGGGAACATATATAATAGTGCTATTGTTGGATCAAAGGGTATACAGAAGTTTTACAACTCTTTGTGTATGATTCCAGATTGTTCTCCAAAATGGTTGGATTAGTTCATAGTTCCACCAAGAGTGTATTAGTGTCCCACTTTTTCCACATTTCTTCCAAAATTTGTCATTTTCCCCATCTATCATTTTAGCTAATATGATAGCTATGAAATAATATCTCAAAGTTGTTTTAATTTGCATTTCTCTAATCATATGACTATATATAACTTTGATTTCTTCTTCCAATAACCACCTGTTCATATCCTTTGACCATTTATTAACTGGGGAACAACTCATTCTTATAAATTTGACAAAGTTCTCTATATATTTGTAATATGAAGACTTCATCTGAGAAAATATCTATTAAAATGTTTCCCCATTTTCTGCTTTATTCCTAATCTTTGTTACATCAATTTTATTTGTGTAAAACCTTTACATTTTGGGGGGGATGGGAAATGAGAGTTAAGTGACTTGCCCAGGGTCACAAAGCTAGTAAGTGTCAAGTGTCTGAGGCCAGATTTGAACTAAGGTGCTTCTGAATCTAGGGTCCGTGTTTTATCCACTGTGCCACCTAGCTGCCCCAAAACCTTTAAAATTTAAAGTAATTAAAATGATCCATTTTATGTCTCACAATGCTCTTTATCTCTTGTTTATAAATTCTTCTCCTATCCATAAATCTGATAGGTAATATGTTCCATGTTCTTCTGATTTAGTTATGATATCTCCCTTTATATCTAGATCATATAGCTATTTTTACCTGATCTTTATTAATGATGTTATATATTGGTCTATAGTACATTTATCAAACATAAGGTTACTATAATCATTTTACTACTGGGTATTGTATATTTACTATATTCTATTGAATCTACTCTATTCTATTTCTTAGCCAATAGCAGATAGTTTTGATAATTACTACTTTATAATATAGTTTAACATTTGGTACTGGTAGACCTCCTTTCTTTACATTTTTTTCCATTTATTTATTTGGTATTCTTGACCTTTTGTTCTTCTAAATGAATTTTGTTGTTATTTTTCCTATCTTAATAAAATAAGTTTTTGGTAATTTAATTAGCATGGCACTGAATAAGTAGATTAGTTTATGTAGAATGATCATTTTTATTATATTGGCTTGAGCAATGAATATTTCTTCAGTTATTTAAGGCTGACTTTATTTGTAAAAAGTATTTCATAATTTTGATCAGATTGTTCTTGGGTTTGTCTTGGCAGGTATTACTCAGGGATTTTATATTTTCTATGGTTATTTTAAGTGAAATATCTTTATCTCTTATTGTTGAGCTATGTTGGTGATACATAGAAATGCTGATATTTATGTGGGTTTATTTTATATTCTACTACTTTGCTAAAATTATTAATTGTTTCAATTTACCTTTTAGTTGAATCTCTAGGATTTTCCAAGTATATCATAATATCATATGCAAAAAAGAGATAGTTTTATTACTTCATTGCCCACTCTGATTCCTTGAATTTCTATTTTCTTCTCTTATTGCTATTGCCAGCATTTCTAATACAATACTGAATAATGTTGGTGATAATATGCACCCTTGTTTCAATCCTGATTTTATTGGGAAAGCTTCTAGCTTATCCCCATTACAAATAATGCTTGCTGATGATTTTAGGTAGCTGCTTCTTATCATTTTAAGGAAAAATCCATTTATACTTATGCTTTTGAATGTTTTTAAAGGAATGAGTATTTTGTGAAAAGCTTTTTCTGCATCTATTGATATAGTCATATAATTTTTGTCACTTTTGTTATTGATATAATCAATTATGTTAATAATTTTCCTTATGTTAAACCAACACTACATTCCTGGTACAAATCCCACTTGGTCACAATGTATAATCTTTTTGCTATATTGTTGAAGTCTCCTAGCTAGTGTTTAATTTAGGATTTTTTGCATAACTATTCATTAATGAAATTGGTTTATAATTTTCTTTCTCTGTTTTTATTTTAGTACCATTTTATTTATAAAAGGGTTTTGGTAAGACTCCTTCGTTTATTATTCCAAATAATTTGTTTAATATTGGAATTAGTTGATCTTTGAATGCTTGGTATAATTCACTTGTACACCTATCTAGTCCTGATGTTTTTTTATTAGGAAGCTCATTTATGGCCTATTCAATTTCTTTGCCTAAAATAAGTTTACTTACATAGTCTATTTCCTTTTCTGTTAATCTGGGCAGTTTATATTATACTTATACTTCCATTTCAATTAAATTCTTCAATTTATTGACATATAATTGGGCAAAATGACTCCTAATAATTTTTAAAATTTCATTTTCATCAGTGGTTTATTCGTCATTTTAATTTTTGATACTAGTAATTTAGTTTTCTTTTTAAGTCATATAAACCAGTGATTTACCTATGTCATTTAAAAAAATAAAACCAATTCCTAGATTTACTTATTAATTCAATGGGTTTCTTCCATTCAATTTTATTAATCTCACTTTTTCTTCTCAGGATTGCCAATTTGGTACTTAATGGGGGATTTTTTTATTTGTTTTTCCTAGATTTTTAAAAATTGCATACCCAAATACTTGATATGTTCTTTTTCTATTTTATTGATGCAAGCATTTAGAGATATAAATTCGCCCCTGATTATTTCATCCCATTACTTTTTGTATATTGTCTCATTATTATCATTCTTTTTAATAAAATTATTTATTGTTTCCGTGACTTGCTCATTAACTTATTCTTCAAGATTAGGTTAATGTCTCTAATTAGCTTTTCTTTTTGTGGGGCAATGAGGGGTTAAGTGACTTGCTTAGGGTCACACAGCTAGTAAGTGTATACTTTATGGTGTCAGTTATCATCATCTGAGGCCAGATTTGAACTCAGGTCCTCCTGAATCCAGGGCCAGTGCTTTATCCACTGCACCACCTAGATGCCCCTTCCAATTATCTTTTAATGTATGTTTCCATAGTGTGAGAAAATAATAGTTAATAAAGGATTTCTAGTAGAAACCAGACATTCATTTTAGCTGCTCTCTCCCCTTCACTCCAAAAACCTGCTAAAGATGAGTTCATATGAACAAAAAGAATGCAGATCAATTCTTTTGTTTATCTAGGGGAAGACACACCTAGATGCAGGAACTTACCCTCTCTAAGACCACCCCTCAATTCATCTTAATTAGTGGAGCTAAATGATGCTATAACCAATTAGCTTAGATCAATGTACAGTGACCTGTCTCCATCTAACTGGGATAAACTCCCTGAACATACTAAGGTGAGGCTCTTTTACTCCTCATGTGTCCTCTCTTTCTCTAGCTGTTCACACTCTTTGCTTGGAGGGATGTTTCTTAGGGATATGTAATTGTTAGGCATGTAAGCCTGTGACTAGTGGGGAAGTCAGGCAGAAATGTGGCCAATACTTTAATAATATGTAATATTAATTAATATTAAATCCTTACTGCCAAAATTGGTGCAATAGCCATTACTTTATAGGTAGTAATAATTTTAGAAAGCATAGCCTAATAACAAATAATTTAACTACCACAAGAGTCTTTTATTAAATGTAATTTTTATTGCATTATGATCTGAAAAGGATACATTTAATATTTCTCCCTTTCTGCATTTAACTCTAAAGTTTCTGCATTTAACTAGAGTTTTTATGCAGTATTATGTAGTTAATTTTTGTAAAGGTGGCATGTACTGCTGAGAAAAAGGTATATTTCTTTTTCTTCCCATTCAATTCTCTCCAGATATCTATCATCTCTAGCTTATCTAAGATTCTATTTGTATCCTTGCCTTTGTTCCTTTGGTTACATTTATCCAGTTCTGAAAGGGGAAAGTTGAAATCCCCTACTATTATAGCTTTGTTATTTATTTCCACCTATAATTCATTTACCTTTTCCTTTAAAAATTTGGATGAGGGGGTGGCTAGGTGGTACAGTGGATAAAGCACCGGCCCTGAATTCAGGAGTACCTGAGGTCAAATCCAGCCTCAGACACTTGACATGGACTAGCTGTGTGACCCTGGGCAAGTCACTTAACCCCCATTGTCCGGTGCAAAAAAAAAATTTGGATGATACAGCATTTGGTACATATTGGTTTAGTATTGCTATTACTTCATTATCTATGGTACCTTTTAGCATAATTAGTTTCTCTGCTTATTCCTTTTAATTATTTTTTTTTACCATTAACTTATTCTGAGAGCATGATTGCTAACCCTGATGTTTATATAAACTGATATATATATATATATATATATATATATAAACTGATATATATATATATAAACTGATATATATATATATATCAGTTGAAGCATAATAAATTTTACTCCAACCCTTTTTTTTTAACTTTATGTGTGTCTTTCATTTTTTTTTTTAAGTGAGGCAGTTGGGGTTAAGTGACTTGCTCAGGGTCACACAACTAGTTAGTGTTAAGTGTCTGAGACCGGATTTGAACTCAGGTACTCCTGACTCCAGGGCTGGTGCTCTATCCACTGCTCCACCTAGCTGCCCTCATGTCTTTCATTTTTAAGTGTGTTTCTTGAAGACAACATATTGTTGGTTATTGTTTTTACTTCTTATATGGAAAAATTATATTTTTACCTCTTAAGAGTAACTACTAGAGTAGTTCAAAAGAATATACATAGAGTTGAGTTGATTATGATAAGATGATCCTGAAAAATAAAATTAAGTAGAGAGAGGTAAAATGGAGCAAATTATCTCATATAAAAGACGTGTGAATGGAAGAGCTCAAAAGTCCTTTAGTTCTTTAAATTCCCATTTTTTTCCCTTTCAGGATTATACTCAACTTTGCTGGATATGTTATTCTTGATTGCAAACTCAGTGTTTTTGGTCTTTGGGATATCTTATTCCATGTCCGTTGGTCTTTTAATGTAGAATCTATTAAATCTTGTGTTATAGTGACTGTAGAACCACAATATTTAAATTGTTCCTTTCTAGTGGCTTGTAATATTTTCTACTTGACCTGAAGACTTTGAAATTTAGCTATACTGTTCCTGTGAATTTTACTTTAGGGATTTCTTTCACATAGTGATTGGTGTATTTTTTTTCAATTTCTATTTTACCCTTTGGTTCCAAAATATCAAGGCAATTTTCCTTAATAATTTCTTGAAGTATAATGTCTAGACTATTTTTTACATCTTAACCTTTCAGGTAGTTAAACAATTCTTTTTTATCTCTCTTTGATCTGTTTTCCAGGTTAGTTGTTTTTTTTTTCTAATAAAATGTTTCATATAGTCTTCTATTTTTTATTCTTTTTATTTTGTTTTATTGTATCTTGATGTCTTATGAAATTATTAGCTTCCCCTTGCCCAATTCTAATCTTTAAAGAGTTTATTTTCTTCAGTAAGTTTTTGGATCTCTTTTTCCAATTTGACTTTCTTTTTATAATATTCTTTTTTTTTTCAGTGCAACAAACATTTATTTTATTTTTTCCAGTTACATGTAAGGGTAGTTTTCAACATTCATTTTCATAAGATTTAAGAGTCCCAATTTTTTCTCCCTCCTTCCCTTTCCTCCCCCTCCACAAGCCATCAACCAATCTGATATAGGTTTTATATGTACAATCTACAAGTGCCCTTTTTATCAGTTCATTCTATGGGGGTGAATAGTATGCTTCATCTTTAGTCCCTTGAGATTTTCTTGCATCATTGTATTGCTGAGAGTAGTTAAGTCATTAACAATTGCTCATAGAACAATACTGCTGTCACTATGTACAATGTCCTCCCAGTTCTGCTCACTTCACTATACATCAGTTCATATGATTCTTTCAGGTTTTTCTAGTATCATCCTGTTTGTCATTTCCTATAGCACAATACTATCCATTACAATCATATACCACTGCTTCTTCAGTCATTCCTCAATTGATGGCCTTTCCTTTGATTCCCAATTTTTAGTCACCACAAAGAGTTGCTATAAATATTTTTGTACAGTTTCCCCCCCCCTTTTCTCTTTTTCGTGTTTACTGTTGTTAACTGATTCCCTCCATCCTAGTCCCTTCCCCATGATATTACTCTATTATCTATCTTATTTCAACCTATCCCTCTTCAAAAGGGATTTCCTTCTGTCTGTCCCCTCCCCCAATATCCCCGTCCTGCTCTTGCCCCTCTCTTTATCCTCTTCCTCTCATATTTTCCTGCAGGGTTAGATAGATTACTCTACTCAATTGAGTGTGTATGTTATTCCCTCCTTGAGCCAATTCTGATGAGATTGAGGTCTTTGAGCCAATTCAGATGTGTGTTAGGCTCATTTACTGCCCAGATTAAATAGATTACTCTACCTAATTGGGTGTGTGTGTTAATTGCTCTTTGAGGCAACTCTGAGTGTAAAATTAATTTACTGCCCTGTTCCTCCCCTATCTCTTCCCCAACTCCATAAGCCCTTTCCTTTCCTATTTATTTCATGTGAGATTTCACCCCATTCTACCTTTGCCCTTCCCCCTCTCCCACTGCATTCCCCTCACCCCTCAATTTAAGCCTAAAGATATCATCATGGGGCAGCTAGGTGACACAGTGTAAAAAGCATCCACACTGGACCCAGGGGGATCCCAGCCAAAACCCAGCTTCAGACACAAGACAGTCACCCACAGCATGACCCCAGGTATGTCCCCCAACTCCAATTTGTTTTATGGTTCTCTAGAGTCTTGTATTTGGAAGTCAAATTTGCCATTCAGTGTAGGTCTTTTCATCATGAATATCTGAAAGTCCTCTTTTTCATTGAGGTCCCATTTTTTCCTCTGAAAGATTACAATCAGTTTTGCTGGATACTTGATTCTTGGTTGTAATCCTAATTCCTTTGCCCTCTGGAATATCATATTCCATGACCTCTAGGCCTTTAATGTAGAAGGTCCTAGATCTTGTGCTATCCTGACTGGGGTTCCATGGTACTTGAGTTCTTTCCTTTTGGCAGCTTGCAATTTTTTCTCCTTGACCTGAGAGCACTGGAATTTGGCTATCGTATTCCTAGGAGTTTTCATTTTGGGATCTCTTTCAAGCAGTGATTGGTGGATTCTTTCAACTTCTATTTTACCTTCTGCTTCTATAATTTCAGGGCGATTTTCCCTAACAATTTCTTGGAAGATGATATATAAGCTCTTTCCTTGATCATGGTTTTCAGGTAGACCAAGAATTTTCAAATAATCTCTCCTGTACCTATTTTCCAGGTCAACAGTTTTTCCAGAAAGATGTTTCACATTGCCCTCTATTTTTTTATTCATTTGGATTTGCTTTATTATGTATTGGTTTCTCATAAAGCCATTAGCTTCCATTTGTTCCATCCTAATTCTTAGGCAATTATTTCTGTCAGAGAGCTTTTGGACCTTCTTTTACATTTGGCCAATTTTGCTTTTCAAGCTCTTGAGTTTTTTCTCATGTCTTTCCTGCATCACCCTATTTTCTCTTTCCATTTTTTCCTCTACCACTCTACCTTTATCTTCAAAGTCCTTTTTGAGCACCTCTTTGGCCTGAGACCAATTCATATTTTTCTTGGAAGTTTTAGACTTAGAGGCATCTTATTCTGAGGGTGTACCTTGAAATTCCTTGTCAAAGAAACTATCTATGGTCCTCACCTTTCTCTGTTTGCTCATCTTGCCTTTCTTTTGCTTGACTTTTAGCTCCTTAAATTGGGGCACTGTTTCCAGGCTGTACTATCACAAGCTTCAGAAAGTCCCAGGTGGTATGATTTAAGGAGGAGCAGGTTCTTCACTCACCTGGCCTGTTCCCTGGTCCATAGATGACCCCAGACCAACTTGCTAATCAACTAGCTTTGTGTGTTGTGGTTGTCAGCTCCAATGAGCCTGTTCCCCTCTCCCACCTGGGCCATTGGTAGTCAAGCCTACCTCCTGGTTCCCAGCAGGGATGAGAAACCCAAGTTCTGTCTCAGCACCAGAAGAGACCCTTATAACCTTCCCCCTGCCCAGGGCTCAGCCCTCTCACCAGACTGTGAGCTTAGTTCCAGATGACATTGGCACTTCAGCTGTTTGAGAGGCTCTGGAGTTCTCTTTCTCTGGTGAGGCCTTCCTGGGACTGGATCTTTGTCAGAGTGACTGTGGGGTTGAGTTCTATCCTGTCTCAGCATAGCAGCTTCCTCTTTCTGGCCTTCCAAGCTGTCCTTGGTTGGAAGATCATTTCAGCACATTCTTCTGTGGATTTTGCTATTCCAGGAATTGTCTTATGGCATTATTTGGATTTTTTTTTTTGCAGGGCAATAGGGGTTAAGTGACTTGCCCAGGGTCACACAGCTAGTGTCAAGTGTCTGAGGCTGGATTTGAACTCAGATACTCCTGAATCCAGGGCCAGAGCTTTATCCACTGTGCCACCTAGCTGCCCCTATTTGGATGTTTTTTGGAGTAATCATGTCATGAGTTTGAGAGCTCACTGCCTTTTCTCTGCCATCTTGGCTCCGCCCTGGAAGTCTCCCAGTACCAAATAATCTATAATATTCTTGATGTACTTGCACTACTCATTTCTTTTTCCAGTTTTTCCTCAACTTCTCTTATTTGATTTTTTTGTGGGGCAATGAGGGTTAAGTGACTTGCCCAGGGTTACACAGTTAGTGCCAAATGTCTGAGGCTGGATTTGAACTCCTGAGTCCACGGCTGATGCTTTATCCACTGTGCCACCTGGCGCTGCTGTTTTCTGAGCTCTACTTGGGAGTCTTTGACTTTTTGATGTGGCCACTGTTCCTCTCATGCCTTGGTCTATGAGTAACCTGAAGTATTCTTCTTCACTCCTGAACTGTCATCAGGGACCCTAGCACTGCCACTGAAAATGCTCTTGCTCACTGTGGTCCCTTCACAGGCAGCTCATCCCTCTGCCCTGGAATAGAAACTAGGGACTCTGCTCTCCTGTGAGTGACCGCAAGTATCATGGACCTGACCCTCTGTGACCATACTCAACAACATGTGCTCACTCCTCCTCATCCATACACACAGCCTGGGATCACATCCAGTCACTCACCTGGGTCTGGAACTAGCACAGGACCTCTAGTCTTCCACTGATTAGCCCCAGAGTGAGAGTTCCCAAAGCTTAGGCTGCTGCCAACACAACTGCCCACAGGACTTACTGTTTGTTGACTCTGATATATCTACCCTGGGGTATCTGCTCTTCCTTTGGCCAGACCACCACCTAGAGCAGTCAGTTCTTTCTTAAAGTCCTTCCAAATTGTCTTACACTAAACAACAGCTTTACCATTAGTTATGTGACCACAGGCAAATAATTTAACTTCCCTAAGTCTTCTCTACTAAGCTGATCTCCATTCATAGAAAGAGCTTACTGGGTTGAAGAAAACATAGATCTGAATAGTTTTATGTTCCTTGCAGTTAGTAGGGACTTGCTTACTTGTTGAAAGAATAAGTTCTGAAGGTAAGGGGGATAAATTGAAAATAAAATATTTCTGTTTGTTCTTGAAAACAATTAAATATCATTCAATTATATGCCTTAGAGCCTCCTGGAATTTCACTAGGAAATGGATTTTTCTGTCATTATTAAGCCTTGTTGAGAAGATTAAGGTGAAGGACATTTTTAGCCTATTCTGACAAGGTATTCCCAAATTGATATTTATTTGCTTTTTCCAGCTAAACCAGCTAACCAGAAAGGTTGACCAAAAAAAAAATCAAATGTTTTCTGTAGGACTATATGGAGCAGAAAAACACTTAAATTAACTTCTTACTATTGCAACATTTAATGCTTTTGTTTAACACCTTTTAGTTTTGATATTATTTTTAATTTAGCAAAACTGAACAGACAGTTTAAAAACTTATTCTCTTCATGTGTCTTTAACATTTTTTATGTTAGTGTTGAAATAGATTTCAGCAACTTTAACACAGATATGCAATCATTTGGTTGCTACCATACACAACTTATTCTTGTATGTAATTGATGATTTAGTAGTAATTATCTCCCTTCATTGGTAGTACAGATATGAGGAAATAGTTGGAAAACATTCAAATAGGCTATTTTGTCACACACAATTCTTTTAACAGTTTTCTTTATTTTTTGAGTGATACCGCTAACTTTAACTTTTACTGACACACATCTATTCTTTTTTCTATTTATTTATTTATTTATTTATTTATTTATTTATTTATTTATTTATTTATTTATTTATTTATTTATTTATTTATTTAATTAATTACTTTTTCGGGGCAATGAGGGTTAAGTGACTTTCCCAGGATCACACAGCACTGTCAAATGTCTAAGGCTGGATTTGAACTCAGGTCCTCCTGAATCCAGGGCTGGTGCTTTATCCACTACCCCACCTAGCTGCCTCACCTTTCCTATTTCCTCTCACTTGGTTACTTCATCAGCTCCCATGAGTTTAGTCATCAACTCTCTATTAATTCCTCTTTCTACCTGGCTCTCTTCTCCATATTATTTATTCACACACATATTTTATACATCTATCCATATATATTCATCTTGTTTTGTTCTGCTTCATTTTCTGGACCCTAGTCGCTTCTTGAGCTCAGCATTTTTAAGACTTGTAGAGGCATCTCAAACTCAACATGTTTAAAACAAAACTCAATGTCCTTTGCTCACACCCACTGCTCTTCTGAACATGTTTCTGTCCAGGGCATCACCAGCTGTTTATCCATCTAGGTTTGAAAGCTCACTGTCCCCCTCAATTCCTCATTCTTCTTTATGCTACTTATCTAATCAATTGCTAGACGTTGTTGTTTCTACTTCCACAACATCTTCCCCACCCAGACCCCTGTCCCCTTCTCTTGACTCAGAACTAGTATCCTAGTTCAAGTCCTTTCCATATGCTACTTAGACTATTGTAACCCCCCTCCTGATTGTTCTCCTCACTTCAAGTTTCTTCCCTTCCCAGTCTATCCTCCACAGAGCTACCAAAGTGATTTTTCCTGAGGTCCAGGTCTAACTATATGACTTCCTTAGTCAGTAAACCCCAGTTGTTCCATATTTTGCCTAGGGCTCAATATAAACTCTTCTGTTTGGCACTTAAAGTCCTTCACAATCTTGCCCCAACCTACCTTTTCAGCTTTATTACACATTATTCCCTAAATGCATTATATGGTGCATAAGTAGCTTAATGCACCAAATCCAAATGTACATTGTACCTCTTAGACACTCACTCTCTTAAGCACTAATGAAGCAGCAAGACAAATCTCTGCCTCCGCCCAGCCCCTCTCCCCAAACACGTAGTTTCCAGGGCCTGGGGGAGTTAGCCCCTACCCAAATCACAATCCAAGAACACTTAAAATTAGATTACAGAGAAACAAATTTCCCTTCTATCCAGATCATCATTTCCTCTCCCCACCCCAACCCTGATTCATCCCAGGAAAACTGAGTTACCTGCTATTCCTCATACATGATGCTTTGAATCTTATCTCATGACCTCTACACTGTTGTTCCCTATTCTTGGAATGTACTACCTTCTCACTGATGTATTTTAGGATCCCTGGCTTACCTCAAAGATCTTCTCAAACATCCCTTTCCTACTGAAGCTTTTGCTAATCTCCATGGCTACTGGTGGGACAGCTAAGTGGTTACATGGATAGCACACAGGGTATAGAGTCAGGAAGGTCTGAGTTCAAATGTGACCTCATACATTTACTAGCTGTGTGACCAAGGGCAAGTCACTTAACCCTTTTTGAATCCTTTTTGTTATATGTAAAATGAGCTGCAGAAGGAAATGGCAAACCACTCTAATATCTTTGCCAAGAAAACCCCAAATGGGATCACAAAGAGTGACATGACGAAAAAGTACTGAATGACAAAAGGCTCTAGTTTCAATTATTCTGCTTTGATTCTGAATGACCTTAGGCAAATCACTTTTCCCCTGTGGGCTTCAGTTCACTAATCTGTGCAATATAGGATTTGAAACAGATGGGCACTAAGAGCTCTATGATACTATGACATTGTATTATTGCTACGCAACCTGGGCATACCTTACCACAAAAGCACTGCAGCATACATGTACAGGAATTCAAAATGAACAAAGTATTAATAACACTTCAAATGGAATAAAACAGAAAAACTGCACCATAGCACCTCCTGGTATAAATAACACCTTTGTTCAGTGGCATGTTTGTTGTAGAGGTGGCTATGAGGTTTAGAATTTCAAGTTTTCATTATCTGGGTAGGGCAGAGCACTGCTACAGATTCAAAGGAGGAACTGTGTGAAAAATCTGTTGGTATCACACATTAAAATATTTTAAATGTATGGTTACCGTTGTGACAAAACAACGTTAAGTTTAGATAATCTGCCACCTCTGAGTCCTGAACCTAAGTGCATTGTTTATAATGTGGTCCAGGGCTATCTACAGAACAGCCTTTGAAAAGCAGAGACAGGAAATCACCATCCCCAAATGATTTTTTTAAAAACCAAACACAACTGGAACTCTGCAGTTTTGGAAATGTGTCACTTTCCCCCAAAGGAGTTTCTGGGAACATTGCCCAAACTGGTTTTTGATCACCTGAAACAAAACTTAAAATTTAGCAAAGATGGATTTCTTGCTATCTACACATATCATTATGTGCAAAAAAAGTAAGCCACCCCATCATCTTGAAGGAGTCTGAATTTGTCAGGATGCTGCACCCTGTCAAATGAGAAAAGACCTGTTTCTTCAAGGAGAGAGATATTTGCATAAGAGTCCATTAATTAATGAAATGAATGTTATATCATAGAAAGTAGAATAATTTTTGAAATAAGAGGCATGATGAAGATGGGCTGGCTGCTTCTTAATCTCACCAGAAGTTAAAACTCAAAATGCTAAATATTAAAAAAACAACAACAACAACTGGCATTTGTTTATATAGCACTTTATATGCATGAACTCATTTGCACTTCACAATGACCCTCTGATGTAGGTGTTACAGGTTTTATTATACTCTAGTTACAGTTAAAGCAACTGACCCACAGAGCAGTGAAGTGACTTACCCATCATCCTACAGCCAATCCAACCTCATAGGACTTGAATCCATGTATTCCTCACTTTAGGTATCCACTATACTGAGCTACCTCTGGTTTTTGACAGCTCAGATAAATGTACTACAAAGTACATAAATAAGCAAACATTCTTTTCCAGGAGAATTCATTTGGCAAGCCTTTCCTGTTAATTTTGGTATCCTTTATTTTATCTCTCCCTAAGAGCTTTTATGTTAATGACTCCTCATAGATTGTATGAAGTAGAACCTCTCACTAATGTTACCTCCTGGGGTCTATAGCACAGGGACCTTTTGGGTAAGAAATTGTCTTAAAATTAGGTCCTTTTGGCTTTGAAAGTAGCTTGGCACTATGGATGGAGTCCAAGATGGATTCATCTTATGTAGAACTTTGCTATAAATCATGAGATGCATAAAGTCATAAAATGTTACAACTAAGAAGACTTAGTCTTAGAGATCATCTAGTACCCTCCCCCCACCCCATTTTTCAGAGCAGAAAGCCAAGCCCAGAAAACCCAAAGGGTTTGCCCCACATCACACAATTAAGCAATAGCTTATTTGGTAGCAGTACCATTATATCCTGATACCTAGTTCAAGATGTGTTTATATTCACAGGCCAATACTAAGGCTGCTTTAAAAAGCTTGAAAAATATTGGCGCACAAGGTAAAAAAAAACAACACCTAAAAGGAAAGCAATTATTTTAATGTCTTATGAATAAAAAAGACTAACAAAACTAGTTCCTTTCCAATGTATCTTTCATACAACAGTCACAATATTCTTAAAATACTGTGATTTTAAAGCAGCCTGTTTATTCTCTCCCCTTACTCAGAAATTTCCAGTGGTTCTCCTTTGTCACTGGCCAGTTCAGTTCATGAGTCTTTATTAAGCACTTGCTATGGGTAAGACACTATGTGCAGTAGTGGAGATACAAGGAGAAAAACAAAAAGGTCTGCCCTGGAGGAACTTTCATTTCACTGGTAGTAATCAAGAATACTTTTTTTTTTCTTTTAACACTGTAGATAGTTTTGTTTTGGTTTGTTTTTATGTTCTGGATTTCATTTCGGAGGCTTTATAGCATTCTTAAACTTGATAGAATACAATAGCAGGTGTAAATAGGAACATTCCAAGAATCTCACCATCAAACAAAAGACTCTGTTTTTGCACACTGCACAGGATATCTTCTTCAATGCTGGAAAACCCCATAGCAAGTGTATGCTTCATTTAAATTTTGCTTGATGTCAGTACTAACTGGGCCATTGAACAACATCATCTCCATAGCTGTATATATATAATTTCAGTAATATTTAGTACATTGCATATTTTAGTATATTGAGGAGAGCCACTAAAGGTACATTTTGTTCCATGGAACAAAATGCCTCTGAAAATTAAGTGAATAAATAAATTAATGAATAGACACAGCAGGATATTATATTTTCTATGGTTCCATCAGTTGAGTGACCATAAAGAGTAATCTTCTACAGAAAATCTTTCACTAATAGCTGTCTATTCCTTTCTCATGTTTTCATCAAAGATACCTTTTGTGTAGTCAGAGGCTTTATTCAAAAAGATATTACAGGTGAATGAAAACAAATGAAAATAAAATTTCAATTTCGAGTTCATAGCGAATATGTCAACTTCAATATCCAATTTGTATTATCTATGAGATGAATTATCTCCCTGTGTGGTGAATTGACCCTATGACCCTAGGACTCACAGTTAGGCTAGTGACCTACTCATTTGTACTTGATACTCTAACTTGGTATTCTAACTGTAAGACCCTAAACAAGTCACTTAATCTCTCTGTGCCTCAATTTCCTCATTGATAAAATGGGTATAATAATCATGTCTACTTTCCAGGGTGATTGTGAGAGTCAAATGAGATAAATGTAAAGTGATTTGCAAACCTTATAGCATAAAATTTCTAGCTATTCATTATAGAATAATGTTGAAGTATAATTTTCTCACTTAAGTTTTTTTTGCTTTATTTTGTAATATGGATAATATAGAAATATGTTTTGCATGGTTTCACATGTATAATTTTTTTTAGGCAGGGCAATGAGGGTTAAGTGACTTGGCCAGGATCACACAGCTAGTAATTATCAAGTGTCTGAGGTCAAATTTGAACTCAGGTCCTCCTGAATCCAGGGCCAGTGCTTTACCTACTACACCACCTAGCTGCCCCCCACATGTATAATTGAGATCATATTGTTTTCCTTCTCAGTGGTTGGGAGACTAGTGGAAGGGAAGGAGTAAATCTCAAAAATCAAAATTTAAAAAGAAAAGATTGTTAAATAATAAACAAAATAAAAATTATTTAACTGGTTTCTTCAGAGCTGGCTTGATCTTCCTTACTAAGATCTGAAGACCTGCCAAGTTTGAATTTTATGATTTCAAACATTTAAAAAATATACATGTATGGGGGCGGCTAGGTGGCACAGTGGATAAAGCACCAGTTTTGTATTCAGGAGGACCTGAGTTCAAATCCGACCTCAGACACTTGACACTTACTAGCTGTGTCACCCTGGGCAAGTCACTTAACCCCCATTGCCCCACAAAAAATTATATATATATACATGTACACACACACATATGGATAAAAAACTGCCCTTTCCTCCCCACCTGTATAGAAAGATATAGCTATATTGATAGGTATATCCATATCTACATATAGATATAGATATAGATTTAGTATAGATATATACTTTATGATGGCAAATTATTAACCAAGCTTATATTTCAAAATCATGTAAAGTTACAATTTAAAAAAATATAGACAAACAAAAGTTAAAACCATGAGATTTTGGCATTGTTATTGGCCAGCTGCTATGGAAAAAAGACCCTAAAACCAATTTTCAGCCTCCATTGGCATGTTTTCTACTTTGCATGTTACATAAGAGTTGGGAAAAACATACCCTTATGAGTTAGCCATTAAGAACATAATTAGATTCATTTTCCAAAAGTAGCCTCGGGAAGTATTGGGAGCAATTTTTTACTGTACTTAATTTGCATGTGTGAGTTTACAAATATATATTAAAGTGCTTAGTTTCTTCTTCTAAATGTGGCACTTTTTTCTAAAATAAACCTTACAAGCATACAAAGACCTACCATTCTGAAATGTATGTTCTTGAAAAAAATTTTATTTCTTGATGAAATATACATTTGAGACACTATTGAAGAATTAATTTCAACTCAACAAGCATTAATGATAAACTCTTACTATGTACCAGGCACTGTGGTATGATGCACCTACACAAGAGTATCCATACTGGAGAGATTCAGAGTTGAATTCTTATTTACCATGCCTCAAAAATATGGATAGACAAGAAAAAACAAATAGTCAGAGGCCTACTAGTTTTCTCTACTAGCTTAATAGATGCATTCTTTGTTTTCAGAGGATAAGAATTTATTAGTACTTTGCTTGCTTGTTCATTCCTTTATCCATCATCTATCCATCTATTTATTCATTTATCTTTCATCCATCTCTCTCTCTCTCTCTCTCTCTCTCTCTCTCTCTCTCTCTCTCTCTCTCTCTCTCTCTCTCTCTCTCTCTCTGATCTATTTGGTCTTTAAGATCCTGCCTTTGAGTTTTGAAGACCTAGTTTAACCTCTGATACTTATTGACAATAGGTACAAACAAGTTACTTAACACAACTAACATAACTTCTATCAACAGCCATATGAAAAATGCTCTGAATCGCTAATAATTAAAGATATGCCTATTAAAAGAATTCTGAGGTACCACCTCATATCTCTCAGATTGGCTAACATAACAGAAAAGGAAAATGACAAATTCTGGAGGGAAAGTGGAAAAATAGAGACACTAATGCACTATTGATGGAATTGTGAATTGGTCCAACCATTCTAGAGAACAATTTTGAACTATGCCCAAAGGGCTATAAAACTTGCATACCCTTTCACCCAGCATCCCAAAGAGATCAAAGAAAATGGAAAAGGACCTATATGTACAAAATTATTTATAGCAGCTTTTTGTAGTAGCAAAGAATTGGAAATTGAGGGGATGCTAATCGATGTGGTTATGATGGAATACTATCATGCTATAAGAAATGATGAAAGGGATGATTTCAGAAAAATCCTGGGAAGATTTATATGAATCAATGCTAAGTGAAGTGGGCAGAACCAGGAGGACATTTGTACACAGAAGCAGCACTATCATAATTACAATCAGTTATGAACAACTTAGCTCCTCTGATTAATACAATGATCTAAGATAATTCCAAAGGATTCATGATGAAAAATTCTATCCATCTCTAGAAGGAAAACTGATGAATTCTGAGTGCAGATTGAAGCATATTTTTTCACTTTCTTTAATGTTTCTTGCTCCTTTTCCCTTTCCCTTATTCCTTCCTTCCTTGCTTCCTTTTTTTCTTTTCTTTTGCAATGTGGCTAATATGTAAATGTTTTGCATGACTTCATGTATATATAAATATATATAATACACACACATACATATGTAATTGATATTGTGGATCCAGAGCTACCCCCATTTGAGAATCACTCCATTTTGTTCACACACATGTCTGTACTCTTCCATTGGTGCTTCTAATTCAAGTAAGTCAAAATGGGACATGCCATAGTATCCTGTTGAGCAACTTATTCTGAGAAATAGCTTAACCTTGCCCATTCTGTTATCCAGAAACCCCTAACCCTGAAACTGGGTAAAAAGGTTACTGTATCAGATCATCCTAGAACCCCAACAACAAGGACTTTGACCAATCAACTTTTGCCCTGTTCCCTACCATGTTCTACACTCCTTTAAACCTACATAAAACTCGTGTACTATTTATTCAGGGAGTCTTTGCTTCTTTGGGTGAGACTCTCCTGATGGCAAACTTGATAAACCCTAGTTGGTCCAAATTATGTTTCTCTGACAATCTGTTGTTGTTCCCATTACCAACATTTACAGTATCATATTGCTAGCCTTTTCAATGCATGGGGGATGGGGTAGAGGGAGGAAGAGAATTTGGAACTTAAAATTTTAAAAAAATAATGTAAGAATAAAACAAAATAAACTAAAACAAGTCTACTTGCCAACCCCACTCTGCCTCCCCACCCTGAAAAAAACACACCACATGTAACACAACTTACTTTACCTCTCAGTTGCCCAGGCAACTATCTGCAGCTACATGTTACAGAAAATTGCTGATCTGAACCATTAGAAGGAGTTTCTACACACAAAGTGTTCACTACAAAGATAAAATCGGTGGTCCAAACCAATTATCTACACAGAGATGTGAGTATAATGAAAGGATAGCTTGCTAGGCAGGGAGTCAGGCAGACCTAGGTTCACATCTTGACTCTGTTACCGGCTGTGTGACCCAGGGCGAATAACTTAACCTTTGTGTTTGAGGCAATTCCCTGGGATTTATTTACTGTACTAGATAGACTGATATTAGTTTAGGTGGATGAAGGTTTCCCATGAGACATGCCCCATACTGCTAAAATCAAAGACCTATCCTATTCTTGCAAAATTATTCATCTGGGACATACTTCTCATCTTTTGTAGTGATAATTTGATGACAGTACAATAGACATTTGTATCGTACTTTACATGTCTTATGTCATATAGAATGGGTTTTGACCCTGATTTTTGTTGACTCTGTCATAAAATCAGTCAATAAGCATTTATTCAGTGAGTACTATGTGCTGGGCAGTGTGCTAAAACTATGACTAAAAAGAAAGACAAAAGATAATTTCTGCCCTCAAGGAGCTCACAATCTAATGAGGAAGACAACAAGAAAATGAGTATGTCCAAATAAGCTAAAATTAGGATAAAGGAGAGATAATAGAGGAAAGGTTCTAGAAATAAGAGGAGTCAGGAAAGGATTTTAGCAGACTTAAAAGGAGCCAGAAAGCAGAGATGAGGAGGGAGGATATTCCAAGCATGAGGAGAATCAGTGAAAATGACCACAAATGAGAAATGGAGGGTCTTATTCGTGGAAGAACAATATTTTGAGGAAGGAAAATCTCTACCCATTTAATCTGCAAGCGTTTATAGTCTTAGTCACCTGGGACATGGAGAGGCTAATAATAATAATAACAATAACAATAGTTAGCATTTATGTAAGGTTTTCAAATCTATCTATCTATCTATCTATCTATCTATCTATCTATCTATCTATCTATCTATCTATCTATCTATCTACCTGCTATTTCATTTAATTCTCACAGGAATCCTGGGAGATAAGTGTTGTTTTGTTATCCCCATTTTTCAAATGAGGTAACTGAGGCACACAGAGGTTAAATGATTTGTCCAGGATCATTCAGCTAGTAAGTGTCTGAGTTATGACTTGGACCCAATTCTTCCCAATTTCACGTCTAGTGGTTCATCCATTGTGCCATATGATCTTGAATAAAGCACTGTGAGATAGGAAGGACAAGGCTGGTATTAGTATTTCTATTTAGGAAAATAAGGTTTAGAGAGATAAAGTAACTTGTACAAAGTCAGACAGCTTGTAAGTAGTGGAGTCAGGATTCAAATCCAGAAGTTCTTATTCCATGTCTCAAGTTTTTTTCCATACTGCCTCCTGGATCTTTTACATCCCCAGCCTCAGTATTTAAAGTCAAACGAACTAAAAATGTTAAGATTTAATGAGATGACATCAAAGAATGATTCCCCCCCCCCAGTAAAATCAGTTTCAATAACAGTGTCAGTTCTAGTGATGAGCTTAAGTGATTGGCTCTTGCCCACACAGCTAATACTGAGTGCTGGAATCAGAGTATAGACCCATGTCTTCTGATTCCAAAGTCTAGTGCCCTTTCCACAATACCTTACTGCCTCACAGCACCCCACTTCCTAAGCATTACAACTACACTCTGAATGTGAAGTCTTCATGAGTACCGATCCTGCCACTTGCTTGTTGCATGACTATGAATATTCCTAAACCTCATTGTTGTCATCTGCCTTCCTAATGTGACTAGTTCATAGAATTTTAATAACTGGTTAAGTGGTTTAATAATTACAGAGGAAACTTTTTCATATATTGCCTTTCGGAAAAAAAGCATAAAAAACTTTCAGCATTATATATTATCAGATGATATTTATATTTGATAATCATGGAATGACTTCATGATTTTCCAGAATTAGAATACTCCAGGGAACATGTAGGCATACTACTTACTTGGTGGTCTACCAGCGCTGTGACTAGGGATTTGTATATGCCTGGGGCAAGTACAAGAAACTGCAGTGAGTGAGGACAAGTAGCATGAAATATGCTCTCAGATGAGGGCTGCTATGTCAGAGTGTTTGTGAGGGGATTTGGTGTGGGAGGAGTTTAATTCTAATTACCTAAAGAACCACAAGTGCTGTCAGTACCCTCTAAATTTATCACCCTGGGATAAAGGCCAGCTGGCCCTGCCCTAGTTCTAACTTTAGTCTATGCTTTTTTGCCTTCAGTCTCTTTCCCCTCTTCCAATTCATCTTACACACAATCTCTAGGTTAACCTTTCTAAAATGACACTTTGGTTATGCCACTAGCTTTCACACAAATCCTAAGTAACTTGAACCAAATGCTCTTCTATGGACATACTTTGTTTCTCTGTACATTTGTTCATGCTATTCTATCCAACTACAATATCTATTCTTTTCCTTTTCAGCTAGCCAAATCCTGTCTACCCTTCAATATATAGCTCAAGAACCTTAAGTCTTTTCTTCTACAAAGCCTTCTAAGGTCAACTCAAACTATAGATATTTCTCTATCACCTGAACTCATTCTGTAGAACTTATCTAGGTTACCCATTTGTTAACAAATAAGTTATTTTGTTGTAACTTATAATACCACTTCTATTATGTTGTTTTAGAAACGTATTATTTTGAATTATCAAGACTTTTTCTTCTCCCTCCTACCCTCCACCCCTACTGGAAAAACAAGAATTATAATACTGCTGTAACTAATAAACATAGTCAAGCAAAACACATTAGTCATTTCCAAAAATGTGTCGCTTTCAGCATATTAGTGCATCATCTTTCTCACATGAGGTGGGAAGCATTCTTTATTATTGGTCCTCTCAACTTGAGGTTGATTATTGTGTTGATCAGAGTTCTTAAATATTTCATAGTTATTCATTTTTACCATATTGATGTTATGGTATAAATTAAGGTATAAGGTAGGTTCTACCTACTTCACTCTACATTAGTACATACAACTTCTAAGTTTCTCTGAAACCATTCACCTCATCATTTTTTCCAGTATAATAGCATTCCATTCCATTCATATAATATGATTTGTTCAGCTGTTCCCTAACTGGTGAATACTCTCTTACTTTCTAATTCTTTGCTGCTATAAAAAAGAGCTACTATAAATGTGTACATATGGACCCTTTTTTACTTTCTTTAATACTTTTGTGTTATTGGCCTAATTGTAGACACTGAATTAAAGGGCATGCATCCATAAATAACTTTTGGGGCATAGTTCCAAACTGCTTTCTGGAACTGCTGGACCAATTCACAATTCTACCAAAAAAGGAATTAGTGTACATGTTTTCCTATAGCTCTTCCAGCATTTGTTATCTTCCTTGTTTATCAATTTTGCCACTGTGTATGAAGTAGAACTTCAGATTTGCTTTAAAAATTTGTATTTCTCTACTTATTAGTGATTTGGATCACTTTTTCCATGTGGTTTGAAGTATCTTAGATTTCTTCCCTTGAGAACTGCCTTTTCATATGCTTTGACCATTTATCACTTGGGGAATGGTTCTTTTTCTTATACATTTTAATCAATTCCTTGGATAAAAGATCTTCACTATAAAAACTTGCTGCAAAGATATTTCCAGTTCACTATTTCTCTTTTAATCTTAGCTTCATTGGGTTTGTTTGTGGGAAAACCTCTACATTTTATGAAATCATAATTATCTATTTTATCTTCTATGATCTCTGTCTTGGGGCATGAACTCTTCCCCTAAGCAGAGATCTGAAAGGTAATTTTTTCCTTACTGTTTTAATTTTATAACATAACCTTTTATATTTAGGCCAAATATTTATTTAGAGCTTAGCTTAATATATAGTATAAGATATTGATCTATCTCCAAATCCAAGGAAAAAAAAATAACTGTGGAGTATAGATGCTGAATGAACCATACTATTCCTTTTGCTTTTGGTGCTGTTGTTTTTTTTTTCTATTTTGAGGTTTTTCATCATTGCTCTGATTTTTTCTCTTATAACAAGACTAATGCCGAAATAGGATTAATGTTATTATGTATATATATATATATGTTTATGTATATAGATATATAGATATAACCTATATCAGATTACCTGCTGTCTAGGGGAGGGGGGAGGGGGGGAGGGAGGGAGAAAAATCTGAAATTGTAAAACTTGTATAAACAAAAGTTGAGAACTATCTTTACATGTAACGGAAAAAATAAAATACCTTATATGTTAAAAAAAAAGATATTGATCTAAACTTAAATTCTGCCAGATTGATGTCCATCTTTTCCTGGAAGTTTTTGTCAAATAGTGAATCTTTACCCCAGTAGCTGGGTCTTTAAGTTTACCAAATACCAGGGTACTAGGTTTGTTTGTTTTGGCATATTGTACACCTAATCTATTCCACTGATTGACCTCTTCATTTTTTAATAGTATCAAATTGTTTTGTTCATTGATGCTTTATAGTATAGTTTGAGATCTGGTATTACTATATCCCCTTCATTCTTATTTTTTTTTCACTATTTCCTTTAAAATCCTTGACCTTTTGCTCCTTGAGATGAATTTCATTATTTTTTCTTATTCTATAAACTACTACTTTGCTAGATTGATTGGTATAGCACTGAACAAGTAAATAAATTTGAGTAGTATTGTTATTTTTATTATATTGGTCTGGCCCACACATGACCAATTTATATTCCTCAAGTCATTTAGATCTATCTTTATTAGTGTAAAGAGTGTTGTGGAGTTATATTCATATAGTTCCTATGTATACCTTGTTTTCTAGACCCCAAGTATTTCATTTATTCTGTAGTAATTTTAAAATGCAATTTATCTTCCTAACTCTTCCTGCTTAGATTTGTTGTTATATACAGAAATGATAGTGATTTAGGTATATTTGTTTTATAAGCTTTAACTTTGCTGAAGATTTTGTTTTAATTAATTTGTAATTGATTCTCTAGTATCTCTAAACATACTACCATGGGTTCTGCAATGTCATTTGTAAAAGTCATAATTTTATTTTTTGCCTGTGCTTATTCCCTCAACTTATTTTTCTTTCCTTATTGCTCTATATAGTATTCCTAGCACTATGTCAATTAGAAGTGATGACAGTGGACATCATTGCTTTACTCCTTATCTTTAATAGAAAGAGTTCTAGTTTATTATCATTATGTATAATGTATTCTGTAGATTACATATTTATAGGAAATGCTGCTAGTCCATTTTGGCTTATTATGTATATAGTATTTATCATGTTAAGGAAAATTCATTTATTTTGTTTTCTAGTGTTTTTTTAAATAAAAATTGATATTGTATTTTATCAGAAATATCTATTGATACAATTATATGTTTTTTGTGATTAATGTGGTCTATTATGTTGAAAGTTTTCCAAATTGAAACAACATTGAATTTCTGGTATGAATCCAGTCTAGTCACAGTGAATAATTTTTGTTAACCTTTTTGCTAACCTTTTACTTAACTTTGTATCAATATTCATTACCATTGTGAGACGATGGTTGTTTTTCTATGTTTCATTATTTCTGGGTTTCTCCCTGCTTTAGATAGCATGATCACATTTGTATCATAGAAGAAATTTGGTAATAATTCTTCTTTTCCTATTTTTGTAAACAGTATATAATATTGGAATTATTTTTCAAACTTTGATAAGATTTAATTGTGAATTTATATCATTCTAGTTTTATCTTTTTTTTCAAATTTTTTTACGGACTGTTTAATTTCTTTTTCTGAGATTTTGTGGTTTAAATTCTCTATTTGTTTTTCCATTATTTAGGGTATTTTATATTTTTGTAAATATTTATACATGTCATTTAAGTTTTTAGCATTGGAGCATATAGTTGGGCAAAATAATTCCTAATAATATTTAAATTTTTCAACAATAACTTGTTTAAATCGGAGATCTTTTAATTGCCTGCTATATCTTTTTATCATTATACTTTCTTCTCATTTTCTAGCAAATTTTGATTTTTTTCTACAGAAATTTGATGGTATGACTGAGGTTAAATTGTTGATTCAGGTAGTGACTTTCATATAAATAATTATATCTTCTCCTATTCTGAACAGGATGCAAAAAATGCATTCAGAATTTCTGAACAGAATACTAAAACCCCCAAATACCCACCTCTTTTTTTATGAGGGGCAATGAGTGTTAAGTGACTTGCCCAGGGTCACACAGGTAGTAAGCGTCAAGTGTCTGAGGCCAGATTTGAACTCAGGTCCTCCCGATTCCAGGACCGGTGTTTTAACCACTGTGCCATCTAGCTGTCCCCTACCCCTCTTGTTTTAAGAACATTAACATTCAGTGGGATAGTTTGGGCAAAAGCAAAATGGTAGATTCTTGAAGATATACTACTTGTTTTGTTCATTTTAATCAGTATTTAGGTTGTGCCTGATGCATTTGTTATATCTCATTCCTTCAAGTCTGTTAAAATTGATTAAACCCTATGATCTTTTGCTTTAAACCTAAGAAATTTAATCTGCTTTCCCTTAAGTGTTGAAAAAATGTAAGAAATAATAAGCAATATCATTACTAAAGTGTGTTCATTTCAAAAATAATTTTATTATGACTCTTCTTTTACATATGTTGTGTAGCTGGAAAATTCCTCAAACTTATAAATGTAAGATACCCTGACCTTAGGAGGCAGGGGGAGATGTTGGAAACCTGACAGAATTTAAAGGAGCCTTTATTGGTCTTGAGCTCTTGAGCAGTTTCTTTGCTTCTATGGGGATAGGGCTTGGTGGGGTGAAATATGTATTTATGAAAGATGTTATGGTTTTCCACCTTACAGTGATGAAAAAGAGGTAGAGATGAGTCCCCATTCCACTTTAAATATAGATATCACTCTAACTTTTCAAATAAAATAAAAATCAGGAACTTAAAATTATTTCAACAAATCATGTTATAATATTGGAAGAGTAGTAAATACTGAGAACTAACCTTATGTGTCTTTATCGTTTTAGTTTCCATGAACAATTCTTCAGCTTCAGGTAGAGTCATTTTGGAAATTAAAGAAAGAGAACTGACAGTAATTTCCTGTCTAAGAACTCATAATACTGAATTGTAAAGGCATTATATTTCCTTTCACTATGATAACTGCTCTAGTGTGATGATCTGAACCTAGTAAAAGGGCACAAATTCAGGGACAAAGATTTAGAAATACCAAGACCTTTGAGAGATAGGTGTCATTGAAGGTATAAAGTTATATATGATCCTCATAATAAAAAAATCATTCTTACTTTTTTCCTTTAAATTACATATGAGATTTTGCCTCCTCTTCCAACTCCTTTAAAGTTATGTCATATCAAAAACTCTCCTCTCTCTTTTTCCTTCCACAGATAGCTTGTTGTAGTAGAAAGAACCCTGGACTTGGGTTTGAGTTTCTTAAGTCTGTGATTGATACCAACAAAAATGAAATCAATAAAGAAACAAATATTGACATAAACTCATCATTTACCAAATAAGTTTAACCTAAGTAAAACAGTTGTCACAACAGAGGCCAAAAGAACCTAGAAAATACTTCAGACAGGAAATAATTGATATCTCTACCAATAAAAGAGAAACCTGGCAAAGGAAAATAATGGAATATCAAATAGCATTGCTTTTTAAAACTGTTAAAAGTAATAGAAGAAAATGAATTTGTTTAAAACTTGACATGACACCCAATTAAACCAGATCATCCCAAGAATATTTGAAGATAGAACTGAAAGATAATGGATAAAAAATGAGAAATATCTGACATCCTTTCTATTATGATGTACCAACAAAAGGTCATAGTGAGACATTCTCCCATATCAAGACAACACAGGAGGTTGTAAAGAGATATCTGTGACACAGGGGAGGAGGCTGGCCCAGAGCACACAGGATGAAACATGAGTAGTAGAAATAGGTGGTGGAAAATAAGTGATAGCAGCTTCTGGAGTTCTCAAGCCAGAAAAAGTAAGGATACCTGTAAACTGGTCAGAAAGAGATTATAGGGTACCCCTTTGCTAGCACTGGACAAAGGATGAGATTCTGTTTGGCAACTTCATTGGTCAATGGGGAATGGATGCCCTGAGGGACAATATCACTTCTAGCTTAAGGAACCAGGTACCCTAAGGAACAGTATTTCTTCTTTTCCTTCTCCTTGTCTTTCTCCTACTCCTCCTTCTCCTCCTTCTCCTCCTTTTCCTTCTCTTCTTCCTCCTCCTCCTCCTACTTCACCTCCTCTTCCTCTTACTTCTCCTCCTCCTTTTTTTGTGGGGCAATGAGGGTTAAGTGATTTGCCCATGGTCACATAGGTATTAAGTGTCAAATGTCTGAGGCCAGATTTGAATTCATGTCCTCCTGAATCCAGGACTGGTGATTTACCTACTGCACCACCTAGCTGCCCCCAGGAAGAGTATTTATTGCAATCTCAAGGGATCAGAGGACCTTCCTGGGTAAAAACCAGAGTGTAGAACAAGAAAACACTGACTGAGACTTGCCCCAGACCACACCATCTTGGAATCACTGAAAACTTCCAAATCCCCAGGACTACCTCTAAAAACAGAAATGTGAAAAAGCCAGAAGCTTTAGACAGAGCCTGCCATATCACCCCCATATTGGGAGCAGAACCTAAGATTAACAAAGTTTAAAATTTAAAAACGAGTTAGAAAAATGAGTAAACAACAAAAAAAGGACCTGACCATGGAAAGAACTATAGTTATAAGGAAGATCAAGATGCAAATTCAGATGAAAACAATGAAGTCAAAACAACTACAAGAAAACCTCAAGGGGAAACTAATGAATTTGGATACAAGCCCAATAAAAATTCCTGGAAGAGGTAAAAATGATTTTCAAAATCAAATAAGAGTGGTAGAAGAAAAATTAGATAAAGGGATGAAAGCAAAGGAAGACAATTATGAACAGAGAATTAACAGCTTGGTAAAAGAGGCAACAAAAATACTGAAGACAATAACATCTTAGAAAACAGAATTGGCTAAATGGAAAAAGAAGTATGAAAATTCACTTATGAAAATAACTCTTTAAAATTCAAAATAGTGCAAATGGAAAAAGAGGTACAAAAGTTCACTGATTAAAATCCCTCCTTAAAAATTAGAATTGCATAGGGGCAGCTAGGTGGTGCAGTAGATAAAGTACTGGCCCTGGATTCAGGAGGACCTGAGTTCAAATCCGGCCTCAGACACTTTGCACTAACTAGCTGTGTGACCCTGGGCAAGTCACTTAACCCTCATTGATCCACTAAAAAAAAATTAAAAATTAGAATTGCACAACTGAAAGCTGATGACTCCATTACACTTCAAAAAGTAATAAAACAAAGTCATGTGAATAAAAAATAGGAGAGCATGTGAAATATATCAAAGGAAAAATAACTGGACTGGAAAAGAGATTGAGAAAAGATAATTAGAGATTTATTAGACTACCTAAAAGCCATGATTTTAAAAAAGTCTAGATATCATATTTTAAGATATTTTTAAGGAAAACTGCACCAATATTTTAAAGCCACAGGTTAAAATAGAATTAATAAGAATCAACCAATCAACTCTGAAAAGAGATCCCCAAATGCAAACTCCTAGGAACATTATAGCCAAATTCCAGAGCTTTGAAAGTTACTTCAAGTAGCAAGAAAGAAATTATTCAAATACAGTGGAGCCACAGTCAGTATCACACAAGATTTAGCAGCTAGCACATAAAAGAAGTGAAGAGCTTGGAACATGATATTCCAGAAGGCAAAAGAGCTAGAATTAGAACCCAGCAAAACTGCATATAATCCTTCAAGGGAAAAAATGGATAATTAATAAGAGAAATTTCAAGGATTAATGGTGAAAAGACCAAAGCTGAGTAGAAAATCTGACTTTCAAATATAAGGTTCAAGAGAAGAATAAAAAGGTAAATATGAAAGAGAAATAGTAAGGGACTCAATAAGGTTACACTCTTTACCTTTCTATATGGGAAGATGATACATGTATCTTCTAAGGACTTTATCATTATTAAAGAAGTTATAAGGATTGTACAAAGAAAGAGGATATGGGAGTGAGACAATTATGTTGGGATGATATAAAAATTAAGTGGTGATATATATATATATATATATATATATATATGCACACAGAAACTCATGTATATATACATATATATGTATGTACATACACACACACACACACACACACACACACATATATATATATATATATATATATATATGGAGAGAGAGCTGGAGAGTGATATGGAAAGAGGGAGAGAGATGGAGAGAAGGATAAACAGAAGAAAATAGGATAGAAGGAAATGAATTGTTAGAAATCATAACTGTGAATGTGAATGGGACATACTCACCCATAAAACAAAAGAAAATTGCATCAAGGATTAGAAACCAGAATCCAATGATATTTTGTTTACACAAAACAAACTTGAAACAGAGAGACACAAAGTTAAAATAAGTGACTGCAGCAAAATTTATTATGCTTCAGCTGAAATTTTAAAAAAAGGTAGGAGTAGCAATCATCTCAATCAAACAAAAAATAAAAATAGACCTAATTAAAAAGGATAAGCAGGAAAACTATATCTTACTAAAAAGAACCACAGACAATGAAGTAATATCAACACTAAACATGTATGCACCACATGGCATAACATTCAAATTCTTAATAGAAAAGTTAATAATTTATAGGAGGAAATAGACAATAAAAGTTTGCTAGTAGAGAACCTCAACTTTCCCCTCTGAGAGCTACATAAATCTAACCATAAAATAAATAAGAAAGAAGTAAAGGAGATGAATAGAATCTTAGAAAAGTTATATATGATAGACCTCAGGAGAAAACTGAATGAAGAGAAAGGAGTACACCTTTTTCTCAGTGGTACATGGAACCTTCACAAAAATTGATCATGTATCAGAGTACAAGAATCTCATGAACAAACACATAAAGGCAGAAATATTAAATGCACCCTTTTCATACCATAATACAATAAAAATTGCATTTAATAAAGGCCTATGGAATCATAGATTAAAAGCTCATTGGAAAGACAATAATTTAATCCTAAGGGATGAGTGGGCCAAAGGACAAATCGGTAAACCAATTAATAATTTTATTAAAGAGAATGACAACAATGAACTCCCTAAAAATGAATAAATAAATAAATAACCTGTTCCAAATGGATTCACAAGTGAATTCTACCAAACATTTAAGGAACAATTAACCCCAATGTTATGTAAATCATTTGAAAAATAGGTAAAGGAGTCCTATAAAATTCCTTTTGTGACACAAATATGTTTTTGATTTACCAGGGGCAGAAAAAATAGAGAAAGAAAATTATAGACCAATTTCCTTAATGAATATTGATTCAAATTTTTAAAATAAAATAGTAGCAAAGAGATTATAGCAATATTTCACAAAGATCATACACTATGACTAGGTGAGATTAATACCAGGAATGCAAGGCTGGTTAAATATTAGGAAAATAATCAGCATGATTGACTATATTAATAACAAAACAAAAAAATCATATGATTATGTGAATAGATTCAGAAAAGGCCTTTACAAAATACAATACCTATTCTTATTAAAACACTAGAAAGCATATGGATCAATAGAGCCTTGCTTGAAATGATAAGTAATAGCTATCTAAAATAAAGAGCAAACATTATGTGTAATGAAGATAAGCTTGAAGCTTTCCCAAAAAGATCAGGCATGAAAAATTTTCATTATCACTACTTTATTCAGTATTGTACTAGAAATGCTAGCTGTAGTAATGAGAAGAGAAAGAAATGGAATAAAAATAGGAAATGATGCAACAAAACTATCACTATTTGTTGATGATGTGATGGTATAGTAATCACATACCATCATTTCACTCCTCATACAAAGATAAGATCAAAATGGATAAATTATTTATGTATTAAGATATTAAAATATTAAGATATTAGATATCATAAGTAAATTAGGGGAGGGGACAGATAGGTGGCACAGTAGATAAAGAACCTGCCCTGAATTCAAATCTAGCCTCAGACCCTTGACACTTACTAGCTGTATGATCCTGGATAAGTCACTTAACTGTAATTGCCCCACAAAAAAAAGGTAAATTAGGGGAGCATGGAAAAATATACCTTTCAGATCTATGTATGAGGGAAAAGTTTATGACCAAACAAAAAAATAGAGATAATTACAGGGAGTAAAATTGCTAATTTTGATTATATGAAATTAATTTTTTTCATGAACAAAACTAATTTAGGCAAAATGAGCAAGAAAACAGGAAATCTGGGGGAAATCCCACAGCTATTTTCTCTTATACAGGCCTCATTTATTAAATATGTAGGGAACTAAGCCAAATTTATAAAAATAAGAATAATCCCTACTTGATAAATGGTTAAAGGATATGAACAGGCAGTTTTCAGAAGAAGAAATCAAAACTATCAAAAGTCAAATTAAAAAATGCTCTAAAATATTACTGATTAGAGAAATGCAAATTAAATCAACTCAGACACCATCTTATTCCTATAAAATTTGATAAAATGACAGAAAAAGGAAATGACAAATCTTGGAGGTGATCTGGGAAAAAATGGGTCAGTAATGCACTGTTGATAGAGTTGTGAACTGATACTACCATTCTAGAAGGCATTTTGGAACTATGCCCAAAAGTTTATAAAACTGTGTATTCCCTTTGACCTAGCAATAACACTACTAGATCTATATTCCAAAGAGATTATAAAAAATGGAAAAGGACATATTTATTCTAGGGTATTTATAGCAACTCTTTGTGGCAGCAAAGAATTGAAAATTGAAGGGATGCCTATCACTTGGGGAATGGCTGAACAAGTTGTGACATATGATTGTGATGGAATGCTATTGTGCTTTAAGAAATGATGAGTTGGATGGTTTCAGAAAAATGTGGGAAGACTTACATGAACTCAAGGAGAGTAAAGTGAGCAACCAGGGGAACACTATATGCTGAAATAGCAATATTGTAAGGATGGTCAATTGTAAAGAACTTAGCTAGCACAATTCTAAAGGACCTATGATGAAAAATGTTATCTCCCTCCAAAAAGAGAACTGATGAACTCTGAGTGAAGATTGAAATATAATTATTTTTACTATCTCAATTTTATTATTTTGTTTGTGTTTTCCTTTGCAACATGGCTAATATGGAAATATGTTTTGAATAACCTTTCACATATATTTGAAATCAAATTGCATGCCTTCTCAAGGAGGTGAGGGAGTAGCAGCAGAAGGGAGAAAATTTGGAATTATTTTTAAAAATGAGTATTGAATCTTTTTACATAAAATTGCAAAATATATAACAAAAATAAAAATAATCTTAAAAGAATCTAAGCAACTGGAGATGGAAAGGCATTTGAGAAAGAAAAAAATTCAGTTAGGAGATTTGTAACTGGAAAAAGAAAAGATTGTATATCAAGATCAAGGGACAACAGATATAAACAGCCTATGTGAAACTCTGGTCTTGATATCATGGTAAAAGGCCTCGAAAAGGTCCCTAGCATTTTGGATAGATTACACGTGTAAGATTTACAGAGAGACTTGAACATGGGTCATTCAACATAACACAAATGTATTTTAATCTGTATGTCTGTGGGCAATATATACACTAGAAAAATCATAGATACATTCAATTATGAGGTTACATACCAGTTCCTGAGATAAAAAATTGTAAATAGTTCAGTTATGGAATTTTCAGTCTAACAGAAAGAGGACAGTACATGTATACAAATGAATATAATACAAATTAGAATATGATCAAATGCATAGGGGAAGAAAAAAGTGACAAGATATTCAAGGAGGGCTATTCTGAAGATTAAATAAGATACATTTACAGCTAATATATGTGTATATATGTATATGTATATTTACATAAGGGCTGTATAATGTAAGATATTCCCTTAGCTTTATTTCATTTTGCCTGTATCCTTGGTTTCTTTGTAAAGCTACTGAGTTTTTTTCTAAATAGTTTTTTATTAATATATTTATTTTTTCATTATCTAAGGTCCCCCTGTATCCCTCTCTCTCTTTGTACAGAGAGCCATTCTATATAATGATTTTTTTAAAAAGGAAGATGACCAAAAAAATCAGCAAAACTAATCAATAGTGTAAAAACATCTGAAAAGGAGTGGGATGAGATATCTTCTTATATAACTTTCTTTTTGGTGGGGCAATGAGGGCCAAGTGACTTGCCCAGGGTCACACAGCTAGTGTCAAGTGTCTGAGGCCAGATTTGAACCCAGGTCCTCCTGAATCCAGGGCTGGTGCTTTATCCACTGCTCTACCTAGCTGCCCCTCCCCTTGTTATATATCTTATTTGGGGACATGCCTATTCCTAATTTTGCAACATTTGTTTTGATTGTTTCATGGTAGTCTTTCTATTGACACTTCTATAGTACTTGTAAATATTGTTTTCTTGGTTCTGCTTCCTTTACCCTGTATCAGTTCATGTAAGTCTTTTAATGCTTTTTTGGTTAATCATTTTTTGTTGTTTCTTATGGCACAGTAATATTGCATTACATTCTTATAATGTTTTTAGCCATTTCCCAGTGGATGGATAGCTTTTTATCTCCCATTTCTTTTTCTACCACAAAAAGTGCTGCAAAAGGTATTTTAATGTATATGAGAGTAGGGGCAGGGGTGGTAAAGTTACTTTTTAGTTTATCTTACCAAGGAACTGTTGAAATGACTCATTCATATGTTGAATCAGTTATGTCTATGGGTCAGTTAACGTATTTTGATCTTGAATTTATAGACTATTCTGTTAGCACACATCAGTGGTCTTGCATGGGAGAAAAAGAAGAAATAAACTAGCACTAGTCCATCACCATAGCTAGAAATTCACCTGTGAATTCATTCTGCAATGATAACATGCTGATATCATCAAATCTACATGCAAATTATGGCACACTAAAAATTTTTAATGGCTGAGAGATTACATTATGACTTTCTTAATTTAAACCCATGGAAAAATGTATATTCAATTTGTAGCTTGACTTAGTTGTCATTGCTATTTGGTGGGTAGAGTGGAAATGTCAGGGGTTCTGAGTCACAATTTTGGCTCAGGAATAAGCTTAATGCATGCATAACTAAACAAACTGAAAAGCTTTATTCATGTTGACTATATTCAAATTACTTATGCAAACAGAAAACATGAGAGTCCTGCTCTCAAGGAACTCACATTCTAATGGGGGAAAGAGAGAACAACATGAATAGCTTTCAGCTATGAGTTAGATGGTGTGTAATTTAAGATTCTAAATGTGGATTCTAATCTGTTCCCCCAGTTTTGGGGGAAACTGACCAAAATCACTGATAAAACGAGTTTAGGTTTTTAAGGGTTTATTGAAAAATAGAAAGAGAAAGATTGAGAACAGAATTCCAAAAGCCTGGCATTCCTATCTTTCCTCAAATTTCCTGTGAAGCCCTCTGCCACCACCACCACCATCAAGTCAGGAACCCAAAAGAGAGAGAGCTTTCCGCACAGGCTCTCTTTCCTCCTTCCTGTCTCTTCCCAGAAAATAGGAGGCTCCTCAAGTTGATTGGCTGATAGCCTTGATAGACAGCACCCATGAGCAAATGTCAGTTCCTGACACCAAGGAAAAGCCACATGGCCTTGCCCTCTGAAGCATTCTCCTCATGGTGGAGCTTTCCTATAGTAAGTCTCCAGTAGGTGGCATCATTCCAATCATTACAATGGAAAGGCCCAGTTGTCTATAGGGTATGGTAGCAAAGTGGATGATTATACATCTTTTTAGTGTCATTTCCACTGATGAAACAGTATCTACTGAACCATTTAATGGTTGCATAGCCCACGGTCAATAGCAAGTTAAAGGAACATTGTTTAGACACACTAAGGACAGGGCAGGCTAGGGAGTACCTTTCATTTCCAAAGTGTTGTGGGAAAGGAACATGAATGTCAAATACCAAGGTCAGTTAGTCAAATGAAGGTCCAAATTACACAGAATACAGTAGGACCAGAATGGATTCTATAGATTTGGTAAGAAATGAAGATACTGCTTCATTTCTTCAAATCCTTTCCACTTAAACAAAGATGATCTCCTATTGAGTACCTGTTGGTAATAATAATGTTGTTGTTGTTGTTGTTGTTTCCTCTTGTCCTGTATTCTTGTTGAGAGGAAATTTATGGTAAGCTAACTTTTACAATCAACAACAATATCATTTGAAGTAAATTTATATGGCAAGTTTGAACATTGTGTCAGTGACCATTTATATAGACTTTAAGGTTTATAAAGAACTTCACATGTTATCTAATTTAATCTTTACAACTCTGTGAGGTAGGTGCCTGTTATTACCCTCAGTTTACTGTTGAGGAAACTGTAGCTAGAGATTAAAGGACTTGCCCAGGGCTATACAACAGGTAAGTGTTGGAGCCAGGGTTTCAGTTCAGTTCTCCCTGACTCCAAGTGCATTATACTACTTTGGAGAAGGGATCTCAAGTCTCTTAATCTGAGCTGGAAGAAGATCTATGCTTTTTCTCAGCTCCTTAAGCCTTGGCTATAAAGAGAATAGTAGGAGAAGGTGAATCTGTACAGGCAATGCGGGTTAAGATTTGAAATATTTTACAGAAAAATTCAGGTCAATCCATATGCCAAGTCAACCAACCTATGCTCCACAAAGTACAATAAAATGTTTGTGCTCCCTCCAGTGAATGGTTTTCTCCTAGGAACTGAGTGTCAAGCATCTACTAAAGTGCTGTTTATGTCCCCAATCAGCACTTAGTAAATTCTTTTTTTTTTTTTTTTTGAGATATTTTATTTTTTCCGTTACATGTAAAGATAGTTCTCAACTTTTGTTTATACATGCTTTACACTTTCAGATTTTTCTCCCTCCCTCCCTCCCCTCCCTCCCTCCCCTCCCTCCCCCCTCCCCTAGACAGCAGGTAATCTGATATAGGTTATATCTATATATATCTATACATATACATATAGATATATATATATATACACACATATATATACACATAATCACATTAATCCTATTTCTGCATTAATCCTGTTACAAGAGAAAGAATCAGAGCAGTGATGCAAAACCTCAAAATAGAAAAAAAAAACAACAGCACCCAAAACAAAAGAAATAATATGGTTCAATCAGCATCTATACTCCACAGTTCTTTCTTTCTTTTTTTTTCTTGGATTTGGAGATCCTCTTCTATCATGAGTTCCCTGGAACTCTTCTGTACCATTGCATTGGTGAGAAGAATATAGTCCATCACAGTAGGTCAACACTCAATGTTGATGATACTGTGTACAATGTTCTTCTGGTTCTGCTCATCTCACTCATCATCAGCTCACACAAGACCCTCCAGGTTTCTCTGAACTCTTCCTGCTCATCATTTCTTACAGCACAATAGTATTCCATTGTATTCATATACCACAACTTGTCCAGCCATTCCCCAATTGATGGGCACCCCCTCAACTTCCAATTCCTTGCTACCACGTAAAGAGCAGCTATAAATATTTTTGTACATGTGAGTCCCTTTCCCCCTTCCATGATTTCTTTGGGCAAAAGACCTAAAAGTGGGATTGCTGGGTCAAAGGGTATGCACAGCTTTATCGCCCTTTGGGCATAATTCCAAATTGCTCTCCAGAATGGTTGGATCAGCTCACAGCTCCACCAACAATGCATTAGTGTTCCAATTTTCCCACAGCCTCTCCAACATTTATTATCTTCCTTTTTTGTCATTTTAGCCAATCTGATAGGTGTCAGGTGGTACCTCAGAGTTGTTTTAATTTGCATCTCTCTAATCATTAGAGATTTAGAGCATTTTTTCATATGGGAATAGATAGCTTTGGTTTCTTCATCAGAAAACTGCCTGTTCATATCCTTTGACCATTTCTCAATTGGGGAATGACTTGGATTCTTATAAATTTGATTTAATTCCCTATATATTTTAGAGATGAGGCCTTTATCAGAAGCACTGGCCTCAAAAATTGTTTCCCAGCTTTCTGCCTCCCTTCTAATTTTGGATGCATTGCTTCTGTTTGTACAAAAATTTTTTAATTTAATATAATCAAAATCATCCACTTTGCATTTTATAATATACTCTATCTCATGTTTGGTCAAAAACTGTTCTCCTTTCCAAAGATCTGATAGGTACACTATTCCTTTCTCTCCTAATTTACCTATGGTATCACCTCTTATGTCTAAATCATGTATCCATTTTGACCTTATTTTAGTATAAGGTGTAAGATGTTGGTCTATGCCTAATTTCTGCCATACTATCTTCCAGTTTTCCCAGCAGTTTTTGTCAAATACTGAGTTCCTATCCCATAAGCTGGAGTCTTTGGGTTTATCAAACACTACATTACTAGTGTCATTTACTACTGCATTTCCTGAGCCTAGCCTATTCCATTGATCTACCACTCTATTTTTTAGCCAGTACCAGATAGTTTTGATGACTGCCGCTTTATAGTAAAGCTCCAGGTTTGGTACCGCTAACCCACCTTCCTGTGAATTTTTTTTCATTATTTCCCTGGATATTCTTGATTTTTTGTTTTTCCAGATGAATTTTGTTATTATTTTTTCTAGCTGTATAAAATAATTTTTAGGTAGCCTGATTGGTATGGCACTGAATAAGTAAATTAATTTAGGCAGTATTGTCATTTTTACTATATTAGCTCTGCCTATCCATGAGCAATTGATATCTTTCCAATTATTTAGATCTGATTTGATTTGTGTGAAGAGTGTTTGGTAGTTGTGTTCATAGAGTTCCTGGGTTTGTCTTGGCAAGTAGACTCCCAAGTATTTTATATTACCTACCGTTACTTTAAATGGAATTTCTCTTTCTATCTCTTGCTGCTGGACTTTGTTGGTCATGTATAGAAATGCTGATGATTTATGTGGATTTATTTTATATCCTGCTACTTTGCTAAAGTTGTTAATTGTTTCAAGTAATTTTTGACTTGATTCTCGAGGATTCCTTAAGTATACCATCATATCATCTGCAAAGAGTGATAGTTTTGTTTCCTCCTTGCCTATTCTAATTCCTTTAATTCCTTTCTCTTCTCTGATTGCTAAAGCTAACATTTCTAGGACAATATTAAATAATAGGGGTGATAATGGACATCCCTGTTTTACCCCTGATCTTATTGGGAAGGCCTCTAATTTATCTCCATTGCATATAATACTTGCTGATGGCTTTAGGTAGATACTGTTTATTATTCTAAGGAAAGCTCCCCCTATTCCTAAACTCTCTAGTGTTTTTATTAGGAATGGGTGCTGTACTTTGTCAAAAGCTTTCTCTGCATCTATTGAGATAATCATATGATTTTGGTTGGTTTTCTTATTGATGTGGTTGATTATGTTAATAGTTTTCCTAATGTTGAACCAGCCCTGCATTCCTGGTATAAATCCCACCTGGTCATAGTGTATTATCCTGGTGATCACTTGCTGTAATCTCCTTGCTAATATCTTATTTAAGATTTTAGCATCAATATTCATTAGGGAGATTGGTCTATAATTTTCTTTCTCTGTTTTTGCTTTGCCTGGTTTTGGTATCACCACCATATTTGTGTCATAAAACGAATTTGGTAGAACTCCTTCTTCACCTATTTTTCCAAATAATTTGTATAATATTGGAATTAATTGTTCTTTAAATGTTTGGTAAAATTCACCCGTAAACCCATCTGGCCCTGGGGATTTTTTCTTAGGGAGTTCATTAATAGCTTGTTCAATTTCTTTTTCTAATATGGGTTTATTTAAGGATTTTATTTCCTCTTCAGTTAACCTGGGCAGTTTGTATTTTTGTAAATATTCATCCATTTCATTTAGATTGTCAAATTTATTGGCATACAGTTGGGCAAAATATTTCCTAATTATTGCTTTAATTTCCACTTCATTGGTGGTAACATCACCCTTTTCATTTTTGATACTGGTAATTTGGTTTTCTTCTTTCTTTTTTTTGATCAAATTAACCAGTATTTTATCTATTTTATTGGTTTTTTCATAAAACCAGCTCTTAGTTTTATTGATTAGTTCTATAGTTTTTTTGCTTTCAATCTTATTGATTTCTCCTTTAATTTTCAGGATCTCTAATTTAGTGTCTAATTGGGGATTTCTAATTTGTTCTTTTTCTAGCTTTTTAAGTTGCATGCCCAATTCATTAATCTCCTCTTTCTCTTTTTTATTCATGTAAGCATTTAGAGCTATAAATTTTCCCCTAAGCACTGCTTTGGCTGCATCCCATAGATTTTGGTATGTTGTCTCATTATTGTCATTCTCTTGGATAAAGTTATTGATTGTTTCTATGATTTCTTGTTTGGCCCATTCATTCTTTAGAATGAAATTATTTAGTTTCCAATTGATTTTCTTTCTACTTTTCCCTGGCTCTTTCTTACATGTAATTTTTATTGCATCATGATCTGAGAAGGATGCATTTACTATTTCTGCCTTTCTACATTTGACTATGATGTTTTTGTGCCCTAATACATGGTCAATTTTTGAAAATGTGCCATGTACTGCTGAGAAAAAGGTATATTCCTTTCTATCCCCATTCAATTTTCTCCAGACATCTATCATGTCTAACTTTTCTAGTAATCTATTCACCTCTTTCACTTCTTTCTTATTTATTTTTTGGCTAGATTTATCTAATTCTGAGAGGGGGAGATTCAGATCCCCCACTAGTATAGTATTACTATCTAATTCCTCTTGTAACTCATTTAACTTCTCCTCTAAGAACTTGGATGCTATACCACTTGGCGCATACATATTCAATATTGATATTACTTCATTATCTATAGTACCTTTAAGTAAGATGTAATTTCCTTCCTTATCTCTTTTAATGAGATCTATTTTTGCCTGCACTTTGTCTGAGATAAGGATTGCTACCCCTGCCTTTTTTACTTTAGCTGAGGCATAATATATTCTGCTCCAGCCTTTTACCTTTACTCTGTGTGTATCTCTCTGCTTCAAATGTGTTTCTTGTAAACAGCATATTGTAGGGTTCTGGTTTTTAATCCACTCTGCAATTCGCTTCCGTTTTATAGCAGAGTTCATCCCATTCACATTCACAGTTATTATTACTGACTGTCTATTCCCCTCCATTCTATTTACCCCCTTTGTACTTTTCCCCCCTTCTTTCACCCTATTCCTCCTCACCGACGTTTTACTTCTTACCCCTGCCTCCCCCAATCTGCCCTCCCTTTTTATCACCCCCCTCTCTTTTCTTTACCCTTTTCTCCCTTGCTTTTGTCCTCCCTTCTCAGTCCCCCCCTTTCCCTTCCCCTTTTGTTTCCCTAAAGAGTGAGTTAAGTTTCTTTATCCCAATGAACGTATATGTTATTCCCTCTTTGAGTCAAATCTAATGAGAATAGGGTTGAAACCATGTTCCCCCCTCCTTTCTTTCCCTCTATTATAATAGGTTTTTTTCCACCTCTTCATATGATATAATTCATCCCATTCCACCTCCCCTTTCCTCTCCTCCCCATAGACTCCCTTTTTATCCCCTTAATTCTTTTGTATCATCACATCAAAGACAATTTATATTTATCCCCTCTATATAAAGTCCTTCTCTCTGCCCAAATACATTTACAGTTCTTAAGAGTTATGAGTATTATCTTCCTGTGTAGGGATATAAACAGTTTAACCTAATAGGGTAACTTTTTTTTCCCCCTCTGTTTACCTTTTTAAACTTCTCTTGAGTCTTGTATGTTGAGATCAAATTTTCTATTCAGTTCTGGTCTTTTCACCAGGAAAGATTGAAAGTCCCCAATGTCATTAAATGTCCATCTTTTCCCCTGAAAGAAAATGCACATTTTTGCTGGGTAATAGATTCTCGGCTGCAATCCAATCTCCTTTGCCTTCCGGAATATCATATTCCAAGCCTTGCGGTCCTTTAATGTTGAAGCTGCCAGGTCCTGAGCAATCCTGACTGTGGCTCCATGATATTTAAATTGCTTCTTTCTGGCGGCTTGGAGTATTTTCTCCTTCACCTGATAATTCTGGAATTTGGCTACAATATTCCTTGGAGTTTTCCTTTTGGGGTCTCTTTCAGGAGGTGATCGATGGATTCTTTCAATGATGATTTTATCCTCTGATTCTATGATATCAGGGCAGTTCTCCTTAATAATTTCCTGGAATATGGTATCTAGATTCTTTTTCTGGTCATGGCTTTCAGGCAGTCCAATGATTCTCAAATTGTCTCTCCTCGATCTGTTTTCCAGATCAGTTGTCTTTCCAATGAGGTATTTCACATTTTCTTCTATTTTTTCATTTTTTTTATTCTGCTTGACCGATTCTTGGTGTCTCATGGATTCCTTTTCTTCCAACTGTCCCACTTTAATTTTTAAGGCATTGTTTTCTTCAGTGAGATTATGCACCTTTTTTTCCATTTGGCTAAGTGAATTTTTTAAGGTATTGTTTTCTTCAGTGAGATTATGTACCTTTTTTTCCGTTTGGCTAAGTGAATTTTTTAAGGTATTGTTTTCTTCAGTGAGATTATGCAGCTTTTTTTCCATTTGGCCAAATGAATTTTTTAAGGCTTTGTTTTCTTCAGCTTCCTTTTCTAAGCTGCTGATTCTTTTTTCATAGTTTTTTTGTGTTGCTTTCATTTCTCTCCCCATTTTTTCTTCTACCTCTTGCAATTGATTTTTAAAATCCTTTTTGAGTTCTTCCAGGAAGGCTTTTTGTTCTTGCGACCAATTCACCTTCCCTTGTGAGGCTTCAGATGTAGACAATTTGAGGGTATTGTCCTCATCTGAGTTTGTGTTGGCTTCTTCCCTATTGATACAGAAGCTCTCAATGGAGAGGGCTCTTTTTTGCTTCTTACTCATTATTGCAGCTTATTTATTTATTCTTTAAGTTGAGGTCTGCTCTGGGGGCACCAGGGTCCCTGTTTTGGGCTTCTTGTGCAGGTGTATAGGTGCTGTGTGACCGGGCTTTTACTCTGAGGCCTTTATGGTGTGTGGAGATCCCCTCTCCTGCACTTCCTGTCTGATTGTGCTCGGCCAGCCAGGCGCCAGACCCCGCCGTTCGTGGCCCTCTCGGCCGGTACAGGTAAGTTTTTCCACTGTCCTTCTTGGCCACCAGATTTTTGAACCAGGTTCCGGGAGCCTCAGTTGTTCGGCTGTGACCCGCAGCTCCTGCTGATTTGCCCCGACCCCCTCGGCGCTGGGTTGCTGCCCTGCGCTGGGCCTCCCTTTTGCCCGAGTCAGACCGACCTTTTCCTGAAGTCTTCTAAATTATCTCTGGTTGGAGGACTGTGTCTCTCTGTCTCTTTGCAGGTTCTGTAGTTTCAGAATCCGTCCAGAGGCTTGATTTAATGTTCGTTTTGAGGGAACAGAAGGAGAGCTCAGGCAGCTTGCTGCTTCCTCTCCGCCATCTTGGCTCCGCCCCCCTAGTAAATTCTTATTGACTGATTGCTCTCATATTGAGTCATGAAGGTACAGGATGAGGACCAAGATATGAATTTGCTGCTCCATGGCATAGTAGTGTCTTAAGTGGTTATGAATGTACAATTTTCTGTTTCCTATATAGATCCTGGTGCACTCTGGGAACTTAATCAATGTTAAATAACAATAGTAATAACAAGGACATGATGTGACCATAGTCCAGGCGCCTGATGGCTGTATCTTATACTTTATTCCGCATAAAGCTTTAGCACAATCTCATACCACAGCTAACCAGGCCAATTGCATTATCTGTAATCATTAGTTTCTCCCTGATTCACTGCTTATAATTGACATCATTGCATTTAGTTAGATTAAATTTGATAAAATGGAGTGCTTCAGAGTAGCCAGTTAAGTGAACCCATCAAAATGAACAGTGATTAGTAATGTGGGGGGGGGTGGAGATAATGAAATGCATTGTGATAATTATTGTGATGCTTCCCTATCAAATGGTCCTTTTTATTTCATTCCCCTTTCTTCCATCCCCCATTATTTTCAAGTTGTTTCTTTAAAGGTTTTTAAAGCTTGGCATTTATTTTATATAGGGGGAGGGATTATGTAAGGTCAATAGTGGCTTTGTGATATTCAGTTGCATCGATCCAGAAAATGAATGGCGTCAAGCTGAATTAATGAGCTGTAATCCCCAAAGTATTTTGCCTCACCCTAACCCCCAGTCACAATTTTCTTCCCTCTCCGTTACTGATGGTTGGATCTCAGTGATCACTAAACCTCAGACTTCATCAGGAAGGACTTGGCATTAACCTGTAGTGAAATACTAGTAAAACAGCAGAAAGCGTATTCAATATGTTATACATAAACTAAACCTTTTTTTTTTTTTAGTGAGGCAATTGGGGTTAAGTGACTTGCCCAGGGTCACACAGCTAGTAAGTGTTAAGTGTCTGAGGCCAAATTTGAACTCAGGTACTCCTGACTCCAGGGCCGGTGCTCCATCCACTGTGCCATCTAGCTGCCCCTAAACCTTCTTTTATCGATTGATTTTTCAGTGATGTATTCAATGTCACCAGGAGTGGACCAAGGTTGGACAGGGATGGAGTTATACAGTGGAAGTATTTGTGTTTCCAGGATATAGTATTCTTAGTGATTTGGGTCAACATTCTGGTCATTTAACAACAACAACAACAACAACAATAATAACAATTTAATTCACTATGTCCACCCTTGAGTGGCTGTTGAGCTATTTTATATAGTAATGTTCAATGCCCTTTCCCTACTTATTTTATTTCCATCTTTTCATTATTACATCCCTATCAGAGTATATACCCCCTATGTTCATCATACCATATATTAGAGCTGCATCAACCCTGGCAATACAATTTGGAGACATTTGTTATGCCTGTACTATGCTTTATAGAACCAGAAAAGTACAGACTTACATAAATGAGGACACTTAAAAGCAGAAATTGGTCTCTGAACTGACTAGTAAGCAGACTGTGTTATTCCCTGGAAGTTCTTTCTTCCTTCTAATTATACTATCTTCTACCTATCCTTGATGCCTTTCTCTTCTGAATTTCAGTCCACCATCTTTGCCTTTAACAGTTGGCTAGTGGTCACCCTTTCTATTCTTTCCATTATATAATCATCCTATAGGCTTTAGTTTATATTAAGCCCTTGCACAAGATAGTACCTTACACATCCTGGCCCTATCATTACTTAATCTTCTCCATTCTTCAAATTATTTCAAAGAGCACTGATTCTAGAGTCAGAGGACCTGGGTTCCAATCCCACCTTTGATGCTTACAAGTTTGTGTGACTTTGAGCAAATCACTGAATCTTTCTGGGCCTCAGTTTCTGCATGTACAAAATGAAGGGGTTGGAGTAGATGATATCCAAGGTCTTTTCAAGTTCTACATCTATGATCCTTGAATTTCACTGAATTTGTCCCTTTCCAAGATCCTGAACTTTTAAATTAAGCTCTAATGGTATCAGAATCTGATACTAAGAGTCAGAAGGGATCTTTGAAATCACATAGTCCAAATTAGAGCTTAATCCAGATCTCATCTTCAACATGCCAAATCAGTGGACACCTGGCCTTCTTGTGAAGACTTCAACTGAGAGTAAAAAAATAAAGGGATCCCTCATTGTTTTCCTATATATTGTTTTCATTATTAGTGATTTGGGATATTCTTTCATATGATTGTTGATAGCAACATTTTTTTTGAAATATAAGAATTGTCTTCTGTGACACAGTGGATAGAACACCAGCCCTGGAGTCAAGAAGTCCTCAGTTCAAAAACAGCCTTAGACACTTATTAACTGTGTGATGCTGGAGTCACAGACTCTGTTGCCTTAAAAAAATTTGTTCCATTTCACTTTTGGACAACTGTAATTGTTGGAATTTTCCCCTTAAATTAGGCCTACACCTGCCTCAATTTCTCCCTTTACATAAAGCCTAAATTTATCTCCATATTCCTGAATTCAAATCTGTCCTCAGATAGTTATTAGTTGTGTGACCTTGGGTAAGTCAATTAACCCTGTTTGTCTCAATTTCCTTATCTCTGAGATGATCTAGAGAAGGAAATGGCAAACCACTGCAATGTCTTTGCCAAGAAAAGTCCAAATGGCATCACAAAGAACCAGAGATGACTTAAACAGTTGAACAACAACAATCAGTACACGAGAATGTTTTTCTACTATTCTCAACATATTAATCCTTAACCCTGGATAACTCTCATTATTTTATGCCTCCCTTTTTTCTTGGCTGCTGAGAGTTGATGGAGAAAGTCACAAAGTTGAATAGGTTTAACCTGCTATAAAGTTATTATTGCAATATAGTGGGTAATGAACTGGCCTTGAAGTAGACTCATACAGCTTATAAAACATAGAGCAAATTACTGAACCTTTCAGTACCCCCAAACAACTCTCTAAAACTATGAGTGTCAGAACTGTTCCCAATCTGCATAGTTAGAAATATTTCTTCACTGGGAATTATCTAGATTTATGAAAACATAGATTAAGTCCAAGGGGAAAAACTACAGCTTAATTTCAACTCACTACTCTTTCTAGTCTATTCTTAACATTAGGTTTAGATGAAGGATGTTTATATGAAAAGAGCTGTGGCTTTTTGTGTTTAAAAATGTATTATTTGTTATATGGGATGACTCTAGAAAAAGGGTAGATACTGGAAAATGCTATGGATTATGGATTATTTATTATACAGTATGGCAATAACACAATTTATAAACAATGATAATTTATTAATAAATTAGACAATGTATAAAATTTTATACAAATTATACAATTTATATAATTAATACATGATAGTAATAATAAAGACACTAGTCAAATTTATTTTTAAAAATAAACAAATATTGCAACTGCTTATCAGAGCAATGGGGGTGAGGAATTTCTCATATGTATATCTGAGAGATCTTAATGAGACCACTGTAGTTATGGCTTGAGTGTATCACTACTTAGGGGACAAATAATATATTACTTTCTCCCACTGGTTAATTAACCTACCTTTCCTTTAGGCATAAGCATGTCAGCAGATGAGCTGTTCTGGCTTGCTTACTGTGGTAAAAATTATTTGTGGTATAGATTAATATTCCTGTTTTTAGCTAACTCATTTGGGAGGGGCCACACCTGGCCCACCCTGAGGTTATACATGCTACTGAGCTCAGAAAGGCAGCTTTTGAAGAACCTTCCCTTTTGGGAGAGGAACAATTGAAAACTCGCTGAAGGGAGGCAGGCCACTTCAGGAACACTAGGCGTTTTCTGGAACTTGGACTTTTTTCCTGCTGGGCCCTGGGGTTGGCAGCGCTCTCAGTGTGGTGACTTCAGTCTGGGTGGCACGTGAGCAATCTTAGACTGGCGGGCTGTTCAGGTGTTTGGTGAGTTTAATTATGGAAAACCCTAATAGGCTAAGTTTAGAGTTAAGAGCATTTCTCTCTATTTCTATTTTCCTATTTCCTTATCTTTGATTTTTATTAGTTTCACCTTTGTTGCTTAATTAATTCCCAAGTAATAAAATCTGATCCTTTTGTGAACTAAAGCTTAGAGTCTCCTTTCTTATTGGCCTGGGAGAAATATCTAAAAAGGGCAGTTCAGAGGGGAGGTTAAACCTAAAAGGGTCCCTCATATTTCCAGGACCCCAATATTAAGGCGAGTCACCCAAATAACACTCCGTATATCAAATTTTGGCCCTCACATTAAAACACTTCAGTGACCCAAGTGTCCCAATATCCATCATGATATAAAGGAAAACCACACTGAAAGATGCCTGAAATCTGATCCATGAAGTGACTAATGGTTAAGTCAGAAGACTGACTTTGAAACATGCCTCTCTGCTCTTCAAAGACAGATGGTAAACTATAGGTGCTCAAAGTTCCTTCTTCTTATAGTTTTCCTTAATCTTACTATCTCCAGATGTCAGCCTTCTCATCCTCCTTAAATATACCTCCAGTTATTTGTCAGCAAACCTTCTTTGCCTCTCTTCCTTACCTTGTATTAAAATTGTCTGATTTTCTCCCCCAGTAAACCCAAGGTCCTTGAATGAAGAAGCTCTTTCATTTTTGTCTTTGTATCTCCTGTACCTAACATGGTACCCTGCATGTAGGAGATTGACCAATAGTGAACTGAACACTTGTTGAACTGAACATTTGGACTTTGCTTAACAGACTTCTCAGTCATATTCTACTTTTTTTTCTGTACTCTGACGTCATTCAAGGATCACTGACAGCAGCTCACAATTACAGCTGATAGTTCTTCCAGTGTCCTGAGATGTATTCATGTGGGATTTGCGGGTTGAACTCATCAAGGACAGTTAAGTTCTTGCTAACTATCTCCTCGGTCATATTGGGTTAATAACAATTTTATTCTATGTTTTCCTATCAAAACAAAACAAAACAAAACAAAACAAAACAAAACCATCCTCTTTAATGGTAAAAACAGAAGCAATTGAGTAATTCTGCCTTCTTTCAATCACTCATGATTGTTGTCCCATCTGCCCTCAAGCAGCTGTTCTATCCCTTCTTTGATCTTCTCTTTTTCCCAACAATGCTAAAAAGAATCCCTTTTAATTCTCTGAATTCATTACCAGATTCAGCTTATCCAGAACTTTAGAATATCTGATACTATTCCTAAAGGACTGTGTTAGTCCTTTTTATCATTTAAAAAAAATATTTGCTCTTTCCTCAGTCTTCTATTCATGTGTTTTAATAAATGATTATGTACTGATACAAAATAAAGTGGAATTAGAAGAAAATATGCAATACAATTATGATAATGCAATAACACTGAAAGGCAGTGGAACTCAGAGTGTTTAATTAGACAATGACCAGTCTTGGGTTTGGAGAATATATGACAAAATATATTCCCCATGTTTCAGTAGAAAGAAGGTGGAACACGGGTAGGGAATGCTGCTTACGCTGTGAGATATAGTTGATGTATCAGTTAGCTTTGCTTATTTCAAGGAAGAGTTCAGTGAAGATGGGATGCTCAGAACAGAGTCAAAAAAGCATTAAAAAAAACTTGTTTGGTGAGACATTGATCTTTAAAAATCTTCCCTTGGGGACAGCTAGGTGGCACAGTAGATAAAGCACCAGCCCTGAATTCAGGAGGACCTGAGTTCAAATCCTGCCTCAGACACTTGACACTTACTAGCTGTGTGACCCCGGCAAGTCACTTAACCCTCATTGCCCCACAAAAACAAACAAACAAACAAACAAAACAAACAAGAAAAACAAACAATCCAAAACTTCACTTTTCCTTCCTCACTGGAGTTGTTTCAATTTGTCTTCTGAATTTTCTCTTAAAAAATTTCTATCCCTCTCAGTTTGGCTTCTGAGAATTTTAGGCCCTTCAATCCTATCCCTTTGAAATACACTCTCCTAGGTCTTCCTACCAAGATGACTAGCTTCAGAGGGAGCTACTAGACCTCTCATATTGACTCCATTAAAACCTTAAAGTTCACATTAGGCCAAATAATGATGAAGAAATCCAATGGAAAACTAGAATAAGTGACTTTTCACAACCCACAATTATAGAAGAAGTTTGTCAGATGTCTAAAACAGCAATGTGACCCAAGACAGGACCCATGTAGCTGTAATACTTTCTTTTTTTCTTCCTTCCTTCCTTCCTTCCTTCCTTCCTTCCTTCCTTCCTTCCTTCCTTCCTTCCTTCCTTCCTTCCTTCCTTCCTTCCTTCCTTCCTTCCTTCCTTCCTTCCTTCCTTCCTCCCTTTCTTTCTTGTTTTAGAGGCAATTGGAGTTAAATGACTTACCTAGGGTCATATAGCTAGTACATGTCTGAGGTCATATTTGAACTCAGGTCTTCCTGACTCCAAAGCTGGTTCTCTATTCACTATGCCACCTAACTGCCCCACCTGTAATCCTTTCTGTAGGCAGTGAGAGTAGAGGCTTCTCATGGTCAGAAAGCCCCAGGGTGGGGACTCTAAAGCCCTGAGGAGTAGCAGCATGTCATGACCGGTGACCAACCTTGCTGCTGAGCAGGGAGCCAACCAGCACTGTGTTGACATCATGATGCTGGTCAACATTCAGAAGTAGGGAACTCAGGACCTAGGACTCTGAGGTCCTCAGTACCCTGTCCTGAGATTCTAGAGAAGGTCCTTATGATTTAATTCCCTGAACTTCAAAAATCTACAGGTACCTACCTCTGGGAAGTATAGGTAAGGACAAGGCACCATGGGACACCAAAAGCACCATCTACCTTATGCAAAAGCAGAATAGGGTGCCTGGCCCTGGAACAAAGCCATAATTCAGGAACCAAAGCTGGAGAGATGTGTAAGTCAAAGAAAAAAAATGATCAATATTTAAAAGTATTGTAAATCTAAGGATTCCCCAAAGCAAAGAAAGAATAGCTCCATAAAACTGAAAGCAAAGTTTCAAAGAAAAAGATGGATTTCCAATAAAGACTACATGAAAACCTATAAGAAATGATGTAAGAGATAAACAAAAGTTTTGGAGGAAAGAATTGTAAAGAAAATAAATAGATTAGAAGAGAAGATGGTAAATACCATCCAAAAAATGGAATAATAGACCAAACAGGAATCAATGACTCCCTGAGACTCCAATACCCATCAGAACAAAATAAAAAGAATGAAAAAATTCAAGAAAATGTCAGATATTTTATATAAAAGACAATTGGCTTGGAAAATAGGTCAAGGAGAAATCATTTAAGAGCCATTTGACTCCCAGAAACCCATGATAAAAAGCCTGCTTATTTTATTTCAAGAAATTATAAATAAAAACTGCCCAGACATATAAGAGCTAGAAGACAAAAGAAAACTAGAAAGAATACTCTGCTTCCTAAAAAGAATCCCAAAGGAAGAGTTTCAGGAATGTCAGAACCATAGCAGAGCTCCCACATCAAAGAAAAAAATAAAAACTACAGCAAACATCCAGGAAGAGACAGTTCAAATAATAAGGAACTCTACTCAGGATCACATAAGACTTGTCAGCTTCTACTAAAGACCAGAGAAGATTTTGGAATATAATATTTCAAAAAGTAAATGAGATAGACTTATAACCAAGATAAATTCACTTCCAAAACTGAGTATATTCCTATAGGGAAAAAATAGACCTGAAATGGAATAGAGAACTTTCAAGCAAAGCTAACAAAAAGACCAAAGCTCATTACAAACTTTGAAATACAAATCTAAGAGTCTAGGGGGGAAAAACTAGGAGGGTAAAGTTATTTTAGCAATTGTCAAGACTTATATGATACTATTTTAACATTCTAATAGAGAAAAAACAAATTTCTCTTCAGAACCCAAATGTTTTCAAGGGATATAGAGGAAGTTGAATAAGAAAAACATAAATCCTTGGCATAGGAGTGTGTGTGTGTGTGGGGGGAGGGGGGGATGGGCTCTATTCAGATGGTTCAAATTGGGGAAAGAGAATAGAAAACAAAAATAGGTACATATTAGGGTAGAACAGAGGAAGAAGAGAGTGGAATTTTCTTTTTCTCATAATTCCAGTGTTTGAAAAGAGAATGTAAATATGGAGGAAGGGGTTGGGGGCTGTGAGTATTAGAAGAATGTCACTCTTATCTGAAACAAAGGAAAGTTAAACACACTTATGCAGGTATACAGAATTTGCTGTAGAAATACCTTAAACTAACCAGTAAAGAAGCAAGGATGAAAGAAGGGATTAAGAAGGAGAATAAGACTGGGGAAGGAATATATAGTGATAAGCAAAACAAATTTCCTGAACTTGAGGGAAGCACTAAAAGGAAGAGAGGAGGAGGAGTGGAAGAAAAGTAAATACAACCCAAGAGGGTGCCCTAGGTTGTTTTTTAGACATTTGGGGAATGGCTTGACAAATTGTGGCATATTAATGTAATAGAATATTATTTATTGTTTCTGAGTAATGATGAAAAAGATGATTTCTGAAAATCTTGTGTAGTGGGAACTGATACAAAATGAAGTGAGAAGAACCAGGAGAATAAGTTATACAGGGACACCAACATTGAACAGAAAAAGCAACTTTGAAAAATTAAGAACTTTGATTAGTGGATCAATCACATTTCCTAACAGAGGCTATGAATACAAGGCTCAAAAATACACATTTTTGGACATGGCCACCACATGGGTTTGTTTTGCTGTCATATCCTCATTTATTACAAGGGTTTTTTTTCTTTCTTTCTTTCTTTCTCTTGGTTGAAGAGAAAGGTAGTTAGTGATTTTTTAAAAAGAGGATCATTGTGAAATTTTTAACATACATGGAAGAGAACAGAAGGAAGTTCAGAAGGAAATGCAAGCAGGAAGTTTTAAAAATAATGCATAGAATTGATTATATCTTTTTAAATAGAATAGTAAGTAGTATGAAATAGAGATCCTGGTTTCATATAGATGGTGTTTATGTTCAGAATAAAACACTTTGCCCCACCCCCCCAAGCCACCTATTTAGGGTGTATATCAAATAATGCTTGATTTTCTATTCTACTATCATAAAATTTCAGGAGACATAGTCATCTCCAGCATTTCCTGGGTTTGTACCTCAGAAACCATTTGTTCTCTGAGGTATCACCTTACATCCATCAGAGTGGCAAATATAACAAAAACAGAAAATATTGGATGTTGGAAAGCTGGGATGCTAATCCACTGTTGGCTTCCTTCTTGAACTACTGGTAGTAAGAGTAGAACCACTAACTAAATACCATTCCACAGGAAGGATCATATACTTTTCAAACCTCATACTGGTGGATAATAGGGCTTCATTTCACTAAAGTGCTGAGGAAATGCCAAATTCTTAATGATTCTCAAAGAGTGGACGACCTGCTATTCCCTAATTCCTCCTCCTCTCTCTTCATACCCACTCTGACTTTCTACATAGAGATGGTGGCACTAGTGTAGATATACACAATTTTAATGGGTCCTTGAGACCCATCCTACCCCAAAACTCCTCCTCCTTATTTTATTTCACTGAAACCAAGGGCTAAGACCTTGATACCTTCAGGCTGTTTCTGGTCCCAGGAAAATATCACACATCTCCCTTGTCACTTTAAGTCATCATCAGCATCTCTTTATTAAGACTGCATCATTACACCCTGGTAAACACTTCTTTTCTCAGTTTCCCCCCACAGTCAAAGCCTGGAAAGGGGGTTAGGACCCATAGAGTTAGAGAAGATTTATACTCGCATTGGAAGCTGGTTGAAGCAGTAGCATGAGAGTAGTAGTCACTTAATTACTTGGTGAGGTAGTTTCCTCATCTGTAAAATGAGAGATTTGGACTTGATATCTTCCATGTTTTTTTATGATAGGATCATAGATTTAGAAAAGGAAGAAATCTCAAAGGTCATTTTTACCAGTCTCCTCATTTTTAAGATGAGGAAATTGATACCCAAGGAAGTGAAAAGATTTGTTAAAGGTCCCATAAGAAAATCAGCAGGAGAGTCTGTATTTGAACTCAATTCCCCTGACTCCATGCTTGAACAATGATTTTTCTACAAAAACCCCAAACCCTAAGTTCAATACACTTAAATATCTATGAGTATTGTGATTTGTACTATGGAAAATGTAAAATATAGAAGGGCTTCAAAGGGTCATTGGTTTTTTCTCTATCTTATTGATTATCCCAACAGATACATTGTTTCCCCCCTTCTATGACATCATTATAGTGATTACTTTTTTGACCATCAAATCCTATTTGACCACAGAAATTATTCCTCAATTTGGGAAACCAATTTCTTATTTCTACTTGTAGTATGCCTTTTGTTCTCTGTACCATTAGCCATTAATTATGTCATTTTTCTGCTCTAAAATTTAACAGTCTCATGTTTCCACCTGTTTCCATCATAAATATACCCACATAACCAAGATTTTTAAATCTTTTTTTTTATTGACTAAATATGGTCTTCTTCAGAACTGCATGCTGCCATTGTAGATTTCAAGCCCATTCATGCCATGTAGTCTCAAAAGCGTTTGATCATAAATATTGAAACTACCATTTACTCATATTTTAAGAGTGTTTGTAAGGTTTTAATGTTACCATACTGTAATCTGTTCTTTAGGGGCTACTAATTGAGATTCCTTTGGTCAAGAGATATTCAGGTATAATGTGCTAATGAAGGGCTATTGCATTATGTTCAAAACAGAGAAATGCTAACATACAAATAGTTGTATTGCCTTCTTTTTATGGACTTTGGCTAGAGCACGCAAATCATTAAGGGGATGTCTAACCTTATGTCAGTTTCCCAGAATCTTGATGAATAAATGATTGACTTAATAATAACAGCAGGTATTTCTATGGTGCTTTACATTTTACAAAACATTTGATGTATAGTAAATCATTTGAATCTCACAACAATTCTGTGAGGTAGGTACTATTATTATCTACATTTTATAGATAAGGAAACAGAGGCAGTCAGAGGTTAAGTGTTTTGCCCAGAGTTGCACAGCCAGTAAATTTTTTTTATCTTTTTTTTTTTTTTGCAGGGCAGTGCAGGTTAAGTGACTTACCCAGGGTCACACAGCTAGTAAGTGTAAAGTGTCTGAGGCCGGATTTTAACTCAGGTTCTCCTGAATCCAGGGCCAGTGCTTTATCCACTGTGCCACCTAGCTGCCCCACAGGTAGTAAATTTCTGAGGCTGGATTTGTACTCAGTTGTTCCTGATTCAAAGCCGATGCTATATCCACTTCCTTTGTAACAGATACCATGACAGTTGGAGACTTTGGAAGCTTGAAATTCTTTTAATCTCTTTATCTATGTGCAAAGTAGAAAACAGTAGAATAGAATAAATTTTTATTTCTCTGTCCAGTACAAATGGCCAAAGTGCTTTGTAATATTAAACTAGATGAACTAGAGGCAGTATGGTATAGTGGGTAGCATGCTGATTCTATCTATCAGACTCAACTGACTAAAGGTGTCAAATTTTTAGTGTTTGTCCCATCCCATGCCCAAAACAGATAGTTAAAAAGCTTTAAATTCAGTCACCTAGTTGACTGATTTAAGACTTTGGTGAATCTACCTACTTTACACAAAGGACATTTTATTTAACCTGATAACTGTAGGGATGGAAAGAAATCACCTGGACTTATAGATAGTGCAAATTATAAAAGAAATGGAGCAAACATATCTTTTACCCCTTTTAACAATGACTATAACCAAAGGCAGTTGAGCAGGTAATTTTCATTTCCAGATGTAGAGAAAATGTAGGTGATTTGGGTCTTGTAAAAGATTGCATTTCTCTGTATGAATGGAGCCCTGTAAACATGAATAATTCTGTTCACTGCTGGCAGGATCATTTTCACCTGACTGACCACTAAAAGAAGTAATTGCCTCAGGTAATTATATGTACAAGAAAAGCCTTTCAGTTCTTTTCAAACATCACCAATAACATTTTGAAATGATTTAACTATATATTGTAATTGGTATTTCAAAAAAATCTGAATTTTTTATTGCCACTATGGTAACTCTCTGCTACATCCATAATAATGTCAGTTTGCAGGACATGATTAATGAGTTTTCCTTCTTTTCCTTTGTCTAGAAGTAAGAGTCCAAAATTTTAAATGACTTTCTCATACGGACATATAGAGTGATTATTCTATTGTCCGTTCAGTTCAGCAGTGACTTCGTTAAGGGGTGGACAACGAGACCACTTGGACAAGCTTTTGGGACCAAATATAGACATCCTGTCATCTTCTCATAAAGTCAGCACCATAAATGGGTCAAGCACCTCATTAAGCCTGATCATAAGGGTAAAAGTCACATTTTTGTCATACTATCTGAACAAACAAAGAAATATGGACCCTTAAGCCTCTCTTTCTGGAGATATTTTACTGCAAGGAGTAACCTAGAAACTTGGAAAGAAAGCACATGTTGAAAAAAAAAACTGGACTGAAAGATGAATGTCTTAAGACCATTTGAGCAATGCTGAGTCAGTGCAAGTGTAAACGTGATTGAACTGAGCAGTCTGCTTGGAATGAACATATTGCATCCGCCCCAGAATATTAGTAGCCACAAAAAATTGCATGTCAGGAATGGTCTTTTGTTTAGCATGTAATGCCTTCTTACAGAAGACTGAGAAGTAATGTGGGAGGTTAGAGGAGGAATTCATTAAGTACTTGTTAAGTGTGGATTTCTTGGGGAGGGTGCAAAGTCTCTTTATTCTAAAATAGTGGGACTGGTTACTATGCTTAGGACTAAATTGATCAAAACTGAGAAAGCATTAAGTATAATGTCTCGACTTGCTCCTGAGCCTTTAGTTGGGTTTGTCAATAGGTAAAGATGGTGAGACAATTTGAAATAGGTTCCAAGGGAATCTGGGGAGAAGCAAATGGGGCATATAGGATTGGTCAGAGAAGTGGTAACATGGTCAATTCTTGATTTGGGGGGGAGGTGATGGGATATGGGTGGAGTTGAACCTGTATTATCAGATTAGGAGACTACTGATTTGGAAACTTCTTCCACTAATGCAGATAAGCAGTTACCATCTATAACTGTCAATTTTCCATGTTTACTAATTGGGGAAAGAGACTGGATTGATGATTTCATTGATATAAGAAATGCCCAAGTGAGTAAAGTCCCTTTACCAGTGCATGTTGGCATCTTTTTTGTAACTTACAGTATTAGGGAGTTGCTCAGGGCATTGAAGGGTTAAATGGCTTATGCAGAGTTTTGTGTCAGGGGTAGGACTTTAGTCAAGGTCTTCCTCATTCAACTTTGCCTACCCTTGCATTTGGGGGAGGGAATATTATCCTTTAAAACAACAAAAATCCAAAATTCAATTTTGTGGGTTTGAAACTATAGTCACTGCTAAGGAGTATTGAGATATAATGCTTATATTATATGTCTCACAATACTGTCAGTCAGTTTGTCATTAGACATTTTTAAAGCATCTACTATATATGAGGTAATTAACTGCAGAGGTACAAAGAAAGGCAAAAGACAGTCCCTACTCTTAAGGAGCTCACAGTCTAATGGGGGAGGCAACATACAAATAACTATGTACAGACAAGGTATATACAGGATAAATTGAAGATAATGAATAGGGAGAAGATACTAAAGAGGATATTGTCATCAAGAAAGCCCTTTTTAAAAACTGTTAAGTGCTATACAAATGAGAGTTGTCATCTCCAAAGTTGGAAGGTACCTTCAAGGCAACCTGGTTCAATCATGTTACATTTGAAGAAACCCAGTCACCAAGAAGTTGTTACTTGCCTAAATCATACAGGTAATAAATAGCAGATCTGGGGATCCTCAAATCCACATTTACTGACTCCAGAGTATCTGTACACTACACAATTTCATCTTGGCCATCTGGAAGAAACATTGGAAAGAAACAAAAAAGCTTTTATTAATCACCTGCTGTATTCCAGACACTGTGCTAAATGCTTTATCTTACTTGAACATCACATCAAATGCTGGAAGGTAATTGTTTTCATTATCTCTACTATACACTTGAGAAAATTGAGACAGGTTAAATGACTTGGCCAAGATCACACAGCTAGTAAATGTCTGAGGCTGGATTTGAACTTTGATCTTTCTGACTCCAGGTTTGGTACTCTACCCACTCTTCCACCTAGCTGCCTCAAAAAAGAAAAACTCAAAACACACTATGGATTGCCTTGCAAGAAGAGCACTGTCTTGTCTGGGGTGGTGGGGAGTGATAAAGGACTTCATTCAGGTAATCCCATGTCCTTCACTTTCCCAGCTATGGCTACATCTGGATGAATTAGGGCTATGGTCATATGTCAGCCAGTAAGCTGATACTCTCTTGATACAGGTGAACAATCCACCATTTTTACTATAATTGATATTCTCATCAGTGATTCAAAGGAATGGAGTCATACTTAGTAAATCAAATTCTTCCAATGTATAAACTTCCCCCTCAATTCTCTGCTCTAGAATAACCCCAATTATTTCTTCAGTGTAAAAATGTTCCAGGATAAATGTAAATTATCACTCTGGTGAGTAAACATATCCAATTACTTGCCAAGTCTTGCCATGTCTACCTCCATTTTTTCATATCTTTACTTACACAGCTAGCACTGATCAATTAACCTAGGAACTTACATTCCTGACCTCATCTCTCTCACATTATTGCACTTGCCTCTTTATTGATCACCTTGCTCCAAGTCTCTACATACTTCTAATCATCCTACACAGTATTACTAATATGCTTTTCCTTAGGCAGAGATGTGACCATATGACTTCCCCACTCAAGCAATTCCAGTGCCTTTCTATTGCCTCTAGAATAAAATATATAGTCCTGTGTTCATCATTTAAAGCCCTTCACAATTTTGCCTCAATTAATCTTTCCATCTTTGCTGGGTGTTACTCCAACCTCCCATATTCTGCCATCCAGTTGAGCTAGTCTTCCCTTTCTCCCTCCCACATGACACTCATTTCCCATCTCCATACCTTTGTTATGGCTGTCCCTAGTGTCTGAAATATGCCTGCCCTTCACATCCACTCCATAGAAATGCTTTCTTTCTTCAAGATATCACTCATACACTACTTTCTCACATGGAGCCTTTCCTTATCCTCTCAATAGCTAATCCCTTTGCTTTCACATGATATTGTACTTTGCATTTATTCATATTGATTCCCTTAATACTATTCCTTATTGCTCTTATGTTCTTACTTTCTCTCCTATTAGAGTTCTTCATGTGTCATTTGTTTCATTCTTTGCATCTGCATCTCCATCACCTAGCACAGTACCTCGAACATAGTAGGTGTTCAAAAATACTTTTTGATTGACTGGCTGAGTAGTTACCCTAATAAACTGGAGAAATTCAGATAGCTCTGTCAAAGTCCAAGTTCATATTTAGAAATAGTAGTTGATTTCCAATTTAATGATTTTTACTGAATGCTATATGCAGGAAATAATGAAAAGAATGTTTTTGAGTATGTATAAACCTATAAACAAATTTTGATATCTAATTGATATAAAATATCATATCACTTTTAACACATTATTTGGCATTATATAAATTTTTTAAAAAACTCATTGAATAATTTGACTTTAAAGTTTTCAATTTATTTTTTTGGTGAACATAAGTGAGCATAGGTGGTTCTGAAAATTTGATCACTCCAGTGAAAATTCCCTCTCATTTCCTTTGTCTTTTTTCTTTTTTTTTTTTTTGTGGGGCAATGTCTTTCCCAGGGTCACACAGTAAGTGTCAAGTGTCTAAGGCTGGATTTGAACTCAGGTCCTCCTGAATCCAGAGCCAATGCTTTATCCACTGTGCCACCCCTCTGCCCCCTCATTTCCTTTTTTTTCCAAATAAACATTTTTATTTAAATTTTGAGTTACAAATTCTATCCATCCTTCCCTCTTTTCCCTCCCCCCCTTACTGAGGCAGCAAGCAATCAGATATGTTATACATATGCAATTATGTAAAACATTTCCATAGAATATTCAAATAAAAGGAAAAAAAGAAAGTGAAAAATAGCATGCTTCAGTCTGTGTTCAATCAATATCAGTTCTTTCTCGGAAGGTGGATAGTATGCTTCATTACTAATCCTTTGGGATTGTCTTGGATCGTTGTATTGCTAAGTCATTCATAGTTCTTCATCAAACAATATTCCTGTTACTATGTAGAATGTTCTCCTGGTTCTGCTCACTTTATTATACATTAGTTCATGTATGTCTTTTCAGGTCCTTCCAAAATCATCCTGCTTGTCCTTTCTTAAAGCATAATAACATTCCATTACAATAATATGCCACAGAGGGCAGCTAGGTGGCACAGTGGATAAAGCACCAGTCTTGTATTCAGGAAGACCTGAGTTCAAATCCAACCTCAGACACTTGACCCTTACTAGCTGTGTGACCCTGGGCAAGTCGCTTAACCTCCATTGCCCTGCCCCCAAAATAAAATAAAATAAAGTTTAAAAAAACCAACCATATATTACAGCTCATTCAGCATTCCCCAATTGATGGGCATTCCCTTGATTTCTAATTCTTAGGTACCACAAAGACCTGCTATAAATATTTTTGTATACATAGATACTTTTCTCAAACTCTATTGGTCAATGCTAAGTACTTTCCCAAGTAACAAATACCTTGGAAAAACTATATGTGAGAACACAGTGTTTGTGTGCTATTCTTGGAGCTTAATGCCAATTTTCTTTCTATAAATTAGAAAAGTGAATTTCCCCCTGAAATTTGTTTTAAACCATAAGCAAAGTGGATTTTGTTCTGTTTTTCTTTATTTTTGGTCATCTTATAAATCATAATTGTACGCAGTACAGAAAAAATAGTAAAATAATGGTATTTGACTTTAACTGAGGTATTAAAAATAGAAAACCCACCTGCTAATTTAGCAAGTAAAAGAACAAGGTTTTATGGTAATAGCTGATGTTCAGTTTCATAGTGGTTTTTTTTATATTCATGCAGTGTAATATATTCCTATTCTCAAACCCATATTTTCCTTGGAATAGGAGTGTTAATTGTGGAAATGGGAAAATAAAATCTTTCCAGTAGTTATAAGGAAATTGGTATTGTAATCTGTATAGCAATGGATGTTTTAGATTTGTATTTCCTATTACTTTCATAAAACATTTGACCTAATAACCAGTGAATGGAGGGCAAATAATGAAAAAAGGAGAACAAGGATTTAATTTCTCCCCTTGAAACCTACTACTTCTGTTAACATCTAAGTGTCCAAGGAAGCTCTCTGACTAAAAGTTATGGAGAAGTTGCACATCTGTATTAGGGAAAGGACTTTCTACCTTGGGTGTTCTCTCCTCTAATGAATTCAGTAATAGAAAGCAACCCTGAAAGAAACAAAACCAGAAAAAGTTTCAAGGCTTCCAAAAGTTTTATTGATGTCTTTTGTGATTTTATATCACTCTTACTTCTCAGTGGCACATTCCCATATCCTTTGAATCCTCACTTGAAACAAAGAAAAACAGGGGCAGCTAGGTGGCACAGTGGATAGAGCACTGGCCTTGGAGTCAGGAGGACCTGAGTTCAAATCCAGACTCAGACACTTAACACTTAGTAGCTGTGTGACCCTGGGCAAGTCACTTAACCCCAATTGCTTCACCAAAAAAAAAAAGAAACAAAGAAACAAAGAAAAACAGTTAAGCAAAACAAACCAAAGTATCAACCATGTCTGTATAGTGTTCTTCTATACAAGAAGTATGCTTCATTTTCATTCCTGTGAAATCAATCATTCTCATTAGATTATAGAATTTATTGCAATGTTGGTGGACCTATGAATTGGTACAATGATTTTTGGAAAGCAATTTGGAATTTGCTAATAAAGTGACTAAAATATCTATATCCTTTGACTCAGAGATTCCACTACTAAATATATACTCCAAGGAGTTCATTGATAAGAAGTTTCCTTATACACTAAAGTATTCACAGCAGCATTTCTATATGATATCAAAGAATTGGAAACAAAGTAAATGCCTATTGATTAGGGAATTGCTATGCTGAATTCTGAGCAGCATGGAAAGATCTACATGAAGTGATATTCCTGCATTCAAATCTGGCCTCAGACACTAAGTAGCTATGTTATCCTGGGTCACTTAACCCTATTTGCCTCAGTTTCCTCATCTATAAAAAGAATTGGAGAAAGAAATGGCAAAACATTCCAGTATCTTTGCCAAGAAAACCCCAAAAAAGTCAGGCATGACTGAAAAATGACTAACAACAACAAAGCTCTATAAAATAATTATGTGATATGTTGATTAATGAGACAATAATTAATTTATGTAGCATTGTCATTTTGTTATATTAGATTAGTCTACCCATGAGCAATGAATAATCCTCCAATTGAGGAGGAATATGTCTTGTAATTTTGTCTATATAAATCTTTACCAGGTAGATTCCCAAGTATTTTATACTGTGTGCAGTTATTTTAAATGGATTTTTTTTGTCTCTTCTTCTTGGCTTTTGCTGGTATTATATAGAAATGCTGATGATTTATGTGGGTTTATTTTATATTCTGCAACTTTGGTAAAGTTGTTCATTGTTTCACCTAATTGTTGTTTTTAGTGGATTCTCTAGGGTTCTCTAAGTGTGTCGTCATGTCATCCATCTGCAAAGAATAACAGTTTTGTTTCTTCATTGCCTACTCTTATTTCTTCAATTTTCTTTTTTTCATTGCTATAGCTAGCATGTCTAGTACAATATTAAATGATAGTGGTGTTCATGGACAGCTTTGCTTTACACTGATCTTATTGGCTTTTAATTTGTTCCCATTGCAGATAATGTTAGCTTTTGTTTTAGATAGATATTTCTTATCATTTTACAAATGTTCCATTTATTCCTATGCTTTCTTGTATTTTTTTTATGAGTGGCCATAGTATTTTGTCAAAGGCTTTTTCTCCATCTACTGACATAATCATATGATTTTTTTGTGACTAATATGGCCGGTTATTTTATAGTTTTCATCATATTGAACCAGCCCTGAATTTCTGATCTTAATTCTTCCTGGTCATAGTATATGATCTTTGTAATATGTTGCTATGGTCTCCTTGCTAGTATCTTATTTAATATTTTCATATCAATATTCATTAAGGACATTGTTCTACATTTCTCCTATTTTTGGTATTTTCGATTTAGGTACAAAAATCATATTTGTGTCATAGAAGAAATTTGGTAAGACTCCTTCTTTACCTAGTTTTCAAATAGTTTATATAATATTTGAATTAATTTAAAAATATTTGGCAGAATTTTCTTGTAAATACATTTAGTCCTGGGGATTTTTTCTTAGAGAGCTCATTTATAGTTTGTTCAATTGCCTTTTGTTCTTAGATAGAGTTATTTAAGCATTCTATTTCCTCTTCTGTAATAAGTACAATTTGCATTTTTGTAAATATTCATCTATTTCACTTAGATTGTCAGTTTTAGTAGCATATAATTGGGCAAAATAGCTTCTAATAATTGCTTTATTTTCATCCTCATTGTTGGTACATTCACTCTTTTCATTTTTGATACTGGTAATTTTTTTTTAAGATTTATTTTGTTAATCAAATTAACCAATGGTTTATCTATTTTGTTAATTTTTCCCCAAAAAACAATTCCTAGTTTTATTTATTGGTTCAATGGTTTGTAGTTATTGCTGTTTTTGTTTTTATTAATTTCTCTTGAAATGTAATATCTAGAATGCAAGTTAAAATGAGTCTGAGAAAGCAGCTAGATGGCACAGTGGATAAAGCACCAGCCCTGGATTCAGGAGGACCTGAGTTCAAATCTGACCTCAGACACTTGACACTTACTAGTTGTGTGACCCTGGGCAAATCACTTAACCCCCTCATTGCACCACCCACCCCCCCCCCAAAAAAAAGAAAGAAAAAAATGACTCTGAGGAACCACCTCATACCTATGAAATTGGGTAATATGAGAGAAAAGGAAAATAATAAATATTGGATAGATTGTAAGAAAATTGAGACACCAATGTACTCTTTTTTTTTTATCATAAAAGTATTTTATTATTTTCCAGTTACATGTAAGGATAGTTTTCAACATTTGTTTTCATAGGATTTTTAGTTCCAAATTTTTCTCCCTCCCTCCCTTCCCCCCTCCCCAAGACAGAAAGCAATCTGACATAGTTATATATGTACCATCACATTAAATATATTTCTGCATTAGGCATATTGTGAAAGAAGAGTCAGAATACAAAGGGGAAAACCTCAAAAAATAAAAATAAAAAACAACAACCAAAAAGTAGAAACAGTATAGTTCAATCTGCATTCAGAATCCACAGTTCTTTTTTCTGGGTGTGGAGAACATTTTCTATCATGAGTCCTTTGAAATTATCTTGGATCATTGCACTGCTGAGAAGAGCCAAGTCTATCACAGTTGATCATTACACAATGTTGCTGTTACTGTGTACAATGTTCTCCTGGTTCTGCTGACTTCACTCAGCATCAGTCTACTAGTCTTTGCAGGTTTTTCTAAAATCTGCCTGCTCATCATTTCTTTTTTTTTTTTAATTAATAAAGTATTTTATTTTTTTTCCGTTACATGTAAAGATAGTTCTCAACCTTTGTTTATACAAGCTTTACAATTTCAGATTTTTTCTCCCTCCCTCCCCTCCCTCCCCCCTCCCCTAGACAGCAGGTAATCTGATATAGGTTTATATATATATATATATAGAGATATATATAGATATAGATAGATATATAGATATATAGATATATAGATAGATATATAGATATATATAGATATATATATAGATATATATATACACATAATAACATTAATCCTATTTCTGCATTAGCCATGTTATAAGAGAAAAAAATCAGAGCAATGATGGAAAACCTCAAAATAGAAAAAAAAAACAACAGCATCAAAAACAAAAGAAATAGTATGGTTCATTTAGCATCTTATACTCCGCAGTTTTTTTTTTCCTGGGTTTGGAGATCCTCTTCCATCATGAGTTCCCTGGAACTCTTCTGTGCCATTGCATTGGTGAGAAGAATATAGTCCATCACAGTAGATCAACACTCAATGTTGATGTTACTGTGTACAATGTTCTTCTAGTTCTGCTCATCTCACTCATCATCAGCCCACACAAGACCCTCCAGGTTTCCCTGAACTCCTCCTGCTCATCGTTTCTTATAGAACAATAGTATTCCATGGTATTCATATACCACAACTTCTCCAGCCATTCCCCAATTGATGGGCACCCCCTCAACTTCCAATTCTTTGCCACCACGTAAAGAGCAGCTATAAATATTTTTGTACATGTGGGTCCCTTTCCCCCTTCCATGATCTCTTTGGGAAAAAGAGCCAAAAGTGGTACTGCTGGGTCAAAGGGTATGCACAGCTTTATCGCCCTTTGGGTAGAATTCCAAATTGCTCTCCAGAATGGTTGGATCAGTTCACAGCTCCACCAACAATGGATTAGTGTTTCAATTTTCCCACAGCTTCTCCAACATTTATTATATTCCTTTTTTGTCATTTTAGCCAATCTGATAGGTGTCAGGTGGTACCTCAGAGTTGTTTTTATTTGCATCTCTCTAATCATTAGAGATTTAGAGCATTTTTTCATATGGGAATAGATAGCTTTGGATTCTTCATCAGAAAACTACCTGTTCATATCCTTTGACCATTTCTCAATTGGGGAATGATTTGAGTTCTTATAAATTTGATTTAGTTCCCTATATGTTCTAGAGATGAGGCCTTTATCAGAAGTACTGGCCTCAAAAATTATTTCCCAGCTTTCTGCCTCCCTTCTAATTTTGGATGCATTGCTTCTGTTTGTACAAAAATTTTTTAATTTAATGTAATCAAAATCATCCACTTTGCATTTTATAATATACTCTATATCTTGTTTGGTCAAAAACTGTTTTCCTTTCTAAAGATCTGATAGGTAGACTATTCCTTTCTCTCCTAATTTACCTATGGTATCACCTCTTATGTCTAAATCGTGTATCCATTTTGACCTTATTTTAGTATAAGGTGTAAGATGTTGGTCTATGCCTAATTTCTGCCATACTATCTTCCAGTTTTCCCAGCAGTTTTTGTCAAATACTGAGTTCCTATCCCAGAAGCTGGAGTCTTTGGGTTTATCAAACACTACATTACTAGTGTCATTTACTACTGCATTTCCTGAGCCTAGCCTATTCCATTGATCTACCACTCTATTTTTTAGCCAGTACCAGATAGTTTTGATGACTGCTGCTTTATAATAGAGCTCCAGGTTTGGTACCGCTAACCCACCTTCCTGTGAATTTTTTTTCATTATTTCCCTGGATATTCTTGATTTTTTGTTTTTCCAGATGAATTTTGTTATTATTCTTTCTAGCTCTATAAAATAATTTTTAGGTAGTCTGATTGGTATGGCACTGAATAAGTAAATTAATTTAGGCAATATTGTCATTTTTACTATATTAGCTCTGCCTATCCATGAGCAATTGATATCTTTCCAATTATTTAGATCTGATTTGATTTGTGTGAAGAGTGTTTGGTAGTTGTGTTCATAGAGTTCCTGGGTTTGTCTTGGCAAGTAGACTCCCAAGTATTTTATATTATCTACCGTTACTTTAAATGGAATTTCTCTTTCTATCTCTTGCTGCTGGACTTTGTTGGTCATGTATAGAAATGCTGATGATTTATGTGGATTTATTTTATATCCTGCTACTTTGCTAAAGTTGTTAATTGTTTCAAGTAATTTTTGACTTGATTCTCGAGGATTCCTTAAGTATAACATCATATCATCTGCAAAGAGTGATAGTTTTGTTTCCTCCTTGCCTATTCTAATTTCTTTAATTCCTTTCTCTTCTCTGATTGCTAAAGCTAACATTTCTAGTACAATATTAAATAATAAGGGTGATAATGGACATCCCTGTTTCACCCCTGATCTTATTGGGAAGGCCTCTAATTTATCTCCATTGCATATAATACTTGCTGATGGCTTTAGGTAGATACTGTTTATTATTCTAAGGAAAGCTCCCCCTATTCCTAAACTCTCTAGTGTTTTTATTAGGAATGGGTGCTGTACTTTGTCAAAAGCCTTCTCTGCATCTATTGAGATAATCATATGATTTTGGTTGGTTTTCTTATTGATGTGGTTGATTATGTTAATAGTTTTCCTAATGTTGAACCAGCCCTGCATTCCTGGTATAAATCCCACCTGGTCATAGTGTATTATCCTGGTGATCACTTGCTGTAATCTCCTTGCTAATATCTTATTTAAGATTTTAGCATCAATATTCATTAGGGAAATTGGTCTATAATTTTCTTTCTCTGTTTTTGCTTTGCCTGGTTTTGGTATCACCACCATATTTGTGTCATAAAACGAATTTGGTAGAACTCCTTCTTCACCTATTTTTCCAAATAATTTGTATAATATTGGAATTAATTGTTCTTTAAATGTTTGGTAAAATTCACCCATAAACCCATCTGGCCCTGGGGATTTTTTCTTAGGGAGTTCATTAGTGGCTTGTTCAATTTCTTTTTCTAATATGGGTTTATTTAAGGATTTTATTTCTTCTTCAGTTAACCTGGGCAGTTTGTATTTTTGTAAATATTTGTCCATTTCATTTAGATTGTCAAATTTATTGGCATACAGTTAGGCAAAATAATTCCTAATTATTGATTTAATTTCCACTTCATTGGTGGTAACATCCCCTTTTTCGTTTTTGATACTGGTAATTTGGTTTTCTTCTTTCTTTTTTGTAATCAAATTAACCAATATTTTATCTATTTTATTGGTTTTTTCATAAAACCAGCTCTTAGTTTTATTGATTAATTCTATAGTTTTTTTGCTTTCAATCTTATTAATTTCTCCTTTGATTTTCAGGATCTCTAATTTAGTATCTAATTGGGGATTTCTAATTTGTTCTTTTTCTAGCTTTTTAAGTTACATGCCCAATTCATTAATCTCCTCTTTCTCTTTTTTATTCATGTAAGCATTTAGAGCTATAAATTTTCCCCTAAGCACTGCTTTGGCTGCATCCCATAGATTTTGGTATGTTGTCTCATTATTGTCATTCTCTTGGATATAGTTATTGATTGTTTCTATGATTTCTTGTTTGGCCCATTCATTCTTTAGAATGAAATTATTTAGTTTCCAATTGATTTTCATTCTACTTTTCCTGGGCTCTTTCTTACATGTAATTTTTATTGCATCATGATCTGAAAAGGATGCATTTACTACCTTTCTACATTTAACTATGATATTTTTGTGCCCTAATACATGGTCAATTTTTGAAAATGTGCCATGTACTGCTGAGAAAAAGGTATATTCCTTTATATCCCCATTCAATTTTCTCCAGACATCTATCATGTCTAACTTTTCTAGTAATCTATTCACCTCTTTCACTTCTTCCTTATTTATTTTTTGGCTAGATTTATCTAATTCTGAGAGGGGGAGATTCAGATCCCCCACTAGTATAGTATTACTGTCTAATTCCTCTTGTAACTCATTTAACTTCTCCTTTAAGAACTTGGATGCTAAACCACTTGGCGCATACATATTCAATATTGATATTACTTCATTATCTATAGTACCTTTAAGCAAGATGTAATTTCCTTCCTTATCTCTTTTAATGAGACCTATTTTTGCCTGCACTTTGTCTGAGATAAGGATTGCTACCCCTGCTTTTTTTGATTTAGCTGAAGCATAATATATTCTACTCCAGCCTTTTACCTTTACTCTGTGTGTATCTCTCTGCTTCAAATGTGTTTCTTGTAAACAGCATATTGTAGGATTCTCTTTTGTAATCCACTCTGCAATTTGCTTCCGTTTTATAGCAGAGTTCATCCCATTCACATTCACAGTTATTATTACTGACTGTCTATTCCCCTCCATTCTATTTACCCCCTTTGTACTTCCCCCCCTTCTTTCACCCTATTCCTCCTCACCAACATTTTACTTCTTACCCCTGCTTCCCCCGATCTGCCCTCCCTTTTTATCACCCCCTCTCTTTTCTTTACCCTTTTCTCCCTTGCTTTTGTCCTCCCTTCTATCAGTCCCCCCCTTTCCCTTCCCCTTTTGATTCCCTAAAGAATGAGTTAAGTTTTTTTATCCCAATGAACGTATATGTTATTCCCTCTTTGAATCAAATCTAATGAGAATAGGGTTGAAACAATGTTCACCCCTCCTTTCTTTCCCTCTATTGTAATAGGTTTTTTTTTCACCTCTTCATATGATATAATTCATCCCCTTCCACTTCCCCTTTCCTCTCCTCCCCATAGACTTCCTTTATAACCCCTTAAAATTTTTTTTTTGTATCATCACATCAAAGACAATTTATATTTATACCCTCTGTGTAAAGTCCTTCTCTCTGCCCAAATACATTTACAGTTCTTAAGAGTTATGAGTATTATCTTCCCATGTAGGGATATAAACAGTTAACCTAATAGGGTAACCTTTTTTTTTTTCTACCCCTCTACCTTTTTAAACTTCTCTTGAGTCTTGTATGTTGAGACCAAATTTTCTATTCAGTTCTGGTCTTTTCACCAGGAAAGATTGAAAGTCCCCAATGTCATTAAATGTCCATCTTTTCCCCTGAAAGAAAATGCTCATTTTTGCTAGGTAATAGATTCTTGGCTGTAATCCAAGTTCCTTTGCCTTCCAGAATATCATATTCCAAGCCTTGTGGTCCTTTAATGTTGAAGCTGCCAGGTCCTGAGCAATCCTGACTGTGGCTCCATGATATTTAAATTGCTTCTTTCTGGCGGCTTGGAGTATTTTCTCCTTCACCTGATAATTCTGGAATTTGGCTACAATATTCCTTGGAGTTTTCCTTTTGGGGTCTCTTTCAGGAGGTGATCGGTGGATTCTTTCAATGATGATTTTATCCTCTGATTCTATGATATCAGGGCAGTTCTCCTTAATAATTTCCCGGAATATGCTGTCTAGATTCTTTTTCTGGTCATGGCTTTCAGGCAGTCCAATGATTCTCAAATTGTCTCTCCTCGATCTGTTTTCCAGATCAGTTGTCTTTCCAATGAGGTATTTCACATTTTCTACAATTTTTTCATTCTTTTGATTCTGCTTGACTGATTCCTGGTGTCTCATGGATTCCTTATCTTCCAACTGTCCAATTTTAATTTTTAAAGCATTGTTTTCTTCAGTAAGATTATGCACCTTTTTTTCCATTTGGCCAAGTGAATTTTTTAAGGCACTGTTTTCTTCAATGAGATTATGCACCTTTTTTTCTATTTGGCCAACTGAATTTTTTAAGGCACTGTTTTCTTCAGTGAAATTATGCACTTTTTTTTTCCCATTTGGCCAGTCAATCTTTGTGCTTTCTTTTCTAAGCTGCTTATTCTTTTTTCATAGTTTTCTTGTTTTGCTTTCATTTCTCTCCCCATTTTTTCTTCTACCTCTCTCAATTGATTTTTAAAATCCTTTTTGAGCTCTTCCAGGAAGGCTTTTTGTTCCTGAGACCAATTCACCTTCCCTCGTGAGGCTTCACATGTAGGCAATTGGAGGGTATTGTCCTCATCTGAGTTTGCGTTGGCTTCTTCCCTATTGATACAGAAGCTCTCAATGGAGAGGGCTCTTTTTTGCTTCTTACTCATTATTGCAGCTTATTTATTTATTTTTTAAGTTGAGGTCTGCTCTTGGGGCACCAGAGTCCCTGTTTTGGGCTTCTTGTGCAGGGGTATAGGAGTTGTGTGACCGGCTTTTTACTCTGAGGCCTTTATGGTGTGTGGAGATCCCCCGCCCTGCACTTCCTGTCTGGGTATGCTCGGCCAGCCAGGCGCCCCCTCGTGGCGTCCGTTCCTGCCTGACCCATTCGTCGCCCTCCCAGCCGGTGCAGGTAGGTTTTTCCACTGTCCTTCTTGGCCACCAGATTTTTTTTTAGATTTCTTTTTTTTTCTTTTTTGGCAGGGCAATGGGGGTTAAGTGACTTGCCCAGGGTCACACAGCTAGTAAGTGTCAAGTGTCTGAGGATGGATTTGAACTCAGGTACTCCTGAATCCAGGGCCAACGCTTTAACCACTGCACCATCTAGCTGCCCCGGCCACCAGATTTTTGAACCAGGTTCCAGGGGCCTCAGTTGTTCGGCTGTGGCCCGCAGCTCCTGCTGACTTGCCCTGACCCCCTCGACGCTGGGTTGCTGCCCTGCGCTGGGCCTCCCTTTTGCCCAAGTCAGACCGACCTTTTCCTGAAGTCTTCTAAATTATCTCTGGTTGGAGGACTGTGTCTCTCTTTCCCTTTGCAGGTTCTGTAGTTTCAGAATCCGTCCAGAGGCTTGATTTAATGTTCTTTTTGAGGGAACAGAAGGTGAGCTCAGGCAGTTTGTTGCTTCCTCTCCGCCATCTTGGCTCCGCCCCCCCCACCAATGTACTCTTAGTGAAGTTGTGAACTAATCCAACCACTCTGGAGAACAATTTGGAGCTATGGCCAAAAGGCAATCAACTGTACATACCCTTTGATCCAGCAATACCACTATTAGGTCTGTACCTCAAAGAGGTCACAAAAAAGGGGAAAAGACCTATATGTACAAAATATTTGTAGCAGCTCTTTTTGTGATTCCAAGAATTGGAAAATGAGGGGATGCCCATCAATTGGGGAATGGCTGAACAAGTTGTGATATATGAATGTGATGGAATACTATTGTGCTATAAAAATGACAAGCAGGAAGATTTTAGAAAAATCTGGAAAGACTTACATGAACTCATATAAAGTGAGAAGAACCAAGAGAACATTGCACATAGTATCAACACATTGTGTGATGATCAACTGTGATAGACTTAGCTCTTCTCATCATTACAGTGATTTGAGACAATGCCTAAAGATTCTTGATAGAAAATGCTATCTACATCCAGAGAAAGAACTGATGGATTCTGAATGCAGATTGAAGTATACTATTTTCACTCCTTTATTTTTTCATGTTTTTTTAAAACTTTTACAAAGTGTAATTGTTTTGCAAATTGTTTCTTCTTTCACAACATGACTAATATGGAAATAGGTTTTATATGATTGCACATATATAACCTATAACAAATTGCTTACCATCTTAGGAAGGGTAGAGGTTAGGGAAGGAGGAAGAAAATTTGGAACTCAACATTTTTTTTTTAAAAGTATGTTAAAAAATTTTCTTTATATGAAATAAGAAAAATAAAATACTATAAAAATAAAATAAGAAAAAAAGAAATTTTAAAAAAGAAGTGTAATATCTAGGTTCTTTTTTAATCATGGTTTTGGTTTTTGTTTTTTTTTTTTAGTTTTGGGGTTTTTTTTTTGGTAAGGCAATTGGGGTTAAGTGACTTGCTCAGGGTCACACAGCTAGTAAGTGTTAAGTGTTTGAGGATGGATTTGAACTCAGGTCCTCCTGAATCCAGGGCCGGTGCTCTATCCACTGCACCACCTAGCTGCACCAATCATGTTTTTTTTTAAATCATAGTCCAATAATTTTAAAATTACCTCCCATTAAAGTAATTTTTTCTGATAAGATATTTCAATTTTCTTCTTTTTTCCATTCTTTTGATTTGTTTTCCTATTTTATATGCCTCATGGAGTCATTAATTTCTACTTGACTACTTCTAATTTTTAAGAATTATTTTCTTCAGTTAGGTTTTGTACTTTTAAAACTATTTGGCCAATTCTATTTTAAGGTGTTATTTTCTTCACTATTGTTTTATATCTCTTTTACAAAGTTATTAATTTGCTTTTTATAATTTTCTTTCATTGTGTCCTATCCCCCCAATTTTTCCTCTACCACACATGTTCAATTTTTTAACTCATTTTTACTTAAAAAATAATTTCCTTTAGTTCTTCTAGAAATACTTATTGGTCTTGTGCCAATCTACATTTTACTTGGAGGTTTTTCTTATAGGTAATTTCACATCATTGTCTTCTTCTGGGTTTGTGTCTTGAGCTTTCCCATCATCATAATAGCTTTAAAAAAACTCAGCTTCTTTTTTGTTGTTTTTTTCTCATTTTCCAACCCGTTTCTGGCTTTGAATTTTATGTTGGAGTTGGGCTTTGCTAACTTGAAGGGAGTGTGCTCATTGTCCCAAGTTTTAGGCTCTTCCCCCTTGCTGTTTTCATAAGTAGTTTTAGAGGTATGAAAGTTTTTGTGTTTTCAAGGCGGTATAATCTGGAGAGAGCTGTTGTCACTGTTTTCCTGGTCTATACTCTGTCCTTACCCAGATAGAAACACTGCTTCCTTGTAACAAAAACACAACTCCTCCTCTCCTCACAGGAACTGTTAACCATAATTAGAGCCCCTGTTCTGTCTCTGCCTTAGAGCTCTGACCAGGTCTTCTGCTCCTTTGAAATTGCAAGTCCTCTTCTCCACCCTTGAACTGAGTAATAGGCAATGAAGTTAGTTTCCAAGCAGCACTGAGTCCTATATCCAATGCCAGCACAGGGATCCCCTGTAATCTGTTTCAGAACAGTTGTTCAGAAACCATTTACATTCTCTGGGCAGTGATAGCCCTCAAGAATGTTGCTACTGGGGCAGCTAGGCGGCACAGTGGATAGAGCACCAGCCCTGGATTTAGGAGGACCTGAGTTCAAATGTGACCTCAGACCCTTGACACTTACTAGCTATGTGATCCTGGGCAAGTCACTTAACCCCAATTGCCTCACCAAAAAAAAAAAAAAAAAGAATGTTGCTACTGTAGTACTCTCTCCAAGGATCACAACTAGTATCATTGCCACTCTGCTTCTAGCCAGCCCCCAACCCCATTGTCACAGACCTCTCCTTTTGACTTCCTGAGTTTTCTTGGACTGGAAAAAGGCCTCATCTCAAGTTTTTTATGGCCTATACCACCCCAAAATTTGGTTTCACACATTATTTTTTTGGAGGTAAATTCTGGGAAATTTTGACTTGAATGTTCTCTCTACTCCTCATCTTGGTTCTATCTCTTGATAGCATCTATCTTTTAGCATTGTGGTTAGGATCAAATGAAATAATGTATGTAAAGAACATTACAAAATTGAAAGCCTAGATAAATGAAAGCTGTTGTTTCATTGAGTTCTGTTTTAATTGTTTTTTAAGCATAGCTAATATGTATGATCCTTTTCACTGGTTTTATAAAAAAACGCAATTGAGTCATCAACAAAAAACTCCATTGTCTTAGAGCAAAAACTAATAAAAGTATATTTAAAAATCATACATTCTAAGGAGACACAACTATTTATAAATTCTCAAGAAACCCTCTTTCTTTATAAAAGACTCTGAGCACACCTTACTCCTAGCCTTCAAATGTAAGCTTCCTTCTGAGCTCTTTATGCACTATCTCCACAGGTGAGGGAAATGGAAAAGAGTAGAGTGTATACCTGGGACTTACATAGGTAGTCTACAGCCAACTGTCCTACCCTCTTCCTTTCAGTCAAAAGCTTTTCTCTAAGATTTATATATTTTCCTGTAGAGAGGTCACAGCTATTCTGGGAATGGCATAGACATAAGCAAACAGGAAAGTATTCTGAAATGCATTCAAAGTGGGTGCATTGAAGTGTGTACTGTTTATATCAATGATATTTGTTAGATACTACTGACAGTACCCCCACTTCAAGGGAATTTGAGATCTAGGACAGCCTACAAAAATTTATGAATTTTTAAAAGGAATTTTTCTCAAGTAAGAAAGAGTGAACATTTTTCAAGTAATTTTTAATTCACTCTGTAGGAGTATTCTCCATATAAAAGAATATTGTACCTTCATAGAAACTGATCATATGATAGGACAGTAAGAAATATTAAGCAAACGTGAAAAGGCAGAAATAATAATTGAATTAATTACAGATCAGAATTTGATAAAAATAGTAACAAATAAAGGAATTTTGAGCAAAAGATAGATTTAAATGGAGACTTAGAAATGATATCCTGAATTATGAGTAGGTGAAAGAACAAATGTAAGTAAGGCAGTCAGTCAACTTTTGTCTTGCCACCATACTTCAGTGAATCTGGAAGAAAAAGTAAGGCTAATGACTTGGTGCAACTTTGCCTCACTTAAATCTAATTCACACGAGTCAAGACATCACCCAATGATGTGACTGTTTCTCTTCAAAAACAAAGGACAAACAACAGTCAGCTATCATTTATTAAGCACTAATTATATGCAGAAACTTTGGTAGACATTGTTCTAATCATAAAAACAAAAAGTAATAATGTTAAAGATAATAGTAACTATGAGACAACTTACCAAAATTCTTGGGATGCAGTTAAATTAGTATGCATTGAAATTTTTTTTTAATCTATGAAAACCAATAATCTATCAGCAAGCATTTGTAATTCACCTGCTCATGCCAGTCACTGTGCTGGGGATACAAAGACAAAAGAAATGCAACAATACCAACTCTTGAGAGAATTAAGATTGATTGGATTGACTGACTCACTTAAAATTAATTCAATTAAAACCACACCTGCCTGGACCTCCAGGGTATGTTCTCAGAGAATGTGAACTCTGACCTCGACCGGGGACCACCCTAAAGTCCAGTGAACCAATGGATTTGGGTGATGCTAACCAATGAGCTTGAAGCAGTGTGTAAGGACCCCTACTCCTCCAGAGGCAGAGAGGGCTTCCACTCTCAGTTTGGCTCTCAAACAGGCTCGTGGTGGAGGACTTGGAAGAAGAAGCAGGCCAGGCTGGAGATCTAGGTTAGATAGGCCTTTTTTCTTTTTTTTTTCTTTTTCTTTCTTTCTTTTTTTTTTTTTTGTGGGGCAATGGGGATTAAGTGACTTGCCCAGGGTCACACAGCTAGTAAGTGTCAAGTGTCTGAGGCCGGATTTGAACTCAGGTACTCCTGAATCCAGGGCCAGTGCTTTATCCACTGCGGCACCTAGCCGCCCCCAGATAGGCCTTTTTTTAACTTTCTGACCCAGGTGTTCTCTTTTTTAGCAATACTTGGTATGCTTTAATAAATGCTTAATGACCCAAAACTGGTGCTAAAGCTTCTAATTTATAAATAACAAGTATATTAGAAACCCCAGCTAATTTTCCCTGAATTTGGAACAGAAATAAGGTGACCACATTAAATTTTACACATCACACTGAGAGAGAGAGAGAGAGAGAGAGAGAGAGAGAGAATTCAAAGGAAGCTAATAAATACCTACAAAATATGAAATATCTAACTAATAATCATTAGAGATCTTAAGCAATCCAATCTTAGAAAAATAAAGTGAGTCCATAAATGATCTACCAAAGAACAAAAAGCCCTGGGCCAGAAGGCTCTACAAGTGAATTCTATGAAACATTTAAAGAATAATTAATACCTATGCAACAAAATATTTTCAAATATAGAGTTAGAAGATACTCTATCAACCTCCTCTTATGAGACAAGTTTTATCCTCTTAGCAAAGCCAGGAAGAAAAAAAGATGAGAAAGGGAACAATGGAACAATCTCATGAATGAATATTGGTGCAAATAAATAAATAAAATGTTAGCAAGGAATCTACACCAATATATATAGACTGTATTTCACTATGACCAAGATGCAAGGGATACAAGGATGTTTCAATATCGGGAAACAACATAATTCACAAAATAAGTAACAAGAATAATAAAGGTCTCAGTTATTTTCTTAGATGCAAACAAACAAAAAGCTTTGATAAAATCCAGCAATCATTTATTTAAAAATTCTAAAAAAATCACAGGCATGAATGGACCTTTCAAAAGCATATATTCAAAACCAAGAGCAAGCATTGTTTACAATGGAGAAAGACTAGCAGCTTTTCTACAAACAGGTAAAGTGAGAATGCTCTCAATCCCAACTATAATTTGACAGAGTTCAAGAAATGCTAGCTATAATAATAGTAAGATAGGTATGATAATAGTAATCTTTACACATTAGTAAAAAGAAAAAAATGGAGACAGAGTTATCTTTATTTGTAAGTGACATGATGGTATACTTAGCCTCAGAGAGTCAGAGAAAAAACAAATTCAGATGATTTATAACTGTAGTGTAGTAAAGCAGCAGGATATAAAAGAAATCTTTAAAAATCATCAATAAGACTCTGTAGTAGTAACAAAAACCAGTGAGAAATGAAAAGAACAATTTAATTCAAAATTACTACAAAAACCTTAAGATATGTGATAGTTAACCTTAATGAGATACAAGCAAGATTTATATAAATACAACACAAAAGCACTCTTTATAGAAATAAAGACAAATAAGCAGAGAGAAATTCAATGCTCATAGTAGGTCCCTGCCAACATTATAAAAATCACAATTATTACTTAATTTGCAGATTTAGTGTTGTACCAATCATATTATTAACTTTATTGAATAAAAACCAGCAAAGTTTATTTGAAGTAGAAAAAAGGTCTAGTATCTCAAGAGAAACAATGAGAAAAGTAATGATTAAGGACCTTGAGCTATATCATAAAAAAGTTTTCATCAAAAGTATTTGGTGTTATTTTTTTTAAGTAAAGATCAGTGCTCCTTTAAAAAGTAAAGAATAATTTAAATAGCTGGAGGAATATTCAGTGCTCATGGCTGGGTAGTGCCATATAATAAAAATGATAATATTGCCACAGTTAATTTACAGTTTTAATACTATACTAATTAAGCTCAAAAATATTTTTGTTACCAGAGTCAATTGAATAATAATAATAAAATTCAATTGAAGAAACAAAAGATCTTGAATATCAATGCAGGGAGGGGGCAGAGTTAAGGATTAAGGGGGATTAGTACTTCCAGATCTTAAAGTGCATTATATAGTAACAGTCATCAGAATCACTGGATACAAGTAAAAAAGAGAGGGAGATCAATGGCACAGGCTAGATAAGGGAGAATAAAAACAATGATATTCAATAACTCAGTGTTTAATATGCTGTAAAACAGAAAATTAAGAACTCTATTTGAGGGGCAGCTAGGTGGTGCAGTGGATAGAGCACCAGCCCTGGATTCAGGAATACCTGAGTTCAAATCTGGCCTCAGACACTTAACACTCACTAGCTGTGTGACCCTGGGCAAGTCACTTAACCCCAATTGCCCTGCAAAAAAAAAAAAACACAAAAAACCCCACAAAGAATTGAGAACTCTATAAGAAAAAAAAACAGCTGGGAAAACTGAAATAGTCTGGTATAATTTAGACCAACACCTTATGCCTTATTTCACAATAATTTCTAAATGGATATATAAATTTTAATATTAAAGGTCATATATAAAACCTTTGAAGAGAAGCAGTTCATTTACCTTTTACAGCCATGGTTAGAAAATGTATTCTTAGCCAGATAAAGTGCAGAAGCAATTACAAAAGATAAAACAGATAAATGATTAGGTGAAACTAAAAAGCTTCTGCACAAACAAAATGAATACATGTGGAATAAGAAAGGAAATTATAGAATAGGTAAAAAAAAAGCCTTTGACTCAAATTTCTCAGATAATGGTTTGGTTTCCAAGATATAAGGGAAAAAAACAATACATACACACACACACATATAAAGTATATATACACATACATACATACATATATATGTGTGTATATGTTTGTACCTACATACATGTGTATGTGTTACATATGTGTGTATATAATAAAAAATCATCCCCCCAGATAAATCATAAAATGATATCAATGAACAGTTTGCAAATGAAGAATTAAAAACTATTAAGAATCATATGAAAGAATGTTTCATATAAATGATGTTAAGAAAAATGAAAATGAAAATAACCCTTTTACACCCAATATACTAGAAATTGGGAAAGATAACAAAATATAGGAATAACCAATGTTGAAAAGATTGTGGAAATGCTAAGTTCTTGTTGGTGAAACTGAATCAATCCAATCCCTTTTGGAAGGTAATTTGGAATTATATAAATAAAGGGACTAAAATGTCTACACCATTTGATCCAGAGATTCCATTATTAGCTTTTTATCCCAAGGCATTCATCGATAAGGGAAAAAATGTCCTCATGAACATCCAAATAATTATAGCAGCACTTTTTTTTTATCATAGCAAAAAACTGGAAACAAACTAGCAGCCCATCAGTTGAGGAATGGATAAACAATTTGCAGTAAATATTATGGTACAAATTCTGGTACAATATAGTATTACGGTGCAGTAAGAACAAATGATGAATGTGATAAATACAAAGAAGCATGGAATGATCTCCATGAATTGATATAGCGTGAAGTGGTGCCATGAAAACACCAAATACAAAGACTTTGATGATATAAATAGAAGGAGCAGCAACAAAACAAAACTGAATGTCATAGAATTACAAAGAATAAACTTTGCTCCAATGAAGAAATATGAGAAGAAACTTTACCAATGCCTTTGCAGAGATGGGAGATCTGTGGTTGTGGTACGTTGTTCATATTTTAAGACTTTTTTTTTAGACTTTTTTGATGTGTTGAGTAGTTTTGCTGATTTTTTTTTTCCTTTTTTAAAAAATATTTGCTATATGGGATGCATCTCTGGGAGGAGAAAGGGAAGGATACTATGAGACATTTTGGTGGCAAAGAAGAGATCAATAAAATTTATAGTAAAAAGATTTTTACAGGACTAATAAACAAACCTTTTTCAAAGCAAAATGGAGGGAATTACTAGAACAGATTTTTTTTTTAACATATTGTCAGATGTAGTCACTATATTACACAGTACCAGATGGTCCCCACCCCTCCCCCCCTTTTTCCCTTTATTACAAGTCAGATTTGAGCTAGGAAGCAGGGGGTCCAGAAATGACTATGATATAGACAAAAGATAGCAATAAAACATACTTTTAAAAAATAAAACAATGTTTCTCCTAGAAGGGATCTTAAAGAAAGATCATCTGGTCCAAACCTTTCATTTTACCCATGAGTAAATTGAGATTTAGAAGTCACTTGCCCAAAGTCTCACAGCTCATTAGCAAACAAGCCAAAGCTAGGCCTCCTGACGAGCCATCTATATGAATACATGTATCAGTAGACTTTTGGAAGTTTTTTTGTAATTGTTGATAAGCAAGGAATCTTCACAACTTTCCTCAATAACATATTCTAAGGTCTAGTGTTATATCTAACCTAAATCCCTCTTGTTCCAATTTATGCCTATTTCCCATTGATCTTTTGTTTTTTCCTTTCCCCAGAGAAGATGAAACATTCTGACAGAAGTATAAAGGAGATTGTTCTTTGGGATTCAATGACACTCAACCTCAATTATATCATATCTAGGTCTTCAGACTTATCACTGTAAGGCACAGTTGTTTACTCCCCCGAAGCTTTAGTGAATTCCTATTTCATCTAGGAAAAAATATAAACTCTTCTGTTGGCATTTAAAACCCTTTAAAATTTTATTACATCTATTTTTCCAAGCTTATTTTTTTTTTTACAATACTTCTCCTTACCCACTCAACATTCTAGCCGTACAGGCTTCCTTGTTGTACTCTGTTTATGGCATTCCATTCCTACCTTCTCACCTTTAAAGAGGCCCATGCCTGGCATATACTCCTCTCCCCATTTGGACCTCAGATTGTAGCTGTCTTCAAGATTAAACTTAAGTGCTTCTTCCTATATGAAGCCTTAACTAATTTCCCTAATTGTTAGTTTTCTCCACAGCCTCTGTAGAAATTACTTTGTATTTACTTTGTTAATATTTTGAATTTATTTATTGGTGTATATGTTGCTCTCCACCCCCAAAAGAAGGTAAGCTTCTCAATGGTCACTTCATTGTTTTTATCTCCTGTGCCAACCAAAATGCTTGACATATATTAAGCACCTAGTAAATGTTTGTTGTATTACAGTAAAATGACCTCTCCTTTTATAGGATAATATATATCCATCCATCCACATACATACATACATTCGTATACACATATGTGTGTATATATGTATACACACACACACACACACACACACACACACATAGACAAGACAAATTTTGTCTTGGGGTGGTTTTCCTACAACCATAATGCATATCCATGTGTATGTGCCTCACACTAAGTAATGTTGAATAATTTAGTTCAGTCAGATTGAATTGAATTATATGATCTCTCCACTACCAATTGTCAGTTTATGCTTAGTTAATGAAAATTCATTCTAATCAAAGCAGAAGCAGTACATAAGTAAAAAGGACATAGTGTGCAGTAACAGTAGTTCTGGATTTGTAGTCAGAGGATTTGGACTTAAATCCTTGTTATGTGTGACTTTAGTCAAGTCAATTAACTTCCTCAAGCCTTAGTTTCATCATCAGTAAAATGAGGATGTTGGGGGGGGGCAGCTAGGTGACACAGTGGATAGAGCACTGGCCCTGGATTCAGGAGGACCTGAGTTCAAATCCGGGCTCAGACACTTGACACTTACTAGCTGTGTGACCCTGGGCAAGTCACTTAACTCTCATTGCCCCCTCCCACCCCCCCCCCAGAAAAACAACAAACAAATGAGGAAGTTGGATTAGATCAAGGCTTCTGAAACTTTCTCCACTCATGACCCCTTTTCATCCAAGAAATTTTTATGTGACTCCGGGTATATAGGTATATAAAAGAGGGATACATAATCTTTTATTGTTGCCAAATTTTTCACAAACTCCACATTTAGTTAACCCCCATGTGGGGTTGCAACCTACAGTTTAAGAAGCTTTTCATTAGATGAAGACATAAGATCCCTTCCAGCTCTAAATTACCCAATACTATAAAAGAAAAGTATGTTTATGATGTGTATTCTGACACAAATTGGTTTTGATTTTGTATTGTTTGTATCAACTGGGGAAGTCTAGCCTTGAGAAGACTGGGTAGGTGAAGAATTAGAGTGTCATAGCTCTGCAAGTATTTGAAGGGTTGGTATGTGAAGAAAGTAGCATCTAGGTGGCACAGTGGATAGAGTCCTGGGCCTAGAGTCGGGAAGACTCATCTTCCTTAGTTCAAATCTGGCCTCAGAAACTTACTAGCTATGTCACCCTGGACAAGTCACTTAACCTTCTTTGCCTCAGCTGTAAAATGAACTGGAGAAGGAAATAGCAAACCATTCCAGGTTTTGGCAAGTAAACCCCAAATGAGGTCATGAAGAGTGGGACATGAATGAAACAACTAGACAACAAAACAACATACAGAGAAGGGATTATTTTGTTTGGTCCTATGGAGCAGAGCCAAGAACTATTGGTGGAAACTTCAAAGAGACAAACTGAGGCTATGGATAACAGAAAACAGCAACAATACCTCTCCACTAATAGGAGCTGTCCAAAACTGAAATGGGCTTCTTGGAGAGGCAGTGGGTTTTTCCTTTTTGGAAATTTTCATGTAAGGACTGGACCTTGTTAGTATGTGATACTGGGGATTCTTTTTATGTATCTTTTGGACTATGTGGTCACCAAGATCCCTTCCGATTGTCAAATTCTGTATTTCAGTGAGACACAAATGATTCTTCCATTATGTGCTATTTTTGGTGACTCATGGAATGGTTTTCTCTCTATTAGTATGGATTAATGGATGTTGACTGTGCAATTGTAGCTATGCAGTTATGCGGATAGCCATTGAACCTGAGCATATTTCCCCCCTCATTATCAGACATTTTTTCAAGATCTGAAGTTCCTCCATATATGTTCATTGTTTGATGGCATGACAGCACACTAAATTATATCAGCACATTTCAGTCTTCAGCTGAGTCCAGTGGGTTCTGCTCCCCTGAGAATGAGCTCACAAATAGCCTTATAAATCAGTTGTGTTTATTTAAAATTAGTCTTTGAAAAAACAGGGCTAAATAATAAGTTCCATATTCCTTAGAAAAGAAAAAACAAAAGTTTAATGTAATTAGCTGTAGAACTTCAATTGTATTTTTACTATTTGGAAATCTAGAAGATTCTATGCCAGTAAGTCAAGTCAAAAGAGGAAGAGAAGACAGAGGATGGGAAATGATGATATTGTAGTCATGTTTTAGGTCATAGATTTAGAGCAAAAGGACATTTTAGGCCAAATAAACCAACCCTCATTATATATTTCCTCATTATATTATGAGGAAACTGATGGCCCAGGGATTTAAGTGTCTCGCCTAAGGTTACACAGCTGGTAAGCAACTGGGAGGATTTGAATCCAGGCCTTCTGATTCCAAATCCAGTGTTGTTTCAATGTACTTCACTGACTTCTTCAAAACGCATTCAAGTTGTCTATCATCTAGCTCTCTGGTCAGCAAACTATAACCTAAAGGTCAAGTCTTACACACAGCCTATTTTTGTGCAGCCTCTGACACAAGAGTGGTTTTTACATTTTTAAAGACACTGAGAACATAAAAATGTAAAAAAACAAAAAACATTTTTAGCTCTCAGCTATATAAAAGCAGGCAAGCTTGGGGATGATTATGATCCTTTGGCCATAGTTTATTGACTCTTCTATCTACTAAAACCCTCTCATTTTACAGATGATGTAACTGAGGCTCACAGAAGTTAAGTGACTTGACCAAGGTCACACATATTCAGAGCAGAAGAGCCAGGGTGTAACCATAAGTCCTCTGTGTTCAATTCCAGTACTCATTGCATGGTAAAAAGGCAACTGAAAAATGAAGGACAGGAGATTGAGGAGAAGAGAAAGATAAAAAGGAAAGAAAGAAAAGAGAAAAAAGAGAAAAGGAAAATGGAGAAGAGTAGAAAAGAAGAAAGAAATAAAAGGGTAAAGAAGAGCAGAATAGTAAAGCTGAGAAAAACTACTTAGTTTAGTGAAATAAACACTTTGTGATAATTGGTTTCTATGTAATTGAATTTTGGGGTTAGAGAAAGTCGACTGGGCTAACCTGTCATAAAACTTAGAACAAACCACCTTATAGATGAGAGGAAGTGAGACCTAGAGCTGAAAGACCTCAAAAAGCACATAGTTCAACCTTCTCCTTTGCAGATTTCGGAGATGCCTCCATTACAATCTACTTTGCAGATAAGGGAATTGAGGTCCATAAAAGTTAAAAGATGTGTCCCAGATCATATAGGTAGCAACTGTCAGAGATGGGATTTGAGCCCAGGCTTCCTTGACCACAGAACCACTGCCTTTTTGACTGTTCCATGCTTACTCTCATAATATATCTTTCTGTGTAATCAAAGTTCAAACCCTTTTGGGAGATTTTCTTCTGGATCCAGAGGGTGGGGATCACAGTTCACCCACAGCACTAGAACCATGAATTCTTCAGTGGAAAGAACAGGAAAGAACAAACCAGCCATAAAGAGACTGACCATCTCAGTTTGAATTATTTTAACAAGGACACTTGTGTTTTTATGCAGCCAAACAAAGGTGGTTATATTCACCGATGTGGAAGGATGCCTCAGATGTTAAGAGATCTGGGCAAGCCCCCATAACATTAATAATGGTACCACACATGATATAGCACATGGGAAGTGCTTTGCAACCTTTTGTTTAAAAATGGGCCCTATAATTTCATCAATACAAGGAATTTCCAGTGAAGAAACTCTACCCACCATTTTATACTGCCACCCACTTTACAATTTATACTTTTTAGGAGTTACCTAGAGACTAAAAATTTAAATGGCTTGGCCAGGGGCACTCAGTATCTATCAGAGATGAAACTTGGTTCGTTTCTTTTTGACTCTAAAGTCAGCTCTATTTCCACTCTGCCATGATTCCTTCTTGTAAAACTTTAGGTGTTCTACTAATGCTGGCTCTGATTCTGGCTCTTTATGGGTTAATCTTTCAGAGTCCTAGGCAGTGCTCCAAGACCAAATGTTGTGGAGTAGTTTCCAATGTGCATTGGTGGAAGGAATTTTCTCACTGAGAGTTCCCTCTACCAATAGAATTATGGTCCTCAACATATTCAACCTCTCTTCACAACCCCTGCCTTTAAAACTGTTTTAAAAAGTGCTTTTTTATCACTATAATATGGTTAGTAACTATAAATGGTTAGTAAAAAATATTACTTCTTCTTTGCCAATGAGTAAACTGAGTTTCAGAGATATGAAGTGATTTATCCAAGGTAAAATGTCATAGATGAGAGTTGAAACCAAGTTTTCCAATTCAAATTTAAACTAATGTAAAAAAGAGATACCAAATATAAAGAAGGTGTTACCTAAGGAAATGTTACCTAAGGAAGAGAATACTTATGGCTCAAGAGGAAGGGAAGGTAGCTTAATAAAGGCTTTGTGGAAGAGATAGCATTTGATAAGGCCCTTGAAAGATGGATGAGAATTTGACTGGTCAAACTGAGGAGACAAAGATATGTCAGACAGGGAACAATTTAAGGAAAGGCTCAGAGACTGAAAACCATCAGGGATGTTTGGAGAACAGAAAATAGCCCAATTTGGCTGGAACCTAGAGCATGTGTAGAAAAATAGTGTGAGATATGATGTAAAGTTAGGGGTCAAATCATGAGAGCCTTAAATGCTCAGCACAGACATTTGGACTTTATTTGGCAGGTAATGAGGAGTCATTGAAGGGTCTTGAGCAAGACAATGGCATGATCTGAACTATATTTTAGGAATATGCAGTGTTGATAAAACTAGAATTTCCTTCTTTCCTTCCTTTCTTTCTTCCTTTCTTCTTTATTTCTTTCCTCCTTCCCTCCTCACTCCCTCCTCACACCCTCCTCACTGCCTCCCTCCTTCCTACTTTCTCCCTTTCTTCTTGCCTTGAGATTTTCCCCACTTTTATCCATATTCTCCTCAGCTGCTAAGGTGATTTTTTTCTAAAGCAGAGATCTATAGAAGCCTATTTACTAGACACTATAGAAATAATTATAGCTAGTGCCCATTGAATTATCACTATGTAACAATTTACTAACACTGCTTTCCTCCCTGATAATTTATGTTCTTGCCAGAAGGGAGACTGAAAGCAAATATTTTTCTTTAAAAAAGCAATTGTGAAACAATCTTCCTATTCTTCTTTCTCTTCTTGATTTTTTTATTTTTTGTTCTTGATCTTATTTTTTATCTTTTTTCATATTGTTCTTGTTCTTTTCTTTATTCTTCTTGTTGTTCTTCTTGATCTTCTTATTCCTTTTGTCCTTCTTGTTCTTCTAATTCTTCTTGTTTTGTTCTTTGTTGTTTTTCTCCATTTCTTGTTCTTTTTATCTTTCTCCTTATTCCTCTTATTCTTGTTCTTGTGTTTTTTGATCTTGTTCTTTTTCTTATATTGTTCCTTCTTCTCCATCTTCTTTCTTTTTCCTCCTTTTCTCTCTCCACGTTCCTCTTCCTCCTCCTTCATCTCCTTCTATCATTGGTCCAACCAGAGTCCTAGCTTTACATAGTTCCATTTTTTTCACATTAGTTGTTCTGAACCTGATTTTTGCTTTGCTTTATGAGCCCTGAGTTTTTCTAAGAGCAATTGTTCCTTTGAAGTAAATGCTGTAGGGGCATATTGTAATAAAGCCAAGTACAGAACAGAATGGGACTTCTGGGCCTTGGTAACTCTTATTAGAGAAGACTCTCTTCAAGGATTTAGAACTTAGCCCCAGAATTGTGATTTTAGTTGTAACATGACATGTGAGATTTTAATCTGAAGATAAATATTTTAAAATTTAGTTTCAAAATAATTTGTTTGACTTCTATTAAACTCAAGGCAAAATATGTCAAGATATGTCAGAATTTTATAATTCTATTATAGTCTTGACAGATATTAAAGAATAGCCAATTGACAAATTAACCATTTTAATTTTAACTGGCCAGTCTATAGTTAAGTATAAATGAGATGGGCCTCACAATAAAGTGAATTATCTAGAGAATTCTGGGTCCACTGCTTGCAAAGTGACAGGCAGAAAAATTGGGGAGATTGCCAAATTGACCTTAAATTTGTCCTGATGCTGATTCTCCTTCACATCCCAGGAAACTTGAGAACTGTTCCACTCTAAGCAGTTAGATGTAGGAAATGGGTGTATTATTAACAATTTGGGACATTCAAATTAAAATGTTATATTTGAATTTTGTCCCAGAACTGAGAAAACACACAGTGGGGCAGATCTAGTATCCTCTTCTATCCCAGTGTATTTCACATTTCTCAATGTAGGGAATGCTAGTACACCAGCTCATAAGGATTCAATCCTTTTCAACTCAACAAATATTTCTAGAGCATCTCCTATGTTTAATGTTAGGCACTGAGAGAAAAACCGAAAAGACAGCAACTCTATCTTCAAGAATCCTATAATCTTGTAGAATAGTTGTCTTGCATATGAATGAGTGAATGAATGAATGAATGAATGAAAACCAATTGCCTTTAAGAGCTTATAATATGGTGGGACTTTGAAAGATGGATAAGATTTCATTAGACAGAGAGAAGAGACAGTACATTGCAGGTATAAAAAATAACCTGAAAAACCCCCACAAAGATGGGAACATGGTATATATTTAACTGAAATAACAAATAATAATAACTTTTGTTGTTGTTGTTCAGTCAGATCCAACTCTTCATGACCCAATTTGGGTTTTGGTTTTGGGGGTTTTTTTTTGGCAGATACTGGAGTGGTTTTCCCTTTCCTTCTCCAGATCATTTTACAGATGAGGAACTGAGGAAAACACAGTTAAGTAATTTGATAAGCCATTCTTCAATTGTAAGGTCCCCCCTCAGGTTTTAATTTTTTATTATCACAAAAAAATTTCCTCCTATAAATATTTTTTGTGTATACTTAGGGTTTGTTTCACTTAGGACTAATTCTTCCCTACTTCCCCACTGTTCTGTTCTTCTTCTTATTCCTCCCTCTATCTTCTCCCCTTTTCATCCTGTTTCCCTGTTTAGTGAGATATACTTTTAACTCAATTATTTGAGTATTCTTCCTCCTTTGATTAGTTCATATGAGAGAGAGGTTCAAGTGTCAGCCACTCCCCCCTTCTTATTTATATGGATTATTATGGGTATATGTCTATTATATGAAATAATTTCCCCTTAACCTACCAGTGTATGACTCTTCCCCTCCTTTACCATTCATTCATTTAAGGTCAAGACAAAAAAATCTTTCCAGGACTTTCTCTCTAATTAGACTCCCTCTGTGATCCCTAATAATAATAGGCTTCAGAAGGGACATGTACCATCTCCTCATATTAGAATTTAGTCCTTTGTGACTGTTTACTCACATTTACCTTTTTGTGTTTCTCTTGATTCCTTTGTTTGTACTTTGAAGTTTTTATGCATCTCTAGTATTTTCATTAAAAATGCTTGGAAGTCTTCTATTTCATTAAAAATACATTTCCTTCTCCCCCTGGTAGGGTTTTGCACTTTTGCTGGATATATTTTTGGTTGTAAATGTTAATCCTTTGCTTCTAGGAATATTGTATTCCAAGCTCTCTGCTCCTTTACAGTTTTGGCTCCCTGGCACTGGAATTCTTTCTTTTTGACTACTTGCACTATTTTTCCTTTGTCTCAAAGCTCTGGACTTTGGCTGTAATATATTTTTGGAGTTTTCATTTTGGGGTTTCAGGAAGTGGCTTGTATATTCTTTTAATTTCTTCTCTGCTATCTGATTCCAAGAGATCTGGACAGTGTTGTTTTTTTCTTTCTTTCTTTCTTTCTTTCTTTCTTTCTTTCTTTCTTTCTTTCTTTCTTTCTTTCTTTCTTTCTTTCTCTCTTCTGAAAGAGTTTTTGATAGGCTTCTTCTTTTTTTTGTAACAAACATTTATTCTATTTTTTCAAGTTACATGTAAAGGTGGTTTTCAACATTCATTTTCATAATATTTAGAGTTCCAAATTTTTCTCCCTCCCTCCCTTTTCTCTCCCCTCAACAAGACAGCAACCAATTTGATATAGGTTATATACGTACAATCAATCAGTACTCTTTTTTTATTTAGTCTGAGTTCAATCAATATCAGTTTTTTCTCTGGGAACAGATAGTATGCTTCATCATTAGCCCTTTGGTATTGTCTTAGATCATTGCATTGCTGAGAGTAGTCAAGTAATTTACAACTGATCATAGAACAATACTGCTGTCACTGTACACAATGTCTTCATGGTTCTGCTCATTGTACTATGCATCAGTTCATATGAGTTTCCAGGGTTTTCTGAAATCACCCTGCTTGTCATTTCTTATAGCACAATAATATTCCATTACAATCATATACCACAGCTTTCTTCAGTCATTCCCCAATTGATGGACATTCCTTTGATTTACAATTCTTAGCCACCACAAAGAGTTGCTATAAATATTTTTTGTACAATTTTCCCCTTTTTCTCTTTTTCACAATTACTATTGTTAACTGTTTCCCTCTATTCTATTCCCTTCCCCATGATATCTATCTTCTTTCACACTACCCCTCCTCAAAAATGATTTGTTTCTGACTGTCCCCTCCCCCAATCTGCCCTCCCTTCTTTTGCTCCTCTCTCTTTATCCCCTTCCCCTCCTATTTTCCTTCAGGGTTAGATAGATTACTCCACCCAATTGAGAGTGTATGTTATTCCCTCCTTGAGCCAAATCTGATGAGATTAAGGTCTTTGAGCCAATTCTGATGAGTATAAAGTTCATTTACTGCCTTGCTCCTCCACCATCTCTCTCCCCCATTCCATATGCCCTTTCCTGTTTCTTTCATGTGGGATTTCACCCCATGCTACCTCTCCCCTTTCCCTTCCCCCAGTGCATTCCTCTCACCCCTCAATTTAACCCTAAAGATATCATGGGGCAGCTAGGTGACACAGTGGACAAAGAACCCACCCTGGACTCAGGAGGACCCCATCCTTAATCCGACCTCAAACACAAGGCATTCACCCACTGCATGACCCCAAGCATGTCACCCAACTCCAACCACCCCATAAAGAGAGATAAACAAAAAATAAATACTTTGCAGATATCATCCCTTCATAATCAATTCCCACTTGTGCCCTCTGCCTAAATTTATTTCTATCATCTGCCTTAATACTGAGAAAGTTCTTATGAGTTAGACCTATTATCTTTCCATCTAGGAATGTAAAAAATTTAACCTTTTAACACCCTCTTAATTTCTTTTTCCTGTTTACCTTTTTTTGGTTCTCTAGGGCCTTGTATTTGGAAGTCAAATTTTCCATTCAGTTCAGGTCTTTTCATCACAAATACCTGAAAGTCCTCTTTTTCATTGAAGTCCCATTTTTTTCTCTGAAAAGTTATAAACAGTTTTCCTGGATACTTGATTCTTGGTTGTAATCCCAATTCCTTTGCCCTCTGGAATATCATATTCCATGCCCTCTGATCCTTTAATGTAGAAGCTGCTAGATCTTGGCTATCCTGACTGTGGCTCCACAGTACTTTAATTCTTTCTTTTTGGTAGCTTGCAATATTTTCTGCTTGAACTGGGAGCTCTGGAATTTGGCTATAATATTCTTGGGAGTCTTACTTTGGGGATCTCTTTCAGGAGGTGATTGGTGGATTCTTTCAATTTCTATTTTACCTTCTGCTTCTAGAATATCAGGGTAATTTTCCCTGACAATTTCTCTGAAGATGATGTCTAAACTCTTTCCTTGATCATAGTTTTCAGGTAGTCCAATAATTTTCAAATTATCCCTCCTTAATTTATTTTCCAGTTCAGCAGTTTTTCCAAGAAGATATTTCACATTGCCCTCTATTTTTTATTCATTTGGATTTGCTTTATTGTATCTTGGTTTCTCATAAAGTTACTAGCTTCCATTTATTCAATCCTAATTCTTAGGCAATTATTTTCATCAGAGAGCTTTTCTATTTGGCTTTTCAAGGTATTGACTTTTTTCTCATATCTTTCCTCCATCACCCACATTTCTCTTTACATTTTTTCCTCTACCTCTCTGACTTTATCATCAAAGTCCTTTTTGAGCACCTCCATGGCCTGAGACCAATTCATATTTTTCTTGGAGGCTTTGGATGTAGGAGCCCTGACTTTGCTATCCTCTTCTGAGGGTGCACCTCAATCTTTCTTGTCACTAAAGAAACTTTCTATGGTCCTCACCTTTTTCTTTCCTCTCATCTTGCCTGGCTTTTACCTGACTTTTAGCTCCTTAAAGTCAGTCACTGCTTCCAGGCTACACTGTCCCCAGCTTCAGGGGGTCCCAGGTGGTATGATTTAAGGAGGGACAGGTTCTTCACTCACCTGGCCTGTACCCTGGTCTGTAGATAGCCTCAGGCTAACTTGCTAATCAACCAGACAGCAAAACTTTGTGTACTGTGGTTTTTTGCTCTGAGGAGCCTGTGCCTCCTCCCCCCACCCCCACCATCCAGGCCACTGCTACTCAAGTCTACTTCCTGGTTCCCAGCAGTGTTGAAAAACCCAACTTCTGCCTCAGTACCAGCAGAGAGCCCACGATCTCCCCCCTGCCAAGTGCTCAGCACTCTCACCACACCATGAGCTTAGTTCCAGACAACACTGACTCTGCAGTCGATTCAGAAGCTCTGAGGGTTTCTCTCCCAGGCTTAGCCTGCCTGGGACTGGATCTGTGTCAGAGTGACTGTGCGGTTGGGCTTCATTCCTGCACTGGCACAGCAGCCCTCTCCTATTGACCTTCTAAGACATCTTTGTTTGGAAAATGATCTCAGCACATTCTTCTGTGGGTTTTGCTACTCTAGGAATTGTCCTATGGCATTATTTGGACATTTTTGGAGCAATCGTGTCATGAGTTTGAGAGCTCACTGCCTTTCCTTCACCATCTTGGCTCTGCCCTGGAACTCTATTTTTTGATTTCTTGAAATGATATCTAGGCACTTTTTTTTTCTTTTGGTTTCAGCTTTTAGGTAGTCTATGGGCTTTTTCACTGTTTTTTTTTTAATTTGGTTGTTTGTTTTTTCCATTTGTTTGTTTGTTTTTGGAGGCAATCAGAGTTAAGTGGCCTGCCCTAGTAAGTGCCAGGCTAGAGTTTACCTCAGGCCCTTTTGACTTCAGGGTTGGTGTGCTCTATTCAGTGTACCACCTAGATGCCCTGGTCTATTGATTCTTAACTTAGCTCTCCTCATTCTGTTTTCAAGGTCAGTTGCTTTTCTTGTGAGAAATTTTACACTTTCTCCAATTTTTCAGATTTTTGTTTTTTGCTTTGTTTTAATATTTTTTGTTGTCTGATGGTGTCATTAGCTTTTATCTGGTCTATCAGAATTTTAAAATTTGTTTTTGAGGCAAGATTTTATACTTCAAGTGTGAAGATAGTAATTTATTTTCCAATTCTTTCTTCCACAACTTTCATTTATTTTCTATTTTTTCACTTTCATACTTTCATTTCATTTATAAACATATTTTTAAATTCTTGCTTCACCTCTTCCAGGAATTCCAGTCAATTTTTTCCTAAGTTGTTCCTTTAAGATTTGATTTATAGATATTTTGGAGTCATATTCTTTTTAATGGACTTATGTCTTGAATTTCCATAGTCTTTCTTTTTTGGTGAGGAAATGAGGGTTAAGTGACTTGCCCAGGATCTCACAGCTAGTACATGTCAAGTGTCTGAGGCCAGATTTGAACTCAGGCCCTCCTGAATCTAGGGCCAGTGCTTTATCCACTGTGCCACATAGCTGACCCATGTCTTGAGTTTCCTATTATCATAATAGCTTTTTGTGATTGGATTCTCTTTTTGTTTGCTCATTCTTCTATCCTGCTTGCTGACTTTGGACTTTATGTTAGGGCTGGACTCTGTGTATTTCTGGAGAGAAAGTCTAGGCTACTTGTATTGTTAATTTCTCTGGTTATTGAATAGTGTGTTGTTCTCTGATTTCAGGGACAGATCAGGCTAAGGATCTAAAAGCTTTCAGTCATCCCAAAGTCATCTGACCCAAGGGAAAGTCTGATTTCTGCCCTCTTGGTCTGAGCTCCACAAATTCTTGATGAGTCTCTCCTGGTTTGAGAAACATGGCTATGGGATTGTCCCATTTGGAGTTTCAGTAGACTACTACTGAACTCAGCCACTCTCAGCCAACTACAAAGCTCTACTCATTCAGAGTGACAGAAACATAGATTTCCCATTAGTCTGATATCCCAGCTCTGTTTCCTTGTAGGCTTTAGGCTGGTCTGGAAAATAGAGCTGGGACTCCACTGAAGGATGGGAAGCAGAAACTTGATTTGCTTGACAGGAACTTTTTTTTTTATTTGCCCAGGAACTTTGGATATTCATATTCCACATCAATACCAGCAACCAGGCAATTGCAAGTGAAGTGATCTGCTACCATGAACTATATAGAATTGTGAGCAATTAGAGTCTTGTTTGGCTCAATAAACTACTTAAAGAATGATTTTCCAGAGCAGAATTTTGTACCATCACCACTACTAGGACCTGGTGAACTGATAACCACTCTACTGTTTCCATCCAATCCTGAGACCTGGTGGATTTATCTATTTTGTTTCTTCTACCTAATCAGTGTCTGAGGAACTGGTACTGCTTATGTTCAGAATTTTCCTACTTTTAAAAAATCTTGTTAATTTATTATCTGTAATCTTAGAATGGATTTTACCTATAAAGATAAGTTGATTTTTATTGCATTCTGAGTATCTATTATAAACAGATGGACCTCTGATTTCTGCTTTTGCTGTATCCCATAGGTAAAAACCTATGATATGAGATATGCTATCTCATTGTCATTCTCTTTAATGAAATTATTGATTGTATCTACGGTTTGTTCTTTAACCCACTCATTCTTTAAGATTAGGTTGTTTAACCATTTTAGAGAATAATCTGGACTTATACCAAAAGAGTGATTAAATTGCCTATACCCTTTGATGCAGCAATGCTACTACTAGGTGTGTTAGTCAAGATGCTTAGGGAAAAAGGACAAGAACCTATATGTTATAAATGCTTATAGCAGTTCTCATTGTAGTGGCAAAGAACTGGACTCTGTGGGGATGCCTATCAATTGGGAAATGGCTGAATAAGTTATAGTATATGATTGTGATAGAATGCTACTATGTTGTAAGAAATAATGAACTCAATGATCTTAGAAAAATATGGCTAGACATGCATGAAATAATGAGCATTTTTCCCATGTAGGATTATACTCAGTTTCATGGGGTAAGTTATTGTTGGTTGTAAGCCTATAACTTGACTTTTGGAATATAGTATTCACTGATTTCCACTCTTTAATTGCAGCAACTGCTAAATATTGATTGTGACTGTGGTTCCTCAGTACTTGAATTCTTTCTTTGTGACTGCTTGAAGCATTTTTCTTTGATCTAGAATTTTCAGATTTTTTTCTATTAAGTTCTTGGAATTTTTCCTTTGGAAATTTCTTTAAGGAAGTAATCAGTAAATTCTTATTTTATTTTCCCCTCTGGTTCACAGAAGTCTAGTTGTTTTATTTCATGATTTTTTTTTTGAGCTATGCTATTTAGGATCTTTTTTTTTTTGGTCATGGGTTTCAGATAGTTTAATGATTCTTAAATTATCTCTCCTTGATCTGTTTTCCAGATCAATTATTTGTGATCTGATACTTTAAGAAATGGCTTTTTCTATTTTTTCAAACTTTTGACCTAGAAGTCATTAATTCTGTTTGGCTCATTCTAATTTTCAAGAATTCTGTTATTTGGATAAGGTTTTTTTTCCTCTTGTACTAAGCTGTTAATTCTCCTTATAAGTAAATTCTTCCTTCCAATTTTTCCCTCTAGCACTCTAACTTAATTAGTATGATCTTTTAGTTCTCAATTGATTTTTTTCTAGGAATTATAATTTACATTGCAATTTTTCTTTGAGGCTTTGCTTAGAATTATTTTGGAGTTACTTTCTTCTTTAGAGTTTGAGTCTCCAGTATCCTTGGAAGCATAATAATTCTTGATTGTGAGAGCCTTAAAAAAAAAAAAAAAACAACCTTTAAAAATTCAGTCTTCCAACCTTACTTCCAGAGGTATATTAGCAAATGTTTAACAACTGGCTCTCCAGGAAAAAATGTATTCATGACACACTTTAAGTGTAATCTGTATTATTTTAAATTTATTTATTTATTTATCTTTATAATCTGTATTATTAATCTTTTATCAATCACTTTTATTATTAATCTTTTATCAATCACTTTTTAAAGTGTAGGCAATCAAATAAATGACAAATGAATCCCTGATTTGTAGTGTTTGCTCAAGGTATAAATACTCACACTGAAAAGTAAACAAATGGCTCTTTTGATTTGGTTCTTGCTGGTTCTAACACATTTCTGTTTATGTCTCAGAATAAGACTTTTCATAAGAGTAAAGCTCTGTAAACTTCTGGAGGAAATGCTATGACTTTGAATGGTTTTGTTATGTATTTTCTGATACCTGAGTTCTTCAAGACTCATAGGGGGATCTTGAGCAAGGGAGTTGTAAGCTTTTAGTATGACCTGCTCCTGAGTGGAATTCCAGTGACCGGTTTCTGATCCTAGAACCTATATGGACTAGCTAAAAGGATCTGTTTTGATTTTGTCCTTCATTCTCAAAGAAGATCAATGACATCATGAGGGTGATGTCTTGACTTTCCCATGAATTGGATTTAAGTGAGGCAGTGCTTCACCAAGACATCAAGCCTCATCCTCTCCTCAAGCACCATTGAAGTCCAGTGGCAAGTTGAGACGACTGGGAATGACACAGATTGCAGTGGATGAAAGGTCTTTCCCAGGTCTCAGTTTGTCAGAGGCTGTGCCCATTCAATGACTAAGGGTTAGGGAAGGATTTAGACAAAAGATGACCCAATTTACTATAACAAAGATTCGGAGTGACTAATGTGCTGGTCTACCTCTACTATGAGCCTGGGACCTGAATCAGTGAATCCTGCCCTAGGTTATACTTTTTTAAAAAAAAAATATTTGTTTATTACTGTTGCACCATTTATACAATTACATATAATTTCAATGCATCCATTGTACATTTTGGGTTTGGGGGGGGTGAGTTGTGTATTTTTTTTTCATTTTCCAATGAGTGGTGTGTTGGTGTCTGTGATACAGAATGGAAGAGAAACTGGAACTGCAAGGAGCACAGGTTTTTGTTTTTGTTTTTGTTTTTTTCATTTCCACTGACCAATAAACAGAACTACAGGTGCACCCAACCAGGGACATGCATTAACTCGTCATGAGAAATCTAGGTAGGCTAAGTAGGATGAGAATGTTACTTCCAAAAATATCTGGAGAGGAAGAATGGAAGATTGGCATTGAGAAAAAATGTGGACAGCTAAGTGGGTACTGTGTGAAAGTTGGCATTAAAAAATCAAAATAAGAAAGGCTGTAAATTTTAAAAAACACAGAAAATACTGCTTTCATAAAGATCTGATTGCCTTGGCACAGGCCCTGTGGACAGAATCAAACACATCACTCCCAAACCCTATTACAGAAGAAAAGAGATTTTGATATATTGGTGGAGTGCATCTTACAGCAGTTCAGGTACAAAATATGTACTGTACTTTCAGACACCCATCTTTAAAATCCAGGACTTATTTGTAAAGTTGACTGAAGGTATATTAGATATTTCCCCACAAAAATACTATTTGTATTCTCTCCCCCACCCTCTCCCTCCCTCCCTAGATGGGATATCCTTTTTTTGGGGGGGGGGAGGTAATACATATTGTTTTTTCAGATTCAAAACAAGTTAGTATAGCTGGGGGGAAAAGAGAGAGAGACGACACAGGTTGTTTTTAAGTGATTATTATTATGATTATTATTATTTCAACAGGCTGTCCATATTACTCTTTCACGGCTATGGTTTGATCCGAATTAGCGGTCAGAGCCTCAGAAGGTTTAATCTCATCTGCTGGGGCTGCAGGTTCCTGGGCTTTGGGTGTAGAGCTAGGGGCTTCCGTTGCTGCTGGGGTCTCCTTGGAAGGAGACACAGCTTCGCTGCTGCTAGGTTTTGAGTCTGAAGCTGGTGCCACTTCACTCTTAGTTTCTTTTTTTTTTTATTTTGGCGGAGCAATGGGGTTTAAGTGACTTGCCCAGGGTCACACAGCTAGTAAGTGTCAAGTGTCTGAGGCTGGATTTGAACTCAGGTACTCCTGAATCCAGGGCCGGTGCTTTATCCACTGCCCCACCTAGCCGCCCCTCCACTCTTAGTTTCTTGAGCAAAGGGAGCTGTGGAAACCTCAGTCTTTTGGGCTTCCCCTTCCTCTTTGCTCTTGTCATCTACTTTACTAGTCGCTGTGGCTTCTGAAGATTGGGACACTTTTGCCTCAGTGCCAGTGCTGAAGTCTTAGAAGCATCACTGCTGGGCGCTGGAGCAGAGGCGGGGGCCTGCTCCAGCTCAGCATCCTTCTGCTGGTCCACCTTTCCATCAGGGACAGCCTCTTCTTTGCCGGCTGCTGCATCTTTCTCTGCTTCTTTATCTTCAGTCTTGTTAGCAGTCACCTGGGAATCTTTATTGGTCTTCTCCTCTTTGTTGCTCTCCTTGACCGCTGTGGTCTCTGCCACTGTCTGGGTCTCATTATTCTCTTTGGGAGTTTCTTCTTCCTCTGCACCAGCTCCTTCGGCCTTCTTGTCTTTATCCTTGGCTTTCTCATCATTTACATTGTACCCCTTCTTTTTCTTGCTAAGCTTGCCTCCCATCTTTGGAGTTCTAGGAGTTTTTCTCTTCCCTCCGCCTCAGTGGTGTGCGGTGCACCCTAGTGTCACCAAGAGAGTCTCGGGGCGCTTAGGGTCTGCTGGGCTGCGGCTGAGTAGCGCAATGTCTCTCCCGGACTCGAGAGCGGAGACTGGAGTGACGGGAGCCTATTGCAGCAATGCCGCCGCTGTTACTCTGCCCTAGGTTTTAAATA